>NC_088775.1:45587589-46957832 GCF_954871325.1 Gordionus sp. m RMFG-2023 | reverse complement strand
TCGTCAAATTAAGTCGAATAGAGGACTAATATATCAAATTAGTTATTATTATTATTTAAGATATTTGTCCTGCTTTTTAGACTTCTAACTTGAGACATGAATACGAATTATATAAAGGAGCCGACTAGAGGACGAATAGTTATATAGACTTGATTCGCCTAGAGGACGAATATTTTAAATTAGTTATTATTAAAGATATTTGTTTTTTACATTTTTTACTTTAAACTTCCAACTTGAGTCGATTAGAGGACGAATATTTTAAAATAGTTATTTTAATTGACAAAACAATTATTTTTTACTATATACTTCCAATTTGATTCGTGAATATTCAAATGATATCGAGTTCAATTTTGCATGTTACTTTAGGCTAAATAATTAGTGTTGCTAAATGGCTCGAATTTAGCTGATTTAAATTAACATTTTATCCAAAACAAATTTGATACTTCATTATCTTATTCCACATTTTATTGATCAAATAAGTTCTTATTTACATTTTTTGATTGAATACTGTATTCTCAAATAATAAAATATTTAGCAGGTATCTGAATATTTAGAATATCTTAACCAATATTTGAATTTTATATAAGAAAGGCAAATAATAATCAAAACTATGAGCGGGCGGGTGAATTTTCTAGCACTCCTCATCTGTATTTAATATATATTTAGTATTTTATTTTTATTGTCCCTTTTTTAATCATTCTTTTAGATAATTATTTTATTTATTCATTAATTGTTAACAACTATTAATATTTCTATCTGCAGAGGTACCATTTGTACGGCCCAGCCCAGATTAAAGAATTTTCGTCCCGGCCCTGATTTTTTTCAAAAATTTTTTACGGCCCGACCTGGCCCTGGTTCAAAAATTTTAGGCTCGGCCCGGATATTTAAAAAAAAAATTTGGATTTTTTAAAATTATATTCGACCTGGTATATACAAAAAATTGATTATTTCGTATTTTATCATATTTTTCGGCGAGTATTATTAGGACGACCCTTTATCTGATTACATAATAAAACAACGAAGTCGGAAGAAGAAAGACAACACAGAACTTCAATCGAATATAGCAGAATTGTTTACTAATAATAACGGCTACACCATTAAAAACATAATAGAACATTACCGCCATAAAGTTGGGCGAGTCAGCTATATCAAAATGTATTAAATTATTGAGTTGGAGCCGGAAAAGGGTTGGAAAAGAACCCGATAGGAGAAATGCTTCAGATATAATTCAAACTCGAAAGGAATATTGTGACAAGATGAAAAATATTTCTTTTGAAAATGCTTCTTCCTAGACGAAAGAGGGTTTAATACCCATATAATTTCGCACTATAGGTGGGCACCCTTTGGAAAAAGGCCATCTGTTACTCCTTCCAAAGAAAAAAATATATCAGTTTTATACATAATAGGAATAAGTGGATCGAAAAATTTTACAATTATAGATGGGGCTTTCACTGCCATAAAATTCAAAACATACCTCGATAAATTATATTTTACCATCAAATTAATTGCTAATAATGGATAATGCTCCTATTCATCGAGCAAAAATTAGTGAAAATTATCCAAATATCATATTTTTACCACCCTATTCGCCACAATATAATACGATCAGAAATTTTTTCGGAGTTATTAAAAATCAAAACCAATCGATTTCTCTTAAATCAAACCGAATAGAAGTTATTGATATTGTTACGAGTATTTTGAGCAGTTATTTTACATACAATTTTTCAAATTTTTATTCTCACACCACAAAATTCATTGAAGATGGAATTTGATGTATTCCTTTAAATGGATGAATTTTTAATTGATTTGTACATATATTTTATTTATATAGGATAAATAAATAATGGTTTTTTTTAAGGTGTCTCGAATTGATCATAAATAAATCTAAAGAATGAAGTGAAATCACTAAATTTGAATTTTCAATTCATGTTTATTAAGAAATTACTCATATTTCATAACCTGAGTTCCAATCTTTAGATATCTTAAAGTAAAATTAAAATATTGGAATTAATATTTTAAATTGAAAAAAATTTATAATGTATATTTTAAAAAAAGTTATTGTAAAAATCTTAAAATTTTTTTTTTTAAAATTCTCATTTTCCCACCACTTAAACTTGTGTCCAAAACATAAAAACTATATTCGATTCAGTAGCATAGCCAGGATTGATCCATGGGGGGGGGGGGGTTAAAAAAATTCTGGGGCCTTCGCCCCCAAACCCCTTAAAAACTTGCCATTGTGCATTATTAGTGTCTAACAACAATAGTAGCCTGCCTACATGAAAAAAAAATTTAGTAACAAAATTTTGGCCAAATTTATGATTAATACGACTGAAAACATTATTCTGAAAATTTTATCAATGTTTAGTCTCATGTAAATTAATTCAATCCATTCAGAGAAAGAAGAATAAAATCGCCCCCCAAATTTCCCATTTTTTATGATCACTTAATATATCTTATTCTATGTAATAATATACAATAAAATAAATTTCAAATTGTAGAAATTTTATACAGATTAGATTAAAAATTTATTCTAAATAACTATATTTAAAAAAAATAAATCACAATAAAATGTAAGTAATTCTTGTACGGTATTTAAAAAAATCTAAACAATTATAATTAATACAAATGAGTATATTAACAAAACATAAAAAATTCTTATTAGAGATCTACAAAAGTAAGAAAATCGGGTTCGGGCTGGGTCGGGCCTAATATTTTTTAAAAAAAAGTTCGGACTGGGTCGGGCATAATATTTTTTTTAAAAAAAATCGGGCCGGGTTGCGTAGAGCCTTGGAATTTTTTTAAAATATATCAATTTTATGTTAAATTTTTTATGTAAAATAAAAATATTTGATTTTATTTATAAAAATGAATTTCAATATTTAAATAAATTCGGGTTCGGCCGACAAAACTTTTTTAAAAAAAATTCGGACTTTTTTAAAATAATTTCGGGCAGGGCCGGGCTTGAAAAATTAGGCCCGATGCAGATCACTAATTCTTAAATGCGATATTTTTATTAAAAATAGTATAATATATAAATATTATGACTAAGAATTCATTATAATTACGTTTTGAATTTAAAAATTTTATGACTAAGGACATATTATAATAATATAGCAATTTTATGATTTGAATTTATAAAGAGAGGTCTACTTTTCTCTGAGATTTGACTAATTCATCTAGAATCAAATTTTTATCTAGAATAATCTCCTTATATATATTTAATATTGCGAATCCATTTAAACGGCTTTCATCGGTGCTATTTCTTAAATTGGTTTTTAGCCTTTTCAAAGTTGAAAAAGACCTTTCATTAGTGCAGGTGTTAATAAGGTAGCTAAAATAAAAAGCAATGTTTTGATATTAGGCAGGGAATCTAAAGTGCATTTACCTATGGAAAAGGCCTCCAAAGCATATTTTGGTCCCAAAGAGTACTTTATTCTGTCAAAATTTTTATACCAAAATTCGACATCACAAAGTAACTTATCATACGATCCTAATAATTCATCAAAATAAAACTCTGAGAAAGTGTATTCAGACTCAACCGGCAAAAGAAAATAAAAGCTGTTTAAAATAAAATTGTGACTAATAAATCTTTCCTTTAATTCAAATAAAAATGTATCAATAATGGGAATAAAAATATTTATTTTATAAAAATTATCAATCGTAGATGCATCAACATTTAAGCAATTGATCTAGAAACTACTCTAGGTTTATAATTTTAATCCCAAACATATTAGCGATCACCTTTATTTTCTCATTATATTTACCAATTAAATGATTTTTCTTTTATTTAAAAATTATAAATTTACAATATATTTTTATTGTTATTTAATATTTTACATATTATTTTTAATATATATTTTTAAACCATGTTGTCATTAAAAATTCTGATTTGTTTTTTCAAATATATTTCATTCATATCGTATATAATTTTATTTATAAATTGAAACCTTTTTTTAAATAAAATTATTAGCAATAAGAAAAGAAAAGAAATTTTTCAGAAATTATGGGGGGGGGGGGCGCTACTGATTCAATTCATAACTTTGACGTTAGTCTACATTAAAATTTAAAAACTTATTATTTTATTTTAAAAAATTATATCAAAATGTTTTTTACAATAATTATAGAAATTTAACTATATAAGAATGTTTTTTTACATTATGGAAATGTGTTACAACAAATCATTATTACTGTATATATTAACAATTATTTTTAATATATAATATTTTTTTTAAAAAATTTTAAATATAAAAATAAACAACTACATAACTTAATTGTGTTGTGATTATTTAATGTAACATGTTGATGATTAAATAAAAACCCATCCCATCCTACAGTGTTGTGATAATTTAATCAAACAGATTGATTAAATTTAAACCCATTCATATAAAATTATAATATTTGCAAAAATAATTAAGATATAGACAAAGCATTACTGAAATTTTTTTTATTATTTCTTTTGTTGTACATTTGTAAAGATTATAATTATATATGCATGTGTTTAAATTGAATCGTCAATATGTTTCATTAAATCATTAAACTATGGACATCGAGTATGCATGGGGTTGAGCTTGGGTGGAGAAAAAGAGATGGAGATTTTCTTTGAACAGCTTTGAAGTGTAAGTAATCGACGCAATGCTGTATCAGTGGCAAATTCCAGTCTCTTTGTCTTATAGAATTGGGATGTCAGCCGTTTGGGGCGTTTTTTTCCATAGATCTAATGCTATCGTGTGATGTGGGTCGATAGTATCCAAATCTCCGAGTGTATGACGAAATTTAGCAACTTAGGATAAGAAGGCTGAGATGCTCAAGGAGATGTGAATCAGACTGCCCTCCTAAAAATTTTATCACAGTAAACAAAGCTAGCTTTACCCATCTAGGTTCACCCATTGGAGGAGAAAATGCAAAATTTCATTTTAGAGATGAATTCCTTGTCAAATTCAATAGAATGACAAATATTTTAAAACATTTACCTGCCCATCAGGCTTTTTATTTGCTTAAAAAATTTTTATTCATCCCAAAGATTTTACATACCTTCCGTTCATCGACAATCCACATCCCCTGAAATACTATTGGACCTCGAAGTCCATTTAAAAATTACCCTAGAATCCATTTTAAACATTAAATTCACATCACTCTCCTGGATGCAAGCTGCCCTTCCACCAAAACTAGGAGGTATAGGCATCCAATCCCCCATCTCCTTGAGCATCTCAGCCTTCCTATCGTCAGTTGCTAAATTTCGTCACACACTCGGAGACTTGGATACTATCGACCCACATCACACGATAGCATTAGATCTATGGAAAAAAAACGCCCCAAACGGTTCACATCTCAATTCTATAAGACAAAGAGACTGGAATTTGCCATTGATACAGCATTGCGTCGATTACTTACACTTCAAAGCTGTTCAAAGAAAATCTCCATCTCTTTTTCTCCACCCAAGCTCAACCCCATGCATACTCGATGTCCATAATACGACCCTTTTATCAGATCAAATAAATCCAGCTCCACCCATATGCCATCTTGGATATAAATGGTTAGAAACTATCCCTAGCTCTAATCTAGGCCTACTACTTACCAACGAAGAACTCAGAATAGCTATAGGCCTTCGCTTAGGCTGCGATATCGTAACCCCTACGACTTGTGTCCTATGTGAATCTCACATTGATAGTCTAGGACACCACCCCCTACACTGTCGTTTCTCAAAAGGCAGACTTCCTAGACATTATGCCATTAATTCAATAATCAATAGAACGCTGAGATTTACAAATATTCCCTCCACACTGGAACCTACCGGTCTTAGCTCCGATAATCAAACCAGACCGGATGGTTTGACGTTAGTCCCTTGGAACCAAGGTTTACCTCTCGCTTGGGACTATACCTGCGTTGATCGTTTTGCCAGATCTTTTTCTGCCAACTCCATCTCAAAAGCGGAGAATACAAAAACAAATAAATATTGCCACCTTAATAATATTTTATTCCCTCCGGTAGTCTCAGACACCTGTGGATCATTCGGACCCCAAGCCTTAAAATTATTCAAAACAATAGGGCAAAGTTACGATTAATCACAGGTGATCCGAAAAAAGGTTTCTACCTCCGCCAAAGGATTTCAATCGAAATCTGCCGTTCAAACTGTATATCCATTTATGGGTCATTAAGCCCCGTGGACCACACCTAATTAGATATCCCTCTTTTTTCTTTTTTTTTTTTAAATAATTTTTTAATTTTTTTTTTTCTTAATTTCCCTTCTTTTAATTATATGTTTTTATATTGATTTTTTTGTTTTTAATATAGATTTTTAATTCAATAGTGTATATAAATGTTCATGTTTTAATTTTTTTACTGAATAAAGTTTATCCCCTTTAAAAAAAAAACATTGTAGATATAAATATTTTGTTTTAAATATAAATAAAATAACACATTTGCAATTTATAAAAAAAATTAAAATAAAATTCCGTTTTTTTATTAAATTAATTTTTATCTTTTGAATGAGCTAAAAATACACAATTTCTTCTTAGGTAAACAGGTCAAATTATGATAATTTATAACTTATTTTTTCGTTGTTTATTATATTTTCTATTAAATTTACCTTTCTTATATTATAGTTTCGAAAATGACTTGTGAAATCTTTATTTAATATATATTTATTTTATAAAAGATCTGAATATATATTCTATTTTAGGTTGGCCCCTCCCCATTAACCATATATAGTGTAATTTATACCTTTTTAAGTTAAGGGTATAATTACAAAAAAAACTATTATGGATAACTACTAGCACAATTATAGTGTAAATTATACACTTCTTATATATGCTTAAGTCATGGGTATAATTACGAAAAATAAAACTATATTGTATTGCTAGTTTGACCCCTCCCCTCCCAATTTATTTGATTTGTTTGTATACTAATTATTGTTATTTAACAATTTCTCCCTAATATCTTCTCAATTTTATATAACATCTGTGTCCATACCCCGTATAACAAATGTTTAATTCTTGTTATTATATTTATCGCCTACTTTCCCCAGTTTTTATGATTGTTTTCCCAAAATTAATTCCCATTACCATTTTTCCCTCGATACTAATTTTTTTTTTTGGAAGTGATGCATGTTACATATTAGTAACGATATATTTTTATTGTGTTAATATACTTTTTAATTTTAGATAATGCAGGTTTAAGGCAATCATGTGATATATATTAAATTAAATTTTATTATGTAAATTGGATATAGAAAACGTTATTTTGTATGATATATATTTTACATAATTGATTTACTTTGGATATAAAAAGAGTTCTTATATTATATTATAAAATACAATCAGTTATTTTTTAACATCATACAATTTGTTATTTAATAAAAGACTTTATTCACATTCTATAATGTTATTATCATACTACCGACGATAAGACAGACTACTAGCGAGTCCATTCTCAGGGCAAGAGTTTCCCCGCTTGTCTTTAAATATGATGAAAAAATATTTCTTGTACCAATTTAAATTTTTCTTTAATTTCATAATATAAATTATTTTATATCCCTTCTTTTTTTACGTTATTATTTCCGGTATTAAAAAAAAATTCAAAACAATAGACCGGTCAACGGGCCATGAAAACTTTCTTAATTAGATATTCATATTTTCGATTGTATCTTATGATTTTTAAAATTTTATTTAAAAATAAGAATACGATGCAATATAGATTAAATCAAAATAAAATTATATATATTTAAATCACCTATAATGTCTCCTTTTTTTAGCTTTGATGAAATTAAAAGCCTCCTTTCCGAAAATTATAAAAGAGATTAATGAAATTTCGTGGAATTATTTCACATTTTTTCTGCATTTTTCATATAAATGATAATAGAAAGTAAAATATTGGGACAGAAATATAAAATCAAGAAAATAAAATAAAATCCAATATACCTAGATATTTAATTTTTAATTTTAATTAAAATTTAAGCAATTATGTGAATATAATTATAAAGTCTGATAAATAGTTTTGGCTTGTTTATTTTTGTTTGTGAGTCCTTTTTGGATTACATAATATAAAAAATTAAAATGATTATAAGATAAATGATTTTTAAATTTTTTACTATTAAATTATGTTTATATGGAGTATAATAAAAAAAAAATTGTTATTTTATTAATAATGAGTTACTATTTTTTTATGCTCTCCAAACTCTGAACCCAGGCCCTGTTTTTATGTCGAAGGCTTCACATTCTAGTAATAAATATTTTAAAATTATTATTTTTTAGGTATTTCGACGACGTTAAACACATAAAAATATTGAAAAATGAGCCCAAAGGTTATTACATATCAGATCACCATTATTTTGCCAGCATAGTTGAACTCGTTTCTCATTATCAGACCTGCTCGCTGGCTAAATTTTTTAAGGTGCTTCATATTTTAAGAAACTATACTTTACATAAATTACTTCTTCATTTTTCTAGACAGATTGTCAATAGGGAAGGTCATGGTCCAGACAGGGTCGATGCCATCGGATCGGACCGGATTGCGGTCTTTAAAAAGATCTTATAGGCCATGGTCCTTAATTTAATCTTGTTTATTGGGAATATATGTGAAATGCTTCTTTGACTAACTTATGGTTTCCATCCATATTGCAAAGTAAAAATTCATAAAAACGAAATAAATTAAAACATACAAAAGATTGGTTAAAAAATTATGTTAATTAAAAAATAAAGCAAACTTAAATTACTAAAATACCCGACCGTGGTCTGGACCCTAAAAGAGATCGATCCGGACTGTGATCCTCGAAAAAAGATCATCTGGACTGGACCGTTGATCACTAATTATCAGTACGAATCTGCCAAATAAAAAAAGATCGATGGGCTTGTACCTATTTTTTTTTTAAAGGACCGGGCTCGAGCTTGAAGAAGGAGAATTGAAATTAATTTTGCCTCTTGTTATATTAAAATATATTTGAAATATTTTATGGGATTAGGACCACTTAATTGGTAAATTTTTTTATGAATACGTGTTATATTTTTCAAATGGAAATTTCGGGCCGAGCACTGATCTAAAATAAAAAAAATTGGGATCTGGCTCAAAAAATTAATACAAAATTTGGACTCGGGTTAAAAAAGAAGACACGTTTGAAAAATTTAACTATTTTCATCGAAGATTGAAAGAAAACTTAAAAATTGAATGTTTAGATAACGGCGAAAATATTTTTGTTAACCGAAAATATGATTTAAAATTATTTCTGGTAACTAAAGGGCTTGAACACAGTCCTGGCTCATCCTTACCTTTCAGAGCCATTCAAAAAGATGAAAACATTCGGTTCCCACGACAGTCTGATCCCTGAAGCGCCTTCCAATTTTAAAATCCACGAGCACAAAAAATCGTCTTCATCTAGCTCTTGCAGTTCCAATGCTGACTCCTCTTCCTTACCCCCCACAGAGCCTTCTTTCCTCGATTCGCCCGCCCTACAAGTTTCTTTCTTCTTTTTTTTGTTAATTTCTTCACTATCTTTCTTTAAATATTCTGAAACAAAATCATTGGCTATAATTATGTTTTTAATACAATTGATTTATATTAGAATATAAGCTAATAATACGAAAAATAAGAAAAAAAAAGAAATCATTTTATTATATAATTTAATATTTAATTATAAATAATTTATTTTATAAATTGAAGCCTATTCTTAAATGAATACGAATTGAATAGCCCTATTCATATTCGATTCAAATTATTCGAATAATTCCTTTTTTAGGAATATTATAAAATAATTCTGAAAAGATATGGTGAAGTTTTATTAATAACTAGCTGATAGCCCGTCAAGAATGACGGGGAATCAGAATTTTCTTATTTATTTAATGATGGATGAATAATAAATTCCTATTTTTACACAAAACTCATCTAGCAAGAATATATTTTTTATATTATAAATTACAAATACAAATACAAATGAATAAAAATTTAGTTTAAAAGATTTTTTATTGTGCACATAAATTAAAATACTAACCATATTATACTTCATAAACATAATTTATATAAAAATAATGGAAAATTTTAGAATAACTCCTCATCCAAATAAATATAAATTTCTGAATCACATCTCATAAGATAGGAAAATTTCTGATTCATTCATCATCAAATAAAGGGAAATTTATTATTCATCTATTTTTGAATAAAGAAGAAAATCTCCTCGTCATTCCTGATAGATAATCAGCTAGTAACTTGATAATGGGTTCTTAGAAAATCCCTAAAATATATGTAAAAGAAAAGGTCACAATAGGCATTATTTTTTTTTGTTATTTATGTTAAAATAAAAAAGGATTAATATTTCTTCCATATATACACTTCACAATGGCTTTCTTTATTTCCTTGTGTACAACAATTTCTTAAATCCAGCAATTATCAGGAATTTTTTTACAAATGATTTAAATAAGGCATATCTGTGGTTTGATTATTCCTTTAAGTTTAAAAAAAGTCAGATGGAAAATAAAATAATTCAGTTATTGAAATTAGAGACCTTCACGGGACTTGTTCATCAGTCTCCAGTCCAGGTCAGCAGTAAAAATAATTTGCAGGCCCAATCCATATTTAATAAAATATTCAAACCCAAGTTCATCATAAGTTTCAAAAATTTTGCCCAAGCCTATATCCAAAAATTTAATTTATTGTTATAAATGAATAAATAAACAATATTTAAGTGTATTTAGGCAATCACTTTGTTTGCAATACTGACATATATTATTATTATAAGAAGAAGAAAAATGCAATATATTTTTAATTTAGGAACAGTTTAATATGCTAAATTTAAATGAAAAATTTTTAGGCTTTTTATCAAAAACCCTGTCCTGGCTCAGACACGTTGTTAAATATATTATACCTGGCATCCCTCATTGAAATATTTTGTCACCTGAGTTTTATTCTATCTCCATTTTTGTCAATGATTGATTGATTATTTAAGAATATATTAATCTATTTACATAAAAAAATCTAAGAATTTAACCTATAAATAAATTATAGCTAGTAATAGATTAATCTATATCCCTATTTTTCTTACTGATAAAAATATATTATTCTTATCCTTAAAAATATTTTCAAGTATTGAATTAAGAGTTTTTTAACTGATGTATGGTTTCATATAAAGATCCTGATATTACTGGTTCAACAAAAAATTAAAAAGAATATTATTTGATATTATTTAAAGAAAAATAATATTACCATAATTTTTATTCAAATATATTTAAATTTTTAAAATAAATAGTAATTATTATTTTATAAAATTTTTGGATTTAAAGAGAAGTTGTTTGGAGAATAGAATAATATTTCTTAAAATAAAAAATAAAATTTGGTATATTCTATCTCCAGTTTTAGAATAATAAATGATTTTTTAAGAAATATATCATGGTATTTTATATAATTGGGTGATGAGTAACTATTAAATATACACATGAATATCATATAACTTCTCTTATCTCAAAAAATCATTTAAAAGTTTTTAAGACCTTCATAAATACTCTTTTAAACAAAGACCTCCTAACATAGATTTGAATCAAATAGGGGGTCAACCTGATTGTGTCACAAAAACTATATGGTGGTATTCATCCCATTGCAATTGGTTATTTAGAAGATTATTAACAAAAATAATTGCTATGGGTCAAAATTCAGAATCTTAATTTATAAGTATACATAGCAATTAGGATTGAGTGTTAAGGGAGAAGTCGAAATAGCATGCTATTCGTATTATATTAAGAATCCTCTTCCTAACATGGATATTATCAAAGTCTACTTTAAAAATGCTTTGATAACAAATTTCGAGAACATTTCTTTAATTGTTTTACTCCTAAATTCCTAGAGACATACATGTAAAATGTGCTAGAACTGGTAGCTTGTCTTGTCCTTCACTGCGGAAACACACAATTAAGTGGCTTCCTCCACCCAAAAGGGGGCATATCCAGTGCATTGAATTTGCATCCACTGTTTGGTAGTAAAATTTACCCTTACCATCAAATATTTTGTTACAATTATGGTTTCATATAATCATTCAAAAATTCACTAATCTATTGAAACAAATATTAAGCACATTATTTATTAATTATATATTTTCTTATTTTTCTATTCTTACCAATGTAATTACTATCGGGCATGACAGTAGTATAAATTACTGTCAATTAGTGAATCAGGTATGATCATCCTTCTTTAATTAAATGGGCCCTGATAGTAGGGTTAATTTTACTGCCAAACAGTGGATGCAAATTCACTGCACTGATGATTAGATGCAATGATATTTCTAATTAAATTTTTCATAATCATTCATTAATGTTATTTCTAGATTTACCAACAAATATTTTGTTACAATTATGGTTTCATATAATCATTCAAAAATTCACTAATCTATTGAAATAAATACTCTAAAAAGATAAGCACACTATTTATTAATTTTATATTTTCTTATTTTTACCAATGTAAATTACTGTTGGGTCCTGACAGTAGGGTAAATTACTGTCAATTAATGAATCAGTTACCATCATCCTTCTTTAATTAAATGGGCCCTGACAGTAGGGTAAATTTTACTGCCAAACAGTGGATGAAAATTCACTTCACTGAATATGCCCTCTCTTGGGTGATGTAAGCCACTTTATTGAGTTTTAATAAATGCAATAACATACCTTAATTTTTTATATTAAATATTAATTGTTGAGTCTTTAAATCTTCCATCAAGTTTATTCTGAAATCTAGATATTTGCATACCACCTTTAAATCAAGTTTATTCTGAAATCTGGGTATATATTTGAGTATTATAATAATATTTTCATAGTTTCCATATGATTTATAAATAGAACTGGCTGAATCAATGTTTAGTTTGTAAGGTGATTACTATTGGACCGATTGGACAAATATATTTTAAATGAATATTATTGGCTAAATTTGATTGACGGTTTTTGAGGATTATTATATTAGATATTTCATCTCGTTTATTAACTTTTTTTATCTCGTATATATATCTTTTTACAAAACCAAAAATTAGAATATAAATATAAGTTAATAAGAATAGGTTAACAATAAAATGAAAAGTCAAATTTGAATTGCTGTAAAATAAGTCAAATATCAGAATATTAAATTAAAGATAATTTAATGAATGCGTGATATAAAATTTAAACATATACTATTTAATAACCAAATATGTAATATTTTAATTTATTAATTCCTATTATATAACAAATTCTAACTTACTCAGGATTTTTCTATTCCACATCTAATTTTAAAACAAAATTAAAATGCATTAATTTAATTTATAATGCCAAGCGAATTTTTATGGCAAAAAATTTTTCTTATTATATCTTCTTTATAAGACATGTGATTATTTTACAGCAAATTAGTTCCAACTATAAAAAACTTTCACAAGCAGCGGATGCATTCCTTTTAAGCACCTGCTAGATTGATAGGTTATCAAACTAATTTATTAAAGAACATAATAATAATCAGCAAATAACTCGTCGAATAATCAATTATTCGAACTCGGAATAGGACTAATGCTAAATATCATAGAATCACACAGGTCTATTTTTTAAACCCGGTTATATTTACCCACCCGGATTTAAATTTTTTATGATTTTCCAACTGATTAATATTATTTTAAAAAATACGGCAAGCCCCAATTTTTATTTTTAGTCTCGTCCTGAGTAATCTTTTATCCCCGTCCGGATTTTAATACCATAAATTTTCTCGCCAGGTCTGCATGCTTCTGTTTTGTTAATAATTTGAAAACATTAATGAAAATGATATATTAAAATTTAATGATTATGAGGCCCAACTAGTGTTGTTAAACGGCTCGTTTTGAGCCGATTTTTAAGAACGGCTAACTCAGTATTTCATCTAGAATAATATTACCCAAGCCTGCAGATTTTGTTTGTAGAAGGAACAATGGTTTGGACATCTATTAGCGAAATCTCTAGGGCTTAGGCAATATTTTTTGGCTAAAATATTGAGTTAGCCGTTTTAAAAAATTGGCTCAAAACGAGCCGTTTAACATCACTAGGCCTTTTAAAAAAAATTAACAAAGACATCTTACTTGTATTCCTAATCTAATGACTTTGATATAACCTAAACTGATGATTCGTTTATTGGGTGTATATGAAGTCATCTGTGATCAATGTGATTGGCTGTAGTAGACGCCATTGAAAGACATTTAGACGAAATACCTTTCAACGGCGGACTATATTATTTTAAATTATTACTAGTAGGGCTGCACTGATATTACATATCGATATCGAATCAATCGATATTTTTTGTAAACTTAACCGATACCGATTTTATGAAGCTTATTTTTTATTTTATTCCTATTAGAGGTCTGTGCATTAGGCGGATTTTTAGCTCATAAGCCTGCCCACCCAATGTTTAAAAAAAAAATTATCCGGCCCGCCTAGCCCGTCCACATTTTTCAAAAAAAAATACCCGTCCGCCCATTAGTCTAAAATTCCTTACCCGCCCTCCCATTAGTCTAAAAAATTTTACCCGCCCGCCCATTACTTATAAAAAAATTTTAACCTAAGGGCCTTTTGATTATGCTATTTATCAATAAAAATAATAATTCAGTTCCAGCATTACCCCTCTACAAAAAGTTTTATAATTACTATATTAAGCCTAAAATGATATTCAATTTAAATTATGGATAATTTATTTGATCAAATAAAATATTTATAAAAAAATATATATATTATATGTAAGCAAAAATAATAATGAATCGACATTTTTGAATTCAAACACGTTCTTCTTTGTTCTAAAAACCTTCCATCAATGCTAAATCCTCGTTTAGATGAAGCGCTAGTTGCAGAAATTGCTAATATTTTTCTTGCTTTGATAGCTTTGGCAAATCTCTTTCTTGTCGTTTCCACCAAAGTAGGATATCCGTTTGATTTATATCCTCTTTCTATCCTCTTCCTCAAGTAAGATCTTTAAATAAAAGTGAAACCAATAATAATAAATTTTCAAAAGTAATTTAAAATTTTAATTAATTAATATGCAGCATTTTTTCTAAATTATACATATCTTTAAATATTGTTATGTCAATAGGTCCTGTGCTCTCCTCTGTAACAACCTCAACCTCCCATCTGTTGTGGCTTAATTTTGACGCGGATGCTATTTATTTCAAACATTGCATTTAATAAGTGGCTATGCGAATTTTATAATTTATTACAGAGACCTGCAGGCCCGGCCCTAAGACCGGGCCGGGCCGTATTTTAAATTTTTTAAATATAACCGGGCCGGGCCTAGAAAAATTTTTTTTAAATATATCCGGGCCGGGCCTATTTTTTTAAAAATATATCCGGGCCGGGCCTTAATATTTTTTATAAAATTTTACATTATGAGTTAATGGTTATAAGATTATATTATATTATAGTTATGATTAATATAATATTGGGTGATGGTTAACATTACCTAACACCCACAGATCGATCTAATTATTAATTTCCTGCAAATTTAATCAAAGTATTAATATATTTTTTTATAATTTATATCTAAATTTTTACAACATATTTTACCAAAACAATCAAATAAAGGAATATTTTAAATAAGCCCCAATATTCAAGTATTATTAATATATTTTTTTATAATTCATATCTAAATTTTTAGAATATATTTTACCAAAACAATCAAATAAAGGAATATCACTTATTGAAGTTTGTAATACCTTTCAAAGCGAAAAAGGAGAAACAAAATTGATTTTACTTAATATAAAGCATTTTTTAATTGAAAAATTTGTTTTACACAAGTATCATTTTATTTCTCTTTTTCTCTATCCCAAATTCAAGCAATTACGTATGTAGTCAGGGACAGATCGCAAGATGACGGAAAACTATATAAAAGATTATATTAAATTACAAGAGGCTCAGGAAGTAAATGAAATACCATCGACCAGTCAAATTACGACTGTTGTTAAACAAACTGAATCGTTTTATGACAAATGGGGCGATGGTAATTCTGGTAATATGTCAATACCCGATGATGAATATTATAATTACATAAATAAAAAAATAGATGAAACATTTAAGGTGGATAATTTGTTAGAGTGGTGGGCGGCTCATCAAAGCGAATTTCCAATTTTAGCAAAATTGGCAATTCCTGCTTCAAGTGCAAGCTGTGAGCGGAATTTTTACACTACTGGGAGAATTCTTGAAGAAAGAAGAAGTAATCTTCAACCTGAAAAGGTAGATATGCTTCTCTTTCTTCATGATATTTTTAATATCTTTCTTGAGTATAGGGTTTCGTCAATCATGCTGGTTTTTTACTTTGCAAACTGTCAAATATTTATTGCATTTATTATATTTACCTTGAGTCATAAAAGTTTTTAATCCAACATTTTTCATTATTTTTTTTTACAATATTATATAATACACTTATCTTCTTTTGTTAAAAATTTATATTATAAAATAAATTATATTAATATTGTGCAATTAGATTATATTTTCAAAATACTATTTATTATACATGCATTTTTTTAAATAGCGATTTATTTTTATTTTATAAATTAAATAGTAAATTAAATACAATATATTATATTCTCAAAATATTTTCCATTTTTATAAATTAAATATTAGTTTTATTTTTTTTAAATGCAATATAAAATATAGTATATGCTCAAAATATTATTACCATTTTTATGAATATTAGTTTTATTTTTATAAATGCAATATAAAATATAGTATATGCTCAAAATATCCATTTTTATAAATAACAGTTTTATAATTTTTATAAATTCAATATAATATTCTCAAAATATTAGCTTTTTACATGTATTTTTTAAATAATAAGCGATAATACTCTCTGAAAAATATGATAAAATACCTCATAGGTGAATTTTTGTATATACCAGGTCGAATATAATTTTAAAAAATTCCGAGCTGGGCCTTAAATTTTTAAATCCGGGCCGGGCCGTAAAAATTTTTTAAAAAAAATATCCAGGCCTGGCCATGCAAATGGTACCTCTGCAGGTCTCTGATTTATTAATACCCTTTAATTGGATTCCCTTTGTTTTTTGGAAGGCCTAAAATTAATTTGCTTTAATTAATATGTTTTTTTTACTTCATTAATTTCTTCCGACGACAACATCTTCATTTGTTGGAACTTTGGTATTAAAAATGTTAAAATTTCATGGAGCATATGGATTTCAAATTTTTCAATTATAAAATTTTAAGCTAGTTTCTTTATTAAACCATTTCTTTTTCGCGATTGATTTTTCTCTCCATTTTATCCATATTTATTACATTATGCTCATGTAGAAGAAGATTATACCTATTTTTTTTTAATTAAAGAAAAAAATGTTCATAAATCCCAAACTATTAATTTTCATACCATATAACTTTCTATAGTGTAGGCCTACAGTCGTCCTCAAGAGCATTAGCTGCATCTTAATGGCTCCAAATATACTATTAGTGTTTTTAAAACTTCCTTTCCCATAGATCCCATTTTTTTTAGTCATATCACGAGATTCTAAAAACAAAATCTCATCAAACATATATAAATTCTTTGTAGTATCTTATGCTTTGTATCCCATCTTGTATCAATATGTTGTTGTATTGTCTTGCTCAGATATTTTACGTTGCCACTTTGTTTGAAATAAGTTGTCAACGATTTTGCAGTTGCCAAAATATTATTAATCTCGGGAACATTTTTCAATGGCTGGATTGCATTGCGAAGTATTGTGTTCGATATATATGCTGAACAGTTTAATCTATTAAATCTATGAATAAATAAACGGAAAATATAGTTCTCTAAATATGAATGTTTTTTATTTAGATGTACACAGAATCTCTCAAAAATTATTATAGTATCACTTAATCGATAAATTTTATTAAATTATTTAAAAATTTTTAAAAAATTTACCCTTCCAACTCTTTTTTAATATTTGCTCCTTGGTCTCAAAGATGAGCTTGGAAAATTATTCTCGGGGAACACCAAGTTTTAAAAATTTTTTTAATAATTAATATTTCTTTAAGAATATTCTCCTGTCTTTTTTTCCTCATGAAATTGTGAAATAAGAAGAAATTTTTTTTCTAGTTTCCAATTTTGTATAAAATGTATTGATATAGATATGTAATTGGTTTTAGTAAAATCCTCACACATATCAGTAGTACATAAGCAAATTTAAGTTTTTATCGTTTCTCCAATTTTAAGAAATAGTATTTCCTTAAGATTTTCAGTAAATTTGGCTACATGCCTGCTAACTGTTGTGGGGCATATTAATTTTTTCGGCATCCAATTTTCCTTATGTGACCCCTAAGTTGACAAACCTTTGCAAAAGATTTACAAATCCAGATCCTTGAAATGGCCTAAAAAAGATTAAAGAATAATTTAATAAAAATTAAATTACTTAATGTCTCTTAGCACAATATTCTGCAAAATTGGCAATTAGACCCGATTTTATCGTTTTGTTTAATTGAGAATTGCTTTTTTAATATTCGATTATTTTTTTAAATCTTCGTAATTTGCAGAGTGACATTGATACCGAAGGAAGTGCCACTTTTTTTATATTTATAGATGAATTCGCAATCGCAACGAATCCAATATATCTTTTTGTCATTTTCATTAAAAATAATTTTAAATTGCCTCCACATTGAAGATTAGAGTTTATTATTATCTGAATCATTTTCTTTTAACTTGTAAAAATCATTTTTTATTTTTTTTAGATATATATTCTTTAAAACAAAATGAAAATGAAAGGGGTAAATATAAAGATAAGCAATCATTACCAAAATAAAACAATATAATACAGAAATATTCATTGTTCCCCCAAAAAAATTTCAATATTCAAAAAAGTTTATTTATTTTAAGAAAAATGTTTTATGATACCAAAAAAAGGGCATCTTTATTTTTAACCCGCCCACCTGCCCGTTCTTAAAACTTTTTAGCCTGCCCGCCCTCTCGCCCACTTAGATGGGCGACCTTTCCGAACTACTCTACACCCGGGTTCGGAAAAAATGGATTGAAACCGGATTCGGTCCCACGGATGCTTATATATTGGTAATTCTAATCGTAGGGTGCCTGGTCAAATAGGCATATCTTAAAAATGCAAATCATTAATCTTTTCAACTCTTAAACCTTATTATAATTATGTTAAGAATTCTTCCAGTTATTTGAATCTCATCCAGTTGGCGAATTTATTAGAAACATAGATATTACAATTATTATTAAAATACGATATCAAATGATCACTTATTTTATGGAATTTGGTTTGATTAGGGCAAAACAAAAATAAATTTGGCTTTGAGCTAAATAATTTGGCTTTTTGGAGTGAAAATAATTACGGCGGCTCTTTAAAAAAATGAGCAGCCCATTTAGAATATAAATTTGGTAATATTTAAAAGCAATATTTTACAGTGGATTAATAATTTTTAAGTAATATTTATAATTTTTTAAAAATACAATTCACTTTTAAAATCAAATAAACAAAATTTGGCCGCTCCTAAAATAGTCTAATTTTTAGTTACTAATATTAATATGATTAATACCTCTAAAAATATATTTAGAGATGATTTATGATTATGAAACTTTTTGAAATGGAAAAAGAAGTTTTTAAATTTTATACAATGTCAATTTTATGAATAAATAAAATTAAGTGTCAGCCATTACCTGAACAACATTATAAATTTTATTTTATATTTATTAAGTGTTCATTGGTCACAGTGTCAATCTTAATGTCTAATACCTAATAAATTCATTTTAAAAGAAATAACCTAGCAAACTTTTTTTTTACTTATAGTTATGAAATGAGGTTTTTTTGCTATAATTTTTATTATATTTCCAAAGTTTTTTTTTACAAATTAATTATTATATATAAAACTATTTTAATAAAAATTTCAAGTTTCAAAGTCAAATAGTTTTAAATTGATAAGGCTGTCCGGAATTATACCCCATATCCGTCCGTTATCATATTTTATAAATAAATCTTATAAGAAAAAAATTCATAAGCTAATTTATTTATATGCTAATATTTACCTTGTGTAATGGGTTTTGCCATCTTTTAAAGAGTAGCTAAGTAATTTTTAATATCTTTTGGGTCAAAAAATGAAAAGCCTGGCCCGACTTTCAAAATTGTTTTTTTCAGGTTCCATTAAGTCTTCTAGAGGCCGATAAATAGAAAAATATAATTTTCACCTAAGTATTCTCGTTATTGCAACTGAGGTAATTCACTTGAGATAATGTATTCGCTGTAATACATTCACGATAATGCTTTCGCGGTAATACATTCGCGTTCTTATTTTCGCCCTAATGCATTTGCGATATTAATTTCGTTGGAAGAATTATAAATAATTATAGTAAATTGGCTATTAATAAAAAGATTCCTAATTTAAGTCCATACCTTAGTACACACAAATCATAATAGTTCTGACAGACTAAATCTATTATATATTATAACCTGAAAATCTACTTCTAATTGTTAATGTTCCAAAAATTTACTGATTATAATCTTTCGTGATAAAGCTATTTTTTTTTGTTTCCTTCCCTTATTTTTATTATGTTTTGTTTATATGATAGAAGAAACCCCATATCGAACGAATGTCCAGGTGCTACAAGCAGAAAGCACCCCTTCTTGCCGGGCCGAATCTCTTATCTCCAACTGTGAAACCGTCAGCTTTAACTGGACGGGCCTATGTTGGCCGTGCCACTGCAATCTTTGATTTTATTGCTCAGTCTGATAAAATGTTATCACTTACCAAGGGAGATAAACTTCTCATAATCGATAAGATCGGAACCGAAAAGGGCTGGTGGAAAGGTCAATTACTTAATCAAAGCCGAGTAATTTATTATATATATATTTAATTTAAGCTTCTTCATAGCTAGTGTTATTAAACGGCTCAACTTTTTAAAACGACTAATCCGATATTTTGACTAAAATCGGCGAAATAGAGCTGTTTAACAACACTAGAACATTGATATTTTCTAATATTATAATTGATGATATTTATTTAATCCTATTTTTAACTATTACTATTATAGTATATTTTTTTAAATTCTAGACAGGATACTTTCCCATTAAATACGTAACCGAAGAAGATTAAAATTTTACTCGCTCATTCTTTGAAAATTGGGAAAAATACTAACCCTTAAGCCATCTATAATTTTTATTTATATTTAAATATAACAATATTAAATTCCTAATTATTCATGTATTGTTAACTATGTTGATCCTTGTTAAATGTTTATTTTTTAATTGCAAATTTTTGAATAATATATATAACTGGTTTTTACTACCAATGAGAGTATCGTCAAAATTTAATATAAATAAGAATTAAATTCTTAATTCTACATTTTAGTTTTTTTTTAATGATCACTGAATTTATTTTTTTAAAAAAAATATATTTATATAATGTAAAAAAAATTCAATCAATATATAATTAAAACAATCTATAATATTGGGGAATTTATGGAAATCTATAATAGTTTTCCCTTTGTTGCAAATTGTCAACATCAATAAGTATCCAAAATTCTGATATATTATCCAAAGTTTGTCATTTTAAACATTCTGTTCCTAGATAGCGACGTATTTTAATTCGATACAAATATCCCCTTCAGGTTTAGCCCCCGATAAATTTTTATCTTAAAAATATGTAAAAAGAAGTTATTGGTGTAAAAAAAAATTTCAACAATTATTTTTTTTCACAATTTTTGACGTTTAAATAATTTTTTTAAAAATACAGTTATAACAATTATGCGGGGAAAAAAAATTATATGAATTTTGAAATATAAAAAAAAAGAATTAAAGAAATTTTTGGGGAGGAGTAAAAAAAAATTTATTCGTTAAAGGTAGAGGATTTCTTTCATTCCATGATAAGTTATGACTTGGTAAAGAAATAAAATTAAGCTATTAAAATACTCTAAACTTATATTAATATATTACTTTTGGATCGTAAGGAATTTATGGGTTCATGTGTTTCATGGGGCAAAAATAATAAAAATGCTAAATCATAGTCATATAAAAATTGTATATATATAGATTGTATGTATTTGTATCTTAAAAAATATGACTATTTTTTTTAAATTAAAATTTGTATAAAAATTTTGACTTTATTTATATTATTATCTTATTTTGAAACTTAATTAATAACAAATTAAATTTATTATTCATTTTTTGTTTATATTATATAATAAGGTATATTTTTAAAAAAAAATACAATTAACAACAAACAAACAATATAATATTTAGTAGTTAGTAGGCATTATCTATTATAAAAATTTTGTTCATCATATTAGGAAATATGATGCGTCAAAGGATCTTTTAATTGCCTCAAACAAGCACGTGATTTAAGTGTAGGATTGGTTAAGGGAGTTGATTAAGTCAGCATCTTCCATAATATTACTAATGCTCATGTGTGTGTATGTAAATAATGAGAAAATGAACCCGCAAAATTTTTTAAAGAATTTAAGAGGGAAAATGTAAATATAAAATGAAGAGTTAATACTGGACATTTTAAAACCATGTACAACCATGGAAACCTCTAATACAAATAAATAATATTTTTTTTAAAAAAAGCTGACTTTAGTCAAGAAAAATTTGAATTGAAACATTGAATATAATTATGTGTGTATATATATAAATATTTAATTTGTACATTATTTGCATTGTTATTGCAAAAATGCTTCTTTTTTAGATGGCCTTTTATAATAAATAATTCATTTTTTAAAAAAGAAGCCATTAATTTAATTTTTTTAAATATAAAATCAAAATATATAATTATTTTTTTAAAAAATAGGGTAAAAGAAAGAAAATTGCAATATTATAAATATCTATCACCATTTTCAATAAATAAAATTTTAATTTAAAAAAAAACAGTATGTTCAAGACAAAATTTAACAATTTTTTTTCACTTTCAATGAATTAAAATAATATTTGTACACTAAACCGAATTTAAATAAAAACATTTCATGTCGTTTGGATTAAATTTTTAAATGCACTGGAGTAAAGAGATGAATATAGGAATTAAACATTTTTGGAGTCATCGTCACCGTTACCTGTTATTTCTCGATTTAGCAAAAATGGTATATAAAATAGTCGGGTGGAAATTAGTAACTGACCCGCCATTTTAATTTCTGGCAAAATTTTGATGATCTCTTTGTAGCGACCAGAAAATTTACAATCCTCAATGTTGATGTCGTGATTTGTCGGAGAGAGACTTTGGTCCAGGGGATCAAAACAATTCAATTGTGTCAAATACGAGTGCAGGATACGGTCCAACTTTTCCCTTATTTGAAGTGTTCCATCTATTGGACATATTGAGTACAACAAAAATTCATTTATTAATATGGTTTTAATCTAAAATTTATATGTACCCTAACAAATTATCGATTCATAAATTGATCGACAATAAAGATATAATAAGACTCATTTCTTTCAACTTGTTATAGGTTAAAAAATATATTGCGCTTTTCTTACTTTTCTTGGGGAAAGGCTCCAAATTATTGTTCTCCAAAAAGAGAACAACTTTAAGGCATTGGTATTCGTCAATGGTTATGTTGGTGTTGGCGAATCGAGAAATAATTGTTGACAATAAATTTATTAGCTCCTTAGCTTCTTTATAAAATTTCTCATTCTTCGATTCGCGGTCCTTGCTTTCGTAGTGGCTTTTCAAGTTATCTAAATAAACCTAATGCAATTAAATATATCCTTTATTATTGTAAAGCATTTATAAAAATAGTTTCTTTTTAACAAAAATCACCTTTGAAAAATATTTATGTAAAGTAAAAAGGCCTCACTCTCAAAGAATATTGGAGTGGAACGGCTCGCTCTAACCCCCAAGTTAGCTCATTATAACCATTAAGGCGGGTTTGGGGTGAAGCCGTAATCTTGAGTAACAGAATGAGGTGCCAACGAGCAGTCAACAATTGGGTTAAAGTGTCAAGGGGTAGTTGACCGTAGAAAGGCAGCTCCTTGACCCACTGGACCATCTCATGTATTGCCCTATCACTCAATTGACACAAGTACCAAGAGGGAGACGCAGGTGTGGGAGTGAAAGAAGATGGAGGTGGCGTGGGAGGCGTCGAGTATTTCAGATTTAGCATAGGTATAAGGTTATTATTCTTACCATCCTTAAAATTGTTGTTAAAGAGCATTGACGTAGCAGTGTTAGTCCATGCCGGACTCCTGTTACAAAAATGTATTTTTAATGTCAAAAATTTGATTAGATCGTTTTTTAATGGAATTGATACTAGCATGAGTACTAATTAGAGATAAATCTAA
This sequence comes from Gordionus sp. m RMFG-2023, assembly GCF_954871325.1. NCBI lineage: Eukaryota > Metazoa > Nematomorpha > Gordioida > Chordodea > Parachordodidae > Gordionus > Gordionus sp. m RMFG-2023. Next base: position 46,933,630 of record NC_088775.1, on the reverse strand, counting down.
AAGGAAGTTTTCAGGATACATAAATATACCTTTGCATCGCTTCCGTCGCTTCTAACCCGTTACTAAGATATTGTGGACTGTTCGCTACAAAAAATTGTTTCTCGCTATCGTAGAAACTGAGCGGTAATTGAGATGTAAAGCTAAATTCAGGAAACGGGATGAGAGCTGATTTTGTTTGGTAGTAAGGGTGTTGTGGAAGTCTCTGCTGATTTTCTCTTTGAGAATTGCTGTCTTGCATGTTTGGTGAAGTTTTGAAGCTCTCCTACATTGTGAAAATATTATTTTTTTAATGATGTAAAGCAAGCCTCAGAACAAAATTTTTTATATTTAAAACTGGGTAAAGAGAGTGTTTGAAATAAAGATATTAAAAAACTGTTTGAAATAATGAAATTAACAGCTTATTTGAATTGTTATACTCTATTAATGACGAAAAAAATTACCCCGTTTAATTCCCCAATTTGGTTGAGTGGATTTTGATTTGGGATAGAGTTAGTTATCTTGCCTTTGTTCCTTTTGTATTTCTTATATTTTACCTTTAAAATTTTTGATAAAAAAATATAAGTAAAAGGAAGGGTCTTTTGTATTTTTTGAAATAGTTATTTATTAGAAAATTTACTTTGTATAAATTATATACCGCTCCTGAATTTCTTCCTCCGGGCATTCGATCCTCGCGAACGGCTTTAAAAATATTTATGAGTAAATTCTATATTAATAAAAATAATCATTATTAAAGGATTTTATAAATTCATTTTAAGCTAAATAATAATAATTTTGTTAACATTTCTACCGTGTAAAAATGTTAATTATATATTTTTGGACCAAAACTTAGGCCTTATCCAGAATTTTTTTGGACAGAGGGCCGACACAGGAATAGGCTTAAAATTCTTGCGTATTTTGATCAGGAATCCCATATATAGATCGAATTCGACCCGAAATTCCATACTTTATTCACTTTTCATCATTTTTGGTGAGTGAATAAGCAGATTATAATAATAATTAGACCATTAATAAAAACATGCAATATATCATTGAAAAATAAAAATCACTGGTAAATGACTAAATGAGGTAATAATAAATATAATTTATATGACATTAATGAAAATTTATGTAATATTAATAATAATTTATGTAATATTAATGATAATTTATGTAATATTAATGGTAATTTAAGCTAAAACACAAATCGACATTGGGGGGGGGGGCGTATAAACCTACGTCCATATCCAAACTATTTCCTATTTTACTTATGGAACCTTAAAAATTTATTGATTATTAAGCTCAAATGTATAAAATTATTTTTAAATATTTATATTTATGTCTGAGTGAAAAAATTTACATAATTACAGAGCATTTGTTAGAAATACTAAGGAAATAAATTTTAAAAATATTCAGCCTTGGGTTTGGACAGCCCCGTGCAAAAATCTTCTACTAGAGCAAGTTTGATTTGTTAAGGTAGAGGATGAATGGCACTCTAATTGTCAACACAATCAAATTTAAGTTCTCAAACTAAAAAAAAAATTTTTTAAAAGATACAAGGATAAAAAAACAGAAATATCATAAAATAAATATATATTTTTTTATATTTAAAAAATGAGGCATAGGCCAATGACCTATGCGTTATAATATATTATTTATATTATTTTATTTTTTAATACTAAAATATTATTTTATTATTACTTTCTCTCCCGATCCTGATTATAATTTTATCATTTTTTTTATATATATGGTAAATTAAATTGTATTATTTATTTATTTATTTTTATAAAAAATATCGATAAAAATAAAATTCATCACACAAAACGACATAATTGATAAATATGTGGTATAAAAAAAATTAACTCCTTGCTCCAAGGTCTTTAAAATTTTTCTGCTTCAACCACTCCACGATTCATAAAATTATGAGGGCGAAGGGTTTACCATTACCATTATACAAGTGGCTAGCTCCATGAAATTAATGAATTTCCTCTGCGGGAAATTTATATTTTTTATTTCTCCATGTAAAAAAAAGCATAATATACACATTTGATTTTATTAATCTCAGAGCAACAGTATCTTTTAAACCCGGTGATCAAAAAATTAACACATCATGTATTATATTACAAGTATTAAATGTTTACATGAAAAAAGTATAGAATCTTTCTCTTTATTTGTAGAAAAATTTGTATCTAATTTAATTTAGCTAGAGAGGTATTAAGATAAGAGCAGGACTGGGTAGGTATACTAATTTGTACCATATTTTTAAATGTACATTTCCAATGATTAGTTACTTTTTGACAAATATAAATTATATTTCCAAAGAATAATTTGTGGTTTAGATACTTTTTTGACAACTACAAATTAGGTAATTATTTTTATTATTTGTGCGAATCATTCTTTATATACATAAAAACAATTCTTTTTCTGCGTAAGTTTCATTTAGTTAATTTTTATTTAATTTACAGAGCACGTTAGATATTTTTCAGGGTTGATAAATCTGGCAATTATTGGTCAAATACCCCAGGCTGATTTTTAAAAATGCTTTACTTTATATTAACGCAATATAAGCCCTGAAAATTCAATTTTATAAGTCAAAATTTTATTTATTTTTCTTCAATCTTTTTGTCTTAGTTTGATAGCGATTTTTTATGTTATTAGGATTGAAGATATTCTTTATCTAAAATATTTTATACACTTTTATAACTAAGTTCAGAGTAAAACCCGCTGAATTAATAATTTGAAAGTAAAGGATTGGCAGATAGCACCAGGGTCAAAGATGCTGCCGATTCGTCATTTTAACAAAATCATCGCAAGCATGCTTTCGATTAAAAGAGTATGATAATGTGGGGAAAAATTAAACAACACTAAAATTTTGCTTGCAACAACAGTACTATCATTACTATGTGAAAATACATTCAAGAAAATAAATTAGATATTCAAGTTGACCATCTTAATATACTTATGCATATAATCATCGATTTGGATATGCTGCACCAATTTTTTGTTTATAATAAAATGTTTTTATCAGCACAAGTGGTATTGCCTATTTAACTACACGATATTGACGCCCAGATCCAATTAATACAATTATGACAATGTTAATTATTATCATTAAAAATATATATAAGAAAATTGTCAGACCAATCTGGACTTTTTTTGAAAAAAATAAATTCGAATCTGATTCGTATCTCTTCTGATTGAGGACAAGGGATTTTTTTTAAGGATGTGGAAAATTATAAGCGCTAGAAAATATAAAAAATTAGTGATTCTCTGAAAGAAATAAAAGCACAAGGAAAATATTAAAAATTTAGAGGTTTGAATAAAATTTTAAAATCAAAATCCAGTCAGATTGAATCCGAGAAAATGTCCGTTTGGATCTGAGCACCTAAGATAAAATTTTTATAAAAAATCTTTAGCTATATCATTTTTAAGAACCTGTCTAACATTAATTTCACTTTTAATGTTTACAGAAATTAAAGCGTTTTCATTTTGCTTGTCAAACAATTTATTTTAGACGCGTCACCAGGAGATGGGATCCTATTGGAAATTTACCTGTTTTAGTAAATATCTTTTAAACTAATAAAAAAATTCCCCTCACACCCGCCCCCCTTTCTCTTCAAAAATATAAGTGATAGTTAATATTTTTAAAATAATGAGTCTAGTATAATTTAAGATTTTAAGAAAAAGGGCAGAAAACCCAAAATTCTTTAGCCAAAACTCTAAATAAAAACATACCAAATTAAACAGAGAGGCATTTTATAGAAAAATACAATGTTAAATACTTTTGCTAAATTTGTAAACAGTATTAAGCTTATGGATAATTGGATTTAAAAAATACATGTCAGGGGATTCTCTCTTCATAGCAGATTTGCCAATTTTTGTACTATCATTTTAAAGTAATAAAAATCACCCCCATTCAACACACTTCTCCCTACGAAAATACAATGTTAATAATTTTTTAAATAATGACTATAATGAAGAAAAAACGGTATATTTTTTTAAAATCTATTTTGAAACTGCCAAATATTGAAAATGAGATAAGCTAACGAGATTTGAGATAGATTTGGCTAGCCTCAAGGAGACGTAATACTTATTAGTTTACTCTTATACCAGAACGAGCAGGGGTCATTACATTCGATTTAGAAAATTTTAGGCTACTCATAATTCATGCAGGACCAAGAGATGTGTACAATCATTTTTATATTGCTGATTTATTATATAGAAATTATTATTTATTTTTAGTAAAATATGATAAAATTCATTATTTTATAATTTGTTATCAATAACATTTTGCTTTCTCATTTTCTAAGCTCATTTATTATCGTGAATGCATAAAAAAATATTATATTAAAATGAGGTCAAACATAATGTAAAAAAATTTTTTTTAAATAATCTATCATAGGAATAGAAGTATCAAATAAAATTATGCTAGTAATAATCTTATTGCAAAGTATTATAAAATAGAAACCTGACGAGCTTTGGAAAAACAGGAAATAGCTCTATAAAATGAATTATTAATCTCGTTTCATCTATAAATCTCTTTTTTTAAAAAAATTGCCAAAAGTTTGGAATTTAATACTTAAAACAAGATTTATTTTTTTTTGAACAACTATTTTGGATCCATTCTACCTTTAAGGGGTTGCAGTATTATTTTTTATGAGAATTATAGGGGATTCTAGGATAAATAAATTTTTTCTGTGCTTTTATAAAAAAAAAAGACTTGTAAAGAAAATAGGAAAACATTTTAAAATAAAATAGTTCCGGTATGTACAAAAATACTTTGCATGGTAATTAGATCGTTATTTTTTCAATAAAAGGAAATAAATCTGTCAAAATTTGAGAAATGAAGGATTTCCACTTAGAATGCACTTTGTCATTTCAAATCCTTTAAGAGAAAAAGAAATTCTGTCAAAATTTGGGGGCTTATGGACCATTTCTACTTCGAAAACACTTGCCGCTACAAATAATTTAATTATCCAAACCATTTTTTGAAAAATTATAAATCATTCATTTCATATATTTATTTTCCTCCCAATCTGAAAAAAAGACAGTAAAATTTAATATTAATAATTCATGTTAAAAAATATATGCGAAAATAAAGAAGAAAAATGTTATACGAAAAAAAGGAGGTGAAGGACGGTCGTTCATTGACCTTCGCCGCGTCTCATACAAATTTATAACGTGTAAATAAATTACATAAACATAATACATTAATTATTTATAATAATATCATATGCATATACAAAAATTCTTTTTAATTTTCATATATTTTATTTTATTCATATCTTTTTTATTTTTTATTTTGTTTAATCTATCTTTCCTTTTTTATTTTGTTTAATCTATCTTTCCTTTTTTTACATTTTTATCTTTTTATTCTCTTATTTTTTGCTTGCTGGGATTAGAAATTGAAAAAATTAGCAGAATTGGGATTTAATGCAAATTTTAATAGTTTTTTAGAGGTAAAAATATATGAACAAAAAAAACCTGCCTGATTTGACTAAATTCAAAAAATCATAATGGCGTTTCGAAAAAGCTTTTTATCAAGATAACCAATTAATTTATTTACTATCAAATTTTTGTTAACAATATCCTTTTTAAACATTAAGTAGCATTTTTAAGCGCTCAAAATAAGCAGGTTTATAATAAACATTAAATAATGTTTTTTACAATCTTTATTGAATATGAATATTTAAAAAAATGATAGATGAGGGAGGATGAAAGAGAAAGAAAGAATAATAAAAAAGAAAAAATATGGAAGGGTCGATGAACCTCTTGAAGGTGAACCGTAACTTCAAGGTTTAAAAAAAATATATTTATTTTTAAAAAAAATAGTTTTTAGAAATATACATGGCATTTATAAGTAACATAAATTTTTTAGAGTAAAACTAATCTGATTTATATGTGTCGAAATCGTTGAGAGGGGGAGGGATATCTAAAAATAATATCCCGTAAAAAGATAAAATAAATACTAAAAAAACCAATACTTTTTGGCCGATAAAATAATATTATATTTTATCACAATAATTTATTTTTTAAAATATATGTTATTGAGTGAGATGATAAATAAGTAACTAGAAATAAATATTTTAAAAAAATGTGCAAAAAAATAAATAAATTTAAAAAAAGGAAAGATGGGAAAAGGGATCACGATACGCCCTCCCTTACCAAGGTATCTCGTTAAAATATATTTGGATAAAATTATATATGATAAAACAATGTTAATAGCTTATTTTGTTTTTTTACAAATTCTCAAATGTTGATAAGGAAATGTTAAAATAGCCTTAAAAATATCAAATTGGTCACAATCAGAGATGATCACAATATAAAAGGGTTGTCTTTAAAAATCCTCAAATACAAAAAGAATAAGTTTTAGTTATTCGTTTTATAAAATTTGGATAGGATCTTCCAAAAAAAAAGAAGAGATGATATTGCACTTGGTTACTAACTACTACTCTAACCCTAAGGTTTAATTAAAGGGGGTCCTTACTCCCAGAAAAATAAATAGATAATGAGATATAGTATTATATTATTACAAGATAAAATATATTGTGAAGCTGACCTGCCAAGACCATTCCTTGCACCAAGCATTTTTGAAAGCGACAATATTGGCACCTGTTTCGTTGAGTTTTAGTAATTTCACAATTTCCATCAGCCAGGCAGGTGTAGACCCTTTTATTTTGAACAGTCCTCTTGAAGAAGCCTTTGCACCTAGCAATATCAAAATAATTATTATTTTAATATTACTATTACAGATAATTTTTTAGACCCTCAAAATAACAAACCTAACCTTAATATAGATAACCTTAAAAAACTTCTAAATAGAAGAAAGACCGGTCTGTTCAGATCAGATAGCAATCAACATATTTTGATTTTTATAGTGTGTAACAAATTAACCCTCCGCAAAATATTTAAGAAACGCTTCAAAGTTACCAAAACAATGTCCATTATGCATAATAATAATAACATTGACATTGATTAGTTTTTATATAACAGAATGTATTTGTTTGAAAGCAATGAGTCTCAACGAATTAATAAAAAACGTATATATCAAATATTTTTACCCTTCGCAAGTGATGATGCCATAATGAAGACCAGTGGCCTTATCGTTACATATCCTACAAATCAATTCCTCCTCCTCTTCTTCGCCCTCTTCTTCCCTTTGGAGATGCTGCATTTGCGGTGCTACTGGGTGTTGATGATTGATCGGTGAATTACGAGTGGGAGTTTGAACGATATGCTCAGCTTTAGAAATTTGGGCTTGAGGCAGAAGCTCTATCACTTCAAGCCCTGAGTTACTGCCACCATTTGATGTCGAAATAGAATGTCTTTTGACAGACAGGTCTAAAGCCGTTTCCTCTGAGGCATCGCATTTGGCTAACAAGGGTGGCGTTTTTCTTATATTAGAGAGAGGTGGTGAATCTGCCAATGAAGTTGAAGTAGTCGCTGTATATGCGATCCTTATACCAGCACGGTTAAGGTGTTCGATGTAATAATCAGGGAAACGAGGGGCCACAGTTGTGCAGTCAACAGAAACGGAACTTAGCAAAGCAACGTTACTCGCATTTATGTTATTCAAAGTGTTTAAATCTATACTGTGGAGTTTATTGAAATCGCTGGACAAATTCGTTGTGTCATTGAGGTTAGAATAGAGTTTTTTCCTAGATAAAATAGAGGGGGGTATATTTAAGGATATTTCTGGCGCCGGAACCAAGCCATGACTTAGCATTGAATTGTGGTTGGTATTGTTTAGAGCGGTGTAAATAATCTCTTTGCTGATTGAGGAATTATTAGCCTGATTAATTGAGGAAAAGTTTGGAGTTGCAGCTGATTTTTTCTTCTCTCTCAAGTTGATGGGCATATTATGGGTGGCGTTTTTGGTACCTTTTTTAGGTTTGATAACTGAACCCTTGGTAGTACTATTGTTAAAAGCTCGATCGTAACGAAAGACCGAGTTAGCGGGAGCATCTAACACGCTATATTGGTTCAATTGGTGATTCAAGTGGTCGAGGACATGCGTGTCGAGGGCATCATTGTTGAGTCGTGCATTCATCATCAAATCGAATGGTGTTGTCGTAGTCAGTGGGGCTTTGATAGATGAAAGTTGCTTCAGCCCTGACAAAACCGTTTCGAACGAAAAACTGGAAATAGGCGGAGGTGCTTTCCTATCAGGGGTACAAGTAAGGGATTTAAATTTGGATAATGGAGCTGAATTTTCTAGATGGTGAGGCGCGGGGAGAGATAGTGTCATGAAGCTTATGGGAAAGTAGGCTTTTTGGCCAGATACTAGGGTTTCAAGTCCGGTACATGGTGGCGCCTGGGTTGATGGTTCGTTGTAATCGTAAGGAAAAACACGCTGTCCATTTTCAACTCCAACATTGTTCACGCCGCTCAAGTGAGCGAATAACTGTGGGGAAGCCAGGGCATTAGATAAAGTTTCCGGATCTAGGTAGTCTTGATACTTTCTGACGACGGCTGCTGCGCCCCAGGGAGTCGAGTCGTTTGATGACTTGCATTTCTTATTATCAGAGTGGGTGTTCAACTCGGGAGGCCGTTTGGTAGTCAAAATAACAGACTTGAGGACATCGCCTTTCTTAACACTTGATTTGAGATCCAATTTGCCTCGAGGCCCCAAGAAGTAGTCGTCGAAGCCCAAAGCCTTTTCAGCTGAAACGCTTGTACAACTCCCTGGAGTAGTGGCGGGCCTCTCCCTTTGTGTGGTTGCACATTCATCATTTAGATTTCTAGCGTTGTTAGGCTTTGAAGCAAGGGTGACCTCTGGAACTTTTATGGCCATAGACGCACCTCCTTGGGATAAAGATAGGGTTGGGCTCGGCGGGGTGGTCGGGTTTCCACCGCCCATCTTGTTGCGTTTGAGCTTCAGGGAGCGAAATAAATCATCTGTAGTAGCGGTAGCTACCGGGGTGGTGGCGGATATATACTCCTTAGAAGCGAAAACGGACGAAGAAGACGAGGAACCGACAAGACGCGCCACAATTTTTCTGTAAAAAGGCGAGCCAGCTGACGTAGCTCCTTCCAACGAGCTGGACGAGCTCGGGGACCCATCGTCTTCACGCATGTTATTGTTACCGCTTCCATTCTTGTAAGAGGCAGTGGACACGGACCCTGACAACTCTGAACCACACCCAAGGCGTTCCACGCAAAAAAGAGATTTTATTTCAGGCATCTATTATGTGTTTTTTTTAAATCTAAAATAATATTTTATAGCTTTATATTAAATATTTGGAATAAATACTTAAACATTTTCTAAAAAATTATGACTTATTTATGATAGATAACATTTAAATAACGCCTAAAATGCCATAAAACGATCAAAAGCGGAATCTTGGAAACGCACACAATTCTCCGCATTCCCTGTCTAAAATAAATGAAACTTATACTTGAAATAATATTAGTGTACATACCAATTTGTTAATAATTCAAAAAATTAATGAGTTCCATTATTCTTCCTATATTCAAAATTAAATACCTATAAAATTTAAAAAATACTAAAAATGTATCTCTGATCGCCAAAAATTGCCATATTTTTAGAAAGAACACCATAACAAATGGATAGTCCGTGCATTTTACCTTTTTTAAAAAATATAGACTTGCTTCACCCCCCACCCACCCCCCCCCGCTTACAATCATCACATTCAAGGGGAAACTCTGCATCTAATATCAAATTTGTTTAATATACATGAAAAAGAAATCTCTGCCTGGTAGTTGAACTCGGATCTTAAATAATCTTTGACAAATTATTACCTGAAGCCCATCCTGCCACTTAAAAAAACTCATTTATTTATATAAATATTATGAAGTAATATTGGCTGTAACTATTCATTCGTTAATCGCATCGCAATATGATATTGCATAACATAAGCCCTATAACCAAGTTTTGTAATTAAAAGGCGTGGCTTAATCCCATTTCGAGTTGAATTTAGGAATACAAATTTTTTAAATGGTTATTCATTTTTTAATAATAAATGAAGTTTCCCACATCGTGTCCCCCTCTCCACCCGTTTATTTGGGTCTTGTAGGGTCTTGTAATGTTACAGGGAAAAAATTATTCTTCATAAAAAAAATAGATTTAATAATAAATAATGTTCCTTTCTTTCATTTTCATATAATTATGCAATTTAATTGATATTTTAAAAAAGGAATTTGAAATTTAAATCTTAACTAATAAATTAATTTTATTTGTGTCTACGTGAATCGAACTAATGAAATAATTTTAAATTGATTACTTGAAATATTTCAAAAGGTCGCTAATCTGTCTATCCATAATGAATTATGTTATTATAATAGTCTTATCTCGATGCCTAGCATCGTTATTATAATAATTTGCAAAGAAAAGATATTATAGTATTATAATTGTTTATATTGAATTTTTGCATTCATAATTAAGCAAAAAGTAAAATTAGATATATAAAATAAAATATTTTTTTGAAATATTAGCTCACCTTTGAAAGTGAATTAAATATTGGGGAAAACGTAGGTGCGTGATATTTCCAACTCTTTAAAATCGGAGTAAATTTTCTTTATAAAATCTCAATGTTAGCGTGGACATCTCGTAAGCGAATTAGAGTTCAGAATCATTTGCAAGTAATAAACATAACGGATTCCATGAATTAATCATAGTTATAAAAGGAGAAAAAAAAATTGTGGCCGAACTCGGATAGTTACCTTTTTTGATACACGAGTATAAGATTATTTTTCAAAAAAAGTTTTCCATTCATTATATTCGTTTCTTGTGATGATTATATTGTTTCTTGTGATGATTATATTGTTTCTTGTGATAATTTATATAATTCCTATTTTGCGTTCTTTTTCTACAAAAAACGCTAAAAGCGATCCCGCAAAAAAAATGTATTCCATTTTTATTAATGTAGGGTTTGTTATTACCATGTGAAAAGTAATCGATAAATCCTATATACGATTATTAGGATAGAATTGTATGAAACTTCTTTGTCTCCCTAAAATATAAATTTTTGTTAACCATTTTTCTTTCAATTTTTATTCTTCAAACTTTCTTGTTTATTTACTGTTCATCTAATTTTACTTTTTTTCTATATTTTTTTATTTGAAATTTTTTTAACAATTACAAAAAAAAACAAAAAAAATAGGTATAAAATATAACATAATGTTTAAGGATAGAAAAGGGCTATTTTAATTTAAAAAGTATACTTTTATGATTATGTATGAGTTTGAGTATGATCAACTAATTTAAAAAACGGAATTTATTATCGTTATTATTAATAATAAATATTATTACTTATCTAAATAAACAATTATTTTTTAGCCTTATTAAAAAATGATTTTAGTTAGAATTAAATAATATTATAAATAGCAAGGGAGGGCATTGGCCTCTATTTATTATTTTTTTCAAATTTTTTTATTATTTGTTGTTTTTTTTTAAATTATTATTTTTTTCCCCGTTTTTTCAATGTGTATGTGTGGTGTGCTTTTTAAAATATATATTTACAGCTTTTTTGTTACTTATATGAGTAATCTTGAAAGATAAGATTTAAAATCAATAAAAAATTTATTTTTAAAAAAATGGATTTTCCTCAACCCCAAATTTATTTTTACTTCCCCTTAAATAAATATAAAAACTTTTTGATATTTTGTTAAAAGATAAAGGTAAACTTCCTACTTCCTAATTATTTCAATTCTATATTTTCAATCTATTGGTTGGTTTAATATATATTTTGTCTGCCATAATGAGAGTAGCTATTATATTAGAAAAAAATTTTTTGTAGAGTGAAATTTATGCCAAGTTTTTTAAAAATGGAAATAATAAAATAATTATTTTGCTTTCAATTTAATTTATCTAGGTAGGCAATGACATTGACTCGTCCATGGTTTCCCAGGTCCAATAATCGTTATTTGATCTATATTTATATACAATTAAGATTTTTTAGATTCATTTTTGGTCTAGGGTCTTTGTGTCTAGAATTTAGTTTCGTTTTAACATTACATATTAATACTTATAAACATTATATTTAATGCATAAAAATAACCTTCACTTAGTTTTTTTAAGTTTTTTTTCCAACTCCAATTCGTAAAAAAAATGCAAAATATTTTTTACATCAAATTAAATATTTTTATTTAAATAATCTTTTATTATTTATTAAAATAACTTATATCCTATGAATTTTGAATGATAAAGCTCACTTTTCCTATAAATAATATTTTGTCTTCGACTTCATAAATTAAGGATAATTATAGTAGATAAATCTATGACGATTCTAGCCTCGAATTTCTTGTTTAAAATCGTTTATATTTTAATTACCATCTAAATCCAGTACCCTTTTACCCCTTTCCCATTAAATGGAAATTAGCAAAAAAGATGCTCCAAATCGAAGCTAATCCCTACCCCCTCCAATTTTGATGACGAAAGGATCTTCATAACTACCTCTCTAATTTCAATAACAATATTGCATCATACCCATCCCCCTCCATCGTAAAAGTTCCAGTCTATATCTACCGAATAAAGTGAACAATTTATTGTCACCATTTTTTAAACACTTAATTGGTACAAAATTTTTAATTTAGATTTTTAATACAAACTTTTATGAATTTCAATTTTCTAAGTTTATTTTAATTTTAAAAAAGTTGAATAATAAGCTACCGAATATATGGTTTATGGCTAAGATAGAACTCATTTCAAATCTATTGATCTATTCGAATTTTTTCCGCGACGTAATATAGGTTTAAGCTTTTGTAAAGTGGTCCTCATTTTAAAGCTTAAATTTAAAAAAAAATGCTAAATACTTGGGTTTAAAGGATCACAAACTAACTTATTATTTTGTATTAAATAATACTACAACTAGGACAATAAACAAAACATAACCTTTTTATATTTCGTTTCAGTAATTTATGCGAGCAACATTTAATTTTTTTTTCATGAATATGAATATTTTCCTTTCCCATAATTTTTTTTGCAAAAGTCGTATGATACAATGTTAATTTAATGTTGCCTTTCTTATTATTTATTTTATTCCTATTTTAATAATTTTTTCTATTTTTGATATTATAATTAAAAAAATTTACACGAAGTTATTTAGTTGATTAAACTTGTAAATTTTTGTATTAAAAAAAATGCTTATTATCGTGATTAATTTCTTTTTAAAAATTAAAGAATTTTTTTATTTCAAAACTTTGTTTGAGGGGAGTTTTGCGGGAAAAAATTAATGTCGAGGAAATTTTATTGTTTTAAAAGTTAGGAAATTATACAATCTCAAGCAAAACTTGTTCAATTATAGCCATTTAGAACAAAAACGAATTTTATTTATATAATTTGATCTCAAATTAACGGGATCCATCGGAATATTTAGAGGTCTGCAACGGGCGGGCTAAAAGATTTCAAACATGGGTTAAATAATATTCTAAAACAATGGAAAGGAGAATTTTTTAAGTTTAAAAATACATTAAAATAAAAAAGAGCCTAAAAAACCAATAGAATTTTTTTAGACTTTGGGCAGACGGGCGTGTTAAATTTTAGATAAATAGACGAGCAAAAAACCATGGGCTGGCGAATAGGTTAAAAAGTGTAAACACTAGTTCAAATATCACATATTTTTATCAATGCTGCAAATCTAGTAAGCACATTTAGAATTTACACAATTATAGCAAAAAGAGAATAGAAAAATAAGTAAGGTAAAATTTTTTGAACTCAATCAAAATCCTTTTTACAGGAAAAAAAAATCTGGTAGCCATCTTCATTATTATTTTTTATAATATATAAAAAAATTTTATTATCTTTTTTTATAAAATTTATTTTTCAAAAAAATCATTATTATTATTAATAAAAAATACAAAAAAAATTTATCGATCGTTTCATTGCCGGTCGGCCATGTTATATGACCTTCAAGGAAAGAGGCCATTGCCCGGGTTGAAGGACCTTTAAAATAAATAATACAATATATTAAAGATTCATGTAAATTCGCATTTTTTTTAAAAAATCTACTTTTTCCCCTTGTTTCTTTATTTATTTCTACATTTTTTATTATTTTTTCCATTTATTTTCTTTTGTTTCTTTCTAATTAAAAAAAAACATAGTATACAATATATAATAACTTTATATGTTCATTTCTCTTTTCTAATTAAAATAGCCCTCTAATCTAAACCTAAAGCCTACTTTTCTGCCAGCAAAACAATCTCCTTAAGGTTTAACATGTCTGTCTTATCTTGTTTCGATCAATGAACGTTCAAAAAGTTATTGCTAATTTTTTACAATCTTTTACATAAAAAAGATAATCCACCAAAAAAATAAATATAAATATGATAGGGGAGGGGAGGGGAGGGGGTAGAAAGGCTTTAATGAAAAGGGTAAAAAGAAAAAACTGGAAAAAGAATAAGAAAATAAAATTATATTTATAAATCCAAAATAAAAGCACTATTACGATATTTTATATTAATTATATTTGAAATCAACAAAGGCAAGGCAACCTCATTAAATTAAGTGTTCAAATTCATTACATAAAAGGATTCAATTTTAATTTAAAATAATACTATTATATGATTGGCTATTTCTCTACAAGGAAATCTGATATAGAGAGTTCATTTTATCCAAGATTATATTATATATAAAAGTCAAAAAGTATTATGAGAGAAGAAAATCTATGATTTAAGTGTGCTCAAATTTTATAAAATAATCGCTAAAAATTTAAAAGAGTTACTTCATACCTATTTAAAAAAAACTTCAGCTAAAATTAGAATAGTTTGTTCTAAAGCGTAAATTCAATGTTTTTGAATAAATAATTTGGGGGATGGGGGAAATGACCCAAGATCACTATTAATTTGTAAAAAAAGTACAGCAAATATATATAAATAAAATAATAATAAAATTTTAAAAGGAAAAAAAGATATGTCTAATTTGAGCTTGTGGTTAATTTTTCCCATGTTAAACAAGAAAATTTGCTTTAGTATAAACTAAACCAATTTTTTTAAAAAATATTTTATTCAAATAGCTATTATTTAATTCAAATCTTTTTTAAATCTAGCTAATTTGGCAAGGCTTGTCCAACTGATACTAAACGTAAGCAGGGGGAGCCCACCCCTCAAAGCTAAAATATTTAGGTGTCGGTTAAAATATTTTTTAAAAATATACTGTTTTATCAATTATGATTATTAATTTATATTTTATTATAGTATTCCTGCCTTGAACTATAATATCAATTTCAAATTTTCTTTGCCATTATATTTATCTACCATTTTAAAATTTCCTACCAAATCATTTGAAACTTTTTAACTGCAAAACTAAAGTAAAATCATTTCAAAAAAATGCCATCGATTTGGCTAGGACTATGAGAATAGCTGAAAGCATATTGCAACTTAAGGAAATTGAGGCAAATGTAGATGACGAATTTCATAAATTATATGTCATTGTTGAGTCAAAAGCAGAACTCTATGAATTTAATATTTGTATACTACTCGCAGCAAGGCAAGTTCATTCTAATATTAATATAGAGCCAGTCAAGGAATACTATAAAATAAATCTCTTTATCTTCCTCTTGGATGCAATCATAACATAGATGAATGAAAAGTTCTTGATTAATCAGGCAGCAATTATAAATATGTAAATATTATTACTGCAGAATCCATCCGAATCTATTTCTAATCTGATAGAAAAAAAATTAAATATTCTATATATTTTTATTGTAAGGATGTTAAAGTATCCCATGATTAATTATTAGCTGAATGCAATCTATGATATGAAAGGTTAAATATAGTTGATAATATTCCAAAAAATGTTATAGATGCTTTGCATTATTTTAAACACATTTTACACTAATTTCCTAATATATTAAAATTATTATATATTTTGGCAATTAGTACTTCTACCAATGAAAGAACATTTTCTTCTTTAACAAGAATAAAAACATACAGTGTTGTTAAATATATCTATTTGAGCCTATTTTTAAAAAAGGCTTGCACGTTATTTTAGCCAGAAAAATATTGCCCAAGCCTCAAAATTTCGCCAATAGATAGAACAAAATCTTCAGACTTGTGTAATATTTTCTGGAAAAAATATTGATTTGACCTTTTTAAAAATCGGCTCAAATCGTGCTATTTATCAACACTACTGTGACCTACTACCTCTTAAAATCGATTGAATGAGTTAGCCTTTATTAATAACATAGGGAGTTGATACAAGCACTAAAAATTTATAATATGATTCCTAATTATATTTTCCTCAATTTTTTAATAGACCATATTAATTTTCATGAATACTTTATACTTTTATGGCGCAATAATTCTTTAATCTAAATTTCCAACCTTTTAAGTTAAATTTATATATCAAATTTTAAATGTTATTTTTTACAATGTTCTTTTTATAGACATTTTATAGTTATTATACGCCGATTATATACATTTAATATTTTATCATTTTTATCAGAATTTGTGTATTAGAAATTGTCAATATTCTATAGACTATATTCCTAATAAATTCCTGAAACTCACGATATTCTTAAATAACTCCTAGAATAATTCTAAAATAAAATCTAATTACCCCCCCCCCCCCATAGCGAATTCTAGCTTACGCATCTGACAACATATTATTTATTTTATATTTTTATAACGAATATTAATAGGAGAAATGGAGGGAGAGGGGCGAGTACAAAAAAATTATATAAAGATAAATATAATATAATTAAAATATATAAGAACAAGAATATTCTTAAAAATATATAAATTATGTAAAAATAAAAAAATTATTTCCAAGAGTTCATTATAACATATAAATTTTTATTTTTCGAATTATTATTATTATAATGAATGAATGATAAAAAAAATATTAAAACCATACCAAACCGCACAAAACGCGATCAACCAATAATAAAAATAATGAATGTATAAAGTCGTTAAACTCTTCTAATAATTATTTTTTTAAATGTAATACGCTATAACAATACAAATATTTATTTTATAATGACCACAGGTATATGAATGTAGACAGTTTTTATAAAGTAGCCTTGCCTTAGTCCTGTTAAAACATCCCCTTTAAGTATCTTTCCCGGTTGGTCACTTTATAGAGGTCTATCTTTTTTTAAAAAAATATTGTAATATATAAAAGTACAGCCCTTGCATTTATAATTAGAGAGTTAATGAACGTTGAATAAGATTTTTTTTATAATATTTTATTAATGCCTGAAAAATTTTCGTGATTCTTTATAAAACATGTCTTTGTGTTTATTGGTGTTTTGTCTTCAAGTGTTTTTTTCTTCAAAATTATCTATAATGCTGAATCCGATTGACTACCTCCTCGATGTCTGCAAAAACCGGACCCAATCCGAAAACCTAACCCACGAACCTGACTCGTGGGTTAGATTGGGTTTTTATAATTTTTATTTTGGTTGGGTCGGGGGAAAAATATTTTTGGTAGGTTGGGTCTGTTTTGGAAATATCCTTGATAATTTTTATTTTAATCAGTGATATGATAGCATTAAATATAGTTTGATACAATTTTATTCATTTTTAGAGCATCTCTTATAACGTACAAAAAAAGAATAAATTTAGGGTCTCTTTTCTTTAAAATTTGATTTTCAGGTCAGATTGGATAAAGTTGGGAAAATGCTTCTTTTTTGCGGGTCACGGGATCAAAGAAATTTTTAATTAGAGAGAAAATTTTTAGGATCAAATTGTTAAATATTGAGTTTTAACATAAAAAGGAAAACCCAAGGGATAAAGAAAGAGAAGGTCTCATCTTTAGGTGTAGTTTTTTTAGATATGCCCGGATATTTTTGAAGAGGTCCCACCTGGGTTTTTAAGACCCAGCTTTTAATATTTTGATTATTTTAAAGCTCGTTTTAAAATTTGGTCATTCTAAATAGACTGGCTGAATATTTTAATTGATTTAAAGGGAAATTGGGAATATAAAAGCTAATAAATGCTTATGTTTCAAATTGATATCATTTAAATTAATTTATAAAAAATCGATTTGGCCCATGTTTTTAGCCAGGCCATGGATTGCAATTTATTTATTTATTTTTAAGCCCAATATGGATTTTATGAATCATACCATTTAAATTGTAAAAATAAAATAAACAAGCCATAGGGTAAAATTAGACTTGAACTAGTTATAAAATAAAATTGTGGTCATAACTAGGCTTTATTTTTCTTTAAAAGTTGTCACTTATATAAGCCTAAAATACATATAACGTGATGCTTTCATGGTCTATCACCATGTATTTCACATCATATGATGCCTTAATAGTGGCTTTCGCCATCATGGGCCTATTCAGAATCTTTTGGGAAGAGAAGGGGAGTATTTTTTTGGCAGTAATTTATTCGAGAGTTTTAGACTCATTCCAAGGCCTAGCTAGGATTTTAATCTTTATTGTTCTCATTATAAAGTTTAATATTGTTAAAATAAATAGATACAAAAATCTATAATTATTTCATATTTTGTTGCAGATACTAAGATTAATTCAGATACCGTTTATAAATGTTAATTTAATTCTACAACTGCCTCTTGACATTCCATTCCCATCCACTACTCGTGGGCTGTTTCACCTGAACTCGTCAATTGGATGATTATTAATAGTCAAATTTTATCAACAATTTTCTATTATTATTAAAGGAAGCTACTCCTCTTACATTATTTATCTCTTAACGCATTTTTTCTAAGTAAGAAATTCTTTCTAATTCCTAAAATGATTCATGGTCTTTGGCCATCTTCAATTTATTTAAATAACCATTCTTAAATTTCTCGAGGATGAGATTAAATTCCTTCTCGAGAAATCCTAAAGCTTAAATTTCATCAGTAGCTTGGTAACAGACCACTCTAAAGATTTCATTTGCCCTGCGATGATTCCTTTTCCGTATTTTGATATATGAATCTGGAATCCACTCCGATACCCAAGGTCCATTAATATTTATGAACGTTAAATTTGGCAAATTATTTATTTAAACTCGCCTGATTATCACCCATGATCAAATTCATAAGAACACTAGGCAATAAAATCTACAGGATAAAATATTCCACAGGGAATTTTTTAAACTTTTCTTTAGGATAATGTTAATGATTTAATTTTTTTAATTATCAGTTAATCAATGAAAAATTTTTCATTGCCAAACGGAAACCTAAGAACCTAATTAAAAAAATCCCAATTTATTGTTTCTTTACAACTAACAATCCACTTATTTGAAAATTTCAAATTCCTTTAAACATTAAAGGGCTTTTTTAAAATTGGGCTACATCTTGCCTATGTTGTTAAATCTACTCACAATCCTAGTAATCGAAAAAATTCTCTACGCCTTGAGGCACGAGTGGATTTTTTTTTCAAGATTGAGTTATCCTGTTCAAACCTCGCTCCAAGATAAGATGATTGTTTTCGTTTAAAAATTTGATATAGAGATCCAACAAGCTTTTTACGGGACTCTTCATTAATTACATTTTCTGTTGATTTTCTCCATTTGAACCCGCAATTAGAGGAACTTGCCAATTTTCTTTTAATCAATAACCATATTGGATACAAATGGCTCAATGTCATCCCATGCCAAAACTTAGACACATATCTTTCTCCAGAAGAACTCAGGATATCATTAGGGCTCCTTTAACTGCAATTTCGGCACATCACTTTCTAGGAAAGACACCCCCGCCTAACAGCCTAATCCACAAGGTGCTAATACCAGTCAATATACCTTCCATCTTAGAACTTAGATTAAATATCCCTGTCAATAAAAGACCCCAAACGGTTTTACCCCTACGCTTTGATCAAAAAGTTAGTCATTAGTATGGGATTATACCTGTAATAGATACGTTTGCAGATTCGAATCCCATTGCGTCTACCCAGTCATCCAAACAAAATAAATATTTCCAATTAGAAAACGTATTTAAGAACTTTAGGTAAAATATTCATTTACTGGAGATTCCAAAGAAAATTTATAGCTTAGACAAATATGCAGACCTAAATGTAAGACAACATTTACAATATACCCTCACCCCCCCCCCTCCCTCCCCAGCTCCTTCTGTTATTTTAATATTTTAGTTCATATAATTTTTAATAATATTTAAAAAAAATTTCTTTTTATTTATTTACGTTTAAATATATTTTTTAAATTATGTAAATATATGAAATTGAAAATAAAATAACATTGTATTATTTTTGAAAAAAATTCTCATTTATAAATTAATAAAATGACTTATTGTTATGGTGAATTCATAATACATAATAACTATGTCTTTTCCTTATTTATCGTTTATTGGAGGTTTTCCAGGTTTACCCGAGTGAGTCAGTATCTTCTGATCCCTTTACTTTTTCAGTTTTGGGCGTCGCTAATATAAAACCTCATTGTTTTCATATCATCCGTAATCCCTTTCATTTACGTCTACTTTGGTCTTCCTCGTGGCCTTGATTCTATTGCTTACAACGAAATGCATTTCTTAACCCAATCATCTTCGTTTCGTTCAACGTGCCCAAACTATCTCAATCTACTTCTTCTCACCACAACTCCAATCGCGTCTATACCAATTCTTTCCCGTAATTAGTTGCTTGTTTTTCTCTCTCACAATACATCACACATTCATCTGACCATTCTTATCACCGTTCTTTCCAGATTAGCTTCATTCGTCGCTTTCATTACTCACATTTCGCTACCTTAGAATAACTATACAACTTCTCACTCAGATTACATAAACTTTTCCTCTTAGCTTTAGAGTATCTGTTAGAATAGAAGATATTTCTTGAAACCTCTTCCAAGCATATTTCACCATTGCAACAACAGCTGAATCAACACCTCCATCTGCGTTTAACATGTTATCCAAATAACAAAAACCCAATTTTCAAGAATAGCTCCATTCCGATATTTAAGTCACCCCCTTTTACATTATCATCATCATGACCCCTTTCACGCATGTTCTACAGGTAAAAGTCACGCTTGCTTTCATTAAACTCCCTTTTCGCAGCTACATCATTTAAACACCCATTTCTGACAGCAGGTGTATTAGATTTAATTCCTAACTACACCTTTCCCATATATACCATGTAACAAGTGCCTTTATCCCTTATTTCCTGATCCTTCACCTCCAATTATCACTTTAGTTTTTCCATAATTTGCATTTAAACCTTTTGTTTCAATAACCGTCTTTCATAGAATTATCTTATCTTTTAACTCTGTACTTGCTGCCAGCAGTACAAGACTGTCAGCAATAGAAGTTCGATATAATAATGGACTCAAAACTGATCCTTGATGTAGCCCCACCTTTATCAAAGGTCTGGCTATAACCATCATGAGTCCTAACAATTGTTCGGACATCCTCGTAAATTGCCATCACTGCCAAAACCAACCATTTTCCTACATCTATCTTTCTCAAAGCCCACTTAGTAACGCGGAACCCTGTTAAAAGCCTTCAAGTCTACAAGATAGTAATAAAGTACCCTTTCTTCGTTTGATATTTTTCTTGCGTTTGTTTTACCATGAAAACCTAAGTTCTTTTTCTGGGTGTTAAATCAAACTGGATATAATTGATTTTTACTTGATTTCTTATTACTTTCTCCAAAATTCTCTCGAAAACTTTCATCCACTCTTCAGGAGCTTAATTATCCGGTAAGTGATTTCGAAATCTCCCTGTTGAAGGGTTGGGTCAAAAAATGGCAAGTCCGTTGGGTAATACACTGTTCGTTATCATTAAAATTGATGTTAATATAATCATTATTATTGCTAATAGGCCCTCGGATTGAATGGAGGAGATTGTTGTCGAGATGATTATTGCGAAAAAGATTCACGGGTTTGATATTGTTGTAATTTTTGAGGTCTATTTTTTTTAAATGTAATATTAAAATGTTTTCCTATATGAACATGAAGAAAAAAATATATCAATCATGTTAAATGTCAATATTATTAGCATGAACGTACTTTTTTTTTATAAATATATCGAGGTATAAAAATTAATTAATCATATATGGATGGCTAGGCTATGTATAAATATTTTATAAAAGTGTGGAATCATTTATATCTAATAAAACTTTTTATTATCTTGAGATATATCATGGCCCGATATGATGTGCACATGGTGAGCATGGTGTTAGCCAGAAGAGATGTAGGATAAAACAATTGGTATTTTTCATATTAACTTGAAATTTTTTGAAACAAAAACAACACAGAAGAAATTAGAATTGTAACTAAATCCCTCATCTACAAAATAAAAAAAATTATAGCTCTATACCTATTTAGGTGCTATAATTAATTCTGTGAAGTATGCCATTTTTGCCCTTTTAAATCATGCATAGGGTAAAATGGCTAAGCATTAGGGTAAAGTGGTTAAGATAAAATTGAACATAACTTTATTTTTTTATTGAACAAAATATTGCAATTTTGACATTGATTTATCTAAGTATAAACTATTTAATAAAATACAAGAATGTAAGAAAATTTATCAAAACACATTTTGAATGTGCCCATCATAATAGTACATTTCAATTATTCTTCCCCTATGCAACTATTTTTAAGATTTCATTCTAAATAACACAAACTATTTATTAATGTTCTTTTTGCTCAAAAATATCTTTATGGTGTAGACGTTAATATTTATAAATTATCTTTTTATAGCTTTAATTAGATTGAATTAAACCTTATTACTCATAACAACTTTATTTCAAGGTGATCGTTATTGACTTCTAGTTAAGTTATTAACTTCCGATAAATTTTATTTTGTGGTTATGCCTTTAAGGAACATGTATGCAAATTTTAAATAATGAGCTTTAATAAATTTTGCTAAAAGAATAAACTAGAGGGTGAATATTCTAATTTATGAGTAAAAACGTTTTTTGGCATGATATGTCAAACCAGGAACATTTTTTTAAAAGATAAATTTAAATAAGAAATTTGATACAAAAAATATCTTCACACCAATTTTGAGGTCTTTATGTTCGAGGGTTCAAAAATTATTAGTGTTCGCATGGTTACTCATTCAATCGCTTTACCCCGGGATCTCTTATACTCCTTGGAAAATTTACAGGATTTCATATTACCTTAAAAATTATCCCATCCAAAATTAATATAACACGTCATTATAAATAATAATTTAAAAAATAAAATAGGTATAAGAGTATAAGTTAATAATTTAAATAATTACTATAAATTGTAAAAAATCAGAAAAGATAAAATTTATTCAAAAAAATATAACCCTACCAAAAGCTTGCAATAAATGGACCATAGACATATCGGGGGGGGGTGTTCTCTCCTTTTAAAAAATCATTTTGAGCTAAATCCTCAATCCCCCTCCTCCTTCTTCCCAAAAAGTGTATACAGTATGTCAATAAACAATCATTTAAAAAATATAATTAAGGCCAGTAATTTTAAAATATATAATTTAAAATTTTTAGGAAAATAAAATTACTATATTTCTTAGATACCTTCAATATGACAACAACTTTCAATTTATTTGTACTACTAAAAAGTTATTTGTTCAATATTTCCAACCAACAGAATTTACTTATTTTATATAGATATATGGTAATTTAAAAAATTAGAATTAGCCCTTCCCCATAAAGTAATCAATATATATAAAATTTATGGGTATGGACTGTAGTCTTGGCCCAATCCTTTTTTTAATCAGCCCACAAACGTTTAAATAATCATCTTTGGACTAATATGCATACAGATAGGTGTGACTTTTCCATAAGCGTAGAGGGCTCCACGTATTTTTCTTTAACATCCAATTAGATGGAAATGAGGAATGCCTAGCGTAACTATGTGGTATCCACAACATTAGTTAGTGGGCATGTACTCTTAAATCGCGTATCATGTAATTTTATAGTGGTTTTTATACCAAAAAATAATAATTTCAAATTTAATGCAACTTTAAAACCATCTATAATAATAAAATTTATCAATTAATTAAAACTTATATGCAAATTATAGTAAAATGAGATATAATAAAATGTCTTTAATTTTAAAACAAAAATTAATCATTATTGAAATACAGAAAAAAAGTGAATTTATTTAATCATACCGACCTTAATACAAGATTTTTTACATTTTGCACCCGAAACTATTTTTTTATATTCTGAATATTAAACTCTTAAATTAAAAACACAAATAGGACAAAAATTTTAATATCAAATTTTCAATAAATTTATTTCTAAAAAATTCGAAAATCATAAGTATGTCAACATTGAATTTAAAATATAACAATACATCGTTATCGTAAGTACAAAAATCTTGTTCGTTCATATATATTATTTAAAAATATAAATTCAAAATATAACAAAAACTAACAATTTATGTAATATAAAATAAGAAAAAAAAATATTGTTATTCAAAAATATTTAGTAAAAACTACTATACAATATAAAGCCGCAACAGAACGTATATATTTTTTTAAGTTTAAGGTTGAGATTATTTTCATTTAAATAGGATAATACTATATTATAATTAGCAAATTTGACGTCTATTATTAAAACAGTAAAGGGATAATATCATACTTGGTTCATCTCTTAAGGTTTTCGAGTATTAAATAAGTCTGATATATCATTATTCAGTGCGGCAAATGTTTAAAAAAAAAATTATCTACTATCATATATGCATATATATTAAGTGTATAATTAAACATGAGTAAAAAGTAGTGAATCTAGTCAGGCCTATGATATAATTATTAAACAATTTCTTTGATATTCGTTTTGTAAAAGCGGCAAAGCCAATTATTGCTTAGATTTTCCTTGATATATGAGTAGATAAAAAAATGGTAGGTTAAATAAATATATTGATAGCTCTAAGTATTAACTGCGTTTATATATTTTTAATAAGATTTCTAATCATTATACTTTAATAGATGGCTAAAACTGCATTTTCAAATTCAAAGTAATGAACTTAAATCAGACCAGACAACTATCATTTATGGAATAAAAAAACATACTTAGCTTGTTTGAACGCTTGTGGTTAGGGATGGAATTAGAATTCCTCTTGATACGTTTTTTTCCTGTCAAAAAGTTGAAATAAAATTATGAATCAAAACTTAGATAAAAGATGATATCAATATTATGTTCTTTAATGAACTGCCTTATTTTTTAAAGCTTATTAAAGGCAAATTATATTTTTTGAAAAAATTGTTATTTACAAAATTTTGTTAGTACTGGAGCTATCTGGCAGGTGGAGTAAAAAAGAAAATGGCTATAACTTTTTTACCTTTAGGACTAATTATTTCAAATTTGGCCAAAAGACGTCATTTAGTATCAGGAGCCTTATTAAAAAATTGATCAAAAACGACTTCCCTTTTTGAACAATATTTCTTTTATGTATTTTTTTGCCTTAAGGAAAAAATACTTCAAATTTTATAAAATTTATATGCCCTATTGCCCAGAGATAGGCTATGGATTAAACTTGTCCATAGTTTCTAGCTTATCTAGAAAGGTCCGTAGCCATTTAAGCTAACTCACTACCCTTGGATTAAACGTCAGGGAGTAAAATAGCAAATAAAAGAGAAATAAATTGCAAAGGAAAAAAATTATTAAAATTTAAAAGATAAATATTTAAAAAAAATTGTGCAATGTACGACAAAATTAACAACAATAGTAAAAAAGGTGAAGACTGGAAAAGGCGTTAAAATTTCTCTAATGGGAACATTCAAGTTATAGTAAGAATAATTCATTACATGTAATTTTTTAAAAATATTTATAATTTATAAATAACATGATGTTAATTATAACAATAAAAATGAAAAATTTTGTGTTTTGTATGTTAAATTTGATATTTACTATTTTACCCCATAGAGCTTGTCATCTTATCCAGGGTTGTTGGCAAATAGTAAAAAGCACTAATGGGCTACTTTTATTTAATAAAAGATAGAAAACCGTAGTTCTTTTGTAGTCTAATGATTTGGCTATTCACTGATATTTAGTTTAATCCTCTAAAATAAAATTTTATGGTATAAGAGCAACACGGTCTCCGCTACGACTAGACCTGTGCGCCACTGCAAAAAATCGTGGCTTTCTTTATACACCCTATTATCCTTAAACTATACATTATATTTTATTATCATTTATGTGATGTTTTAGTAGTATCAAGGAAATATTTTCCTAGTATAAATGACTGCATCACAATTAAATGTGCCTAACCTCCATTTTGGCATGGTATTTAATAATACTAGAAAAGACAATGTGACACTAACAAAAATCCTATAAAAAGGAGAAACTGGATCATAAATTATTTAATTCTGATTGGTTGGTGAAAGAAGCTTTGACTTTTCTTAAAACCTTCAAGAGTACCGTTTAATTTTTATGCGCTCAAAAAGGATGTCAGTAAAATCAATAATCATTTAATAGTAAAATAAAATTATGGTTCTGTAATAGTATCCCTAAAACAAAATATGGGTAATAAATTTAACTATAGATTTCCAATAACCGGTTTTTATGTATTTTAAAAAACATATATTAGTTGTTTTCTACATTTCTCTTTGTTAATTATTTTTCTTGCTTTCAATCGATAAGTATTAAAGAAAATTTAACCCAATAAAATTTATATGTCAACAAGCTGCATCTCTTATAATTAAATGAGCAATCTGCAAATGATTTTTTTATTTAGTCCCAAAATTTTTGCTCAATTTATCAAAACTTTAGATTTTCTCAAGTAATTAATAGGTATGTGATTAGGGCTCAAAATTTTGGTCAAATTAAGGGGTCACCCGAATTATACAAGTTTTTCTGTATTTAAATAGTATATCGATTTGTTTTCAATAATGTAGTTTGTATTCAAAAATAATTAATTCTAAATTATTTCGCTTGATCTTTTAAAGATAATAGACCTAATTTTTTGTATAAAAATTTAGGGACGATATCATGTAAAATTAATAAATATTTAATCATGCCATTAATCTTATATTTTTTGCTAGGAATTTTTTAGATATGGGCCGGGCTTGGACTTAAAAAAAAAATTTATTACGGGCCTGGGCCGGGCTTGGTCAAAAAATTAAGGCCCATGAAGGTTTCTGATATGGAGTAAAATCAAAATTAAATAAATAAATAAAAAAATTGTGTTATTTTATTAATAGTAAATATTTATTTATTTATGTACTCCATCCTGAACCCTCATTTTTTAAATTTGTACTCGGACTCTTTCGAAGGGTTCACATTCCTGGAAGCAATCCTTTTTTTAAGTTTAAAAATGAGTTTATTAAAATATTCCTAAATCAATATCGATTTTGGGGAGTAAGCCGTGTTTGTAAAATATTCAAAATCATGTTTTTTTAGTTTAATCTTATATAATAAAATGAAGTATTGATGACTGTAAGAGTGCCTAGCGTTAAATAAATTATTCGTTAATAGCGATAACAAAGACGTAAAATAGAGGGAAACAAAGCTGGTTCAAAAAAAATTGAAATAAATTTTTCAGACTGGTGAATAATCGTGGTTATAAGACAGCATTTATTTTATTTACAAAATTTTTAGAGTCCTAGAATCGATTAGCAAATCAAATACTGATATTTACCTTCAATTTCAAATGATTCCCGGTGGGGCGACTCTGGGGTTATGGAGGCAGTAGGGCTGGGTTCGAGCCTATAGCCGGCCAGCTCACACCATCCTGGAGCAAATAGGTCAGAACTAGAGCGGTCCACCCATTGGTCATAGGCCCGGTCCCAGCCGTCGAAATGGATCTTGAGCAGTCGCCCAGCCTCCCGCGTGACAGTAGCCACGCACATTAGGTGTGGTTCCATTAGGTCCACGGCTTCCAGTTTCATACCCACTGCCAAAGTCGGGTGCTGAGATGATAGGTTGTCCTCCTAGCAGGTTCATTAAAAATTTATAAGAAAAAATTTTGAATATTAATAAATTATTATAGATATAAAATGGCAAGCACTATTCTTATTCTAAAAAGGTATTAATCCCTAACTTTATAAAGCAATACTTGAATATTAATAAATTATTATAATTAGATATAAAAATGGCAAGCACTATTCTTATTCTAAAAAGGTATTAATCCCTTACTTTATAAAGCAATACTTATATCAAGAAAATTAATTTTTCCAAATAAAAATATTCTTGCATATAAGTCTAAATCAAATGCTAAGTTTTATTATTATAAATAATTTCAAATGTTTTAATCCTGAAATTATTATTTTTTTGTATAATAAAGTAATATAAAAATCATTTTAATATTTTTAAAGAGCTATAAATTTTATAAGTATTTTCGCCATGCTTAATAATAATAAGTATTGCTGACACTAATATTAATTCGAATGCAGTTCATAAATGGGTTATTCCATGTCAAATGAGCAAAAAAATCAAGATTTTCGGCCGACCCCTTTCAATTTCGATAAAAAGTTGTAGACTGGTTGGGTCATTCCATGTCAAATGAGCAAAAAAATCAAGATTTTCGGCCGACCCCTTTCAATTTTGATAATAAGTTGTAGACTGGTTATATATGTTTTCATTAGATTATAAACAAAATTTTAGCGCATAAGCAACTATATTCGCGGAGATAATCGGGGTTAAAGGTCCAAAAAACGCCTTTTTTCCTTTTTACTGATGTTAAATAATTAGTTTTTAATTTAAAACTAATTATGATCAAATATTGAATTTAATATCAATAGCTAAGTTAATAATTGATAATTATGGCGAAAACATCAAAAATAATTTTTTTTAAAATATGGGTCATCTTATGGTCAGTTGAAAACTTGAAATTAATATTTCGAAATGTATATGATCTCCGATATTTAATTTTTTTAAGAAATATTATCCGTTTACTATTTTTTTAATAATTTCTTTAACAATTAGCATGGCTGGATATTTATTTAAAAAAATATTGCGATTTTTATACTTTAAAAAAAATAGATGGCGCTATATATAATAGTTTTAATATGTTAAAATTCATTTTTTTTATTGATTAAAAATATTTTAATGTATAATATATCATAAAATTCGATTATATAACTTTGTAAACCTTATTCCCCTGAGATATTCGCAGGATAAAAAATTTTAATAATTTTTTTAATATTTCAATGTAAATTAAAATAATTAAAAAATCGGACTAGCACACGAACAAAAAAGCAGGATTAAAGGGGTGCAGGAAAATTATTAAGGGAAAAATCGAAAATCACATTAATTACCAGGCCTACCCCCAACCCCCTATCCACCCTTTCCCCAGACTAAGTCATACCCATTAAGACCAAGAATGTTATGAAATTGTCATTATCTTACATTATTAAAATAACCAGAGATAAAGAAAATTTCAAAGATTTTGAAAAATTTTTTAAGCAATAAAAATAACAAAATTATAGTTCTGATGAAATAAGCCGACTCATGCCTGGAATAAAAGATTGTGTATCTGTTAAATGCGAGAAAGAATTAGCAAAGATTTATATTAAATAATCTTAAATATCAATTGGATTCCCTAAATTTGCCGAACTTAGACCAAAAAACTGAATTTTAGTTGGATGGCACACACACTGTTTGTGTCTGCGCCATTCATCAGAATGTGAAATTAATGACAAATGTAATAGCTGAAATTACAGCAGGAGAAGATTACTGTATAAATTCTTATAACAATCTTTTGGCGCAAATTATTTATAATCCATCTCAGCCAAAATGTTATTTAACAAATTGTGATCAATGCCCTGGTATAGAATCTCTTATGGGCCAATTATACGAATTGTTTCAGAGAAATCGTATAGACGTTTAAACAATGGATCACGGTGGATAGAGCAAATCTTGAAACTATTATAAAGTCCATTGATGGTTTCATCGAATATCTATTATAAAAAGTTCAAATTTTATTGCGTCACTCGTTTATAGCTAAACACAAAGTTTATTTTTGAAGAATTCCAAAGAAAATTTAAAAGATGAGGAATTTTTAACAATTCTAGATTATTCTGAAAATTATTCCTTCATTTTACAAGATGAAGTTCAGGGATTTCATTGGAACAATGTGCAGGCCACTACATCCATTTGTAGCATATTATAAATCTGGAGAAGAATTAAAAAAAATAAATTTTGTTATTTTGTCCGAATCATTAAGCCATAATACTAGTGCAGTCCACCTTTATCAAAAAAAATTCATTAAATTCTTAACAGCCAAGTTTAATTCTAAACCAGAAAAAAAAATATATTTTTCGGAAAAGCCGCGTCTCAATACAAGAATCGCAAAAATTTTCCCTTCATAAATACGATTTTAATATTCCTGCTGAATGGAATTTCTTTGTCACTGCTCACGGCAAAAATGCATGTGACGGTATCGGAGGAACTGTCAAAAGATTAGTTGCCAGAGCTAGTCTTCAAAGGCCAAATAAAAATCAAATCCTAACCCCATTAGAATTTATAATTATGCTAAAGAAAATATTAATATTCAATTTGAATATGTATCCAATCAAGAATATATCGAAGAGGTATTAGCCCTTCGTAAAAGATTTAATTCTGCACTGCCCATACATGGGACCCAAAAAATTCACGGGATTATTCCCATTGATCAAAATAAACTAAAAACCAAAATATATTCTAATTCCAAAAAATATAATATAAAACAAGTTCCGTTTTTAAATGAGAAAATTATATTTTAAAATATTAATGAATATATAACATGTGTATATGATGATAAATGGTGGTTAGCAGAGTTGTTAAAGTATCTAGATACAAGTATCTAGATGCTGTATCTAGATATAAAAATGTAGTATCTATATCTAGATAGATTTTTTAGAAAGGTATCTGTATCTAGATATTTTTTTAGAGGTATCTGTATCTGTTTTAGATACTTTTTAAGATACATTTTATATACCTCTTTTTTAATTATAAATAAAAATATTTGACTGTAAAATTTATTTTATTTCATGAGCTTATGAAATAAATAAATAAATATATATATATATATTATATATTAATATTTATTAATACTATAATAAAGAATTATATATACATAAAATATTAAAACTATATATAAATATTCATTAATTTAAATATTATGTGCGAGTTTATCAATAAACCATACAAATTTTAATATTACAATATGAAAATGGTTAAATTAAAAATATTATAATTCTAGGTTTATTGTGACCTTATTTGAAGATGATAATATTATAGCAACCATGCTCCACCCTTTTTTTAAACTTGATTGGACATGGTTGCAAATGGAAGAAAAGCTTAATAAAAGAAAACAATTGATGCAAAGATTAGCTGGTGAATTATCAAAGTCATCAACTGACTGCAAGCAAATAACCTGCCAAAAAAAACAAATAATTTAATTTCAGATTTTTTTAAGTACCCTACAGCATATATAATTTCTAATAATGATTTAAATTTTGATAATCAACAAATTTTAAATAATTTTTTCAAAAATGAATGTAGAGATTTTAGCATTTTTAAAGAATACCCTGATATAAAATTGTTATTTATTAAATATAACACTACAATTCCTTCAAGCGCCCCTGTGGAAAGACTATTTAGTGTTGCTAAAAATGTCTTTAAAGATAAACGAGGATACCTAAATGATCAAAATTTTGAAAATATTTTATTACTGAAATCTAATAATTATTTATAATTATTTAATCATATATTTTCATATATTATATTAAAATCATTATTTTAGTTATATTCTGATAAATGTTATATCGCGTCAATAAATTTTTTAGCTCATTTGAATTTTCACAATATAATATTAATTTAGGTTTATGCAAACCTATAAGAGCATAATAATAAATGTATCTGTATCTTGATAACTTTTTAGACGATGTATCTGTATCTAGATATCTTTTGAGACTATGTATCTGTAACTGTATCTAGATCCATTTAAAAAGTATCTTTTAACAACTCTGGTGGTTAGGATATATAATCGATAAATGTTATACAAATGAAGAAGTAAAAATCCGATTTTTACACCCTTGTGGACCTTCAGCCTCATTTAAATTTCCTCTGAAAGATAATATTTTAGTGTTGCCTAAATCTCATATTCTCTCGCTGGTCAATCCTTCTACTCCCACCAGTCGAACATATATATTATGTCCTGAAGAATCTTACAAGCTAGGAAGGCTTTGTATTCCTTTAGATGAAGTAAGATTTAATTAATTTATAAACTATCTTAATTAGGCAAAATTTGTGAAGATTTTAAAAATTTATGATCTGAATTACAAATAATATATATAATGCACATTGTAATCGATTTAATATGATATATATATTAAAATATTTTTAATCAATAAAAAAAATGAATTTTAACATATTAAAACTATTATATATAGCGCCATCTATTTTTTTTAAAGTATAAAAATCGCAATATTTTTTTAAATAAATATCCAGCCATGCTAATTGTTAAAGAAATTATTAAAAAAATAGTAAACGGATAATATTTCTTAAAAAAATTAAAAATCGGAGATCATATACATTTTGAAATATTAATTTCAAGTTTTCAACTGACCATAAGATGACCCATATTTTATAAAAAATTAATTTTGATGTTTTCGCCATAATCATAAATTATTAACTTAGCTATTGATATTAGATTCAATATTTGATCATATTTAGTTTTAAATTAAAAACTAATTATTTGACATCAGTAAAAAGCAAAAAAAGACATTTTTGGACCTTTAACCCCGATTATCTCGGCTAATATAGTTGCTAATGCGCTAAAATTTTGTTTATAACTAATGGGAACATATATAACCGGGTCATTCCATGTCAAATCAATCACTTTTCGGCCGACCCCTTTTGATTTCGATAAAAATTCGTAGGCTGGTTATATATGTTCCCATTAGATTATAAACAAAATTTTAGCGCATTAGAAACTATATTAGCGGAAGATATTCGGGGTTAAAGGTCCAAAAAACGCCTTTTTTCCTTTTTACTGATGTTAAATAATTAGTTTTTAATTTAAAACTAATTATGATCAAATATTGAATCTAATATCAATAGCTAAGTTAATAATTTATGATTATGGCGAAAACATCAAAATTAATTTTTTATAAAATATGGGTCATCTTATGGTCAGTTGAAAACTTGAAATTAATATTTCAAAATGTATATGATCTCCGATTTTTAATTTTTTTAAGAAATATTATCCGTTTACTATTTTTTTAATAATTTCTTCAACAATTAGCATGGCTGGATATTTATTTTAAAAAATATTGCGATTTTTATAATTTAAAAAAAATAGATGGCGCTATATATAATAGTTTTAATATGTTAAAATTTATTTTTTTATTGATTAAAAATATTTTAATGTATAATATATCATAAAATTCGATTATATAACTTTGTAAACCTTATTCCACTGAGATATTCGCAGGATAAAAAATTTTAATAATTTTTTTTAATATTTCAATGTAAATTAAAAATAATTAAAAAATCCGACTAACATGCGAACAAAAAAGCAGGATTAAAGGAGTGCAGGAAAATTATTAAGGGAAAAATCGAAAATCATATAATTACCCGGCCTACCCTCCATCCCCCCCTCCAGACTAAGTCATACCCATCAAGACCAAGAATGTTATAAAATTGTCATTAACCAGAAAATTTCAAAGATTTTTTAAAAAATTTTAAGCGATATAATTAACAAAAAATTAACTAGTTATTTTGAGCATTGTCCAATGAAAGAGGAAATTCTTATTATATTAAAGGATAACTTTGATAAATTATCAAAAAATCAACAATATCAAATTCTTACAATTTTGCCTCAAAGATGGAGTGTAAATAAAATTCAAAAGGAATTCAACGTAACATCATACATGGCAAGAAAATCTAAAATGATGGTAAAAGAAAGTGGAATTCTTTCATTTCCAAAACATAAGGCAGGAAAGACACTAAACGAAAAAACATTTAAACTCGTCAAGGATTTTTATAGTTCTGATGAAATAAGCCGACTCATGCCAGGAATAAAAGATTGTGTATCTGTTAAAGGCGAGAAAGAACCAGTTCAAAAAAGACTTATATTAAATAATCTTAAAGAAATATTCAAGATGTTTAAGGAAGAATACCCAAATATATCAATTGGATTCTCTAAATTTGCCGAACTTAGACCAAAAAACTGTATTTTACACTGTTTGTGTCTGCGCTATTCATCAGAATGTGAAATTAATGACAAATGTAATAGCTGAAATTACAGCAGGAGAAGATTACTATATAAATTCTTACAACTATCTATTGGCGCAAATTATTTGTAATCCATTTCAGCCAAAATGTTATTTAACAAATTGTGATCAATGCCCTGGTATAGAATCTCTTAAGGGACAATTATACCAATTGTTTCAGAGAAATCGTATAGAATATGTCACGTTTAAACAATGGATCACGGTAGATAGAACAAATCTTGAAACTATTATAAAGCCCGTTGATGATTTCATCGATTATTTATTAGAAAAAGTTCAAATTTTACTGCGTCACTCGTTTATAGCTAAACAACAAAGTTTATTTTTGAAGAATTCCAAAGAAAATTTAAAAGATGGGGAATTTTTAACAATTCTAGATTATTCTGAAAATTATTCCTTCATTTTACAAGATGAAGTTCAGGGATTTCATTGGAACAACGTGCAGGCCACTATACATCCATTTGTAGCATATTATAAATCTGGAGAAGATTTAAAAAATATAAATTTTGTTATTATATCCGAATCATTAAACCATAATACTAGTGCAGTCCACCTTTACCAAAAAAAATTTATTAATTTCTTAACAGCCAAATTTAATTCTAAACCAGAAAAAATAATATATTTTTCAGATGGAGCCGCGTCTCAATACAAGAATCGCAAAAATTTTCTGAACATATGCCTTCATAAATACGATTTTAATATTCCTGCCGAATGGCATTTCTTTGACACTGCTCACGGCAAAAATGCATGTGACGGTATCGAAGTAACTGTTAAAAGATTAGTTGCCAGAGCTAGTCTTCAAAGGCCAAATAAAAATCAAATCCTAACCCCATTAGAATTATATTATTATGCTAAAGAAAATATTAATGGAATTCAATTTGAATATGTATCCAATCAAGAATATATCGAAGAGGAATTAGCCCTTCGTAAAAGATTTAATGCACTGCTTATACATGGGACCCAAAAAATTCACGGGGTTATTCCCATTGATCAAAATAGACTAAAAACCAAAATATATTCTACAAAAAATATAATATAAAACAAGTTTCGTTTTTAAATGAGAAAATTAATTTTTAAAATATTAATGGATATATAACATGTGTATATGATGATAAATGGTAGTTAGTATATATAATCGATAAAAATGATACAAAT
The DNA here is from genome assembly GCF_954871325.1 of Gordionus sp. m RMFG-2023. NCBI lineage: Eukaryota > Metazoa > Nematomorpha > Gordioida > Chordodea > Parachordodidae > Gordionus > Gordionus sp. m RMFG-2023. The sequence continues at coordinate 46,898,490 of NC_088775.1, read as the reverse complement.
GAAGAAGTAAAAATCCGATTTTTACACCCTTGTGGACCTTCAGCCTCATTTAAATTTCCCCTGAAAGATGATATTTTAGTGTTACCTAAATCTCATATTCTTTCGATGGTCAATCCTTCTACTCCCACCGGTCGAACATATACATTATCTCCTGAAGAAATCTCACAAGCTAGCCAGGCTTTGTGTTCCTTTAGATGAAGTAAGATTTAATTAATTTATAAACTATCTTAATTAGGCTAAATTTGTGAAGATTTTAAAAATTTATGATCTGAATTACAAATAAATATATATAATGGACATTGTAATCGATTTAGTATGATATATATACATTAAAATATTTTTAATCAATAAAAAAATGAATTTTAACATATTAAAACTATTATATATAGCGCCATCTATTTTTTTTTAAAGTATAAAAATCGCAATATTTTTTAAAATAAATATCCAGCCATGCTAATTGTTGAAGAAATTATTAAAAAAATAGTAAACGGATAATATTTCTTAAAAAAATTAAAAATCGGAGATCATATACATTTCGAAATATTAATTTCAAGTTTTCAACTGACCATAAGATGACCCATATTTTATCAAAAATTAATTTTGATGTTTTCGCCATAATCATAAATTATTAACTTAGCTATTGATATTATATTCAATATTTGATCATATTTAGTTTAAAATTAAAAACTAGTTATTTAACATCAGTAAAAAGCAAAAAAAGACTTTTTTAGACCTTTAACCCCGAATATCTCCGCTAATATAGTTGCTAATGCGCTAAAATTTTGTTTATAACTAATGGGAACATATATAACCAGCCTACGATTTTTCATCAAAATCGAAAGGGGTCGGCCGAAAAGTGATTGATTTGACATGGAATGACCCAAATATTAATTCAAGTTTATCAAATTTAGAATATATTGAAATGGACAAATATTAACATATATTTTTTATAATTATTTTAAGTCAAATCAATAACGCCCATATGAATTTCTTAAAAAAACATGTTATTTTACAATAAAATGAATTATAATTTTTGTAATACTTAAAAATAAAATTTTTGTCAAAAAATAATTTATCATAAATATGTCATTTTAAAAAAAAAATTGTTCAATTTTTTGACAATAATTTATGTTTTAATTATAAAAGAGATATTGTAGTATTTTATCGTAAAATGACATGCGTTTTGAAAACTAGTCTCTTTTACCTATAAATTTAATATCAAAACAGATATTCAGTGTAATATGTTCGTTTAATAACTTTGACTTCAGGGTGATATTCAACCATAGTATATACCTTAAATTTTTTTTTTGATCTAATTTTTTTATTGATTTAAATTTAATTTAATTAATGTATACTAATATAAAATTCTTAAAAAAATATTTATCTGAAGTAGTTTTGTTAAATTACTCGATTTTTAAAAAACAGCTAAGCCATATTTTTGGTAAAAAAATATTAGGCATGGAGATTTCGTAAATAAATTTCCAAACCTTTCTGTTATGTACGTGCAAAATCTCCAGGCTTGCGTAATATTTGTTTATTATTGGGATAGCCATTTTTAAAAATCGAGCTGTTTAACAACATTTAATTTGAAGATGTATAGGAACATATTAAAAAATATACTATAATATTTTTGAAAAGAGTTTAATGGTGGAGGGGTAAATATTGTTTGGCATCGTATCCAAGAATTCCTAATTGCGAATATTTGTTGCGTATGGATGATTTGCAGCCTCAATTGATGCATGTTATGCGTCAGCAAACGCATCTATTAGTATAATATAATCCCATACCCGAGATTGTCCTCTCTACCAAGGCTTATGAGTAACACCGTTTGGTCTTTTATTATCAGAAATATTTAAACCCAGCTTCTAAAGTGGAAGGAATGTTGGGTGATAATATGGTGCAAGTGCCTGCCGCTAGAAAATCTGCAGTTTAAGAAATTGTGTCCTTTATTGCCACAGGATGATGAAAGGAGAGCATAAATGTTGTATAAAAATGTTGCAATACGAATTCCTAATAATATACTAACTTTGGATGCGAGATATGTATCTATAGGTTTTGATATGGGATGGCATCGAGCCATTCATACTCAAAATGGTTGTTAATATAAAGAAAATTGGTGAGTTCCTCTAATTGCGGATTTGAAAGGAAAAAATAGACTGAACATGGAATTAGAGAAGTCCCAATCTTTTTTGAGGAAGTTTGTTTGGGAAAATGTATTAGGTAAAATGTTATTATACCAGGTGGTAAAAGCTGTCTGAATATTTAGGTCAAAATAGTCATTTTCGAAGAGCGTCTCTGGTCTAGTCGGAAGAGTGCGTGTATCTCAATCTGATTTTGGGTTCGAATCCCGTAAGTTTCGTTTTCTCTCTTGCCAACTTGATGATTCCGCCCTTGGGGGGTGGGGGGGGGGGGTGATATATAGTAGATCAGACTCGACCATGTGATTCCATTAATACATTAAAAAATAAATAGGTGTTAATATATTTTTAAAAAATCGGTCGTTGTTTAGTAATTGCTATATGTTGCCTATGCGATATCTTACATTAGCCTAGAAAAATCTGACTCAAGGAGGTTACCCTGTTACATGCGTTGTTGAGATTAAGTTAGAAGGAATAACGGACATAAACAAACGGTTAACTAAACCCACTGAGAGCAAAAAGACCAAACGCTTTTACTTTCCTTACGGACAAAGTAAAGAAGATGGAGGTGGCGTAGGTGCCCTTAGGAGTTTGAGCGATTTTAAAACGGCTAGCTCAATATTTTATTCAGAAAAATATAACGCAACCCAGAAGATTTTTCTCAAGGCATAAAGGTTTGAGCATCTATTAGCGAAATCTTGAGGCTTAGGCAATATTTTTCTGGCTAAAATATTGAGTTAGCCGTTTTTAAAAATCTGCTCAAATCGAGCTGTTTAACAACACTATATAGGATGCATAAAAAAAGAGATTGAAATAGAAATAGCAATGAACAAGAAAACGAATCCAGATTCACTCAAATTCATAATATACACACTTTACACTAAGTGTTATTCAACCCCAAAAACCCTCAACATCGACAAAAATATAATCCAATCTCAGCAAGGATTAACACTAAGCTGTTATTCCTTCCCAAAAACCCTCAACATCGACAAAAATATAATCCAATCTCAGCAAGGTTATCAGCTTGGGCCAAATTTGTTCTGATTAGAGCTATAGAGAATAGTGGCTGATATAAATTCAGAATGTAGGCTGGACCTTAACATATAGTATCTAGATTATAGCATTGTCGCTAGTCCATTAACCGTAATAATGAAAGTTCCCATTATAATTAAAAAATTAGAACCAATTACCGAACTATCACTCAATACAAGATATGCCAGCCATCTCTTCATCTAGATCATAAGGTAAATTTCCATAATTTTATTTTTATAAAAAAATAATTGATATTTTATTTCAAAAAATTTGAAAACTTTTTGTAAATAATTTTTAAATTATTTTAAAAAGGATCCTCGAGTCGTTTGGATGTTAAATTTTAAGCTTCCATTTTCATAATTCATGGAAATGATTAAATCCTCTTCTAACTGCCTTTATTAAATTGTATTCAAATACTACAGATAGTATTAAGCCAATTTTTAAGGTGTATCTACCATGTAGTCTTGGCTACAGCTTTTTGTGTTTCAAATTTATATAGATATTTAGCAGAACTTCAAAAATTATACACAACAAAAATGGATGAAAAGATAAATGATAAACGTGGCCTACCTTGTAGTCGCCAATATCAGGTATAGAATGGGATTTCGTTGCGTCCAGGTATTCGTCCCAATCAAACCTTTTAGCAGAAGTAGCGTTGGGAATCACGTTGTGGGACGAGGTGTAATCGCGTGGTTGAGTAAGTTCAATGCCATGGGTTTTGCAAAACCCCAGGGGAAATATGTATGGCGAAGTGGAGTGATAGCAAAATACGTTTTGCACGTTCTCTGGCGCTCCGTCTATACTTATCATCACGTATCCACGTTCTAAAACCTAAATTAGTAAAATATATTAAATTTTCATTAATATTTTTTATCGAAGTTTCTGTATATATCGACCCAAATCGGGCGTTTGAACAACATTACCCAAGCGTAACAAATATCGTATCGTTTATGGTTTGGATAAAAATATCGGAAAAGGTTCGTAAGCAATAATAATAATATTGGTCAAGCAAGCCTATTAGATTATCATAATATATATAGAAAAAAAGAGAAGCATATTTTTAAAAATTTTATCATACAAATAAACAGTATAAACGTAATATATATTAGTGATGTAGATGTCTTCCTTATTTAGATTTGGCCGATTTTCTCATGTTCTTTTCCATATATTAACGAATTTATTATAAAAAAATTAATGTGTTACTAATAAACAAAGTTCTTATACAAGTTGTAACCAGGGTTGAAAGATATTTTTTACGTTTTTCTTTTATAATAATTTATGAGGGGATTCGCCCCCATATCCCCTAATTTGCGGGCCTTCGGTCAGGTTAATCCATATACCATACTCATCTAAGTTAATATGCTATATTTAATATAACAAGATTTTTAAGACAATAGTAAATTTAATATTTTTTATTGATTTACTAATCATGTTTATAAATATAGCATAATATTAATTGATATATTTTATGTATGATTTTAAAAGAGGCACTAAAGATTTTCCATCGTCAATATTGAAATAGGTTGAAAACTCTTTGCGTGAATAGTTATAATTTTGTTTAACCATAAGTAACAGCTTCCAGTGATGATAAATGCAACTTATTACGTTCTTTTCGCTAGGCAGTAGTCATTAGACTGAATATCCTCTCTGATGACGCATTATCAAAGGTGAGTTATTATTAGAAAAGAAATCCATCCATTTTTCTTGCGCCTTCATGTGATCGTTTTTCGATAATTTATCTTCATAATAGGAATAAAAATGTGAATATTTCTCAAAGAGAATATCTGTATCTATATATGGTATTTTATAATTAATAATAATTTTTTGAAATTCTTCAAATGCTGAACATTTTTCTAATGTCATACTATCTGTATCTATATTTGGTATTTTATAATTAATAATAATTTTTTGAAATTCTTCAAATACTGAACATTTTTCTAATGTCATAATATCTATATCTATATTTGGTATTTTATAATTAATAATAATTTTTTGAAATTCTTCAAACGCTAAACATTTTTCTAATATAATAGGACTAAGATATTTTCCTATATTCTCTATAATATAATCGTTTTTCTTTTCTTCGTCATTATTATGTTGTAAAATATTTTTGGAAATGCTCCCATAAAAATTTTACTGAATTTTTAAATTTAACGAATTCTTTAGTTTTTGGATAAGAGAGTGTATATATATTGCTAAGATATCTTCCGATGTAATTGTAAATTTATGTTATTGACTAAAGTGCCGTTAAGGACAACACCTAAATATGCCTCTGCAAAATCATCTTCAAAAAATATTTATAAAATTTGTAGGGTTGCTGATATAATGATAAAAAATATTCTTTAAGGGGTTATAATACTTAAGCCTCCGCTCAATAGCTGGGATCAATGTAAGCCAGCGTGTTGGAACGTGACGAAGTAATTCTGACCATTCTAAATTGTTTCCTTCTACCAATTCTTTAAAAATTGTAACTCTTTTTGTCGAGTTGCTAAATTGATTATAGCATTTAATTACTAAACTTTCAATATCATATTTGAGAAAAATTATGGCCCTTTTAAACGAATTATGAAGAATATGGCATATACAACTTATTGGTATAATATTATTATTATGGCTTTTCAATTCCATCCAAATACTTTGATTTTCCCCATAGTTTACAAATGTGTTATCTGTACAATAGGCCGTAACATTAGCAATATTAAGTCCAGGTATTTAAATTTTCTAGCAAGCATCTAGATGTGTCTTTAGAAGGTTTCACTGCCAGATGAAAAAAATTTAAGTAATTTAACACTTATTTTATATTACCTTTATTCGATGCATCCGTTAATATTGCAAACGAGTTGTTTTTTTAGATCTTTTATAATATTTGATTTTGTTTTTGGTGCCAAAATATTTTGTATTATTTAGAGCCTTTTGTTCTACCATGAAAATATTGATACAATTTTAGAGTCAAGAAAAAGTGTGTAAAATAGCTTGCTCAAACAATTAACCGACATATAGCTATGGAAATGTTTTAATGATAGATAAATGTTGTTTCAGCAATAACAGACAATGTTTCATTCTTAGAATATTTGGTTACGTATGATGATATAGAAGGAATGGTTCTAGATTGTTCATTTGTTAGCTTATGTTTGTTAGATTTCATATTTTGGATTATATCATACTCTCCACTGGCTTATTGAAAAGCGTGATCCATATATACTACATTTTACCGACCCTGAATGCTGGTTTAACCATTCATATTTTTGTTCCAAACTTTTATTATAACTTACTGGATATATTTTCCTCTTTTTGTTTTTGTTTCAACATCTTGAGAATTATAACTTGAGGATGAGCTTCCTGATATATTTTGAATTTGCAAATCCATTCTGGAACAAGTTATGAAAATGGGTATTATATTAAATTTTTAGATAAAATGAGGTTTTTAAGATGATACAAAATAAATCAAATCATAAATAAGCATTTTTTAAAAAAATTTGTTTAGAATAAATATATTGCCTTTATTATAAATTAATTTTACCTAATTATTTTATAAAAATTATCCTGAATATATAATCAACTCTAGCAACTAATGCTTTATATTTTTAGACTTATAAATTATAATATGAAGAAATTTAAAAAATTTTACTGAACTTTAAATATATGTAGTCAAGGAAATTAAATTAATTTTATATGAAAATTCTTTTTAGATATTCTTAATTTGTTTGTTAAAAGCTTTAGCAATATTGTCAAAATTAAGTTTAGGCTAATTATAATTTGAGGGTGTATGTACAATTAATGTATTTCATTTAAAATTATACAAGTTTTCATGCTAAGATTATAATCCAATAAAAGAAATATAAAGTTATTTTAATTCATTTTACTTGATAAACTTTCTATAAATTGAATTTGTGGGTAATTAACTTAATATCTATTTATACATTTATGTTGATAGGAAATTAAATATTGATCAATGAATATGATGGTTAGTTAGACTATTAACAAATACTACAATTTTTAATTTTATATTTGTTTTTAAAAATAAATTGAGAAAATTTAAAAATGTGGGAAAAAGTGATTATTTTAATTTACTCAAAAAATGTGAAGTGTGAGAACGTGTATAGGTAAAAAATTAGGTATAAAATCGTGAGAATCACGGCTTAAAAAGTTGATTTTTTAAAAATTAATCCGAGAATTAACATTTTCGTAAGCAAAAATTAAATATGTTAATATTAATATAAAAAAACCTAATATGATCATTTAGAGTCCTGCAAGTCAGCACGAATTTTAAAAATAATTCGGGTCGGACTCGGGCTTTTTTGTGAGTCAGGTTTGGAAAATAAAATTTTAAAAAAGAATATAGAAAATTATGTTTTCTCTTCTAATATCAAAATAAATAGATATTTAGAATTTCTGTGACAAGGAAAAACAAGTGATTTTTTACTTCATTTAACTTCATAAAAATGCCTTTAAATTACCTTTTTTTTGAAAAGTCTCGGGGTGCCTAAGATAAAAAATTTAAACCGGGCTTAAAAATAAATAAAAATTTTGAGCCAGGCTTAAAAATATATAAAAAGAAAATCCGAAATTGAACTTGCAAGGGCTCTAATATCCTTAAAATCTCTATATATCTAGATGAATAAGTATTGAGTTGATTTATTAAATTTATTCTATTGTTATAGATACTTTAATAAATTGAAATATAATGCATTTGGCAGGGTAAATAAAAAAAATGGACCTGGTTCGGTACAGATGAAAAAATTGATCTAGTACATCTCTAATGTAATAAATTATTCGCTTAAAAAAATATCAATGAGCCGTACTTATAATATTTTAAGTGATTCTATGCCATCAAATTATATCTATAAGAAAAAGGGTAAAAAAAGATCAAGAACAGTTCTTCGTGCTAACTTGGGAATCTGGTAGGCACTGCAAACTAGCAATATATAAAAATATGTGAAAATAAAATAATTAAAATATTATTACAAATTCAAGGACCTTTCTTGAAAGATCAGTTCAGGTGACAAAAATTTTTTTTTAAGTTTTTAAAAAATAATAATGGCCAAATCTCTTACATAATGATATAAAACATATTAATTTAACCTTTCTAATGGTCGCAACGCATATTGAGGAAAGATTTACAGGATCCAAGGCTTCCAATTTCATTCCCATTTCAAATTTAGAGTTCGGAGGTAGTGTTCGCTATAATGTGTAGAATATAAAAAAATAATGCATTTAACTACATGTTATTATATATTTATTAAGGATAGCTAATAAAAAACATTAAATATTAGGATGTTTATGAATGAAGACAATTACATCATCTTAAAGATCTAATACTTTTAAAGTCAACCTACTTTAAATAAGTCTAACCACTCACAAAAAGGTTGGGTAATTCTCCCCGTTTTAAAGAAAATTAATTAAAATATAAAAAAATTAGTGAATTTTTATAAGGCTCTCATTTTCCCTTGATTACCCCTCATTTACAGTTAGTCCGAGAATGAAATAAATAAATTGATCGATTGCGAACGAATTTCATTCATAGTACAAATTACATCTGGAAATTCGTAAGGGAATTTAATTATTAATTTATAATGCATAAAGTAAAAAGTAAAAAGTTTTACTCAAAGGACTGACAAATTCCCCTTATATTTAATCCTGTCACAGAAAGAATAAATGATATATATTGCAAATTAAATTGTTCAATTTATAATAAATTTGTGTTTATATTTAATTTAAAGCTTCCTCATCCCCTCCTACCTTGAATGACATCCCACATCTTTTTTAAAAAATTATTTAATCTTTTTCATATTTATTGACTCTTATACATTTTTTAGTAATTCCTTTTGAAATAATTTTTGTATATAAACTCGAAATTCTATAATTGGGCCATCACGTCAAATCGATCACGACTCAGCCGACCCCTTTTAAAATTGTTAAAAATTTCTGGAATTATTTAGATAGGTAAAAGAGTGAGAAGGCCGTTTATTTTAGCTAGCTAGCACACCTGATTCACGAGATATAGGGGCTCAAAGGTACAAAAAAGAGCCACTTTGGAATCTGTAAAATTTTTAAAATGCTTATATTTCAAAAACTATTTATAGTAAAAAAAATTATAATATATTATTTTGTAGGTAAAGAAATTCTCTAATGGGCTAACAAAGAATAATAAATATTGGCGTCATTAAAGGCTTTTAACACGGTTTACCAAAATTGCTTTACCTGTATTTTTAAGCAAAATAGTGAGTTTGTTTTCGATTTTTTTTTATTGCTTTTTATTTAAATACCTTTGCTATATATATATACAATATCAAAACCTTGGCGACGCTATCGACTCAAAAAATTGTTAAAAAAATAGATGGCGCTTTATGAAATTACGGATTATGGTTAAAATTTTGCTGCTAACTTATCAATAACCAGATATTTTCCCTTTTTATACTAAAAAATGTTGATTTTCTATTAAATATACAAATTAACTGAGGAGCAGAGTAGTGTTGTTAAACGGCTCGTTTTGAGCCGATTTTTAAAAACGGCTAACTCAATATTTTAGCCTGAAAAATATTGCCTAAGCCTCGAGATTTTGAAAATATACGTATAGACCTTTGTTCCTTCTATGAGCAAAATCTTGAGGCTTGCGTAATATTTTTCTGGATGAAATATTGAGTTTTTTAATTTTTAAGGTATCTACAATTTCATCGAATTTTTCATCATTTGATGAAGATAATGGTATAATTTTAATCGTTAAAACTTTTTTTTACTCTAGATATTTTTTTCTTCGAATATTTCTTTTCACATAAGCGTTTTCTTTTAATGAGAGATTCCCCATTTGATTGTAGGGATATATTAATGTTATCAATAGCCTCTTGATTAATTATATAAAAGGGAGAATCAATATCTACATTGCCATTTCAAGTATAAGGAATGTTTGCTAATTTTTGACGCCATGAAGAGCATATTAACATATCTAAATTGAATGGTAAATTTTTTTGGGTCATCCAGGGTAGAATTTTTCTTAGATTCTCGCGATAATAAGCATGTCTCTGTAGATTAAATGGGTTGCAACATTTTAATATTTGATACGTCCATCTGTGATACAGAATAAAATTAATTGATCTACACCTAGAATACATGTTTTTGCACTCTCTAAATCCAGATTGTTATTGGTAGAGAGACGATAAAATTAATCTGAACGGACAGGTTAAAATTATTTCGCAGAAAGAGAGATCGTTTTAAAGAATTTATTTTGTAAAATATAATCGAATATATGCCTAATATTCGTTTTTACTGCAGCTGTTATATATTATCGAGCTAATAAGTCATTCGCTAGCTATAGTAGCAAAGTAGAGATCTAAAAAATGTAAAACATTTTAAGGATAGTGGGAGGGGGGGGGGGCAAAACTGAAAAATTTTATCACAATTCTTATAAACGTATCAATATTTTCATTTTCCTTAAGAATAATATTTTTCAACCATTAGCGCCATCTACCTTTTTCTTCAATTTTTGGTAAAAATGTATATTATGGAAAATTCGATAGCGTCGCCAAGGTTTTGACATCGTATATATATTATAAAAGGTGTCTAAATAATAAGCAAAAAAAATCGAAAACAAACTCACTATTTTGCTTAAAAATACAGTTAAATCAATTTAGGTAAACCGGTGTTAAAAGCCTATAATGGCGCCAATATTTATTATTCCTTTTTAAGCCCATTAGAGAATTTCTTTACCTACAAAATGATATATTATAATTTTTTTTACTATAGTTTTTAAGATATAAGCATTTAAAAATTTTACAGATTCCAAAGTGATGCTTTTTTGAACCTTTGAGCCCCTATATCTCGAGAATCAGGTGTGCTAGCGAGCTAAAATAAACGGCTTTCTCATTCTTTTACCTATCTAAATAATTCCAGAAATTTTTAACAATTTTAAAAGGGGTCGGCCGAAAAAGTGCCTTTTTTGATCGTTGACATGGAATGGCCCAATTATACAATATTATGTTTTACTTTATATACATACATATATAATATTTCTGTTATTTTTTATACGAGATATAAATAAATGCAATACAAATATTTTTAAATTCTTATTTTATAAAAAAAAAATGAGTCAAATATAAATATTATCAAAATTTATCTTGCAACATTAATCAAAATTTCATCATTTAAAAACAACATACAAATAGAAAAAGTATTTATTTTTATTTATAAACTATTATCCAAAATATATAATAAATGATTCAATTTAATTTATTAAAATAATACAATTAGTAAAATTGTCAAGCATGTTAAAAATTTAAGCTCATTTTTAAAGTCCTTAAATGTTTCAAGTCAAGATTCTGATGAATCATCCAAAAATAGCAGATTTATTGTAGGGCGTATCCCAATTTATTTTTATAATTATAGTAAATCATATTAATTATAACAACCACAATATTTATTTCTATTTTTCAAATAAATTTATTTTGCCTTGGATTTATAGATTAAATTTTCAAATTCCCACAATGAAAACAAAATGATTTGTATTTTATTAAATTCGCTGTGATCAAATTATGTAGTTTAGTACAGTAATTAGAGGTCTGCAAAGCCTGGCAAGCTTTGGTCTGTTAAGAATTTTGTGCAAAAGTTTCCCAGCCCAGTCCGTTACAATTTTTTTTCAAATTTGCCTGGCCCAGAAAATTTTAAAAAAAGTCCAAGCCCATTAAATTTTTCTGTACAAATTTTCCAGCCATCACATTTCTAGCTATTTTTCCAAAATGCCAATTATTTCTCCCTATAACTACTATTTCTACAACCGTTTTATAATTCAAGTTTATTTTATATCTGTTGGGCATTTGTAATAAGATCATATCTGATTTGTTCGGAGCCAAGTAATCGGGCTGGAGAGTGAAGGAGAGGAATGACTATGGTCGATGGTCCGGAAATTTTGGGGTGTGTGTACTAAGCACCTGGCTTTGTCGAGAACTTAGTCATTATTGATAAGGAACGGATTTCTCCGCACCATAGTATAAGTGCGGCTTTCATTCTAATTTAATTAGAAAATAACCGCACCATAATATAAATAAGGATTTTCTTTAAATTTCTTTTAGGGGACTGTACAAGGCGGCACCACAGTAAAAATATAATTTGTATAAGACAGATCATTTTGTTTTTATTTAATTCCAACTAACAAAATTTTTTATTCAATTTACAATTTACGGTAAGTAAAATAATTTATTGTCGAAATAAGAAAATAAAATAATCGTCCTTAATTTCGTTTTTCATAGCCTATTTATCCAAAAGAAATAGTATAATCAAACATAAAAAAATAATAATTCACAAGTTGGCGAGGTAACTTAGATGGGGATGCTCATATTGGTAGGAAAATAATATCAAAACAACAATCTGTGTTTGCGGTATTTATTTATAAACACCGAACGATAGGACAAACAAAAGACTTAATTATATTATTACTAATTTAGAAACATAAAGGGAAAAAAACATATTTTGTATATAATATAAAAAATATGTGTGGAGAGTAAATACAACAATATCATAAAGAAATTGTTTAATTTTTAGACCACTTTTAAAATATAAAGAACTCTTAAAATACAAGAAATAGGAATATTGGAATTTATTTTTTTTACGAAAATTATGCCCGAATTTTTATATAATCTTAAATGTAAAATATTTTTAAATTTATAATTCTTTTTAGAAAAATTATTAACACTTTCACTTCTATATTCTTGGCTACAAAATATTTATATATAATCTTAATTTATGTTTTTTTATATCAATCCTTTTTATATTTTTAAACAAGTTGGTTATATTAAAATTTTTATTCGTCAGTATAAATTTCCATTAGTTGAAATTAGTTTAACTTCAAATTGTTAATAAATTTAAAGAATAAAATAGTGATTTCAAAAAACTTTGTTTAAATAAATATGTATTTTTAAATAAATATATACATGGAATAAACTATGAAGCAATATTGTTTTAGAGAACTGAACCTAGATATTTTTCCTGATTCCTTTTTAAATAATAATCTGAATTCTAAAAAAGATAAGAAATTGAAAAATTATCTTTGGCAATCAATTTCAATTTTAATGTTTTCCTTGACAATAAGCTTAGTGAGTGATTAAAAAATTAAATTAAATTTTTAAAAGATTTATCTTCAATTATTGAAAAAAACAAGTAATTTTTAAAAAAAAAATCAGGAAATAAAAAATTTTACTGTACATTTCTCAAAAATGGAATAGATTAATGAACATTTGAATAATAATTTTAAAAAAATTGAAATCAACTCACACCATTGAAATGCAAAATCCATCTACATTAGAGATAAAAATAGCACAATCAGCTGATGATGAAATAGTTTTTAATTTTGTAATTAAAGAATTACAACCATTATCAATTATATAAAGCACTGCATTTATTAATATTATCAAAAAATTACAGCTAACTAAAAATGTGATGTTTAGGCCTACCCCGTTTTAAAAATTGACAAAGCATATGACACCATGGCAAAGAAATTTAGTGGATTTATTGTGTATCCTAAAAATTGTCTGTGGATTCTTGGTCAGCTTATCATCGTTATATAAAATATATTTTTTATAAATTATATTCTCTTTAAAAAAGTTCTTATTTAGGGATGACGGTACACTGGCTACACTCAGACATTCAGCCTGCTTAGCTTGTAAAAGGCTAAATAAACACATATTTGATTATCTAGCAAAAATAATCTTTGAAATTTTTACCACATATAAGATACTAAATAAAGTGACCAAATGCATTAGCAACAATGCTAGAAATTATATAATAACTTTCAAGTAAAAAAATTATAATATATTTATTAAAAATTTATTAGAGTATATGCATGAACATGAGAGGAATCGGATGATAAAATAGTTCCTCTGCCACTATTTGATCTATTTTAAAATCAAAATACTAATGATAGTATCTTATACTTACCTAAGCATAATTCCTGTTTAGCACACACTTTAAATCTAAGGCATGTAAAGATGTTCATTTTAAAACCATTTTCTAAGTGTAAGCTATTGTATAAACATGGGCAATCTTCAAACTGTGCAGCCATTTTTAAGGAAAACGTGGGAAGACATCTGATTAAACCTGTTATAACAAGATGGAACTCTTTTTATAACTCCGTGAAATTAATAGATAGTCTTATTAAGGAGAATTGCCAAAAATTTGACGAATCTTGTGATAAATCTGAATTACAGAGATTTTCAGATAACAAGTCGTTCATGGGTGAATATTGTATGGTTAGTGTTAATTAAGAAATATGATGTGTATATGTATGATTTTATAGGGTTGAACCTATTAATACAGCTCTTTCAATTTTAGAGTGAAGAAAAAACATTTTGGAAATCTCACTCCCACGATAGCTATTATAATATTAAAACTTAAAAAATGGCTTTAATTCAAGTTTTGTAAGCCGCTTATTAATTAAATCATGGATAGATAAAAGGTATACAATTCAAATATTGCTTACAATTTATATTTTGATTATCTTTTATTTTCAATAGATCGTACATTTTATAAAGATGAATATATACTATCCGCAATAATTCACCTGCTATTTAAATTAGATTGGCCCTGGAAAAAATTAGAGGTCAACAAAGGAAGAATGCTAAAACTTATTTACCGCTAGAGGAAAGTCTTGATAAAGAAAGAGCAGACAATTCCTCTATCCAACATAAATACCAGATTATTTGCTGGTAAAGATAATTTTTTTTAATGAGGAAATGAATGAATCCTTCCTTGTGAAAATAGAAATAATTCTTTAAATATTTTTAATAAATTCCCAGAATTAAAATTTATATTTATTAAAAATAATACTACTCTCCCATCCTCTACATCAATTAAAAGTGTGCTTAGCACGGCGAAAGCTGTGTTGAGCACTAAGCGCTCTTTGTCTAGTCAAAATTTTGAAAATCAATTGTTGCTAAAAATAAATAAAAAATGTTACAAAAAGATGTTATCTTATATAAAATATATTATTTTTGTATAATTTAATTTATATTATAATTATACATATGAAAATTTTTTTTATAAAAAGATTTTATCTTATTATATATTCTTTTAGTATGATTTTATTTATATTATATATTGTAGGAAAAAGATTAATATTTTTGTTGTATACAATATTTAATTTTTTAAGTAACGAGAACCTGTTACTTTTTTGAATAGTCAGTAATGCACGTTTCTTTTTTAAAAAGGTAACGAGTAACGGTAACGCGTTTTTTCTGTAGTAACGTTTACAGCACTATTTATAGCAAACTACAATCTAATAATAGTACAATGATGATAATGAAAAAATATATAAATAAAATATAACAAAAATATTTTTAAAAAACACTACCCCCCCCTTATTTAAATATCTTTTATTATATTAAATAAAATACACTTTATAAAAAAATTAAGAATTATCACTAAGCACAATCTTTCATATTCAATCTCATTCGAATAGTAAACTAGTCGAAAAGGATATCGTTAGGGATCTACTCATCTCAACCCCAGACTTATTACCTGATTCTACCATATCGTTTCCGTCTTGCAGTTCCCTCGTATGGTCGAATGGTGCCATCATATTGATCCCATTCGGATTCAGCTCAATGAGCGTAAATTGTTCATAACGACCACCTTGCTTTTAAGGTTGTGTTGTTCAGAATGTAAAAAAATTGACAGAAAAGGTTGAAATAAATAATAAGGAACCTAATAATTTTGAAAGGAGATTGATATTTTGAAGGATCAATATTTCGATATATTTGATGAAAAACTTGACTGTTTAAAGGATTATCAAGTAGAAATGAAGGGTAAAATTCCAAAGTTTTGTGCAGTGCGCAAGGTTCCTTTCGAATGGAAGCATGAAATTGAACTAGAATTGGATCAATGGTTAAAAGAAGAAATTTGGGTAGCCCCATTGGTCCTAGTGAAAAAAAGCAAATGGTAAATGCAACTTTACACCAATATTAGTGATACTAAATATTTGTGTGTAAAATAACCTAGGATAGGGGAAATATTCGCGAATTTAAAAGGAGGGAATTACTTTTCGAAAGTATATTCTTCTTTATTTTACAATTATCTATAAAAGTGGGAGGATGTAAATTGCTTATGATTACAACGTCCAAAGATTTGTTTGCATTTTGTATATCACCTTCCAGGATAAGTGCACTGGCTCCATTATTCCAGCATACAATGGATACGGCTTTTCAAGGTTTAAGAGTATTCTATTATATGAATGATGTGTTAATACTGGGCTTGACTTTGAAACAACACAATCATAGATTAGAAGAGGTTTTAACGAATTCGTGATAAGATTAATGGGCAGTCAGGGAAAAGGTATTTTGGGAGTTACCAAAATATAAGGTGATAGATTTGAGGTGAAACCATTAGATAAAAATCTTGTAAGCATTGAAAATATGCATAAAACAATTAATAAGACAGAGGTTCAGTCTTTTCTTGGGATGGTGAATTATTGTGTTAAGGATATCGCAAAGTTTGCAGCTAGGCTATATAAATTAAAGAAGGGTATTCATTTTGAGTGGACAGACGAACAACAAATTTTTAAAATTTTAAAGCAAAATGTGAGGGAAGAACACATTTTGGTATATTTTAATAGCGAGTTCGAGGCGATTCCAGCCAATGATGCATCCAATAAAGGTGTTGGAGGAGCATTGTTACATTGGATAGGGGGTTTAGAACGCCCAGTATTTTTTAGAGAATTTTCCGGGATATGAAAACGAGATACTGAGTAATAGAACAAGATGCCCGAGCAGTAATTTTTGGATTGACTAATGTCGGGAATACCTAAATGGTAGAAAATTTATTATTTATACAGATCATAAGCTAGATTTTTAAAAAAAGATAACAGGGAATTTATGGCACTGCCCCTGTTACAGCGATAGTTATTGCTTGTTGGTAGTTTCGATGTGTAATTAAAATATAGGAAGGGGTAAAGAAAATCATTTACCGGATAGGTTATCGAGATTAGGAACAGGGGAGGAAACAAGAGATATGCCGGGGTAAAACAGAAGAAATTGAAGAAACGTTAATATTTAAATAAAATTATGGCTTCTTTTGGGGAACCATAAAAAATAGTTGACACTTTTTTATTGGTTTGTAAATAGATTTATATCAATTGCACACAGTATATTTTAAAATTATATAACAAATATGTTTTTAACAGCCAATAAACGTCAATTGTCTACCATTGGCAAAAATTTTACACGACTTAAAGATTTAGCACAACTTTGGTGAATATAAAAATACAAATTTGCTTTTTGTAAAAGGCAGATAAAATATATAATATCTATATTGTGCATCTGGATAGAATTAAAACTTTAATATATAAGTTTTTAAAATAAAAAATAGTATTATTTAAAAATATCAAAAAAAGTTATTTTGAGTAATTTTAAAACAAAAATATTTTCAAATTCAAAAATAATAAACCCACATTAACAACACTCCATTCGCTATCCTTAAAAAATAATATTCCATCTACCCTTAAACTTGTGAGCCTTAAATTATAACTACTGATAGTATCTCCCATTCATTGGTCTAATACTGTAGGTGTAAAATTGAAATGATATTGATTTTGCATAAAATCAAACATTAACTATATAACTCGATTTCTAAATAAGGCTAAAACAGCCTAATAAATCTTTACGCCTTTATTACCGGGATATTTGGCAGAGAGGCAGTACATTAAACCTTAACCAGAATAGAACCTTGAGCACTACTGATCCCAGAATAGCATATATTTTTTCTTTAGATGTATTCCTTTAAAAAATAATGTTTATTTTATATATTCTTTTCTCGTTTCTAAAAAAATAAAATATACTAAAAATATTTGATAAAAAAAATCTTTGCATATGATAAGAGAATAGTACTTAATTTTTTTTATAAATTTGATATTATTGAACATACAGTAGGTCTAGTAAACAAGTCGTACGGGGCGTAATCGCTTGAATATCGTCCTTGAATAGCTAATTCTTTGGATTTTTCGATGTAGTCTTGCAAAAAAAAAATTTAATCCATTATACAGCTATATTTTGATTTATTTATGCTACATTAGGCCTATTCAAAAATAATTCGAATATTCGATTCGATTCGAATAATTCGATTCGAATAATTCGAATCTAATCGAATATTACGAATACGAATAATAAATTATTTGTTTTATCTGAATACGAATAATCATTTATTCGATTCGAATAAAACGAATTATTCGTAATATTTAATAAATTGTTTAATAAATCTAACATTTGTCATTTCTATTTGTTGACCTGCCAATCTGACAGGTGATGTGTTTGTGTTTATAAAGATTCTAGCACAAATTTAAAAATTTCTGAAGTGAAAATTTAAATTTTTATTTGCCACATTTTTTGAATCTCACGAAAAGTTTATTTTTTGAATCTCATAATAAATTATATTAAAAATTAAACAAACCAGAGGTATATAAAAATATATTACATCTCTAACAATAATTATTGTTAGCTAACCTAATTATGTTAGAGAAGAATGCTTATGATGAAATTATGCTTGATGTTGAAGATAAGAAAATTCCCTCATAAAAGAGAGCAATCATATGGGATCAATATCAAATCCTTAAAGAAGGTGAAAAGGCTTCTTGCAATCATTGCAAGAGTATTATAAAATCTAAAGGCAAAACAACCTCTCCTCTTATTAATCATTATAATAGGTGTCATTCACACCTTAGTAAAAAAAATAATAAAATTGACATTTTTTGAAAGTCTACACCAAATTCTTCAAAAAAAATTAATTTTAAGGATAATTTATTAAAATTATTGATAAATAATAATATACCTTTTAAAATTATTAATTCAAATGATTTTAAAAATTTTATAAGTGATCTTGATTGTTCTGTAAAATCATTATGCTCCAATACTTTTAAATTGCACATGTATAATATATTTGAAGATAAAGAACAGTTGGTAAAGGAAAAATATATAAAAATAAAAGTCAGTTTAATTTTTCATCTGACATTTGGACTAGCAACACAGGTTCCTTTTTTAAGGCTAACAGCCCATTTTATTGATGATAATTTTAAAATAAATAACAATAACATAATTTTGGATGTCAGCCCAATAAATGAAACACATTCAGATGAAAATATATTTAAAGCCTTTGTTAAAATAATTAAAATTTATAATTTAGAGAATAAAAATTTTTATATAACTTTTAGATAATGCAACTAATAATAAAACATTTATTGATATATTTTCTTTAAAATATCCATTAATAAAAATAGGGCACATCCGATGCTTTGCCCATGTAATTAATTTAATATCCAAAGAAATTTTAAAAATTTTAGATCCTTCGATTCTCAAACTAAGAAACATTATTAGAATGATTCGTATGTGGTGAAAGGCAAATGCATATCGGATCCCCATGCTCTCGAAAATGGCAAGGGATTATCTATCTATACAAGGAACATCAACTGCTTGTGAAAGGCTTTTCTCAGTTGGAACTAATTTATTGTCAAAAAACCGCATGTCATATAAGGAAGAAAATAGAAGAAAAACTCTTTGCCTTAAAAATTGGCTTAAATTATAAAATAAATTAATAATATACATTTTAATTTTGTTTATAACTTGATTATATATTATTTATTATCAGATTATTGATTACATATTATTATAATTTTTTTTGTTTAAAATCAAATTTGTAATAAAAAAATTTGTCAATATATTTGAGTATGATTTATTTTATTAAAAAAATTAATTCGAATTATTCGAAAATAGTAGATTTTATTATTCAAATAGTAAATTATTCGATTCGTTTAAATATGAATAATGCACTATTCGATTCGAATTCGTTTTTGAATAGGCCTACTATATATACATGTAGTTTTGTAAAAAAAATGTTTAACATTGAACTAAGTTTAATGATTTATGGCTTACAAATAAGACCCACAGCCCAAATAATAATATTGTAATTTCTTCTGATTTTTCCTTTTGATTGATTGACTTTCACAATTATAAAATAAATTCAAAAAGTATTAAGATTTTTTCGGATTAGGATTTTAGGTGGATCAGGTTGGTTTAAAACTATTTGTTATGATTCAAAATTTAATCAGTGATATCAATATATCATGGTTTGATTTATATTATTTTACAATTTTGTTTTATTTAAGATTATTATAACAAACTAAAAAATAAATAAATTTTAGGGTAAATTTGTTTTGCATTTTAACTTTTGGGCCGGTGGGTCTGAAATATGTAATTAATTTTATATTCGAGTTGGGTCGGGATTTCTTCCTTTCAGGTCAAAAAAATAAGTTTCTTGCAGGCCTCTAAATATTATCATCATATCAGTAAACAAAAATCATAAGGGTAAATAAATAAAAATATGGCAATAAACAAAAGTTTTAAAATGTATATTTAAGTTTTGCATGAGAAACTCTATTCTGATTTTAGCTCTTTCCCAGACAACCTATTAATTTCAATATGGGTGCTTAAATTTGGGAAAATTAATGGTTAAAAAATAAACCATATATTTTTTTATAATTTTTAGAGTTTTACCTTTGTCGGCTGTAACTTTGTGACCGACGAGTGCTGACCAGCCCACGGGATGTATCAAGGGGGAACTCTGGTGACACCAAAATCCTTCGACTTCAGCGTGGTCATTGAGGGAAGCATGCAAAGAGTTGGGTGGTTCTGATTAAATATTATAGATATTATATATATAATCTATTCAAAATGTGTCAGGTATCATTTGGAAGATAGCGTGCAATGTCATAACCAGAGTTCTGATTCAGAAAATTTAAAAATTGGTTTGCTGTAAAAATTCTGTCAAAAAATTTCATAGTGATTGTCTTTCCAAAATGTGATCGAACCCACCTCGGTCCCATATTACCCAGGTTTTAAATGGCTGTTCAAAAATTTGTTCCTGTTTATAAAAATAATTCAGAACTCTAGTTATAACAAACTAATGTGAGTGGTCCAGACTTGCTCGTAGATTTTTTGGCCAAGCCAGTAAAATAATTTTGTACAAGCAACCCAAAAATCTTCTTAGCCTTGGGCAAGGCCTAGTCAACTTCTACATACAAGTAGGATCAATGAATCTTAGATCAGTGCTTTTAGGTGGCGTGGCACAAATATAAGGCAGGCTAATATCCACTTATACAAAAAAAAAATTTAAAAAATAACATTTTTTTTTCTACAAAAATTTTCAGTTTTGTTGGTTTTTATTTTTAAAAGTTTTTTAAATCTTTTTATTAGATTATTGTTAATGTGATTATTAATTTTAAAAATCCCAAACTTAAAAAACAGGATCCAGGGTTGGGCAGTATCGTGAATATTTTTATTTAAAATACTAAATGCAAATACTTTTTTGCATTTATATTTAGCATTTATTTGAATAATTCGAAGAGTATTTACCCTGCATTCATAATTAGCACAAATTATGAGCGAACAAAGCATGCTGTGTTTTTGTATATTTTGCTACAAATTAGCGCTATCTGTGAATGCAAGGTTAGTGTTCCTGGTTCAACTTATTTTTGATACTAAACGCTGTTTTGCCTAAGCAAAACAACTTTTGAACTAGGACACCCTATTTTGGTTTTAAGTTTTTTTTTGTTTTTGTAATATACAAAAATTAAAAAATATCTTGTATTTAATATGAATAGAAATAAATACTTATACAATTACCTTTAGTTTTTTTTAATTATAAATGTAGAATCCTTAATTCGTTTTTTAATATAAATTTTGTGATCTGAGGTAGGAAAAAGAATCACCTTCTCTGATTCATCCTATTTTATTAAAATGACAATGAGATACGATACATATTTTAGATAATGGTCTATAAAAAATCCTGTAAAAAAAACTTCTATTGGTATATTCGTATTCGTCAAAGAATTTAAGCTAAATATTTTTTTTGGAAATTAAAACTAAAAAAGTCGGAATAGAATTGAACCATTATACCAAAAAATTAGATACCCTGATTTAAAGGGGCCACATCTCAAGAAGTAGGCCAAGTTGGAAAAGAAGATTAGATTTTACTTTGTTAATGTGTATCGTATTTGGATATGGAAACCAGGGAAAATAGAACTCTCTCAAATTTAAATCATTTAGTGAGGGGTATTATTTAATTTGAGAAATTTGATTTAACTGGAAAAGCCTTTAATTTTTTTACATGGAACCCCAGGGATCCGAACTGCGAATATCGGTGTTCAGGTAAGAATAAAAAGGTTCCGTTTTTATTTGTTGTAATATTTTGATTTTATTGAGTTCTGGAGTGTGTTTTTTTAGTGATGCTCAAGATTTGCTCCGTGGTGCCCCTTCATAGTTGTGACACAATCAGTAATATTACATTTTGATGTGCCATGTGTCATTTATAATACTATATATAAATAATTTATATATTAGATTCGATTTATCTCGGCATTATAAGCATAAAAATATTTTAAAAAAATTTTAAATGGTAACATACTAATGTTTATAAAAATTGTGCCTGACACTTATTAATCAAAATTGATTGATAATAATCTTTAAAACAATTCGAATAAAAATTAAATATTAGCAATATCTTAGTAGTATATTTTATAAGTAGAAAATAATGAGGTTCGAACCGATTCACATGCTTTTTAGCGGTTTCAGTTCAGGTCCGACTAGAAAATATTTTGACGGTTTAGGTTCGGTTTGTATTCCTGCCTAGCCCTAATATAAAAATTTAGGCGTTTCCAGCCACAGGCCGAGCATTGCAGATCTTTGTAAGTATATAATTTTCCCTTTTGATTTTAAAAAATTTGATGCCATTATCTGATGTTATATTTTTATATAAGCTTTACAATATTTCTGCAATTTGTGTAGAAATGTTTAATCCTTGTCTTAATAAAAAAAATAAACAATTACATTTTATAAAATATTTTACAGCAACTGGAAAAATTTCTTGTTTCCATTGTTTGATCAGTTGCAATCGACTATTAACATGTTGAATTTTAAATAATGTGTAATTAAATTTTGCAGCATGCTAAATTTAAAAAACAGTGTATGTATTGGAAACCTCTGATTTATAATATAAATTATTAAACCTAATTTCTACTCTGATTATTAATATTAAAAAAATTGAACTAGTTCATTAAATATAAAGCAGGTAAAATAATCACTTATAGTTCATACCAGTGATCTGCATCGGGCCTATTCAAGTCCGACCTTGCCCAAAATTTATTTTTAAAAATTTGTCCTACCCAGCCCGATCCCGAACGAAATTTTTTTATTTGTCCCGAAAAACCCGATAGAAAAATTTAATTTTTTTTTATTGTAAAAAAAATATTCTACAGATAAAAAAAATTATAGCCTTGTTTCTAGCAAGAATTTTAAAAAATATATCAATTTATTTAACAAAATGTAAAATCATTTTTATAAATTTAAGCCCGAGACCCAGTTTGGACCGGGTCATGATTTGATGATCTCTGTTAATACCATAACCCATTACTGGTAAATGTTAAAACTATCACACTAAAGTTAGTTTTTTTTTATGAATATTGTTTTTTTCTTTTAACTAAGACATCTTATTTTAAAAAAATTGCGAAAAGATTGAATTTTTTGGGATGATCAAAAATGGTCCAAATATGAGTTAAAAAATATTAAAATTTGTGAGATATTTTAAAAAAAACTTTAATTAAATTTAAGTATAGATAAATTATATAATAAAATAATTTATAAAATTTGAAGAATTTCGAGTCGAGTGTTTTAAAGACTTGCAATTATTACAAATATAATCCTTTATTTCACCAAAATTTTGTAAAAAATAGTCCATTATATATTTTTTTTTCATTTCATTATCATCAAAGCTCCCTTATTCTTTATTTCTACAAGATTTGGGATGATATTAAAGATGCCAGCATCATATTCATTTTTTATATTTTATCTCTTCAAGATAAACAGTTCAATTATAATATCTACCAGTCATGATCTTGGCCTTAAAAAATCTATTCATACTGGGTAAGCAATTGCCAACCTATAGTATTGTTAAAAAGGCGATGTGGGTCAATTTTTAAAAAAAGTCCGATTAGGATTTTAGCCAAAATAATATTATGTAAACCTCGTTAGTTGGCAAATAGATTTTCACACCTTTCTACCATCTATGAGCAAAATCTCTTAACTTACATAATATTATTTTGGTTACGATTTTAATCGAACTGTTTACTAAAATCGACCCGAATCGGGCTTTTTAACAATACTATCAACCAGGCATTAGCAGACCCACATCCACTCTTCATAAAGCTGGTACTAGTACCTCACCCTGTTGATTTCCTTTTATCAAGTGAATTATTGGAACAATGTCCCAGCTAAGCTATCCTGAATTCTAAATAGAGCTACGAATGGTTGTCGGCTATTCTAAGCAAAAATCTCGGTCTTCTCACTAATGAAGAACTTTATATAACTATTTGGCTTTATCTCAGCTGTGATATATCGTTTCCTTCCAAATGTATTAATTGTTATTTTCGATCTGATTCTATAGGACACTGTAATGTATAAACAGTATTTTTGTTTTAGGATATAATTTACTCAATGATATGTTGATTGATATTATCGTTAATATATGTTCGATTAATATATTTATACATATCATTGTTATGTCTTTATCTTTTCGTCTTGTTAAAATAAAATTATATTTTATTTTTATAAACCTTTTTAATTATATAACTTTACTTGATAGTTTGGAGAAAATATTTAAGGATATCTCCAGCATTTTCCTATATCGAAATAATTTATATACGTTAAAAAGAGGCGGAGAAATTATTATAGATTTTTTTACCAAATTAGAAAGTATTTGCTCACTATGTAATTTCAAATCGCTTATTGATGAACTTATAAGATATTTTTATCTTATGAATAGGGCTGCCCGAGTTGGATAAAGAGCTTCGGTCAATACTGAAGGCAATATAACCTTTGAAGATATTAGCGATAGCTTTTTCTTCATTGGAAAAAGAAACATTAGAATTAAAAAAATAAAACATAAACTGAAGCAAGATTCCAAACACACGTATATTATGAATAATAGTTATAATAACGATAATAAATTCAATAATAATAGTTACAATGCTAACAAAATCAATCATAATAATTATAAATCTAGTTATAAACCCAACTTCATATAAAAAAAGATGCTGTCGTTGCAGCAAGGCAAACGAACTTATGCCATACAGATGATTCTACCATGGACATTTCGCCTTTCGTTTCCTAATTAAGCTATCATTGATGCGGAAATAAATGGTTTGCAGTTTACAATGGAATTCGATAGAGGTGTTGCGTGCAGTATGAAGATGAAGTTGCCTGGAGACGTATTACCAAATCATTATTATCGCCTGCGTATAAACTAGTATTATATAAAATCAAAATCGAAATGTTGGGTAAATGTACAGTGAAAGTCGAGGTAAAAAACATTTGTAAATTTTACCTAGATAGGTGATTATTTTTGGAATGCTTTTCCTTAGAGCGATATAAAACTTCAGGAATAAGTTCGGATAAAAAATATAAAAGTTAACACTTCCACTTTATATACTATTGCATTGAAATTTACTCAAGTTTTTGAAATAAAACTCCAATAAGCAGTTATCTGCATACAACCGAACGCATTATCGATAACTTACCAGCAAGAAGAGTTCCATTTCTGCTGCATCGAACCGTTTAAATGGTTGGACTGACTTTTAGATGAAGGCGTCATCGAAAAGGTGGGCATCCAACAAGTCCTATCACTTGGGCTACGCCAACGGTTAAAATGTTAAAGAAATATGCTGCCGCGCGGATATGCGGAGATTTTCGTTTAACGATCAACAAATATTTGGTGATAAATAAAGATTACTACCAACTGTCGTCGACCTGAGAAATAGGATCGCGTGTGGTAAAATATTTTTAAAGATAAATTTAAGAGATGTCTTTTTAGAATTCGAAGTTAGCCCAGAATGTAGGAACCTTTGAGTAATTTTGAATCAGGCAATACAATTCCAAGAAACGAAGGTAATTCTTTCACATTTTACGAAGTTTTAAAATTTTTTGTGCCAATAATCTTATCTTATGTAGGGTGAAATCCGGATTCATCAATAACATGATCCAAATAAGTGACTTACTTTTTACCAAGTTTAATTTTATCTGTCGTCGTTGGAAGTCCTTATCAAATTTATACTTCTTCTAAATTAACTACATGATCAAAATTATTTTCGCCAGCAATTATTACAACATCTAAAAATAAACTGACCATAAAAATTCCATTTAATAGGCTTTGCATAGTGTTGAAATATTATCAAAGCGTTAGTCCCAAAAGGGATTCTTAGATATCGATAATAACCTTTCGCAGATTATTTATTTCCCTCGCCGAATTAATATGTGCTAAACTTTCAACTTCAACCCATTTGGTGAAGGCGTCTACGCAAATTAACCAATATTTTCCATATACGGAGCTTAAATCAATATGAATTAGTTCCCAAGGATGGGTAGGAATGTTCCAATTGTATAATGGCATTTCTATGGCCCGCGGTCTTCCTGACAACTCTTGCTGCATTTAACAAAATCTTCAATACCAAGATCAAGATTTGCCCAAAAAATCTAATATCTGGATATTTATCCCCACTATATCAGGATTAGAGATCTGCAAAGTTAGGCTCGGGCCTTATTCTATTTAAAATAATAGGGTTCGGGCTGGGCCGGGCCTAATATTTTTAAAATCGGGCAGGGTCGGGTCGGACCTTGGAAATTTTTTTTAAATATATCTAAATTTATCAATTTTATATTGAATTTTTTATGTAAAATAAATTTTTAATTTAATTTATTGAAACTAAACGCCATATAACATATGTTTTTATTTTGAGTAATTATATAAATTAATTTCTATATTTAAGTAAATTCGGGCCGGGCCGGGAAATTTTTTTAAAATAAATTTCGGGTTCGGGCCGGGTGGGGCCGGCAAAATTTAAAAAAATTTCGGGCCGGGCCGGGTTTGAAAAATTACGCCCGATGCAGATCACTAATCAGGATGTCCTGAATAACATTCAGAGACACCTTCATAAGATTATCAAGGATAATAACCTTCTTCATCTTTCATTAAAATAAATCTTTTTAAAATCTCCAAATATTATTTATTATCAATATACCAATGATTCTTAATTAATTTGATACTTTCATATTGACATCTTTGCTCGTTTCACTTACGACTTTACCGCGAGTGAAAGATAAGTCTTCTATTAGATTAATTTTTAATCCTCAGATTTCATTTTCGATTTTTTTTGTAACCTCATTTGCTTTTGTTATCTACCCCCAACCAGGATAGAGCGTCGGCACATTTGTTTTGCTTTCCAGATCTATGAATATATCCTAGTCGTAATTAAATAGCCGCCCATCATATTAAACGGTTATTTGTTATTTTATTTAGGTCTCTTTTATCACCTAAGATATATTTTAAGGGTATGTGATCCGTAACAAAAATAAAATGTCTTCCATAAATATATTGATGGAACTTCTCAATAGTGATCAAAATCGCTGAAGCCTCCGATCAATGATGGCGTAATTCTTTTCAGCAGCCGAGTCAATGATGTGTACGAAATTGGATTCTCCTGACCAATAAGAAATCGGTGTGC
Organism: Gordionus sp. m RMFG-2023; assembly: GCF_954871325.1. NCBI lineage: Eukaryota > Metazoa > Nematomorpha > Gordioida > Chordodea > Parachordodidae > Gordionus > Gordionus sp. m RMFG-2023. The sequence continues at coordinate 46,870,746 of NC_088775.1, read as the reverse complement.
AATAACATCTCCTTGTCCATCTTAGAAATCTTCCAAGAAATCACGATAGGAATAAGGAATTATTGTATCTTCCTTTGATAATATATTTTTAACTTTATAAAATATTTCATTTTCTTAAGGTTGACCAAAACCAAACATTTCAACTCGTTAGTTGGCATAAAGGTGCACAAATAGAATGTAAATGGGACAGTGGTTCAACATAAAAGTGTGATACTGTATGTTGAGTCTGATGAAATTGTAAAAAAACAAGCATAGTATAAACAAATTGAATTTTTGTTTTAGAATATAATTTACTCAGTGATCTGTTAATTGATTGATATTGTCTTTAATATATCTTTGATTATATTAATATATATACATATCATTGTTAAAGTATCTTTATCTTATCATTTTGTTAAGATAAAATTATATGTTATTTTTATAAACCTTTTATTAAAATGGTAAAACGTTTCAGACACCATCTTTTATATTTTATATATCATACAAACATAAATAACTTAATCTCAAAAGCTCTTAAGAGCCAGTATCCCAAATACCCTTGATAATCATTTATGCTCAATCAATAACAAGAGACCTAATGGTATCTACCTAATATCTTGATGTTCTGGTCTTTCAGTTGCTTGGGATTACATATGCATCAATTTTTTGGCACAATCCTACAGAAATGCCTCAGAAATTAGTTTGACAGAAATCTTGAAAATAAATAAATATTCAGATTCAAACATAAGTAACATAATTTATCCTACTTGTCTACTCTTTGGTGAGGAATTTCTTAAATTTATCACATTATTAGGGAGAAAATTAAGCTAAATAATGGTGATCATAATGAAGTCTTCTATTTCAAGCCATTATGATGGTTATTTAACAAAATAATTTCAATGCTATTAATGAACCCATATATCAATTCAAGTAAGCCAGTCATTTTCTTATTTTTTTAAATTTTTATATGAGTTATTTATTTTTTATAAAAATTAAATTAATTTATAAAAAAATTAAAACATGTGAATTAATACTTGATTTTTTATAATATATAATTAACAATTGAGTTAATAATTAGGTGTAGTAAGAAAATTATTTTATAGGTGATTGGCAATCATTAGGGTAACCTATTTTTGTGGGTATTGAAATTTGAGAATAAATATTTTAAAATATTTTATTAAAAATATATTTGTTTTTTATAATGATTCAAGTGACAAATATAATAAAAAATCTAAAAATCATATTTTAATAATACAACAAAACCCAGTAATTAAGTTTAAGTTTTAATTAGTTAGATGATAACTTGAGGCTCCATTTGAAGCTATAGATTCAGTGTTGGACAATTCTTTTCCTGGTTCCAAATATATTAAATGCAAGCGCTGGCCAACAACTTTATTTATTATACATGGTCTCATTGCAGATATATCATTTTTATCTAATGCTTCCAAACGCATGCCAGGTCTAAAGCGTGATTCTAAACATCTCATTAACTATAATTTGAAAAAGATTTTTAATTTTTTTTATTATATATATTTTAAACTATGAATTATAATTATATCAAATAATAACCTTATCATGAAAATTTGATGGGAGGGTTTTGGCACCTACCAGAGTTTCAACCAAAAAATTTTTCCAATCCTCAAATTTATGTTGTATGTCTAAAAAAACTGGTAATTAATATTAAAAAAAGTAATAATAACTTTTGGGTGGGATTAATTGACATTGATTAGTTGATGACCATCCAACTTCATGCACATCAGGATTTGCTAAATTAATCCAAAAATCATTGCTATTATCATCTTGATAACCCTCATAACGTAATAACGCAAAATATCCTAATCATTATTTTATCAATACAATTAGTATGGTCAATTTGATTGATAGGGAATGTATTATATGCACCCATTCTGCCAAACTAAACAGGCAAATCTTATCTCTCAATATGATCCATAAAATTTTTTTTACTACTAAATACTAATAAAATACATATCCCCCATCCATTCTACATCCATGGCTGTATAAAAATTAATCAATCTAAAATTTAGCAATAAAACTAGAAGTAATACAATTAAACAATTTTAGAAATAAATTTGACCTGTCACTTTGATAATACTTGCAATCCAATAACCTTGAAGTGAGGCATCACAATCAATGTTAATAATTTCTAGCTTCAATCCTTCAGTTATCTGCTCCCAACCATCAGATAATGGAAGCTATACATTTAAATTATATTAAAAATTAAATTATTTAAAGATTACATGTCGGAAACAAGAAACAGGAGCTCCATACACATTTTCATTTTGAGCAAGAAGCTTATCCCAAGTATACGAGTCAGATGGTGCTATATTATAAACTATATTGTGGTGTAAAAAATGGATTAAACTTTTATTCATCATTATGAAAGAAAACGTGGCTGTTGGCGATAAAGCAAGTGGCCTCTGAATTAATTGTGAATGAAGTGATATTGATTTTCTCCCTTTGTTAATAAATTTTTTTGCATCCATGGGATATTTTTTCAATTTTATCAGTAAAATCCCGGCCTATATGAATATGCTGAATTAATAAGATTTGACATCAATTATTGATGGCTAATCTTTCGAATACTGTCAATCATGGCAAGAAATAAATTATATGATATACAGTGTTGTGATGATTTAATGAAACATATTGACGATTAAATTCAAACCCATTCATATAAAATTATAATATTTGCAAAAATAATTAAAATATAGACAAAGCATTATTGAAATTTCTTTTATTATTCCTTTTGTTATTTTAATTATTTTTGCAAATATTATAATTTTATATGAATGGGTTTGAATTTAATCATCAATATGTTTCATTAAATCATCACAACACTGTAAACTATATTTTAATTTATAATCCATTTCATTTATAATGTACATTAAATATAATATTTTATTTTACTTTATACTATAAAGTTACATTCTATTATTTTCTATATAAAATTTTAGCCTTATATAATTTTTTAGGATAATTGGGATATAAATTCATAACAAAACTAACAAATTCAAGTAATATTAAGAATTTTCTATTATACATGATATAAATGATAAAATTAAATAAGTTAAGATAAAATGTCTCAAATTTTTTCTATATTTTAATATTGCAAAAAAACTCTTCCATAGAATAGCATGTTTTGAAAACAAATGTATATTCCTTTTTATATTCGCATTTTTTTTATTAATATCACTTGAATAATAGTTTTTCTTTTTATTTTATTTTGGTTTAAGAAATGATTATTTTTGCATTCTTTTTTGATGAGTGTTTCAGAATTATGTATCTTGCACTAAGCAGTGACGTCGCATGAAGGGGGGGGGGGTTGGGATTGAGCCCCCTGGAAAATTTGAATAGCCTTCTGAAGCAAAAGAATTTTTTTTAATGGAATCTTAACCCTTTGAACTAAAAATAAATTTTTTTGATTGCCCCTTGAAAGATTTCTTTTAAAATTCTATTAAGTAAAATATAGATTTAATTTTATTATTTAAAAATTAATAAGACTATTATACTAATTAAGTTTATTTTACTGGCAATCACCATGAAATATATTAATATGATTGATTTGTATCTATGACATTTATATCATTGATAATATATATATATGACATTTATAACATTGATAATATATAATATAAATCTCATTTATAACATATCCCCACACATATGATCTTACAATTCCTCAATAAGCCGATTTGTAGGTTTCCTGGCTCTTTGTGATTTCCGCGTTTCTAGTTTTCCGTTATCTTCCACATTTTCTAAAATCTCAACTATATCCGACTATTTATTTTTTTATATTTTCCTCTTCTCTCTCTGACTCCATATTTTCTCCATTATCTTTCCCTGGCCCAGACTTCTCCATTTCTTTAGCTACCTCCCTTTTTCGAAGTTGATCCGCATGCTTTCGTACCATTCTATCCTTGCTTTCTACCAAATAAGAATATCTGCCAGTTCTGGATTTTATAATTCCTTCTCTCCAACCTGAATTTATTTCATTATGCACCCATACCGGTTGTGCAATCTCAAATTCTCTCATATGACTATGTTCATCATGCGCTACTTTTTGTCTTATATTCGATCGTTCCATTTCATAACTAACATTAGGACGTAACCAATTCAATCCCGTTTTTAAATTTCGCCCCAATAATAACTTAGCCGGTGAACGTCCAGTTGATTGATGCTCACCCATTCTATATGCTAGCAAAACTTCTCCCATGGCTTCCTCGGGCTCCCTGATGTCTTTCCTAGTTGCAAAATATCGACTCTTGAGGGTTCGTATCGTTCTTTCCGCTAAACCGTTCGTTTTTGGATGGTACGGTGTTGTATGTATCAATTTAATATTTTTCTCGAAACAAAATTTTAGAAATTCTCCAGAAATAAATTGAGGTCCATTATCTGATACGATTTGTCTAGGTGTTCCAAACCGTGCGAACCATTTCCTTAAAACCCTGATCATTGTCGGGGACGTGGTCTCTCTCATTAACTCAACCTCAGCCCATTTAGTATGTGCATCAACTCCAACTAACCATGAATACGAATCAATAGGCCCCGCGAAATCCAAATGAATTCGTTCCCATGGTATATTAGATATGTTCCAAGAATATAAAGGAACCTCCATAATATTCGACCGATTACTTTGACAAGGCATACATTGACGAACATATTGTTCAATATCTTTATCGCAATTCGGCCACCAGCAATACATTCTAAAAATTGATTTCATAGCATTTATTCCTGGATGCCCTCTGTGTATAATCGTTAAAATTGATTTCCTCAAAATGGTTGGAATTACCAACCTCCCATTCCATTCAATAACATCATGATCTACTGACAATTCCTCTCTACGATTATAAAAACAAACTAACTCTGTATTTTTTTTCGCATCAAAATCCACCCATCCATGCTCAATGTTTTTAACTACTTTTTTAAACAAGCTATCATTCCTTGTTTCCTTTTGGAGTTCAACTTGACTAATATTTATATCGTGCAAATTTATAGCTCTAATTTTTAACGCGTTTTTTTGATCATTATTTGATTTTATGCCATCTATTGGCAGTCTAGATAATGTATCAGCTACTTTATTATCTTTTCCAGGAACATATTCAATATCAAAATCATATGCGGACATTTTCCAAGCCCAGCGCGTTAATCGACTATTGGATATTTTTGGTAGTTCCCGTTTATCACCAAATAATTTTCCCAAAGGTTTGTGATCTGTTCGTAATAAAAATTTTCGACCAAAAATGAATGTATGAAATTTTTCCATACCAAACAAAAGTGCTCGTGCCTCTTTTTCTATTGGTGCATAATTTTTCTCTGACTCTAGAAGTGTTCTCGAGGCAAATGCGATTGGTCTGCTAATATCTTTTTTCACTAAATGACATAACACAGCTCCAAAACCAGTGTTGGAAGCGTCACATTCCAATATAATTGGCAAGTTTGGCGAATATGGAATTAGCGTTTTATTTGTTGACAAAAGCTGTTTTATTTTATCAAATACCTCTTGTTCCTTGTCCGACCAACCCCAGCAAGATTTAATGCTTGTTAATTTATGCAGAGGAGCGGCAATTCCATGTAGATGTGGCAAAAATCTCTCGTGATAATTCACAAGTCCTAAAAAAGATCGTAATTGGTGTATATTATTAGGAGTTGGTATCCTTCGAATAGCATCTATTTTTTCTTTCGCTGGATGTATTCCATATTTGTCTATTACGAAACCCAAAAAAGAAACTGATTCATTTAAAAAACGTATTTTGGCCCATTTTGCCTTCATACCCACCTGTTTTAGTTTCATTAGTACTTTTTTTACGTTATTCAAATGTTCTACATCATTTTTCCCCGTTATGATAATATCGTCAAGATATACTCCAGTCATTCGGCAGTCTTGTAATAAATTGTCCATATATCTTTGAAATATGGTCGGCGCACTAGAAAGACCGAAAGGCATACATTGATATTGGAAATAACCAATGTGGGTCGATATGGTTAAGTATTCTTTTGAACTTTCTTTTATTGGTAATTGTAAATATGCATCTTTCAAATCTATTACCGTAAATTTCAATCCATCTTTTAATTTGGTTAAAAGATCATCCACCGTTGGTATAATATGATAATCGTACAAAATATATGGGTTTAATGTCACCTTAAAATCCGCACAAATCCTGATTTCTCCATTTGTTTTTCGTACGTTTACCGTTGGAGTGGCCCATGTCAATCGTTTTTGTGTTGGATCAATCGCCTTCAATATTCAACCAATCTATCGAGTTCCATTTCAATTGGTTTTCGTAATGGAAAAGGTACTCTACGAGCTGGCCATGATTTCGGCCTTGCTGCCTCACTCAAATGTATGCTAACTTCTATATCATTCACCCGTCCAGGCTTGTCATCAAAAACACTAATAAATTCTGTTGTCATGCCAGCAATTTGTTTATTGGTTGTCATAACCTCTTTATTTGTGATACTACGTATAGTCACTTGTCGTGGAATAAACATATTAAATGCCAGTATCCATGGTAGTCCAAATAATGGAATATCATTTGAACCGGTCACCACAATCGGTAGTGATCTGCTTATCTTTCCAAGACGAACCCTCACCATAGTTTCACCCAGCACATCTAGCGGTTGGTTACCATATACTGATAAAGGTTTGGTTGGTCCAAGTTTGGGTCGGCCAATTTCATCCCAATATTGTTTCCCAATCACCGATACCTGTGCCCCCGTATCATAGTCAAATTCTATAGGTACTCCATTAATCCAAACAAATATCTTTGCACTATTTCTACCAATTTGGGATATATTATTAATTGAATCTGATGAATCATTGTCATCTATATGCATAGCATGTAACTTCTGTCCCTTACAATATTTAGCATAATGCCCTACTATTGGCAATTATAACATTTCACCCTTGATGCAAAACATTGAAAAGGGGGATGAGTTCTTCCACATTTTGAGCATTTATTAAACTTATACATATCATTATTGTTAAATTTATTGTTATCTCTAAACTTAAAATTATTATTATTGTAATAACTAAAATTACCCTTTTCTTTGTTATTATTATTATATGAGTACTTTTGATTTGAAAAATTTTCTTGATTATTCTCTATCTGCTCCTTAGGTTTATTGACTTTTTTTACCATCATATTTGTCACTTCATCCTCAGCCCTTTCCATTGCCAAAGCCATATTTAAAACCTGTTGAAAACTCACCATTTCTCCTAAGTCATTTATTCCATCTGGAAATCTAGTGCGAATATCTTTCTCCAATGCACTCATTTTGATTCCAGCCACCATCTGATCCCTCAATCTCCCATCTAGGTCAGATTCAAATTTACATTCTTGAGCCAATTTTTTAAGTCGAGCTGCAAACTCCGCAACTGATTCACCAACCCCTCTTTCTATCCGAATAAATTTAATTCTCGAGCTAAATAATGTTGAAATAGGCTTAAAAACTTTCTTACCAACTTCAATAATCTCTTCATAATTAAGATCTTTCAATATTTTTGGATAAACAAAGGACCTCATCTCAGCTAAATTACTAATACCCATATACGCAAATAATATTTTTTTTTTTGGTTTCATTATTTATTAATATACCTCTTATCTCCAACATATCATCAATATATTCAATGTAATCAGCAAAGTTGTTTTGATTATCGAAATTATCGAATTTGATCATAATGTTATCATTTTTTTCTTCTTTATTCATAATTACTTTATTTTTGTCTTCTTTATTCATAATAAATCATCGACAACGTCGCCAATATACTAATTAAGTTTATTTTACTGGCAATCACTTCATGAAATATATTAATATGATTGATTTGTATCTATGACATTTATATCATTGATAATATATATATATGACATTGATAATATATAATATAAATCTCATTTATAACAACTATCTAAATATTAATTAAATGAATACTATTTTAAATATTAGATTAAATTAATTAATACATATAAATTATCTTTTTTGAATTTTTTTTAAAGCAAATAGGTAAAAAAAAATATAAATTGTAAACATGTTAAATTGAAATTTCAGTGAAGATGTACCATAGAAAAGTGACAATTGTCATAATCGTTATTTTTAAACTTTTTTGAATTTATTTAAGGCAAATGGGTAAAAATATATATTGTTAACATGTTAAATTAAAATTTCAGTGAAGATGTACCACAGGAAAGCGACAATTGTCATAATCGTTATTTTTGAACTTTTTTGAATTTTTTTAAGACAAATGGGTAAAAATAGATATTGTTAACATATTAAATTAAAATTCAGTGAAGATGTACTAGAGGAAAGTGACAATTGTCATAATCAGGGGTGTCGCTAGCCTTCACACAGGGAGCTCAACTAAAAAAAAATTAAGGGGGGGGGGGGCCAATTAGCGGGCCTTCTGCCTGCTTTCCCCTGGCCTTCGGCAGGGTTTTATATGAATATATAATACTTTTTTAAAATTTGTTAACTCTTAACAAATCTTCTGATTTTGATATTTTGTCATTTATTATATTATGGATACAAAATAAACTAGCATATAAAAAATCACATAATGCAATAATATAATTCTTAGCAACTTACATTGACAAAAGGTTATCAAACTAGTATAATTCTTTCCATTTTAGATAATGTTTTATAGAATTGACTAATAAGGAAAATTTTATAGGCCTAAATCAAATCAACAATTTTTTTTAGGAGAGAGTATAAACTACCAATCCAAATCATAAAACTATAGGCGGATAGAGCTTCCTCTTAGATAGATGACATTATTGAAGCTAGATTGAGAAAACTATTGTATTAAATTTCTAAAAGATTATCTTACATTTTAAATGATATATAAACGACTACATAGTTGCCCATTATTGTTTATCGAAAATATGCAATCATATGTTCTCAGCCGTTGTAGTAATAATCTTAAATTACATAGCAACACAAATAATAGATGCTGGTTAATTTGCAGTAATAGCCATGACACTCACGATGTAAACTAATATCAATATTTATTATGTTGGATAAATTGATAAAATATAAACACTAAAAATCTTTGGAAGAAATAATTATACAAATATATTGAAGCCTGGTTACACGGCAATGCCGTATTAGAAATGAAACATTTTTTAATTATAAAATAAAGACCAGAATGATATGATGAAACAATTAAGATTTTATATATTGTCGCACCACCTTGGTATATTATATCTTAAAATAATAGTAGTTTGTAATAATATCAAAAATATACTTGTATTAAAAATTTAACTCTAGACTGTTTTTCGAAAAAGAAAAAAATAGCTTTCCTAAAAACTCGTAAAAAAAGAGAAGAAAAGATATTAAATTTATTACATCTATTTCAGGATCAATACGTGATACGTGATAAAAGCGTTTTCGCCCTCTAGTTGTGGATACAGCAGAGCTACGCTAGGTTTTCCTCAAATATCCATCAAACTGGATAAGGGGAGAAAAATGAGGAGCCCTTCACACGTTTGTGGGCAAGCCGCACGTACTTGTAAGCGCAACAGTCCGAGAACTGTTACTTAAACGTCTATAGGCTAATAGACAAAAAAAAATGGGCAAAACAAAAGCCTATACCCAAGAACTGCAAAAATAATTTAATTACTTTAAGGGTAGGTGGGGGCTAATTTTAAGTTTAACATCTTTAATGTAAGCCTTGATAATTACTATCAATAATTGAGAATGTGTTCATATCAATTGAAATGAAGGTAAAAAGAAAAGGTAATTTATATTTATCACATTTTTGAATTAAACTTTTGAGAGTAAGGAAAGGCTCCATGATATTCTTGCGTGGAAGGTAGGCACAGATGTATTTCGCGAAAAGATTGTGTGATGTTTGTAGAATTTCTCCTCTCCTCTCCTCTCCTCTCGAGAAGAGAAGAGAAGAGAAGAGAAGAGAAGAGAAGAGAAGAGAAGAAGAGAAGAGAAGAGAAGAGAAGAGAAGAGCCTTTCCTTTCCTTTCCTTTCCTTTCCTTTCCTTTCCTTTCCTTTCCTTTCCTTTCCTTTCCTTTCCTTTCCTTTCCTTTCCTTTCCTTTCCTTTCCTTTCCTTTCCTTTCCTTTCCTTTCCTTTCAGAAAGAAAGAAAGAAAGAAAGAAAGAAAGAAAGAAAGGAAGGAAGGAAGGAAGGAAGGAAGGAAGGAAGGAAGGAAGGAAGGAAGGAAGCTCTTCTCTTCTCTTCTCTTCTCTTCTCTTCTCTTCTCTTCTCTTCTCTTCTCTTCTCTTCTCTTCTCTTCTCTTCTCTTCTCTTCTCTTCTCTTGTCTTAAGTAAGACCATAAAGACCTTAAACGCAATAGAGGTGAGAGCTATAGCCCTATAATCTCGAAAGTTGATGGAATTTGGGATCTTTGGAAAATTGCACATCGTTGATAGGTTCCAATCTTTAGGAGTTATCCCAGAAGACCATACCTCATTAAAAATAATGAGCAGAAAACGTGGTATCGCGTCTGATGCAGCTTTCAGTTGTTCCCCCGTTATATTGTCCAGTCCAGGAGCTTTATAATTTTTCAGTTTCTTTAGGGCAGCAGATATCTCAGCCAGTGTAAAATGGGAGGCAGATTGAAAGGTAGTATATTTTTCCGGAAAAACTATCGTGGGTTTTCTAGATTCAAAGACATTCATATAATAGTCAGTCCATAGGGACATTTGATCATCTTGATCATATATAACTTTGTTGTTCTCTAACCGTATCGACGGTAATCCTCTCCTCTCATATCTTCATCAACCTCAAAGGCTTTCCTAGCTACGAAGATTCTTCTATCACTCCTTAAAGACCTCTGGATGGTTTTCCATAGTTCTCTATCAAAGTAATTTGTCAGCGAAGCTCCAATCATCATTGAAGTTGTCATTGATATCCATTTATTCCTAATCGGGGCATTGTTATTTGTTAAGGCCCTGTTCACTTCCTGAATATCTTCTTTAAACATTAACCAGCATTCTTCAACCATTTTAGATAGGGCTATGTCCTTAAATCTAATGACCTTTTCACACAAATTATGGTCTATCTCTAATTTCTGGTATTTGTAGATTCCTAATATTTTGTCTACTTTTTATATTTATCGGGAAGTTAAATATTATAAAAATATAAAATTCTATAATATAAAAGTAAATATATTCTATTTGTTTATCTAGGCAAATATTCTATAAAAGTTATAATATTCTATAAAAATTATAAAAAAATATATTTTATGAAGCAGAAATAATAAATATTAAATGAAAATGTCTGTCATAAAAATAAAAAATTTAATAGAATAAGATAAATTTAATAGAATAAGATAAAATTTAATAGAATATTTAATAAAAAAAGATAATATTTAATGGAATAAGATAAAATTTAATAGAAACTATGAAGGTATAAGAGGGTGAAACTATACCTGAGCTGTAAGTTTCATAATAAGTTAATGAATATAGCAAAGAAAGAAGTAAAATATAAAGATATAAAAGGTCTACCTTCCAGATAATTTATAAAAATAATAATTAAATAAATTATATTAGAGATTCATAAATATTAAAATTAATTATTATTTGTTAAATCATCTATAATAAAAATTAAAACAATATCAAAATAAAGTTAAAATAAAAAGGCTACTAAATAAAATAAAATTAAAAGAAAGATATCATAAGTAAAGTATCATATCAACATTAAAAGAAAGCAACTTGTGACTAAAATTAAGGAAAATCATCATCATAAAAAGAAAGCAACTTGTGACTGAAATTAAGGAAATCATCATCATAAAAAGAAAACAACTTGTGACTGAAATTAAGGAAATCTAGGTAATTTTGTCCAACCTCTAATTTCATCTAGTATTGATATAAAGGATACTAACTCATTGTCATAATTCAGTTGCTTTTACATATTGAAATTATTTAGTGGTTTGGCAGTAATAGTGGAATTCTTAAAATTTTAATGAGTTTGTATCTAAAATATAAAATAAAATCATCAAAACAAATAACCTCCATGCTATCAATGTCAGGGGAACTTTTATCCGTTATCTGAATAACAGGTCCGAATGCTATTTCAGCTGTATGAATTGAGAATACAATAAACCAATAAAGGTTCGGGTCCGAAATATTCCCACAGCTGTTTGGAGTCAAAAAAATAAAATGTATAATTTTAAAAATTAATTATAATTAAATAGATGGCGTTAAATATTGATGCAATTTGTTATTATATTTATTATCAAAACCATTTATTAGTAAAATTTATTATAATATTAACAGTAATATATTTTATAACTGTCAAATCTCAAATACATCTATAAAAGTGGGACATCTAATATTTTATAAACAACTGTATATAGTAAAGGATTATAAACTATATGTCTACTTACTTTTTATAAAGAAATCTCTTATACTTATTTGAATCTTGTTAATATTTTTAAGGTATGATAATAAAATTTCAAAATAAATATAAGTTGATTAGTCATTTTGAACTCGGCTAATTACAATATTAAATTTGTTAATTTTCAAATAATACATGATTATATTTATTTAATTAGGGTTAAATAATAATTTAAATAATAAAAGTCAATTAAACTTCAACTGTTAAAGCTAAATTAATATTTAGTGAGTTATTGATATTATATTTTAATACAGAATTTGATTGCAAGTTGACACAGTGAAAATATAATTTATACGTATTAATCTAATCTAATAATTAAAATTATATTCATTTAATAAAAATTTAAATAGTCTTATTAATTTCTAAATAGTAAAATTATATCTATATATTAATTAATGGAATTATAAAAGAAATCATTCAGTGGGCAATCAAAAAAATTTATTTTTAGTTCAAGGAGATTTTAAGGAGCCATTAAAAAAAAAATTTTTGCTTCAGGGGGCTATTCAAATTTTTCAGGGGGCTCGAGCCCCTGCATCCCCTCACCTTTAGCAACGCCACTGGTCATAATCATTGAACCTTTTTGAATTTTTTTAAGGCAAATGGGTAAAAATAGATATTGTTAACATGTTTAATTAAAATTTCAGTGAATGTACCACAGGAAAGTGACAATTGTCATAATCGTTATTTTTTAATTTTTTAAATTTTTTTAAGACAAATGGGTGAAAATAGATATTGTTAACATAATTAAAATTTCAGTGAAGATGTACTACAGGAAAGTGACAATTGTCATAATCGTTTCTTTTGAACTTTTTTGATTTTTTTTATATACAACATAGAAAACTTACAATTGTCATATGTAATATTTTTAAACTTTTTTAAAATTTAAAAAAGGATAAAATAAAAATATTTTGAAAATTATTTATTATTACAAAATTATTGAAAGTATATATTGTTAACCAGGTTTGTTGTAAGAACTGTCCTACCCTATCTAATTTTAAAAAATTACCGTTTTTTTTAATAAAAAATATTGGCTCAGCATGTTTCTTAAATCTTTGATGGCTTTAGATTATAAAATATTAAAAAGTGGTGCCTTCTAACTTCTATAATTTTAGCATTATTTAAGTAAAAGTCGTGCTTTTACAATTTACACCGACATTAAATAGCAAGCCTTTGCGAGCTATAAGGCATAGGTCAAATTTATATTACGAATCCAGATTTTTTAAATATATTTATGGATTGTCAAATTCTTGGTTTTGATGAAATAATAAACCTGGCCTAACTTATTCAATTGGGTAGATTTAGTTTTTTTTTATTCTGAAAATATTTTATATTTTTTTTTATTTTACTCTATCAATTCGAGTCGAAAGCAGTTTTAATTATGAATATTTATTGTAACCCTAGCAAATAGTTTAATATTAACATCGAAATATTTATACTTTTAAAATTCAACCCATAATTTTTGATTTAAATTTTATTAACCCTTCACTACAATGGTGGAAAAAAATCCCATAACAACAAAGGTGGGGTCTATTTTAACCCAAATTTTGATCATCTATATCTCAGAACATATTGAAATTTTTCTAAAATTTTGAATATATTGAAATATTATTGAAAATAATAAATAAAAAATCTTAGATTTGCAAATTTTTCTAAAGTTGCTGAAATAAAAAAATTTTTCTGAGACCTTCCTTTAATTACAGTTTTATCATCAAAAATAATTAAAAAAATGGGAATTTTATTATAAATTTTATTAAATCAATGTTGAATAAAGATAATTATATAAATTTTATAAAAAAAAAAAATTATAAAAAAAATATTATTCATAAAATATCATGTAAATTTTTGTAATAACATTCAAGACAAAATGTATGCATACGATCTTTACAAATGAATTTTGAACAATTTAAACAAATAAATGTTGTTTTTACGTCCTTCACTCTTGGACAATCATAACATCTTCCCTTTTTATTTGATGGAATATGTTTTTAATCAGTTATATTGAGAACATCCCCAATGTTGCTACGTAATAATATACATATACTAGGGTTCTCAGATCTGCTGATCATATATGGAGTTATCAATTCCATTGCTAAAATTTTATAATTTTTTATTTTCGATAAATTAGTAGCTTTATAAACTATCAGTACATTTATCTATATTATAATTTTCCGATGTCTTCACTACGTCATCGTGACGTCAGGTCATCGCTACGTCATGTCATCACTACGTCATGTCATCGGTACGTATTTATTTTTATTTTTTTTATTTGTTGATTTTATTTATTTATTTTATACAAACAGATGAATGGAATTTCGAGAATTTATGGTGTACACATACCTAACATGTATTGAGAGATTTGAAAAATCGTCTTTGAATTGATATAAACAATATTCCCTCAACTTTCTAAATATGAATGAAATAAATGATGTGAATAAAAAGATTCAGGTTAACTTTTTATTTCACTTAATCCTTTCTTTATTTTTTAGATTACCTTATCAATTTTCATCTCATAATATCAATTACACATTAATGAAATCTCTACAAGATACTCAACTTGTATATTTATTTTGAACATACTTACAATTTTTGTCAGTACTATACTCATATTTTTCTTTCATAACCAATAATTAAGAAGATAATCAAGTTTATTCAAATATTTAAATATTCTTATTCTGACTTATTTATAATCTCTAATCCTTATAAATAACTCTTTCTTTATTTTTTTTCCTCTCCCTTAATGAATTTATTTATCACTAAATTTTATTATCTCATTCTTTTCTTTCTATCTCTATTATCTATCAACCACTATTTCTCAAAATCTTATCAATTCCTTTAATTTAATTTAATTTTTATTATTTTTATAATATAATAATTTATACCTTCTTTTTTCCACCCTTTTTTAATCTTATTTTTAAATTACCTTACAATTAATTAACCTTAATCTTAATAACATTACATTCATCATGTTATTTTTTAACTTTTAGAATATCGTAATAGGCTTAATAAGTCCCCCAAAAAATTTTTTGATGATAACCCTCCATTTTTTTAATTACCTCACAACTAATTAACCTTAATCTTAATAACATTACATTCATCATGTTATTTTTTAATTTTTAGAATATCATAATAGGCTTGATAAGTCCTCAAAAAATTTTTTTTGATGATAGCCCTCCAACTACTAAAAATATGCATCTAATATTGACCCATCTACCAGTTTTACATTGTTTTAATGTTTGTTTAATTTCAACAATAGTTTATTTATATTCTTGCCTGATTTTGTCTAGGCTAACCCTAATCCCTCACATTGCTACAAAACATGATGAATCTATTATTAAAGATAGGCAAATAAAATAATGACGATTAAACAAACGTCTTACCCGTTCTAGAGTTACTGGTAGACAAAATAATAAAGAACTACACTTGAAATGAACTCATCTCAAGGTTTATTTTGTTTTTTTTATCTTAAGTTTTATATCTATGTTTAATTTATTTTCACCCAGTTCTCCAAATGATATTTCTATCACCACTACCACAATCCCTATGCCACCTCCGCCTATTTTTTAACAAATATAAACATTTAATTCTTTACTATCATTCACTTTACTAGGAGTTAATATAAATATTACTTTATCCAATTCTCTGAGAAACTTTCATGAATATTTAGAGGAATGTTCAAACTTGAATGTACAGTACGGCCAATTTCATCAACTTTATTAATGGAAAAATATGCAGTAGTTCTGTCGTGGCCTTTATAACAATACTTACTGGTTGAGTTGACATTGTCGTTCATGATTCTATAGAAGGGGGTACCAATGCTAACATTGACAGAAATATCGTTTTGGCGTGTTCAAACTTGAATGTACAGTACAGCCAATTTCATCAACTTTATTAATGAAAAAATTAGTTCTGTCGTGGCCTTTATAACAATACTTACGACCGTTTATGGTTGAGTTAACATTGTCGTTCAGGATTCTATTTTAGAGGGGGATACCAATGCTGACATTGACAGAAATATTGTTTTGCGTTCTTCTTTTATCAGTATTCCAAGGCATAGGCATATCATCTTTATCAGGACGTAATGTGTTTTGTACACTGCTTTGTTAATCCGTCATTACTTTCATCTACAACCCTAAATGATATAAAATTATACATTAATTATTTCCTCTCCAGACGACCGCCCAGATTTATTTTGTCTCTCTTTCCATCAAAAATTAAAATGTCAACAAGGATTTGCTCTTAATTTTATTAAATACATAATAAATAATTCTCATTATATTTTAAAATAATTATCCTAAATTTATATGTCAATAAAAAAAAATATATTAAAAAATAAAAAAATAATTTGCATATAAGTTTCATTAGTGTTTAATGGCATTTTTGTAATTTAAATAAACAACATTTTTTTTTTACTTAACATAAAAAAATATATATCCCTTATCAAATTCTTGACAAATTATTTCAGAAATGCAAGACATACATTAAATTTATCTGAAAAACAACAATAACCTTATATAATAAACAACATATTTTTTAGATATAATTTTAATTGATCATATTACAAAAAAGTATAAGAGTCGGTTATTTTTATTTTATTTGTCATGATTCTCTAATAAGTGGTTGCCCAGGCCTTTCCAGTTTCCCTTAATACGGAATTTACATGTTTTTTTTTCCACATTAGACTAATTGGTAAATCCGATATTACCCGTTCATGTGATGATATTAAAAATTTAACTATCTCCGAGGCGGGAAAAAATTTTCAAAATTATAATGGGTAGGACTGGGCTTGGAAACTCAAAATTAATATTAGCTTGCACCTGACTTGGGAATATCTTTTACAAATTATTAAGGGTTGAGCTGGGCTTGATTAACTTTTTTAAAATTATAAGATCTTGGATACTTCCTAATATTGTGAGCTTTAAGCTGGCATGACATCTATCGTAAAAAATGATTAAAAATCTCATTTCCCGTCATTTTTGACGGGCTTTCTACTAGTTATTGATATATTTACTATAGTATAAAAAATGGTCAATGGCTATCTATTGGATTTTCTGAATATATAATGTATAAAGGATAGATGATCAACTGTATCAACTCCAGTTTTTGTTAAATTATAAAAAGTTATAATTTCTTGTTTTTTTAAACTTACCAGTTGATGCATCAATGTTGTTATCATAATGTGGTGTGTAGAAAGCAGCGTCTACATGAAAGGATTTTCATTGGATGCAAACCCCCTTAAAAACCTTTGCCTACCCCCCCCCCCCCCTAAAAAATCTTGCCGCCTTCGGCAGCAGTATATCTTTATTATTATTTTAACCTTTATAATTATATTGACACTCTTTTCAGAGAATTTATAAGGATAACTTAAATTAATATATCTCTACTACCAACTATCGATATTTTGTATAAAGAATTTATTTTTTAGATAATAAATTCAATTAAAACCTCCATTATTTACAATGTATTAATTATTATGGCACTATGAGCTTGCTGATTTGGAAAACAGTGTGTATGATTGTTTGAATTATAAAGATTTGGTCAATAATTGTATTATAATACAGGGGCGTCGCCGCCTTCACAATCTCAGGGGGCTCAACTAAAAAAATTTTTATGAGGGGCTTCGCCCCTCATATTCCGCAATTTGTGGGCCTTCGGCCCGCTTTTGCCAGGCCTTCGGCCGGATTTTATATTAATATATTATACTAATTTGTTAACTCTGAGAAATTATTCTGATTTTCATATTATGTCATTTATTATATTATGCATACAAAATAAACTGGCATATAAAAAATCACATAATGCAATAATATAATTAGAAACTTACATTGACAAAAAGTTATCAAACTAGTATAATTTTCTGTAACTATTTTAGATAATGTTTTATAGAATGGAGTAATAGGAAAAATTTATAGGTATAAATCAAATCAACTATTTTTGTATGAAAGAGTATAAACGACCAATCCAAATCATAAAACTATATGGTGGTTAGAGCTTCCTCTTAGATTACATTAAGGAAGCTAGATAAGTAATCGAGAAAATTATTGTGAGATATTAAATTTATAAAAGATTATCTTCCATTTTAAATGATATATAAAAGACTACACAGTTGACCATTATTGTTTATCTAAAATAGGCAATTATATGCTGTCAACCGTTATAGTAATAATCTTAAATTACATAGCAACACAAATAATAGATGCTGGTTAATTTGCAGTAATAGCCATGACAGTCACGATGTAAACTAATATCAATATTTATTATGTTGGATAAATTGATAAAATATAAACACTAAAAATCTTTGGAAGAAATAATTATGCAAATATATTGAAGCCTTAAGTTATTTACCTGGCAATGCCATATTAGAAATGAAACATTTTCTAACTATAAAATAAATACCAGAATGATATGATGAAACAATTAAGATTTTATATATTGTCGCACCACCTTGGTATATTATATCTTAAAATAATAGTATTTTGTAATAATATCAAAAATATACTTGTATTAAAAATTTAACTCAAGACTGTTTTTCAAAAAAGAAAAAAATAGCTTTCCAAAAAACACGTAAAAAAGAGAAGAAAATATATCAAATTTATTACATCTATTGCAGGATGAATAATAAAATGTTTAATTTTAAAAACTATTATAACTAAATAGATGGCGTTAAATACTTGAATGCAATTTGTTATTATATTTATTATCAAAACCATTTATTAATAAAATTTATTATAATATTAACTGTAATATATTATATAACTGTCAAATACGTCTATAAAAGTAGCATTATATCTAATATTTTATAAACAACTGTACAGAGTTGGGCAGGTCCTCCAGAAAAATAATCTAGATACAGATTCTTAATAAAAAAATGAATCTTAGATACAGATACTAGTATCTTTTCAAAATATCAAAAAGATACAAGATAAAAGATACTTGTATCTTTTACTAAATTAGAGTATTTTAAATACAAGATACTTTTAAATTATCATTACCAATTAAATTAGAGTATTTTAAATACAAGATACTTTTAAATTATCATTACCAATTAAATTAGAATAGTTTATAAAATACAGTTTTTATTATTTATTTGTGAAGAACATAGCATACACATATAAGAATGAATATTTGCAATAATTAATAAAATATTTATTAATGAATTAATTTTAATAAACAGGGATTTTAATATTAGTTTTTACCCATTAATAGCTTAAACAGGGAAGGGAGAGTAATATATTTAATGGGAGTTAAAAATTTGCAAATAAGAAAAAAAAATTAAATTAAATGTTTTATTAGAATTTGCAGGTTATTTTCTGTGTTGTTTTAAATATAGCTTATATTCGGAGTATATGGCTAAATGGCGTCTCTAAAAAAATTATACTAGTTTTATTTTATTCATTATCTTTAATAAGTATTAATCATTACTTGTTTGTGATATTTATGTATTTTTTAAATTAGTTTATTTTCTAATATGACTTATTAATTCTTGCGTTTGTAATATCATATATATAAATATCATTTAAATCTCTTTTCAAATTTTTTTTATTTATTTCTTGCAAAATTATTAATTACATATAAAAAATATGAAAATAATGTATAACATTATATTATAATTATTAAATACATAACAATTTTCTTTATTGCATTTTAAATTGATTAAATTTTGTAAATAAATGCTGTAATGTAATTTTACTTATATCATTAAATAAAAGTAACTAATAAAGTTAAATTCTACTTTATTATAATTATTTTATTAAGAGCCTTTTAAAATTATCTAATGTTATATATCAAGTTTAGCTTAAATATTTCCTCTAATAAGAACTTGCTAAAATAATTATATATAAAATATAATAGGGATGTGCCGATATTTTTTATCGGATCGGGCCGACTTCACCCTTTAAAATATCGGTTATCGGCCAATATTATAAAATTTGATCCGATATAAAATGGCTTCTTTAACAAAAATAAAATGTTATAAAATTTTTAAAAAAAGTTATAGCTAAGACCATTTATTTTTATAAATAAAATCGAAATCCATTTTTATGTATATTTTTTTAATAATAATAAATAATTAATAAACATTCTGCCATATTGTTATTTTTTGCGCATTCTGTTTATTATAGTGTGCGAAATTAAATAATAATTTAAATAATAAAAGTCAATTAAACTTCAACTGTTAAAGCTAAATTAATATTTAGTGAGTTATTGATATTATATTTTAATACAGAATTTGATTGCAAGCTGACATAGTGAAAATATAATTTATATGTATTAATCTAATCTAATAATTAAAATTATATTCATTTAATAAAAATTTAAATAGTCTTATTAATTTCTAAATAATAAAATTATATCTATATATTAATTAATGGAATTATAAAAGAAATCATTCAGTGGGCAATCAAAAAAATTTATTTTTAGTTCAAGGGGATATTAAGGAGCCATTAAAAAAATATATTTTGCTTCAGAGGGCTTTTTTCAGAGAGCTCGAGCCCCTGCGCCCCCCCTAGCGACGCCGCTGTTATAATAATTCTATAATAAAAGTATTAATTCTTTACAGCAATAAATTGTGTCCTATTTCATCTCAAAATTTAATAGATAACCCCCTAAAAAATTTATCCTGCCCTTATTAAAGCAGCCTACCCCCTCAAAAAAATAGGATGACAACTGTTCCTACTACTCCCACTCATGTAGACGCTGATAGAAAGTAACACTATATTCTTATACTTTTTTGGTATGTATGAAACTACAGTTGTATTTTCTCTAAATGCGAATAAACTAAATTTATAACTCTAATCATCACCTGACTCACAATCTACATAAACTGTTATAAATATCAAATATTAAATAGAAAATACTTCCAGAACTTGATGATATTAAATTTCCCATATTCATCTTTTATAGTATTTAGCTCCACAAGAAAAAAAAATAGTATAAAATTTTAAAATTTAGGGTCACAATACAACGTTGAAGAATTTAAAAATAAAATTTTTTTTTTTCAATTTTATATATTAGTATAGCCCTCCGCCTCTGCTGTGTCGTAGTTCCCTCAATCTGCATCGACTGTGGTCAGCCCAATGAATCGAAGGCTTACCATCCCTTGCACTGCAAGTTCTCCCGTGGACGACAACCTCGTCATAAATCTATCAATAACATTTTACTAGCCCCCCTCAAAAAAGTTAATATCCCATCTACCCTTGAACCAGTGGGTCTTTCAAACGAATACGCCATACGCCCGGATGGTATTTCTCTCATACCTTAGTCTAATGGTCTTCCGCTAACATGGGATTACACTTGCGTTGATTTTGCAGCCAAGTCTAACCTCTCATTTTCTGCTATCGAAAAGGCAGAAATCCTTAAAAAAAATAAATACGCTGGCCTCGCCAACACTTTGTCTAGGCATGTTTGGAAACGAGGCCCTCAATTTCATCAAAATCATAGGAAAAAATCTCAAGGGACCCCAATGAAAGATTTTACCTTCACCAGCAGATTTCCCTGGAAATTTGCCGGTCTAATTTTTTAAGCATTCACTCTTCTCTTGGATGATATATACCCACCTTTTTTTTAAAATATATATATTTTTTTTATAGTCCTTTTTAATGTCTTCATAGATTATATATATATATTATATATTTATTTTTTTTATAATTAATTTTTAATATATCCATTTTAATATATATTTTTTAATCCTCTGTAAATTATATGAATTATTTTATAATATTTTTTTTAAAAATAATAAAAAAAGTCGAATAATTAAAAAAAAAAATAAAGTTTGTAATATACAATAATATTAATTAATAAAAAAAAATTTGGAAATAAAAACAAAGGTGGGACCTATACTACCCCAAACTCAACAAATTGCAAATATTTTAAAATATCAAATCAATTATTTGAAATTTGATAGATATGTTCATTATAACAAAATATTAAACTACTACAAAAACCAGGTCAAATTATATTCAGGATTTTTAGTTACCAGGATTATAAAAGCCATGTGGTATTATTCACCCCACCTTTTGTGAAAGGTTAACAAAATGATGTCATCTAACTTCTATAATTTGAGTGCTATTTAATTTTAAGTAAACTTAAAGGGCAGGGACTCGAGCCCCCTGAAAAATTTGAATAACCCCTTGAAGCAAAAGAAATTTTTTTAAATGGAATCTTAACCCCTTGAACTAAAAATAATTTTTTTTGATTGCCCCCTGAAAGATTTCTTTTATAATTCTATTAAGTAAAATATAAATTAATTTTATTATTTAAAAATTAATAAGACTATTTAAATATTTATTAAATGAATACTATTTTAAATATTAGATTAAATTAATACATATAGATTATATTTTCACTATGTCAGTTAGCAATCAAATTTTGTGTTAAAAAAATAGAATATCAATATCACTCACTAAATATTAATTTAGCATTAACAGTTGAAGCTTTGACTATTATTATTTAAATTTATAACCCTAATTAAATAAATATTTTTGCGATATTAGAACCATTATTTTCATTTATTTATTTCTATACTTCTATACAATATTCATATCATACAACAACATAATTAGAAATGGCGATTATATTTATACGATAATGGATAAGTGTGTACATAATACATTAGGAAGTTAAACAACACCTATTATATTAATCGTAAATATATATGTATATAATCATATCCAATTGGCAAATATAATATACAATATAATAAAATATTAGACTAGATTACTTCTTTACTACATTTCCCCCTACGTTAATTGAGAGATGTCTAAATCTCTTCAATCATTCGTTTCGGGGGCTTATGTATCCGATCTCGCCTTGGGGCCTCACACTCTCCGCTGTCAGCGATCACGTGCTCCGTCGTATCTGCTATCAAACGGTCTCTTAATTGGTCAGCATGTTTCCGTATTACACGATCTGGGGTCTTGACTACATATGAATATAATCCATTTCTATCCTGAATCACTCCTTCTCTCCAACCCTTAGTGGTTTCATTCCTTACCCATACATGCTGGCCAACATCAAATTCCCTAAAATTGGAATGTGTATCACGTTCTTGATTTTGTTTATCCTTGGCTTTATCAATCTCCTTTCCCACCTCTGGTCTAGCCCAGTCGAGATTAGTTCTTATTTGACGACCGAACATAATCTTCGCTGGTGACCTACCCGTCGAACTATGTTCTCCCAGCCTATACGCTGCTACCGTTTGAGTCATCGCCTCTTGTGGGTCATTAATTGATTCTCGACTGGCATAATACCTCCCTTTTAAAGTTCGAATGGTTCGTTCCGCCTGCCCATTTGTCTTCGGGTGGTACGGCGTTGAGCGAATGTGGCAAATGTTGTTTTCTTCACAAAATCGCTTAAATTCTATTGAAATAAATTGAGGTCCATTATCCGTTACAATGCTTTTAGGTACCCCAAAGGTAGCAAACCACTTCTTTAATCTCGTTATCATCTCCTTCGCCAATGTGTTTTTCATCAGGTCTACCTCAACCCATTTTGAGTATGAATCTACTCCCACTAGCCAATATAAAGAGTCAACCGGTCCCGCAAAATCTAGATGTATACGCTCCCATGGCTCTTTAGTACAATTCCATGAGTATAGTGGTAATTCCATTACGTTTGGTCGATTTTTCTGACATCCAACACACAGCTTTATATACTGTTCTATGTCCTCTTCGCACTTCGGCCACCAACAATACAACCGGAAAATAGATTTCATCGCGTTTATTCCCGGATGTCCCCGATGTAGTGTTTCTAACACTGAATTCCTAAGTTTCGTAGGGATTATCAATCTACCATTTCGTTCAACTATTCCCCTGTCTACTGTTAATTCCTCTCGTTGGGTGTAAAAAATTACTAACTCCGGTTCTTCTTTCCGATTAAAACCTCTCCACCCTTGCTCAATATGTTGTGCCACACGCTTTAATATTGAATCTTTAGTTGAATACTTGCGCAGGTTTCCCTCTGAGACCTGCATATCCTCTAAGTTTACGTTCCGAATTGCCAATGCATGCTTGGTATCCCGATTAGGTATGATATCGTGGAGCGGTAGCCTAGATAAGGCGTCTGCTATAACATTCTCCCGACCAGATCTATATTCCACGCTAAAGTCGTAAGCGGCCATCTTCCAGGCCCAACGTGTCAGACGATTATTCGATATCTTTGGCAGATCCCTCTTTTCCCCGAACAACCGTTCCAAGGGTTTATGGTCTGTCCGAAGTTTAAATTTTCGACCGTAGATAAAGTTGTGGAATTTTTCTATTCCAAATAACAATGCCCTCGCTTCTTTATCGATAGGCGCATAATGTTTCTCCGACTGTAACAACGTCCGAGACGCGAATGCTATGGGTTTTTCCTCGTTTTGTGAAACCTTATGAAGTAAAACAGCCCCCAGTCCTGTATCTGACGCGTCACACTCCATAATCAACGGTAATTTAGCATTATACGGCGTTAAGGTTTCTTCCGCTGATAACAATGTCTTAACCTTATCGAAAGCCTCCTGCTCTACATTAGTCCAACACCATGGTACTTTTACACTAGTCAATCGATGTAACACAGCTGCTTCACTATGAAGATTGGGAATGAACCGTTCATGATATGTGACAAGCCCAAGAAATGAACGTAACTGATGAACATTCTTGGGGTTAGGTGCGGCCTGGATTGCTTTAACTTTCTCTTCGCTTGGATGTACCCCATTTTGGTCGATAACTATACCTAAAAATGAAACAGATTTCCGTAGAAATTGGACCTTTTCAAATTTAGCTTTGAGGCCGGCTTCCTGCAGCCTTTCGAGTACTATTTTTAAATTAGCCAGGTGTTCGGCGTCATTTTCGCCGGAGATAATTACATCGTCCAAATACACTCCAGTCATCGGGCAATCTTTCAAAACATTGTCCATGTAACGCTGGAAAATAGTTGGTGCGCACGAAAGCCCAAACGGCATCCTTCGGTATCGAAAATATCCTTTATGTGTTGAGATGACCAAATATTCTTGGGACTCTGGCTCAACGGCCATTTGTAGATACGCGTCCTTTAAATCTATCACCGTAAAACGGTTCCCCCCCTGAATCTTAACCAATAAGTCATCCAGTGTAGGAATAACGTGATGATCATATAATAGATGGGGATTTAGACTCACCTTGAAATCTGCGCAAATACGAATCTCGCCATTGTTTTTTCTGACATTTACTGTTGGGGTTGCCCATGGCACCCTAGTTATAGAGGAATCGATGGGCTCCAAAATCTCAGCAGCCACAAGGCGATCCAGTTCTAGTTCAACAGCTCTGCGTAACGGAAATGGCACTCGACGAGCTGGAAACGATTTTGGAACAGCCGTATCTTTTAATTGAAGTCGCACCGCGTAATTACGTATCAACCCCGGTTTGTCGTCAAAAACAGCTTTAAACTGTTTAGCTAACAAATGCCCCATTGAGTCTTCCGTTAGTGACATCCTCGATCCGTGTGAACATCGATTGTATTCGAACGGCCCATCGAGGCTTTGGCCCGCGGGGGCACCAAATGTATTCGAGCGGCCCATCGGGGCATCGTTGGTTTGGTGGCAACTTGATGTTATTGTTTCTCTATTCGTTTTGAGAACCTGTTGTATGCTTACCTGTCTCGGTAACTCAAACCCAAATGCTAAAATCCATGGCAACCCAAACAGAGGTAAATCATTTGACTTTATTATAATAATTGATAAATTGCGAATTTCCTTCCCCACTTGCACACGAACCATGGCTTCACCCATAAGATCCAAAGGCTTATCTCCATAGGCTGCTAATGGGTTTGTGGAAGATGTTAATGGTTTGCCAATTTTCTCCCAAATATTCAATCCTATAATCGAGGCTTGTGCTCCTGTATCATAATCAAAAGTGACACTAAGTCCATTTATTTTGGCTGTGATCTTAGCCCTTTTATTTAATCCCCTTGTCCAGAGATTATTAATCGAATCACTTGAGTGAAAATGTGGTTTCACTGAGTTTAAATTGCGATATACAGGCTTACTAAGGCAACATGCTGCGAAATGTCCGGTTCTCTGGCACTTAAAACATGTTTTGTCTTTAGCTGGGCATAAATATCTTTCATGCCAGCCGGCACAATTCTTACATTTATTATCGTAAAACTTATTATTAGGCTTCCTATAATTATTATCTCTCTTAACAAACTCTTGTGAATTAGGCATTTTATGTTTGTTATCTTGCGGTCTGACACTATTTACCAAGTCTTTCTTGATGGTCATTTCGTTTTGAGCATTTTCTGTTGCCGTGGCCATATCTAGCACGAATTGGAACGTCAGGGGCTTTTTGTTCGCATCCAATGCTAGAGGATATTTAGTCCTAAGTTCAATTTCAAGACCTGGTAGATCTATACCCGCGACTAATTGATCTCTTAACCGGCCGTCAACTTCTGACGGCGTAAAACAACACGCTTTCGCAGTTATTTTGATTCTATTAGCAAATTCTCCAATTGGTTCATTCTCACTTCTAATTAACCTTATGAAGTCTAATCTACTACCGAAAATGGTTTTATTCTTCTCAAAAATATGTAGCGAGACACTCCTTATCTTATTAAATTTAGTCGTTAGAATGGTTTCAGGAAATAAATATTGTTCGAGAATGTCAATGCCTTCAGCGCCAAAACTCACCATGAACAGGTCCTTATTTTCTTGATCGGTCGGTGTCCAGTTCTTAAGTCTTAACGTTGCGTCCCAAAATTGGAACCAACGTTGTATTGAAGAATTAATTTGATATTTTTCTAATTTATCAATTATACTAGTATTTTTGGCCTGAGGCATAATTTATAAAATTAATAACTATTTTCTTACTTGTTTTAATTAGAATATTATCCTCCTCGTCGTCAATTTTGCGATATTAGAACCATTATTTTCATTTATTTATTTCTATACTTCTATACAATATTCATATCATACAACAACATAATTAGAAATGGCGATTATATTTATACGATAATGGATAAGTGTGTACATAATACATTAGGAAGTTAAACAACACCTATTATATTAATCGTAAATATATATGTATATAATCATATCCAATTGGCAAATATAATATACAATATAATAAAATATTAGACTAGATTACTTCTTTACTACAAATATAATCATTTATTAATTGAAAACTAAAAAATTTAATATGGTAATTAGCAGAGGTCAAAATGACTAATCAACTGTATATTTATTTTTAATTTTTATTATCATGCCTATTCCTAAAAATATTTTGAAGGTCCAAATAAGTATAATAAAAAGTAAGTAAGTAGACATATAGCCTCTATTATATACAGTTGTTTATAAAATATTAGATAAAATGCCACTTTTATAGACGTATTTGACAGTTATAATATATTACAGCTAATATTATATTAAATTTCACTAATAAATGCTTATAAATATAGTAACAATTTGCTTTTAAGTATTTAACGCCATCTATTTAGTTATAAATAATTTTAAATACTTAACCTTTTATTATTCATCCTACAATAGATGTAATAAATTTGATATCTTTTCTTTTTTACGTTAGGAAAGGTATTTTTTCTTCTTCAAAAAACGGTTTTGAGTTAAATTTTGAATACAAGTATATTTTGATATTTTTGCAAACTACTATTATTTTAAGATATAATATACCAACTAGGGGTGGTGCGACAATATATAAAATCTTAATTGATCATATCATTCTGGTCCTTATTTTATAGTTCCAAAATTTTCATCCTTGCCGTGTAAATAACTCAAGGCTTCAATGTATTTGCACAATTATTTCTTCCAAGAATTTTTAGTGGTTTTATTTTATCAATTTATAATAAATTCTGATACTAGTTTTAGTTTACATCGTGAGCGTCATGGCTATTACTGTAAATTAACCAGCATCTATTATTTGTGTTGCTATGTAATTTAAGATTATTACTACAATGGCTGAGAACATATGATTGCATATTTTCGATAAACAATAATGGTCAACTGTGTAGTCGTTTATATATTATATATCATTTAAAATGGATGATAATCTTTTAGAAATATAATATCTCACAATATTTTTCTCGATTATTTATCTAGCTACCATCATGTCATCCAAAAGGAAGCTCTAACCACTTAATAGTTTTATGA
Organism: Gordionus sp. m RMFG-2023; assembly: GCF_954871325.1. NCBI lineage: Eukaryota > Metazoa > Nematomorpha > Gordioida > Chordodea > Parachordodidae > Gordionus > Gordionus sp. m RMFG-2023. The sequence goes on along the minus strand of NC_088775.1, from coordinate 46,842,294 downwards.
TTTGGATTGGTCATTTATACTCTCTTCTTTAAGAATTGTTGATTTAGTTTAGGCCTATTGAAGAAAGAAGTAATCGGAACACTTGATTCTAAAATAAAGAATGTTTAAAAATATTCATTTTATTACTTTTTTAATCTTGTATTTATATATTTTTTACAAACTCAAATTAGAATATAATATTAAAAGGTTAAGTTATAAAACAAAAAGTAAAACTAAAATAAAAATATAATTTGAATAAGTTATTAATTAAATGAATGCGCGTTAGAAACATATACTATTTAAAAACAAAATATATAATGTTTTAATTTATTAATTCCTATAATATAATATTCTCCCTCTTCTAAAAAAGCCTTCCCATAAGTTCGTCTAAGCAGTCATGGAGAGCTTGTCGTCCAAATGGTTTATCGTCTTGGTTGTCAATGTTGCATAAGTAACATCTTAATCGTTGGCTTGTCCAAGTCGTTTGTGTTTGTACGTTGATTTGTTTAAATCGTAAGCTTGATATCCTTATCGTAAGTTGTCCTTATAAATCGTGAATTTATCATGTAGCTTGCGTGTAGTACTCAGTCGTTATTATTATCAATTCTCAAAATTGTTATTATCATCAGTCAGTCAAATATAATTAGAAATAATAATTCATCAAGTTGGATATAAAAATAAATGAAGAATGATAAATCAATAAGATTGTTATATAATATTTTTAGCGTTTTAATTTTTCGCGTTTTAGTGTCCAATTTATTTTTTCGCGTTTTAGTGTCAGATTTATTTTTTCGCGTTTAGTGTTTAAATTTATTTTTATTTATAAATTAATATTTATGCAAATAAATATTATGCACATTTCCCTCTCTTTAAAAAAAAAATTTAAATTTCACACCCTAGTTTTAATTCAAAAAAGTGTATTTAAAATAATAATTCTTCACAAGATAATTTTTAGAAAATGATCTCCTCATCATATCTTTTAAATATTTTTCTAAAATTGAAGATGTTTAATTTTTACATAACTTCTCTTTGTCTCCAAAGCTTTAAATTTCAAAAACTTTTTATCACATTAAGTATTACTTTAAGAGTTATTTTATTTTATAATTTTCTAATATCTGCATTATTAACTTTTTTAATAACAAATATTTTTTTTTTAATTCAATCATATGATTTATACCTTTTAAATCTTTGAATTCATATGTTTCAATTACATTTTGATATAGACTTAAAATTATAGTTTTATTTTCTTGTTTAGGATTTTTAATGGTTTATTTTTGTAATATTTTTTTTAATTATACTTAAAATTTATCTTAAGGTGATTCCAATGACATTAATACTATAGACTGCCGATTAATGTATTTGAAGCGACAAAAATTGAATTGAGTAGCGGCAATTTTGTGTTTGGATCTTTTATGTAAGAAACATATGATAATTTCATAAATTTCAGGTTTATTTTTATTATATATTATATTTAAAATCTTATTTTTTTTACAAGATGAATAAAAAACATTTTATAAACATTTGCCGTTTATTATTTAATGAATATCTTTAATATTTTATATAGACTAATCAATATAAAATCAAATCTATATAGTAATAAGAATATAGTTTAAAATTTTGTCATTTCTAGAGAAGTAAGGATTTATTGTTTTCTTTAATACCTCATGAATATCTTTAAGATTTTTTAAATATATATCTTATCAAGTTAAAATGAATATTTTTTATAAGAATTAATTTAATATTTTATGTTTATATATTCAATAACAAAATTCAAAGTGAGGAAAGATATAATATGATTTGAAATTTATTATAAAATTTAATATATTTTTTATATTTTAAGAAAATGATAATATATTGTAGTGCATATGGCTGTAACCAAAAATATTGTTCAAGAAGCAAGATTTCCTTTCATAAGTATGATATCTCAAATTAAATATTCAGAATTAAATCTAAAGATGCAACTTATATTAATAACCTATTTTTTCTTGTAAAAATTATTATGTCAGATATGCTATGAAAATATTTAACATGCGATTTGGAATTTAATTACTCCAAAAACGAGATTGAATATATATGATTATATTGATAAATATTTTGAATTATATAAAAAAAAATTTTGATATAATTTCTTTTGTATTAATTTTTTAGCAAATAAAAAGAGGTTATAATTTATGTCTTTTTATATTTTATTTTTGCTTTGAATTATGTTATTCCTTAATAATTATAACTATCCATTTCTAAATATATTTATTTAAATTTAATTCACTCAAGTATAAAAATCAATAATGAATAGTATATTGTGAAAAATAAAATAATCTTATAAATTTTTACAATAATAAAAACAAATAATATATATATGTTATATTTACTTCTAACTAAAAGTATATGGTATAAAGTGTAGTTTTTTATTACAAATAATCACCATAATTTTTTCTTGACCTATAAATATTTAAGTTAAATAACATATTTTTATAACACTTGATTTATGCCCGAAAAAGTAAAGTTCTGTTAAATTTTTGCCTAAAACGTAAAATCTAATTTTAATTTTTGATTACATTAGGCAATAATCAAAACAGTATAACCATAAATGCTCTAAAAATGTTTTTTATTCATCTAGTAAAAAAATAAGATTATAAATATAATAAAAATAAACCATTTATTAAATTATCATATGTTTCTTACGTATAAACTCCAAACAAAAAATGACTGCTACTCAATTCAATTTTTGCCGCTTCAAATTTGATTTTAGCATTACGATCGGCAGTTTATAGTATTAATGTCATTGGGTGATTCAGTTAATTTCCACAATTGGTCATAATTCAAGAAATCAAAAATATGAAAAATATCAATAGGCATAAGAAATTCAACTGTTAATTCATTATTAAGTAAATATTTTTTAAGGCTTTATATGTATTCAAATATGTCCACTATGATTGATTTACATTTAAGTTATTTTAATAAGTTAATTTATACAATAATCTCGGCATAGAATTTTAATTTATAATAACTTTTCTTCTTACGTGGATTTAGAATTATTTGTAAATCATCATTGGTTACACTATATAGAATTCATAGCCTATCATCCAACTTCCATATTGATTCTTGGTCATCTCATTAGGTTAGGCATTGGTCATCTCATTAGGTTAGGCATTGGTCATCTCATTAGGTTAGGTATTGGTCATCTCATTAGGTTAGGCATTGGTCATCTCATTAGGTTAGGCATTGGTCATTTCATTAGGTTAGGTATTGGTCATCTCAATAGGTTAGGCATTGGTCATCACATTAGATTAGGTATTGGTCATCTCATTAGGATGGGTTTAGGTCATCACATTAGATTAGGTATTGGTTATCTCATTAGGTTAGGCATTGGTCATCAATTAGATAAGGTATTGGTCATATCATTAGATTAGGTATTGAACGTCTCATTAGGTTAGGCATTAGTCATCACATTCAAGTCCACCACACAGAGCCTGGGCACCATGAAGAAGAGGTCTCTTGGAACACTTGATTCTAAATAAAGAATGTTTAAAAATGTTCATTTTATTACTTGTAGAAAGCATCTTTGTATATTTTATTTTAATATTTTATTAACTAATTAAACACGATGTTACGTTTACAAAAAATATATTTGCTTGAAAGGAATAACATAGCTATATCCAAAATATAAGAGAAGCCAAAAAATAAAAAATACAAAAAGTATTTATTAAAGAGAGACTAAATATAATTTATATATATAATATTGTTTGTATTTGTTATATAGTCATCCTTTGTTTTCGAACAGAAATTATTTAAATTTCTTTTAAGCGTGAGTTTCTTGCAAACATAAGGCTTTTAAATAAAAATTTAGTTGAAAAGGTTATCTTTATGGATGAAAACAAGAATTTTTATACCAATTTTAATATTTTATAAATCGATCACACCCTCTCACTCATTGTTAGATAGACTTGATGATATATATTATATTTTTTAAATTTTCTCAAACTACTTGATTTATTAATCGTATCTATAATTTTATACAAAATACCCATGTCCTGAGTCAAATGCCCCGGGCCTAAGATCTTATTAAATTAAACATTGACCTTGCCAATTTATAAGAATGGATTTAATAGATATCAATTCAATAACTGGAAAATGGGCTTAAAATTTTTTTCGGATAATATTTCAAAATTTATAAAAATACAAAGAAAATTTTTCATAGTAATGATACAAATTTACAGGCCGAGGTCATAATATGTTATTATCGGTCAAATCATGATATTTTAAAAATATTTTTTGGGATAATGTTTTACACGTATTTATAGATATATATATAAAAAATAAACATTTTTCAATAATATTACTACCAAATTTGGTCGATAAAAAATTTAATAAGTGGTCGGTTTTGAGCTAGCCATTCGGTCAAATCTTAATATTTTTAAAAAATTAATTAGAATAATGCTTAACACCTTATTCTTCACTTATAAACCAAAAATGAAGAATTTTCCATGGATAACGCCAGCAATGCAGTATTTAGGTTTCAAATCGGTTATCGGTCAAATAACGATATTTTTAAAATATTTTTTGGGATAATGATTTGCACGTATATATAGACAATAAACCAAAAATGAACATTTTTCAAATAATATTACTACCAAATTTGGTAGATCGAATATTTAGTAAGTGGTCGGTTTTGAGCTCGCCATTCGGACAAATCTTAATATTTTCAAAAAATTATTTAGGATAATGCTTAACACCTTATTGTTCACTATTAAACCAAAAATGAAGAATTTTCCATGGAGAGCGCCAGCAACGCAGTATTTCGGTTTCAAATCGGTTATCGGTCAAATCACGATATTTTTAAAATATTTTTTGGGATAATGATTTGCACGTATTTATAGATAAATTAACCAAAGTCGAACATTTTCCAAATAATATTACTACCAAATTTGGTAGATCGAATATTTAGTAAGTGGTCGGTTTTGAGCTCGCCATTCGGTCAAATCTTAATATTTTCAAAAAATTAATTAGGATAATGCTTAACACGTTATTGTTCACGTATTAACCAAAAATGAAGAATTTTCCATGTATAACGCCAGCAAGGCAGTATTTAGTCATTAGGCCGGTTTCAAATCGGTTATCTGTCAAATCCCGATATTTTTAAAATATTTTTTGGGATAATGATTTACACGTATATATAGATAAATTAAGCAAAAATGATTATTTTCCAAAAAATATTAACACCAAATTTGGTCGATCGAATATTTAGTAAGTGGTCGGTTTTGAGCTCGGCATTCGGTCAAATCATAATATTTTCAAAATATTTTTTAGGATAATGTTTAACACCTAACTATACACGTATAAACCAAAAATGAAGAGATTTTGATCAATAACGCCAGCAATATGTTCCTTACAAACTTTCTACTATTTTTCGATTCTAAACCTACTCATTAATTAAATGTCAAAGAAACCTCTATTTTTTTAATTTTTTTTTAGGTTTTTCACATGTATTTACACCCAAATAGAAAAAAAAGCGATATCCAATATTTATTCTGGTTTCCTAATAATATATTTTCATATTTATGTATTTAACGCCCTTATGGATATAGATTTGTTAAATTTTGTAATTGAAAAATAAAATTTAAGTTGTAATAAGCTAGTAAATATATTTTTTTTCCAATAATATTAAGTAAAAATAGAATTTTAAATTATTAGGTATTTAATATCAATTTTTTACTTAATTACAAATTGATTTATGTAAAATAAAAAAAATACTTTTGAAAATTTTTTTTTAAAAGATATTATATCATCAAATTATGATTGATTATGATTAATTGCTTTTTAGCAAGGCAGTAATTAGTCATACCCGAAAAATAGATATAAATTGATTAATAATATTATAATTAATTTTTAAACAAATGACATAAACAATTTTTATAATTATTCTTTTTTATTTCTTTACAAAATATATTAAAATAATGATTGCGCAAGATAATTAAAAAAATATATTCATCTAAAATATTAATGATTTTCCAATTTAACACACATAACAGATATATTGGATAATAAAGGAAAATGAATAATTTTTAATACTTTTATAATTCTTAACTTCAAAATTTTTTAATATTCGAATTCACAAATATTTATACTCTTTGATATTATAAAATATAATATATATTTCTGCAATCGCAAATACTATATTAAATAGATAAATATTTTATAAAAAAATATTATATTTAACTTTGTATTGTTTTCCTTATTATTAATATTCTAGTATTAGTATGTATGCATAATATAAAATATAAAATTTGATTGTTAGTTAAGAGTTTGCAAATTTTAATATAATAAGTATAATTATTTTTAAAACCGCAAAATAAAAAATATGAGATGAATTCCCTGTGATTGTAAAAGATAGTGATGCCCCTGTGAACAGCCTAATTTATTACAATGATGGAAAGTTGTATAATTTATATATGGATAAATCTAGACATTCTTAGTAATGTTGGATCATTAAAAATTTTCAATGAGGTTTTTGCAAAGAAGAATAAAGGAAATTTTTGAGAATGAAGTAGATACATTAAAAAATTTAAAGGCTCAATCATATATCTGCACACTGCAGATTTGTGGTAAATAAAATCCTGTAATTTTATATAAATAACAGTTCACTAGTATTATATCATTTTTAAAATTATTTTTTATTGTATTTAAAGATTACACAAGGAACCCTTGATAGGCAATCAAAAGCATTGGCATGTAAAAGAATACTTGAAAAACATTCATTTGAAAATTGTATAGTTATTGTAAGAAATTTATATAGGATATGAGTAGACCTGTGCGCCGATGTCTCAATTGACGGCGGCCGCCGCCTACTAAATTGTCGGCGGCGCGATATTTATTTTAAAAAATTTTTTTAATAAATTTAATTTATAAATCAATGTATTACATTTTTTTATAATTTGGCGCTCTTTTCTAACACATTGTTAACATAGTTTATTTCTTAAATTATTTCCTGTCTCACTTCAATTTAAATTCATGTATTTTCTCATTCTCAGAAATAGACTAAGGAATTGCATTTTCACTCAGATCAGAGTCACATAAACAACATATGTTAGTAATATTCTATTGATTTTTATTATAACAAATATATATTTGGAATGCAAACAAAATATTAAGTAAGAAATATAATAAATCAGAATTCAGATTTAGCTAAATTATAATTATCATGAATAAATAGAATTTTATCAAGATTGGTGGGACATAAAGAAGTCCTTTTTGCATTGAGTATTAATCCAGCAATGGAAAAAATTCTTTCGCTGGGTGTACTGGTTGCAGGTATACAAAGAACCTTCCTAGCTAAATTAGCAAGCCTAGGAAGTTCCAGTTGCTTTTTCTTCCAAAAGGTTAATGCATCCTCTTCTGGGATATTATTTTGGCTTAGCAAAATATGGCATTCTTGTTCTAAATTACTTATATTGTTATAATCACTGCCTGGAATGGAATGTTTACGAGCTATTTTGGCGATATAAGAACTGAAAGTCTCCCCATTATCTTCAACTTGGATTTCACTTTGTGCATTTTTATCATTTTCTAAAAGTTTTAAATGTCTTGTTAAAAATTGCAATGATGTAGTAGAATTTGAATTTAAATATTCTGACACAATTTTCAGATTTTGAAATCTGGGATCAAGGAGAGTCGCTAATATCTAATGTTCAATCAAAATATAATTTTATTAATAAAAATATAAAATAACTTGAAGTTCAGTAATGGGAAACCTATGGTCAAGCTTTTTTTGCATATTTTCTTTTAAACAAATAATATCTGAGGAATCAGATATATTGATCTGTATGTGGGTTTCTATTTCACTGCGAAATAATAACCCTAGATTTATAGTCGATCCCTTTTGGGAGGAAAGAAATTCCACCGACTCTCGGAATGGAATTAATACGGCATAAAGCTCGCCAATCATATCCCATTCATTATTAAAAAGTTTTAAACATTGTTTTCCTATTTTATTCAAAACATTATTAATAGGATTTTTGTTCACGCTACGAACACTTTCTAGCATAATTAATATGCTGTGCCAGCGGGTAGGGCAATTTAATTCTAACGTTTTTATATTATATAGATTGGTTGGTGTAATGACATTTCTATTATCCGCTTCGTTATCAAAATGGTCATCAAGGTATGGATCAGAATCATCAATATCCAAGATATGACCTGTCTCATAAATTGACTGGAGACATTTACGATGCTCATCTTCAATTTCACATTCCAAATCAGCTACTCGATATCTGAGGGCTGAAATAATTTCTCTAATTTTTTTAAGGAGATTATCAATTCTGGCAACTTTTTTTATGCCATCAACTGTAACCAAATTATGTAGTCCATGGCCTAAGCATAAATGATGCTCATAATCCCCCAATCTGACGCTTCTTTTGACATTTGCCCCTGCATCAGTTACCATTTGTATTATTTTGGCTTTTAAATGAAACTCCTCTTCGATACCATCAATCTCCGATAATATGGTTTCCCCAGTATGCTTTTGAGTCACATTTCGGGTTGCCAGGGTAAAATATTTTAAAACAAAATTTTCATCTAAATGATGAAGACTAAATGTAATATAATTTCGCCGCTTGAAATGATCGGTCCATAAATCAAAAGTAATGGAACAGAATTTTGGACCAGCATTAATCAGGTTTAAAACATGTGTCTTTATAGAATAATAAACATCATCAAGTGCTCCCCGACTAATAGTTGTCCTATTAGGCAATTCTGATGAGGAATCAATTATCTTATATTTCTATTTTTTTAGGCAATTTAATTTTTAATAATCATTTTATTTAAATTTTAAACCTTTAGAAAATCTGTCATCCCATTATTGCTTATAGAATCAAATGGCAATAAATCTAAGCAGCACATCAAAACATAATTTCGCCCTATTAGAAAAAAGATATTTAAAAAAGAGAAACAAATAAAAAATTTGATTTAGTTTTGAACTTTCAAAATAAAGTTTTACATAATTTAATAAAATATATTTTTAGTTTATTTTATTCATTAAAAAGATCTCAAAATAGAGCTGATAATAAACAAACTAAAAATTTAGTTGTTTTAAAGTTTTAATAATTATTTTAATAAATTTAAATTATACATTAAGTTTATGCATTAAAAGGATCTCAAAATAGAGCTGACAATTAACAAACTAAAAAATTAGTTGTTTTAAAGTTTTACATAATTATTTTAATAAATTTAAATTATGCATTAAAAGAATCTCAAAATAGAGCTGACAATAAACAAACTCAAAATTTAGTTGTTTTAAAGTTTTACATAATTATTTTAATAAATTATATATTAAGTTTATACATTAAAAAGATCTCAAAATAGAGCTGACAATAAACAAACTAAAAATTTAGTTGTTTTAAAGTTTTACATAATTATTTTATTAATTTAAATTATACATAAGTTTATGCATTGGATCTCAAAATAGAGCTGACAATAAACAAACTAAAAATTTAGTTGTTTTAAAGTTTTACATAATTATTTTAATAAATTTTATATTAAGTTTGTACATTAAAAAGTTCTCAAAATAAGAGCTGACAAAACAAACTAAAAAATTTAGTTGTTTTGAACAAATAGAGCTTAATAAAATTAATTTAACAAACCAGTTAAAAATTTAAAATGAATATTAATAAACATTAATACTAACCTAAGAGCCATTTTTTATCTTTTATATTCTTGCTACATGTTGGCGTTGGCTTTAGAAACATTTTTAGAGTTTGAATGGATTTATTATTATTAGTTTTTTCTGATATTTTATGCAAATTTAGTAAGTGACGAGAAAGGTTACTCGTACTTATATTTTTGCTATAACATTTGATATCATAACTAATATATAAATTATATATATATATATAAGTCTAAAATTAAAATAAATTACTGTGAAAATGGATTATTTTTATCCGAATCTTCCTCATCTTTTTTCCCCAATTTTAAACAAGGTTCACAATAAATATAATCAGGCATTATCGTGCTTTTCTTATTCTCATTCTTCAAAATAAGATTTCCAAAGTACTTCCACACATAACTTGATTTTTGATTAGTAGAGAGAGAGTTGTTATTTCATAATTGTATATAGGGTGGTTTAAAACGCGCAAATCCATAAAAATAATTAATATAGCCGAAATGAATATGGTGTATGAATGAATGTAAATGATATACACTATTCTATTATATAAAGCAATAGAATACAATTCATGTTTTATTATATTAATGTTAATATTCAAATTTAAATAATAATAATTTAATATATAAATATAATTAAACAACATTCTAAATATTACACACGCCGCGCCGCCGCCATAAGAAAAATCGGCGGCTACCCGGCTCACGTTGCTGATCTCAATCGGCGGCTGTTCCGGCGTGAATAAAATTGCCGGCGGCGCACAGGTCTAGATATGAGATTTCTGATAAACTAATTGCTACTGTTACGTATAAGTTGTCTCAAGTCATTTACTGAATGTGGTGTAAAATTAAATGATCTTGACAATGATTTTGAGGATGAGGATTACCTATTAGAATTTAATGAAAAAATGATGGTTAGTGTAGAATTAAAAGTTTAGAGCACCATTGTAGAATATAAAAAGCATAGTTGAATCTAAATAAAAAATAGATGACAGATTTAATAATGAAGGGTATGAAGTTTGAAACATTAACAAAATTTATGGTTTCCTTTATTCTCCCTTAATTATAAAATAATTGAATTAACATTATAAAAATATTATGCAAAAATTTATAAAAAAATTAAAGTTAAAAATATTTTACAAAAGAAACTAAAAAAAAATCTTTCCAAAAATTGAAAAGTATAATGATTCTTTTTGTGCCAGAAAAAAACAAATATTATATATTATAATCTATTTATAAAAATTTGCATAACCATCAAATATTATACGAAGATAAAATACCCAATAATTATTATTTCTATAAAATATGAATAAAACAAAAATCTATAAAATGAATAAAACATAAAATTAGAATGATATAAATTATAAATAAACCATCGTTACAAACAACATACGTAAAACATAAAATTAGAATAGAATCTTCGATCACAACACTTATTATATAATTTTTTTGATGTTTATCTTTAGTTTATTACCAAGCACATCAGGTGCGCCCACACTTTATCCCTAATTGACCCCGAAATATAGTCGTTCTGTAATATCAAACTCAGAAGAAAAAATATACAAAATTATGGAATTCATGTGGAAGGCCCAAATCTTTAGAAAAGATAAGGGAGATAACAGGTGGTAATCAGCTGAAAGTTCTATGCATAACCAGAGAAGTCACATTTGAATTTATTAGTCGAAATATTTGATTGTCCATTTTTAAAGAAGGGGTTATTGTTTATATTGAGAAATATTGTAAGGTTTTAAGCCCAGACAAACTACAAGGGCAGAGTAGTACATTTTGAATTAGTGCCTATACTATTTGTGGTTAAAAGATACTTTAGCAAATTTAATTTAAGTTTGCAATATTGTCTATATTTATTAAAAGCTGTCCAAGAAGTGGGAAAAATATTTTGATTTTTCCTATGATATGAATATAATGACTCTTTTTTGACATTATTATCACATCCATATTTTAAGAACTTATGGATTGAATAGAAAAAATACTTTAAAAATATATTATTAAAAAAAAGCCCTAAATGAAGTACCAGTAGTATATAAAGTCAAACTATAACACCAATAGATTTAATGAAAATGATGATTTATTTTTTTGGAAATAAATGTTATTGAGTTCTATAATACAAATAATGAGCGAAAGATTTTTAATTATATTAAAGACTGTCGAAATACATTAGAAATTAATTATTGTCCCTCCATTTTTTTAAAATATAATACTATATACCTTCATCAGCTCCAGTTGAAAGGTTAATTTTGGCACAATGTTAAATGCGCCGAAAGGGTCATAAATTATTTTTAAAATTGATTATCTTAAAAAATAATAATTTGTTTTTTTCTTAAGTACCAATTTCTTAAGTACAATTTCTTAATTACAAAAAACAAAAAATATAGATTAATATACGGTTTTTATTGAATCTACAATAGCAACATATCAAAACAGTTATTGAATCTACAAGGATAATTTTCTTAATTACAAAAAACAAAAAACATAAATTAATAATTATAAAATTTTTTTTAAAATAAACAAAAAACTCTAATTTTCCTCTTTTTTCAAGGTTTTTATAACCCAACATAATAATAATGACAAAATTATAATATTGATAAAAAAAAATAATATTGACAAAAAATATTGACAACAAAAAATGTTCAAAATGACTTGCTATAAAAACAAAAAAAAATATTTACAACACGCCCGCCATTAATTACAATTAAACCTGCTATAACATGAAAACAAATAAAAATAACATTGACGCGAAGTGAACAATACTATTGTATATATATTATCGCACATATGTTTCCCCTTTTTTTAAAATTTATTTTACAATTATATATTTATCTATATTTTTTTTTTATACTACCAAAAAAAAATCATACTACATATAATAAAAATCTTCTTACTGTTTTCTAAGCAATTCCTCTAACTCCTCGACCAATATATCAACTATCGGCCATTCTTCCTGCAATTCAGCGTCGTTATTAGAATTTGGTGCTGACTCCCGCGACGGTTCCACTACCGTCACCAGTCGCTCAGTCTCCAACTCCCCAGTAGTTGTTTGTATGTTTTCCGCCCTCGTCACCGCTGGTAACACGGTCCGACTGGCCAGGCTCTTCGTCTCCGCTCTCCACTACCACTTTCATCTCTTGCTCCTATGAAATTTCTTCTGCCATCATACCTTCTCACAAAAGCATGGCGGGGCCCGCGGGGGCATCGAACTTTCAAGTGACCTCGGGCTACACCGATGAAGCATAATCTAACATTTCTTATTGTGCGCCTTCCCGAATTATTGGGTTCGGGCAATTCGGACTCCCACCCCTCTCCGTTGATCATTTCAAATGGCGCTATTTGTCTTCTTCGCGGGGATCTGGGAATGGGTCTCGATTCGGGATACAAACGATTTCCCTCTGCATCTACCCTGCCCTGGAATATACTAATTCGAATCGTGATATTCTCCCAATAAATACATTCATGGATGGCTGCTAAGTCACATTATAAAAGAAAGGTATAATGAAAAAAATATATAATGTACTTTTAACAACTTCTTGAATACAAAAACAAATTTCTTTACAGCTAAAATTTTAATAATTTATTTTCTGAATGAATTTAAAATATAAAATTTTGGATACTCCTCCCTTTATTCTTTCCAATAACCCTCTTCAAAACATGTTTATCCCTTTTTTTTTTAAACTGTCATCACCCTTCTATTCCCTCTCCAACAAGATACAATCTTGTACCAATTTTATTCATTTCCATGATTTATTAACTTGACAATTCAATATAAACTATCATTTGGGCACCACCACATAACATTTTTTTATACCATAAGTTATCTGATTTATGACGTTTTATGAGCCAATAATGCTATTATTTCTCTTCAAAAAAAATGAGCGAGGGAAACAGAAAATATTTCACCAATCGCGTTTATTAAGTATCATATGATTGGAACATCACACTGCTATTTTAAGATACATATTATCCCGTAAATGGGAATATATATATAATTAATTCATGATATTATTACATAGACAAATACATTCCTTTTTAATTTCATATAATATGCCATATCGTAATCTTCCTGGCTCCAGTCCCCTTTTTAGTTGGTCCCGATGCATTATTCCTTCTCTTTCTTCAGAGAATTTTACTCGACTTAATTTATTTCCAATGTTTTCTACTATCACCCCTGACTCCCACCTTCTTGTACCTCCATATATTCTTGCCCACACGGTTTGTCCCACCATAAATTCAGGTTTCTCCGTTATCTCTCTCTCCACCTCTTGATGTAGTTTTAAATCCAATAATATCCTGGTTCGCCGCCCTAAAAACATCTCTGCTGGAGAGTGTTCTTCCCTCTTTCGACTGTTGTTATAATAAGTTACAGCTATCCAAATTTCCCCATCTCCATACTTTGATTTTCTTAACCAGCTCTTAACAAGTGCTACCATTCCGCCTGGCCGTTTGAGCTTGGATGGTATGGAGGCGTTAAAACGTGTCTCGCCCCTGTTTCCTCACAAAATAACTTGAATTGACCACTTATGAAGGCCGGACCCCATCCAAAACTATTATATTAGCTACTCCAAACCGGGCTTAAAGTTTTTTTAACATCTTTATCACGACTTGGGTTGTCAATCCCCTCACTTCTTGTACTCTACCCATTTGGAAAAAGCATCAACCACCAGGAGATACATCTTGTTTTCAAAGTCGAGAAAATCTAAATGGATTCTCTCCCAAGGTCGTACCGCTTTCGGCCATACGCTTCTCTTGTCTTTACGGGGCATACTGGCCCATGAATTACACATCAAACAACCTCGGCATATATTTTCAATTTCCTTATTCATGCCAGGCCACCACACATATTCACGCCCCCATTACTTCTTCGCTCAATCCCTTGATGTCCTGCGTGTATCATAGATAATACTGCGCCTCTCAATTTCACTCGTACTACTCGTCTGTTTCCTCTGACCAGACATTCATCCACTATGGTCAGCTCTTTTTCTATGCACTTAAAATGTTTATCTCCCTCTCTCCACGGTCTCTTTCCCATAACGTTCCTTTTAATTCTCATTAGTTCGCGATCTTTCAAGGTGATCCTCTTTAGTTCCTCCCAAGTCACGGGACCACCTCGAGCTATCCTTGCTATCGTTCTAATTAGTCCCTTTTCTTTCTTTTCTTCCACTTCTCCAGACCCTATTTCTCTTTCCTCTTCTCCAGCCCCACATCGAGACAAAATATCAGGTAAATAGTTTTCCCTTTCCCGCCTATATTTCACCTGCACATCAAAACTGCCAACCAGTAATAACCATCTTTGTAAACGAGGAGATAACATCAGCTCCTTATTATCTTTTTTGAAAAGATAAACCAAAGGTTTGTGATCTATGTAGATTATAAATCGACGTCCAATTAAGTATTCCCGGCACTTGGTCAATCCAAAAATAACTGCCAAGGCCTCTTGTTCTATTACTGAATACCTTGTCTTCGCTGCTTTAAAAACTCTCGAGAAAAACAAAATAGGTCTCTCCACTTCGTCTATGTAATGTAGCAATGCTCCGCCCACACCCCTACTTGAAGCATCCACGGACAATATCACTTCCAAATCGTTATTAAAACATACTAAAATGGGTTCTCTTCCGATTCTACGTTTCAACTCTTCAAAGGCCTCTTCCTGCTCATCTTTCCACACAAATTTTTCTCCTTTTTTAATAATTTATATAATGGTGCCGCTATCTGCGCAAAGCCCTCCACAAAACGGTGATAATAGTTTACCATTCCCAGGAAAGCCTGTACCTCCACTTTATTATTAGGTCTCAGCAAGCTTGTTATGTTCGCCCTATTTTTGTCTAAAGGTTTAACCTCCTTTCCATTGATTTTACGACCCAAATATATAACCTCAGACACTCCTAATACACTTTTCTCTGCGCTTGCCCGTAATCCTTTATCCCTGTTATCCCTGATTCTTTTGAACACCTCCTCCAATCTTCGTTCATGCTGTTCAGGAGTTTCTCCCATTACCAACACATCATCCATATAGTAAAATACTCCTTTTAGACCTTGAAAAGCAGCCGCCATTGTTCGTTGAAAAATCGGAGCCGACACGCTAAGTCCAAACGATAATCTACAAAATGCATACAACCCCCTTGGAGTAGTGGTTAATAATCTTTGTACTTCAGGTTTTACCCGTAATTGTAAATATGCGTTAGAAAAGTCTACATTCGAAAAGTACATACTACCCTTCAAATTGGCCAATATTTCTTTAATTCGATGCAACGGATATTTGACCTCCACTACCCACGGGTTTAGCGTGACCCTAAAATCTGCGCATAAACGGAGCTTTCCATTAGCCTACTTCACCGGTACCAATGGTGTTGCCCATTCGCTATATTCTACAGGACATACTATACCTTTTTGCACCCATTGATCCAATTCCTTATCCACTTCGCCATTCAAACGGTATTCGCCGTAACGCACAAAATTTTGGTACATGTCCCTCCTTTAATTTGATATCTACTTCATAATCTCTTAGACATCCCAAACTTTCTTCAAAGATTTCCTTATAATTATTCACCAATCTTCGCACTCCTTCTTGCACTTTTATTATCGCAAATTCCATTTCTTCATTTCGAAATTCCTCGTCTTTTAGCCGCCCTCTCTCGTTCTCCTTCATTATTATTTCTTGATTATATATTCTTTTGGTATTTCCTTGTTTCATACCATCATTTTCCGACCATTCTTTCTGCAACTTTGCTTCACCATTTGGAATTTCATCTAGTTTTACTTCTAATTCTTCATCATCATTAATTTCTTCCTTCCTTTCAGCATCCTCTCTTCCCTCTTTTCTCCTAAAATCGCGACAATCCCTAAAATTCCCACCGATATCTCCCCTAAAATTCCCCCCGATATCTCCCCTAGAATTCCCCCCGATATATCTCCCCTAGAATTCCCCCTGATATCTCCCCTAAAATTCCTCCCGATATCTCCCCTAGAATTTCCACCGATACCTCCCCTATAATTCCCCCCGATATCTCCCCTAAAATTCCCCCCGATACCTACTCTTCCTCCTCTTCCTCCCCTTTCTCCCCCCAAAAAGGTCTCAATTTCAGGTAATTTATCTCTATACCAATAATTCATATATTGATTTCCCTCATCCCTTTCAATAGGTACAAATATACCGCACCAAGCAAATACACCCCAAAAATTACAATCTGGACCTATTCGCGTGATCCAGTCCTATCCCAATACGGCCTCTACTCTTCGATTAATTATCCATAAATCCAATATCTCCACTCTATTGTCCAACATCACTTTTAATTCTACTCTTCCCATTATGGCTACTTCTGATCCATCCAACTGCCGGATCTTGATGTTTTCGCTTTTAATCATTCCCTCCGACCAAATACTCCGAAATTTCTCATATCCCATCACGGAGATAGCTGCCCCGGTGTCAAATAACATGCATACCATATTCCCATTCAAATTAATCTATACTCTAGGGCAAGGATCATGCACTATTTCCTCTTGGATCATATTTATACATTTCGACTTCTCCCTTTTATTCCCATAATTAAATTTTTCCATTTCTTTGACCCACCGCTTCTCGACCTCTGTGGTATATCTTTTGCTCTCATATAGTCACAAATACTGACATTCTCTCGCCATATGTCCTTCCTTGCGGCATCGAAATATATTATTTAAACTTTTATTCTCCGTTAAATTGAATATTTCTATATCCTTATTTTTCCCGCTTTCAAGCATTCTTACATTTGGAGCAATTTGAGCCATACCTCTCTGTGGAAAACCGCCCCTTGTATTGAAATTGGCAACATTGCATTCCTCCCTATTATGACCAAATCGTCCACAACCCGCACAACGTAATTTATCACGTTTTCCCGGGCAATAAGGAGCTATATGTCCATATTTTCCACATTCGAAACATTTCGTTTCTTGGCAATCTCTTACCATATGGCCCTGTTTTCCACAATTATAACAATTTAGATTTTCTCTCCCCCGTGGATTAAAACCTGGCCTTATTTCCATTCGTCTTCCCTGGGAATTTTCTCTTGACCATCTATATGGCCCCAATTGATTGTTATATCTAGACCCTCTATAACGGTCTCTTTTTTGCATGTTATCAATCCTATCATTTATATTCAACTCTCCTAGGCTACTATCAGTCCATCCTTTGATCAATTTCTGTACAGGTAACCAGGTTACCTTACCCATCACATCTTCTTCTTCGTTATGTCCTTCGATGGTCAATGTTTGTCCCTTAATTCTTACATTTCTACTTCTTCTAATTCGTCTTCCAAATATTAAACTACATACCCATATTACTAAAATGAGAAGTGCTCCCAGAATATTATACTGGATCTCCCAGTTTTTATGAATTTTAAGCTTTTCATAACCAATTCACAAGAAATTAACTATAACTTTTATAATAAAAATTTATATCACTTGGAGAGTTAAGAGATAAGATAGGAATAGGACTGAGAATATTCCTATAAAGCACATATACATAAATATAATGACTAAATTTTATATATCACTACTATTCTTTGTATGATATTTTAAACTAAACACACTATTCCGTGTTTACTCTGTTTCAAATAATTAATTCACGAAAATTAATGTAAAATAGCTTTAAATTTCAACAATTTAACTAATAATTTCACACTACTGGTATAAATGTTTAATAAACTAATATTTATTCCAAAAAAATTTGTCTAAATTTATTTAAACTAGCGCCTTATTCGCTTTAATTATATTTGTAACCAGCGGTTTATTCGTTCTAAAAATATTTGTAATAGCGTTTTATTCGCTCTGATAATATTTGCAAATATCAAGCGACTTATTTGCTTTATATTTTTTTTAAATAGCGCTTTATTCGCTCTAAAAATATTTGCGAATCTCCCTCGTTTAATCGCTTCAATTTTTTTTGTAACAGCGCTTTACTGGTTTTAAAAATCTTTACAAATCTACAGCGTTTTATTCACTTCAATATTATTTGTACTAGCGTTTTTTCGCTTTACTAATTCTTGTAAATTTGACAGCGGTTACTCGCTTCAATTTTATTTGTTCTAGCGCTTTTTCCGCTTTACTAATTTTTGTGTTATTCGCTTCAATTTTATTTGTACTAGCGCTTTTTTCGTTTTACAATATTTGGAAATTTCCCAACGATGTACAAATAAATTGAAACGAATTTAATTTGTATTAGCGCTTTTTCGCTTTAACATTTGGAAATTTTCCAAAGATTTATCGTTTCAATTTAATTTGTACTAGCGCTTTTTTCGCTTTAACAATATTTGGAAATTTCCCAAAGATTTATCGTTTCACTTATTTGTACTAGCGCTTTTTTCGCTTTAACAATATTTATAAATTTCCCAACGATTTATCTTTTCTATTTGTACTAGCGCTTTTTTCGCTTTAACAATATTTGGAAATTTCCCAAAGATTTATCGTTTCACTTATTTGTACTAGTGCTTTTTTCGCTTTAACAATATTTGTACCGCGATTAACCTCTAGGTTCTGGTGTTCAATCAACACGGCACCAATTTCTTAAGTACCAATTTCTTAAGTACAATTTCTTAATTACAAAAAACAAAAAATATAGATTAATATACGGTTTTTATTGAATCTACAATAGCAACATATCACAACGGTTATTGAATCTACAAGGATAATTTTCTTAATTACAAAAAACAAAAAATTTAAATTAATTTTTTTTTAAAAAAAACAAAAAAACTCTAATTTTCCTCTTTTTTCAAGGTTTTTATAACCAAACATAATAATAACGACAAAATTATAATATTGATAAAAAAAAATAATATTGACAAAAAATATTCAAAATGACTTGCTATAAAAACAAAAAAAAATATTTACAACAGTTTTAATATATTTTAACTACTCCTTTGCAAATTAATATCTCAATTATCATTAAAAATACTAGTCTCCCTTCTCTGCCTATGTCATGAATGGGCTAAAACGAATATTAAAATGCCTGATTATTTTAATCAACTCATCATTAAATATTTTATTAATTATTGTAAATATTCATTCTTATTATATGAGTATTTTATGTTATTCACCAATAAATAATAAAAATTGTTTTTATAAATTCTAATTTAATTGCTAATGATAATTGTTGTGATTAACGATAATTTTTATATATCTAATTTGATGTTTTACTTATTTTGTGATTAGGGATGATTTTTTTATGATAATTTTATGTTTTATTTATGTGGTGTTTTTAAACGATGGTTTTATTATTTTAATTTTTATTTCAATTTTTTGTTTTATTCATATTTTTGGAGTATATTAATAAGTTTTATGTTTCGTATAATTTGGGTGGATATGCTAATAATAATCGTTTTTTATCTCAGAAATTATTATTAATCTTTTTCTTTTTTGAAACATAGAATAAAGTGATAGTTTATTCGATCGTGTTATTTTATTAAATTATTTAAATTTTAGTTAATTATTTAAATCTTATTTAAATTTAAATTAATTCATTCAATCCTGTACTACGACTTTGAAAAATAATTTTATCAAAGTATCTTGTATTTAAGATACTTTCCTTTAGAAAAAGATACAAGTATTTTTATCTTGTATATTTATGATATTTTAAAAAGGATACTAATATCTGTATCTAAGATTAAATTTTTATAAAGAACCTGTATTTATATCTAGATTCGTTTTCTGGAGGACCTGTCCAACTCTGCAATTGTGTTATACATAGTGGCCTGGAAAAGGGCACTTTATTCTTTAAATAATTATGTGATCATATTGAAATCAGGGTTGCCAGCTCTTTTCCAATCAGCAAGAGACTCCCGCAATTTTTTAGTTTACACGCAGACATCTCACTTCCGCAAAACTATGCAATTGTCTACCACATAAATCTATTGTAATTTTCAAATTTCTTCCGCACAATTTTTTTTTTTGACATTTTAACGTTTTTAATATATAAATAATAATTTTGATCCTTACCTTAATCATATGTTTTATTTTTATCCAAAAATAAATCAACATCATTCATTCATATTTTATCATTTTCCTATTTTAAAAAATATTACCTATTTTGAAATTATAAAACGTTACCGACTTTGTTAATATAAAGTAATTATAAGAATTAATAGATAAGAATATAACTAAATTAATACACAATCCCGGCCGAAGGCCGGTGCAACGTTTTAAATGAATTCCTGTTTTAAATAAATTCAAATTTAGTGATATTGATATTTATGACTGACATGTTAAGATTTAATATTATTTTTTTCAGTGATATTGACATTTATGACTGACGCGCATATATTAAATAAAATATTTCTATTAATACTGACATTTATGACTGACGTGTAAAGATTAAGTATTATATTTTCTACTCTTACATTGATATTTAAGGCAATTTGCTTATTTTGTATTTAAAATTAACTCTTAAAGTTTTATATATTAATTTAAGGAAGTTCCAAAAAAGTTTAATATAGAGATGTGAGATAAAACAGGATTAGAAATAATATATAAGTTATTAACATTTTTAATTAATTTAAATTCTTTATTTAAATTGTATATAAAATTTACGCATATATAAAGATTAGAAAAGATATAAAAAAGACATGCGTTATAACTATATGCGACATAAATAAGATATACGATATAAATATAAATAAGACATGCGTTATAAACATATGCGATATAAATAAGACATGCGTTATAAAGATATGCGATATAAATAAGATATACGATATAAATAAGACATGCATTATAAAGATATGCGATATAAATAAGATATACGATATAAATAACAAATAAGACATGCGTTATAAAGATATGCGATATAAATAAGACATACGATATAAATAAGATATGCTTTATATAGATATGTGATATAAATAAGACATACAATATAAATAAGACATGCAATCCCGGAAAATAATTCCCAGGGAAAAAAATCCCGGAAAATAAATCCCCGGAAATTAATTCCCCGGAAAAAAATCCCCAGGAAAATAATTCCCCGGAAAAAAAATACCCGGAAAATAATTCCCCAGAAAATAATTCCCAGGTAAATAATTCTCCGGAAAAAAAATCCCCGGAATAAAATTCCCCTGGAAAATAATTCCCCGGAAAAAATTTCCCCACTATACATTGAATTGCTAATGCATTGCTAAACTGCATTGCTAAAAGGCAATCAATCATTATCAATTATAAATCAATCAAAAATTTATTACGTATATTTTTTTAATGATAATTTTTTAAACTTTTTTTAAAATATATTTAAATCATTTTTTATTATAAATGAAGAATACTGATTAAATGATATAGTATATAATTTTATTTTTATTTAATATTATTAATAAGAAATTTATTTTTCTAGCTTATTAAAACAAATATACATTTTATTCAATTTTAAAAATTAACAAATATATATCCGTAAGAGGGCGTTATATGTTTGAATATGTATCATTTTAGGAAACCGGAATGATGATTGGATAGCACTTTTTTTATATTTGGGTATATATATACATATGAAAAACCTAAAAATTAAAATTTTTTTTTAGGTTTCTTTGATGTTTAATGAGTAGGTTTAGAATAGTAAAACAATGGAAATTTTTTAAAGTAAATATTGCTGGCGTTATTTATCAAAATCTCTTCATTTTTGTTACGTGTATATTTACGTGCTAAGCATTATTCTAAAAAATATTTTGAAAATGATTTGATTTGACCGATTGCCGAGCTCAAAACCGACCACTCACTAAATATTCGATTGACCAAATTTATTAGGAATATAATTTGAAAAATGTTGATTTTCGTTTTATATATCTATAAATACGTATAAAACATAATCCTAATAATTCTTCAGAATTAATTTTATCAAAATTTTTAAATATTTTATTTGAGAATTATTATTTCGTTGATTTATTTATAGGGAATTTTTTCTCCTAATTTTGTAATTTTAATTATCTTAAAAATGGAGATTTTTTTTCCGGGGAATTATTTTTCTAGATTCTTTTTTAATATAGCTTACATTTAATATATTTATTGTAGCTTTCGTTCTCTTCGCTACACTGTACAAGGTACGATTCCCAAACAATTTATTTTAAATGAAATAGTTACATTTCTCATATTTAAATAAATATATTATGCTAAGCTAACCTATCTCATATTTTACTTTTAATAAACCTTTTATCGGTCCGTTGTCTCACCCCCTCCTTCATTATTATATAGGATTTAACTTGTAATATAAAATAAATTTATTGAATTTAAAACAAATTAAACAATAACATAAAATTTATCGAATTTAAAAACATTTAATGGTAAATCTAAATATATTTCCGCGAATATGAAGTTGATGATTTATTTTCAAAAAAGATACTCCAGCAGTAGTCCGCCAACATATTTATACGATTCTTGCCGGGAATTTAAATTGAAAACTTAAGACCCTTCAAAACGAAATTCTTTACCATTTTTCTCAAAAAGCAATCGATAAAAAATTAATAAATTTATAAGGAAATATAAATCTAACACTATCACCAATTTTCAGGGATTTTCATTTGATACTTTTTAAAATATATCCGTATTACCATTTTTGAGATTTCAAAAAGTTGCCTTTATACGATAATATTTTTAAAACTTGACGTGAAGGGAAAACTTAGAAAACGAATTCGAACTCAATGTCAAATTCTACACCAAAACTTGTTTTTATTTATTTTTTCTCCCATTTTTCTTGTCACACAGTACAATTAATAAAAATTGATAAAGACATAAATATTAAATAAAACCTATACAATAATTTTAATCTATATTTTTTCAACTTTTAGGTAGAGATATCAACATCCAAGGATGTTTTTATCATCTAACTCAATCAACTCATAGAAAGATTCAGGAATTGGGGTTAGAATCATCATATCGGAATGATTCAATGTTATGCTTATTTGCAGCTATGATCGATGGATTAGCATTCTTACCTATACACGATGTCAAACGAGGTATGGAGTATTTAAAAACCATTGTATCGGATGAAAACAAAGAATTATTGTTTTATTTTGATAAAAATTATGTGAATGGAGAATTGAGACATGGGAAAAACTCTCAAAGGCAAGTAGAGCCATTGTTCTCACCAGAAACATGGAATGTGTTCAATGTTACGATTGCTGGGGAAAATCGAACAAACAATGTATGTGAAGGATGGAATAACCGATTTAAGCATATTGTAGGCAACAAAAAACCGAAGATATGGGAACTACTCGAAAAAATAAGGATGGAAATAGCGGTTGATATGGGAAAAATCGGCAAATGGAATATTGGGACACTCCCCAAAAAAATCGTATTTATGCAACGAAACAAACTATTTTAAAAAATTTATGCATTGATTATTTAGAAGAGAGAAGGGACTTGCCCAATTTTCTCTCTTCAATTGGAGAACATATACGTTCTAGAATTGTTTCTTTTGAATAATATAATTTATTATTCTATATATCATTTAATAAAATTATAATTATTTATTTTCTGTAACTTTTGAAAAAAATTCATAAGCAAAATAATAATTGTTAGATTAGAAAAATATAATACTCACTGCTGATAATCACCTCTGGATGTATTTTGATTAAAGTGGTCAGCATTTTTCATTACTTTTGGCAGTATTTAATTAAAATTGGGCAGTAAAAAATATAATTTTGCAAGTTTTATGGTGATTTTGTATTCAGTCAGTTAAATTCTTAAAGTAAGTAAATACTTCAGTAAAATAATTTTTATCAAATAGAGGGTATCAGATTGAATTGCTAATTTCCTATTTAGCCACAAAATTTATAAAATTATATTATTTAATAGCTTATCCTTGTAAAAACAAAAAGGGGCGCTATTTAAGAGTCAGTAAACTGTGAAAAGCCTTTTATCATATTTCTAAAAAAATGATTAAAATTTGTGTAAAAATAATTTTTCAATAAATACCTAAAAGTTGATGAAAGTGTGTAAAGGTGAACTAGATTTATTTAACTTTCGTTTTATTATTTAAAATCTCAAATCCTCGAAGAAATTTGACTTTAAAAAACATTTCTATTTAATTAAATACTGCAGAGCAGATCCGGGTCACGGGATTTTTTTTCCGGGGAATTATTTTCCTAGATTCAAATTTACTAGTAATATAATTTGAAAATTGTTCATTTTTGTTTTATATATCTATAAATACATATAAAACATAATCCCAAAAAATATTTTAAAAATATCGTGGTTTGGCGGATAACCGACTCGTATATGTTTTACTCGTAATTATAGATATATAAAACAAAAAATGAACATTTTTCGAATCATATTACTAGTAAATTTTATCAATCGAATATTTAGTAAGTGGGGTTTTGAGCTCGGCAATCAGTCAAATCAAATTATTTTTAAAATATTTTTTAGGATAATGCTTAGCACGTATATATATACGCGTATAATACAAAAATGAAGATTTTTCCATGGATAACGCCAGCAATGCAGTATTTGGTCATTCGGTCGGTTTTCGGGTCAAATCACGATATTTTTAAAATATTTTTTGGAATTATGTTTTATACGTATTTATAGATACATAAAAAAAAATCAACATTTTTCAATTTATCTTAATAGCAAATTTGATCAATCAAATATTTAATAAGTGGTCGGTTTTGAACTCGGCAATCGGTCAAATCAAATTATTTTCAAAATATTTTTTAGAATAATGCTTAGCACGAAAAAAATTTTTAATTTTTAGGTTTTTCATATGTATATATATACCCAAATATAAAAAAAGTGCTATCCAATCATCATTCCAGTTTCCTAAAATGATACATATTCAAACATATAACGCCCTCTTACGGATGTATATTTGTTAATTTTTAAAATTGAATAAAATGTATATTTGTTTTAATAAGCTAGAAAAATAAATTTCTTACTAATAATATTAAATAAAAATAAAATTATATACTATATCATTTAATCAGTATTCTTCATTTATAATAAAAAAATGATTTAAATATATTTTAAAAAAAGTTTAAAAAACTATCATTAAAAAAATATGCGTAATAAATTTTTGATTGATTTATAATTAATTATGATTGATTGCTTTTTAGCAATGCAGTTTAGCAATGCATTAGCAATTCAATGTATAGTGGGGAAATTTTTTCCGGGGAATTATTTTCCAGGGGAATTTTATTCCGGGGATTTTTTTTCCGGAGAATTATTTACCTGGGAATTATTTTCTGGGGAATTTTTTTCCGGGGAATTATTTTCCGGGTATTTTTTTTCCGGGGAATTATTTTCCTGGGGATTTTTTTCCGGGGAATTAATTTCCGGGAATTTATTTTCCGGGGATTTTTTTTCCAGGGAATTAATTTCCGGGGATTTTTTTTCCGGGAATTTTTTTCCGGGATTTTTTTTCCGGGGAATTATTTTCCGCTTACCGTTATAGAGATATGTTATATAAATAAGATATGCGATATAAATAAGATATGCGATATAAATTTTATATACGCTATAAATAAGATGAATTTGCGATTAAATAAGATTAATAATCAAAAAGGCTATATAGGATTGTTAAATATGTATTGTAATGAATAAATATTGATATTATGATATTGATACTGTATATTTATTTCAAATGATAGATCGAGATATAGGATTTTTCAATAAAAAAAATATTTTTATTGGTTCTATCTTGTAAATTAATAAATTTTCCACATCCAGATGCAATGGTTTCTGTCCTCTCATTGGTATAAAATCTACATTCATCTCAAAGAATCATTTAGATGTTAAAATCTTCCTAAATACTCTTTTAAAAAAAGACCTGCCATCATAATAGATTTGAACCAATTATGGGGACACACCTGATTATCTCACAAATACTGTGGTGGTATCCACCCAATTGCTGGGTTATTTAGAAGATTATTAGCAAAAATAATTGCCACGGGTCAAAACCCAGGGTCTTAACTTATAAATTATACGCATCAATTAGGATTTGGTGTTAAAGAAGAAGGCAAATAGCTTCTGCCATTTGTATTATATGTAAAATCCTCCTCCTAACATGGCTATTATCAAAGTAGACTTTGAAGTTGCTTTCAATAGTAAATTTCGTGAATATTTCATAAATTGTTTTTATCCCAAATTCCTGTTTATTCAAAATTCCTAGAGACATGCTGTAACATTAAAACTCCTTTATTCAGCCCTCATGTCATAGATTCTGACAAAAAGATCCAACAGGGGGCACACGTTCTCGTTTATCTTACCTTGATATTCATTATCTCATCCATTATCTTAAATCTAAATTTGATTTGGATATAAATTTTTGGTATTTTGATGATGGTGACTTTCTTCCTAAAATCATTGGTTTTCAATTTCTTGAAGTCAATTTTAAAAGACTCATTCTTAATAAGTTCAAATCCAAAATCTGTTTCCATGATAACAATATAAAAAACCCTCATCTAGCAAGATTAAATTTTTTATTGAGTACATAAATAATAAAAATTAAAAAAATAAGATTAATATAATAAAAAAGTATATTCAAACATGTTTCAAATATTTGTTCATATTGAATGCATTATTAATGCACTGGCATTTGTCATCGTTATTTTTTTAAACAGTGATTATGTACCATAAATAAGTGACAATTGTCATAATCGTTATTTTTAAATTTTTAAAATATACATAGTAAACATGTTAAATTAAAATTTCAGTGAAGGTGGACCATAGAAAAATAACAATTGTCATAATCGTTATTTTTATTTTTTTAAAGCAAATGGGTAAAAATAGGTATTGTAAACATGTTAAATTAAAATTTCAATGAAGATGTACCATAGAAAGGTGACAATTGATTTTAAAAAGTGAGAGTGGACCGGTTAAAAAATTTAAATAAGGCATTTTGAAATAAATAGTAGTGATCTGCATCGGGCCTAATTTTTCAAGCCCGGCCATCCCGAAATTTTTTTAAAGGTTTTGCCCGGCCCGAACCTGAAATTTTTTTTTTTAAATTTTGCCGGCCTAGCCCGAATTAATTTAATTATAGAAATTTATTTTTATAATTTCTCAAAATAAGCCATATATGTTATATGGCGTCTATTTTCTATAAATAAAACCACATATTTTTATTTTACATACAAAATTCAAAATTCATAAATTTAGATATATTTTAAAAAATTTCTCTAATAAATAGTAAATGTATTTCTGAAAATGCCTTGGTGGCACAATTCGCAAATATATTGAGCGTTAAATTATATAACGAATTGTGTTCATTTACCAGTATATTCAAAGATTTAATATCAGAATTAAATTAAATGGACGATGATATCATATGTACAAGTGAGGAGTTAAATGAAGAAGATGGAATATTACAATATGATTTGATAATAAATGTAATAAGTGTTTAATAGGCGTGTATGAAATCATTAAAAGTTATAATATGTGCATTCACTAATTTATTTTTGGCATTATGAATACATTTTAATTTTGTCATTTGCGGAGGTTAATTGCGAGAGAACATTTAGTAAATTAAAAAATTATAAAAAATAGGCTGAGTTGATATAGACCAAGAAAAATTAGAAGCATTTTTAATAATGTCAGTTGAACGAGAAGTATTACAGGTTGCACTAGAAAATATTCTTGTTTATTTGCGCAAAGGTTCAAAGTTAATGAGAGATTTATTAAAGTAAAAAGAGATATTATCTTAATTCTTTTAAATCTTATTTATATATATTTACAATATGATCGGTGCCTGATTTTATAAGTGCAGCAATTTTATTCTCTGTGCAATATTGTATAATTGCAATAATTTTATCTGTAATTGATTTTATATATTGAGTATGTATTCTTTTATATTTAAGATGTAATCTGGCGTAGCCACGGGGGGGGGGGGTTGCAAGGATAAATCCCCCCTTCAGAAATTTATCACTTTTTATGAATGTCATTTTAAGCTAATAAAAATATCCTTCTTAGTCCTCTCCCACCCCATGTCCCGCAAAAATGTATGCATATACCTTAAACTATTGATTATAATTTATACTTTTTAGAAAAAAACAAATTATATATAAAAAAGTCAAACCAAAAATATTATTTGGAAATGAAATATAAGCCAAAGATAAGTCTTAGACAAAAGTGAAAATTGATAAAATTAAATTATAAATTAAGTAAAATTAACGCAAAATACAAACAGTGGAATATTTTATGTTGTAGATTTATAGTATATCTAATTTTATCTGATATCTTATGACAATCAAATAATATTTATCAATAGGGAATTATATATTTTACAGAAGACTATGGAATATTGATAAGGACATCAGAAAAATATCATTCAAAGAATGTTCAGTAGCGTTAATATCTAATAAGGTACATACATTGTTGGATTAGATGAATAATAAGATGTTTAATTTGTAATAGTATTTTTAAATAAATAGATGGCGTTAAAGATTTGAATGCAAATTGTTACTTATATTTATTATCAAAAGCCTTTATTAGTAATATTTATTAAAATATTAAATGTAATATATTCTATAACTGTAAAATATGTTTATAAAAGTGGCATTTTACCTAATAATTTGTAACTAATGCTATATAATAGATAAATATCAACTATATGTCTACTTACTTTTTATAAATAAATTTCTTATAGTTGTTTGGAATAAATTTTTACCATGTTTTTGTAGGTTAATGATGCATGGTACCTTAAGGTACCATCTATCAAATTTGAATTTTGTTCATTTTTCACTTGGATAGGCACTACCTAATATATTTATAATATATATTTGAAAAATCGTGATTTTTGGAAAGCCTCTATGGCCTAGTAGGCAAGAGCTTGGCTTACTTATCGTATGCTCCCGGGTTTGATTCCCATGCTCCCGGGTTCGAATCCCGGGAATGATCATGTTTTTTTCTTATTCTTACTTGGTGGTTCCATCCTTGGGGGGATGATATATAGAAGGCCGGACTCGACCACTTGATTCCGTATTAATATATTAAATAATAAGGGTCTTATTACATTTTAATAAATTTTGGTCGGTATTTAGCAAATTAGATTGGTATTTAAAATATTTCCATACATTCACTTGGTAGTAAGCATCATTAACCGTTTTTGTATTAATGTATATTTATGTAATTTATTTTATTTTATATAAACTAATAAAAATATAGTTCCCATATGTTCCAGGCTTATATTTTGATATAACCTATTAACTAATTTCTTATATTTTAATAAATAAAGATAATATTATTTTTATTAAAATTAAAATTCTATCTTGCAAAAATATTTTATGAGTATATATATTAATAAGTCATCAATACAGTGGCGTCACTAGAATAGAGGCGCAGGGGCTCGAGCCTCCCCACCCCCCCAAAAAAAATTTGAATAGCCACCTGAAGCAAAATTTTTTTTTAATTGCTCCTTAATATCCCCTCGAACTAAAAATAAATTTTTTAATTGCCCCCTTAACGATTTCTTTTATAATTCTATTGAGTAATATATATGTAATGTAATTTCAGTAGTAGTAAAATATCGAAATCTTTTTATTCTTTTATTTCATATACCAAATCAAAATCATCATTTCTTATTCAATAATATCAAATTATATAATAATAAAAAAAAAACATTTTACAAAAGATAACAAAAACAACAATTTAATACACATCATTTATCCCCCAGTCTATCTGGTTTCGATTGTATCCTTTTGGGATATTGATCTTGACTTGTTTCTTCCTCCCTCTCCTTTAAATTCATTTCATCGTTATTATTATTAAATCCTCTTTGTTTACTATCTCTTCGGGTTTCTCTTCTACTTCAGTTCTCTCTTCTAATTCGTATTCTTCAATTAATATATTTTCGGTTCTTTTCCTTAATTGGTCCGTATGACCGATAATCGTATTAGCCGCTATACTTACTTCATAACGTTGTGATCCGAGTATGCCTTTAATAATGGCTTCTTCCAATATTTTTTCTTTATTACTGTAAAGGCGCGACCAAACTTTTTCATTTATCTGGAATTTTTGATTGTGGTATTCTAACTTCTCCTTCTTGTTCCCCCGTTCGAATATTTGATCTAACAATCCTCTAGGTTTAAATTTTAGTAGTATTTCAGCGGGACTTTGTTCAGTTTCGGTCCCTGATCTATTCCTGTAATTGTAGAGAAAAATAGCTAGACTGGTATCTAAATCCATCTCGTTTCTTTTATTCATACTTTGTTTAAAAGTTCGAACTAAACGTTTGGCCATGCCGTTTGTTTGAGGATGGTAAGGATTTCCGTGCACTAATTGAATCACGTTTTTTTCACAAAAATTATTGAAATATTTTCTGCTGAATTGGGGCCCGTTATCAGAAACGATTATCTTAGGAAATCCGAATCTTGCAAAAATATTTCTTAATATTTTTATCGTGCTTTCTGTAGTGTTAGTCATGGGAACTATTTATGGCCAGCGACTGCTAGCATCTATCACTACCAACCAATAATGATTTTGAAATGGTCCAGCATAATCAATATGTACTCGATGCCATGCTTTTGGTGGTTTTGGCCAATTTTGAACTGCTGTCTTTTGGGACATATCGTGTTGTTCCTGGAATTCTCTACATTTTTCGACCCATGTTTCTATATCTTGGTTTATATTAGGCCACCACGCATATTGTCGTGCTCTCATCTTCATTTTTACCATTCCGATATGTCCTTGTTGTATCATGTCCAACACGTTGTTTCGTTATTGTTGTGGTATTATCATTTTAGTTCTCCATAATAAACAACCTCTCTCTCTGTTGTAATTTCCTTTCTCCTTTGGCTATACTCTTTTAAACATGGATCATAGTTTATTGGCCATCCATCTATTGTATATCTGTATACTTCAGAAAGTATATCATCTCGCATAAAGGTGTTTCTCCCACCTGTATTTGATCTAGCGTTTCTTCTTTTGATAGTGGAGTTCTTAGGGATTATCTAGATAGCATGTCAGCATTTGCTATTTGTCTACTACTTTTGACTTCTATTTCATATTGGTAACTTGCTAATAATAAAGCCCATCTCTGTATTCTGGCAGTAGATGTTGTTGGTATATCTTTTCTTGGGTGAAATAAACTCGTTATTGGCTTGTGGTCTGTTTGTAATGTGAACTTTTTACCATATATAAATCCTTTGAATTTTGTAACCCCAAATATATTTTTTGCAATCTATCTAAATCTTCTTCAACTTTATCTTTTAATGCGTATGGTACGGGACGTGATTTACAGAAAATTGGTTTCTCGTTTTTCAGATAAATTTGTGCCTTAAAATCTTTCAAGCAGTCTAATTCTTTGGTAAATAATTGAGGGAATTCATTTTGTATATTAATATTATTTATTTGTATGGTCCTTTCAGGTAATTCAGTCATTTTGGGAAATTTAATTATCCAATTTCTTCCAATTAGATTTTTGGTATATCCTTTTGTAATTATGAGAGGTAGTTCTAATGTTCGCTCTTTATATTGTACTTTTACTACAGTCTGACCTAATAGTGATATATTGGTTCCTGTATAGCTTATAAGTTTTAGCATGCAATTTGTTAATTCAGGATGATTAAGTTTATTTTTTTAATCTATTTCGTTTTATACTGACCCCATCTCTAGTATCCAATTCCATTCTTATATCGCTGTTGTTTATTTTGACATCCACCCAAAATTCTGGATTATATTCGTTTTTTTTATTATTAATAAAATTTACTATATATTTTCTACAGACTTGAGGCAATGTGCCCAATTTTGTTGCATTTATAACAAGTGGCATTCTTGAAAAGACAATTTTCGTTTCTGTGGTTTCCGCCGTAGGAGTGGCATGGATTTGATTTTTTGTAGCTCGCATTGTAATTATTATATGATTTTGTTTTTCATCATTTTGTTGATTATATTGATAAAAATTATATCTCTCTACTATTATATTAGGTTTGGGATGAAAATGCTTGATTAAAATATAATGTATTTCTAATACCTCTTTATTTCCCGGACTATCAGGTGCACATAAATTTACCATTATTTTGTAAGTATCACACCCTATTGTTGCTAATAACAGAGATTTTTCTTGTGATTATGTTTAACTTGGTTGTGTGTTTTTAAATTCTTGAAATAAGTTGTACCAATCTTTGTAACAGAGGTTTAAATCCGTTAGACTTTTTATAGACTGCGCCATTTTTGTAATGTAATTTCATTAGTAGTAAAATATCGAAATCTTTTTATTCTTTTATTTCGTATATCAAATCAAAATCATCATTTCTTATTCAAATTATAAAAAAATAAACATTTTACAAAAAAGTAACAAAAACAACAATTTAATACACATCAATATAGATTTAATTTTATTATTTAAAAATTAAAAAGACTGTCTAAATTTTTAATGATTACTATTTTAATTATTAGATTAGGTTAATACATATAAATTATATTTTCACTATATCAGCTTGTAATCAAATTCTATGTTAAAAATATATCAATATCACTCACTAAATATTAATTTAGCATTAACCGTTGAAGCTTAATTGACTTTTATTATTTAAATTATTTCATAACCCTAATTAAATAAATATAATCATTTATTAATTAAAAATTAACAAATTTAATATTGTAATTAGCCGAGTTCAAAATCACTAATCAACAATATTATTGATTTTTAAATTTTATTATCATGTCTCTTCCTAAAATTATTTTCAAGGTCCAAATCCAAATAAGTATAAGAGATTTATTTATAAAAAGTAAGTAGACATATAGTTTATAATCCTCTATAATATATAATTAATTATAAAATATTAGGTCTTTTACAGACGTATTTGACAGCTATATAATATATTACAGTTAATATTTTTAAAATTTTACTAATAAATGCTTTTGATTATAAATACAAGTAACAATTTGCAGCCAATTATTTAACGCCATCTATCTATTTAAAATTTTATTAAAATTAAACGTCTTATTATTCATCCTACAATGGATGTAATAAATTAAATATCTATTCATCTCTTTTTTACGTGTTTTTAGGAAAGCTATTTTTTTCTTCTTTGAAAAACAGTTTTGAGTTAAATTTTTAATACGAATATATTTTTGATATTTTACAAACTACTAATATTTTAAGATATAATATACCAACTAGAGGTGATGCGACAATAATATATAAAATCTTAATTGTTTCATCATATCATTCTGGTCCTTATTTTATAGTTAAAAAATGTTTTCTAATATGGCATCCTTGCCGTGTAAATAACTCAAGACTTCAATATATTTGCATAATTATTTCTTCCAAAGATTTTTAGTGTTTTTATTTTATCAATTTATCCAACATAATAAATTCTGATATTAGTTTACATCGTGAGTGTCATGGCTATGACTGCATATTAACCAGCATATTATGTGCTATGTAATTTAAGATTATTATTACAGCTGCCGAGAGCATATGATTGCATATTTTAGATAAACACTAATGGTCAACTGTAGTCATTTATATATCATTAAAAATGGAAGATAATCTTTTAGAAATTTAATATCTCACAATAATTTTTTCGATTACTTATCTAGCTTCCATCATGTCATCTAAGAGGAAGCTCTAACCAATAGTTTTATGATTTAGATAGATCGTTTATACTCTTTCTTCAAGAATTGTTTATTTTGTTTAGGCCTTAAATCTTTCCTTATTAGTCCATTCTATAAAACATTGTCTAAAATGATAACAGAGAGTTATATTAGTTTCATGACCTTTTGTCAATGTAATTTGCTAAGAATTATATAGCCTTTTGTGGTTTTTCCATTATCAATTGAGGCATATGTTTTTTTATCACATTCTTTACGAAAAATTTTTTATATCAGCAATCGAAAATATTTTATACTGTAATAAATAGATTTTGTATTAAAAAATATTATTTTTAGAAATGTCTTGTGTTTTTTTGAATATTTATATGCTAGATTATTTTGTATTGATAAAAATGGAATTCAGAATAATTGTTTAAAATTAGCAACTTTTAAAAATATAAAATATTAATATAAAACCCGGCCAATGGGGGGTATGGGGGGACGAAGCTCCCATAAATTTTTTTTTAGTTGAGTCCCCTGAGATTGTAAAGGCTAGCGACGCCCCTGTATCAATATAAAATATAACATCTTTCATATCGCCGAAAATCTGATCCATGATTTGTTGGAATATAGCAAATGAAGTTTTTAACCCAAAAGGAAGTCTGGTAAATTGGTAGTATACCTTATGTGTGGATATAGTCAAAATATTTCTGCTAATTTTATCGATCGGAAGTAGAAAAGCATTTTTGAAATCGATTTTGGTAAATTTTTTTCCTTCCAAAAGTTTAGCTATAAGATTTGAAGTCTTCTGGAGCTGGGTTTATAGTGTCTTTAAAATCAGCGCAAAGCCTGATGCTCCCATCATTACGGCGGTTATAGGACTCGCCCGTCGCATATCTTTTACCAGCTCAATAATTTTTTCATGTATCCATCTATTCAGTTCTTCGCCCACACGATCAATTTTTGAATAAGTTATACGTCTTGGGTGGTATTATTTTAGGTTGGGCGTCACATCTTAAATGTAATTTGACATTTACTTTGTTAATTGGTTAGCTGGTCAATTTGGATTCACAATCTTTAACTAGTTTATAAATTTCGTCTTCATAATTGGTGTCGATATTTCCTATGAATTTATTTAAAATATTTTTAAAGGCATTGGTCCAGATTCTTCCTAACAACGCGTTCTTTCTTGACTCTACAACTACTACTAGTAAATATTTAGTGATTCCTTCATAACTTACTTTGACTTGAGTTTTCCCGATGATCTTAATCAGGTTTCCATCGTAGGCTGTAAGTCGCAATCTGGATTTCTTCATTTCTCTTATGCCAATTTTTTTAGCCATATCATAAGGTATAATGGTATACTATGATCCAGTGCCGACTTGCATAGTTGTAGTAACATCATTTAATTTTATAGTAGTCATAAAAGCATTGTCATCACCTTTGTCTGTATTTTCAGTCAGGTTGTTGACATTGAAATCATTCTCATTAACATCTTTGGCAGTGTCGACTTTATTTTCCCACTTCTTCAATGTTCATATTACTATTATTGTTATCTTATCAATTTTGACTATCATACTGGATTTGTTTTCTTTGATTAAAATCCTTCCACCGATTACGATCGTCATATTCGAGTTGTTTTCTTTGATTATCATTATTATACCACTTTTAGTTTCCTTCATAATTATTTAAATTGTTATTGAAGATCAGTAATTATTATGATTTTGATCGCCACATTGAATGTGCCTCCTCTGTTTATAATTACACCAGGCGTTGTTCCTACCGTAGTTGTTGTTATAAGATTGATAATTATTATTATGAAAGTTTCTAAAGTTGCTATTGTTATACCGATAATTGTAATTTTGATAGTAGCCAACATTATACTGATTATTTCTATAGTTATTGCTATTATAATTATTATTGTTTCTAACATTACCATAATTCCTCATTCCTATTAGAAGTATATTGGTTATCTAAATTCTTATCATTATTTCTATTATTATCATTATTTTTATTAAATTTTTTTATCCCTACTAAAAACATAATTATTATTGTCACTTTCTGATTTAATGTTAATACTATATAATTTTTCTCCTATTTCAATCATTTCGTCTAATGTATAGTTAATATTTTTATGTATTTATTTTTTATATTGTCGTTTAAACTAGATGTTCTCAATTTTTCTTTTATGCGATCATCATTAATAAAATTACATTGTTTACTCAACTTAGAAAGTCTAAAAAACCAATCCAAGAAAGATTCCTTAACGCCTTGTGATGCAAGGTTAAATTTGTTAGTTAATATCCAAATATCTTGACTGGTATAAGGTATTTTAATTTTTTAACGACAACTCTATAATCTTTGATATCTACCTTAGTACATAATGACGTGGTTTTATCGGTAATAGGAAAAAAAACCCCTAAAAAAAACCCCGGAAAAAAACTCCCGGAAAAAAACCCCCGAAAAAAAACCCACAGGAAATAAAACCCCCGGAAAAAAACCCCAGGAAATAAAACCCCCGGAAAAAACCCCCAGGAAATAAAACCCCCGGAAAAAACCCCTTGAGATTATTTTTATACACTCTCATATTTAAGTATATTCTAGCAATAATTTATATTGAATTGGTATATATACAATTGCAAGTTAATAATTTGTTAAAAATATTATGACCTCATCAAATTTTTGCTTATAGACCATTCATGCTTCCTCCACCCCCACCTCCTCTTACTGTCATGGATCTTGCTGGAGTTGGTGTGTCTCCTATGAATATAATGCACCATCCATATTTACCCCCAATATGATGGGTTATTTATATTTACTATTGATACTTAAAACGTAATGTATTTTTTTTAAAATACAAATTTATTTAAGCAGATAATCAATTTTTAGAAATACATCTATATATAACCTGATTGGTTGTTAGCAGCCAGTATATAAAGAAATTGAAACTTAATTCATGCATATTTAAAAGATGAATATTGAAATAAATTCGTGATTTATTATAATAGAAACAAATATACATTCACCCAATATACAATTTAATTCAGTTGAAACCATTAAAATGCAAATGGAAAATACTCAATTTTTTTGCATTTGGTATTTTGAATAAATGTGATAATTTTAATTTATTCATGATTTCTCACCTCATTGATATGCAACTACC
Organism: Gordionus sp. m RMFG-2023; assembly: GCF_954871325.1. Taxonomy (NCBI): domain Eukaryota; kingdom Metazoa; phylum Nematomorpha; class Gordioida; order Chordodea; family Parachordodidae; genus Gordionus; species Gordionus sp. m RMFG-2023. Next base: position 46,805,009 of record NC_088775.1, on the reverse strand, counting down.
TTTAGTTTTTAGCTTATTAAAAGTTTTAAAATGTATTTTTAATCAAAAGAATAAAAATTGTTTATAAATTAAAAACGCTATAATTGGTATTTATTTATAAAATTAAACAATAATAATTTGGATCTTTATGCCGTATATAAAAGACAAAAAAAATTAAATTTACAAAAATATTTTATTCATAAAATTTATATTTTATAAAAAAATTTAAATTTACAAAAATATTTTATTCATAAAATTTATATTTTATAAAAAAAATTAAATTTACAAAAATATTTTATTCATAAAATTTATATTTTATAAAAAAAATTTAATGGATCTTATTCATCCTGGAAAGCTCATATTTGAAGGTTATTCTTATACCATACATAAAAAATGCTCAAACAAGATTAGATGGCGCTGCTCAAAGTATTCTTCTTTTAAATGCCGAGCAATACTTTTTTCAACACTCGATAATCAAGACCCGGTTCTTGATACAGCTCATAATCATCCATCAAATATTGATGGACTAGTAGCAATGAAATCCATTGCTAACATGAAGAAGCGATGTGCAGACTCTTTGGCAAAACCTCTTCAAATTTATGCAGAGGAAATTGTAAAATTAGACCAAAAAGTTCAGTCGCATATGTTATCGGAAGATTCTATAAAAAGAACTCTAAGGAATCACAAAGCAATGCAACACCCTTCAAATCTTGAGAATTTGGAAGACCTAGTTATTGAAGGTATTACTTTAAATATAATTATATTTTCATAAAAATTTAAATATTATAGGTGATTGGGCAAATTGTGGCTCCCAGAACTCAAAACGATTTTTATTATTTGATAATGGCCCACAAGCTGAAGAACGCATAATAATGTTCGCAACAGAGGATTCCTTGAATCTAATATCTAATAGGACAGAGTGGTATATGGATGGTAATTTTGCCATGTCCCCAAAAAATTTTCTACAATTATATGTGATTAGAGTAGCAATAAACAATATTTTTATTACAGCGGTTTATTGTGTACTCCAGAAAAAAACTCAAAGTACATATGAAATAATATTTCAAACAATAATTGTCAAATTTAGTCTATTTAATATCATATTTAAAGATGGTATTGTATTTTTACTATAGGAAATTTTTTTTACAATACATAGTTATTTTACTGAGGCATTTTTTCCCAGTACCAATTTAAACATCAGTTTTTCTTATTTAAGAATTTTTTTATGAAGAGTAGACCGGTCTTAAGTAAATTCTATAAAAATGAAAAAAAATTATTGGGGAATTTTTTTCCGGGGGTTTTTTTCCGGGGTTTTTTTTTCCAGGGGTTTTTTTTCCGGGATTCATATCAATATCTATTGCAATACAAAAATATTATCAAATAATAAATAATACAGATGCAACTACATTTGCGGAAATCGTAGGGTATTACTAAATACTGCCTTGCTAAAAAGCAATTAATCATAATTTGATGATATAATATCTTTTTAAAAAATTTTTTCAAAAACATTTTTTTTATTTTACATATAAATCAATTTTTAATTAAGTAAAAAATTGATATTATATATCAAATAATTTAAAATTCCATTTTTACTTAATATTGTTCGAAAAAATATATTTACTAGCTTATTACAACTTAAATTTTATTTTACAATTACAAAATTTAACAAATTTATATCCATAAGAGGGCGTTAAATACATAAATATGAAAATATATTCTTAGGAAACCAGAATAAATATTGGATAACGCTTTTTTTTTGTATTTGGGTGCTTTTTTTATATTTGGGTGTAAATACTTGTGAAAAAATAAAAAAAAATTAAAAAATAGAGGTAAAAAAAAATTAAAAAATAGAGGTTCTTTGACATTTAATAAATGAGTAGGTTTAGAATACAAAAATAGTAGAAAGTTTGTATGGAACATATTGCTGGCGTTATTGATCAAAATCTCTTCATTTTTGGTTTATACCTGTATAGTTAGGTGTTAAACATTATTCTAAAAAATATTTTGAAAATATTATGATTTGACCGAATGCCGAGCTCAAAACCTACCACTTACTAAATATTCGATCGACCAAATTTGGTGTTAATATTATTTGGAAAAAAATCATTGGTTAATTTATCTATATTGTAAGTCATTATCCCAAAAAATATTTTAAAAATATCGTGATTTGACAGATAAACGATTTGAAACCGGCCTAATGACTAAATACTGCCTTGCTGGCGTTATACATGGGAAATTCTTCATTTTTGGTTTATATGCGAACAATAACGTGTTAAGCATTATCTTAATTAATTTATTATGACTTGACCGAATGGCGAGCTCAAAACCGACCACTTACTAAATATTCGATCATCCAAATTTGGTAGTAATATTATTTGGAAAATGTTCATTTTTGGTTTATTTTTCTATAAATACGTGCAAATCATTATCCCAAAAAATATTTTAAAAATATAGTGATTTGACCGATAACCGTTTTGAAACCGAAATACTGCGTTGCTGACGTTATCCATGGGAAATTCTTCATTTTTGGTTTATACGTGAACAATAAGGTGTTAAGCATTATCCTAAATTATATTTTGGAAATATTATGATTTGACCGTATAGCGAGCTCAAACCCGACCATTTACTAAATATTCGAGCTACCAAATTTGGTAGTAATATTATTTGGAAAATGTTCATTTTTGGTTTAATTATCTATATATACGTGTAAATCATTATCCCAAAAAATATTTTAAAAATATAGTGATTTGACCGATAACGATTTGTAACCGAAATTCTGCATTGCTAGCGTTATCCGTGGAAAATTCTTCATTTTTGGTTTATACGTGAACAATAACGTGTTAAGCATTATCCTAAATATTATCAAAAAATTAAAAAATATAAATTACCCATATTATTATTCTTTCTCTTAGGATTTTTATAATAAGAACTAGATGCAACACTGGGTATAGATTCTTAAATATAAATAATATAAGTTTTTAGATAATATTAATTACCAGAATCATTAAGATTTAGTGATAGAGAATCTTTAGGAATAACTATATCATTTGATATATTTTCAATATCAATGAAATCACCTAAATAATAAATATATTTTCAATTAAAATGCTATATTTTACATTCATCTAACTCTTCTATCATTTCACTAAAAATATTAGTAACCTCTGTAGAATTAGAGTCCTCTTTATTAAAGAGGACTTTTGAGACCTAGGTGTTAAGGTTTCTACCAGGAATAGCATATCCTGATAGAAAGGCCAGGTGATATGATGGTCTGCAGCTGACCCACTTTTCAATTTTACTATCTTTTGTCTCTCTTTAATGAAACAATCTCATTTTTCCAAAGAGATTTGAGAGATGTTCCTAAAAAAATTTATAAATTTAATATGTATGCATAATTATTACCAGTAGTTTTATACTCTTGGGCTAATAATCCCCAAACCTTGTTCTTATAAATAACATTTTTATACAAATGATGGTGCTTATTATATAAGCACTCATACTCTTTAACTGAAAGAATAAATAAAGATTTATCTATTTTCTAAAAAAAAATTAAATTTAAATAATCATAATTTTAACTTGATTATTATTTGTTATTGTATCTTCGGAAAATGTTGCCATTGAATTCATTTTATTTTAAATTTAGTGCTAAATAAAATTTTGAGCTAAACTCACCAAAATCTGTATTTAACGAAGCACTATTTCAAAATCTCGAGATAAATACAAAATGATTTGTGTTTTCAAAAAATCGCGGCGATTTGCTTTTGCGATTCAAATCGCGCGATCGATAACTATGAATGCGATATGATATTTACTGTATTTTGTATTTATCGCGTCTAAATCGCGATCGCGCTACAATTTTTCACTATGAATTCAGGGTTAAGTCATAAATACGTGATACGTGATATAGAACGTTTTTGTCCTCTAGTTGTGGATACAACAGAGCTACGTTAGGTTTTCCTCATAATCCATCTGACTGAACAAAATAAAATGGGGATAAAAATAAGGAGCCCTTCACACGTTTGTGGGCAAGCCGCACGTACTTGTACGCGTAATAGTCCAAGGACTATTACTTAAACGCCTATGGGCTGATGAGGAATGGACAAAAATAAGCACAGCTCACACCCATAAGATGCTTATATACATAATAAATTATAAAGGCAAAGGGGGACCTAACTTTAATCACACGGTACATAAGGCACAGTGGCGTAGCTACGGGGGTGGTTTTCGGGTTTGGACCCCTCCCAGAACAAAAATTTATTTTTAGATTATACGTTCAAAAGACTTATAAGTGGTGACTTTATATCAAATAAATACCAATAATATTTATATTTTTCTGGTTTTGATGTTTGTGGAAGGATATTTTATTACTATTGAAATTATCTGGATAGTATTATAAAACAAATTATTGATGCATTTAAAAAATATATTTATTATATATTATCGAAGATATGGTTATGATTTGTAAGATAAACCCGGCCGAAGGCCCTTTAAAGGGGGTCTGGGAGCGAAGCCCCCCAGGCTTTTATATGTATGGACCCCCTCTAGGAAAATTCCTAGCTACGCCACTGATAAAGCATAAGATGGGAAATTTGATAGCAAATAATGTATGAAAAGGAAAAAAGTTTGATACAGAATGAGAAGAGAGAAAAGGCAGTGAAAGTAAAATAAAGGAAGATAAAACAAAAGTAAAAATAACATGTGTCAAGGAGGAGTTTATGGGAGATTCAAATAATTTGATTTGATCCTCAACAGTTTCTTTTTTGATTTCTTATCTTTATTCAACCTTAAAAACTGTTTCGTGTTAAGGTTTAAACCCATGATATCCTTTACTGCCCTATAGAACCATAAAGTTTTATATTTCCCATAGGTTTTGCCGTTGAATGAGTATAACCAATTTATCGCCTCCAGGACCAGGCTATTATTTGTGTGATTCCTCAGAATATGTGCAAAAAAGGTAAGACGTTTCTTTTTCAAAGTCACATGCACTTGAGTGTGACGTGACCTCAGCCAAAGGTTAACATTAGAGATAATGTTGGGGTAAAAAATGCCATTTATTATATTAAGACATTTGTTGACAAACGCCTGTAAAATCCTGGTCTCTGTCTTCGTAATCTCCCATATATCACCGCCGTAAAGGAGAATTGGGATGATGGTGGAATTGAATATACGTAGCCTAGTGTGGTAGAAAAATATGAGAAGTCCTTTATTTAAAGATTATATCAACATAATTACGAATAAGAATATCTTGTATTTAATCTAAATTTATTGTATCATATAAACAAGATTCACATATATGTATTTCTATATAAAACTATATATCAATAATAATTGACAGCCATCACTTCTTCAACGTCATTACGACACTTCCCCCTTCACAAACAATTTTTCATTTTCCCATCTCATACTCACCCTCCAGCATCATACCATTCCAATCATTAGTCCAACAACATACTATTCCATTCGTTCGACCAAATCCCATCTTCCTCCCATTTGCCCATTACCATTCATCATCATCCCAAATCCCATTCATCATCATCCCTCAAATCACTTGCAAATCAAATTTGAGCATTGCAAATCAAACTAGACCATTGACAAATCAAATTTAACTATTGCTAAATCTCATTCGAAATGTCCTCGATGGATAATATTCAAAACCTCTTTTTTTAGGTTATCAAGAATGATGATCCTATCAGGGATTCGAACCGAACCCGGAAAAGTGAACCCGGGTTTTTAGAAAAAAACTGAACCCGAACTGAACCTGAACCCCATTTATAAAATTTTCAAAACCCCGAACCGAACCCAAGAATTTTATTTGAACCCGGGTTCAACCGGGTTCAGTGTATTATTTAAAATCATATATTATTATATGTAAATACAAATATTATATTTTCAAATTTCCAATTAAATGAAGTGTTAATAAATTTTAAACAACTTAATTCATTTATGCCATTTTTAAATTTATTCTCGATTCCTATTGGAGTGTTAAAGAATTTTAAACAATTGAATTAATTTACGCCATTTATTTTTAAATCTTATTATTCTTAAAGATTATTAATTAGAAGAAAATGGTTAACAAATCAAAGTAAAAATTATTATATTGTTAATTTAAAAAATTCTAAACATCTAACTTAAAAATTGTTAAATGTAGGGCAGTTTTTGTGAACATGTTAAAATGATTTTAAAATTTATATATGCTATCATTTATTTTCAGATTAATTTTTACAAGATATTAATGAAGTGCATATTATAAATGAAATTAAATTTATAAATATCTCTTTTTTAATTCTGAAATCATTGCTATTTAAAAAAATTGTTCTCTTTTTATAGATTTAAGATTAAAGATAAAGTCATATTTGATAAGCATTTTACCCTTAATACAACAGAAAAAAAATCAATATGTTCATATTGCAAAGTAAAAATGTCTGGTAATCACTTGTCAAATTTAGAAAGACACCTGGAAAGAAATCACAACAATGAATATTTAAATTATTTAAATGAAAAAACCAAATATCAGGAATTGTTATTGGCAAAAAAACCTAAAATTAATATAGAAGCCTTCTTTCCAAAAAGCATATAAGTATAAATATACCATCTAATGATTTGATGAGTTCTATACTAGAACTTGTTACTGTAAATGGCCGGCCTTTATCAATTATTGAAGATTCGGGATTTCAAAGAATTATAAATCCACTGCTCAATTTAGTTATAAACAAAGAAAATTTATCCAGAACTATTAATAAAACAGCCCAATCAATTAGAGACAAAATATCGAGAGAGGTAGAAGGAAAATTAATAAGTTTAAAAGTTGATGCAGTTCAACGACTAGATAGGTCAATTCTTGGTGTAAATATTCAATTTATATCAAAGTCCATTATAAATTTGAGGACTCTTGGAATTGTAGAGCTGAAAGAGAGATGTACAGGAGAATATATAAAAGAGAATATATTAAAAACTTTACTAAAATTTAAAATTAATATTGAACAAATATACACAATTACTTCTGATAATGGTTGTAATTTTTTAAGAGCTATAAAGCTCCTGCAACCTGAAACTGATTATTATATAAGGAGTGAATCAGCAGATGAGGAAAATATGGATGCAAATGTATATAAATATGATATTGATGATATACAAAATACTTTTTTATCAACTATTATATCCTATCCGATTTATAGTGTACGGTGTGCAGCTCACACACTTCAGCTGGCACTTCAAGATGCTATAAAATTATCACCTATTGTGGAAACCATTGCAAAAGCTAGGAGCTTAAATTTAAAATTAAGACATCCCAATTACCAAAAGTTATTAAAAAATATGAAACTCCCTAAGCCTGTGTTAGATTGCCACAGATGTCATTCAACCCACGATATGTTAGAAAGGCTTTTACTAAAACCCAATATCGAAAATTTTTTTTCAGAGCAATCTGATTATTTATTGACTGAAGATTGGAAAGAGATAATAACGATTGTTGAAATTTTAAAACCGCTAAAAATCGCAACCAAATAATTCCAATCTGAACAGTTAACACTGACAGATTTTTATGCAGCATGGTTAAGATGCTGCATCGAACTGGAAAAAAATCCAAACCATTTAGCTCAATTACTATATTCTTGTCTTAAGAACAGAGAAGAAAGGTTTATAAAGAACGAAATTCTCTTAGCTGCCATATACCAGGACCCAAGATAAAATAATTAATTAAAAGCTTAGTAAATTAATTATTTTAGATTTATATTAAAATTGTTATTTTATGGAATATTTAAATATAAACAATATAAATCCTTAAATATTACAGGTATTACTTAGTGATGATGATAAGATTTGTGCGAAAAGGCATCTTGTCAATTTATGGAGACGAATTAAAAGTTTAACAACGCCGATTTTATCTGATGATATTAGTTCCGATGAAGTTATTGAACAAGAAGATGATTTAGAGAAATTGATACAACTTAAAGAAAGGCAGGAGAAAATACTTAAAAGAGGACCAACGATTGCTGAGAAAAGTATTGGAACAATAATTACTTTTTTTAGCGATTATAAAAGATTAGATAAGAAGGAAAATATTTTGCATTTTTGGGAGTCTGCTAAGCTGGAACACCCTAAATTATATATTTTATCTAAAATCTTATTTGCTGTTCCTGCAACCCAAGTTAATTTATCATATTTTCACATATAAATACATTTAACATAGGTTAGCGTTGAAAGATCTTTTTCACATTTGAAATTCATTCTTTCACCACATAGATTGAGGATGAGTGAACAACTCTTGGAAGATATTATGCTAATACGTCTAAATAAAATTTTTAAAATTGATACATGACTATATGCTTTGTATTTTTAACTATATTTGCATATAAATAAAATAAAAAATTTATTTTTTATATCAAATTTATGTCTAGTTTTTTATTATGATTTAAATATAGAATTTTTCTTATCAACTCAAAAATTCTTGAACCAGAACCGAACCAAACCCGGGTTCAAAAATATTTCCCTGAACCGAACCCACCTTTTTTTTTATACCCCGAACCGAACCCGAACCGAACCCGGGCAAAAATTTTGTCGGGTTCGTATCCCTGATTCTATCATTATAAAATAAAAGCCCTTCTTCGAAAGAAATATTATCTTTAATTAAGATGAATTTTTTTAAACTTTCGGAATAATTATTCATATTATCCATATGCCAATGATTTTTTTATTAATTTAACAATCTCTTTTAGATTTATATCATTGATCGTTTCACTAATAACTTTACTTCGAGTGAACGATAAATCTTCAATTAAATTGATCCTTACTTCTCTAATTTCATTTTCAAATTTTTTTTAACTTCATTTATTTTTTCTCTCTCTACCCCCAAACGGGACAGAGCGTCTGCGCATTTATTTTGATTACCCGGCCTATGAATTATCTCATAGTCGTAATTTAAAAGCTTCGTGGCCCACCGTATTAAACGGTTATTTGTTATCTTATTAAGGTCTCTTTTATCACCTAAGATATATTTTAAAGGTTTATGATCAGTAACCAAAATAAAATGTTTTCCATAAATGTACTGATGAAACTTCTCGATAGCGAACATGATGCCGAAGCCTCCCGATCAATAGTGGCGTAATTCTTTTCAGCTGCTGAAAGTGTCCTCGATGCGTAAGCAATCGGTTTCTCCTGGCCAGTAAGAAATCGGTGTGCAATAACAGCTCCTAGACCATCTTCGGAAGCGTCACAAGAAATCACGACAGGAATATCGGCTGAATAAGAAATTATTGTATCTTCTTTTGATAATATTTTTTTAATTACATTAAATATTTCATCTTCTTTAGCTGACCAAAACCAACTCACATTTTTACTCGTTAGTCGGTGTAAAGGCGCACAAATAGAATGTAAATTTTTAATAAACGATTCATGCTAATTTACCATTCCCAAAAACGAACGTAATTCTATAACATTAGATGGTGTTTTACAATTTTTTATAGCATTAATCTTATCTTCGGTCGGGTGAATTCCGAATTCATTAATAACATGACCTAAATAAGTAACTGACTTTTCTCCAATTTTAATTTTATTGGTCGTAGTTGTAAGTCCAGCCTTATCAAATCTTCTTAATACTTCTTCTAGATTAACTATATGATCAAAATTATTCTCGCCTGCAATAATTACATCGTCTAAAAATACACTAACCATAGGAATTCCCTTTAATAGGTTTTGCATAAAACGTTGAAATATTATCGGAGCGCTAGTCAACCCAAAAGGAATTCTTTGATATCGGTAATAACCGACATGAGTCGAAATTACTAAAAGATCTCTACATTCTGGACTAACTCCGAATTGTAAAAATGCATCTCTTAAATCTATCGTTGAAAATATTTTACCACCCGCGATCCTATTTGTCAGGTCAACGAAAGTTGGTAGTAAATCGTTATCTATCGGTAAATATTTGTTGATTGTTAAACGAAAATCTCCGCATATCCGCACGGCACCGGATTTCTTTAAAATATTAACCGTTGGCGTAGCCTAAGGAATTGGAGTCTTTGTTGGATCTACCTTCTCGATAACGCCTTCATTTAAAAGTCTGTCCAACTCAGCTCGGTTCGACGCAACGGAAATGGAATTCTTCTAGATGGTAACGCAATTGGCACTGTATTTGGTTGTATCTTTATGACGGCTTCCTGTAATTTTATTTGTCCTAATTTTTTTTTAAAAACTTGCGGAAATTTTGAAACAATTGTATTTAAACTGGAATCTTTCATATTTATATTGTTAATACGAACTTCTTCAGGAAGTTTTATATCAAATTCTTTAAGAAAAGGCATTCCAAAAATGAGGGAATTCTCACCCTTAACTACCCAAATAGGTAAAAATTTTGAAATATTTTTTACTTCGACTTCCACTAAACATTTACTCAATACCGATTTTGATATGGTTATATCCTACTAGTTTGTAAGCAGGTGATAATGTTGGTTTGCCTATGCTACTCCAGGTAACCTTGTCTATCACACTACCCGCCGCCCCAGTATCGAATTCCATAGTAAGCTGCAGTCCATTTATCTTCGCATCGATTGTAGCTTTATTAGCAAAAGACAGGCGAGGTGTCCGTGGTAAAATCATTTGTATAGCATGTGTTCTACACTCTTTCGCTATGTGGTTTGCTTTTCCGAATCTAAAGCATATTACATTTTTTTGACTGAAATTAGGTTTAAAACTTGGTTTATAAAAATTATTGTTGAATTTGTTAGCATTATAATTATTATTATTGAATTTGTTTACGTTGTTATAATTATACCTAGGATAAGTATTTTTGGAAACTTGCATAGGCTTATGTTTAATTATTTTATTAACTCCTGTCAGGGTTTCCTTCTCCAATGAAGACAGCGCGATAGCTAGACGCACAGTATCTTCAAAATATTTCCTTCGGCATATTTTGACCGAAGTTCTTTGTCCAGCTCGGGTAACCCTACTCCTAAGATGAAAATATCCCTTAAGAGTTCATCAACCGGCGATTTAAAATTACATAAAGCGCAAATGCTTTTTAAAATTGAAAAGTCAATTATACTTTCGTTATTTCTTTTTAATAAAAATTATTCCTATGAAGAAAAATGCTAGAGACATCCTTATAAATTTTTTCAAGATTCTCTATTAAAGTTAAATAATTTTTATTATTTAAAATATTTGGAAAATAAAAATTTTTAATTTTAATTAAATTTTCGGTGCCTATATAGGCCAATAAAAGATCCTTTTTTTATTTTCATCGAAAATATTTTTTACCTTGAAAATGAGTTCTATATTATATAGGTAATCCTGAATATTAACTTTTTCTTTGACAAATTCTGGAATATGAAATTGAGTATGTTCTTCAATCTTCTTCAGAGGCATGGTATAATTTTAATCTTTTAATTTTAAATAATTCGTCGTCGTCAAAAATGACTTGAAAAATAAATTCGTCGCCAAATGAAATGTTTAGATTAATTTATTGTAAAGTTACAAAATGATTTAATATCAGCTATATATATATTTTTCTATTTTTATAAATTTTGTAACTTTACAACTTTACAAATTTACAATAAATTAATCTAAACATTTCATTTTACGCATCGAGGACACTTTCAGCAGCTGAAAAGAATTAAGCCACTATTGATCGGGAGGCTTCGGCGATCATGTTCGCTATCGAGAAGTTTCATCAGTACATTTATGGAAGACATTTTATTTTGGTTACTGATCATAAACCTTTAAAATATATCTTAGGTGATAAAAGAGACCTTAATAAGATAACAAATAACCGTTTAATACGGTGGGCCACGAAGCTTTTAAATTACGACTATGAGATAATTCATAGGCCGGGTAATCAAAATAAATGCGCCGACGCTCTGTCCCGTTTGGGGGTAGAGAGAGAAAAAATAAATGAAGTTAAAAAAAATTTGAAAATGAAATTAGAGAAGTAAGGATCAATTTAATTGAAGATTTATCGTTCACTCGAAGTAAAGTTATTAGTGAAACGATCAATGATATAAATCTAAAAGAGATTGTTAAATTAATAAAAAATCATTGGCATATGGATAATATGAATAATTATTCCGAAAGTTTAAAAAAATTCATCTTAATTAAAGATAATATTTCTTTCGAAGAAGGGCTTTTATTTTATAATGATAGAATCATCATTCCTGATAACCTTAAAAAAGAGGTTTTGAATGTTATCCATCGAGGACATCCGGGGATAGTGGGGATGAAATCCTTATGCCGATACTATGTCTTCTGGACAAATCTTGACCGAGATGTTGAAGAATTAGTAAAAAACTGCAAAAGTTGTCAGGAAGGAAGACCGGGAGCCAGAGTTTTACCATTATACAATTGGAATATTCCTACCCGACCTTGGGAAAGAATACACATTGATTTGACAGGTCCGTGTCTGGAAAGTACTGGTTAATTTGCGTAGACGCTTTCACCAAATGGGTTGAAGTTGCAATTTTAACACATATTAATTCGACGAGTGTAATAAATAATCTGCCTAATTATTTCGCTAGATTTGGTTTACCTCGTTACATTGTCTCAGATAACGGTACTCAGTTTACTGGATCTGAATTCAAAACGTTTCTTTTTAAAAATAATATAAAACATTTTAGATCGGCCCCTTATAGCCCAAAGTCGAATGGTTTAGCTGAGCGCTATATACGTACGATAAAGACGCGTTTCTATGCTGGAAGGAGAAGTGGGACTCCGGACCAGTTAAATTTAGCAAATGTTTTAATTACACACCGAAATACTCCAAACGCAACTACCGGTAAATCCTCTGCCGAAATAACGTTTGGAAGGCCGCTCAGGACGACGTCAGTGGAAATTATCTACGAGAGAAAGGACTGAAAACGCGTCATGGAAACAAAAAAATTATAAAGATAGGAACGTTGAGCCCCGTGAATTTAAAGAGAAGCAAAAAGTTTGGGTAAAAAACGAAAGGACTGCGGGATGGCATGAAGGAACAGTGGTTCAACGGAAAAGTGCGATATTGTATGATGTTGAGTCTGAGGGTATTGTAAAAAACAAGCATGCCGACCAACTGAGGGAAGCTCATGTACAAGCTAAAGAAATGGAATTCGATACTGGGGCGGCGTGTAATGTGATAGACGAGGTTACCTGGAGTCGAATAGGCAAACCAACATTATCACATGCTTATAAACTAGTAGGATATAACTATATCAAAATCGAAGTATTGGGTAAATGTTTAGTGGAAGTCGAAGTAAAAAATATTTCAAAATTTTTACCTATTTGGGTAGTTAAGGGTGAGAATTCCCTCATTTTTGGAATGCCTTTTCTTAAAGAATTTGATATAAAACTTCCTGAAGAAGTTCGTATTAACAATATAAATATGAAAGATTCCAGTTTAAATACAATTGTTTCAAAATTTCCGCAAGTTTTTTAAAAAAAAATTAGGACAAATAAAATTACAGGAAGCCGTCATAAAGATAAAACCAAATACAGTGCCAATTGCGTTACCATCTAGAAAAATTCCATTTCCGTTGCGTCGAACCGTTGAAGCTGAGTTGGACAGACTTTTAAATGAAGGCGTTATCGAGAAGGTAGATCCAACAAAGACTCCAATTACTTGGGCTACGCCAACGGTTAATATTTTAAAGAAATCCGGTGCCGTGCGGATATGCGGAGATTTTCGTTTAACAATCAACAAATATTTACCGATAGATAACGATTTACTACCAACTTTCGTTGACCTGACAAATAGGATCGCGGGTGGTAAAATATTTTCAACGATAAAGATGCATTTTTACAATTCGGAGTTAGTCCAGAATGTAGAGACCTTTTAGTAATTTCGACTCATGTCGGTTATTACCGATATCAAAGAATTCCTTTTGGGTTGACTAGAGCTCCGATAATATTTCAACGTTTTATGCAAAACCTATCAAAGGGAATTCCTATGGTTAGTGTATTTTTAGACGATGTAATTATTGCAGGCGAGAATAATTTTGATCATATAGTTAATCTAGAAGAAGTATTAAGAAGATTTGATAAGGCTGGACTGACAACTACGACCGATAAAATTAAAATTGGAGAAAAGTCAGTTACTTATTTAGGTCATGTTATTGATGAATTCACCCGACCGAAGATAAGATTAATGCTATAAAAATTGTAAAACACCATCTAATGTTAAAGAATTACGTTCGTTTTTGGGAATGGCAAATTATCATGAACAGTTTATTAAAAATTTACATTCTATTTGTGCAACTTTACACCGACTAACGAGTAAAAATGTGAGTTGGTTTTGGTCAGCTAAAGAAGATGAAATATTTAATGTAGTTAAAAAAATATTATCAAAAGAAGATACAATAATTCCTTATTCAGCCGATATTCCTGTCGTGATTTCTTGTGACGCTTCCGAAGATGGTCTAGGAGCTGTTATTGCACACCGATTTCTTACTGGCCAGGAGAAACCGATTGCTTACGCATCGAGGACACTTTCAGCAGCTGAAAAGAATTACGCCACTATTGATCGGGTTGCTTCGGCGATCATGTTTGCTATCGAGAAGTTTCATCAGTACATTTATCTTCGCATCGATTGTAACTTTATTAGCAAAAGACAGGCGAGGTGTCCGTGGTAAAATCATTTGTATAGCATGCGTTCCAACCTTCTCCATCTCTTCAATCATTATCCATCTTGTCTCAATCGCAATACCCATCATTCATAATCATCCCCAAATCCCCATTTGACCATTACCATTGTTAATCATTTGCCCATTACCATTCTTCATCATCCACATCTAATTCACCATTGTCCTCCAAATCATTATCCATCTTGTTTCATTCACAACCTTCTCCATTTCTTCCAACTAATCCTTTCTTTGTATCATTATCATTGTACTTTCCTCATTACTCATCCTCCAATCTCAACTGATCATTTCACCTCCCATCTGGATATTACCCATTAATCATCTAACACCTAAATACCTTTCTATATCGTTCATTTTTTATTAAAAAATTTTTTTTTTAACTTTTTTTTTAAAATTTTCTTTTTATTCTTTTTTTTTCTTTTCTTTTCTTTTATTTTATTTTTCTTTTCTTTTTTTTTTCTTTAACCAGACTTTCTCTTTTTCTTTTTTGAATTTAAAACAAAACAACATCTTGACAATACCAATATCAATTATTTTATACATATAATATTGTTTTCAAAAACTATACATAAATATATAATCATTTCTTGCTACATCCATTCCAAAAAAATATTTAAAAACACCATATTCTAATTGGTTCCAAATAAATTGTCTAAGAATATTTATATTTTTTCAATCACTCATTAACATTAAATATATATTATCTTCTTTCTTTCTTTTTTTACATTATACATATTAATACTAAATTATATATATACAAACATACATTCCTTCCATTTTCCATCATCACCATCAACATCTACATAAGACAATTTACTTAACATAAATCAAAAAAAAACAATCAAACAAATATCAATACAATTAATTTTCAACAATGCTTCAAATCACAACATTTCCAACCAATTTAAATCAAAAATAAACCAAAATTACATTTAAAATCACCCATCTATACCATAATCATTATCCAATATCAAACAAATATAAATACACTTAATTTTCAACAATGCTTCAAATCACATCATTTCCAAAACATCCAATTTAAATCAAAAATAAACCAAAATTACATTACAAAACTACAAAACAGAATTTCTTCTATACAATAATTAACCTTAATTATAATTAAATATAACCCCCACCAATTATTTATGTATTTACCAACTCCAAAAAAATTTTATCCCTTACTAATTTCAATATAATTTCCATTTAAATATATTATTACGATATTTCTCCATTACAATAACTTTTACTTCTCTTTTCTTTTTACACATAATTTATATCAATAACTTAAAAAATCAATATCCTTTCATCTTACTATTACATTACGAAACATATACTATAATACGTGTTACATTACATCTTTTTAAAAAATAACATAACATTACCCTTAAATTAACACTAGTATAAAACATTTAATACTATATGTTACGTTATCTTATTTCTATAGATAACATACATATTTTTCCCATGAATTATACTTTAATATTTTCTTATATTATCCTCAAAATATAAAACAGCTGTATCTTTCCTACCACTTTTTAACGTTTTATTATTCTCAACAATATTTACACGAATTCTCAGTTTATATATAAGAATTAAATAAGGATTAATTCGAAATATCACTAATGTCTTAATAAAATAAAATATTAAATTAGATCCTATAAATACTCTAATTGTCCGATTACCTTCCATTTATTAAACTTCCTAAATCTTTGTCCTTATATCTATACCTTAATTATTCAATTAATTCTAACCCTTCTTATAACTCTCTTCTTTCCTTTCTTTTTATCTAATATTCATCATACTTAGTACTAAATCAGTTACCCATTAAAATTCGTAAAAATCCATCCCCCTTTATTAAAATTCAATCCCCACTACAATATTTTATTCAATCTCCCTATACCCAAAATTCATCTACCACAATTTAATTTTATCTCTTTAATATTTTTCCTTAATAGGATATCCGCATCTATCTTTTCTAAAATATCCTCACCTATTTCTTCCTATACCCGTATTCTTAATTGCCTAATGTGTTTAACTACCGTATCCCCTCCCTCCTCCAATATTACCTCTACCTTTTTACATCCAATATTTTTCGTTACAACTCCCTTTACCCACTTACATGGACGATTCCAGACCAATACCCATACCCTCATTTTCACTTTAAACAACAACTCCTCTCCTTTCTGCTTTCCCCTTCTCTTTCTCTCTTAATATATCCAATGGCCTTCTAGTTACCCTTCCCAAAAATAATTCTGATGGTGATCCGTCGACGCCTATTGAATTATTATAAAATAACTGTGCTAACCACACCTTTCCCTCCCCATATTTCTCCTTTTACAACCATCCCTTTACTATCCCCACCATCCGTTCTGCTTGAACATTTGAGCGGGGATAATTAGGTAAAGACATAATATGTATTATTCCTAACCTCCCACAGAATTCTTTGAATCCTTTACCCTGGAAAGCAGGACCTTCATCAGAAACAATCGTTTCAATAATCCCATAATTTCCATAAAAATCCTTAATCTTTCTAATAGCTATCTTCGTGGTCAATCCTGGCACATTATGAAAATCTATCCATTTGCTATACGCATCCACCATTAAAAAATAAAACCTTCTATCCAACTCAAAGAAATCGACACGTACCCTCTCACCAGCCCTCCGAGCCTTCTCCAATCTATCTCTCTTATTCCTACCAAGCACAGCTTTTCACTCATTACACGTTTCACACTTATGCACTAACCCTACAATCTCCGCATTAATATTGGGCCACCATATATACTCTCTCACATCTTTCTTCATCTTACTCACCCCCTGATGCCCCATATGCAACATTTCCAATACAAACTCTCTCAAAGACATCGGTATGACCATCCGATACCCTCTTACTACATTCCCATCCACCAAACTTAACTCTTCCTTCAACAACTCATACCTCCTATCTCTTATATCCCATTCACGCTCCCCCTTTAAACTGCCACCACTCTACTTAATTCCATGTCCTGTTTCGTTGCCTCCACAAACTCACCCCACTTCACACAATCTTTCTCTCTTTTAACCCCTATTACATTTATCTTCTCCTCTCTACCGTCCCCATCTTCTACCATTGGCTCTCCCACACATAGTCTGGACATAACATCAGGCATAAAATTCTCCTTCCATTTCCTATACCGCAATTCCATGTTAAATGACCCAATTATAACAACCATTGCTGCAAACGTTCTGATAACAACAATTCCTTGTTGTCCTTCTTAATTAACCCTACCAATGGCTTATGATCAGTGTATGCTACAAAACTTCTGCCTATTAAATATTCTCTATATTTTACTAACCCTACCTTTAACGCTAATGCCTCTTTCTCTATGACGGAATAATTCCTTTCTGCTTTATTTAAAGCTCTTGAAAAATACAATATTGGCCGTTCCCTCCTTTCTATTATATGCAACAATCCCCCTCCAACCCCCTCGTTAGAAGCATCCGCAGATTCAAACTTACTATTCTTCTTAATTAACTCATACAATGGGATCGCCACCCTTGCAAAATCTTCAATAAAACGATGATGATAATTAATCATCCCCAGAAATGACTGCAACTATAATTTATTTTTCGGCATTCGCATCTTCAATATACTATCAACATTCTTATTCATGTGTCTAATTTCATATCCTCTTATATCATGTCCTAAATATTCTATCTCTTGTTCCAAAGATACTTTTCCTTACATTAGCTCTTAACCCTTTCTCTAAAATCCTTGCTAAAGCTATTCTCAATCTATTTTTATGTTCTTCCTTTGTCTTGCCCACTATCAACACATCATCTAAATAATAAAATATCCCTTAGATTCCAGCAAACAATTCCGACATGGCCTTCTGAAATACCTGGGCCGATAAACTTAATCCAAAAGGTAATCGCAAAAAATTAAATAACCCCTTCGGTGTATTAATCGTTAACTTATCACTCATTTCCTTATTCACCTTTAATTGTAAATAGGCATTACTAAAATCCACCTTTGAAAACCATCTAGCCTCTCCCAAACTAGCTAGGATTTCCTCCACCCTTGGCAAAAGATATCTCACCTCAACTAAACCCGGATTCAAAGTTATCCTAAAATCAGCACACAAACATAACTTACCATCTGCCTTACCAACAGGTACTAATGGAGTAGCCCACTCACTATGTATCACAGATATTATTATCCCTTCCTCTTTCCACCTATCAAACTCGTTATTAATCTCCTCGCGCCATTGGAAAGGAATTCTCCTTGAAGGTAAAAATCTAGGCTTGTAATCCTTCTTTATATTCATACTCACTTCAAAATCTTTCAAAGTCCCTAACCATTTCTCAAATATTATCTTATAATTCTCCAAAATCTCCTTTATTTCCCTCTCAAACATTGCATCCCCTTCTCTACTCTCCGGCCTTATATCATCCATCATCAATCCATTTCCCCCTTTATTCTGCATTACTTGAACCTCCTCTACCACCTCCTTCTTACTCATCTCTTTCTCAATCCTTTTAAATTCTCCCCACCAATTATGCAAGGGCCCTACCCACCATAAATCCCACCCCAAAATAATCTCCTCCAATTTATCTACTATACAAAATCGAATAACACTATTAACCCCTGGTATTTGCACTGTCAACTCTCCCCTACTGTCAACTGTCTTCCCATTCAATAGATACACCTTATCTGATTTCTCTAATTTCTTCTCCGGCCAATACTTCAACACCTCCCCTACCATTAAACTCACTGTCGCTCCAGTATCAATTAAAAATTCTATCTGTATCCCTTCCATGTTTAAAACCCCATGTGGGCATCTACTAACCTTCTCCCCAACCCCGGATTTTACATTTGACCCCTCCCCAAACACCCTTTCTGTCTCACCCACTCGACCCCTCTGTTTGGACTCCCCTTGTGGACTCAAAAATAGCCCTTGCAACTTACTCCCCCCAGTCAAACTACTAATGGACTTTAGACGCCGGACTATGCCCCTAGGACTCAATACTTTCTCCAAGACTTAGGACTCCTCAACAAGACTTAACTTCTCCCAACCCTTCCCCATTTTAACCCTCCTTCCTCCCTTACTTTCCGTGTCTCTATGGATTCTCATGATACCCCAAACATCCCCATCTACACAATAATCACCAATATCCCTTAAATACCCCCATATATATATATAACTAGAGACAAAATAATACCTATCTAACAATACATGTAAAATATTCCAATGAAAATTATACATATTATAAAAATTAATAAAATATAAAAATTTAATCAAAATCATCCTAAAAACACTACTCACATTATAATAAATTTATAAATATTAATATATATATATATATTTTCCAAATAATACTAATAATTTTATTATTAAATATCTATCTATATAAATTTAAACTATAAACCATTTAATCTACTCCTTTCCTTCAGTCATGTCCCTACCCTCTCATGAATTCCCGGGCAATCCTTAATCAAATGATCCTCCTTACCACACTTAAAACATCTTCTATACCCCTCCATATTTCTCACATCATCTACTAAATTGCATTCCCTCCTGATATGACCCTCTCTGCCACATCTAAAACAAAGTATTCCCTTTACTACCTTCCTTCCCAGAACCTCCATCTCTGCCCTTCTTTCCACCCGGGATCCTACATTATAATTCCCCTCACACTCTCCTTACACTTATTCTTCCCATCCAAAACCCCACTTAATACACTATTAAAATTATTACTAACACAATTATTGCTAATACATGTAACTGACTAACAGTATACTAGATAAATTTTGCCATTTCCAACCATATTACTATAAAGAAACTGAAAACTAAATTAAATATATATTAAAGTACTGATTTGATAATAACAAAATCCCTGTTAAAACTATCAATGTATAAATAATATAACACATTAATCTTAACAAATTAACCTAATTTAACCTGAATTCTTCTAAATATGCGCAAGGTCCCGGGTTTCGGCACCACTGTAAAGATTATATCAAATATAATTACGAATAAGAATATCTTGTATTTAATCTAATATTGTATCATTGTATCGTATCATACACTGGGGAGACATCCCACAATTAATTGGGCACTCCACCACCCTATAGAGGGCGTCTCCAGTGCAGTGAATTTGCATTCACTGTTGGCAGAAAATTTACCCTACTGTCTGGGCCCGTTTAATTTGAGTGGGATGACGGATACCACTCATGGATAAGCCAGGATCCACAAAGTTGACAGTAATTTACCCTACTGTCAGGGTCCCGTTTAATTTGAGTGGGAAGACAGGTACCACTCGTGGATAAGCCAGGATCCACAAAGTTGACAGTAATTTACCCTACTGTCAGGGTCCCGTTTAATTTGAGTGGGATGCGGGTACCACTCGTGGATAAGCCAGGATCCACAATGTAAATAATGTTTATTTATTATAAAAGATAAGATAGGAATATGTATTAGAAAAAAGGGGAGGGGGGGGGTGATTAAGGAGTAAAGAGGAAGAAGAATTAGTTTTTGTAATTTGTAATTTATTTATTTTTTTGTTTTGTTTTCTCTTTTTTTTAATTTATATTATTGGTAATAAGAGATTCTTGTGTTAAAATAATGTTAATATCATATTGATCAAGGAGCTTCCTAAGTATAGTTATTTTTGAAAGTAGGCCAGGAATGTTGTAGGAGTAGATTGTTAGATTTTTGGAAATTGACATAATATAAATTTTAAAGTAAATTGTAAGATAAATTTGAATTTTGAAATAGAAAAAAATGGGGAAAAAATAAGCTAACGATACTTGGAAAATTGAAAAAGCAAAAAGCAGACAAGAGAAATGATGAATAAGAAAATATCCATGAAATTAAGTTTTAAGAGAGGATTAAAGTTAAATTGTTTAAGAAAGAAGTTGTAATTATATTAAATGTTGATTTATATTATTTTGTTTAAATTAAGTTAATAAGATTAATATATAGAAAAAAATAAATTGTTAAAGGAAATAAATAATTGAAATAAAAGATAAATAAATGATTTATAATGGTACTTGATAAACTTTATAGTAGCTTAGGTAAAGAATTGAAGAAGATAAGAAAGAATTAAGTTATGATGAATTGATTGAGATAAATTAGTAAATAAAGAAGATAATTTATTTCTTTGAATCTAGAAAAAATAAAAAATTTAATGAATAAAAGTAATAACTTGACAGAGATATATTATGGGTTATGTATAATCATCAGCAATTAAAAAAAGAGTCTAATTACTCTCCCAAAACATCTACTATGCATTTGAAAGAATCTACTAGAGTTTTGATTCAGAAGAGTAGAAGTCATGCTTTTCATGTCATAAAAAATGTATGTAGTCGCAAAGTAAATATTTAAGGAATATAGTGTGCTTGAAAATGAAATTGTGAGTGATAGAAATATTTGTAGAATTGATAGATATCTATAAAATATAAAAGATTAAATAAAAAATAAATAGGCCTGGGAGTTCAAATAAAGATATGGTATCCATTATTTCTCGGAGGTGGCGATTTAACATCAGCCATATTCCCACAGACGAAAAATATAAAAAAATTCATTTTTAATATCTATAATCAAAATTTTATCATAAAATTTTATAATTCGTAGAAATTAGAACAAATTTTGATTATATTGAAGAAACTAAGTAAATGTCAATATACTGAACTTATCATTCATTTCACATAATGAATATCTTTCATGATAATTTTAAAAATCGAAAAGGTTTATCTTATAGAATATAATTTAATTATGTCCAATTTATAGTATCATCATATCATATTATACACTACCCCTTACATCCCACAATTAAGTGGGCACTCCACCACCCCATAGAGGGCATCTCCAGTGCAGTGAATTTGCATTCACTGTTTGGCAGAAAATTTACCCTACTGTCTGGGCCCTGTTTAATTTGAGTGGGATGACAGGTACCACTCGTGGATAAGCCAGGATCCACAAAGTTGACAGTAATTTACCCTACTGTCAGGGTCCCGTTTAATTTGAGTGGGATGACAGGTACCACTCGTGGATAAGCCAGGATCCACATTGTAAATAATGTTTATTTATCATAAAAGATAAGATAGGAATATGTATTAGAAAAAAGGGGAGGGGGAGGTGATTAAGGAGTAAAGAGGAAGAAGAATTAGTTTTTGTGATTTGTGATTTGTAATTTTTTTTTTTTTTTTTGTTTTCTCTTTTTTTTTTTTATATTATTGGTAATAAGAGATTCTTGTGTTAAAATAATGTTAATATCATATTGATCAAGGAGTTTCCTAAGTATAGTTGTTTTAGAAAGTAGGCCAGGAATGTTGTAGGAGTAGATTGTTAGATTTTTGAAAATTGACATAATATAAATTTTAAAGTAAATTGTAAGATAAATTTGAATTTTGAAATAGAAAAAAAATGGGGAAAAAATAAGCAGACGATACTTGGAAAATTGAAAAAGCAAAAAGCAGACAAGAGAAATGATGAATAATAAAATATCCATGAAATTGAGTTTTATGAGAGGATTAAAGTTAAATTTTGTTTAAGAAAGAAGTTGTAATTATATTAAATGTTGATTTATATTATTTTGTTTAAATTAAGTTAATTAGATTAATATATAGAAAAAATAAATTGTTAAAGGAAATAAATAATTGAAATAAAAGATAAATAAATGATTTATAATGGTACTTGCTAAACTTTATAGTAGCTTAGGTAAAGAATTGGAGAAGATAAGAAAGAATTAAGTTATGATGAATTGATTGAGATAAATTAGTAAATAAAGAAGAGAATTTATTTCTTTGAGTCTAGAAAAAATAAAAAAATTAATGAATAAAAGTAATAACTTGACAGAGATATATTATGTATAATCCTCAGCAATTAAAAAAGAGTCTCATTACTCTCCCAAACATCTTCCACGCATTTGAAAGAATTTACTAGAGTTTTGATTCAGAAGAGTAGAAGTCAGGCTTTTCATGTCATAAAAAATGTATATAGTCGCAAAGTAAATATTTAAGGAATATAGTGTGCTTGAAAATGAAATTGTGAGTGATAGAAGTATTTGTAGAATTGATAGATATCATTATTTCTTGGAGGTGGCGATTTAACATCAGCCATTTTCCCGCAGACGAAAAAAGTCCTTTTCAAAAAAAATATTTTTATTTAAAGCAAACATATTATGCCGATATAACTAAACTGAGAATTGACAGGTAAAAACTGAGAATCTGTATCATATCATATCATATTATACACTGGGGAGACATCCCACAATTAAGGCTGCTTTCATAGTGGAGACGGATCCGATTTTTACATCCGTTCCGTCAAAAGTCAATCTCATTAAAAATGATATATACGTTCATAGTGCGTCCGTTCCGATACCTTCCGTCTTGAAAACGGATCCGGCAAATTTTGAAGTCAAAACATTTTGACTTTTTGATCCGGAAAATTTTATAAAGCGTTATAACGTTACTTATAATTTTTTTATAGTTATAAATTATGGATAAATCTAGGTTTACAATTTGGTGAATCAGGTATTAAAACTTTATAAATATAACATAGAATTTTTTAAATAGTTAGGTGATGAGTTAAATTTTACTCTTCCATTTGTATTCTCTATTTATAACATACCTTGTTAAAAAACTAAGCTTATTTATCATAACTAAATAGAATTTTATTTTAATTCTAATATTCAAACATCATAATACATATATACATTAAACTAATAGAATTTTTTGAATTAATTATAATAGCAATTTATCATAACTATTCCATTTATCTTCTCTTTTACTCTACCTTGTTAAAAATAACTAAATATAATTTTTTATTTCTAATAATTTAGCTTGTTCATGTTAAAAATGAAAATTAATGTAGATTTAATTGAAGCTGTAAGAGGATCTAAATTTATATATGATAAATTTGATGAAAGTTACAAGGATTCACACAAAAAATCAGAATTTTGGATAAATTTAGACCTACAATTTGGTCAGGTATTAAAACTTTATAAATATAACATAAATTTTTTTGAATATATTTTATTAATTAAATTGAACACTTTCAATAATTATATATATATTTAGAATTGATCAAACAATATGATCATTCATTACCTCTGTTTTATATTTTTTAGGTGATGAGTTAAATTTATTGTATTAATATATCTCATCTAAGTATTAAGATAAAAAGATTAAGCTTACTATTTAATTCTTAAATTTGGTATTACAATGTTAATCAATATCTTTGAAAAATTATTTAGGAGCAAACTTAATTTTTTAAATTAAATTAAATACTATCAATAATTGAGCAAACAATATGATCATTCATTACCTCTGTTTTATATTTTTAGGTGATTTTGCTAAATTTATAGATGAAGAATTGTCATCTTTACCACAGGATCACAAAGATAAAGTGAAAATGAACATTATTCAAATGATTTTTTTATATAAAAGTCAGTTAAAAAAATAAATTATATATTTTTTAATATTTATATTTTTAAATAAATATATTATAATTTTTTTATTACAAAATAATAAATATTTGCTTTGTGCTTTTTAAACTTAGCCTGACCTATAATTATATCATTTTAAGTACCATATCAGGAAAGGTCTGATAAAAATAAATTTGATTAGTCAAGGCTCACTAAGTAGGCAAGATATTTACACTCAGGATCCTTTTCTTATATAAGCTTCTTTAAAAAAATGTCACATTCAAAAATCAGTAGTAATACAGACCTCAGTATCAATTTCTAATAAATCTTATTACCCATTCACCAAGTATTTAAATTTAATAAAATAGCTGATAATATTTATTTACATGTATAAATTTTTTTTAAGAATATATTAAACAAAAACATGGGAAATTGGTACAAAATAATTATTTTATGAACAAGTTCTTGTATTTTTATAAAAAGAAAATATATACCAAAAAAATATAAAGAAATTTAATACATATAAAATCAAAATATTGAAAAAATAAATATTAATTTAATATATTAGTTTGCCAGGGCAAATGCCTATTATTAAAATAATTGCTAAATAAGTTTCTTATATTTTTATTTTTATCAGAACTATTTTTAATACTCTGTTGGTTCCATAAAGGATAATTTGAACCAACAAGATCAAAATTTATTATATTTAAATTTTCTTTCATTTTGGCTTCCATAAGTGCCAACATCTATAACCATAAATTTGCCATTATGATCCACCAATGCTTGAAGGATTATTGAAAATCCATGCTTGTAATTATAAAATTGGGTTCCAGAATATGAAGACTTTTTTGTTTTACAATGTTTCCCATCAATGGCACCTTATAAAATATTAAAATAATAATATAGTATGAAATAATAAAATAAAAAATATAATTATCTTTTGTTTGATATAAATAAAATTTAAACCTATACAGTTTGGGAAGTTCCACCTTTCATCAAAGCCCTTAGCAACTTCCTCAAACATCTCCAATGTTGGGACCTTCATATGGATGGGTTGAATAATATCCCATATAGCTTTTGTATTTTCTCCTATTATTAGTTTTATAGTTGATACCCCAAGTTTATGAGAATATGACAAGGTGACATATGAATTCCCAGTTGCTAGGTATCTAGATCAAATGAAGTATCAAGAAATTAGCATAAAAATGATTTTTAAATGCCTAATTATTATAATTAACTCATTATTAAATGTTATATTAATTATTGTAAATATTCATTCTTATTATATGTAATATTAGGGTTATATCTCAATATTAATTATAAAATTAATTTAATATATATATATATAATAAACTAATTTTAATAAATTTATATAGTTTTCTTTTTTGTAATTTTATTTTTAATAAGATCTATTTTTTAAAGTGAAAATACTATATATAAAAATATACTCACTTTTTTCATACGCATGTAATTATAAAACTTGAGGTCATCTATAAGTAATTTTGGCAGCAAAGTAAAATATGCTCCCTCCTTCCTCCTTTTCGAATTAACTATATTTTTTTCTTTCTTGAATAAGAGATCATATATCATATATAATTTAAATAAAGAATATTGGTTCATTTTAAAAAATAAAATAATGTCTAATCTGTTTTAAGTTGAAACGTTAAAAAAAAATCACTATGAAAGCCTTGTCGGACGCCGTCAAATCAGATGTTTTGACGTGAAATCGGATCCGTCTCCACCAACGACATATAATAATACCTAGACTGACGATTCATTCATTAAAAGTGTACATCAATTCAAATCAGCTAGAGACGCCATCTTGGTTACTGTTATAAATATTAAAATTTTAAACGAGAGCCTAATTTTATATTATATCTGATGCAAACTTTATTAAAGAATTGCCTGATCATCGAGATAATAAGAAAGTAAGTTATCAATTTAATATTAGTTTTTAACATGAAAATAATTATTATAAAGGTTACCAAAATGGCGGGTCCAGCTGATTTGCTTTTAACGACGCTTAAAAATGCATTTTAATGAATGAATCGTCAGTCTAGGTATTATTATATGTCATTGGTCTCCACTATGAAAGCAGCCTAAGTGGGCATATAAACAAGATTCACATATATGTATTTCTATATAAAACTATATATCAATAATAATTGACAGTCCATCACTTCTTCAACGTCATCACGATACTTTACACGTTTATGGGCAAGCCGCACGTACTTGTATGCACAATAGTCCGAGGATTATCGTTAAAACGTATGTGGGCTGATTAAGAGGGAAAGGGCCAAATAAGACAGCCCACACCCATACCTACTGTCCTATTTGTATCTGATTATAAATGGATAGGGGAAGGCTAGTTTAAGTTAATGTTTATTTAAGAAAATATAATTATTAAATAAGAGAAAAAAAACCTGTACTCTTGAGATAGTCGAGGGGGGAGGGCTGTACTCTTGAGGTAGTTGAGGGGGAGGAAGGGTTAAGTGACGCATAGGGGATTTCATCTTAGGTACCTAGATTTTACCTTAAAGAAGCTTTTTAATAGATTTTTTATTGTTATTCAGTCCAGTGAACTGTTTCCAGTTTATGTTCAGGTCAGCAACATCTTTCAATACTCGGTGAAACCATAACGTCTTGTATCTACTGTAAGACTTACCTTTGCAGGCAAAGAGCCAAGTTAAAACATCGTGAACCAAATTACAGTTGGGATGTCTCAGAATGTGAGCTAAGAAATGAATTCGTTTTTTCTGTAGTGATTTGAAAAGGAGTATGTTTTGATTGTCTCCATAATCTTTCATTTGTTATTAGTCTGGGGTAGAAAACGCCGTTAATTATCCTTTAACACTTGTTGACAAACGTCTGACATTTATTATTTTACAATCGAATGGAATTCCAATGATGTTGTTCCTTTTATAGATCTCCTCCAAACCAATCCTGATATTTAGATCCCCCATCAAAATTATGTTATATCTTCTAGGTAAAGCATTAATTATATTCTTCAGATCGTCAAAAAAGAGTAATCTATCTCTCCTATTTGGAGGTGCGTAAATATTTACCAGTATTGTTGGCCTAAAATTTGTGTTATGTATAATAGCCCACATCTCTCTGAGATAGGAAATTTATTTATGTGGCTGTATATTTTCTTGTTTATCAAAAACCCAACGCCTGACCAACTATTTGAAGTAGTGCCAGAGCAGTATTAAATAAAGTGATTAAAAGTTGCAATGACGTCCCAGGGTCTGGGTCTCCTGTTGAGCAATTATATCAATTTTCTCGTCTGTCATTAGTCTAAGTTAAATGGCGAGTTTATTCCATAGGCCATTGATATTTAGGGAAGAAATAAATAGTTGTCCCTTGAGTTTGTGCATGAGCTTCACTTAATTGTGCTAGCTAGAAATTAAGGAGATTCTATGAAAATACAGGTGATGTTAAAATAGATTTTATTTAGTTTAATGTAAAAATTTGGAAATTTATAGAGAAATGAATTACATTAAAAGGAAAGCAAAAGTAATAATATATTAACCTCTATTCCGATGTGTTTTCTAGGATCAGGGTGAATATTTTATAGGGAATATAATTATCTAGAAGCATAGGATAGCTATACTTCAAGCTTAGAGAACATTGGGTCACATAGAAAAGCACCAATAAATAAAAGTAAAAATAAAAGGGAGTCGTCATATAGAACTAATAACAATTGAAAAACCAATAGATTCTGAGAAGACTGAGACTTTTAGAAAAAAATCAAGAGGACCAAACAGGGGAGAAAATACGAGGAATTACATTAAAAGGAAAGCAATAGTAATAATATATTAACCTCTACATAAAAAATATATTAACATTGACTTAATATTTTTCATTAGCTTTAAAATGTTGTTTGCCTTAATACCTTTATTTAATTTATTGGTTTTGATCTACAGAAAACAAGTATTCTACATATAACAAGTATATTTTGTTAATTTTAATACTTTTTATTAGTTTTTTAAAGTGTTTTAAATTTCTTATAATATGAATATTTTGTTATTATACATTATTACATAAATTACGTAGTAGTCCTTTTCCTAATATATTCATTAGTCTTCTACATATAACAAGTATATCTATATTATAATTTTCCAATGTCCTCACTACGTCATCGTGATGTCATGTCATCGCTACGTCATGTCATCGGTACGTATTTATTTTAATTTTTTTATTTGTTTATTTAAATTATTCAAACAGATGACTGGAATTGATGGTGTACAAATACTTAACATGGATGAAAAACAATATTCCCTCAAATTTGTAAATATGAATGTTTTTATTTCACTTATTCCTTTCTTTATTTTTTAGATTACCTTATCAATTTTCATCTCATATTATCAATTATACATTAATGAAATCTTTTTATACTCATATTTTTCTTTCATAACCAATAATTAAGAAGATAACCAAGTATATTCAAATATTAATATTCTTATCCTAACCTATTTATACTTAATAACATTACATTCATCATATTATTAACTTTTAGAATATCATAATAGGCTTGATAAGTCCCCCAAAAATTTTTTCCTGATAATAGCCAAACCTTATCAATTCCTTTAATTTAATTTTTATTATTTTTATAATATAATAATTTATACCTTCTTTTTTCGCCCCTTTTTTATCTAATTTTTTAATTATCTTACAATTAATTAACCTTAATCCCAAAAAAATTTTATGATGATAGCCCTCCAACTAATAGAAATATGCTAATTTTGACCCATCTACCGGTTTTACATTATTTTAATGTTTGTTTAATTTCAACAATAGTTTATTTATATTTTTGCCTGATTTCTAATAGGCTTGATAATTCCCCCAAAAATTTTTCCTGATGATAGCCTAACCTTATCAATTCCTTTAATTTAATTTTTATTATTTTAATAATATAATAATTTATACCTTCTTTTTTCTCCCCTATTTTAATCTTATTTTTTAATTACCTTACAATTAATTAACCTTATTCTTAATAACACTGAATTCATCATGTTATTTTTTAACTTTTAGAATATCATAATAGGCTTGATAAGTCCCCCCAAAATTTTTTTTGGTGATAGACCTCCAACTATTAGAAATATGCATCTAATTTTGACCCATCTACCGGTTTTACATTATTTTAATGTTTGTTTAATTTCAACAATAGTTTATTTATATCACATGGACAGCTATATGTGGCTATGTCTCGAGTTTGTTCTCCTCATAAATTAACCTGTTTATACGAATAAGAATGAACATTACTTAGTATGATATTATTTTATAATTTAAACAATTTAATATTATTTAAGCATCTTTTGTCGGGCCGCTCAATATGCCCTTTTATCTCTGATGAATATTTTGTCTAATTGAAAATTATACAAAGTACATTTTTAAAATTTAACTAAATTAATATAACAATTTTTAAGGATCCTACTTTTTTAAAAGCTTACCATTTTGTCTGATCCACCATTGCTCTATTATCCCTGTGAACCCTGTTTTTTCACATGGACAGCTATATGTGGCTATATCTCGAGTTTGTTCTCCTCATAAATTAAGATTATAACCAATGATAAAACAAGAACTACAACCAATGTGGTATATCATGAGGTTATATCCGATTAATCCCGGTTTATACGAATAAGAATGAACATTACTTAGTATGATATTATTTTATAATTTAAACAATTTTATATTATTTAAGCATCCTTTTGTCGGGCCGCTCAATATGCCCTTTTATCTCTGATAAATATTTTTTTTAAATTATACAAAGTACATTTTTAAAATTTAACTAAATTAATATAACAATTTTTAAGGATCCTACTTTTTTAAAAGCTTACCATTTTGTCTGATCCATCATTGCTCTATTATCCCTGTGAACCCTGTTTTTTCACATGGACAGCTATATGTGGCTATGTCTCGAGTTTGTTCTCCTCATAAATTAAAGATTATAACCAATGATAAAACAAAAACTACAACCAATATGGTATATCATGAGGTTATATCCGATTAATCCCGGTTTATACGAATAAGATTGAACATTATTTAGTATGATATTATTTTATAATTTAAACAATTTTATATTATTTAAGCATCTTTTATCGGGCCGCTCAATATGCCCTTTTATCTCTGATGAATATTTTGTCTAATTGAAAATTATACAAAGTACATTTTTAAAATTTAACTAAATTAATATAACAATTTTTAAGGATCCTACTTTTTTAAAAGCTTACCATTTTGTCTGATCCACCATTGCTCTATTATCCCTGTGAACCCTGTTTTTTCACATGGACAGCTATATGTGGCTATATCTCGAGTTTGTTCTCCTCATAAATTAAGATTATAACCAATGATAAAACAAGAACTACAACCAATGTGGTATATCATGAGGTTATATCCGATTAATCCCGGTTTATACGAATAAGAATGAAAATTATTTAGTATGATATTATTTTATAATTTAAACAATTTTATATTATTTAAGCATCCTTTTGTCAGGCTGCACAATATGCCCTTTTATCTCTGATGAATATTTTGCCTAATTGAAAATTATACAAAGTACATTTTTAAAATTTAACTAAATTAATATAACAATTTTTAAGGATCCTACTTTTTTAAAAGCTTACCATTTTGTCGGATCCACCATTGCTCTATTATCCCTGTTGATTATCTTGTATAACGCACAAAAAATATACATAGCACATTATTTTTATTTTAAATAATATCATATATGATTTTATATCTATTCCAAAAAATCTTCATTTTATTTCAATAATAATGTTTATTTATATTTTTGCCTGATTTCTTTATTTGTCTAGACTAATCCAACCTTAATCCCTCACATTGCCACAAAACTTAATGAATCTATTAAAGATAAGCTAAGAAAATAATGAGGAATAAACAAACGCCTTGCCAGTTCTAGAGTTACTGGTAGCCAAAATAATAAAAAACTACGTATGAAATTAACTCATTTATTTTTTTTATCTTATATTTTATATATATATAATTTGAATATAAGTTTATTAGTGTTTAATGGCACTTTTATTTAAATAGATAACATTTTTTTTTATTTAAAATAAAATATAGACAAATAATTTGAGAAATGCAAGACTTACATTAAATTTATCCGAAAAGCTATAATAACCCTATATAATAAACAAAAATTTATTTTTTATATATAATTATAATTGATCATATTACCACAAAGTATAAGAGTCGGTTATTTTAATTTTATTTGTCATGATTCTCTAATAAGTAATTTGCCCAGGCCTTCCTCTTAAACTTATTGGTAAATCATATAATTCTCCTTCATGTGATGATAAATCAATTAAAAATTTAACTATCTTCTAGGTGGGAAAAAATTTTCATAATTATATTGGATACGACTGGGTTTGGAACCTCAAAATTTATATTAGCTTGCACCTGACATGGGAATATCTTTAACAAATTAGGGTTGAGCTGGGCTGGATAAACATTTATAATTATATGCTTCCTAATATTGTGAGGGATCTGCCATGACATCTATCGTAAAAAATGAATAAAAATCTCATTCCCCGTCATTTTTGACGGGCTTTCTAATAGTTTTGTTAATCTTAATACTTTTATTAGTTTTTAACTTCATATAACAAGAATAAATCTTAATACTTTTTATTAGTTTTAAAGTGTTTTAAACTTCATTTTATGGTATGTGTTGACGCCTTCAGCAAATTTCCTATTATTAGGAGAATGAGAAACACAACTACGGAATCAACGATTAAAGAATTGATGAAAATAATAAGTTTATTTGGTATACCTAATAGAATAGTCAGTGATAATGGAACTAACTTTACCAGTAAATTATTCAAGAAATTTTGTGAAGATCACGAAATCGAACACTTGCTCACCGCACCTCACCACCAACAGTCCAATGGCCAATGTGAGCGTATGATTAGATCAATGAAAATGAATATGAAAAGGAATATGGAAAATAATAATAAAATAGACGTAGACATAGCTCTAGAAAAGTTTCTTTTTAATTATCGTAATACACCCAACGCAACGACCAACAAAATACCAAGCGAAGTAATGTTCTCCAGAATGATTAGGACAAAATGGGAGTTGATAAAACCTAGGGATGAAAGAGATCATATACTAAATCGCAAGATATCAATAGATAGGGATATAGAAATAGGAGACAGCATATGGTATAAAACTTTTAAAGATAATAATTGGGAAAAAGGTACAATAATGCGCAAAAACGGAAATTTGTTGTATGATATAGATACTGGGAACAAAATTATAAAAAGACACTTGGACCAAATAAAAAGAAGATCAACTAATGTAGAACTTTCTTCTAATGGTGCAACAGTTTTTAAAGCGAATGTTAATAATAATGCATCACCTTATACATTGAATTTTAGAAGGGGAGGTGATGAACCAAGAAACCAAAACGTACAAGTAAATGATCAGAATCGCAACGTTCAAAGACCAGTTAGAAATAGTGTGTTGCCTAGAAAATTTGAAAATTTTATAATGAATTAAATTTGATAATAAAATTTTTTTTTCTTTTCCTTATATTAAAACAAAATTAGTTTTTTGTGTGTGGAACTAAATAGATAAAACGTACAAAAGATCAACGAAGGGGTTAACGAGCAAGAATGACATACAACTAAATTATAGACAGAGGGCAAATAAAAAATAAAAAAAAAAGTGTGAAATGTTAAATAATATTAACTTTAAAAAATTATTTTTTTTTATCCTTAAGTCATTTATGGCGTAACTTAAATATTTCAAATGTAATAAAAATTGTTTCTTTCTTTTTGTTATAAACAACTTTTTTTATTTTAAATCAATTTGTTTATAAACTAATATTAAATTTTATATTTTATAAATCAATTTACTTAACAAACTAATGTTCAATTTTTTATTTTTAACTTTTTAAAAAAAGATCAATTTATGATAAATTACATTGTCAATATATATAGCAAACTATTTTTGAATATGTGATCATTATATTTTTTTTTAATTTAAATATCAATAAATTTTCTGCTTTTGATTTCTGCAACCTTTTCAAAGTCTTTAGTTTAAAAGAGAATGTAAAATATAAATAGTTTAAATAAACGATTTTTTATATACGCTGCCACCATAAAGTATCTTTGAAGATTAGTTTATATAAAAAATCGTTTATTTAAACTATTTATATTTTACATTCTCTTTTAAACTAAAGACTTTGAAAAGGTTGCAGAAATCAAAAGCAGAAAATTTATTGATATTTAAATTTAAAAAAAATATAATGATCACATATTCAAAAATAGTTTGCTATATATATTGACAATGTAATTTATCATAAATTGATCTTTTTTTAAAAAGTTAAAAATAAAAAATTGAACATTAGTTTGTTAAGTAAATTGATTTATAAAATATAAAATTTAATATTAGTTTATAAACAAATTGATTTAAAATAAAAAAAGTTGTTTATAACAAAAAGAAAGAAACAATTTTTATTACATTTGTAAGTTACGCCATAAATGACTTAAGGATAAAAAAAAATAATTTTTTAAAGTTAATATTATTTAACAAGTTTTAAAGTGTTTTAAACTTCATATAACAAGAAAATTTTGTCAATATACATTATTTCATTAATTACGTTGTAGTTCCTTGCCTTAATATATTCATTAGTTCTTTCTTTCAGCTTCACACAATAAGTTCATCTCGTTAGCATATATTATAACATAAATTATATTTTGACTTTTCTAGTCAAGTATATATTTATTACATCACATATATATATTAGTTAAAATTAGATATTTTTTTAGCTTATAAATGTATTTAGTTTCACATTGGTTAAATTTAGTCGAATTTAGATATTTTATTAGCTTTTAAATATTTTTAGCCTCACATAACAAATATATTAACGTTAGCATATTGTAACATTATACCACATTATTTATATATTCTACATGGCATATATGAATTTTGGTTTCTGACATCATATGTACATTATATTATATATATATTAGTTTATTTATATATTACATTATATATATTATTAGTTTGACTTTAAACATCATACTAGTAAAAGCCCGTCAAAAATAACGGGGAATGAGATTTTTATTCATTTTTTACGATAGATGTCATGCCAGGTTCAAGCTCACAATATTAGGAAGCATATAATTATTATAAAGTTTATCAAGCCCAGCTCAACTCTTAATAATTTGTAAAAGATATTCCCAAGTCAGGTGCAAGCTAATATTAATTTTGAGGTTCCAAGCCCAGTCCTACCCATTATAATTTTGAAAATTTTTTCCCGCCTCGGAGATAGTTAAATTTTTAATATCATCATATGAACGGGAAATATCTGATTTACCAATTAGTCTAATATGG
The DNA here is from genome assembly GCF_954871325.1 of Gordionus sp. m RMFG-2023. Taxonomy (NCBI): domain Eukaryota; kingdom Metazoa; phylum Nematomorpha; class Gordioida; order Chordodea; family Parachordodidae; genus Gordionus; species Gordionus sp. m RMFG-2023. The sequence goes on along the minus strand of NC_088775.1, from coordinate 46,769,664 downwards.
ATAAAAAACATGTAAATTCCGTATTAAGGGAAACTGGAAAGGCCTAAGCAACCACTTATTAGAGAATCATGACAAATAAAATAAAAATAACCGACTCTTATACTTTTTTGTAATATGTTCAATTAAAATTATATCTAAAAAATATGTTGTTTATTATATAGGGTTATTGTTTTTTTTTCAGATAAATTTAATGTATGTCTTGCATTTCTGAAATTATTTGTCAAAGAATTCGATAAGGGATATATATTTTTTTATGTTAAGTAAAAAAAAAATGCTGTCTATTTAAACTACAAAAATGCCATTAAACTCTAATGAAACTTATATGCAAATTATTTATTTATTTTTTAAGATATAATTTTTATTGACATATAAATTTAGGATAATTTTTTTAAAAAATAATGAGGATTATTAATTATGTATTTGATAAAATTAAGAGCAAATCCTTGTTGACATTTTAATTTTTGATGGAAAAAGCGACAAATAAATCTGGTCATCTGTAAAGTAAATAATTAATATATAATTTTATATCATTTAGGGTTGTAGATTAAAGTGATGATGGATTAACAGAGCAGTGTACAAAACACACTACGTTTGATAAAGATGATATGCCTATGCCTTGGGATACTGGTAAAAGAAGAACGCAAAACGATATTTCTGTCAAAGTCAGCATTGGTATCCCCCTCTAAAATAGAATCATGAACGACAATGTTAACTCAACCATAAAACGGTAAAAGTATTGTTATAAAGGCCACGACAGAACTACTGCATATATTTCCATTAATAAAGTTGATGAAATTGGCCGTACTGTACATCAAGTTTGAACACGCAAAACGATATTTCTGTCAATGTCAGAATTGGTATCCCCTTCTAAAATAGAATCATGAACGACAATGTTAACTTAACCATAAAATGGTCGTAAGTATTGTTTTAAAGGCCAGGACAGAACTACTGCATATTTTTCCATTAATAAAGTTGATGAAATTGGCCGTACTGTACATTCAAGTTTGAACATTATATTCATGAAAGTTTATCAGAGAATCGGATAAAGTAATATTTATATTAACTCCTAGTGAAGTGAATGATAATACAGAATTAAATGTTTATATTTGTTAAAAAATAGGCGGAGGCATAGGGATTGTGGTAGTGATGATAGTATAATTTGGAGAACTGGGTGAAAATAAAATAAACATAGATATAAAACATAAGATAAAAAAAAACTCCAGATGAGTTCATTTCAAGCGTAGTTCTTTATTATTTTGTCTACCAGTAACTCTAATGGGTAAGGCGTTTCTTTAATCGTCATTATTTTCTTTGCTTATCTTTAATAATAGATTCATCATGTTTTGTATGTAGCAATGTGAGGGATTAGGGTTAGCCTAGACAAATAAAGAAATCAGGCAATAATATAAATAAACTATTGTTGAAATTAAACAAACATTAAAATAATGTAAAACCAGTGGATGGGTCAATATTAGATGCATATTTATAGTAGTTGGAGGGCTATCATCAAAAAAAATTTTTGGGGGACTTATCAAGCCTATTATGATATTCTAAAAGTTAAAAAATAACATGATGCAAAAAGGGGGGGGGAAGAAGGTATAAATTATTATATTATAAAAATTAAATTAGAATTGATAAGGTTTTGAGAAATAGTGGTTAATAGATAATAAAGATAGAAAGAAAAGAATGAGATAATAAAATTTAGTGATAAATAAATTCATTAAGGGAGGGGAAAAAATAAAGAAAGAGTTATTTATAAGGATTGGAGATTATAAATAGGTTAGGATATAAATATTTAAATATTTGAATATACTTGGTTATCTTCTTAATTATTGGTTATGAAAGAAAAATATGAGTATAAATATTGTAATGTAAGTGCTGACAAAATTGTAACTATGTTCAAAATAAATATACAAGTTGAGTATCTTGTAGAGATTTCAATAATGTGTAATTGATAATATGAGATGAAAATTGATAAGGTAATCTAAAAAATAAAGAAAGGATTGTGAAATAAAAAATTTCATTCATATTTACAAAGTTGAGGGAATATTGTTTTTATCAATTCAAAGAAGATTTTTCAAATCTCTCAATCCATGTTAGGTATGTGTACACCATCAATTCTCGAAATTCCATTCATCTGTTTGTAAAAATAAATAAATAAAATCAACAAATAAAAATAAATAAGTACCGATGACATGACGTAGCGATGACATGACGTAGCGATGACATACGTCACGATGACCTAGTGAGGACATTGGAAAATTATAATATAGATGTATATTATATTATAGATATTAGGTTAATTTTTTTGAAAAATTGTAACTTTAATTATGTTTGGGTTTACTTTTAATTTCAGTTCTCCTAGATATTATATTACATTATATGTATATATTTAGTGTAATTTTAACTTTAGTTCTTCTAGATAAGTTTTTGAATATACCAACTCTAATAGGAACTCTTTCTCAAAAATTATTATTATATATAAATAATTACCAGTGTAGTGTATAACATATTTTCCCTTTTATTACTTTTGAGGTATTTATTTTATTTTAGAAGTAGTTTACCTATAGCTTAACTTTACATTAATAGTCATTTTGTTACTCTCCACTTTTTATTTTATGTTTTAATGCTTTTGGTTTAGATAATATTATTCTTTTTTTTAGCTGTATAGACAGTAGGAATATTATTTTAATAACTTATTATATAGTAAGCAATTTAGTATATAGGATTCTTCTAATTGTTAGTATCACCTTCTGACTTTATATCACCTTCTGACTTTATATCACCTTCTGACTTTATATCACCTTCTGACTTTATATCACCTTCTGACTTTATATCACCTTCTGACTTTATATCATCTTCTGACTTTATAGGCTATTGTTACTTGCAACTATTGTTGCATTTAAAAAATTATAAAAAAAGTAAAATTTTCATTTTTTAAAGAACGCATGTTGTTTTTTTTTACCATTAACAATATTTATTTATTTCAAAATAATTTTTTTTTTATTTATAAATAAATATATATTTTTTCATAAATAAAAATTATTTTATTAAAAATTAGCTCTCCATTTTTTTTATAATTAATTAAAGTCAATATTTTTTTATTAAATTTTCTTTTTTAAGCTATAATTTCGAATAATAGATAACAGCAGAAGAATTCCATGAAAATGACCAAAAAAACAACTCAAAACTTATCTTAATTCTTTTTATACTATAGGCATTACAATAAACTGGATAAATTGAGACTCTTCATAAGCAAATATTTTTATTAAGCTATAAATATGTTTTTTTCCTAATTAATTAAAATTTTCATGTTTAATCTAATTTTCACAATATATATTTAGTCTACACTAAAAATAGATAATAGCAGAAGAATTCCATGAAAATGACCAAATAAACAACTCAAAACTTAGATAAATAGATTATATCTTAATTCTTTTTATACTATAGGCATTACAATAAACTGGATAAATTGAGACTCTTCATAAGAATATTTTTATTAAACTATAAATTATAAATATGTTTTTTTTCTAATTAATTAAATTTTTCATGTTTAATCTAATTTTCACAATATATATATTTAGTCTACACTAAAAATAGATAACAGCAGAATAATTCCATGATAATGACCAAAAAAACAAAATAGATTATATCTTAATTCTTTTTATACTATAGGCATTACAATAAACTGGATAAATTGAGACTCTTCATAAGCAAATATTTTTATTAAGCTATAAATTATAAATATGTTTTTTTCCTAATTAATTAAATTTTTCATGTTTAATCTAATTTTCACAATATATATTTAGTCTACACTAAAAATAGATAATAGCAGAAGAATTCCATGAAAATGACCAAAAAAACAACTCAAAACTTAGATAAATAGATTATATCTTAATTCTTTTTATACTATAAGCATTACAATAAACTGGATAAATTGAGACTCTTTTTAAGCAAATATTTATTTCTTTTTCATAACATTTGTATTTTAAATATGATTACACTATTTAAATATATTATTATAATAAAAATAGATACAATTATAATAATTTTGAATGCAATTTGTGAAATGACAAGGTTTTAGGTAATTGTAATTGATCCTGTACTGTATGGGTAGTTCTATATTCTCTTTGGATAATTGTAGATTTTCTTTGGGTAGTTCTAGATTCTCTTTGGATAATTGTAGATTTTCTTGATTCGTGATATCCTGCATTATAGAAAGATCGATTTCATTATCTATTTCTTTATTTAAAGCTTTTTTTTTGTTAAAAATAGTGTACTGCATTTTTTTCTTTTTTTCTATTTATTTTTTCAGGCATTTTAAATTTTTAACTAATTCTAAGGAATTAGAAGATGATGGTAAACTATTAATATTCTCTTTGTTTTCCAATGAAGGGTTAATAAAAATTAAAACCTTTTGATTTGGATGGTCTGACTTTGCCCTCATAGCATTGGTAATAAAGTCGTTCGTACATTATTGTAGACTTAAGTATTGGGTCCTTCGAATTTTTAGAACGGTATATTGAATAATTTGTCGCATTAGAAATTTCGTATTTATTTAGCCATTCTTTTAAAATGAAGAATGACAAATATCTAACATTTACTACAAAAGGTATGTAATAATAATAAATAATATTTTTTACCTGCAAGAGTTGTATCTATCTCATAATTTCCAGTAGGGCTTGATTCGATCATAGGAGGGACTAATATAATAAAAAAAATATTTGGCTTAAAAAAATATATTTTTTACCTGCAATAGTATCTATTTCACAATTTCCAGTAGGGTTTAATTCGATCATATTTGACTTTAATTAATTATAAAAAAAAATGGAGAGCTAATTTTTAATAAAATAATTTTTATTTATGAAAAAAAATATATAAATAAATAAATATTGTTAATGGTAAAAAAAAAACAACATGCGTTCTTTAAAAAATGAAAATTTTACTTTTTTTATAATTTTTTAAATGCAACAATAGTTGCAAGTAACAATAGCCGACTTTATATCACCTTCTGACTTTATATCACCTTCTGACTTTATATCACCTTCTGACTTTATATCACCTTCTGACTTTATATCACCTTCTGACTTTATATCACCTTCTGACTTTATATCACCTTCTGACTTTATATCACCTTCTGACTTTATATCACCTTCTGACTTTATATCACCTTCTGACTTTATATCACCTTCTGACTTTATATCACCTTCTGACTTTATACCACCTTCTGATTTTATATTATTTGTCAATTCGAAATATAGTCAATAAATCGGTAATTAAATATCAATAAATAGGTAATTAATAAAATATAATTATATAAATATATAGATCTTTTTATTTTTTTATTATTTTGCCGCATGTTTTTCTTTCAAAATTTTTATTACTAAACATTTTTTAGGCGCCGTTTATTTATATTTGATTTATGTTTTCTGTTCATGAAATATACATTTTCTCTTCTTGTTTTATTCATGAATAATATATAATTTTCTTTTCTCTTTTTCTTCTTGTCTCATTATGTTCCTTCTCTTTTTTTGTTTCGCGAAATATTAATACTTTTTTTTTCTTGTCTCATTATGTTCCTTTTCTTGTTTCCGATTTTATTTTATCGAGAAATCTTTCATACTAGTTTCATAATCTAATTATAGATTTGTAGATTTTTAAATCATTTCTTTCCTTATAGAATTTATTTTTTGATTGATTAATAACAATTGTAGAAAATGTTTATTTTTTGATTAATAACAATTGTAGAAAGTTTTTGTCTTTATTTAATAGCAATTTATAATAATTATATAGTTTAGCTTCTCGCAGTCTAATTTTCTTTTAGGAAATCCCATCTAGAGTTTTTTTTCTCGTTATTACTTTTCCTTTCCTCACGTTTTTGTCTTTAATAAATAGTTATTTTGTTATTTTTATTTCATTTTTATACTTTAGCTCTGTTTCCATTAATTTTTTTAACTTAAATTAACCTAAAATGATATCATTTAAACTTAATACTTTTTCTCATATTTTCTGCTAAAATTTTAATTCGTGAATTTTTGTAATTATTATTTTTATCGCTACTTACCTAATATCTTGGATCCTAGCGAATACATAAGAACAGAGGTTAATATATTACTACTTTGCTTTCCTTTTAAAGTAATTCATTACGTATTTTTCTTCCCCTGCTTGGTCCTCTTAAATTTTTCTAAAAGGTCTATCTTCTCAGAATCTATTGATTTTTTTAATTGCTATTAGTTCTTATATGACGATTCACTTTGACTTTATTTTCTTTATTGGTGCTTATCTATGTGATCCAATTTCTCTAAGCTTGAAGTATAGCTATCCTATTCTAACCTCAAAGTATAGCTATCCTATTTGCTCCTTGACAATTTTATCCCCTATGAAATATTTACTCTGATCCTAGTGTATGCATCAGAATAGAGGTCAATATATTATTACTTTTGCTTTCCTTTTAATGTAATTCCTAGTATTTTTCTTCCCCTGTTTGGTCCCCTTAAATTTTCCTAAAAAATCTCTGTCTTCTCAGAATCTATTTTGTTATAAGTTCTATATGATGACTCTCTTTTGTCTTTATTTTTCTTTCTATGTGATCCAATGTTTCTCTAAGCTTGAAGTATAGCTATCCTATTTGCTCCTAGACAATTTTAACCCCTATAAAATATTTACTTTGATCCCAGCGAATACATCGGAATAGAGGTAAATATATTATTACTTTTGCTTTCCTTTTAATGTAATTCCTTTCGTATATTTCTTCCCCTGTTTGGTCCTCTTAAATTTTCCTAAAAAGTCTTTTTCTTCTCAGAATCTATTGGTTTTAATTGTTATTAGTTCTATATGATGACTCCCTTTTGTCTTTATTTTTCTTTACTGGTGCCTCTCTATGTGATACAATGTTCTCTAAGCTTGAAGTTTAGCTATTAGAGATCCGGGCCTAATTTTATTTAAAATAATCGGGTTCGAGCTGGGTCTAATATTTTTTAAAAAAATTTAAGCCGGGTCGGGTCGAACCTGGGAAATTTTTTTAAATATATCAAAATTTATTAATTTTATATTGAATTTTTTATGTAAAATAAAAATATTTTATTTTATTTATTGAAACTAAACGACTTATAACTAGGGTTGCCAGGTCAAAATTTTCAAATTGCGGGAGAAATTTGGTATTTTGCGGGGGAAATAAAAAATTTGCTAAAAAAGGCCCGCAATCCAGGCCGGGCCGGGATTTTGAATTGACTCAATTATCCGCCTATTATTTTTTATAATTAGTTTATATTAATACAAATTCGGTTACTATTTTTCAAAATAAAATAATATCTTGATTTATTAAAATATATTAATTTATAAAAAATAACCAACGATCCCTTTTAAATATAAAAGAATGTTAACAAGATAAAATTTTATAAAAAAACAAACGATTTTAATTTTACAATGTAAAAAATATATTTTATGCGAATGTCCCGCAAAACATCCGCAATTGGAAATCTACCTTGCGTATGTATAACATTATAGGGATAGGCGCTTAATTATCACGTATCACGTTTAAATACATAATAAGGTAATATTGTACTCATTTCAATGATAATTATTTTATTTATTATTGTTCAATCACATTATTATAATCAGTGCAGGAAAGTGTATCTACATCCATTGTAAAACAAAAATGTTCTCCAAAAATAAGAAATAATACAGATGCAACTACGGGCAGCAATTGTAATCACTTATTTTGTAGTACAACATTCACAGAGCTACTTATCATTACAATGTAGGTAGAATCTTTCCCCATAATATTTAAGGACTTAGAGATAAATGAAAACTTTACTTGTAGAACAAAAATGAGCAAGGATATCATCAATGTTTTAGAACCTCTATTTAGGAGGTCAATTCTTGACGATTTGAAAGATGGGCATACATATGCAATATTCTAGCAGATGCATGTAATAAGGGAAATATTAAAATATTTCTTTTGATCCTTTGCTATTTCAACAAAATAACAAAATTAAGGACGTTTCAAGAAAACTATTAAATTTTTTCCCCTCAAATAGTGAAAAATCCAAAGACATAGCTAACCATATAATGGTAAATATAGCAGATTCGGGATTACCAATAAATTACATGTCAACTTTCTGATCTGATAATGCCTCAGTGAATTTGGATAAAGCCAGAGTGTATTTACAGAATTGAGTCAGCACAATGTTGGTTGCGATATGTTCCTAATACCAGCCATCTATAGAATTTTAAAATTTTATAAATTTTTAAATATTTTTTAAATAAAGATCATAAAAGCTGTATTAACATTTTGAAAATTTTTTACAGTAATGAATGGCAGAGGTATATTTAGGTTCACATGTAGGAAATCTACTACATACTGTTAATGTGCAGTTGCAATCAGAAGAATCTTAACAAAGATTCACAAAATTAGCTGCAGATGTGTTAATCTTTACAGTTAAAAATTGACAATAAATTTTATGGCGCCATTGCTAAAACTATATTAAAATGTTCAAATATTTTAAAAATACCGATAGACTTTGATGTCTTGTTTGTGGATATTGTAATGTTCTCTATTTTTGATTTACAATGTAAAAAATATATTTATTTTATGCGAATGTATAAATAAAAAAATATGGAAAATTAATTATAATGTTAATTATATTTTATTTGAGATTTAAATAATGGAACTAAACGTTTACCGTCGTTATTGAGATATTTATAAAATTCCTGGCATGACATATTATAAATTTGTTTAACCATTAGCTCGGCCTCTAATATTGTTAAAGCAATCCGTTTTCCAGGCAGTCCTCATCAGGCTAAAAATGTGCTCGGATGAGGTATTAGAATGAGGTAAGGAGAAGACATACTCGCAATCTTTTTCCAAGCATGGGGATTTATTGTTATTAGAAAAAATTCTACCCGTTTTTCCTCTGCTTTAGACAATCTAACTTTAAGTATTCTGGCGAATCATAAAAAATAGAGAGAATTACAATCTCCTCAAACAAGACATCAATGTCTTTTAGTATTTTAAATATATTTATTAAATTACGAAAACCATCAATTGACGGTTTCTATTCCAAAGTCATAATATTTATACATTTGTAAATAGAATTATTAAAATCAAATTTTGATTGTAAATATTATAAAATTGTCTTTATAAAAATATCTACTTCATTTAAAAATGTATTAATTAGAGTATTATTTGAACATTTAATATTTTTAGCAATAGCGCCATAAAATTTATTATCAATTTTATTAATAAAGAATATTCTGATTGCAACTGAATATTAACTGCATGAAGTAGATTTCCTACATGTGAAACTAATCCCAAATATGATTCTGCCATTTCATAATTGAAAAAATTTTTCAAAATTTTAGGACAGCTTTTAAAATCTTTATTTAAAAAGTATTTTTTTAAGGGTTTGTAAAATTTTAAAGTTCTATCGATGGCAGGTATTAATGATAACCACCTGATAATGTCATATCGCAACAACTCACACCATTCCAAGTCAGACCACTACACCAACTCTTTTAATTCATTAACTCTTTTAGTTGATGAATTAAATTCGTTAAAACATCTCATCATAATTATTTCGACATCCACAGATAGTACATTCATTGCCTTCTTGCAAAAATCATGTAGTATATGGCATATAAAGTCAATTGGTATTAATTCATTACTGTGCTGCCTCAATTCGGTAAATACACTTTGGTTTTTGCCAAAATTTACAGAGGCATTATCAGCGCAGAAAGCTGACATGCAATTCATTGATAACCCTGAATCAGCTATATTTACATTATGTGGTTAGCTACATCGTTGGATTTTTTACTATCCGAGGAAATAAATTTAACAGTTTTATTGAAATGTTCTTATTCTTATTGAAGTAGCGAAGGATCGAGGGAGATGTTTTAATATTTCCCTTATTAGTTGCATCTGTTAGAATCGCATATGGATGCCCATCTTTCAAATCGTCTAGAATTGACCTCTAGGATTCAGGTACTAAAACACTTGTGATAGCCTTGCTCATTTTTGTTCTACCACAAGTAAGGTTTGCTCTTATATTGGAGTCGTTAAATATCATGGGAAAAAGATTCTACACAGATTGTGATGATATAGCTCTGTGAAAATTGAACTACATGATCGGTGTATACGATTTCCGAAACTGTAGTTGCATCTGTATTATTTATTATTTTTGGAGAATATTTTTGTATTGCAATCGATGTTGATATACTCCCCTGTACTGACTTATATGAATGAAATGATGTTGATTTATTATTGGATAAAAATAAAACAGGATAGAAAGAAATTTACAAACTAGACATGTTTTTCTATAAAAATAATCAATTACTGTCTCTCAAAATTATTATTTATATATTAAAATCGTTAAAATACTTTTAAAAAAAGTTGCGTTAAAAAATTGCGGTAGATTTTTGCGGGAGATTTCCAATTGCGGTAGTTTTGCGGGAGAGAGATGTCTGCGTGTAAACTAAAAAATTACGGGAGTCTCCCGATGATGGGGGGAGACATGGCAACCCTGCATATAACATATGTCTTTTATTGAGAAATTATAAAAATTAATTTCTATATTTAAATAATTTCGGGCCGGGCCAGGTCGGTAAATATTTTTTAAAAAAAATTTCGGGTTCGGGCTGGGCAGGCAAAACTTTTTAAAAAAATTTCGGGCCAGGCCGGGCTTGAAAAATTAGGCCCGATGCAGATCACTAATAGCTTTCCTATTTGCTCCTCGACAATTTTATCCTCTATAAAATATTTACTTGGATCCTAGCTACATCGGAAAGGTCAATATATTATTACTTTTGCTTTCCTTTTAATGTAATTCCTCGTATTTTTCTTCCTCTGTTTGGTCCTCTTAAATTTTTCTAAAAAGTCTCTGTCTTCTCAGAATCTATTGGTTTTTAATTGTTATCTCCCTTTTGTCTTTATTTTTCTTTATTGGTGCTTCTCTATGTGATCCCATGTTCTCTAAGCTTGAAGTATAGCTATCCTATTTGCTCCTCGACAATTTTTATCCCCTATAAAATCTTTACTCTGATCCTAGCGTATACATCGGAATAAAGGTCAATATATTATCAATTTTGCTTTCCTTTTAATGTAATTCCTCGTATTTTTCTTCCCCTGTTTGGTACTCTGATCCTAGTGCATACATCGGAATAGAGGTCAATATATTATCACTGTTTCTTTCCTTTTAATTTAATTCCTCGATTTTTCTTCACCTGTTTGGTCTAAATTTTCCTAAAAAGTCTCTGCCTTCTCAGAATCCATTGGTTTTTAATTGTTATTAGTTCTATATGGTGATTCCCTTTTGACTCTATTTTCCTTATTGGTGCTTCTATACGTGATCCAATGCTCTCTAAGCTTGAAATATAGCTATCCTATTTCATCTAGACAATTTTATCCCCTATAAAATATTTACTCGTATCCTAGCATATACATCGGAAAAGTGGTCAATATATTATTACTTTTGCTTTCCTTTATATGTAATTCCTCTTGTATTTATTTTCCCCAGTCTTGCCCTCTTAAATTATTTTCTAAAAGGTCTCTATTTTCTCAGAATCTATTGGTTTTCAATTGTTATTAGTAGTGACTCCCTTTTGACTTTATTTTCTTCATTGGTGCCTCTCTATGCGATCCAATATTCTCTAAGCTTGAAGTATAGCTATCTTATTTTCTCCTCTACAATTTTATCCCCTATAAAATATTTACTCGAATCCTAGCGTACACATCGGAATAGGAGTCAATATATTATTACTTTTGATTTACTCTATATGTAATTCCTCTCGTGTTTTTCTTCCCCAGTCTGGTCCTCTTAAATTTTTTTCTAAAAGGTCTCTATTTTCTCAGAATCTATTGGTTTTCAATTGTTATTAGTAGTGACTCCCTTTTGACTTTATTTTCTTCATTGGTGCCTCTCTATGCGATCCAATATTCTCTAAGCTTGAAGTATAGCTATCTTAATTGCTCCTCGACAATTTTATCCCCTATAAAATATTTACTAGGATCCTAGTGAATACATGATAACCTGTACTCATGAAATGTTCAATTAAAGGAATTTTTTAATTGGATGAAATATATATAAAATTAAAAAATATATGAACTGAAGTAAAGAATAGTAGGATTAAATTTAGAGAACTATGGGTAAGTCAAAAGATTGAGAGATACGGGTTAGAGTTCAGTTAAGGTTATAAAGATATTTGATTCTTTAATTAATACCCTGTCAAACATGACAGAAGGTGATTATTAAGTGTTAAAAGAATTAATTTATTATTAATATATAATATATATATAATGTTGTATAAAACTAAATAGCATTAGATGAAGGTATATAAAAAAAACTGTTTACCTGTAATGGAACAAAGGTCAATCTAATAATATATAATTGTAAGGTCTGCTTAAAGAATATGAATTCCCTAGATTCATTGCTTTTAATAATTTTATGGGTATCACGTCAATTCAGAGCATAAAATTCGGCGCGACCTCAATTCGGCGCAGCGTCAATTCAGCGCGACGACAATTCGGCGCGTATCTAATACAGCTGTAATTTATTATAAATTTATTAGTATAAAAAAAAGGATGATTAAATAGAAGTCTTGAATGTTAGTCCTATTAATTATTTCTTTATATTTTTTTTACAAAAATCTCAATTTTATTCACTAAATGTGTAATATCAATAAAAAATTTAATAATATCAAAAAAAATTAACAGGACCAATTTACCACAGTCTAAAATCTTAATCCACATTTTTTAAAATTAGACCCAAATCGGCCGTTTAGCGGCATTAATGTTTATCCAAAAAATTCAAATTAAGACTGACTCATTTTTTAAATTTATTAAAAACTCTTGAAATAATTCTATTAATCATTTTTAAAAAAATATCTTAGGTTTAGGTTAATCCTATTATAAAATAATCAAAAGCGAATTAACGCACAATCTTTTAATTTATTTATAAAATTACTATGAAAAAATATAAATATACTATATAAAACATGCAAAAATATGTTCATAAGACATTTTAAAAAATTTGATAACATTAATATTTTTGTAAATTAAAATTAGAAGCGATACCCCTTAAATAATCATTAATCGGGTGATTTACGTAGTCAGATACATTAATATAATTTTTTAGCTGTATTCCGATACTCCTTTTTTGATCACGGGGGTTGCGTACCAGAAATAGATTGTTCAATTTTTGCTTCGGCTAACGAATGTTCTAAGCGTAGAGCATCTAAAAATTTCCAAATAGAGGAATGGTGATATGATAGCAGAAATGTGAATGCTCTGTGCCAACATTTAAAAAATAATTGCAAAGTTGTGTAATAATGATCAAAAGATAACAAATTTTTAAAAAAATTACCTTTAACTGCATTATTTGTTCTTGGGATTCCATCCAATGTAGCAGCATAATAATTCCAAATGGGAATTTGAAACGGTTCTTGTCTATCTCAATTACGAAGAATTTTACCAATTTAATTCGCTTCATAGTATGTAATAAGATTATCTAAGACTCTTTCATTATCTTAATAAAAGGGTGTTTGTAAAAGTCCATAGAAGGCATCAAATACGTCATCCACGGGAACAAATGCAAGAGAGAGCATTTGTATAATTTTTATTGACCATTTATTTCTTGTATCTCCATCTAAATGATACGCTAGCAACTCGCTATCACTTTGTATGTGCCTCCAAATCGCTTGGGTCATATGAAATAAAACACCCTCTTATCGTTATTGATGGAAATAAATGAGTAAAGGCATTTATTTCCACCTGCTCAAAATCTATCATTACCGATATAGGATTTATATTATTTTATAATCTTTTTAGCCATCTGCATACCAGTTTCTGCTTTTCGCTATCAATGTATGGTTTTTGGCGGTGGCGAATATCAAAATTCTTTGCAATTCCGGTTGCAAATGCTTGCTATCATATTGAAGGAATGGCAACCCGAACATGTTACTTTATAGATATCGGGTAAATCTAGATCATAACTGTTCGTCGGGCTAGGTAAAGGAGTAGCCGGCTGAAGGGTTCGTTTTATTGACGCGATTGATGGGAGGTCAGCATGAATGGATGGGGAATCCCCTGCTATTGAAATGCTTATAATTTTTTGAGGTGTTATTGGGGGGGGGGTATTTTTTTTTAACTTTTATAATTTTATTTATTTTCCTTATTGTCTAAAATTAGAAGGAAAAGGGGGATTTAGGATTTAACATAATTTTGTTATTCTTATGATATTTATCAGGTGGGTATTTTTTTTTTTAACTTTTATAATTTTATTTTCAATTAGTATATTTATAATTTTAAATACCAATATAAATAAATAAAAAAATTCGTATTAATTCATCGAGCCAATTTGGGCATATTTTTAAAAATGGGCCAAAATAATATGTAAGATTTGAAATAGAGGTCCAAACCTTTCTTTTTCTTTATTTCTTTTATGAACAAAATCTCTAAGGTTACATAATATTGGCTACTAATCAACCTACCTTATAATATGGTAAATTGGTTAACCAAAGAAATCGGTATAAATATTGGTTGTTTTTTTTAAAATTTTTTATTAATATTACACATTTAGTAAATAAATTTGAGATTTCTGTAAAAAAAATATAAATAAATAATTAATTGGACTAATATTCAAAATGACTTCTATTTAATCATCCTTTTTTTATAATAATAATTTTATAATAAATTGCAGCTGTATTAGATACGCGCCGAATTGTCGCCGAGCTGAATTGACGTGGAACTAATTTTATCAGATAATATTTTTAAAAAACCGAAGGTAATAGTAGCAAACTGTCCGTTGGTAGAAGTTACATTTGTCGAGAATATAAAATATCTGAGGTATTTATATTTGTTGATTTTTTTAGTCTCATAATAAGCAGGTTGCAAGTTATCTTAGTAGGGAAGGATGAGACGGATGCATAATTCCAAATAAGGATTTTCTCATTGCCCAGTGAATAATAGTAATCAGTATTCAAGTGTTATTATTGGTTGAAAGATTGCAAGGTTCTAGAATATTATATATGCCGGCCTTTTTTAAAAGGAGGCTGAATAATTTATTTATCCAAGTGTAACGTAGATATCTGTATTCATAGAGATAGACGGAGATTGGGGAAGGGAAATGGAAAGGAAAAATTTCATGAGAGGGATTGGAGCGAATAAGTCTAAGGGGGAAATAGGGGCATATAATTCCAAGGGGAATAATCCTAAGGGGGAAATAGGGGCGAGTAATAGTGAAGAGGAGATAAGGGCGAAAGATTGTAAAAAAGAAAGGGAAGAGGTTAATAATAGGGAGCAAGTGTAGTTGCGAGAGAGAATTAGCGATTGAGAGTTATGAGTATGCGAGTAAGGAAAAAGAAAGGAAATGGAAGGCCGAGATACAGGAGACAACCAATGATGAAACAAAGAACGCGGATGTTGAGTTGCAGGTGAATTATGGAAATATAATGGTAAGGGAAATGACAAAGGAGAATCAGCGCCAAGAAACGGAATTGTGGAACAAGGGAGGAGAATTAGAAATAATCAGGATGCAGGAGGGAGTAAGGAAATTGGTGGATGGTTATCAAGAAATTTTTGACGAAGAGTTGGGCTGTCTGAAAAACGAAGTGAATATCAAATTAAAGGAGGGATGTGTACCAAAATTTTGTGCTTTGAGGAGATTACCGTTTGAATGGAGGAAGGAAGTGGAAATGAAATTAGATAAATGGGTAAGAAAGGCATCGTATGTACTGTGGAATATAGTAAATGGGCGACGCCGCTAGTGCCGGTGAAGAAAGCTAATGGTCAACTACACCTATGTGCTGATTTTAGAGTAACGCTAAACCCCTGGGTAGTGGAAGTTAAATATCCGTAACCAAGAATTGAAGAAATATTGGCAAATTTAAAGGGAAGTATAAATTTTTCAAAGGTTAATTTTTCCAATGCATACCTGCAATTGTGTGAGAAGCCAGAAGTAAGAAAATTGTTAACCATCACTACTCCCAAGGAGTTGTTTGCGTTTTGTAGATTACCTTTTGGATTAAGCGTATCCGCTCCTATATTTCAGAGAACTATGGCTGCGGTTTTTCGAGAAATGGAAGGCGTATTCTATTATATGGATGACGTATTGGTAATGGGTAGAACTCCGGAACAACACGGACAAAGATTTGAGGAGGTTTTCTGAAGAATTAAAGAAAAGGGTTTGCGAGCAAGTGCCGAAAAAAGTGTGTTAGGAGTGACGAAGGTTGTATATTTGGAACATAAAATAACAGAAAAAGAGGTGAGACCATTGGATAAAAATATGACGGGAATTACGAATATGTTGAGGCCGGATAATAAAATAGAGGTTCAAGCTTTCTATGAATGGTGAATTACTATCACCGATTTGTAGAGGGATTCACTCAAATAGCCGCGCCATTGTATACTCTGCTAAAAAAAGGGGGGAAAATTAGATTGGAAGGAAGAACAGGAGAATGCGTTTGAAGAGTTAAAAGCTAGAATTGGAAGGGAGCCCATTCTTATGTGCTTTAACAACGAGTTGGAGGTAGTTTTGGCGGAAGATGCATCGATTAAAGAAGTAGATGGAGCGTTATTGCATTATATAGATGGAATAGAAAGACCGGTTTTTTTTTCTCGAGAATATTCAGAGCAGCGGAAACGAGAACTGTTATATTTGGACTGACGAAATGTCGTGAGTATTTGATTGGCGTAGATTTGTGATATATACGGACCACAAGCCACTGGTACATCTGTTTAAGAAGGATAATAAGGAGCTGATGTTATCACCAAGATTGCAAAGATGGCTGTTACTGGTGGGGAGTTTTGATGTGCAGTTGAAATATCGACGGGGAAGGGAGAATTGTTTATCAGATATTCTTTCTTGATGTGGAGCTGAAGAAGAAGGGTATGAGATGGCTCAAGAGGATATGGAGGAGGGCAAAGAGCAAGGACTAATTAGAGCGATGGTCAAAATAGCCAAAGGAGGACCGAAAACGTTAGGGGAACTTGAAAGGGCAACTCTTAAGAATCGTGAATTGACTCGAATTAAGGCGTGTATAAAGGGGCGAAAACCTTGGAGCGACGGAGATAAAGTTTTTAGATACATAGAAAAGAAATTAGCTATAGTGGATGACTGTGTGGTACGGGGAAGTCGGGGTATATTACCGTTCAAATTGATGGATTTGGTGTTGGCAATGATTTATGCAGGGCATCAGGGGTTGAGAAAATGAAGCAATAGGGCCGGGAATATGTATGGTTGCCAGAAATGAATAAAAAGATTGAGGATATAAGCCGAAGATGTGAAATGTGTGACCTGGAGGCCAGTGCCTCACAGAGACAAGAAAAGTGTATGGCCCAAGGCTACCCAGCCGTGGGAACGGATCCACATCGACTTCTTCTACTTAGAAGGGCAGTATGTACTCGTGGTGGATGCATACTCGAAACGGGTAGAGTACGAGGCAGTAAGGGGGTTAACTACGCAAACATTAAAAAAGACATTAAAGAATTGGGCTCAGTTTGGGGTAGCGCGGACGATCGTGTCGAACGGTGGTCCCGCTTTTGTGAGTAGACAATTTGAAAAATTTTGCACGGAAACCGGTGTAAGGCATGTCTTAGCACCTCTTTATCATCCAAGCTCAAACTAACAAGCGGAAAGAATGGTGGCACTTGTTAAGAGTTGGTTAAGAAAATCGACGAAAAATCTGGATAGCTGTGGCATATTATAATAATAATCGAAAAGGGGAAGAATTGTCACCGGCGGAAAAGTTTTTGGGCCGTAGAACTCGCATTCAATTAGATTTATTAAAACAAGAGATACCTCGAGAGATGGATTCGAGTGATAATTCGTGTGAATTTGTGGTTGGACAGACGGTCTGGGCTAGAATTTTTGGAATTACCCGAAAATGGGAATCAGGAGGGATAGTAGAGAACGTTGGACACAAATTAAATAAAGTGAAATTCAACGACGGAAGAGAGGGAATACGGCATTGTGATCAATTAAAAAGGGGAATGGACTTTGGAAGACTTAGGTCAAGTCAGGGAGAAGAAATGGGAGTCAAAACATGTAAAGATTCCTAAAAGGAAGTAAGAGAACCGTTTGTGGGAAAAAAGTTGGATGGGTAATAGTATAGAGGAAGAATAATAGAGAGAATAAAAAAGCATGTATAATTGGGTTTGGAAGGGGGAAAGAGTAATTGAATTGAGGGAAGGGAACAAATGTAAATTTTTTTTTGATAGTCAAAATGATATTGAAAGAATTGGAGCAATGTGTTGTTTTGGATCACAATTATTGGCAGGGGAAATTGGTTGTTGTTGGAGACGGGAAAAGGGAGTTGTCCTAAATTATTTGATGAGAAGATAATTAATTACCAGGGCGTGTAACCAATAAATAACATAGGCTTAGGAAGCAAGTATTAGCCAAAAACAGAAAGAAAAAGAGGGAAAAGAAAATTTAGTTATTAAATTATTTTAAGAAAAAGAAATGTGTGTGTTTAAATTCTAAATTGTTGATTTTGAGTCTGAGAAGAGGAATTCGTGACAAAAGTATATATATTTTAAGTAAGAATAATATAGTAAAAGATTTATTTAGATTGTCAAGTCCAATGAATCAGGATACCGCCGTGGAATTACATCGATGTTAGATTTGGGGGAATTTGGAGGTACAATTGACGGTCCGATCACGTAGGACCAAGGGCAGAGGTCGGAGAAGCAGGCTTAGGGCTGTGGGAAGAGCGCCGGAAGAATGGATATGGTGCTATCGTTGTCAAGAACGGGGGCATATCCAGTATAAATACCCGTGGAATCCGGAGCGGAAAGGTCGTATTCGGACGGAATTGGAACGAAATCGAGGAAGAGTGGAGGAGTTACCAGCGTGACAAGTAGCGGAGATCCTGGGGATAAGGGCGGAGCCGATCAGGACCATCGGAAGGGCCATAGAGTCTCGGTCGAGGCCGATGGCCGAGATTCAAGGAACAAGGAGGACAGTGGAGGAGGAACAAGAACAACGGCAAAGGGGAATCCTCGGGAATCAAGGAAGATGACCCGTGATAGATCTGACGATGGGAAATAAGGCCCTGGTGATGGAAAATAATTCGACGTTGGGGGAGGCGATTTTTGAAGGCCCGGCAGCTGAAGGTCTGAGGTACAATATGGGATTGACAGAGACGGTAGAGCTAAGGGACATCGCGGCAGCGCTAGACGAAGTGGAAGGAGTAGATGGAGAACTAAGAGATTGGTGGGAAGTCCTGATAATGATTCGGAATTAGGCAGCCTCTGGAGGATGCGGAGGGTCGAATTTTCTGAAGGGGACATGTCAAGGGAGGAAGACTTGAATGGGATGTGGAGAATATTGAATATATTAGAAATGACTAATGATAATGAATAAAATCGATAATATTTCATAAAAAGTAAATAAATAAATAAAAGAAAAGAAGATTGACGTGTGATATAGACCATAAATAAATAATAATAATAATGATTGTAAATAAAATATAAAAGCCTGAAAAACAATGTATTTTTAGTAATTTATTTTTCTTGTTATAATTTTATTTATATAAATATTATTTTACCTGTCGGTTTTCGCAATAAAACGAAAAAAAATATTATTTCTCTATAGGGAAAAATAAGCAAATAAAATAAGAAAAGAGTGAAGGGAAAAAATAAACTAACGAAAAGTAAGAAAAGTTACAGTTACGATTGCTAAAAATAAATTTTTTGTAGATAAACAACTCGTACGATATGATAATAACTACGCTAGGAGGTGGGTTTCGTGATATGGCTGTGAAAACCAAAGATTTAAAAGTAAATAAATTAATTATATACCCCGTCACCAAAATTAGAATAGATATAATAATCAAGACAGGGTTGAAACTCTTATCGTAGACCTTACGATTACAATCATCAAAGATCAAATACAAGTTATAATAATGATTTCTATCAAAACAGACCCAATGGTAATTTCAACAATAATTACAGACAAATTAACGCAAAACAATTTTACGACAGGTTTAACTCTAAATATAACAACAATGTGCAACAGATCAGAAATAATAGAGATATATAGAAATCAAAACAACATGCAATATAGACAAAAACACAAATCAACTTTAGGATAATATATTTAATTTAATTATGAGAACATTTGTTATTAATATAATAGCTAGGAATCAAATACAAAGTGGCAGTAAAATGAATACAAATAATTATGAAATATTATAAGATGACAAAAGTGATGATAAAAAAAGATTTCGATTTGTTAAATATAAGTATAAATAATTTGGAAGAAGATCTCGATGATAAAGAGAGTAACATATATAAGGTGACTTAAAATAAATAATGTAGTGACGAATATACAGGTAAACACGGGTACAATATTTATAATCATAGCGCATTTTGTAGCAGATAAAGCAGGCGTTAATAATATGAAGAAATGATATGTGAGATTAATAAGTTACAATGAGAACATGATAAAGGTTCTAGGAACGCACATATTGAGGTAAATTATGAAGATATAACAAAAAATTTAGAAGCCCATATTGTGGAGAGCACTAAAACCATATTGCTTGGTAGGGCGTGGCTCAATGCATTTAAAGATATTTTAAAGAAATCTGTAGGGAACATTGATGGTAATTATAATGATAAATTAATTGAACTTATAAAAAAATTATAATCAAAAATATTTGTTAAAAAACCAAGTTAAAATTACGATTAAAACATGACACACAACCTAAAATGATACCACTGAGGAGAGTTGCAAACTCGAGAATATGATAATTAAAGAATTCAAAAATTGAGTCAAATACAAAATCATTAAGCCTGTTCAAGACGTTCGATGGGCGAGTCCTTTAACTCCTATCTTTAAGGAAGTCGGGTGTGTGCCGAATCCAAAAATACGATTAACCCGGTGTTAAAAGACTTCAAATATCCTATACCGAGGATGAACGAACTTATTGGAAAATTATCAAATTAGAAGGTTTAGAAAAATAAACTTCAAGCAAACGTTTCTTCATATAGATGAAAAATCAAGAGACATATTAACAATGGAGACACTTAGACTACTTTTGTTTCACACGATTACCTTTAGAATTAAAAATTGCTTCGGCAATATTAGACTATGGTTCAAATATTTGGAGACATGAAGAATGAAATTCTGATATAGATTTGAATGTTAAAAATTGTGAACAATGCAACACATGGGCGTATAATCCGAACACCATACAACATTTATGAGCTTCTACATCAAAATCCTTCGAAAGGATACATATGGACTGTGCTGGCCCATTCTATCAAAAATATTGGTTAATAATAGTTAATACTTCACCATATCATTATTACAGTGAAATCCATAGCACTGCGAAAATATTAAAGGATCTTATGAAAACATAAATTTATTTAGGACACATCAGCAAATTATTTGAGAAATTTGTTGTGACCACAGCATAAAACATATATAAACATCAGCCTACCACCAGTAATCTAATGAGCAGGTGGAACAGAAGTTTAGAATATTGAAATTAAATATGAAACGAAATATGGAAAAAATGTATACACAAGTGGATATAGTTTTAGACAAGTTTTTTTAATTACAGAAACACCCAATGCCACCATAGGAAGTCATGCAAAATCACTCCATATTAGCCGATTTTTAAAACAACTAACTCAATATTTTAGCCAGAATAATATTGCTTAAGCCTAAGGATTTTGCCAATAGTTGAGCAAACCTTTGTGACATCTATGAGCAAAATCTTCAAGCTTGTGTTTTTTCTGGAAAAGTATTAATTTGACCATTTTAAATATCTACTCAAATGGAGCGATTTTGCATCACTAACCACAAGTATTTCACCTAGAAAATTAATGCTTACTTAAACAACAAACCTTTATATGTTAATAATGATAATAAAGTCACAACTACAATTTGGCGAAACACAACTATTAACAGTGGCCCCTACATTTTCTGAGGGATGGAAACAGAATACCCCTCTGAAAAGTATTCCCCCTCCCCTCAAAAAAATGGTTAATTATTTTTTGATACCCATAAATTTTAGAAATAATTTTTATTGCATCAATCTTTAATATATAATATAAAAATGTAAAAAATATTATTTTAAATTAATAATTTAGATAAATTAGGGGAAGAGAAAGCGAAAGAATTTATAATTTCATCAATATGTAATTGTTTAAATAAAAAATTTTCCATTGATAAAATTAGATTTCTCTCTTTCATAAAATCTTGTGCCTTTGACAAACATCCAAAAATACAATGTTATTATCTATTATAATTAAAAAATAATTAAAGACAATAATTTAAATTATACTTCTCAAATTAATCAGTCAATCTTTTGCCAATTGAATTTGATTTATGTGAAATTTTGTACAAGCCTTATCTACAATATTTTATCCAAAACATAAAGTGATAAAATAATATCAAAATTTTCTATTCTAAAAACTATAGGAGCCAAATTGGAAGTGGCAGGATCTTCAGAATCCTTTAAATTTGTTAAAGCTGCTCTCAAGGCATCATAAAGTAGAAAAAATTTACAATAGCTTTTTATGACGATAACCAGCTTCTATCTAAACAAATAAGATAATATTACCGAGTGGTATTCTTGATGCCAAAATTGTTGCGATTTTGTCAGTGCATTACTCTGACATGCTTTGAGCACCTCATATCTTTTAACACCATTAAATAATATATAAATCTGTCTAATATTCAAAAACATTTCGCAATTCTTTTATTTATTGATATAATTGAACAATGATTAAATATCGATGAGAATAGCACCAAATAAACTGCCTTTGGCGCCTCCGCTCTAACAAAGCCTGCACTCCATTGATTCTTCCACTCATGTTTGAGGTGCCTTCATAACTTTGCCCAACTAGGAATTCAAGGGGTAAATTTATCGAGCCAAGTTTGGATATTATATTATGCTTAATATCGAGATCTGTGGTATTTCCCGTACAATATATGTCAATCAGTCTTTCAATGGGCTTAAACGTCTCACTATTTTTAACATGTCTTACTATCAAAGTATTTCTGATTTTGAAACATCATATGTGCCATCAACTATGATCAAAAAGCACTTGTTAAATTTAATCTCATTTTGAATTTTTTTATAACCATATTTTTCATGGTTTCAATGAGAATATTTATGTTATTTTTATGATAATAGATTTGAATATAATTTCGTTTTTCATCCCTTATTTTTTTTTCTCCCAGTACAGGTTCAGAATCTGCAATGAGTTTAATAAGGCCCATCTGCCTTCTTGTTGCCTGTTCCCCCAGTAGGCTTGGCTACGAGATATTAAATAACCTAGACATCTTATTATTATTCTTATGATAGAACAGTTATTATCCACACATTCTTTCTGGGGTATTATAAATTGTAATATGGAATTTTTGTTGTGTGAAAGCCTTTCATAATCGGCCATCAATGTGCCTGTAAAGATTCATGCACAATAATATCACGATTAAATTTCATGATCATTATCAGAGTCACATACTATATTTTCTTCTAACACATTTTCGTTATTATTAGTACACTTTTAAAAAATAATTATTAGCGAAAAATATACCCTGTTTAGAGATACATTATGTGAAGGGGCGGACTGACAATGCTGCTGCCTCGTGGCAAATGTTTTCTAGCGGTCTCATATTTATTGGGGCTTCATCCCAATACCCCATTTGCGGGCCTTATCCCGCTTATATCCGGCCATCGGCCGGGGCCCAATTAATGGCTTAATACATATTTTTATTATTTCTTATATTTTTGAACAAGAATGTATAAAAAGATAGGTTAACACAATATAATCACATTTTTATTAAAAAAGACTAATATGAAATGATAATCCCCTATGAATTGCACATATAAAATCATACTAATTGAACATATAAAAACATATTTATCAATATATATATTACAGATATAAAACAATATTAATTGCACATATAAAAGTATTACCTTTTGTACTATAAAATCTAAATGCGTCGCTTACAAATCAGATGGCTTTGGGTTTTTTTATTAATCCAACTTGATGGTTCCGTCCCTGGGGGGGGGGTATATAGGAGGCCGGATTCGACCACGTGATTCTTTTATAAAATAATAAGGGTCTTATTACATTTTAATAAATTTTTGTCGGTATTTAGCAAATTAGGTTGGTATTATAGTGTTATTAATCGACTAAGTCTAGTCGACTTAGCAGAAACTGGAGTCAAGTTTTGGGTCGAAAAAATCGACCAAACTGACTCGAGTTGTGAACTCAAATTAACTTGAGTCGACTAGAGGACGAATAGTTCCATGAACTTAGTCGACTAGAGGACGAATAGTTTTATGAACTTCGTCGACTAGAGGATGAATAGTTCTATGAACTTGAGTCGACTAAAGGACAACGATTTTAAATTAGTTACTATTAATAAAACATTTGTTTTTTTATTTTTAACTTTAGACTTCCAATTTGAGTCGTTATACGAAATATAATATAATGAATCGACTAGAGGACAAATACTTGAGTTGACTAGAGGACGAATAGTTCTATGGACTTGAGTCGTCGACCAGAGGACGAAGATTTGAAATTAGTTATTATTAATTAATAAAACATTTGTTCTGTTTTTTTTATTTTTTACTTTAGACTTCCAACTTGAGTCGTGGTGAATACGAGTTATATACTTAAGTCGAGAACGAATAAATTATTAGGAATGGGGAAGATCGTGATTTAAATTTAGTTTAGAATTTTTAATATATTTTTTAGAATATTTAAAGCTTTTATCAGAATTGTGAACAAACATTATAACAATTTAATAAAATATAGAGATACATTTTATACCAATAAGATGTTTATTATAAAAATCGCGAAGGGGGAGGGTATATATAGATAATGATTTCTTATTGTAACATCCCAATTATTTAAGCACATATAATGTTTAAATGTTGTCGGTGACATCCTGTTTCGCTTCTTGGTCAAACTTGGAGCCCTGGGCGTTTGTTGAGCAAGGTAATCCTTAGCTATCAGCGACAAGGTTGGGTAAAAATCGATGCTTTTCGTCCACCAATCAAGTATATTGGTTGAAGCTGGTGCAACCGGTTCTTTGATATATTCTATAATTTCATTTCTTGTGTGATCTGGAAATTCACAAGCTTCCCTAAAATTTTAAATTAATTTAGCCAAATATTTATAATTACTTTCTCAATTCGTGATGCATACAGACCGAATAAGGCTGTGTTTCCAAATCATCTTGAGAGAATTCATATACATTTGCTTTGTGCAATGACCACCCATAGTTTTTATATAATGATTTAAATATTTCATTATAATCCTTCTTTGCTACAAAATGAGGCATATATTTCATCTTAGTTTTTGGATCTAACATGGTAGATATAAAATTGCTGAATGTGCTCAGGTAGTTTTTATATGTTCCACATTTTATCAGCATTTTACTTACCGAATTTTTAATATCATCATCTGGATGATTTTTGGAAGCCTCTCCTAAAATTTTGTCCATCTTTGCTATAAATAAAACTGCGGTTCCAATTGTAATGGTATCTGACGATATTTCGAATGTTATTTTATAAAAAGGCTTTAAAAATTTTTTAACTTCTTTTAAAGATTTTGCCTCCTTATCGCTTATATCGAAAGGCTCTGTCAAACATTTTTTTCCTAGCTCTTTAATTGCTTCTAAACTCTATATAAATTAAATATATTATTAGACAATGCAATGTTATATCTCAAAAAGGTTATCAAAAAAAGAATATAAAAGACATTATGAAAAATATTTTATAACTTACTTTGTTTACTGTTGATATCATTAAATATTTAGAGTTCCGTCTAGTTACTACATCTAAAGGAATCCTCGTTCTTCCTGAGAGCTCCAAGTACTTTTGTAAAAGTTTTGATGAAGAATGTAACTTCTTTAATATTAGTTATTTTATTTAGTTTTTTATCTAAGGCTTAAATCCCCTCTCTAACTACCAAATTTATAATATGGGCTAAACATCGGTGACTGTATAAGCTTGTTTTATATTTTTCATGATAAAGTTTAATCATTTTTTCAGCAGAGTTTACTATGTATGGTGCGTTATCATGCGTGATGAAGATAATCTTATCCTGGATCTCAAATTCATCGAGAGATTCTAACAAATATTGTGATATATCCTCACCACTATGAGGATATGGTAGCTGAATTAAATCTAGAAGACAACTTTCCATATTCCACTTTTTATCGATATAGTGGCATATAATTACACAAAAAGTCGATGAGTTAATGGATGTCCACATAAGTTGTGATAGCCAATTTACTTTTAATATTCTTTAAATTTTTATGAGTTGTAATTTTATAATTTAATACCTTTTTTTAATGTATTTACAAGCTATCTGTCTAGTCCAGATTTTCTCTTGCTTGAATATGAAGGAAAATATATTTCGGAACTCCTTACTATCCATAGCTTTGAAAGGAATATTGTTTTTTATAATAAATTTAAAAATTTATTTGTTAAGGCACTCGTTTTCCTTAAGTAATAATCTACGAATGCCAACTAGGTTTTTGGGTATATCTTCGCTCTCTCCATTCCCAATTAAATCTGAATGATTTCTTCTAACGTGATTTTTTAAATTGGCTATAAAAATAAATATTGCTCATAATTTATAAGTATTTAAAGATTTTATTATATTTTTCTAAAAAATAAATTAACTAACTAAAAAATTATTATAAAAAATAAGGCGGTATAAATACTGCTTGCTAAAAGCAATTAATCATAATCAATCATATTTGATGATATAATATGATTTTAAAAAAAATTTTAGCAAGCATTTTTTTATTTTACATAAATCAATTTTTAATTAAGTAAAAAATTGATATTAAATATCAAATAATTTAAAATTCTATTTTTACTTAATATTATTGGAAAAAAAATATATTTACTAGCTTATTACAACTTAAATTATATTTTTCAATTACAAAAATTAACAAATATATATCCATAAGAGGGCGTTAAATACATAAATATGAAAATATATTCTTAGGAAACCAGAATAAATATTGGATAGCGCTTTTTTTTGTATTTGGGTGTAAATACATGTGAAAAATCTAAAAAAAAATTAAAAAATAGAGGTTGCTTTGACATTTAATAAATGAGTAGGAGAATCGAAAAATAGTAGAAAGTTTGTAAAGAACATATTGCTGGCGTTATTGATCAAAATCTCTTCATTTTTTGTTTATACTTGTATATTTAGGTGTTAAACATTATCCTAAAAAATATTTTGAAAATATTATGATTTGACCGAATGCCGAGCTCAAAACCGACCAATTACTAAATATTCGATCGACCAAATTTGGTGTTAATATTATTTGGAAAATAATCATTTTTGCTTAATTTATCTATATATACGTGTAAATCATTATCCCAAAAAATATTTTAAAAATATCGTGATTTGACAGATAACCGATTTGAAACCGAAATACTGCGTTGCTGGCGTTATCCATGGAAAATTCTTCATTTTTGGGTTATAAGTGAGCAATAAGGTGCTAAGCATTATAAATAATATTTTAAAAATATTATGATATAACCGAATGCCGAGCTCAAAACCGACCACTTACTAAATATTCGATCGACCAAATTTTGTGTTAATATTATTTGGAAAATGTTCATTTTTGGTTTATTTATCTATATATACGTGTAAATCATCATCCCAAAAAATATTTTAAAAATATCGTGATTTGACCGATAACCGATTTAAAACCGAAATACTGCGTTGCTGGCGCTCTCCAAGGAAAAATCTTCATTTTTGGTTTATAAGTGAACAATAATATGTTAAGCATTATCCTAAATAATTTTTTGAAAGTATTAAAATTTGACCGAATGGCGAGCTCAAAACCGACCACTTACTAAATATTCGATCGACCAAATTTGTTAGTAATATTATTTGGAAAATGTTCATTTTTGGTTAATTTATCTATAAATACGTGCAAATCATTATCCCAAAAAACATTTTAAAAATATCGTTATTTGACCGATAACCGATTTGAAACCGAAATACTTCATTGCTGGCCCTCTCCATGGAAAATTCTTCATTTTTGGTTTATAAGTGAACAATAAGGTGTTAAGCATTATCCTAAATAATTTTTTGAAAGTATTAAAATTTGACCGAATGGCGAGCTCAAAACCGACCACTTACTAAATATTCGATCGACCAAATTTGTTAGTAATATTATTTGGAAAATGTTCATTTTTGGTTAATTTATCTATAAATACGTGCAAATCATTATCCCAAAAAACATTTTAAAAATATCGTTATTTGACCGATAACCGATTTGAAACCGAAATACTTCATTGCTGGCGTTATCCATGGAAAATTTTTCATTTTTGGTTTATACGTGTACAATAACGTGGTTTATGATTTGACCGAATGCCGAGCTCAAAGCTGACCATTTTGTCTTACTTCTTTAGATTTTCTTTTATCTTATTTCATCTCGATTCTTTCTTCATACATTTTTCTTCTCTCTTCCTTTTTGCTACTTTTTATATCTTCTCTCATCTTTTTTCTTTCTAATCATACCAGTTTATCAATGATTTATAGATGAAGATTCCAGCAATTTATTACACTCGAAATAGAAAACAATAAAATAAAATATTAGATATTTGCGAATAGATATATATATAAAATAGCATTTTCTATTACAATAACATTATGTGCGAACTTTGAAAGCTTTAAAACCTAGAGACTGCATATGAATATGATAGTGGTAGGCATGGCCAGAACTTCTAAGCCCATCACTATGAACTTCTCGAGAGGGTATAGATTCTAGCCAATATGCCTTCTTAGTATCGAGTTACTTATGATCAAAATAAATGTAAATTAGAATCCCGATACTTGAATATTCAATTTCTTCGCTCGTTTTTATTTTAATTAATCCCTAGTGAAAAGGTCGATCTTCAAATAATTTGATTATCCATGTAAGAACTCAATCATATATTTTTCGAAGATATGTTCTACGTAATTATGGATTCAGAGCATTGCAAAGCGTCCTTCCTTTTATTATGAGATCCATTTAACTTTAGCCACAAACTTTATAAAATTTAATGACAATAATTAAATAGTGATTTATATAAATCTTTATTATTTTTATAAAAATTGTAGAAAGCATCTTTGTATATTTTATGATTTTAATATTTTATTAAATAATTAAACACGATGTTACGTTTATAAAAAATATATTTGATTGAAAGGAATAACATAGCTATATCCAAATATAAGAGAAGCCAAAAAATAAAAAATACAAAATGTATTTATTAAAGAGAGACTAAATATAATTTATACATATAATATTGTTTGTATTTGTTATATAGTCCTTTATTTTCAAACAGATACTATTTAAATTCCTCTTAAGCGTGAGTTTATTGCAAACATAAGGCTTTTAAAAAAATTTAGTTGAAAAGGTTATCTTTATGGATGAAAACAAGATTTTTATACCAATTTTAATATTTTATAAATCGATCACACCCTCTCACTCATTGTTAGATAGACTTGATGATATATATTATATTTTTTAAATTTTCTCAAATTATTACAAAATACCCATGTCCTGAGTCAAATGCCCTGGTCCTAAGATCTTATTAAATTAAACATTGATTTTGCCAATTTAAAAGAATGGATTTAATAAATATCAATTCAATAACTGGAAAATCATATAATAGAGGGTTTAAAATTTTTTTCGGATCATATTTTCAAAATTTATAAAAATACAAAGAAAATTTTTCCAAATTTACAGGCCGAGGTCATATTATGTTATTATCGGTCAAATCATGATATTTTTAAAATATTTTTTGGGATAATGTTTTACACGTATTTATAGATATATATAAAAAAAATAAACATTTTTCAATAATATTACTACCAAATTTGGTCGATCAAAAATTTTATAAGTAGTAGGTTTTGAGCTAGCCATTCGGTCAAATCTTAATATTTTCAAAAAATTAATTAGAATAATGCTTAACACCTTATTCTTCACTTATAAACCAAAAATGAAGAATTTTCCATGGATAACGCCAGCAATGCAGTATTTAGGTTTCAAATCGGTTATCGGTCAAATAACGATATTTTTAAAATATTTTTTGGGATAATGATTTGCACGTATATATAGACAATAAACCAAAAATGAACATTTTTCAAATAATATTACTACCAAATTTGGTAGATCGAATATTTAGTAAGTGGTCGGTTTTGAGCTCGCCATTTGGACAAATCTTAATATTTTCAAAAATTATTTAGGATAATGCTTAACACCTTATTGTTCACTATTAAACCAAAAATGAAGAATTTTCCATGGAGAGCGCCAGCAACGCAGTATTTCGGTTTCAAATCGGTTATCGGTCAAATCATGATATTTTAAAATATTTTTTGGGATAATGATTTGCACGTATTTATAGATAAATTAACCAAAAATGCACATTTTCCAAAAAATATTACTACCAAATTTAGTCGATCGAATATTTAGTAAGTGGTCGGTTTTGAGCTCGCCATTAGGTCAAATCTTAATATTTTCAAAATATTATTTAGGATAAGCCTTTACACCTTATTGTTCACTTATAAACCAAAAATGAAGAATTTTCCACGGAAAGCGTTAGCAACGCAAAATTTCGGTTTCAAATCGGTTATCGGTTAAATCACGATATTTATAAAATATTTTTTGGGATATGCACGTATTTATAGATAAATAAACCAAAAATGAACATTTTCCAAATAATATTACTACCAAATTTGGTAGATCGAATATTTAGTAAGTGGTCGGTTTTGAGCTCGCTATTCTGTCAAATCATAATATTTTCAAAAAATTATATTAAGAGAATGCTTAACACGTTATTGTTCACGTATAAAGCAAAAATGAAGAATTTTACATGGATAACGCCAGCAATGCAGTATTTCGGTTTCAAATCAGTTATCGGTCAAATCACGATATTTTTAAAATATTTTTTGGGATAATGAATTGCACGTATTTATAGATAAATTAACCAAAAATGCACATTTTCCAAATAATATTACTACCAAATTTAGTCGATCGAATATTTAGTAAGTGGTCGGTTTTGAGCTCGCCATTAGGTCAAATCTTAATATTTTCAAAATATTATTTAGGATAAGGCTTTACACCTTATTGTTCACTTATAAACCAAAAATGAAGAATTTTCCACGGAAAGCGTTAGCAACGCAGAATTTCGGTTTTAAATCGGTTATCGGTTAAATCACGATATTTATAAAATATTTTTTGAGTTATGCACGTATTTATAAATAAATAAACCAAAAATGAACATTTTCCAAATAATATTACTACCAAATTTTGTAGATCGAATATTTAGTAAGTGGTCGGTTTTGAGCTTGCCATTCGGTTATATCATAATATTTTTAAAATATTATTTATAATGCTTTACACCTTATTGTTCACTTATAAACCAAAAATGAAGAATTTTCCACGGAAAGCGTTAGCAACGCAGAATTTCGGTTTCAAATCGGTTATCGGTTAAATCACGATATTTATAAAATATTTTTTGGGATATGCACGTATTTATAGATAAATAAACCAAAAATGAACATTTTCCAAATAATATTACTACCAAATTTGGTAGATCGAATATTTAGTAAGTGGTTGGTTTTGAGCTCGCCCTTCGGTTATATCATAATATTTTTAAAATATTATTTATAATGCTTAACACCTTATTGCTCACTTATAAACCAAAAATGAAGAATTTTCCATGGATAACGCCAGCAACGCAGTATTTCGGTTTCAAATCGGTTATCGGTCAAATCACTATATTTTTTAAATATTTTTTGGGATAATGATTTACACGTATATATAGATAAATAAACCAAAAATGAACATTTTCCAAATAATATTACTACCAAATTTGGTAGATCGAATATTTAGTAAGTGGTCGGTTTTGAGCTCGCCATTCGGTTATATCATAATATTCTTAAAATATTATTTAATGCTTAACACCTTATTGTTCACTTATAAACCAAAAATGAAGAATTTTCCATGGATAACGCTAGCAACGCAGTATTTCGGTTTCAAATCGGTTATCGGTCAAATCATGATATTTTTAAAATATTTTTTGGGATAATGATTTGCACGTATTTATAGATAAAAAAACCAAAAATCAACATTTTCCAAATAATATTACTACCAAATTTGGTATATCGAATATTTAGTAAGTGGTCGGTTTTGAGCTCGCTATTCGGTCAGATCATAATATTATAGGGACATAATTAAATTAGAAAAAGAAAAATTATTAATAACACTGGAATTGCTTAAAAATAAACCTACTGAATATGTATATGATGGAATATGTTTAATGTTACAACAAAAATTAAATATTTCTACCATACAGGAAAAAAAAGATATATCAAAGAAAATATTTGATATTATAAACGATTAAAATTATTTTGTAAATATTTTTGTATTAGAAATATATATTTTGTTAATATTTATATTATTTGAAATAAAAATTTTGTGAAATAC
The DNA here is from genome assembly GCF_954871325.1 of Gordionus sp. m RMFG-2023. NCBI lineage: Eukaryota > Metazoa > Nematomorpha > Gordioida > Chordodea > Parachordodidae > Gordionus > Gordionus sp. m RMFG-2023. The sequence goes on along the minus strand of NC_088775.1, from coordinate 46,737,190 downwards.
ATTGAATTGAATGATATAATTATTCCCAAAAGTCCTGCTATAATTAAACTTTGTATTGAGTTTGGTAATTAATAATGAAATATATAATATTTATAATGAATGATCTTTATCTTAGAGAAAGTTTAAGGACATTGGTAATTTTTGTTTATTTGATTTATAAAAATATTTTAAATAGATGAATTTAGAACATCTATATAACTTTTTTAGTGACATATTCCTACAAATATATATAATGAGTTTAGACTATAATAATAATAACTTTATTTTTATTATAATATATATAAAATACAAAACAAGATATTTATATAAAATATAAAACTAAATATTTATATAAAATACAAAATATCTATAATATGGGATTTTTATATAAATATAAACATAATAAATTTCTATTAAACTTTGCAATACTTGTTGCTGATTTTATGGATTGTGGTTTAAATAATTTTTTAGGGGGTGATTTTATTTTAGAATTAAAAGAAATAAATCTTTCCTTATCAATAATTATATTATGTAGTAATGTGCATGTTTTTATGATATATTCAGTTAGTGATAGTTTTGTGTCCAAAGGACAATCAAAAATCATCCATTTAGCTCTCAAGATGCCAAATGCACATTCGACTTGTATCCTAGCACGAGATATCCTATAATTAAAGGCCTCTTGTTGAGGGGTAAGGATACCTTAAAATAATAAGGGAAACAAATTTTAACATATAAATAATAAAAATACTAATAAAATTTTAAATTCCTAATAATTAAAATAATGGCCATTAATAATTCCCAAAAAATTGCTTTAATATATTACATAAATATGATATAATTAAGTTAATATATTCTTTTACTATACCTTTATAAGGCTTTAAAATATAGGACTTCAAAGGATAGGCATCATCAGCCACAAAAAAATGTGGGAAAAGGAGACTTGAATTCGACAATTTTTTATAAGGAGGTAATTGTATGTCTCCCTTTTCTATCATTTTATATATTTTTGAATTGGCAAAAACACCTCCATCAGATTCACTCCCATAACTTCCAACATCGACAGTTATGAATTTTCCATTAGCATCCACAATTCCTTGTTTTTACAATATATAAATAATATATTTTTTCAAAAATTATATTTTTGTAATTATCAAGTTTTCATTACAATGTTTAATTAATATGGAAATATTTAATTAGCATAAATAAAAAACAAATTCACAAACCTTGTAAAACCACAGAGAAAAAGTGTTTATAATTGTAGAACCCACTGCCAGAATGAGGTGGCTTTCTAATTCTGCAGTGTTTTCCATCAATACATCCCACACAATTTGGTAAATTTCATTTCACCTCAAACTCATTTTAAATGATAATATATATAATATACACTATATTATACCTTTGCTATCCTCAAAGTCAGTTAAAGTAGGTGGTGGCATATGTTTACCTACCAAAGTTTGCCATATAGCTTGGCAGGTTGTGCTAATTATTTTCTGGACTGTAGATATGCCTATTTTGAAAGAATAGGCCAAAGTAGGGTATCTACAGCTTGTTGCTAAATATCTAAATAAAAAACATATTTAAATAATAAATTGCTTTATTTTTACCTTAAACAAATCATAAGCATTTCTTCTACACTTATAGAATGTTTAATGAAATTTGTACGTTTAGTATATAATAATGGTTTTATATATTTTAGAATATAATAAAATGTTTCCTAAATTAAAATAAATTATAGATAAAATAGAATAAAATTACTTTTGTCATTCTCATATAGTTAAAAAATTTTGGGTCATTTTTTAATAGTTTTGGAAAAGGGATGTAAAATTCACCTTCCTTTCTTTTATTAATATTAAGATTATTTAATCTTCTACTCTTCAACATCATTCTGTAAAAAAATAATAATTTGAGGATGGCTACCATTTTGAATTAATATAAAGTCGTATCCGCAGTAAACAGTGCCTGTTTTAACAATCGCTTTGCAAAATGAATGAAAATCTGATCGGCGATATCGCGTCTAAATCGCGATCGCTCTTCACTATGAATTCAGTGTAAATCGTTACATCTAATGGGTGACGTTAAACAAAAATTGTCTACCGCCGTTAACAAATTGATTACTGAAAATGAGGAAATATTATACTATGATAAAACCTATCCTAAGCAGGTTTAATTATAAAATGTACCTATTGTTAAATATATATAGCTGTTACAAGGTTTGAGACAACTTAAAAATGTTCGTGAATTCTGTGACATAATATTAATTGTAAATCAACACGAGTTTTTTTGTCACAAGGTTATACTTGCAGCATCAAGCAGTTATTTTAATATTATGTTTACTTGTAACTTATCTGAAAGCTCTAAAAATACTATTGAAATTAAGGGTATAGATGTTAACATATTCACTGCCCTGATTGATTATGCCTATAGCTCAGAGGTTATATATCAAATTATAAAAAAAAATTATTAAAAAATTTAAGATTATTATAAACAAAAGCAATGTTCAAAATTTATTGTCAGCTTCCAACCTTCTTCAATTTCTATCAATAAGAGATGCTTGTTGCAATTTTTTGAAAAAACATATTGATGAAACAAATTGCATTGGAATTCATTGTTTTGCAGAATCACATAATTGTATTGATTTACAAAATAATGCCAAATTAGAAATTCTATCACACTTTTTGAAGGTTATTAAACATGATGAATATTTAGCATTAGAATCAAAAAAATTAGTGGGTATTATATGATTATTCAATTAAATTCACTTAAAATTTTAAAAGAAATAATTGCTGATGATGATATAAATATTTCAAGAGAGGAAGAATTATTTGATGCCTTATTAATATGGCTTGAACATGACTATTTTTCAAGAAAATCAGAGTTTCATATTTTATTATCCCAAGTAATATTTATATTATGATTTTTATTAAAAAAATGCACAATATTTAATTATAAGTTTAATATTAGAGTTGTCAGAGAAAAATTAATTCCCCACCCAGTCCACCCATAATTTTTAAAAAAAATATACCCACCCACCCACATTAGTCTAAAATTTCTTACCCACCACCCACCCATTATTCTAAAATTTTTTACCTGCCCACCCATTATTTATAAAATTTTTTTAACTCAAGCCCATTATTATAAAATTAAATTTTGGCCATTCTTTCAATTTTATAAACATCTTATAAAAAAAATTTTTGCATTATACCTCTACAAAAAGTTATATAATTTAGTATTCAATTTAAATTATGGATAATTTATTTGATCAAATTATGAAAAAAATGTAAATATAAAATTGATATTATATGTAATTATAATGCAAAAATAAATGAATTGCCATTTTCTGAATTTAAACACATTCTTTGTTAAAAACCTTCCAGCATTTCTAAATCCTCATTCAAAATCGCAGGAATTTCCAATAATATTCTTGCTAATCTTGATAGCTTTGGCAAATCTCTTTCTTATCATTTCCACCAAAGTATTTTTAAATACAAAATGGTTTATTTATTTTAAGAAAAGTGTTTTTATGATACCAAAAAAGGACATTTTAATTTTTAATATCTAAAAAAGTTCATAAGAACAATTGACAAAGTTGGATACTTTTCTCATTAGTTCTCCAATAGTTAAGTGGATCTACAGGGGATATAATATCAATATCAAAGTTATTAGAGTTATTTAAATAAAGAAATATAAAATTAGCATTTTCAAAATAGAGTATATGGTATATACAGCCAGTTGGCATTAAGTCAAAATTCTGTAAATACATTCCTGATTTTGAATTCACTGAGGCATTATCAGCGCAGAGAATTGACCTCCTGAATTCTGGTCCTAAAACATTCGTGATAGCCTTGCTCATTTGCACTGATTATAATAATGTGATTGAACTATAATAAATAAAATAATTATCATTGAATTAAGTACAATATTACCTTATTATATATTTAAATGTGATACGTGATAATTAAGCGCCTAGCCTTATAATGTTATACACACACTCACATGAAAATGATAAAATATGAATAAACGATGTTAATTTATTATTGGATAAAAATAAAACATATAATTGGGGTAAGAATAGAAAGAAATACAAACTAGACATGTTTTTTGAATAAATATTTAAAATTTATTTTTAAAAATATAAAAATTATCAATTACTGTTTCTCAAAATTATTATTTATATATTAAAAACGTTGAAATGCTAAAAAAAATATTGTGCGAGATAAATTTAAAAATTGCTGTAGATTTCTAATTGCGGTAGTTTTGTGGGAGTGAGATGTCTGCGAGTAAACTAAAAAATTATTGGAGTCACCCGCTGATGGGGGGAGACCTGGCAACCCTGTGGGAAACATTTTTCTCATTGTCATTACCTAAGGTATCAATAAAATCTAAATTTATTTAAAAAAATATAAAATGGCGAATCTTTATTGGGGTTGGAAGTTGTACATTATTATCACCTATAATTAGTGTTAAACGACTCAGCAGAGTCGACTTAACTACGACTCAAGTCGAGTTTTGAGTCGATAAGTCGACTTGTTTTTACGACTCGAGTTATGAACTTGAGTCGTGAACTTATGAACTTGAGTTATGAACTTATGAACTTGAGTTATGAACTTTAGTTGTGAACTCAAGTCGCGACTTAAATTATGAACTTAAGTCGTGAATTAAAGTCCACTCAAGTTGTGAACTCATATCTATATACTTGAGTCGACTAGAGGACGAATAGTTTTATGAACTTGAGTCGACTAGAGGACGAATAGTTTTATAAACTTGAGTCGACTAGAGAACGAATAGTTTTATGAACTTGAGTAGACGACTAGAGGACGAATATTTCAAATTAATTATTAAACAAGATATAATTTTTTTATTTTAGACTTCCTACTTGAGTCGTAAATAGATTTACTTGAGTCAATTAGAGGACGAATAGTTATATAAATTTGATCGACTAGACTCTAATATATTTCAAATTAGTTATTTTTAATTACGATATTTTTGTTTTCTAAATTTAAAATTAGATAGTCGAGTAATCATGACTCCGTGTCGAAGTATCAATAACTCGAATCATTTTTACTACTTGAGTTCTGAACTTGAGTCGTGAACTCAATAAATAGGATAGGTTAATTTAAATTTTCTTATCATATAACTGTTATTTATTGGTTGGTTTTGTAGGGGCTTGGATCTTAAAATCGACTTAACTAGCTATGAGCACGAACCCCTAGCACAGATCAATATATCTTAAGTTGATTTTTCTTGACCTTATTAATATATATAAATATATGGTTATTAGAGGTATCAATCGCTAGCTAATTAGATCTATTGAATAAGTAGCAAACCATGTCTAGATGAGTGAAGCTATTTCTACGTAGGTCAGGAATTATTTTATCAGCACCAAATATTGATATGATAATGGATGGGTATCAAATAAGTATAGTTCAACCTTTATATGGTGTATATAATTTTGACCTGGTCTCAAATTTGTTCGTGAAAAAAATTGACATGTCTATATCTTAACATTTAATTATTAAAAGATAAAAATATCTGCTAGATTACCAAAAATTAGGGTTTAATTTAGGTTCAGGATTTTTAAATTCTATATAACGGAAATTTTGATAACATGAACTTAATCGAAAAAATCAATTCCTATAAAATTATTGGAAATAAAAAAAGGTTGCTCGTAACATCAAAAACCGTTTGAAAAAACGTTATGTATGTAAATTGTCGTATTATTACCTCTGATTGAAATTGAAATGTAAAAGATAATCTTCAAGGATGAGGTAATAAGAGGCAAATTTTGAGGATTAAGATGTTTAATTGATATATATTTTTTTTAAAAACTCATAGAATTTATGAACCCCAAACTATCTTCTTTTTTTCCTGAAATAATGACCTGAATTTTAGTAATTTATTGATTTCTTCAAAACAGTAAGGGTTTGTTTATTAAAAAAAATTATAACTCAAATTTAGTCGATTGAAATATTTTATTTATTTAAATCTTTATAAATCATGGTAAATAAAATTATACAATTACAATAAAAAAATCGAATAAAATATATTAAAAAATCAAATAAAATATATAAAAATATCGTCTTGTTCATCTTCATTTGCCAAATCTTTTTCTTCCGGAAAGCTTCAAAATAAATATAAAGATATATTGGAAGAATTAAATAATCATTAAATTTTACTAATTTTTTTGGGAGAGGGGAGGGAAGGTAAAATTCTTGTTTAAAGTTTAAAAAAATATTATTCGGACTAAATATATGTTAAAATGGTCTAAAAACACAATCACAACAAAGTATACATTAATATTTACATTTATCCCAAAAGATCTACATCCCAATAACTCAGGCACAGGCATTGTTTTAGGGTTTGTGAAGCCATCCTATTTCTATACAATCACGTATTAGCTTCTGAAAAAGAGCTTTGAGTTTGACTCAAGTAATTGTCCTCTTGATCCTAATAAAAATTATGTTTTTAGTAATAAATAAAATATCATTTTCAATTTTTTTAAATATATGGGACCGGGCCTATAAAATTTTTTAATAGATCCGGGCCAGGCCGGGCCTAACAAATTTATTACTTTTAAAAGCTAATAAAAGATTATAAATATTTTGATAGATCATTTAATTTAAATAAAACTTTTTGATAAAAAAATATGGTTTTGTTATTACTTGTTTTATATCTGTTTCTGTTTCCATTATCATCATATTGAAGGGAAAATAAAAATTTTAATCAAAAAAAACTATAAGTACGACGATGTTAAAAAACTTTATTTTTATATATTTAACTTAATTCTTAGTATATAATAAATATATTTTTTAAAAGTAAAAAGAAAAAAGTTTTTTTTATAATCATAAAAAATTATTATATACTAAATAATTCTCTGAAATAATAAATTTAAATTCATTAACGCCTTGCTGGCACCTAATCATTTAGGGGGGGGAATAATTTTATTTTTTTGGATCAAATTTAATGTTTATCAGAGACCTGCAGAGGTACCATTTGCACGGCCCGGCCCGGTTTTAAATTTTTTAGGCCCGGCCCGGATATTTAAAAAAAAAATTTTTTACGGCCCGGCCCGGATTTAAAAATTTAAGGCCCGGCCCGGATATTTTTTTAAAAAATTTTTTACGGCCCGGCCCGGATTTAAAAATTTAAGGCCCGGCCCGGATATTCTTAAAAAAAAAATTTTCAGGCCCGGCTCGGAATTTTTTAAAATTATATTCGACCTGGTATATACAAAAATTAACCTTGAGGTATTTTACCATATTTTTCAACGAGTATTATCGCTTATTATTTAAAAAATACATGTAAAAAGCTAATATTTTGAGAATATTATATTAAATTTATAAAAATTATAAAACTGTTATTTATAAAAATGGATATTTTGAGCATATACTATATTTTATATTGCATTTATAAAAATAAAACTAATATTCATAAAAATGGTAATAATATTTGTCTTATACTATATTTTATATTACATTTAAAAAAAATAAAACTAATATTTAATTTATAAAAATGGAAAATATTTTGAGAATATAATATATTGTATTTAATTTACTATTTAATTTATAAAATAAAAATAAATCGCTATTTAAAAAAATGCATGTATAATAAATAGTATTTTGAAAATATAATCTAATTGCACAATATTAATATAATTTATTTTATAATATAAATTTTTAACAAAAGAAGATAATTGTATTATATAATATATTGTAAAAAAAAATAATGAAAAATGTTGGATTAAAAACTTTCATGACTCAAGGTAAATAAATGCAATAAATATTTGACAGTTTGCAAAGTAAAAAACCAGCATGATTGACGAAACCCTATACTCAAGAAAGATATTAAAAATTCACAAATTATCATGAAGAAAGAGAAGCATATCTACCTTTTCAGGTTGAAGATTACTTCTTCTTTCTTCAAGAATTCTCCCAGTAGTGGAAAAATTCCGCTCACAGCTTGCACTGAAGCAGGAATTGCCAATTTTGCTAAAATTGGAAATTCGCTTTGATGAGCCGCCCATTACTCTAACAAATTATCCACCTTAAATGTTTCATCTATTTTTTTATTTATGTAATTATAATATTCATCATCGGGTATTGACATATTACCAGAATTACCATCGCCCCATTTGCCATAAAACGATTCAGTTTGTTTAACAACAGTCGTAATTTGACTGGTCGATGGTATTTCATTTACTTCCTGAGCCTCTTGTAATTTAATATAATCTTAGTTTTCCGTCATCTTGCGATCTGTCCCTGACAACATACGTAATTGCTTGAATTTGGGACAGAGAAAAAGAGAAATAAAATGATACTTGTGTAAAACAAATTTTTCAATTAAAAAATGCTTTATATTAAGTAAAATCAATTTTATTTCTCCTTTTTCGCTTTGAAAGGTATTACAAATTTCAAGAAGTGATATTCCTTTATTTGATTGTTTTGGTAAAATATATTCTAAAAATTTAGATTTGAATTATAAAAAAATATATTAATTGGGGCTTATTAAGATATTCCTTTATTTGATTGTTTTGGTAAAATATGTTGTAAAAATTTAGATATGAATTATAAAAAAATATATTAATACTTTGAATAAATTTGCAGGAAATTAATAATTAGATCGATCTGTGGGTGTTAGGTAGTGTTAACCATCACCCAATATTATATTAATCATAACTATAATATAATATAATCTTATAACCATTAACTCATAATGTAAAAATTTTTATAAAAAATATTAAGGCCCGGCCCGGATATATTAAAAAAAATTTTTTTTAGGCCCGGCCCGGATATGTTTAAAAAAATTTTTTTTAGGCCCGGCCCGGTCCGGGTATATTTAAAAAATTTAAAATACGGCCGGGCTTAGGGCCGGGCCTGCAGGTCTCTGATGTTTATTATTAAAATTATTTTTTATATGCCCAGCCCCAGATGTTTTTTGTTAAATATAAATTTATTTTAGTTAACAAAGGGGGAAGGGGAGGGAGGCGGTGTATTTTTATTTTACTTCGTTCCAACATAATGATGAAGGAAAGGAAAAGTTATTAATTTTTTGAATATACCAGACACCTAAGGAAAGAAAAGACATTAATTTTTATTTTTAGAATATATATAATACAATAACAATACCCATATTTTTATTTAAAATTTTGTAAAAATGTAAAATTTATAATAAAAAAAATCAAGACAATAATTTTCCATATTATCAGGAAATAATTTCAATACATATCGTTTTTTTCAAACGGTTTTTGGGTAACGTATAGATAGTTGCAAATTACTCGAGAAAATTGGTTCAGGGGAAAAAAGTAAAAATGAGAGGAAATAAAGGAAAATCAAAAAATAACCACAAAAATACACTTTAAACCTTTCAATAATATTTTTATTGAATAAATTAAATTCGGGGAACTAAGGGAAAATAATTTAACAAAAATACACTCTAAATATTTCATTTTTTTAAAAATAACTTATAAAATGTATTTATAAATTACATTTAAAATTCATGGCATGTTATTGATAAGCATCAACATCAACATTCTCATGGGATGTAATTGTAGTATTATCACTTGATATTGAATTTTTAAGGAAGACTTATATCCTTTCAATATTTGCCTTTTTTTTAAAGTTACCAATAAAATATCATTAAATTTTATAATTTAATTATATGTTTGGCTTTTTTGATGATCTTCTTTCAATAAAACGTATTTGGCATAAATTTTTAATAAATAGATTCTAGCCATGTGCTGCACATCCAAAGGATTCAATAAATTCCTAACTTTGTAAATCGTCATAAATTAATTAACCCTTCACAACAAAGGTGGGGTAAATACGACCCCACAACTTTTATAATAATTGTAATACAAAACCTAGAAGATATTCCGACCTGGTTTTTTCAGTAGTTTAATATTTTGTAACAAGGAATACAACTTCCAAATTTCATGATTATTGATTTGATAGTTTTTGAGATATATGCTATTTGTTGAGCTTGGGGTAAAATATACCCCACCTATGTAATGACGTAATTTTTTTTTTGTTACTAATTATATTTATGTATGTCAGGTTAATAAATATAATTGAAAAAAATATAATTATATCTATTTTTTGATTGATATATATGACTTTAAATTTGAAAATTTTATATTATTTATTTTTTCAGTGGAGTAAAAAATCATAAATTTAACATATGATTTTTAATTTGAATTATTCTTGTGACATTTTATACTTTGAAAATAGAATTATATGCTGGCAATCAGCCTGAAGGACCATATAAATTGAGAAATCCTTTTGATGTGGTTGAAAGGTTAATTCAGCCCATTTCTAAGAGTAATAGGAATGTCACCACAGATAACTGGTTTACCAGTTATGAACTTGCTATACATTTATTAAATTTCCATTCATTAACAATAGTAGGCAACATCATTTAATTTTAAAAAGAAAGATATTTGTTCAAGTTTATTTGCCTGCTAAGATAATATGACATTAGTATCATATGTACCAAAAAAGTATAAGCATGATGATTTCTACCCTTCACTATGATAACAATATTGATACATCAACTGGGGATTTGAAAAAACCAGAAATTATCACATTTTACAATCTCACCAAGGCTCGTGTTGATGTTGTGGATCAGCTATGTTCAAATTATTCAATATCCAGAATAACAAATAGATGGCCTATGGTAATTTTTTATAATTTGTTGAATATATCTTGCATAAATTCTTTAATAATTTATAAGTCCAATAATTTAAAGGAGATTAATAGATCAAAGTTTATAATATTAATACAAAATCCCACATGTTAATAAACTGCTAAGGGATAATATTGGGAATTTGCTTAATATAGAAGAATTAAAACCTATATCAACCAAACAAAAAGGAAGGTGCTCCTCTTATCCAAGGGTTAGAGACAAGAAATCCTCATTTATTTGTTCAAATTGTTCAAAATTTATATGCAAAGATCATATGTATGTAACATGTCGTGAATGTTTTAAAAAAAGATGCATGAACTTTAATATCAAATATTTTTTTAATATCTGATGTTTTATTATAAAATTTATTTAATTATTACTATAAAATATATAAACAAATTTGCTTCCTTTCATTTATTTTTGGTCATATCATATGATTAAGGAAAGTTCCAAAAAAAGATTTTTTTTTTGAGCAGCTTTAGTAAAAATACCATAACTTTATTTAAAAGTAAATGGAAATCTAGAAATTTTGTATTTATTATCTCTAATATTTTAATGTAAAATTTTAGGTCCTAAATTTTATAATTTTCTGAGATATAGCTATTTAAAATTTTGGGTAAAATAGACCCCACCTATGTAACCGCGGGAGTTTTTTCCACCTATGTAGTGAAGGGTTAAAAACCTAGGTTTTGAAGATGATTTTTGAATATTTTTTAGTCTATCAATTAACCGGTCAAAATCAGTCAATTGACCGGAGGAGTATTTGACATGGTAACATACTCTAAAAAAATTTGAAGAAATAAAAATAAAATATGTTTAAAGAGGGAAAAACGATATAAATATAGTACTTTCTTTCCTTTTCTATTAAATATAAACCCTCTCCTTCGGTTCCCGTTCTAAATCGCTAAAACAAAAATCGCTAAAAATTGGGAACATGGCTTATATCTCCTAGAAAATTTTTAAAGTAAATTTGTAATTAATATTAATAAATACTAGGGGATTAAATACTTGTATTTAAATTGAAAATTTAAAAAAAATCGCTAAAATGGAAGAAATATCATCCAAATTCCCAAATTGATTCCCAAAACTAGGATTTTGGATGATATTTCTTCCATTTTAGCGATTTTTTTTAAATTTTCAATTTAAATACAAGTATTTAATCCCCTACTATTTATTAATATTAATTTCAAATTTACTTTAAAAATTTTCTAGGAGATATAAGCCATGTTCCCAATTTTTAGCGATTTAGAACCTATCCCTCTCCTTCCCGCCCTCTTTACTTTAGTAATAATTTTTTTTCTTCCTTTCTTATATTATTTATAGCTGGCGCCAAAGTTTTTTTATAAATAAAAAAAGTATTTAAAATGAGAACATTTTCTAAAAAAAGTATTTAAAAATGAAAAAAAATATAAAAAAAATATAAATAACAAAAAATAAATTTTGATAGAATTTCTAAAAAACAATTATTAATAAATTAAATTTTTTAGAAATTTTTTGAGGGATAGAATTAAACAATAAATAAATTGTTGCCAATTCAATAGGTCTTTTAATTATCGATTGATACCTATAATAACCATATATTTATATCTATAATAAGTTCAATAAAAAATTACTTAAAATATATGGGTTTGAACCATAGATCTGTGCTCGGGGTTCGTGCTCATAGCAGATTTAGTCGATTTTTAAAGCCAAGCGCGAGGTCTGGATAAAACATTATCAACCAATTAACAACACTAGTAATTTAGTTTCATAAAATTTAAGTTAACCTGTTAATTTCATAAAATGAAGAAATTTCAAAGCGTACTCGACTAAATTTGAGTTATAATTTTTTTTAATAGACAAGCCTTTACTGTTTTGAAGAAATCAATAAATTACTAAAATTCAGGTCATTATTTCAGGAAAAAAAGAAGATAGTTTGGGGTTCATAAATTCTATGAGTTTTTAAAAAAAATATATATCAATTAAACATCTTAATCCTCAAAATTTGCCTCTTATTACCTCATCCTTGAAGATTATAATCTTTTATATTTCAATTTCAATCAGAGGTAATAATAAATACGACAATTTACATACATAACGTTTTTTCAAACGATTTTTGATGTTACGAGCAACCATTTTTTATTTCCAATAATTTTATAGGAATTGATTTTTTCGATTAAGTTCATGTTATCAAAATTTCCGTTATATAGAATTTAAAAATCCTGAACCTAAATTAAGCCCTAATTTTTGGTAATCTAGCAGATATTTTTATCTTTTAATAATTAAATGTTAAGATATAGACATGTCAATTTTTTTCACGAACAAATTTGAGTCCATATTTTTTACCCCCGCTCCCAGGTCAAAATTATATACACCATATAAAGGTAGAACTATACTTATTTGATACCCACCCATTATCATATCAATGTTTGGTGCTGATAAAATAATTCATGACCTACGTAGAAATAGCTTCACTCATCTAGACATGGTTTGCTACCTATTCAATAGATCTAATTAGCTAACGATTGAAAACTCTAATAACCATATATTAATAAGGTCAAGAAAAATCAACTTAAGATATATTAATCTGTTCTAGGGGTTCGTGCTCATAGCTAGTTAAGTCGATTTTAAGATCCAAACCCCTACAAAACCAACCAATAAATAAAACTTATATAATAAGTAATAGAGTTTCATAAAATTTAAATTAACCTATTTATTGAGTTCACGACTCAAGTTCAGAACTAGAGTCGTAAAAATGACTAGAGTTATTGCTACTTCGACACGGAGTCAGGATTACTCGACTATCTAATTTTAAATTTAATAATAATAAACAAAAATAAATTAAAAATAACTAATTAATTTGAAATGTACTAGAGTCTAGTCTCTAGTCGATCAAATTTATAGAACTATTTGTCCTCTAATTGTCTCAAGTATATAATTCCTATTTACGACTCAAGTTGGAAGTCTAAAATAAAAAAATGTAATAAACAACATATATCTTAATTAAAATTAATAATTAATTTGAAATATTCGTCCTCTAGTCGTCGACTCAAGTTCATAAAATCATTCGTTATCTAGTCGACTCAAGTATATAGACATGAGTTCATAACTCGAGTCGACTCAAGTTCATAACTCGAGTCGCGACTTGAGTTCACGACTCAAGTTTAAAACTTGAGTTGTAAAAATGAGTCGATTATTGCGAAGGGTCACATGCAGTGAGCTTTTCAATATATGAAATGTGTTTTGGTAAAAAGAAATCCTTATAACGAGGATCAAGTAATTTTACGATAAGATTATTGTCATCATTATATAAAAAAACCGAGTTCTTAATTGATTATTAACACATTCCTCTATGTCCCCATTAATCGTTAAATCAATTTTCAGAATTTCAACAAAGGGTCATAGCTAATTGAATATGATTCCGCACTTATTTCTTTTGTTACACTCTGAATTGGTTCCAGAACATCAATTAATTTTTCTCCTAATTCCCACTCATAATGAGAGATTTTCCAAATTAGGATTATCGATAATGAATAACTGTACCGCCATTTTTTGTTCTATCAATCGTTTGAGCATGTAATAAGTAGAATCCCAATGGGTCGGCACCTGTATTAATTTATGCTTAGTTAGCAATCAAATTTAGATTTCTTTTAGACTATTTTATGAAATAAAAAATGTTTAAAGTGGACTACTATTTTTCTTACTCGAGTAAGCATATCAATGGTAGATATAGTGAAAAAATTGCTGCCCAATCAATTGCAAACTATGAGCAAAGCAGGAAACGCTTTAAACCGTTTTTATGGCCAAAGCTATATTGGGTGCATTATCTCTAATGATTAAATGTATTTTATTTTTATTTATCTCCCAATAATTAATCATTTCATCTAAAATTTGAGCAATGTTTATTGCTGTATGCAATTTATTAAATGTTTTAACATTTAAAGCTCTATTAGTTTGTTTAAAGTTTTGGTTTATATAATGGCATGTTAATGAGATATGAGAAGCGCCACCTGAATTTTTAGTTGATATATCGGGGGTAAAGGAAAAATAAGAATCTTCAACCAAAATTTCTTTACGAATTTTTTCGGAGAGTTTTTCATATATATATCAGGAATAACAGCTTGTGAAAAATACTTCCTATTGGAAATTTTACAATTTGGACATAAATGATGTAAAAGCCTTTTAAAGCCATCATCCTCCAAGATAGGAATAGGCTGGTGGTCACAAGCTATCATTTCCTTTCTAAATGTTAAAATAATTATGGATTTAGGATGAGAAATTTTCTAAATACTAGTTTTATTAAAAATGGCTAATATTGTTGGCTGACTTTCTGGGCTTTTCTTTTTAAGTTTGATTTTTTTCTTCTAATATTTTTCGTTCTTTTTGTATTAGCTCTTTAAATGCCGTTTATGGAATCGCTTTAAATGTTTATAGATATTGGTAGTATTAATATTCATCCCCGTGAAATTAGAATTCTGCAAACGCATTTTGCAAAATTATCTTTGTCATTTGTAAAACATTTCCATAATCCAGATGCCATGTTTAAAAAAAATCCTTTATTTAAGGTATAAATAATAAAATAGCCGTTATTATTTAAAAGATTTAAAATAAATAAAACTTTGGGTGTTCTTTTTATTTTATAAAAAATTTTTTAATATACTTTAAATCTATAAATAAAATTTAAAGAGTGTTGTGCAGGAAAGCGAACCCAACAATATTTTTGCCCGCGTTCGGTTTAAGGTAATAAAAATAGGTGAATTCCATTCTGGATATTTTTGAACCCGGGTTTGGTTTCGGGTTCAGTTCGGGTTTAAGAATTTTTGAATTGATAAAAAAAATTCTATATTTAAATCATAATTAAAAAACTAAAATTTGGTATAAAAAATATTTTTTATTTTATTTATATGCAAAAAATAATTAAAAATACAAAGCAATCATGTATCAATTTAAATTTTATTTAGACGTATTAGCATAATATCTTCCATGAATTGTTCACTCATCCTCGATCTATGTGGGGAAAGAACGAATTTCTTATGTGAAAAAGATCTTTCAACGCTAACCTATATTGTGAAAATATGATAAATTAATTTTGGTTGCAAGGAACAGCAAATAAGATTTTGGATAAAATATATGAATCAGGGTGCTCCAATTTAGCAGACTCCCAAAAATGCAAAATATTTTGCTTCCTATCTAATCTTTTAAAATAATGCGATTATTATAGTTACAATACTTTTCTCGGCAATCGTTGTCCCTCTTTTATAATTTGTATCATTTTCTCTGTTCAATAACTTCATCGGAACTAATATTATCAGATAAAGTCGGCGTTGTTATCTTTTAATCCGTCTCCATAAATTGACAAGATGCCTTTTTGCACAAATCTCATCATCACTAAGTAATACCTGTAAATGTAATATTTAAGGATTTATACTGTTTATATTTAAGTAAACTGTAATTCCAAAAATAACAATTTTAATATAAATTCAAAATAATTAATTTACTAAGCTTTTAATTAATCTTGTTCAGGTATATGGCAGCTAAGAGAATTTCATTCTTTATAAACCTTTCTTCTCTGTTCTTAAGACAAAAGTATAGTAATTGAGAATAATGGTTTCATTTTTTTTATAGTTCAATGCAGCATCTTAATCATTCTGCATAAAAATCTGTTAGTCTTTACTGTTCAAATTGGAATTGTTTGGTTACGATTTTATTGGTTTTAAAATTTCAACAATTGTTATCTCTTTCCAATCTTCAATCAATAAATAATCAGATTGCTCTGAAAAGAAATTTTAGATATTGGGTTTGAGTAAAATCAGCCTTTCTAACATATGGGTTGAATGCCCATAGGTGGTTCTAACAAAGGCTTAGGAAGTTTCATATTTTTCAATAATTTTTGATAAGTGGGATGTCTTTATTTTAAATTTAATATCCTAGCTTTTGCAAGAGAATCCACAATGGGTGATAATTTTATTGCATCCTGAATTGCAAGCTGAAGTGTATGAGCTGCACAACGTACACTATAAATTGGATAGGATAAAATAGTTGATAAAAAAAGTATTCTGTATATCATCGATATATTTATATACATTCACACATATTTCATCATCTGCTGAGTCACTCCTTTATCATAATCAATTTTGAGCTTTATAGCTTTGATAAAATTTTCACCATTGTGTATATTTGTTCAATATTAATTAAAAATTTTTGTAAAGTTTTTAGTATAATCTCCTACATATTCTCCTGTACTTGTTTCTTTCAATTCTGCAATTCCAAGAGCTCTCAAAATTATAATGGACTTTGATATAAATGGAATATGCACTAAGAATTGACCTGTCTAGTTGTTTAACTGCATCAACTTTTAAGCTTATTAGTTTTCCCTCTACCCATCTTGATATTTTGTCTCTAATGGATTGGGCTTTCTATTAATAGTTAGTTCGGGATAAACTTTCTTTGTCAATAACTTGAGCCCAGATAAATTGGTTTTATGATTATTTGAAATCGAATCTTCAATAATTGATAGAGGCCGATCATTTACACAAGTTCCATGAGATGTTAAATTTATATATACATATTTTTTGGAAAAACGGTTTTCTATATTAATTTTAGGTTCTTTTGCAAATAACACTTCATAATATTTTGTTTTTTCATTCAAATAATTTAGATATTCATTGTTGTGATTTCTTTCCAGATGGGTCATTCCACATCTAATCGACCAAAAAAATGAGATTTCCAGACGACCATTTTTAAAATAAACGAATCTTGGCATGATAGTTATCTATTTTGTATATTTTAGTAAATTAATTTTAGAGTGCTAGCTCAACCAGATCCAAAGATATACGCCTTCAAAGTCGAAAATCGCGCAATGCGTGATTTCATTAAATCTTGTTTTTTAAAAAATGAGTTACAAATTATATATCATTTTATAGTCCTTAAAATTTTACATTGGAAAATATCGAAAAAAAATTTAAAAATCTAACTATTTACTTATTTCCGGTAAAAATAAAAAATTAACATTGTTAGGAAGGGATTTTTTTTGGGTGTTGATATTCTCTAAAAATGTTTATGATCTTTACATTTAACTACTTAATAAAAAATCTCGATGGCCATTTTTATTTTTTTTATTTTATTTGAATTTTTATTATTTATATAAATAAAAAAGATAATATAGATGGCGTTATATTTAAAAATTATTATAATATTATATTTTTAATGAAAATATGAATTGTATTGGGATTAAAATTGAAAAATCAATTGAGTATAACCAATATGATGTCCTGAGCCTTATGCACAGATATGATTATTATTAGGACGCTACGCTATATTGTAAAAACTATTATAAAAAAATCTTTTATTTTTATCGTATCCCATTTTGCGCTTATTAATAGAAATTCCTGAGGCCATAATTTGTAGACATATCCTTTTACTATTGTGGATTTACAATAGTTATTTTTTTGACCAATCAATTCAGTAAAAAGCCAATACTGCTCTGACGGATCAGTTGCGCAATATAAAAACAGAATTTTTTTTATAAATTTGTGTTATCATGAATCAGATTTTGGTGTAGCAGCTGAATGACATTTTTCATCTACATCCCATGGAAAAGGTCGATGTGACGGCCTTGGCGGAACATTAAAAAGATTAGCAGCACGCTCAAGCCTTCAGCGCCACAGTTCTGGATACATTTTAACACAAGTTGATTTATATCAGTTTGCAAAACAAATGCCATCAGTAAATTTTACTTGTATAACCAACGAACAATACAATTTAGAAGAGATTAAACTACGAGAATGATTCAATTTAGCTCGTTTCATTTTAGGAACTCGGGAAATACATGCTGTATTTCCTTTGAGTTTAAGTAAACTTAAATCACAAATACATTCCAAATTAACAATATCTCAAATGCCGATAATTTGTCTTTTGCCGATATAAAGGATTAGTAACATGTGTTTATGACGATTTTGCCACAATAGTTTTCAATCTTTATTAAATCTCTGATTTTAATTAAATAAAATCCTAGGTATAATAATTATAACGAATTATTAAGGTAATCATATTAACATGGATTTATAATAATGTAATATAATCGATTGCTAAACTGAAGCATTTATTGAAAATTTGTTCAAAATTAGGCCTGATGTAGATCAGCAAATTTTTATTGAATAATTCTATATTCATATTCGAACAAAGCGAGTAATTTACTATTTTATCGTTTATTAAAATATTTAGCTCAGGAGTTGGTAAGCAAGTTTTAAAAAGTTATTTTTCAGCTGATGTTTATTTTGTTTAAAATATTAATTTTTTTAAATAAAAAAGGGTCTATTATTAAAAAACGAATTTAAAACAAAGGTTAAAAAAACAATTAACGTTTTTATAAAAGTATAATGTATGATGAATTCCATATCAAATCAACCAAAAATAATCGATTTTTAACCCGACCTTTTTCAAATTTTGATATTGGTAATATATATTATAACTAAGAAAATTTTTTTTTACTTCCTTACATCACTTAATTAAGATATGGGGGCTTAAAGAGCAGAAAAATGGTACATTTTAGACAAAATGCTTATCGTTAACTTTCAAATCTCTTAAGAATAAATTAAGTTAGAACAATAATTTAAATTTTATTATATAGCTTAATAATGGATCTTTAATATGAAATATAAATAAATGTGATAGAAATCCGATTAATACCTAAAATCGGTAGTACAAAACCAAAAGTGGTCATAGAAAAAAAGGTATTTTTCAATTTTTTTTTATAAATTTATGCCAGACTTTATATTTGTACAAAATCCTAGACTGGTTTGAACGTGGTCTAGGAGTTATGAGCTGTATATGGCTACAATTGTTCAAATTTAACATAAATATCATTCTTTATTTAAAAATTATGTCTAAGTGAAAGACCCTTACTTTAAAAAATATATTTAAGAGATGGGGGGGGGGGATATGGTTTATTTAACACTGGTTAAATTTTCTTTTGAAATAACTTGGCAAAATAATATTGAATATTTTATTTGAGCATAAATCAAAAATAAAAGAAAGACTTAAGGTAGTCCAAAGGCAAAGAATTTTTTTTAAAAAATAAATGTTTCTCGCAAAATTTGATTTTTGTAAATTTCAATAATAAATAAATAAAAAAATTAAAATTAAAATTTTGACTTTGGATGCATTTTTAATTTATAATTTGATGCGAATTCAATAGATTATTTACCATCTTGAAACGCTGACAAAATTTGCAAACTAATGTAGATTATTTAGAAAAATTAAATAATTTGATTCTTCATTCATATAGCTTCACAACAATCCTTATTTCAAAACTCATTAAAATCCAATTTATATGTTGGCGAATTCTTAGTTATTGCTAACCCTTAAGAAAATTATGCATTTGTAGTGCATGACCACAAGGATTGCATTGGACCAATAATCAGGCCACTATTCACCTTTTCATGATTTATTACAAGAGTTTTTAGTTAAAGTAGTTATATTGTTGTTTCTCTGTAATCATGAAAATTGGGATAAAGGCAGTGGCATTCTTTCCAAACCTGGTAATATAGCCCTTGCAATAGTTTCGAGGCGTTACTAAATGGTTAGCAACTCGAGTAAGCATGCAGCGTTCATATGATCATATATTGACAACAATGGTTTTATAAACTATACAAGTAATAATATCGCACAAAATATACATTTGTGAGCAAAGATGAATATCTAAGTATGAAAAATCATTTTGAAAATAGTTTTTTGAAAGCAAAACAAATTTCTTTTACACAGTGTTTTGAAGAAAATAAAATGAAAGTAAAAATTTATCTGAGGGGGTCTGGTTGAAACCTCAATTGATTTGATATGGAATTCAATTCACTATATATATATAAATTTAAAACACACAAACAGCTGATAAAAACTAAATTAAAAAAAACAATTAAGAGATTGCTATATTGAACCATGAATAGCAATGCAAATATTTGATGAATAACTAACGTAATGGCTTATTTGAATTAGAAGGTTTCATTACACTTATTTGGCTTATTTCTTCCTAAATTTAAGGAATTCCTCACTCAAAACATCAAGAGTATTGGGTGTTAAAAACGACATTAGTAATATATTTGTTTATTTTCAAGATTTCCGCCGAATTAATAGCTCAGGCATTTCTGTTGGATCGCACAGAAAAATCAATGATTAGTTTCTAGGGTATTTGAGATTCTGGCCCTTTTAAGAGCTTTTGAGATCAAATTATTTATGTTTGTATGCCATGGGAGGCGGCCTTTGGAATATTTGCAATGTAAAGGATGATGTGCTTTAGAATCAAATGGTAAAGAACAATTAATACATTTTGAAGGAAGCGATATATTTCAGCACGAAGTTCTTCATTAGAACGAGATTTTTGCTTGGGATGATCTACAGTCATTCGTAGCACGATTTAGAATTCAAAATAACTTGGCTGGGACATTGTTCTAATGAATCACTCGATAAGGGATAATCAACGGAGTGAGATACCAGGGGAATATCACATGCTTTCTGAAGGGTGGAATTGCTCATCCAAGTGTGAATAGCCCTCTCTAGGTCAAGATCATGACCAATGGGGATTACTTGAAATGCTAAATCATTTTTTGAGAATAAATTGTAAATTATTGTAATTGGACATGTCCCCTAGTGATATGCATCGGGCCTAATTTTTCAAGCCCGGCCCTGCCCGAAATTATTTTATAAAGTTTTGTCCAGCCCGGCCCAAACCCGAAATTTTTTCTAAAAAATTTTGCCGGCTCGGCCCGAATTTATTTAAATATAGAAATTAATTTTTATAATTACTCAAAATAAACGATATATATGTTATATGGCATCTACTTTCTATAAATAAAATCACATATTTTTATTTTACATAAAAAATTCAACAAAATTGATAAATTTAGATATATTTTAAAAATTTCTAAAACCCGACCCGGCCCGAATTTTCTTAAAAAATCGGGCAATGTCCCCATTATTTTAAATATTTTATAAGATGAAATTTCACAATTGCAAAATTATATTTTTTACTATCGTAAACTGTATAAAATTTAATTATAACATTCATAATCAAGGTTCGTTTGGTATTTATGGACGCTTATTTTATACACGACAAACTTGAGAGCTCGCCAGTTATAACAGAAGACCTGAAATGTCAACAAATAGTTAATCAGGCAAAGACTTACCAACTTTTGGAACATCACCGATATTTCCCTATTTTGAACACAAAGCCCAGAAAAGCTTTTGGTTACCTTATTTCATATTCTTCCATATTACTCATATTTCATTACTTTTTGTTATAATTATATTGTTTTGCACTCACATGATTATTATCATTTGTACTAATCGCTTTGATCTTTTTCATTTTCACATTTACTCACCATACATATATATTCGGTTTCTTTTAAACATAATTTTATACTTTTTTAGGATTGTCTGAAATAGTTATTACGACAGGCGGAGAAGATGACAAGGTAGTATTGAGAGGAATGGAAAGTTACGATCCAATTATTAACGAGTGGAAAACTTTTTCCTGCTTGCCTTTTGCTATCAGCAAACATGGATTGGTTACGTCAGGTAATAATTTTTCTATAAAAAATTGCTAAAAGGCAAATGTGTAATTTTATTGAATACGGCATCATTCATACTCAAAAATGAATATATAATAAGCAATTTTTGAAAACAAGCAATAGGTTGGAAATATTATAAGCAAACATTTTTCCTGGTTTATTCAGGCAACACCTATATTGCTTAAAATCAGAGACTTGCAGGCCCGGCCCTACGCCTTATTTTAATTTTTTAAAATATACCGAATCGGGGAGCCAAATATTTAATCGCTATTATTATCTGTAAAAATTAAAAATAAATAAAATCTATTTTAAATACTGGCCGGAAAATATATAACTCTAACCGGGCCGTATTTTCTTTCAAAAAATCCAGGCCGGGCTGTGCAAATGGTATCTGCAGTCTTTGCTTGAAATATTAAGGCAGTATGCCATATTCTCCACCTTATTTTCCCCCCAATTTTCTCCAACATTGCTTGAAATGGTTTTAAAAGTAAACTAGCAACGAAACTTTTGAGTAATCATAACTTATATTATGCGATTTACAACGTCTTTTATATTTAATTATTTTTTGTTTAGAGCTTAAAAATATATAGAGAATTTTTTAAATTAACTAAATATTAGAATTTAGTCTTTGTTCTTTCTATTATATAATATGGATTTACTAAAATTTTATTAAATTAAAGCTTATTTTTGTTGATGATAACTAAACAATCACAATTAAAGGGAAATTTTCGTAATTATATGCCTTAACCCTGTGGCTATATGTCTTAAACGCATTGTTATTTTCACTTTGCCTTTTTCTTTATAACTTTGCATCTGAAGCTACAGGACACTTGATTTTTTTTGAATATAAAATAGTTACTCCAAATTGAGTGTCTGGTTTTATGCCTGATTTATATTGTGGGCCCCCTCATTCTTGGTTTTAATATAATTTAATTTTTTAAAAAAATTATTTAAAAAATTTTTCGAAACCTTTATTATATATAAATGATATTAATCAATTTAAAAAATATATTTATTACTTATGTTTATCAATTTATAAAATGAATATTTGAGAATGTTAATATTGTCACATTTTGTAAATCTCTATCCACATGAAATATTAGGTTTGTCGATATTAAAATGGCCTCCTGTAGGGGAGACCGGGGTAAAGCATAACTTTTCTGGTATTTTTTGCCCAAAACCCGTTTTTTACCCAAAAATTATGAAAATAACCCTCAATTAATTTTGCGTATACATGTTCCAGCCATAACTATATTTATCGGAAGTTTTCGCTTAATGAGAAGTCAGATAATAACGATTAACGCAATATATATCACCTTGGTGTAAAGTTATTATGGGTAAAACGTTAAAATGTTTGATTTAAGTAAAAAGGGATTTTTAGATATTAACGTTAACATTATATAAAAGCATATTTTTGAGCAAGAAGGAAAATTGATAAATACTTTCTTTGTTATATGGAATAAAATTTTAAGAATAGTCACAAAGGGAAAGAATAATTGAATTGATTGTTTTGATTAGTATATATTTAAAAGATTTGGAGTCACTTTATCACGCGTCACTTTATCATGCGACACTTTTTCACGACGACACTTTTTCACGACGACACTTTTTCACGACGACACTTTTTCACGACGACAATATCACGGCGACATATCACGACGACACTTTATCACCCGTCATTTTATCTTGAGACACTTTATCACACGACCACTTAAAAATTAAAAAATATATTTTTTATTCTCAATTTATATATTTATAGGGCAACGAAATAATTTTGCAGCACCTCTATAATGTAAAATTATGACAAACACAATTCAACGTTAGAAGGTGTCGCCCGAACAACAAATTGTGTTGAAGGGTGGCATTATGGAATTTAATTCCTATACCAATGTTCACCCAACGCTTTGGAAATTTTTAGATGGGATTCAAAAAGATATGCAAAAACATAAGGCCCTATATCTTCAAGCCATAATGGGAACAACATGTACCTACCTCTCAAATAAATATGAAGATAAAAAAAAACGATTTCATATATGTGTTTCGAATTATGGACTATCTGATTCTTTAACATTTTTAAAAGCTATTGCCCATATTTTATTCAATTAAATATTTTATAAATAATTTATATTTTTTACTCGTATAGTTACATATTATTAAAAAGTATAAATTGAAATCAATCTTATTGCCCATGTCTCATGTTTCTTTATTTTTAAAGGACATAAAATTTTAATTTAAAAAATTATTTGGCTAAAAATTTTGGAATGAAAATAACAGAAATTGGATTTTAAATATAAAATAAATGGAATGGTGCTTTTCTATATAAAATTTAAAATAAATCTTCGTAAAATAATAGATTATAAAAGGTTTTTCATTTTTGTCCAAATAAATTCGTTGAATTTCAAAAATTCAAACTTTTATGAAAAAAATATGATGGAACTTAGAGTTAAAAAAAATTATTATAATGAAAATTAAAATATGAGTTTTTCTCAATAAAAAAATGCAAAAAAATTAATTAAAATTTTTTAAATATCAGAATTTAAACGGAAAAGTCAAAAAATGAGATATTATCAAAATTTAACTTTTAAATATATTAAAAGTTTTCAGTATATTGATAAAGTGTCGCATGATAAAGTGACGCGTGTTCAAATGTCCCATGATAAAGTGTCGCGTTATCAAATGACTGAGTGATAAAGTGTTGTCGTGATAAAGTGTCGTCGTGATAAGTGTCGTCGTGATAAAGTGTCGTCATGATAAAGTATCGTCGTGATAAAGTGTCGCATGTGATAAAGTGTCGCATGTGATAAAATGTCGCTAGGCGATTTAATGAATAAATATCAAAATTGCAATATTTTGTTAAATTAAACAATATGTTCAATTTTATTTTAACCACGTTACTCCGATGCTTAGCCACTTTACCCTGGGTATGGGGTAAAATGGCGAAAATGATTTACTTCACATAATTAATCACAGTTTCTAAAGTATTAAAGGTGAACTAAACTTTTTTTATTTTGTAGATGAGGTATTTGACTACATATAAATTTATAATTTGCTCTGTTTGTTTATGTTTAAAAATTTATTGTATCAGCTTCAATTAATTATTCAACTTAATTCATATAACCTTAAAGAAAATCTTCTTCCATTATTAGTAACAGTCTTTTACCAATATTATTAAAAAACCCGATTTAAGTCGATTTTTAATAACTACCCTATTAATATTTTAGCCAAAATAATATTATGTAAGCCTCGTCATTTGGTAAATAGATGTCCTTTCTGCCATCTATGAGCTAAATCTCCAGACTTACACAATATTATTTTGGTTATTGAAATATATTTTTAGAAGTAATTCTTGAAGTATATTTTTGAAACATAACCTTTTATTTTATTTCTTATAAAATCGCATTTTTTGTGTATATTCAACACAAAAAATCCAAAGTAATAAAATGAACCTCTTACAAAAAAATAACAAACTTAATATTAACATTAGTACCACTAATTGATTTCTTTCGTATTCTTTTCGGATGTCGATCTTGATTTGTAGTTTCTAACTTGTGTATAATACTTCCTTCGACTTCTTGACTTGTATCATTTTCCTCCCTCTCCTTTAGGTTCATTTCATCGTTATTGTTTACTACGTCCTCTTTGTTTACTATCTCTTCGGTTCTCTACTTCGTACTTTACAGTTAATATATTTTCGGTTCTTTCCTTAATTGATCTGTATGACGTATAATCGTTTTACCCTCTATACTTACTCCATATCGTAGTGATCCGATATGCTTTTAGTGTTGTTAAACGACTCGTTTTGAGCCGATTTTTTAATTATAACTCAATGCCAGAAAATATTGCCTAAGCCTTGAGATTTCGATAATATATGTCTAGACTTTTGTTCCTTCTGTAAGCACAATCTTCAGGCTTACGTAATATATTTCTGGGTGAAATATTGAGTTAGCCGCTTTTAAAGATCGGCTCAAAACGAGCCGTTTAACAACACTACTTTTAATAATGGCTGTAAATGCTCGACCACATTTTTTCATTTATCTCGAAGTGTAGTATTCTAACTTCTCCTTTTTGTTCCCCCGTTGAATATTTGGCCTAACAATCCTCTAGGTTTAAGACGGGACTTTGTTCATTTTCCCTCCCTAGTGTATTTCGATAATTGTAGAAAAAATAGTCAAACTGGTTTCTAAATTCCCCTCGTTTACTTTATTCATGCTCTATTTAAAGATTCGAACTAAACGTTCGGGCATGCAGTTAGTTTGAGGATGGTATGGACTTCCGTGCACTAATTTTATTCCGTTTTTTTCGCAAAAATCATTGAATTCTTTACTGCTGAATTATGGCCCATTATCAGAAACGATTATCTTAGGAAATCCGAATCTGGCAAAGATATTTCTTTTATAATTTTATAGTGCTTTCGGTTGTAGTACTAGTCATGGGAAATATTTCTACCTAGCTACTGTTAGCATCAACAACCAATAATGTTTTTGAAATGGTCCAACATCCAACATAATCAATATGTACTCGGTGCCATGCTTTTGGTGGTTTTGCCATTTTGTCAACCCATGTTTCTATATCTTGGTTTATATTAGGCCCCCACGAGTATTGTTTTGCTCTCACCTTCATTTTTACCATTCCAATATGTCCTTGATGTATCATCTCTACGTTGTTTCGGTATTGTAGTATTATCACATAGTTCCCCAAAGTAAACAATCTCTCTCTGTTGTGATTTCCACTCTCCTTTGGCTATACTCCTTTAAACATGCATCATAGTTTATTGACCATCCGTCTATTGTATACCTGTATACTTTAGAGAGTACATCATCTTGCACTGTTTCTCATTCAATTTCGCTTGCATTTTAAGGTGTTTGTTGTTCTCCCACCCATATTTGATCTAGTGTTTCTTCTTTTGGTATTAGGGTTCCCTTTATAGGTAATCGAGATAGCATGTCAACATTGGCTAGTTGTCGGCTACTTTTGAATTCTATTTCATATTGGTTAACCTGCTAATAATAAAACCCATCTTCTTTGTATTCTGGCAGTAGATGTTGTTGGTATATCTTTTCTTGGACGAAATAAACTCATTAATAGCTTGTGGTCTGTTAGTAATGTGAACTTTTTTTCATATATAAATTCTTTGAATTTTGTAACCTCAAATATGATGGCAAGAGCTTCTCTTTCTATTTGGCTATAATTTTTCTCGGCTGCATTTAGCTTTCTTGAGGCGAATGCAATTGGTCTCTCCTTACCCTCTTTTATTTGTGATATTACTGCCACAATTTTGATGGCTGACTCATCTGTAGCTAATATAATGGGTAATTTTGGATCATAATGTTGTAATATTGGATTACTACTTATTTCTTGCTTTATTTTTTTATACGCATCTTTTCATATATTTGTCCATCTCCTAACTACTGCTTTTTTTAATAATTTATATAATAGTTTGGATTTATTTGCAAAATTGAAATAAATTTTGAATACTGTCCCTAGAAATGACTGTAATTGTTTCAAATTTGTTAGTTCTGGTGTTTTTTTTACTGCCTCAGTATTTTTTTCGATAGTTTTAATCCCGTTTTTTGAAATATTGTGTCCTAAGTACTCGACATTTTGCTTGAAAAATTTATATTTTTCTATCTTTAGCTTGATTCCATTTTTGTCTAGACATTTTAGTATCTTTTTTAAATTTGTTTCGTGCTTCTCTATTTTTCCCGGTTATAATGATATCTAAAAACAAGCTACTCCTTCAAAACTTTTTAATAAATTTTCGATGGCTCGTTGAAATATTGCTGAAGACGATATACCAAAAGGTAGTCTTGTATATTTAAATAATCCTTAATGCGTATTGATTACAAGATATTTTGGAGACTCTTCCCCCACTTTAATTTGAAAATAGGCATATGAGAGATCCAATATTGAAAATTCCTCTCCTTTTCCCAAACTGGCTAATAAATCTTGGATTCTTGGTATTGGATATGAAAATTAATAGCAAATTCTTAATGTTTTATCTTTCTAGAACAATTACTATGGGTGATGCATAAAGTGAATGATTAATTTTTTCTATAACTACTATTTTTAGCAATCTGTCTAAATCTTCTTCAACCTTTTCTTTTAATACGTATGATACGAGACATGATTTACAGAAAATTGGTTTCTCGTTTTCATATATTATATTTATGCCTTAAAATCTTTCAAACAGACCAATTCTTTGGTAAATAATTGAGGTAATTCATTTTGTATATTAATGTTATTTATTTGTATGGCCCTTTCAGGTATTTCATTCATTTTTAAAAATTTAGTTTTAGTTTCTTCCACTTAGATTTTTTATATATCTTTTTGTAATTATGAGAGGTAGTTCGTCCTTTATTATGTACTTTTACTACATTCTGATCTAATAGTGGTCTATTGGCTCCTGTATAGCTTCTAAGTTTTAGCATGCAATTTGTTAATCCAGGACAATTAAGTTTGTTTTTCCAATTCATTTCGTTTATAATGCTTACTCCAGCACCAGTGTCTAATTCTATTCTGATATCGCTGTTGTTTATTATGATATCCGCCCAAAATTCTGAATGGCGTTCATTTGTTGTATTATTAATAAAATTTACTATTTCTTTATTACAGACTCGAGCAATGTGCCCAATTTTGTTTCATTTATAACAAGTGGCATTCTTGAAAAGACAATTTTCCCTTCTACCCGCTGCAGAAGTGGCAGGGATTTGGTTTTTGTAGCTCATATTATAATTATTATATGATTTTGATTGTTAAACATATCATTATTAACTTTTTAAATTATATTTATTTATATTATCATTATGTTCCTCTTCTAACTGATCGATTTTAGTTTATATTTTTTATAGCTGTTTCTACTCTAGTAGCTATTTGAATCCCCTTATTTAATTAATGTCTATATTATCCTCGGATAATAATCTTTGTAAAATTTTAGGATTCTTTATCGAATATAAATTTATCTCATAATGCAGTATTTAAATTCCCCAAATTCACAAGTCGCTGCTAATTTTCAAAGATTTTTTATATAGTCTATTAATTTTTTTGATTATATTGATAAAAATTATCTCTCTACAATTATATTAGGTTTGGGATGAAAAAATTTGATTAAAATATTATGTATTTCTAATACCTCTTTGTTTACCGTACTATCAGGTGCACATAAATTTACCAGTATTTTGTGAGATCACATCCTATTGTTGTTAATAACTGATTTTTCATTTGATGATTTTAGACTTTAAATAAGTCGTACAAATCTTTGTATATTTTACAACATATTTAAATCAGGTATCGCCAAAAAGACCAATATCTAGTGATGTTAAAAAGCCAGATTCGGGTCGATTTTAAAAAACGGCTGGATCAAAATTATAACTATATGCATTAAATTGTATATTTTGTTATTTCATTTTGGATTGTTCTCTGAATTTGAATATACACAAAAAATGCTATTTTATAAGAAATAAAATAAAAAGTTATACTTCAAATATATGCTTTAAGACTTATAAAATATACTTCAAGAATGGCGCAGTCGATAAAAAGTCTAACGGATTCAAACCACCTGAAAATCTAACCTATCCATTTTTTATTTGCAAGCTTAGGCTCATTTTCCTTATTCTGAATATTGGCTTCTTGATCACTTTCATTTTTCCACAAAATTAACTACATTAACCTTTTCTCCTTCCTCATTACAATACGAAGTATGTTGGCGTTATTAGATATTACATGAATAAATAGTTTTTTTAAACCGATAGTTGTTTGAATTTGAACTACAGTTATTTCTCTCCCATTACATTCATTGAAAGGGCAGTGCTCTCCCCCTTCACAAATATGCCTAGAATCGGGTCTGACCTTTTAAATTTTCATTTTATCTTCTCTTTTATTAAATTAAAAAGGTGGATATGAATTTAAAAAATTAATAATTTTGAATAAATCTATTATATTACGCTTGTTATATATATTATTATATGCTAGAATCTTATAATGGGCAGTATTTGTATTAGCAAAAAATAATGTTCTGGCAGTAAATTTATTAAAATAAGCAGTATATGTATTATCAAAAAACAAATTTTTTGACCAGTATTTATAAAATATTGAGCAAAATAAAAAATGTTTGTGGTCTAAAAAAAATTCTCAAATAATGGGCTAAAACTCTAGGCAAAATTTGATCAAAAACTCAGCCAGAGACTTTCATGGGCTTAATATTATATTTTCTAGCGGGCCGGGCTGGGCCTGAGTTTTTAATTTTTTAATGGGCCAGGCTTGGGCCTAAAATTATTTATTTTAATTAGCTTTCTAATAAATTTCATTATTTTAAACAAAATTATTGCCTAAATACACTTAAATATTGTTAATTTTTATTAAATACAATAAATGAAATTTTTGGATATGGGTTTAGGCTGGGCTTGGGAAATTTTTTTGAAACTTATTATGGGCTTAGGTAGTGCTTAGGAATTTTTATAAATATTCGATATGAGCCAAGCCTTATATTTTTTTTACTGTGGGCCTGGGCTTAGTCAAAAAATTAAGGCCCACGAAGAGTGTGACCTGAGCATTCTTAAAAATAATCTTCATATTTTTTGATTTTCAGAGATCAGAAATCTTTGAAGCAGGTTGGTTATTAATTAAAAATTGTCCATCTAATTAAAAAAATATATATTGGTCCAGAATTGGAGTGTTACTACATTTTTAAGTTACGAGTGGATTTTAAATAATCCCAGCTGGCTCAAATTGAAGTTTGAATACGTTTGGTTAACAATAATCTTTTAATAGTTTAGCACAATGAATAAATTAATTACATTTTTCTTAAAACAATCTTAATATTACATGACAACAACTTAAACATTTCACAAGGCTATTCTTATATGATATTAATTCAAATATTATGGCAATGATGAAAAATAATATAGGATCAATTAAATGAAATGACTCGTAATAGACTATGTCCATATTGCCTTAAACTTTGCTGTATAAATATAGATAATAATAGTCTCAATGGCCCACTTTGTTTAAATGTCCACCAAACTACAGACTCCACCTCTTAGTAGTATACCGCCATCCACATTACACATACCCACTAATATTGAACAGAAAGATCAAAATAAATTTAACATCATCATCTAATGACTTTCATAATAATTTTACCAATATTTCTGATAATATAAATATCCAATATGATTCTGCAATAGCAAATAATTGAAAATTTAAATTTTTTAATGATCCAGATCATACATTCTCGGTTAAAGGTCTCCCCTAACACGAGTGCCAGATTAGCAGTGTAAACTTTCCTGATCAAATCAAGATTGTAATAATTTATTATTATGGGAAAGGTTATTCTATTATATTTTTCATATCCTTTCCAGAATACAAAGAAACCCACATTCAAAGATAATAAAATATATTTCAAGAAATACAAAATTCATTATATTAAGTAAAATCTTTGGTCAAACTTATATAAAAAATTTTATATAAATAGCAAAGGAGCTTTAAGTGTATTTTTTATCAATGAACAAATTTCTCCTGTTGCAGACTAAATTTTCAATGAACTGCTTTCCAAATATCCAGCTTATGTTAATAACAACCCTTCGCTAATTTTTAGTAATTCTTCTTTAAAATATTATCGCTCTTCTTATGTCATCACTGCAGATATGCTATTAGCTTTTCTCATACTTCTATATTCAAGGTATCCCATTTTCTACCTTCGACATCTTCAGCAAAATAAAATAGGATCAATTGATAAATTTATTTAAAGTCTTGAACCTTAGCAACCCCTTTATTGTATCCTCGATCGTCAATTATAAAAATTTTATGGAAAGTTTGGACATCTTTTAGCGAAATTTCGAGGCTTAGGCAATATTTTTCTGGCTATAATATTAAGTTAGAAGTTTTTAAAAATCGGATCAAATAGAGCCGTTTAGCACCACTACTTGTTATCTTACATCCTTTTATTTAAATTTTATTTTAAAGATCGCTGCGTAGTAGTTTGAGGAGGAGTATATTACGTCGCCCTGATTGTCCTGATGTTTTTTATTTTACCACTCAACCTAGTAGCACAGGGATCTTCAATTGATTTCCTTGAACTTCTATGTGATAAAATAAACAAACAAATATGATACTTATTAAAATTAGAAAATATTTGAAATAAGCGATTATTGCGAAAATGCCGAGATAAATGATTGATTTAGAATTTTGAGCTAAATAGTCAAAACTATTCACTTTTTTAATATTTAATATCTCTATCAAAATTATTACACTTTCCCACGTAAATGCTAAAAATTATTAAATAAAATATATTTAAAAAAAAAATTTACCATCTGGTGTCGGGAATGATAGATATCTAGCTAAAAATAACATTTTGGCTTATATCCAATACTCCATTTTATTGAAATTTTAAATTTTTAGACTTATTAGTAATAATGGTATACCTAATTCAACATTATTTATTTAAAAAAAATTCAATTATTAGATATGATGCAGTTCAAAAATTAGGGTAAATTTTTTAAAATTAATATACAAAATATAATTATATAGAGAATTTTTTCTGTAGAGAGCACAGATCTGGGGTTAGGCTAAAAGAAATTGAACGCATCCGAGCAACGCACTTTTTTTATGTTGGGTCGCAACGCATCTGCAAATTTTTTTAATTTCTCCAAATTTTTTGAAAATTTATGTCATTTTTCTCCATCTCTAAGGACTGGACCGGTTCTCACTATTTTTTCAAAAATCATCTTAATGAGGGAAATTCTAGCTGGGCTGTGTTAATCTATAATAGAGATTCGATTATTAAACTATATTATCAAGTAGTTTATTTTTACAAAATGTAACAATTTTTTTACTAATGGGATATGTGATTTAAATAATTACTCGTTTAGGATACAATATTTAGAGTTTTGTGTGAGCTAATCAAATATGATACTTATTAAAATTAGAATATATATGAAAAAAGCGATTATTACGAAAATGACAATATAAATAATTGATTTAGTATTTCGAGTTAAATAGGCAAAACTGTTTAATCTTTTAATATTAATCTTTAAAAAAATTTTTTTTCCAAATTATTAGACTTTCCCACATATGGTACTATGGCAAATATTTGAAATAAATGCCAAAAATTATAAAATAACATAGGCCAATATTCAAAAAAAAATTGTTACCATCTGATGTCAGAAATAGTAGATATCTAGCTAAAAAAAATTGACCTCTTAATATTACTCCATTTTATTGAAATTTTCATATTAACAGAAAATTTCAATTCTTAGGCTCATTAGTAATAAAGGTATGAGAGATGTGCTATAAATGGCCATGTTTTTTGCTTTTTTCTAAAAAATACACTAAGATTTGGGTTTAACCAAGCAAATTTTATATCAATGTATAGCCCAATTCTCTATCTATGAAATAAAATTTGTATCTATCTTTAATAGTTTATGAGTGAAGAGATTATTTGAAAGTTCTTTTACTGGCAAGTTAAAACAAGATTTGTATTCTGGGCCATATATAATATGTTAACTGGCCATAATATATTATTTAAGAAATTTATTCATAAATATTAAATATTACGATATGAAATTTATAAAAGACCTATATTAATATTTCTTCATTTTTTAGGTTTTATAAAAATTAATTATTACACTAATTTAATTAGTATTATCATTTCAATTTATCATCATCTATTTATTTGTGCGAGCTTTTCATTTTATATGAATGCGTGAATTTTGTTCAGTCTATACTTGGCCAGACAATACACTCATTTTATTATTATTCAGCGTCTTAGATACTCTGAATATATTTCTAATTACTAGAAACATCTATTAAATTAACCCTAGATTAAGTTTGAAGCTAATTTTTAATAGACTCCACAATAGGATTGGATCAAACCAGTCTATATACGAGATCTTATAAATATAGGCAATTCTTGCTCTCTGATCCTATTGCATCTAGTGTTGTTAAACGGCTCGTTTTGAGCCGATTTTTAAAAACGGCTAATTCAATAAGCCTGAAGATCTTGCTCATAGAAGGAACAAAGGTCTATACATATATTATCGAAATCTCAAAGGCTTAGGCAATATTTTTCTGGCTAAAATATAGAGTTACCCGTTTTTAAAAATCTCAAAACGAGCCATTTAACAACACTAATTGCAACCATTGACAGATTTTATAACTAATAGTTAATAGTGGTCTACCTAATCTTAATTCCTCTATTTTTTGAAGCCAGATAGTTTATCTTACAGAAGCCAGATCAAAGAATTAAAAATTATATGCAAGCATATAAAATTTTTTTTTTATTGAATTGCTGTCGTTAAACAAATTAGGGTTGGGCATTAAAGTTGGGTATGAATCAGCGAGCAAGGAATACACTGGATATCCTTGCTTCAGAACATACATTCGTCAAACTTGACTTAAAAAATACCTTCATTACTTTAATTCATAATTAAATCCGAAGCTTTTTAGAAGTTTATCCAGATTATTTCAACTATATCCCAAGCTACACTACCCCAATCATGATACGATATGACAAATAAACTATTATCTAAGCACAATGAATACAGCAAGAGCATCCACTCGGTCTGCCTTTAATCTGGCCATATAATCTAAATTATGATAATCTCGATGTATGGTATTTGGTAATGCCATTTTATCAGGTCTCATCAATGAAATAATTAAAGCTGTAGATATAATTTAAAACTTTCACCTACTAAATTTATTCTTAAATTGTAAGAAATGTGAGATATACTCAACTACAAATTTTTTTCCACATTTATTGATCATTCTACCCTTGTGATTAAAGATAAAATCTTTGTTCTCGGGTCACCTCAGATTTCCAAACATTTTTAGAATACAATCTGATTAATCTAAATAATTGAATATATTAACCCACCTAATAATTGAATAGCATATAGCTTAATTAATATTGTAAAAGCATAATTAATTATTATATTAAGAATTCGAAAAATTTAAAAAAGACATAATGAATATATGGAAAAAAGCCATAACTTTGAATTCCAGTTATGAAAGTAGTCAAAAATATGGCATTAGATTTACTATTGTTATCTTTTCATTCAATTTGGAAATATTCAAAAGAAAATATTTTCAAAGCTTTGTCATGGTCAGACAAGTTATATATATATATATATATAACATATGTCATATAACAATTTAAATTGATTGTATTAATAAATCATAGTATATAAAAATTACATAATTGTATCTAATAAATGTGAATTATATTAATAAATTTTGAAATTATATCGTATTTCGATTTTTTCTAATAATATAATTTTATCTTATTTTTAAACCCTAATGGTCAACGTTACAGATATGTAAGGTTCAGATTTCCTATTTAGGATGCTTTGTTCGTGCCAATTTTTTTAATTTATTAGTTAACCCTTCAATAATCCGGTGAAAAAATGACGATAGTACTCGGGTGGGGTTTAATAGACCCCAATTCCAAATGTGTATATCTCCAGTTATATTCATTTTATTTAATATTTGGATAAAAGATAGAATTAACCTTAAAATAAAATATTTATTTATTTTTATTTCTTAAGCTTAGATTAAAGATGATGAAGATAATTATAATTTGTGCCAAAATTTTCTAAAAAAAGCTTACTTTTTTTTAATTTCAAATATTAAATTAAAAAAATAACTTATCTATCATATAATCATGATAATTCATAATATGGATCTTTATTCTTCAATATAAAAAAAAAATTACACTAATCCATTCAAACATAAAAATAATATAGAACATTGAAATATTTTAAATTTGACATGTAAAGCATTTATTACATAAAACATTAATGTGTTCTAAACATAAATTTATTTGAAATATTTGAAAAAAAAAATTTTGTTTTTTTTATTTTGATGGTTAGATTTAAAAATTCCAGCTAAATTAAGATTTCCCAATAACGCCTTGAATTTTGTTACATCAACTTCTTTAGCATAACTTTCATATTGGTCAGTATAGTTTTTACATATAATTTTAATCTTTTCATTGGTATGATAAATCTCTTCAATCATTTTTGGTGTTATGAACAAGTCAAAACATTTTTCTGGAGTGTCAGCTTCTTTTCCATATTCTTTTACTCCTGGCAGATGAATAACTAAATTTTGTTGACGAGTTCTTATTCTTTGATTAGGAAGATCCTTTTTCTATTTAGTAAACTTATATTTTTAGCTAATTTTGGAATATACTATGATAAATGATTTCATATTTACCTAAATAAAATTAAGTTTATTGTCTTCAACTAACATTTCTTCTTCATCTAATTCAGATTGTGTATCAGATTACTATCGTATATAAAATATTCATCCTCATTTATATTGTCACAGGCGCGTACGCAGGAATTTGGTCTGGGGGGGGGGATAATAAATTTTTTTAAGAAATAATATTTTTAATTAAAAATACTAAGCATAAATTTATTAGGATTAATAACTTTTCTAATACACAATTTTAAACTAATGTGAATTAAAAAAATTATATATATAAACCGGCATTTAAATGTTAATCATAAAATATAAAGTGAATATAACCCACGATATGAATCACCTAAATGACCCAAAATTGAAATTTGAATTTTTTGAGCTTTTAAAATATATAAAGTATAAAAAATTTAAATGTTGTAAATATAAATTAATACACAAAAAGTTTCTTAGGAATAATTGTATTTTGTATGTTTTGAGCTAATTTTTCAATTATCAATCCTTGCTTGGCGTTAAATGTCTATGAATATTCAAAAGATCCAATCATTCAATCTACTTTCAGATGTTGTATTTCATAGGTATGTTTTTCACAGACTAACAGGCCCGGCCCCTGAGCCGGACCGTATTTTAATTTTTTTAAATATACCCGGGCCGGGCTCGTAATTTTTTTTTAAAAACACCCGGGCTGGGCCTGAAAATTTTTTAAGAAAAAATATCCGAGCCGAGTTTATTTTAAAACCAAATATTTGAAATCGCCATTATTAGCTATAAATATCAAAAATAAATATAATTTATTTTAAAAAATTCGGGCTAAGCCAGCCGCCGGGCCTGAAAATTTTTTTAAAAAAAACCCGGGCCGGAAAAAATTTTAAAATAAAATCTGGGCCTGGTCCTGCAAATGGTACCTCTGCAAGGCTCTGTTATTCTTCTTAAAAAAGTGAATGTTCTCTCATTAGTTTACTAAAGAGCTGCTAATATATATATAACCATTTTAATAATTGGGAGTATAATCTAAAATGTGTTTGAAATAAAAAGCATCCATAGCATTTTTTGGGACTGTATCAACCATAGTTAATCTTTTAATCATAGTTATTCAGCTAATAAGGCATCATAAGATATTTTAACATCTTCATGATAAAAATATAACAAATATTTATATTTTTTTTCTATCACCATATGAAAAAGGTTGGGAGAGGGGACATTTGTTTTATAATACTCTTCTACTGATCCTATATTAATATTTTGATGATGAGCTTGCTTGCTGCAAGTCGAGGGGGACAAATATTTAACACGTATAGCTCTGCTTTTGACTCAACAATAACATATAAAATATGAAATTCTTCAACAACACTAGCTCTATTTCCTTGAGTTCTAATAAAATGCTCTCCGCTATTCTCATCTTCTTAATCAAGTCAATGTTATGTTTTTAAAAGTATTACATAAAATAGTTGTATAATTAAATAATACATTCTAATGAGAAAAAAAATTTGGAATAAGTATTGAATCCAATAATTTTCTTGCTTCTGAGGAAATATTTCTTTCAAGCCATTGTGATATTTCAGTAATAGCATTAATAATCAGCTCTTAACTCCAAAATAGCTGTTACTGTGGCGGAGACTCGATCTCGTTGGACAAGCTTGCAATTTTTTTCTCCCTGTTGGACAAGGAGTTTCAGAGATAATTATTATTTTATTAGAAATTTAGATAAATATTACGCCACTAAAATTTGAAAATAATAGGTAAATTACGCCAAGGAAAACTTGAAATCGAAATTGATTGATAAAATAACTTAGTAGATGAATGTGATAAAATATATATATATATATATATGTATATATGAGATAAGAATAAATAGTAACAAATATAAATTAATATTAACAATAATATTTTTGAAAAATATAATCCGGCATCTGCATTTTTTGGCTTTGGGGGGAATTGTCCCCCTGTCCCCCCCCCCCCGCTGCGTACGCGCCTGTATTGTCATAAACACCTCAAATAAAATGATATTACATCTTAAATAATTATATATTTAGTTACAGAATCTGCAAAAATCATTATAAATGATAAAAATAATTTGAGAAATGAGTCAGCTGGTGAATAATAAAAATAAAATAACTCCACCAGAGAAAATCTTTATGTTTTCTTTTCCATATATCTCATTCAAAATATAAGATATTTAAATTTTGTTTTAATAATTTTTACTCTGGTGGGGTCTCACAAACCCCAATCAGTCACAAAATGCTTATGTCTTAAAAACTACCCAATCAT
Organism: Gordionus sp. m RMFG-2023; assembly: GCF_954871325.1. Classification (NCBI taxonomy): domain Eukaryota; kingdom Metazoa; phylum Nematomorpha; class Gordioida; order Chordodea; family Parachordodidae; genus Gordionus; species Gordionus sp. m RMFG-2023. The sequence goes on along the minus strand of NC_088775.1, from coordinate 46,698,533 downwards.
ATTTAAGAATTTAGAAAAAAAGAGTATATTTAAGAATTTAGAAAAAAAGAGTATATTTAAGAATTTAGAAAAAAAAGTATATTTAAGAATTTAATAAAAATAGGTATACTAAATAATTAATCAATTTATTTGAATAAACATAACATATATACAATGATAATATAGATATATATATTTTTAAGGAAAAACAAAAATAGTTCTATGTTATCCATAAAGAGGTAAAATGTTAAATTTAAAAAACTTTGATATTGTATCAAAAAATTTCCTTCAAAATCCACACGATATTTATTTATCAAAAAAAAATTCTAAAAATACGCCAATTGAAAGAAAAAGTTAACATTCAAAAATTTCTACCAAAATCCAGACAATCTAAAAAAAATAAATAAAAAATTAAAAAAAAAAAAATAAAAAAAAAATAATATATGAAAATTTCCCCATGATTTAATCTGTTACCATAATATTTAACCGTTTTTATATAATATCCTTTTTAGCATGCCTGGGGTTTCATAAACACCACCGGAGTATTTAAGGGTTAAACTAAAAATAAAATTTGAAAAAATCAAGAATTTTTATCAGCTGGAAAAAGTGTGACCATTAATGGGTTAAAATGGATTTTAAATTTTATTTCTATTATGTCATTTTATACATAGTTTGCATGTTATTTTTAATTACTTTATAAATATTGGCATTCTTTTTTATTCTATTTAATTATTTCAAATATAGAATTTATATGACTAAATTTACATAATCAATCGCACAATTAAAAAATAAATATTTGAAAAAAACACACAACATTTATTAATGTTAAAAATAATCATCTTGTGGCTAAGGTAATTAGATTTGTGAATAGCTTCGTCCGTAAGTTTACGAATATGAGAGCCAAGTTCCTTGAAAAAGATAAAGCGTGATTCCCAAACGTTGTTAAGGTGGTTGAAAATATAGAAATGAATATGTGTTCTTGTGAAGCTTCTGAATATTTTGCTATTTTTGGTTTCCTTTTCTTCAGGATGTTAAGTGTTTGATTGGAAGGAACCAATTGATCAATGCACGAGTAATCCCACACTAGGAATTGACCTACGAATTTTAAAAATCCCATCTTGACTTTTTCCACCTGTTCTGAAAAGACCTGGAGATTCAAGACCAGATAAGAATTGAGTTGATCTCAAAGCTCTAATCGAATTACATAAATTATGTCTAACAATTCGACCTTTACAAGTACGACAATGAAGGTTATGTCTTCCATTACCAAAGACGGTAGAACTGCAACCAGATAAGATAGTTTTTCTATAGGCATTTTAATTAAGCAGTTTAAACGAATAACAATGGCGTGAGTGAGCTCATTTTGTTAGTTGCAATTGTAAATTGACTGAGGGAATAGCTTCAAGGAACTCATGGCCAGATCCATTAAACAACGAGGATTATAATGGGCGGTCACTAATTGCTTTTTGAAAAGGAGTGATTCAACGCATCTTACAATTATGGGCCTATCCTAGTTCCTGCTTATTCGTTTCTGGAAGTGGGTTATCAGTAATAATTCGTGATTTCTAATTGATTAGCAACATCATAGGAAGGTCATGTTTTATAAAATAGGAATTTACAAAATTTTTCATTAATAAGCAGCCGGAAATGAAGACAGTTAAGGCAAGATCGGAAGGAGATCTTACACATAACCCTATTCTTGGTGGGTAAAGAAACTTGAGTACAAGCTATTTCATTGCTCGAATTATTTTGCACTTATTTAATAAATTCTAATAAATAAAATTGAAATGGAGCGTTTTGAACAGAAAAATAATTCATAAAGTATTTAATTTTATTCACTTGCACTTCCTGCAAGGTGGTATTTATAATAGAATAATTTAAAAATGTTAGACCTTCGAGATTACTGACCAAAAACAATAGAAATTGATTACAATAAGCTAAATCGAGTATACTAAACAACTATCAAATAAACCAATTTTTAAAACTCAGCCCGATTTATTACATTTTTGGTTTAACCCAAGCCCTACTTGATTCCACCTGGGCTCTTGCTGAGCTCTACCGAGGTGACAAATTCTTTACCCTCCTCCTATTAAATCTTATTTACGCCCTGGGTATACATGCACAATTAAAAATATAATATTATTGACCTTAAATATTGCCCATAATAGTTTTATTTTTAGGTATATACAGATTTATTTTTCGAGACTTTTATTCCTACAGTTTTTTCCGTATTTTTTTTCTGCAAATTTATTATATTATTTTTTTAATTATATATTAACCCTTCCGACGACCCTTTTAACTATACTCCAACTTCGCCCAAGAGGTTGGTTTCAGAAAATAATATATATTACAATAATATTATATCGGTTGTGAATATTAATTCCACTTCGAATAAACCCTCTTAAATGAATGGCACAACATTTTAAACATTCTTGGTTGGTTTCCGATTCCTATAAATTTAAATGTGGGGTTCTGGTTTTCTAGATTTGATGGTTCCTAGTAATGTTGCGTAATCGGCTAAAAACTATGCCTAAGCCTAAAAATCGTCTAACTAAGCCTATATAAATCGGCTAAAATTAAATTAGTCAAAATTCTGCATCGATGCTTAGCATTAATTATTATTTATTTATTTTAGTAAAATAATTTATTTTATTTATATTTAATGTAAATATTTTATTATTATCAACAAATAAACATGATATGATTTAATATTTTTTATTTATATTATATTTTGAAATGAAAATAAATTTATTTATTTGATGTTTATTTAATAAAAAAAATAATATGCTGCTATATTGTAAAAATATAATATTCTTTTTAATATTATTTATTAGTGATTTTTACAATCTTCTTTGTAAATACATCTTTTATTGAGGAATTATATTGTAAATTTTATTAGATAAATAAACAATCTTTTAGGTGAAATCTTTTATCAATTTTTTATTAAATGAGGTGGATTTTATGAAACTTTTTTGATGATTTTATATGATCTTTTTAAGGATAATATTTTAATGTGACAATTGTCATAATCGTTATTTTATAAGTTTTTTGAATTTTTTTGACGAAAATATGTTAAAATAAGTATTAATAACATGTGTAAATATAAATTTAGTGAAGATGTACCAATGAAAAGTGACAATTGTCATAATCGACATTTTTAAAGTTTTTTGAATTTTTTCGACGACAATATGTTAAAATAAATATTAATAACATGTGTAAATATAAATTTAGTGAAGATGTACCAATGAAAAATGTCAATTGTCATAATCGTTATTTTTATAGATTTTTGAATTTTTTTGAAGAAAATATGTTAAAATCTAAGTTAGAAATTATTATTTTTTTGCCAATTTTCATCAGACAATCTTGTTTAAAATTTGGGTAAACTTTTTTTTCTATTTTAAAATCAATATCGATGCAAATTAACTATTTTTGTCAACAAAGATCAAAAAACTTTAAAAATAACGATTATGACAATTGTCGTTTATCTAGATCTTCACTAAATTTTTATTTAAACATGTTATCAATACTTATTTTAAAATATTTTTGTCAATAAAATTCAAAAAACTTTAAAAATAACGATTATGACAATTGTCACTTTTCTACTGTACATCTTCACTAAATTTTTTATTAATATTTATTTTAACATATTGTCGTCAAAAAAATTCAAAAAACTTATAAAATAACGATTATGACAATGTCACCTTTCTATGGTACATCTTCACTAAATTTATATTTACACATGTTATTAATACTTTTTCTAACATATTTTCGTCAAAAAACTTTAAAAATAATGATTATGACAATTGTCACTTTTCATAGGTACATCTTCACTAAATTTATATTTACACATGTTATTAATACTTATTTTAACATATTTTCTTCAAAAAACTTATAAAATAACGATTATGACAATTGTCACATTAAAATATTAACCTTAAAAAGATCATATAAAATCATCAAAAAAGTTTCATAAAATCCACCTCATTTAAAAAAAAATAGATAATTTTAAAAAAATGATAAAAAAAATGATAAAAGGTTTCGCCTAAAAGATTGTTTATTTATCAGCTCCGTGAAGTTGGCCGAACATTTGGAAGCAATAACGATGAATCATATATCATTTTTTAGTGCTTATTAGTGCTTTAATCCGTATAGTAGCCGAATTTAAGGAAAAAAAGTTATAAGCAAAAATAAAAATTTATGCCAACTTCACGCTTAAAAGTCGACTGAACGCACTAACGATGAAACTTATATCATTCTTTAGTGCTTAATTAGTAGAGGTTAGTGCTTCAATCACTTTTGTAGCCGAATTTAAGAATAAAAAGTTATTGGCGAAAAAAACAAATATTTGCGATGTGTCAAAACAAAAACTAGAGTAGTACTAAACATTTGGTTTTCGCCATTATTTATTGCTTAATTAATGTATTTAAATTCCGTTATTAATTTGGTTAACCGCCATATGGAAAAAAAGTTATAAGCTAAATAAAAATTATGACGTCACGATTTAAGCGTGAAGTTGGCCGAACTTTTGGAAGCACTAACGATGAAACTTATATCATTCTTTAGTGCTTCGTTAGTAGAGGTTAGTGCTTCAATCACTTTTGTAGCCAAATTTAAGATTAAAAAGTTATTAACGAAAAAAACAAAAATAAACAAATATTGGTAACGTGAAAACAATAACTAGAGTAGTACTAAACATTCGGTTTTCGCCATTATTTAGAGCTCAATTAGTAACTTTGAATTCCGTAATTAATTTGGATAACCGTCGTATGAAAAAATCGTAATACGCTAAAGAAATATTTTTAGGTCAAATTTTGGCCAGAAAATTATAAAAGCACTAACGATGATATTTATATCCTTCTTTAGGGCTTCCTTAGTAGAGATTAGTGCTTGAATTACTTTTGTAGCCGATTAAGAATAAAAAGTTATTTGCAAAAACAAATAATGGCGACGTGCCAAAACAAAAACTATAGTAGTACTAAACATGCGGTTTTCGCCATTATTTAGTGCTTAATTAGCAAATTTGAATTCCGTAATTAATTTGGTTAACCGTCTTTTTAAAAAATTGTAATACGCTAAAGAAATGTTTAGAGGTCAAATTTTGGCCAGAAAATTATGAAAGCACTAACGATGAAATTTATATTCTTCTTTAGGGCTTCCTTGGTAGAGGTTAGTTCTTCAATTACTTTTGTAGCCGAATTTAACTATAAAAAGTTATTTATGAAAAAAACAAAAATAAACAACTAATGGCGACGTGCCAAAACAAAAACCATAGTAGTACTAAACATCCGGTTTTCGCCATTATTTAGTGCTCAATTAGTAAATTTGAATTTCGTAATTAATTTGGTTAACCGTCTTTATAAAAATCGTAATACGCTAAAGAAATGTTTAAAGGTCAAATTATGGCTAGAAAATGATTAAAGCAATAACAATGAAATTTATATCCTTCTTTAGGGCTTCCTTAGTAGATGTTAATTCTTCAATCACCTTTATAGCCGAATTTAAGAATAATAAGTTATTTGCGAAAAAAACAAAAAAACAAATAATGGCGACGTGCCAAAACAAAAATTATAGTAATACCAAACATCCGTTTCGCCATTATTTAGTGCACAATTAGTAAATTTGAATTCCGTAATTAATTTGGTTAACCGTCTTTATAAAAAATTGTAATACACTAAGGATTATGTAAATATATAAAATTATAAAATATGTAATTAAACCTAATTAAAAAAATTATAATTTATAATTATATAATTAAAAATGAAATTCTATAATTGAGTCCCCAAAAAGGAACCATAATTGTGTCTAAAAATTTCTATTTGAATTTTTTGTCGAATAAAAAGAACTTCTCTGGGTTAATTTGTGAAAAGTCGTATTTTATTACCCAGATTTTTTAAAAAACATAAATGTTTTAGGCGAAAAATGCCCGTTAGTAGAAGTCACTACTGTAGTGAATATGAAGTTTTTAAAATTTTTGTATTTGTTTGTCTTTTTAATTTCTGCCTGTGTTATTAAATTGAAATTTATGTTTGAAGGGAATAATGAGACACACGTGTAGTCCCAATGTGATTTGTTGAGGGCCCAAGGTATGGTTGTCATACCATCAGGTCTTAAACCATCTACTTGAGAAATTTGATGGTTCAAGATTGTTTGGAATGTGTGCAGCTGTTAGGCTTCTATTTATTATATGGTTTACAGCTGAGTGTTGATTTATTAATCACATGTGGGAAATTCTGTGGTTAATTTTTTATATTACTCAAAAATTTTTTTGATTACTTGTAAATTTTTATAATATGTAACACATTTCCATAATGTGAAACATTCTTATATAGTTAAATAACTTTCCATAATTATTGTAAAAAACATTTTGATTTTGATATAATTTTTTAATAATAAAACTTTAATAAAGACGAACGTCAAATTTATGAATCGAATATAATTTTATAATGTTTTGGTCTAAAATTTTCTTAGGCGTCGAGAAAGGTGTTAGAAAATTTGAAGGATTAATATGGCAGTAATTTATCGAATCAGGGTACCTCTCAGAATTCCTGCAAAAGTATTAGTGATCTGCATCGGGCATAATTTTTTAAGCCAGGCCCGGTCCTAAATTTTTTTAAAAAAGTTTTGCCGCCTGGCCCGAACCAGAAATTTTTTTAAAAATTTACCGACCCGGCCCGGTCATGCCCGAATTTATTTAAATATAGAAAATAATTTTTAAAATTACTCAAAATAAAAGACATATGTTATATATATGTTGTCTAGTTTCTATAAATAAAATCAAATATTTTTATTTTACATAAAAAATTCAATATATAATTGATAAATTTAGATATATTTAAAAAAATTTCTAGGCCCAACCCTACCCGGCCCTTTTTTTAAAAATATTAGGCCCGAACCCGATTTATTTAAAAAAAATTAGGCCCGAGCACTGTTCGACGGGTACTTCATTATATTGTGATCTTAATATAACTAAAATTTATGATAGGAATAAATATATGAGTAATTTTTTCGAATAAAATAAAACTATGTAAAAAGAACAATTTGAATTAAGAATAAAAAATTTCTGAGAATGTTTTTAACCATATCATTCAATGACACCTCAGAATAATAGATGCTGGATAAAAATGTAGTTGTTCCAATAAAATAATAAAAATTATATAATTATTACACAAGAATGGGGTTCAATGGACCCATTTAGGCAGTAGTGGAAATAATATTTTGTGACTTGGTTATAGCTATTCATGTATTTTGAACCTTAATATATATAAGCTTTTGAAACATTATATTACTCAAATATGGCAGATGATCTACGGAAACAATTGATAGGTTCAGTGCAAAAAGACAATATGCATTTTTTAATTACTTGGGGTTTTTAATCAAACTAATTAGGGTTTAAATTTTACAAAATAAGTACTAAATAATGGTGAAAATAAAATGTTTGTCGCTGATAGATTTTTTGTTTATTTTGTTAATAACTTTTTTATTTTAAATTAGGCTATTAAACTGATTGAAGCACTAACCTCTACTAAGGAAGCTCTAAAGAATTATATAAATTTCATTGTTAGTGCTTTCATAATTTTCTGGCCAAAATTTGACCTCTAAACATTTCTTTAACGTATTACAATTTTTTATAAAGACGGTTAACCAAATTAATTATGGAATTCAAATTTACTAATTGAGCACTAAATAATGTCAAAACCGGATGTTTAGTACTACTATAGTTTTTGTTTTGGCACGTCGCCATCATTTGTATATTTTTGTTTTTTTCGCAAATAACTTTTTATTCTTAAATTCGGCTACAAAAATGATTGAAGCACTAATCTCTAGAAGGATATAAATTTCATCGTTAGTGTTTTCATAATTTTCTGGCCAAAATTTGACCTCTAAACATTTCTTTAACGTATTACAATTTTTTATAAAGATGGTTAACCAATTAATTATGGAATTCAAATTTACTAATTGAGCACTAAATAATGGCAAAACCGGATGTTTATTACTACTATAGATTTTGTTTTGGCACGTCGCCATTTTTTGTTTATTTTTGTTTTTTTCGCAAATAACTTTTTATTCTTAAATTCGGTACAAAAGTGATTGAAGCACTAACCTCTACTAAGGAAGCCCTAAAGAAGGATATAAATTTCATCGTTAGTGCTTTCATAATTTTCTGGCCATAATTTGACCTCTAAACATTTCTTTAGCATATTACAATTTTTTATAAAGACGGTTAACCAAATTAATTATGGAATTCAAATTTACTAATTGAGCATTAAATAATGGCAAAACCGCATGTTAATTACTACTACAGTGAAAGGGGGGATATTTTTTACCAGAATAAAATGACACTATTATATTTTTATTTTAATCATACTTAAACATTAATCTATGTTAAAAAAATATTAAACAACTTTTTTAAATGTCACACTTAAAAAAAATTTTTTATAAAAAAATATAAAAAGTTTTGTCATCACATATTTTCTTTTACTTAGTTAACTATATTTTATGTAGAATAATTTTAAATATAATGATAAATTATTCATTTAAGTTGTAAGATCTTAGTCAGAATCTTTTATTTCTGAAAATAGTTTTTTTTCTCACTTTATTTTATCATATTTGAGACATAACTTTAATTTAAAATTTTATTCAATTCGTATAAATACATATAATTATATATAATAAGAAATATATTCGTAATTACACTAATACATGAATATTAATTAATAAAATATGAAATATTTAATGATAGTTCATAGTCATAAATTGCTTGCTTAAGTAGTACCTATAAATATTAAAAAATGTTAATCGTAATTTATTATATAATTAGATTACTTTAGTCAAGAGGTAGTCCACGATAGCCCAGCTCCAAATAATGTTGCATATGATTATAGAAATTTGTAAAATCATATGGAATAAATTGATTCATTATTTGATTAATATTATTTATTATATGTTCCCTTGTACTTGGTCTGGGAATTAATGACCTGTACTTGTTTTTGAAAACCCCGAAAAAATTTTCAATTGGGTTTAATTGTGGTGAGTATGGGGGAAGATATTCAATTCTCTCTTTATAGTCATCAATTAGATGACTTTTATGTATTGACGCATTGTCCATAACTAATATGGCATCTGGTGGTAATATACTAATAATATCCATTAATGAATTTCGGAATAACATACCATTATATGATCCTTCGATGATTTTATAATGTATAACTCCACAAATTCCTATAGTGCAAAGTACACTTACATTTTTCCCTTTTGAGGGTGGCACCTTTATTGATGGTCTAACGTTGAGTGGTGCCCAAACATAGACAGGTACAACATGAAAATTGATGCCTGTTTCGTCGAGAAAATAGAGTCTTTCTCTGGAGATGTTCAGCAATTTGCGGCAATACACCTGTCGAATATTGATAGCTCCTGGTGTATTCCTGCGATCTGGTTCTTTCCCAGCTCTTTTTGGACCATCGGATGTTTTTAATATATTTCCTTATAGTTCCAATATTTTTTGGAGAACCAGAGGGCAAATTCTCAATTATATCCTTCACCGTGAAGGTATTATTGTCGATTAGTAAATCCATAATTTGCCTTTCAATATTTGCTGTGTCTTTAATTTTTCTCCCTCTTTGTTTAAGGGAGAATTCCTTTAAGGGCTCACCAATAATTTCTGGGAATGTATCCCGTTTTATTTTATGTATTGATGCCTTCGACATATTAACAAATTTAGCAATGTCCTTAACCTCCATCTGTTCTTCCTCTGGCATTGCTAATATTTTCATTACCATTTCAATTTTATCTTTGTTCCAACAATTGTATGTTCTTTTGGGTTTAGGAATGGATGATATTTGAGAATGATTTATATTTTCATTAATAGTTGCTAAAGAATTATTATTTGCAGAAATATTAGAATGTGATTGATAATTTTCCATATCATTCCTATCTGAGATTGGCAAAGAATAATTTACAGAAGTACTTGAGAGTAAAGGAGATGTATTAAAGTTATAAAAAATTGTAGTCTATATTAAACATTATAAGATTAAAAAATTAATTAATATTAAATTAAATATACAAAAATATTAAATTATGTAAATGATATATGAAAAAATATGTTTTTTTTAAAAAGTTTTTTTTTAAAAAAAGTTGTTTAAATTTTTTTTAACATAGATTAATGTTTAAGTATGATTAAAATAAAAATATAAAAGTATCATTTTATTTTGTTTTAACATCTGGTAAAAAATATCCCCCCTTTCACTGTATAGTTTTTGTTTTGGCACGTCGCCATTATTTGTATATTTTTGTTTTTTTCGCAAATAATTTTTATTCTTAAATTCGGCTACAAAAATGATTGAAGCACTAACCTCTAGAAGGATATAAATTTCATCGTTAGTGCCTTCATAATTTTCTGGTTAAAATTTGACCTCTAAACATTTCTTTAACGTATTACAATTTTTTATAAAGATGGTTAACCAAATTTATTATGGAATTCAAATTTACTAATTGAGCACTAAATAATGGCAAAACCGGATGTTTATTACTCTATAGTTTTTGTTTTGGCACGTCGCCATTTTTTGTTTATTTTTGTTTTTTTCGCAAATAACATTTTATTTTTAAATTCGGCTACAAAAGTGATTGAAGCACTAACCTCTACTAAGGAAGCCCTAAAGAAGAATATAAATTTCATCGTTAGTGCTTTCATAATTTTCTGGCCATAATTTGACCTCTAAACATTTCTTTAGCATATTACAATTTTTTATAAAGATGGTTAACCAAATTAATTATGGAATTCAAATTTACTAATTGAGCACTAAATAAAGGCAAAACCGGATGTTTATTACTACTATAGTTTTTTGGCACGTCGCCATTATTTGTATATTTTTTTTTTCGTAAATAACTTTTTATTCTTAAATTCGGCTACAAAAATGATTGAAGCACTAACCTCTAGAAGGTCATAAATTTCATCGTTAGTGCTTTCATAATTTTCTGGCCAAAATTTGACCTCTAAACATTTCTTTAACGTATTACAATTTTTTATAAAGATGTTAATTAAATTAATTATGGAATTCAAATTTACTAATTGAGCACTAAATAATGGCAAAACCGGATGTTTATTACTACTATAGTTTTTGTTTTGGCACGTCACCATTTTTTGTTTATTTTTGTTTTTTTCGCAAATAACTTTTTATTCTTAAATTCGGCTACAAAAGTGATTGAAGCACTAACCTCTACTAAGGAAGCCCTAAAGAAGGATATAAATTTCATCGTTAGTGCTTTCATAATTTTCTGGCCAAAATTTGACCTCTAAACACTTCTTTAACGTATTACAATTTTTTATAAAGATGGTTAACCAAATTAATTATGGAATTCAAATGTACTAATTGAGCACTAAATAATGGCAAAACCGGATGTTTATTACTACTATAGTTTTTGTTTTGGCACGTCGCCATTTTTTGTTTTTTTCGCAAATAACTTTTTATTCTTAAATTCGGCTCTAAAAGTGATTGAAGCACTAACCTCTACTAAGGAAGTCCTAAAGAAAAATATAAATTTCATCGTTAGTGCTGGGTAATTCCATACCAAATCGATAACTTTTCGGCTCAACCTTTTTAATTTCGATAAAATTTTGTATACTGAGAGAATATCATTAGAAAGCATCGAATCCAAAATTTTAGCCTCCTAGTACTCATAGTTCCTGAGATATGAATGGCCAAAAGTGCCAAAAATGACGTTTTTTCGAAAAATGCGATTTTTTAAAATTGAGATAAGTTAAAAAATAATGATTTTAAAAATATAAGTTATATGTCAATTTATAACTCTATTAAGGGCCTTTTATTGAATATTAAAAATTTTTTCAAAATAATATTGTTGCGGTTTTTATTTAAGTTATAAATTTTAAACATGAAAACTCCAAGTGTTTCGCTTTAAATTTTTTTGAATTTAATATTTTCTTATTCTCTAACCTTATATCTATTCATAAAAAAATTTAAACTTGGGACAGCCATGGGTTTTTTAGTTATTGCGATTTAAAAAATCAAAAAATAAATAATATTTTCAAAAATAGATGGCGCTCCTTTATAAAATAACGCGTTTTGTTAAAATTATTATTTTTTTTAAACTTTTTTCCATTTTAAACATAAATAATAAGGTTTTCCAGCATTAATAATTTTAAATTTCGTAAAATTATTTATTTAATTTGTAAATACAATAGATAAATAAAAATTCATGAAAGATATTACTTAATTAATAAATTCGTCTGAAGATTGAGAAATAGTCTCCAGAGTTGTTCTATCTACCGAAACCCATTGTTTAAACGTAATAAGAGCTATATCATAATTTTTCAATGCGTTCTTTTAAGAGTGTCGAGCCAGGACACTCGCTACAGTCACCAAAATAACAGGTTGGTAATGGGGGTTGCAAATCATTCTGCCTATAACATCTCTATAAGTTGTTAATATATCCTCACCATTTTTAGTCAATGTTGCTCATTCACAGCCTAAAATCATTAGTTAATATTCTGGTGTATGCTACAAACGCATACACTATGTGTTCCGCTAGCCCCTGCCAATATGCAATTTTTTGGTCTTAAGCTTGCGAATTTCGAAAATCCAATTGTTATGCTTGAATTACTCTCCTTAAAATGATTATATAATTCTTTTAAATTATTAAGAACTAGCCTTTTTTGAGCGTTCACTCGTTCCCCCTTTTCAATGATAGATAAGCAATCTTTTTTTCCTGGTAATACCCTACTAACTTTATCACTGCAAAAAAAACTTTTAACAATATCAACTGTTTTGATTGAGATATTTTGCAGGCTTTCGATTTGGAGTTGAAAGAATCCCCTTTTCTTTTAAAATGATTTTGGAATTATATGCCATATGATATGTAGCGTTGAATTCCGTTTTTATTTTATTTGCACTCCAATTAGGAGGCAGAATGGTCAGCAATTGATATTTTTTATTTTTAGATAAATTAGGATAATGTAATTTCATATTGTATAGTATATCATTATTGTCTTTTGTGTCCGATTCTGGATTGTTAATTATTATATCTGAAAGAGCTTTTGATATTTTTGCTATCTTTTTTTTGGATAATTTTTTTCAGCTAGTTTTTTTTTCTTAATAGGAGATATTCCAATTTCGTTTAAGGTTTATGATTGTATCTATTGATGCGGATGCTGTGGGGATATTATTTACATATTCGCTATCAGAATTTATATTTTCAATATTTTTTTGTGATAAACGCTTACGACATTTATCACAAATATAGTGTTCCGCCTCAATGTTTGGAAATTGTGTCATCCACGTCGTAACTTTACGCAGGTTCTTTTTACAATAAAAGTGTTTAGATTCTTTAAAAGGATTTGCACATTTATATTTATACATAAATAATTTTAAGAAAAAATTAATATTGAAATATTTGTAAAATAAAAATTAATTAATATCAAGGCAGGTGCATGAAAACTTGTTATAATCTTTCAGAAATTAATTATATTTTCTTATATAGGAATTGTAACTATCTTTTTAGGAAATTAATCATTTATTATAAAAACTAATAATTTTTACAAGTTATCAATAAAGTAATAATAATAATAAGTAAGTCTATCAATTGATCTAAATAATATATTTTCATAATATTAATGCTGGAAAATCTTATTATTTATGTTTAAAATGGAAAAAAGTTTAAAAAAAATAATAATTTTAATAAAACGCGTTATTTTATAAATGAGCGCCATCTATTTTTGAAAATATTATTTATTTTTTGATTTTTTAAATCGCAATAACTAAAAAACCCATGGCTGTCCCAAGTTTAAATTTTTTTTATGAATAGATATAAGGTTAGAGAATAAGAAAATATTAAATTCAAAAAAATTTGGAAAGCGAAACACTTGGAGTTTTCATGTTTAAAATTTATAACTTAAATAAAAACCGCAACAATATTATTTTGAAAAAAATTTTAATATTCAATAAAAGACCCTTAATAGAGTTATACTTATATTTTTAAAATCATTATTTTTTAACTTATCTCAATTTTAAAAAATCGCATTTTTCGAAAAAACGTCATTTTTGGCACTTTTGACCATTGATATCTCAGGAACTATGAGTACTAGGAGGCTAAAATTTTGGATTCGATGCTTTCTAATGATATTCTCTTAGTATACAAAATTTTATCTAAATTAAAAAGGTCGAGCCGAAAAGTTATCGATTTGGTATGGAATTACCCTGCTTTCATAATTTTCTGGCCATAATTTGACCTCTAAACATTTCTTTAGCATATTACAATTTTTTATAAAGATGGTTAACCAACTTAATTACGGAATTCAAATTTGCTAATTTAGCACTAAATAATGTCGAAAATCGGATGTCTAGTACTACTATAGTTTTTGTTTTGGCAAGTCGCCATTATTTGTTTTTTTCGCAAATAACTTTTTATTCTTAAATTCGGCTACAAAAGTAATTGAAGCACTAACCTCTACTAAGGAAGCCCTAAAGAAGGATATAAATTTCATCGTTAGTGCTTTCATAATTTCCAAAATTTGACCTCTAAATATTTATTTAGCGTATTACGATTTTTTCATATGGCGGTTAACCAAATTAATAACGTAATTTAAATAAATTAATTAAGCACTAAATAATGGCGAAAACCGGATGTTTTGTACTACTCTAGTTTTTGTTTTGGCACGTCGCCAATATTTGTTCATTTTTTTTTAATAACTTTTTATTCTTAAATTCTGCTACAAAAGTGATTGAAGCACTAACCTCTACTAACGAAGCCCTAAAGAATGATATAAGTTTCATCGTTTCACGCTTAAATCGTGAGGTCATAATTTTTATTTAGCTTATAACTTTTTTTCCATATGGCGGTTAACCAAATTAATAACGGAATTTAAATACATTAATTAAGCACTAAATAATGGCGAAAACCGGGTACTACTATAGTTTATGTTTTGGCACATCGCCAATATTTTTGTATTTTTCGCCAATAACTTTTTATTCTTAATTCGGCTACAAAAATGATTGAAGCACTAACCTCTACTAACTAAGCACTAAAGAATGATATAAGTTTCATCGTTAGTGCTTTCAGTCAACTTTTAAGCGTGAAGTTGGCGCAAATTTTTATTTTTGCTTATAACTTTTTTCCCTTAAATTCGGCTACTATACGGATTAGAGCACTAATAAGCACTAAAAAATGACATATGATTCATCGTTAGTTCTTCCAAATGTTCGGCCAACTTCACGGAGCTTTATTTATCTAATAAAATTTACAATATAATTCCTCAATAAAAGATGTATTTACAAAGAAGATTGTGAAAATCACTAATAAATTATATTAAAAAGAATATTACATTTTTACAATATAGCAGCATATTATTTTTTTTATTAAAAAAAAACATCAAATAAATAAATTTATTTTCATTTCAAAATAAAACAATATAAATAAAAAATATTAAATCATATCATGTTTATTTGTTGATTGTTGTTAAACGGCTCGTTTTGAGCTGATTTTTAAAATCGGCTAACTCAGTGTTTTATCCAGAAAAATATTATGCAAGCCTGAAAATTTTGATCATAGAAGGAGCAAAGGTCTAGACATATAGTATCGAAATTTTGAGGCTTAGTCAATATTTTTCTCAAAACTAGCCGTTTAACAACATCAGTTGATAATAATAAAATATTTACATTAAATATAAATAAAATAAATTATTTTACTAAAATAAATAAATAATAATTAATGCTATGCATCGATGCAGAATTTTTGACTAATTTATTTTAGCCCATTTTTAGGCTTAGCCAATTTTTAGGCTTAGCTCATTTTTAGGCTTAGCCCATTTTTAGGCTTTACCTAATTAGGCTTAGTTTTCACCTAAAATCTCGGCTAAGCCGTTTTATAGCCGGCTAAAATTAGCCGATTACGCAACACTAGTTCCGAGGGTTCAAGTTCCAAAAAATTTAAAATTTTATAAATTTCTTTAATAATGAGATTTAGGTATCTTTAAAAATAGAAGGATGGGAATATGAGTAACTTAGGTTTGGAGGATGATGCCAATAATTATAAAAGGTATAATTTAGTTTCCAATTGGCATTTCAAATATATAATTTTTTTTATAATATAGGCCGTTACCTTTACATGGCTGGTGGCGAATTCCCGGATGGAATAACGAACTCTGGGTTATGGAGATACGAATTTTTCATTGACGTTTGGCAAGAGTTGCCTGCCATGAATATGGCTCGCACAGAGCTAGGTAATTATGTGATTTATATTTAAATAGGGTTTAAAATAATTTATATTTAATACTTCCTTTTTTAAACTCCATATTTGACTTTATCCTCCTTTATTTTTCTATTTTGTTAATGGAATTCCCCGAATTACTTTATCTTTAGCTAGGTCTTGTAAAATGACCCGTGGATTTTTAAGTTTGGCAGCTCCCACTTATATCGAAAAATATTGATCAATTTATAAACAAGAAGGCCTTAATTTTTTTTTATCAATTATTAATATAATTACATAATAAAAAATATCATTTATTATTTAACAGAAAAATAATATAAAATAAATTGTATAGATACGATTCGGGAATAATTTTTATCAACTTAAAATCAGGGTTTCGACCTGTTAATGTTTCATTTAGTTCTTGTTTTAATTATAGCGGTTTTGCTCTATTCGGGTAGTTCAAAATTATATCATTTTCCAAAATTCATTAAAGTTCCGCTTGATATAAAAAAAATGATCATAATAAAATATATGGATCTTAACATTTTCTAATCTTGTATTTAGTGCATATAAATTTAATAAACTAAATAAATTCACTGAGGCATAAAAATTAGTATTATATTTATTTATATATTTGCAGACTTTAAAAATAGAGCTATAAAAAGTAATATTACACATTGCAGGTTAGATTTTAAAATAATTATTTAGGGTTGACTAAATTAATTGTATATTTTTCAAAAATTGATATATAAACTTATAATTAAAAATGAATATAAAAAACTATTAAGACGGGTTTAATAAGAGACTGGGCAAAATAACTTTGGCCTAGTCTAACCAGAATACAAAAATAACTCAGCATTATTTACTGCAATTATATGATGAAGCAATATGATAGAATAAGTTATCGACAAAATACGTAGACTTTCTATATGAATATTTAATGTAGAATAAAATGATGTTAATAGTAGTTGGTTGACGCTAACTGGATAATAGTTTTCCAATGATCGTTTTTAGGGCTGTGCCGATCCATATATTTTTAACCTATCCTATCAGATATTTTCCGATATACCGGTCCGATATTTATCCTGATTTTTCACCACCCCCCTTTGAACCAAATGTAATTAAGAAATCAATATTTTTTATGCAAAAAATCGAATTATGCATTTAATTTAATTTATTTCTACAATTAAGACTAATTTAAAAAAAAAACAATAAATAGATAAAAAAAATATTATAATGTAAAATAAATATACATAACATAAAATAACAAAAAAAAGAAAAGTAAAAAGATCGGATCGGGTTTTGCGGGTATCGGCCCTATCCGATATTTTTGAGAAACGCTAAATATCGGTGCCGATCCGATCCGATATTTAATATTGGCACAGCCCTAATTTAAAATTTGCTAAGATGGATAATTTTAAAGAAATTGATCGCATAAGTATATTTGAAAAATCTTAAATTGCAGATTACTATCTTAATCTAATAAATATATAATGTCACTGGTATTTTATTAAAAGGCCTAGCTTACTTAGACGGATACGTTTACGCCATCGGTGGTTGGGACTCGACTAATAGGCTCTCTTCCCTTGAACGCTACGACCCTCATAACGCCTTATGGCAGCAAATGTTACCCATGCCTGAACCATTATCCAGCCCAGCCGTCGTCACACACAGGGGACTTCTATACGTTCTAGGTTTTTTTTCACCTAAATTTTTACCGTATCTAGCAGGGACTTTTACATCCCTTAAGTCAATGATGATTTCCCCCCTATTAAATCAAAATTAGCAAAAAAGGAAATTTAAATTAAAACTACCCCCTAGACCCTGTTATCAAGTTAACATCTTGATAAAGTGATATAATTAACCGCTATTGAGGGTTCTGATGTTTTTTCAAATAAGCTGAAATCGATGCTTTATTTTACCGCCGAGTTAAACCACTTTTTCTAATCAACACCAAAAATAGAGGTTTATAGATCACTCTTGCCAATCCGATATTACTGGTATTAAATATATCATATCTGATTTTGTATTCTGTAAACATATTAGTTAGGGCTGTGTCGATCCACATATTTTTTACCGATCCGATATTTTCCGATAATTTAATTTGTTTTATCATTTTATTAAATATAAGAGTATTATATAAACAAAATAAAATTAAGTATGAATAATATAATAATTAATACAAATATTTAATTTAAATAAATGCGAATGTCTTTGTTTGTAGAACTTCCTTGGAAGGAATTAGAAGAGGGACTTAATGGAGGCGGTAGATCTATTCCATTCTTTAACCAAGAGCCCATACATATCAAAGCTTGTATTGTTTTGTTTAAAAGCCTATTCCATTTTTTAGTGACAAGATCTCCTGCTTTCGAAAATATTTGTTCACAGGGGACAGATGTTGCTTGAATTGCTAAAAAATTTCTAACTGCTAATGAGAGGACTGGAAATCTATATAATAAACTATATTGACTATTTAAAAAATATAAAAGACCTTTCACTATTGGCTTTCCACCATACTAATATGTCATCCTTTAATGAAACAAGAGGTTCATTCAAATAGGTGTGAAGTTCTGTTATATTTTCTTCAATGATTTCTGCCGATATATAATCCCCTTCTGAATTTCTTTTTTGGGATAAAATTCTTTCTAAAAAACTAAATTCATTGACTTCTTCCTGGCACAAATGTCTGAAAATTAGGATTTAATAAATAAATATTAAAAATATACCTGAAAATCCGTTATTCCTGTATTTTTTTTATTTTCTATTTTCCTTAAATATTTTAAAAATTTGGTCATATACTCAATTCTATTAAGAGTATTAGGCATGTAAACTTGTTTTAATCTCGGATCCAATAATGTTGTGACATATGATTCATAGCAAAATAATTCTTTGAGATATTTCTGCATTTTAACCAGCATGTTATTAAGAATTTCTTTTCTTATATTGTTATTATCCTTTTTTATATTATTTAAAATTTCATTAATTATATTCTCCATATATAACATGGAAATCCCAACTGTAGGATATTTGGATCCTGATAAATCAAGTGTGGTTTTATAGAAGGGCATTAGAAAATCTACCTCTTTAAGGTCTTCTTTTTCACACTCAGTAAAGAAAACCCCTTTAAATTGTTTGTAATTCAAAAAAAGTACTTCTTCTATAGCATCCATGTTCTAAAAATTAAATATTTTTTAAAAATAATTGGATAAAAATGTAAATACCTCATAAATTGTATTCATCATTAAATAGGAGCTATTCCATCTAATAGAGATATCAGAAGGGATTTTAAATTTTGTAATACCCTTATTTTCACATATTTGTACATATGCTTGATTTATTTTCGGTGATTTATTTATAGAAAAGGCTATGTCTCTACACTTTTCTAGGATAGTTGTAATATATGATAAACCTTCCTGAGATATTAGGTTTAGAATATGGGCACAGCATCTAAAGCCTTTAAATTTTTGTTCCTTATAAATATTCTGCAAAATATCCATGCTTTTTAGGATGTTATTGGCATTATCTGTGATATACCTCAATTACTTCTTTTATAGCTAAGGATATTTCTTCAGAAATATGAGGAAATGGGATATGATTTATATCAAGTAAAATATTTTTTAATGTAAAAGAAGAATCAATATAGTGTGCAGTAATGGCTATAAATGAAATTTTATTTATATTGCTCCACATATCTGTGGTAAAGCTTATTAAAGAATTATTTTTATTTAAAATATCTTTTAGAGAATTTCTTAGTTTCTCAAAATTAGCTGTATAAAAATTTTTAACTTTGTTTTTTGACCAAATTGTAGCAGTTGAGTTTAAATATTTGATTAAATTATGAAGACCTGAACTTTCAAAAGTCTTCATTGGCAGAGAGTCCATTATTACCTATTTTATAATGAGTTGGTTCATATGATCTGTTTGGAATTTATCCAATGGTATTGAAGAAAGTGATTTTGTACTTGTGAAGGGCATATTTAAATTAAGAGTAGATTGTGTTTTTGAGATATTTTCATTATTAGAAGTATAAATTTTATGTTTTATCATGTCTGCTTAAGGTACCTAATTATTTTATTAAGAATGGTTAAATTATTTTGACAATGAATTATTCAGACAGTTTCTTAAGAAAAAATAGATATATAAATAATAACCAAAATATTTTAATATTAATACTGCTTATTTTGATTAATTTATTGCTTAAAAAATTATAAACAATTATTTTGTTACTTGTTGCTGACGATATGTTAAATTTGGTATTACAGTGAACACATATTCTATGTTTTTTATTAGGACTATAAGTAAAATGTTTCTTGGACAAACTTATGGTTTTCATATTGTAAAAAAAATTAACAAAATCTAAAATAACTCCTCTAGAAAAATATCATAAAATAAAATATACAAAAAAATTATATTAATTGAATAGTAAAGTAAACTTAAATATTAATAAAAGACCGGTCCGGACCGTAAAAAATAAAAAGACCAGTCTGGACCACGGTCCTCAACAAAAAGATCGGTCCGACAATCGGCCCGGTCCAGGTCTAAGACCGATAGGACCGGACCGTTGACCTTCACTAATTCAGATACAGTATAAATTCTTTATTCTTTTATTTAAAGTATAAATTCTTTATTCTTTTATTTAAAGTATAAATTCTTTATTCTTTTATTTAAAGTATAAATTCTTTATTTGAACGTTGGCCATAGACCTGCTCAAGGGTGAGCTTACGTGAATTATATGAAGGCCCATCCTTCATATAATTATGCCGATTTTTTTCCTCAAGGATACCAACAAACCTTGTAACCCAGATATGAGGTTATATGAGGGTGAAATTACACCCGAGCCATATATATATATATGTTTAGTAATAAGTATAGCAAAGAAAGAAGTAGAATATAAGAATAAAAAAGAAAAGTCCTTCTTCCAAAAAAAATATAAATTTTAATTTATGAATTTAGTTAGAAATTTGTAAATATTAAATTATAAATTATTTAAAAAGATTTAAAATAAATAAAACTTTGAGTGTTCCTCTCTCTCTGATTGATACATGGATCATGGTATAATCTCTGGTATTAATGAGGTCAATAAAAATCCTAGAGATCAGTTCTTTTTTAGGGTTAATTCTCGATCAAAGCAAATCGATCCTTGGTATTGGTGCATCTTGGTAATATTAAATAAAATAATTTATTGGCATAATTTACCTTCTGTTTCTCAAAATGACAAGCCTTAACCCTAAATGAGATTCAAACTGTAAGGTATTAATGGATTGGCTATAAAATATTTTAAAAATGATTGCAAGTAATTATATTTAATTACTTTGAAGTGACATATTAGTCTCAAGCCTTGATATCGCTGCATCTTGGAAATTTAAAAACATTGGCATAATTTAACCTTTGTTCTCAACAATACAGGCCTTAACCCTATCTGTGGTTCAAATTGTAAAGTTCTATAATTTATATTTCCAAGCTGCATTAATACCAAGGATCACACCTAATATGCCACTTCAATGTAATTAAATATAATAATTTGCAATCATTTTAAAAATATTTTATAACCAATCCCATTAGAACCTTACAGTTTGAACCTCCGATAGGGTTTAAGCCTGTCTTGTTGAGAACAAAGAGTAAATTATGCCCTAAAATTATTTTATTATTTATTATAAAGATGCTTCAATAACAAACTTACAATTGGATTCTTCTTCACATCAGGCACGTACGCAGGAATTTGGTCTGGGGGGGGATAATAAAATTTTTTAAGAAATATTATTTTTTTTAAAATATCAAGCATAAATTTATTAGGACAAATAACTATTTCTAATACACAATTTTTAATTTATGTGAATTATAAAAAAATCACATGTAAAGAATCACTTAAATGACCCAAAATAGAAATTTGATTTTTTTGAGCCTTTACACAAAAAGTTTCTTAGGAATAATTCCATTTTATATGTTATATATTTACAATGTAAAATCCAATCTTCGTTGTGATTGAGCTAATTTTTCAATTATCTCATCCTTGCTTGTCATCAAATGCCTATGAATATTCAAAAGATCCAAACCTTTCAATCTACTTTCAGATGTTGTACTTTTTGGTATGTTTTTCACAGACCTGCAGGCCCGGCCCCCGGGCTGGACAGTATTTTAATTTTTTAAATATACCCGGGCCAGGCCTGAATTATTTTTTAAAAAACACCCAAGTCGGGCCTGAAAATTTTATTTTAAAAAAAGCCGGGCCGGGCCTGAAAATTTTTAAAAAAACCCAGGCCGGGCCGTAAAAAATCTTTAAAAAAAATCCGGGCCGTGCCCTGCAAATGGTACTTCTGCAGGCCTCTGTTATTCTTCTTAAAAAAGAGAATGTTCTCTCATTAGTTTACTAACAAGAGTTTATAAACCCTTTTAATACATTGGGAATTTAATCTAAAATGTGTTTGAAATAATGCAGAGCATCCATAGCATTTTTTGTGACTATATCAACCATTGTTAATCTTATAAACATAGTTATTCAGCTAGTAAAGCATCATAAGATACTTTAACATCCTCATAATAAAAATCTAACAAATATTTTTTTTTCTATCACCATCTGAAAAAGGTTGGAAGTAATATTTGCAGATTAGTAAGTGCTGCATGATGAATTAAAAATTCATTTATTTGGGTTATAAATGTATCTGTATTTAAGATATACTCTTCTACTGATTCTATATTAATTTTTTAACGATGAGATTGCCTTGCTACAAGTCTAGGGAGACTAAACACGTATAGCTCTGCTTTTGACTCAACAATAAAGTATGAAATTCTTCATCAACATTAGCCCTAATTTCCTTGAGTTCTGATAAAATGCTCTCCGCCATTCTCATCTTCTTAATCGTCAATGTCATGTTTTTGAAAAGTAATACTTAAAATAGTTGTATAATTAAATAATACATTCTAATGAGAAATAAAATTTGGAATAAGCATTGAATCCAATAATTTTCTTGCTTCTGAGGAAATATTTCTTTTAGGCCATTGTGATATTTCAGTAATAGCAAATAATTGGCTCTTCTAACTCCTTAAAAACTGTTACTGCTTGATGGCAGAGACTCTATCTCGTTGGAAAGGTTGCAATTTCTTTTTCCCTGTTGGACAAGAAGTTTCAGAAATAATAATTATTTGACTAGAAATTTGAAAATGGTAGATAAATATTACGCCACTAAAAATTTGAAAATAATATGTAAATATTACGTCGGAAAACTTGAAATCGAAATTAATTGATAAAATAACTTAGTAGATAAATTTGATAATAAATGTAATTAAATATATATTTAATATAAGATACGAATAAATATTAACAAATATAAATTAATATAAACAATAATATTTTTGAAAAATATATCCAGCATTTGCATTTTTTGGCTGTCCCGCTGCGTATGCCAATACTTCACATCATTAAATCTATTTTATAATGTAGATGGTAATTTAATATTTTTATTGAATAAAATTAATATAACTAGATGATTTAGAAATAATGGATGCTGCATATGCTATGCTTGACATAAATCAAAACATTTATGGTAAAAACATATAATATATATATATTATAAAAGGTCAATGGTCAAAGGGGAAAGTCTTTCCTTATCTATCAAAATTATCTATACAGATTTCACTATGAAAGGATGGTATTACCTTTGCTGGAAATCAGGTTGTACTGCTAAATTTAAGTATGATCATATATCATCAAGGGTACATGAACGACAGCATGATGTTAGGTATTTTGAGATCCTAAAAAGAAAGAGGTTTTTGAAAAAACTATTGCCAAAACCCTATTGAAACGAGGATGAATATATAAAAAAACTGATATAATATGTACTCCCTATCCAGAAAGCCATATTTATAAGCTTTTGAGAAAATATAGGCCTTCTATGCCTCATTCAATTGAGGATATAATATTAATCCGTTGTATACGAAACTATCAGATTATGAAGATTTCTTATACCTACTGAAATAGTAGGATATTGGTTTTTGGGACTACCGATATGTTTAAATTGATGTAATCTACTCCGACAATATATATGGACGGAACTTTCTACATAGTTCCTAGATCATATGGTCAATTTATACATTGCATATCATGTAGGAAAATGTTATGATCCCGGTTATATAGACTCTTCTTCCAATTAAATCGAGAAAGACATATATTGAACTATTTTGAATTATCATAAAGTTTAGCACCTCACAAAATATAAATTTCAATCCTGCAATAAATCAAATGAAATTTGAAGGGGAAGCCATATTTGCCCTTAGATATGTATTTCTATATGGTTATCAAAGGTTAATTTATAATTTATGTATAGTTTAATTTAAAATATTTAGTATGTTTATTTCATTATTCCCAAGATTTATGGAGCAAATTTTACGCCTTGGTTGACTACCTAAACGATTCCAATGTTTATATAGTTATTAGGTGGATGTCATTTATAGGAGTAATAAGTAAAAATCGCCATAAAAAATTTATTCAGGAAGTTCCTAGTATAAATGACTAACGTATCCTAATCACTAGAAATCGTAAAAACGAATAAAATAAATCAAATATTTATAAGAGTAATAAGTAAAAAATTTATTCAGGAAGTTCTTAGTAGGATATAATATATCTTTTTAATCATTAGAAACATTAAAAGCTAATAAAATATTAGGAAATCAGATATTTATATGAGTATAAATATAAATAAGTAAAAATAATTATGATAAAAAATTTATTCATGAGTTCCTAGTAACACGAGTGAATAATATCAGAGATCTGCAAATCACGGCCTATTTTTTTAAAATAATTTCGTTCATGCTGGTCAGGCTTAGATTTTTAAATAATATGTCATTAACTTTTGTACAAATTGATATATTTTAATATTCTTGCTAGAAACAGGGCCCTATTATTTTTTTTACAATTAAAAAAAATTAAATTTTTCTATATTTATATAAATTCTGCCCGGGCTAGGCGGACAAATAATCTTTATTTTTATTTCAGGTCAGGCTTTTCGGGACAAATAAAAAAAATTTTTCTCGAGATCAACAAACTAAAATTTGGAACGAGCTTAAAAAATTAAGCCTGATGCAGTTCACTAACTAACATATCCTTATTAATCGTTAACATTAGAAATTATAAAAAAAATTACAGAATATTAGGTAATCTGATATTTATAGGATTAATAAGCATTCAGTAACACCATTTAACCATGTTGGCCGGCCATGTTAAATTAATAGACAATAAAGGCTACCATCCACTATGCAAATATTCTTTAGGACGCTCGTTTAAACAAAGTTTTAATTAAATTAATTTTATTATATTATATTAGTAATATATTTTATATAATGTTATTTTATATTACATTAAGTATATTTTATTTTATTACATTATAAAATTATATTAGTATTATATTTTATTATATTACATTATATTATTATTATATTATTGTATTGTATTTTAATTTTATTTTACTTGTGGAACTTCTGCCGAAGTATTTGAAAATATATATAGCTATTTGATCTTGATGATTTAATTTCTGAGTCATATTTGGCTGCTCATCATTATCAGAATATAATCTAAATATATTAAAAAAATCATATTTTATAATGTACCTATAGAATCAATATTTTTTGAACTTGAAGCAAAAATTTCCTAATCTGATGAATCACTAAGATTAGAATCAGAAGTATTCTCAGGAATGCAAAACATTTTTAATATAAAATTTCTAATTTTAGACATATAGCAAATAAAAAACATAATATGAACAAAAAATACCAAATTCTTAAACACCATTAAAGGGTATACAATATATTTATATAAAAAATTTCTTCTACCTTTAATCAATAAGATTATTAATATTAATCTCTCTTAAAAATTTGTACAGGAAAAATTGTAAACTACGTATTTTAGAATTTTAATATTTATAGCAGTAGTCTTTCATTTTCGCAAAATTAACTATAAAAATAAATAAAATCTATATTTTTATTTATATATGTTAGCGGCAGTGTGTTATTTTTTCAACTTTAAATTATTTTTTGTGCACGTTTTTTTTAAATTTAAAAATCTGATTTTACCGGAAATGTATTCCATCATGTTTGGAATACCTAACCTACAAATTTCAGACGATTTTATCATGAACTTTTAAACTTAATTAATTTATATGCGTTTTTCCATTAATTTTTTATATAAATTATAAATAACTCAAAGATTAAAGGCAAAATTGTCAACAATTTATAAGAAAGATATTTTAAACATGCTGGAATACATTTCCGAAAAAGAAACAGATATCTAATTTAATAAAACGCGCTTAAAAAATGACCTTAATTTGAAAATATAACACATTGCCTGAAAAAACATATTGCCGATATATTTACATCGCATTAAGCATATTAAATTGTAAAATTTTTTTTATTAATAGTTATACAATTTTTTATAGTAAGTGTATTCAAATATGATGTGCGCAATAGATGGTTAATTCTAGGGGTGTACCGATAACACTTTTTGGAGGTCGATCCGATCCGATATTCCAGATATTAAATTGATATCAGCCGATTACCGATCCAATATCATTCATATCTAATTTTGTATTCTGTAAAGATACCAATGGTTTTAATTTTTAATATAATATACTTTTTATTAGTATAACATCTATAATTTTACTATACCATAAATATGTCATTTAAATATATTATAATGATCAGTTATAGTTTATATTCAATCAATTGCAATTCTAAAAGTATATAAAATATTTTTATTGATAAATTACGTATACATAATAAGAAATAAACAAATATATTATGAAATTTGAAATTAATATTTAAAATCAATATATCGAAGATTTCTTTTTAGAAATACCAAAATTTCCAATTTATCAGAGATTAGTCTGCTGTGATGGGGACTGTCAATATCACTAGATTATTGCACACTTTTTTAAACAGAATGCGAAAAAAAATAACTATATGGCAGAATGTTTATTAACTAATTATTACTATTAAAAAAATTAAACATAAAAATGGATTTCGATTTTATTTATAAAAAATAAATGGTTTTTTAGATATAACTTTTTTTTAAATTTTATAATATTTTATTTTTGTTAAATGCGCCATTTTTTATCGGATCGGATCGGAAAATGCCGATAACCGATATTTTAAACTGAGTGAAATATTTGCCCGATCCTATCCGATATAAAATATCGGTACATCCCTAGTTAAATCTATTGGTCGTGTTTTAAAAAAATATTTTCTATACAGGATTTTATATTTTTCACTTAAATGCTTTATTAGTCGATTAAATTCAATATCTTCTACAATGAATGGTTGATATATAGCGATATGGCTTTAGATCTACGGTCTACAAAGTCCCATATTTTTGATTATTTATCATGTCTGGTTATGTTTTTTAGATTAAGAAGTTTTTTCTTAACCTGATCTCTTTTCCATTTTTTTTTCTTTTTCTCTAGTTATTAAATGTAAAAATGGGTAGATATGGGATCAGGGTTGCCAGGTCAAAATTTTCAAATTGCGGGAGATATTTGGTATTTTGCGGGTGAAATATGAAAATTGCGGAAATATAAAAATTGCTAAAAATAAATTTGCGGGCCGAAGGCCCGCATAGTGTCGCCTTTCGTCCGGGATTGTAAATTAGTTTAGTTACCCACATATTATTTCTTATAATTTCTTTATATAAATATTAACAAAGTCGGTAACGTTTTATAATTTCAGAATAGGTAGTATTTTTCAAATTAACTTCTTTGTCGTGGAGTTACTTTATTTATATTGTATATAAAAGAAAATAATTTGAATCTTCTCAAACAAGACATCAATGTCTATCGGTATTTTTAATATATTTATTAAATTACAAAAACCATCAATTCATGATATCTGTTCCAATGTAGATATACTTTTGTAAATCGAGTTATTGAAATCAAATTTTTATTGTAAATATTCTAAAATTGTCTTAAAAATATTTGCTTTATTTAAAAATACATTAATAAGAGTAATATTTGAACATTTTAATATGATATTTTCAGCAATAGCCCCATAAAATTATTGTCAATTTATAACTGTAAAGATGAACACAGCTGCAGCATAATTTTGTGAATCTTTATTAAAAAAGATTCTTCTGATTGCAACTGCATATTAACAACATGTAGTAGATTTACTACATGTGAAATCATTCCTAAATATGCCTCATCATTCCTAAATATGCCTCTTCTCGAAAAAATTTTTCAAAATATTAGGACAGATTTACCACCTGCTAGGGACATGTCGCAACAACTCACAACATTCCAAGTCAAACCACTTCACCAACTTTTAATTTGTTAACTCTTTTAGTTGATTAAATTCATTAAAACATTTCATTACAATTATTTCGACATCCTAAGATAATACATTCATTGCCTTGCAAGAATTATGTAGTATATGGTATATACAGTTGGCATTAAGTCAATATTGGGCTGCCTCAATTCTGTAAATACACTCTGGGTTTTGAATTCACTGAGGCATTATCAGCGCAGAAAGTTGACATGCAACTCATTGATAATCTCAAATCTGCTATATTCGAATCGTCAAGAATTGACCACCTGAATTCAGGTCCTAAAACATTGGTGATAACCTTACTCATTTGCACTGATTATAATAATGTGATTGAACTATAATAAATAAAATAATTATCATTGAATTAAGTACAATATTACTTTATTATATATTTAAATGTGATACGTGATAATTAAGCGCCTAGCCTTATAATGTTACACACACACATAAAAATGATAAAATATGAATAAATGATGTTAATTTATTATTGGATAAAAATAAGACATATAATTGGGGTAAGCATAGAAAGAAATACAAACTAGACATGTTTTTTGAATAAATATTTAAAATTTATTTTTAAAAATATAAAAATGATTAATTACTGTTTCTCAATTATTATTTATATATTAAAAACGTTGAAATGCTAAATAAAATATTGTGCGAGATAAATTTAAAAATTGCGGTAGATTTCTAATTGCGGTAGTTTTGCGGGAGTGAGATGTCTGCGAGTAAACTAAAAAATTAAGGGAGTCACCCGCTGATGGGGGGAGACCTGGCAACT
The DNA here is from genome assembly GCF_954871325.1 of Gordionus sp. m RMFG-2023. Classification (NCBI taxonomy): domain Eukaryota; kingdom Metazoa; phylum Nematomorpha; class Gordioida; order Chordodea; family Parachordodidae; genus Gordionus; species Gordionus sp. m RMFG-2023. The sequence goes on along the minus strand of NC_088775.1, from coordinate 46,669,273 downwards.
TTGTGGGAAACATTTTTCTCATTGTCATTACCTAAGGTATCAATAAAATCTAAATTTATTTAAAAAAATATAAAACCTGGCGAATCTTTATTGGGGTTGGAAGTTGTACATTATTATCACCTATAATAAAAGGGTCACATGCAGTCCTGAGCTTTTCAATATATGCAATGTTATAACGAGGATCAAGTAATTTTGCGATAAGATTATTGTCATCATTATATAAAATAACCGAGTTCTTAATTGATTATTAACACTTTCCTCTATGTCCCCATTAATCGTTAAATCAATTTTCAGAATTTCAACAAAGGGTCATAGCTAATTGAATATGATTCCGCACTTATTTCTTTTGTTACACTCTGAATTGGTTCCAGAACATCAATTACCTTTTCTGCTAATTCCCACTCATAATGAGAAATTTTCCAAATTAGGATTATCGATAATGAATAACTGTACCGCCATTTTATGTTCTATCAATCGTTTGAGCATGTAATGAGTAGAATCCCAATGGGTCGGCACCTGGATTAATTTATGTTTAGTTAGCAATCGTTTAGATTTCTTCTAGAATTTTGTGAAATAAAAAATGTTTAAAGTGGAATACTATTTTTCTTACCCGAGTAAGCATATCAATGGTAGATCTAGTGATAAAATTGCTGCCCAATCAATTGCAAACTATGAGCAAAGCAGGAAACGCTTTAAACCGTTTTTTATGGCCAAAGCTATATTGGGTGCATTATCTCTAATGATTAAATGTATTTTATTTATATTTATCTCCCAATAATTAATCGTTTCATCTAAAATTTGAGAAATGTTTATTGCTGTATGCAATTCATTAAATGTTTTAACATTTAAACCTCTATTAGTTTGTTTAAAGTTTTGGATATAATGGCATGGTAATGAGATATGAGAAGCGCCACCTGAATTTTTAGTTGATATATCTGGGGTAAAGGAAAAATAAGAATCTTCAACCAAAATTTCTTTACTAATTTTTCGGAAAGTTTTTCATATATATATCAGAATTTTATAATTTGGACATTGATGTAAGCCGTCATCCTCCAAGTTAGAAATCGGCTGGTGGTCACAAGCTATCATTTCCTCTATAAATGTAGAAATAATTATGGATTTAGGATTAGAATTTTTCTAAATACTAGTTTTATTAAGAATGGCTAATATTGTTGGCTGACTTTCTGGGCTTTTCTTTTTAAGTTTGATTTTTTTCTTCTAATATTTTTCGTTCTTTTTGTATTATTCCTTTAAATGCCGTTTATGGAATCGCTTTATAGATATTAATAGTATTAATATTCATCCCCGTGAAATTAGAATTCCGCAAACGCATTTTGCAAAATTATCTTTGTCATTTGTAAAACATTTCCATAATTCAGATGCCATGTTTAAAAAAAATCCTTTATTTAAAGTATAAATAATAAAATAGGCGTTATTATTTAAAAGATTTAAAATAAATAAAACTTTGGGTGTTCTTTTTATTTTATAAAAATCTTTTAATATACTTTAAATCTATAAATAAAATTAGAGTGTTGAGCAGGAAAGCGAACCCAACAATATTTTTGCCCGGGTTCGGTTTAAGGTAAAAAAATAGGTGAATTCGGTTCTGGATATTTTTGAACCCGGGTTTGGTTTCGGGTTCAGTTCGGGTTTAAGAATTTTTGAATTGATAAAAAAAATTCTATATTTAAATCATAATTAAAAAACTAAAATTTAGTATAAAATATATTTTTTATTTTATGCAAAAATAATTAAAAATACAAAGCAGTCATGTATCAATTTTAAAAATTTTATTTAGACGTATTAGCATAATATCTTCCAAGAATTGTTCACTCATCCTCGATCTATGTGGTGAAAGAACGAATTTCAAATGTGAAAAAGATTTTTCAGCGCTAACATATATTAATATATTCATGTGAAATGGGATGTTTCCTCAAATTAGTTTTATATCTTTTGAAATTCTTCATCTATAAATTTTATTGATACATAAGTTTACATTGTGCAAAATTAGAGCTTAGCGAATCCAATTTACAAAAACCAATATTTTGTTAATTTAATACTACGAAAATCTATGTAGGGGAGACCGGGGTTATATTGTCCATAAAAAATTGAGAGGCTGTGAAAACGAGGAGAAATAATTTGTCAAAATAATTTTGATGTTATTTTATTCTTTATATAATTATCTACGGTAGAAATTAATATCTAATAAAAAAATATTATATAAATTTAAAAAAATGAAAATTTTAGAGTCACGAAAAAGAGACGGGAGACGTATTATCCTTTTGTGGGGCATGTTTTAGACTATCATTTTCTAAGCATTTTATTCATTTTTTTCATACAAAAATCATAACAAACATATAATATTAACATATACAACACATTTATTACATATAAAAAATGGATTAAAATCACAACATGATCCATGTGCCTATAAATGCAATTACGGCATTGGAACCAATCTTCATTATGATGGTGAGTTTGATAGTTTTTGTGGCACACTAAACAAAATTCTTTTTTGCCAGCATTCATATTTAAACTTTTTTATTATTGGTTTGATTTTTTTTTCCAGATTATTAGCCCTAGATCTGGCTATTCTATTTTTTTTTGTAAGGTGAAGAGGTTAAAATGGCTGAAGTCATTTGATTACGTGTTGTTTTTTTAAATATTGTTGGATGGGGACTAATAATTTCTGGAGCAAAATCTTTTCCCACATGAGAAGATGATGGAACAGGACTATCACTGACAGATGGTTGCGAAATAATTTCAGATATATTTAAATTCTCATAAGGATCGTTATTATTATTATAATATAAAGGATTAGAATTTTCGTCATTAAAAATTAAAGGATTTAGGGGCCATATACCTGAGGATTCAAAACCCTTTTGGATATTTGAAGCTGAGGTGTCTTTTGGAAGGACATCCTTTACTACTCCAGGGATATCATATATAGTAAAACTTTTCCCTGGATGCATTCTCATCCAAGGCACTGTTGTAATATTTTTTTAGAGGTCCAAAAACAGTTCTATCCAAGGGTTGGAGTTTTTGAGTGCAATGGGGAGGGAGAGTCAATAGAACTCCACTGTCAGAGCACAGCTCAATGACTTCAATAGATTGGTGAGATTTATGATTATCTATAGCAAAACTTTTTTATCTTGACTGGACTTAGTGTATTTTATAAAATGATTTAAAAAATATATAAAATCTTCAGCCAGCATCCATCCAGAACCATTGGACACGCCAATGCATCCTACAGGGCCATCTCTTAAATAATGATCATAAAATTTTTTCCTGGGATATATAAACATAGGTGGAATAGAATTTCCTAGAGCATTGACAGCAATTGCCAAGGTCATAAGTGTACCACGTTCTGATGTAATAATTGCCCCAACCTGTTTTTCGCCTTTCCTTGCAATAACTTTATTAGGCCGTTGAACTGTTGTTAATCCTATGAAAAATATTAAAGATTTGCTATCATATTTTAATTTACCAGCTAGTCAAATAATTATTAAAAAATAAATCAACCATTTTCATATTGAAATTGGTAGCCCTGGCTATACTTGTAGCCTCTGGTTCTCAAAGAAATAGTTGGATTTCTTTTAATAAATGCTCCAAACCAGTCTTCACCAGCTGATTGAGTTATTTCCCAAGATTTTGTTACTTGTAAACTATACCTCTTGGCCATTTGATAAGCTAAAACTCTAACCTAAATTTAAACATAAGACATTAAATTATTTATATATTAAGGCAATCTAATTAAAATCCTAATTCTTAAATTTTATTTTGAATTTATTTTATAATTAATATAATAAAATATATCACACATAATTAAACCTCTAATGTATAGGTAAGAACCAAAATATGTTTTAATGCATGATATAATTTAATGCTAAATCAATGAATAAATCATTTTAAAATTAATATACATGGCAGCATCATTTTATTTTAAATATATATCATACACACATAATTAAATCTTTAATATATAGGTAAGATATGATTTAATGCATGATATAATATATATAATGATACAATGAATAAATCATTTTAAAATTAATATTAATACATGGCAGCATCATTTTAAAATTAATATATATACATGGCAGTATCATTTTAAAATTAATATATATACATGGCAGTATCATTTTAAAATTAATATATATACATGGCAGCATCATTTTATACATAAATGGCAGCATCATTTTATTTACATATATATCACACACACTTAAATAAATATCATTCTAATGTATAAGTTAAATTCTTACTTTAAAGTATTTTAAAATTAATAAAGATGTTTCATTAACATATAATGTAAATAATTTAAAAAAATTTTCTCAAGTTTATTATTATTTAACTAAAGAAATACCATGGCATAAATTTAAAGATTATAAAAAAATTCATTTTACAGAGATATATGATATAACAAAGGATTAAAATACTTGTTTAGGGCATAATCCTGAAAATAATCTTGATCCTTTAATTAAATAATCTGTTAATTTAGCTTCTTGAATAGGAGAAAGATCTGTGAAGATATCGCTCTTGAAAATCTTCATTCCTTTTTAACAATTTATTATACCTCTTAATGCTTAGTTTCTTAAATATATACTAATTTAAATATATAAATATACCTCCCATAACTTAAATTCGTATTCATGGTTATAACTGTCAAAGGTATCTTATCTTTCAGCATTTGAAGAATACTTGCCTTTTGATTATCATTATTTTCTTTGTTAGTTTTTCTAATATATGTTCGAACCATTTTACAAAATCAGAACCAATATTTTAATGAATGTATGTAAAAGGAAAAGACGCACCCCGCTAATACCTTCCCCAGGTCCACAGTATCATTTAAAAATTAAATTTAGAATATTAAATTAACATAGTGATTGTCAATATTTATATATATGATAAAATGGAGATTTTTTTATCATTTAGAATTTATATTAAGTGAAAATGTAAAATTTAAAAAAGTTACTTTGGGACCCCGGAAACAAACCAAAAGAAAAGATTATTTAAAAATAAATTATCGCACACTTTTAGAATAATTATGGCAGAATGTTTATAAATTATTATTCATTATTTTTTTAAATAAACATAGAAATGGTTTTCGATTTTATATATAAAAATAAATGGTTTGTTTAGATATAACTTTTTTTTAAATTTTATAAACATTTTATTTTTCAAATATACAATTATCTACATATTTTTAAAAGGACGAAATATCGGCCCTAACCAATCCGATAAAAAATCTCGGTACATCCCTACCAAAAAAATAAATAAATTTGTTTGATCGGAGGTAGAATCAATAAGATATAGGACCAACTCACCTCGTAACCCGAAAAATTTTAACGTTTATTTCCTATAGCTCCCTTTTTTTACCTGATTGAATATCACAATTATAAAATGAATAAATAAGAAAAGTTTAATATTTACATTCACTTTCTTATATTTTAAATAAATAGAACAAAATAGATAAACATCATTAAATTATCAAAGTTATTCTGAATATCTAGTTAATGCATAACATTTTGAGCTTGAGATTTTTTCCTATTTTTTAAAAATTCGAGCATGGGTCAGGTCTAAATCTATTTTTTTTTTGCTACAGGGCCATGGGAAGGCTTTAGCCGATAATTTTGATTTTGCAGGTCACTATAGGGAATTATTTAATTATGATAAAAATAGATTGCATTTTTTATTCACCGACACAGTTCCATAAATAATTACTATTTAGTTTTGCAGAAAATTTATTAACTATTTTTTTTCGTGCAATTATTTCTTTGTGATTTAATATGCAGCGTTATATATATTAAAAGATAAATAATTTTCAATGTCGTTGATTGTAAAATTATGATTAAGGAGAAATCAAAAGTAATTAAAGTTGAAAAAAATAAAGGAAAGGAGCAAAAATAATGTTGGGGAGTAGGTATTGTTAAGGAGGAATGGTAGATTATTTGATGAAGCGATAAAACTAAAATAATACCACAAAATTTTTTACTATAGATACATATTATGACTGTAAATAGGTGGTGCTAAATCGAAAGGTAACTCTTGCAGCAGTTATTTTTATATGTACGATCCGAAGGTTAACAAATGGACGAATCTGCCTGATATGCCTGTTCCCAAATTTGCATCTTCCGCCTCCATCCTAAACGATAAAATCTACTTGATCGGTAACAAACCACATATTACTATAGTTTTAATTGTATATTGAATGCTACTCAAATTAAATGCTAGATTTAAGAATAAACAAATAACAGCCTGATAGACTTCTTTATTTTATTATATGTGATGTTATATTCAAAATTTAATTTGTTTTCAGTAATAATTTTAACCAATGATATCCAACTTATCAGTGGCATAGCAGGATATTTTCATATGGGTTGTAATATTTATTTTTCTACAGGTTTTTGCTATTTTTTTGAAATGTGGATATCTAATTATTCAATAGAGGTTATCAAGACAACTAGGATTTATAAGAATTAAAATGAAATTAATTAGTTATAAATCAAAACCGGCAATATAAAATAAATGATAAACATTCAATGATTAGAAATAATATGTATAGGCATAAAGAATATCTTATTTTAAGAATATGAAATATAAAGGAATTAATGAATATGAAATATAAACGGATTATAAGGTGGTTACACATCTTTAAACAATATCTCAAACACGGTTGAGTGTTTCGATATTCTCAAAAACGAATGGGTTACCTCAATAGTCTCGGACATGAAGGAAAAAAGGGCTAGAGCAGGGGTTGCTTCCGCTTGTGGAAAAATTTACATGTTTGGTGGGGAAGAAAATTGGGAAAAGTATTTACTATATATAAAATTATATTTTCGTGACTCTTTAATATGTTCTTAATTTTCTGGAATCTTACCATTTTGGGAAGTCCGATATTTTTTTTATCGGATTCGATCTTTCCCCTTTTTTAAAATATCGATCGGCAGATATTTTTAAATTTTCCCATCAGATCCTATAAAATATCTTTTAAATTTTTTAATATCTAAGAAAATATCTTTTAAAATTTATTAATATCTAAGAAAATATCTTTATAATTTAAGAACATTTTAACATAATTGAAGTGACAATTTTTTTTAAAAAAATAACAAAAAAATTTGAAAATATTATAAAAAATAATAAAAATACATAATTTATTTTTGATTTTAAAACTTTTTCTTCTAAAAAATTTAATAATTTTTATTGATTATGAATAATAACTTTCTACATGATAGTAACATTTCAGCAATAAATATTACAATTTTACTATATAAAAATAAATAATATTAAATACTTTTACATTGATTGATCAATATAATTGAATAAATAAGCTTAAAATGATAAGTTAATCAGAATTTGTTAATAGAATATTTTGAATGACTTATGTTATGGCACAATCATAATAATTAAAGAATATTAAATAGCATAACGAACAACTCAGATAGGTAATATCGGATCGGTAATCGACCATATCAATTTATTATCGGAGCGGCCTCCAAAATGTAGTGTCGGTACTAGATATCTGCAAAAGTAGGTCCGGCCCGAACTAAAAATTTAAAAGAAAATTCGGGCCGGGTTGGGTCTTAGAAATTTTTAAAATATATCTAAATTTATCAATTTTCTGTTGAATTTTTTATGTAAAATAAAAATATGTGATTTTATTTATAGAAAGTAGACGCCAAATAACATATATCGTTTATTTTGAGTAATTATAAAAATTAATTTCTATATTTAAATAAATTCGGGCCGGGCCAGGCAAAACTTTATAAAAAAAATTTCGGGCCGGGCCGGGTTTGAAAAATTAGGCCCGATGCAGATAACTAATCGATACACTCCTATTTGTTGTAGGTTTATGTATATTAAGTGAAGACTAATTATTACTATAAGTAGCGTTGCTCTGGTCTTTCAGTTAGCCGAGACCAAAGCATGCTTAAAGAAAGTATTTTTAAATAGTAGAGCCGGATTTTTTAAAACTTTTATTCAGTGGTATGACTGGCTCTGATCATTTAGAGAAGCTACTTTTTTAATTTAGGGTTACTCATTTTTTTTAAAAAATAATGTAGGTATTGAATTAAAAAAAATTCAAGTTTTTAATTTTGGGTTGCTCAAATTTAATTTAGGATCATTGAACATCCCTTTGGCCATCCCTTCTGAGATCAATGCTTTTATATTAACTTATTAATTTTTAAAATAATATCTTAATTCACTAAAATACCGGTATCAAATAAGATTTAATAAATTATTTTAATTTTTTATATTCTAATTTATTAATTTTAAAAAATTATTATGTGCAGGTCAAAACTAAGAAATGTTTAAAAATAACAAATATGTTTTTTTAAAACGAACAATAAAATATAGTAAAAATATTTATATTAAAATTATCCAATTCCTAAAAGGGAACTATAATTAAAATTAAAAATTTCGATCTGGGTTAGCGTTGGTTATAAAAATTACTTGGGATCTTTTGTGAGATCCAGAGGTATATCATACAAACACATGTAAATACAGATACATTTTATACAAATGTATATGCATATATATACTATTTTTTTACAAATATATCTATTATATTAAGAGTAATTAATCAATAATTATTAATAATATTTAAAATTTAGTAAAGAGTATACAGATTAAAATGAATGCCATTTTAATATCGTAAATTTTGAGCGCCTTACATAAATTTACGAATTTTTGAGATAAGTTATAATTCGCTCTATTCTATTTTCATGTTTTATATTTACATAATCGATTGTTTTGCGTTTTAAATAATTTTTAAAGTTACATTTTGATTAAATAATGCTATGCGCAATTCCTTTAAATCAAAAAAACCCAAATCTAAAAATATTTTATTGGTTAGTCATGAAACTATTCGTGATATCATATATAGATCCATAAATAATCAGGCTAACAGTCCTCCGCAAAAAAGAAGCAGGAAAAGTTTTACAACTCAACGTGATTTGAGATGTTTAAAAATGTATTGAAGGAAAATAAAAAGTGCTATAAACATTTCTAAAAAAATCGAACGCGTTCAACGTTCATTGACAATAATCGAACACGTTCACTTTATTAAAAAAAAGGAACGCGTTCACATTCGTTCAAAATTTTATGATAAATTTTTTTAAAAATTTAATTTAATATAAATTAATATCTTATATTTTTTAACACTATATATTAGACATGTTAAAAAATAATATAGTTTTATTTTGATAAAATAATTATAAATACAAAATAATATAGCGAATATTTATTTATAAAAAAATTTTCTTATTAATTTTTATTAACAATTGTTTTAAAAAATTTCATCTGGTAGACAGAAACGCTTGGCAGTTAATACGGCATTAGCTATGTTAAAAAACGCGCTCTACAGGGGCAGATGAGGGAATTGCGGTATTATACTTAATAAACAACTCTTTCAACGTGGGGGAATTTATTAAAAACATTTATTGTTTTGTCCTTTGCCTCAAAAAATTGAGATAAGTTATCTTCCTCCAATCCATTCATTACTTACTCGTCAAAAAAAGGACTCGAAATTAACAGTTCTTGCATTATCATTAGGGTTTTCAATGCATTTGTTCAATAAAGCTATAAGTTTATTTTTTATAGGTTCGTTCTGTGGAAGTTTAATCCATGGCCAGAAGCTTGAATACTGGATGTATAATTGCAAAAAGAACTTATTGATCATCATATATAGGTTCAAATCATTAAAAAAAATAAAATATATGTATAATTGATTTGATAGCCTTAGGTTTAATAATTTTTATTAATCCCATTTAATATTTAGTCTATAAATGGCTGACCATATTTTAGGCCACTAATTTTTTAAATTTTAAAATAACTATCGTTATCGTTGATGTCAAGTAGCCCAAATGCATTTTTTCTTCAAATTTAATGACTTTGCTTAGTTATATAAATATAATATTATATAAAATAATTAATATTAGAATCAAATGTTGTTTTAAATTGGAACATGAAGATTTTGAAACTGATAAATTTTTTTGGGCACATTTTACTATGATAAGTATTGAATTAGTTCCTTCAATATAGCATGTTACTGTAAAATATTTATCATATTTGGGCCATTATGTAAGATGATGATGATGATGAAATAACATCCATGCTAATCTATTAAATTAAAATATAAACAATATTATCCAAATTAATAAACTATAATGGCGTGTTAAAAAAAATTGAAATGTGAAAAAGGAAAAACAGTTGATTATAAAACATAAGAAATTCGTATTAATATTAAATATTTCAAATAAATAAAAATAAAGTGTTTTTAAAATTGAACGAACGTTAAACAAAGTTCGTCAAAAATAAAAGGAACGCCGTTCATCATCTTTTTCAAAAAATCAAACTTCGTTCACGAACGCGTTCACTAAAAATAAACAATCATGTACCTGTCAATTACACCTGAGTGGAATTTATTGCATGTTGTCGAATTCTCTCATTTTTAAGGTTAAGAAAAGGCATTTGTTGATACAGCAAAACCAAAAAAGCATCAATCCTAGGATGAATCAAAATATATGCATATAATTTTCAGGATGAAGACAGATTTGAGCTTGAGTATTCATATTTAAAGAATTTTATAATAGTAAAGCTAGATGAAACCTTCAAAAGGCTGTCATAAAAGGGCCATAATTTTCAACAATTTTTATAACAAACATATATTTTGTCGACGGAAGTATAAATTTATCAAATTATTAAGATTTTTTTATCGAAAGTGCTCATTTATATTAGTTTATGGTTAGGGGATTTATTTTCAACAAGAAAATGAACTATGCCATACATCAAAATCGATCAATAAATTTTTATCAGGCAACTGTTTAGCTTTATCGAGAAAATGTCTGGGCATTAATATATACAAAGAAGATAAAGACTGCATAGACCTATAAATAGGATTTGATGAACAGGGTTAATTGAGAATTTTTTTAAAAGAAAAACGTTTAATTATTCGAACTCTGCCTAAGAAGAATTAAGTCAGTCATTAGCTTGTTAAAGGACTTAATCTAGTATTAAAGCTGAAATGGCGATCATCTTGGTTTCTAGAACGTTAATGGCATTCATTTTGATATAAATAATCTCATAATTATTGATCAATATTAATACATTTAACATCCGGCGTTTTAATATGATTTAGAATTGTATATAAATTTTTAATGCGAATAAAATATACATTTGAAATTAATCTATCCATAAATCAATTTATATATACAACACAAATAAAGTTTCTAGCATGAACAAACTATGGGCATATTATAAGTATTTTTAGAATATAATTATTAGCTAGCAATAGAATAAATTTGTTCACCTATATTATAGTATATTTAGATAAATAGATTGTGCTAAAATACTAATTATGTATTACCGGTCAATTTTTAATAATATTTTACTTTAATTGCTAGGAATGCATTTTTTTTAATCCGGGGGAAGGAGGTCCTTGAGGTTTATTGGAGAGACTGGGCCCCCGAATCTCTCCCGTAGTAATGTATTTCTTTTGTTATAAATACGAAAATATTATTTTAGATATCACGATTCTATCGAGGAATATGACGAGGCTATGAATGATTGGAAAATTATAGGAAATATACCTAGTCCCCGTGGTGGACTTACATGCGTTACATTGCAGGTAATTTAAATTTCAAGTGTTTAACATTTAATCTAATTTTAAAAATATTTTCTTACCACCTTCAACATCATTAACATATACTGGTCACAATAATATTAGAACGCGACCTTATGATAATGAGTACAAAAGCATAAATAATCTAAAAATCTCATTCTTTGACAAATCATCCTATAATTAAAAATTAGTCGCAATGGTCTCAATTGAAAACTGCAAATATTTGGGCTCCACTAAACAAACAAACGACACAATAGAGAAAGAAATAAAGAGTAAAATTAATCAAGGGTGGTTAAAGTGGAGATATTTATCTGGAGTGCTCTTTGACAAAAGAATCCCACACAAATTGAAGGGTTACAGTTCCATAGTACAACCAACTATTCTATATAGTTCGGAAATGGCCAACCAAAGAATCAGACGAGAGAAGTCTATAAACTATGGAGATGAGAAGGCTGAGGATGATTGCTGGGGTAACAAGAAAGGATGAAGTGCGCAGGAATACTAGGAAGTTTAAAGGTAGTGCCCATTAAGACTAAGATAATGGTAAACAGACTTAGGTGGTATGGGCACACAATGAGAAGAAGGCCTATGAATTACATAGGAAATAAGGTTGAGAGTTTGGAAGAGATGGGCAAACGTAAAAGTGGAAGGCCAAAACTTCAATGGGGCCATAAAGTTAGAGCCAATATGAAGAAGTATAAATTAGATAAAAGAGATTGTATGAATAATAAAGTGGGGATAGATATTGAAGGAGTTTACCACCAGAAAAGGTGAAAAAGAGGAGAAAAAAAATGCTCATAAACTAAAAATGAATGAATGATAAAACATAAAAATAATATAATAACCCTATTGGGATTGAACCCATATTAAATAGTTGAGAATTTAGCTATAAAATCTGGCAAAAACATTGCAAACTGTAACAATTATAAAAATAATAACGCCGTTATCACTACAAGATCTCTTAAATGACATTTTTCATAAAAAAATTTTTTGCAAAAAGTATAACCGAAAAAATCGAATCTTACTAAATATTAGATGTCTTTTATCACTTAGGAGTACGTAGGGCCCATAGCAATAATCGCTTAAATTTTGGCGGAGGGGGGGGAGCTACGGTTTTTGATATATATCAAATCGATTTTTTTATATTACGAATATGAATAAATTTTTTATTTATATTATATTTTAAAAATAAGGTAACAAAATACCACCGATATCTATAGAAATTAAAAAAATATATAAATATGAATTTTAAAAAAATCCATATATCTTTCATTTCCGCGTTTTCTTTAAGCTGTAATTTTCTTTGAAAAGATTTCATTCCCCACAATGATTTATTTTCCATATTTTGATACATGGATCTGGACGAAGATCCATTAATATTTATGAAAATTAAATTTGACAAATTATTTACTCTTTAAACTCGCTCGATTATCTACCATCATCAAAATCATAAGATGAAAAACTTTCATATTCTGCAGTACTACAGGATAAATTATCAACAGAATTAAGGAATTTTTTAAATTTATCATTAGGAATATCTTCAACTATATATTGTCGAAGCCCATCATTTTCATATTCATTTATTTTGAATCTTTGGCAGATTCTTTATTGCTTCTCGCCAAATCTCGCATTTTTTCTTAGGCCAATTTTCTTTTTGAATAAATATCTGAAAGAATTTCTAAAAAAATAATAATATAATTGAAATTTATTCAAAACATTTTACCCTCTTTTTCAAAGTTATCCATTAAGGACTGCGTGTATTTTTTAGAGTAATTATAAATTGGTCTATATTCTTACAAGTTTTGGATTTTATTTTAATGGTATATTTAAAATAAAAGTGTAATTTCTGAATCGAGCGACATCCGTAAATATTACATACAACGTCTACACTAAAGGAAGGAGCCATTTACCTCTAATTTTTTTGAAGGAGGGTAGGGGCAAGGTATTCAAGGAAGGGGGGCTAAGTAAATACTCACTATTTGTCGTTTAAAGATAAAAAAATTAAAATTTATTAATAGATATTTATTTCTAATTCATTAACATATAACATCGTAGTATAGGTTGATATAAACGCTTGTGGCTAATATTTATAATACCTTTAGAAACAACGAATTGATTATTACAAACTAAAGTTTACTTGTTATTCCTGGTCTAAATAATCATGAGGCCTGAAAGAGTTTTAGAATTGTGTGAAAGTTATTACTGATGGCTCATTATAAGATTTATTAAATTAGTATTGGTGGGAGTTATTTTTGGGTAGGGGGGCAGGGGTAGATTTTGGAAGGGAGTTGCTTTTAATAAATTTTCAGTCATATAGACGCTTTTAATATTTTAATGTCAACATTTTCCTAATGATATTATTTTTTTAAATATCAGTCAATCATTAAAAAATGGTTCATTGTAAAAAGGACCCCAAAGAACTTTATAAAAAAATCCCAATTTATTATATGTATATGCTTCAAAGATTGATTAATCCTAACTATTAACAATCTACCTATTAGAGAATTTTGAAATTCCCATTTAAACACTTAAAGGATTTTGTTAAATTTCGACTAACTCATGCCTTTAGGATTTCTAAATCGGTTCAATCCTAACAGTCGAAAGAATTTGTTAACACTGAGGTAAGACTATATTATTTTCAAGATTTAGCTATCCTTATATAAACCACGAGTGATGCTTGATAGTTTTCGCTTAAAAATTCCAATTCCCTTTTAGAGTTGGCTCAAAACCTGTGAAAAATGGAATTCACATCTTCCATACTTTAAATAAAGCAGAAACAGCAACGACATAAAATTTTTATAAAAATGAAAATATTTATGAAAAAGATTTTGACTATATAAAAATTTTAATTATTGAAAGAGAAATTTAACTGGAAAAATTTTAATGATTTTTTAAGGGGGGGGGGGCTTAGCTTCTCCTCAAAATTTTGAGAGAGACTTAAAATCAAAAAAAATAACGGGGAGGCGTAGCCCCCCTCGCCATGCATCCTTGATAAAACTTATGAATAATTATTTGAAACATTTTTTGTTAATTATTTATTAAAAATATTTTTTGTCCCTCCACAACTGCCATATGCGAGTGATATTAAGCTTCATATCTCATAATATTAAATGGTTTATAACTTTTTATTAAAATTATATAATAATTATATATTAATAATTCTCGAAATAACTTCGATATTTATATATTATATAATTTGAATAATGATAAATAAAAAGATATTTTATAATACGAGGTTAACTTACTATAATAGTCAAATTATATGGTTCCATGTCAATTCAGCGAAACTTTTATCGCGAATGTCGTTTATCGCGAATGAATTTTATAGCAAAATTTTTATCGCGAATCCACATTAACGAATATTTTTCCGCGAAACAAATATCGCGAATTTTTTATAGCGAAACTCTTATCGCGAATTTTTTATAGCGAAACTCTTATCGCGAAACCTTTAAAGCGAATACATTAGAGAGAAATTTTTATCGCGAAAATTTTATAGCGAAGTCAATATCGCGAAACGTAAATCGCGTAGACAATATAGCGAAAACTATTTTATAACGCGGCCTATTATTATTTTTTTATTTTTATTAAAATAATTTATTTTATTTTTATTTATTGTTAATATTTTATTTATCAACAAATAAACATATTATATGATATATATTTTTTATTTATATTATTATATTATGAAATGAAAAATGGATTTCTTTTATTTGATATTTTTTTAATAAAAAAAATGATATGCTACTATTGTAATATTATTTTTTGTTACAATTTATTAGTGAATTTTACACGCCCAAAATTTTAAGTAAAAATTTTTTTTAGAAGTTCAAAAAGATTTTTAAACATATTTTGATAAAAATTTTAAATCGTTTTTGAGGAATTCTTTTGTGAATTTTATTATAAATAAACAATCTTTTAGGTGAAATCTTTTATAGTTTTTTTATCATTTTTGTAAAATTATCTATTTTTTAAGTTTATTAAAAGAGGTTGGTTTTCTAAATAATATTTTTTAAAAGTATTTTTATTTAACTTATTTATCTATATGATCTTTTTAAGGATAATAATTTAATCTGACAATTTTTATATTCGTTATTGAAGATGTTCCTTGGAAAAATGACAATTATCATAATCGGTATTTTTAAACATATTAGATTTTTTTACGGTATAATATGTACACTACCGGCCATAAATGATTGCCCACCCTGCATTTTCTTAACATTTTTCTTAAAATAAGACAAATAACACACAATATGAGGTTTATCAAATTTATTTATAAGTTTACATATTATTGCATAAAATTACAAAAAATAAAAGACATAGCAATTATTTGAGATCAAATTTTGGTCTCATCAATATGACAACCTTTATTCTTAATAATTGCTTCAAAAAATTTTGGTAATCTTTCGATGAGATTTTTAAATATTTGGAAGTGATATTGTTCCATTCTCTCTGCAATACTTCCCAAAGGTGCGAATGAGAGGTTAGTGGGCTTTTTCGCGCTTGTCGATCAAGGTGATCCCATAAAAGTTCGATTGGATTGAGATCGGGTGGGATGGCCAAGTCATCAACTTGAGAATATCGTGTTGTAGATTTTGTAAATAATGTTTGCAATAGCCTGGATGTTGCTTTGGGTCATTATCTTGTGAAATAAAAAGTTATTCTCGATCAAACACTTTCCTGATGAAATCACATGGTCCTCAAGGATTTGCTGGTATCCCTCCTTGTTAAGGACTCCTTTAATTTTGACAATGTCGGCGGTTGCCCCGGCACCAAAGCACCCCCCCCCCCCCACCATAACAGACCCTCCCCCGAGTTTGACTGTAGGAATTATGCAGTCTCTAGCTGAGCGGCGGATAATTGCCTTCTTTTAGAACCGAAGATTTCAAATTTTGACTCATCACTCCATAAGACGTGGTACCAGTTGGCAGATGTCCAAAATTGATGTTTTCGTGTCCAGTCTAATCGCTTGAGTTTATTTTTTTTGTTCAAGTGGTTTTTTAACCGCTACCCTACCATAAAGTTCAAAGCTCCGACACTTATCGGGTTTTCCCTAGTCAGATTAATCTCCGCAGCTATCTCTGAGTCGACAAGGCGTCGATTGCGTTTACTTATCCTTGCTATATACCTATCATAGCTTAAAGTCGTTTTGCGGGGTCTTTCAGGCCTCTTTGGATTCGATATTGTATTATTGTTGTGTAATCTTTTAAGTATACAATCGACTTTTCGTCGAGCTAGGGTTAACTCTCTGGCAATTCGGCGATTACTTTTACCACTTATGTGGAAATTAATTATTTTGTATTTAGTTGGAATATAAATTTCTTTTCTTTTAATCATTTTGGTCGAATGTTCGTTAAAATATTTATAAAGACTGAAAGTTTCTTAATACAATGATTTAAAGCAAAAAAAATCTAGGAATTTTTTTTAAAATAATTAAAAATAGGTATTAATAAGCAGATTAGAATGTGATTAATAACTTTCTTCCAAAAAACAATGGGCAACTTAAAATTGTTGCTGAAAAAAACTAATGAACCCTATTTTACCAAATTGGTCATTTTTGACATGTTATTTTCAAAGGCTAAAATTTCCTAAAAAGATTTATAGAAATTTCTAGTTTTTTATTTCTAAACATGTCTAGACATCTTAAATTAAGTAATCAATTCGCTTTTACCCAAATAAGCGAAAAAGTTTTAAGTTATTAATTTTTTATGTAAAAATGCAGGGTGGGCAGTCATTTATGGCCGGTAGTGTATATTTAACATGTTAAATTAAAATTTTAATTAAGATACACCATATAAAAGTTAAAATTATCATAATCGTTATTTTTAAATTTTTTTGACGTAAATCGGTTGTTTAAATAAGTATTGTTAAATAATCTATATTTTAACCCAATTACATCAAAGAACTTTAAAAATAACGATTATAAAAATTGTCACTTTTCAATGGTATATCTTCATGAAATTTTAATATAGCATGTTTACAATCTATATTTTCATTTCCAACAAAAATATTCAAAATAAACTTACTAACAACGATTATGACAATTGTAACTTATCTATGGTACATCTTCACTGAAATTTTATTTTAACATGTAAGCAATTTATATTTTTGCCCATTTGCGTCTAAAAAATTCAAATAATTTTAAAATTAACGATTATGACAATTGTCACCTTTCTATGGTGCATCCTCGTGAAATTTTTATTTAACATTACAATCTATATTTTTACTCATTTGCTTCAAAAAAGTTTATAACGATTATGACAATTGTCACTTATCTAGGGTACATCTTCACTGAAATATTATTTAAACATGTTTGCAATACTTATTTTAGCCCAATTACGTCAAAAAAATTCAAAAAGTTATAAAATAACGATTATAACAATTGTCACATTAAATTATTTTCCTTAAAAGGATAATATAAAATAACATAAATAAGTTGAATATAAATATTTAAAAAAAAATTATTTAGAAAACCCACCTCTTTTAATATATTTAAGAAATAGATAATTTTACAAAAATGATAAAAAAAACTAAAAGATTTCACTTAAAAATTGTATATTTATAATAAATTTCACAAAAGAATTCCTCAAAAAAAATATATTTACAAAGAATATTAAAAATTTTTATCAAAATATGTTCAAAAATCTTTTTGAACTTCAAGAAATATTTTTTATTTAAAATCTTAGGCGTGAAAATCACTAATAAATTGTAACAAAAATAATATTTGTAGCATATCATTTTTTATTAAAAAACATCAAATAATAAATAATATGTTGTTTTCTTTTAAATAAATGCATTTGCAATATATTTATTGTTTCGCGGTAATGCGTTAGCGATAATGACTTAGCGCAAACATATTCGCCATAAAAAATTCGCTGTAAAGTGTTCGCGTAAAATGTTTCGCTAAAATGTATTCGCTCTAATAAATTCACGGTTAAGGTTTCGCGAAATTGTCTTCGCTATAAATGTTTCGCGGAGATAAATTCGCAGAATTGGTTTCGCGATTTTACCTTCGCTATAAAAACTTTTCGCGATAAACGACATTCGCGATAAAAGTTTCGCTTTGACCTGATACGAAATTATATATAAGTAAAACAAAAGGGTTATACATTTAATCAAAAATGTTATAAGTTATTTGAATGATAATACGATCCCATAACAGCGAGTTAATATTTTTGGCTATTCGATCTATCCATCTTATGGGATATGTATCTTTTAAAAGTTATGTTGGATAATAGTGTAAATATTCACTATAATTGACAAACATTTAGAATAGTATAAAATATAAATACCAAGTATCTCAATTTGAACTTCGTGATAATTTTAAAAAAAATGTTTTTAAATCCTTAGCATTTTAGAGAAATAAATTTATGTTTATTAAATTTTATAATTAAAGGTAACCACCTAATTTATGCCAATTTCAACTTTAAATAAATAAAAAATACCATTTTATTAATTCATATTTCTAATTAAAAATGCATATGTAGGAAAGCTCAGGATTTATATTATCCACAAAAATTTATAAAGCTATTTATGACTTATGTTAATGAGTTTTTCTAGAATATTTATTAATCCCTTTACGGATCCATATCTCAACCCCTCTATGGAGTTGAAGGGTAATTTTTATCTTCCCATGTTATAATTTATACTAACACGAGAAAAAGTGAAAATGAATTTTAGTACGATTTTTCTTGTAATGTAACATTAAAGATACATTTTAATATTTATTAATAATCATATCTTCAATTTTTTTAAACATTTTTATAGATTAAAAGAGATCATTACGAAAAATTCAAAAGCATACATATCGAATAACGTCAATGTTTAGTTATGCATACATTTGAGAAGAATCTCAAAAATCTGTTATGACCAAATTCCTCTTATAAAATTGTTTTGTTGAAGAATATATATCATTGTTATTTATTAATAATTATACATAACTTTTTGACCTTATGAAATAGTATTATTAACACCACTTTTAGGAATTCTATATTAAAATGAATTATACAAAATAAAGTTAATATAATATAAAAGAGCTTGCCTTATAGCATTAAGAAAATTAATATCTGGTTTCTTTTTCAATTCAGTAATTTAGAATAGAGATCTTGACAAACTGTCATTTTAAAATATTAATTTCATATTGGTCACAAAAGCCATCTTTATATTCATTCGTTTGCATTTTTTTATTTATATACTATAAATATTAGAGAATATAATATTTTATTAATTTCTATGAGAAATATTTGAAATAAATTGATTAATTATTAACTGTTGCTTAAATTTCGTCAATTTTATTTTTAAAAAAAGGTAAAATCTATTTTAGTAATTTGGTCATCATTTACAATTTAACCCTTCAATATTCCGGTGGGGTATATGAGACCCAAGGCTTGCTAGAATTGATATTATATAAAAACGGTTAATTATTATGATCTGGAATCATCAGTAGCTTCATCAAATATATCTTAGAATATAAATTCAAAATTTCATATATTTTGGCTCAATAATTTGTAAGATAAAAACATTTTGTGACTGATTGGGGTTTGTGAGACCCCACCAGAGTAAATACTTAATTTTTTTGAAATTTTTTTTATAATTATCTATGTTTCAAATTATTTTTATCATTATTACGATTTTCACATATTCTGAAAGTAAATATAATAAAATTATTTAAAATGTAATATCATTTTTCATATATTTGAGTTGGATATGAAAAAATAACATTATCATATCCAAAGAAAGAAAAGGATGTCATAATGCTATTAACCACCATAATAAAAATGTTGATACAAATGATACAAGCAAGCCTGAAATTATAACATTTTATAATATGACTAAAGGTAGGATAGATATGGTGTATTGAATGACAAAAAATGATACAATTTTAAGCAGGTCTTACACACTTCTAAACATAATATCAATTAATTCACATCATATAGCAAACACAATCCATACAAGAAGTAATTTTATATACAAAATATCAATTGAACTTATTAAGCCATATATATATTTAGAAGTACAATAAAAATTATCAGATTGTCCTGACTTTTGAAGGAATCTATTTGCAATATATTAGGAAAATCAAAATATAAATCTTATCCACTCAAGAGGAAGGTGCAGTATGTGTCCTAGTGGTAAAGATGAGAAAACAAAATATTTTTATCAAATATGGGAAAAAAAATTATGTTTGGAGCATATTAATACTTTATGTGATAAGTCAAAATTAACATATTTCAATGTCCTATATTTTTTTATGTTTGCATGTATTAATGTAAATCTTGTTTTATATTGAAGAATAAATATCAAAATAATGAATTATAATGATGATATGATAGATAAATTATTTTTTCAATTTAAAATTTAATAAAGGTAAACTTTTTTAGAAAATTTTGGCACAAATTATTATCCTCATTATTTTTAATCTAAGCATAATAAATTAAAATATATATAATTTTATCAAGTTTAAGGTTTGTTCTATCTTATATCCAAATATTAAATACAAAAGGATATATATATATTTGAAATTGGGTTCTATTAAACCCCTCCAGAGTACTAACGTCATTTTTTCCGGAGTATTGAAGGGTTAATAATCTAGTCATCATTTGCACTTTAGTAATTTACAACATTTACATATTATTCATTTTTATAATTCACATTTTATTTATCAATCGTAATTAGTATTGTTAAACGGCTCATTTTGAGCCGATTTTTTAAAATTTTAGCCAGAAAAATATTGCCTAAGTCTCGAGATTTCGATAATATATGCCTAGACCTTTGTTCTTTCTATGAGCAAAATCTTGAGGCTTGCGTAATATTTTTCTGGACAAAATATTGATTTAGCCGTTTTTAAAAATCGGCTCAAAACGAGCCATTTAACTACACTAATCGTAATACAAGGAAGTCGTGAAAGGATAAGTGATGCCATTAATCTATTAGGAAGTTAACCAACACCTATTATATAAATCGTAAATAAATATATATAATCATATCTAAATGACGAATATAACATATAATATGTAAATAGAATATTACAATAAATTACTCTTTTACTACATTTCCCCCTATGTTAATTGAGAGTCGCCTATCTCCTCAATCATTCGTTTTAGCGGCGTATTTATCCACCCTCGTCTTGGTGTCTCCCACTCTCTCTAATCTCCCGCAATCACCCGTTCCATCGTATCTGATACCACACAGTCCTTTAAATGGTCAGCTAGTTTTTGTACCACAAGATCCGTCTCGATTACATAAGAATATAATCCCTTCCTATAAATTACCCCGTTTCTCCAACCCTTAGTGGTTTCGCTCCTTATCCATACATGTTGACCAACGTCATTCCTTAACACTGGAATGTGTGTCATGTTCTCGACTTTGTTTATTGGATTTATTAATCTCATTTCCCACCTATGGTCTAGCCCAATCTAGACTAGTTCTTATCTGACGACCGAACATAATCTTCGCTGGTGACTTACCGAACTCTGTTCTCCCAGCCTATACGCTGCTACCGTTTGAGTCATCGCCTCTTTAGTTGATTCTCGACTGGCATAATACCTTTCTTCCAAGGTTCGAATTGTACGTTCCGCCTGCCCATATGTCTTCGGGTAGTACGGTGTTGAGCGAATGTAGCAAATGTTTCTTTACACAATCGCTTAAATTGTGTATAAATAAATTGACGTAATTGATGAACATTCTTTGGGTTAAATACGGCCTTAATTGCTTTAACTTTTTCCTCGCTTGGATGTACCCCATTTTGGTCGATCAACGATACTTAGAAACGAAACAAAATTCGTAAAAATTGAACTTTTTCAAAGTTGACTTTGAGGCCTGCTTCCTGCAGCTTATTGAGTACTATTTTTAAATTAGACAGATGTTCGGCATCATTTTTGCTGGAGATAATCACATAATCCAGATACACTCCAGTCACTGGGTAATCTTTCAAAACATTGTCCATATAACGCTTGAAAATAGTTGGCGCACACGAAAGCCCAACCGGCATTCTTCGGTATCGAAATTATCGTTTATATGTTGAGATGACCAAATATTCTTGGGACTCTGGCTCAACGGCCATTTGTAAATACGCGTTTTTTAGATCTATAACTGTAAAAAGGTTTCCCGCCTGAATCTTTACCAGTAAGTCATCCAACGTGGAATAACGTGATGATCATAATAGATTGGGATTTAAACTCACCTTGAAATCTGCGCAAATACGAATCTCGCCATTATGCCATTCCATGTCAAATCGATCAAAAAAGGCATATTTTCGGCCGACCCCTTTTAAAATTGTTAAAAATTTCTGGAATAATTTAGATAGGTATATAAATGAGAAAGCCGCTTATATTAGCTCACTAGTACTCCTGGTTCCCGAGATGTAGGGGTTCAAAAGTGCAAAAAAGAGCCATTTTGGAATCTGTAAAAAATGTTAAAATACTTATATCTCAAAAACTGTTTATAGTAAGAAAATATATAATATATCATATTGTAGTAAAAAAAAATCTCTAAAGGGCTATCCGAAAAATAATAAAAATTAGCGTCAATTTGAGTCTTTAACTTCGGGTTTACCTATATTGTTTTACCTGTATTTTTAAGCAAAAAAGGGAGTTTGTTTTCAAAATTTTATTTTTGCTTTTTATTTAGCCCCTTTTATAAATATATATACGATGTCAAAACCTTGGCAACGCTATCGACATTTCCATAATATACATTTTTACCAAAAATTGAAGAAAAAGGTAGATGGCGCTAATGGTTGAAAAATATTATTCTTAAGGAAAATGAAAATATTGATACGTTTATAAGAATTGTGATAAAATTTTCCAGTTCTGACCCCCCCCCCCCCCCCCCCCCACTATCCTTAAAATGTTTTACATTTTTTAGATCTACACTTTACTACTATAGCGAGCGAATGACTTATTAGCTCGATAATAACAGCTGCAGTAAAAACGAATATTTTATTAGGCATATATTCGATTATATATTACAAAATAAATTGTTTAAAACGATCTCATATTCTGCGAAATAATTTTAACCTGTCCGTTCAGATTAATTTTATCGTCTGTCTACCAATAACAATATGGATTTGGGGAGTGCAAAAACATGTATTCTAGGTGTAGACAATTAAAAATTTATTCTATATCACAGATGGACATACCAAATATTAAAATGTTGCAACCCATTTAATCTACAGAGACATGCTTATTATCGCGAGATTCTGAGAAAGATTCTACGCTGGATAACCCAAAAAAATTTACCATTCAATTTAGATATGTTAATATGCTCTTCATGGAGACAAAAATTAGCAAACATTCCTTATACTTCAAATGACAATGTAGATATTGATTTTCTCCTTCATATAATTAATCAAGAGGCTATTGATAACATTAATATATCCCTACAATCAAATGGGGAATCTCTCATTAAAAGAAAACGCTTATGTGAAAAGAAATATTCGAAGAAAAAAATATCTAGAGTAAAAAAAAGTTTTAACGACTAAAATTATACCATTATCTTCATCAAATGATGAAAAATTTGATGAAATTCTAGATACCTTAAAAATTAAAAAAATTATATGAAAGGTATTTATTATTGGAAATTTATTACATTATTAAGTGTCTAATGGGTATATGGTCACTCTGCTCCTTATTATATTTAATAGAAAATCAAAATTTTTTAGTATAAAAAGTGAAAGTATTTCATTATTGATAAGTTATCAGCAAAATTTTAACCATGATCCGTAATTTCATAAAGCACCATCTATTTTTTATCAATTTTTGGATTCGATAGCGTCGCCAAGGTTTTGACATATATATTTATAAAAGGTGTCTAAATAAAATGCAAAAAAATAAATTAGAAAACAAACTCACTATTTTGCTTAAAAATACAGGTAAAGCAATTTAGGTAAACCGGATGTTTAGAGCCTATAATGGCGCCAATATTTATTATTCTTTGTTAGTCCATTAGAGAATTTCATTACCTATAAAATGATACATTATAATATTTTTTACTATAAATAGTTTTTGAGATATAAGCATTTTAAAATTTTTACAGATTCCAAAGTGGCACTTTTTTGTACCTTTGAGCCCCTATATCTCGAGAACCAGGTGTGCTAGCGAGCTAAAATAAACGGCTTTCTCTACCTATCTAAATTATTCCAGAAATTTTTAACAATTTTAAAAGGGGTCGGCCGAATCGTGATCGATTTTACTTGGAATGGCCCTATAGCGAATGACTTATTAGCTCGATAATGTATAACAGCTGCAGTAAAAACGAATATATTATTAGGCATATTATCGATTATATCTTACAAAATAAACTGTTTAAAACGATCTCTCTGACGCAAATAAAGAATAATTGCGCTAAAAAGAATCGGTAGTAGAATAAGAATATGTAAGTCTGGTTGCGCTAAAACGAATAAGTAATAGGATAAGAATGTAAGTCTGGTTTCGTTTGCTTTAGAATAAATAATAACGATATCTCCAAATAATAATAAAAATGCGATTAAATTTATTCTTTTATTAGTGTTTGAATAAAACGCAAATATATATATATCAAGTCGTTAAAAAAGTAATTTTTATTAACAAGTAAAATTATTGCGTGCATAGAAAGTCAAAAACATTAAATATATATATATATATCTAGTAAATCAATTGATGGTTTGAGGCTTCGTATGTAGAAATAAAATAATATATTATTTAGTGAATGTTTTTGTATATGTAAATAGTCATAGTTTAAAGCTTCAATTAACTTTGTATATTATGATATTAAATTATATTATGCAACATGCACCTCCTCAAAAAAAAAATATAAACTAAAATTTATAATATAGGGAATATGAGCTCGCTTGGCATGCGGGAGGTAATTTAGATTTACTTATAAGAAGAAAATAATAATAATGCAAGAGGGGCTATAACAAACTTTGACCTTAAAATACAAATTGGTTAATCAAGTGGGAAAACATAGGGTAATAATGAGGGGACGGATTATGTATTATATTGATTTGAAAATATATGTATAATGGGGAAATGGCACCATAATTATACATAATAATTTTTTATGTAATTACCCTTAACAAAAGGTATAGATTACACTATCTATAGGTACAATTAACACTATAGGTGTCCAATAATCAATCAATATATTTGGAATAAAATTCATATAATGAAGAAAATTTCTAATGGGGAAATGGCACCATAGTTGTACATTAGTTTTTTATGTAATTACCCTTAACAAATGTATAGATTACACTATCCATAGGTACAATTAATACTATCGGTGTACAATCATCACTAAATATATTTGGAATAAAAATTAATATAAAGAATTGGTTAATTAAATGGGACAACATAGGGTAATAATGAGGGGACGGGTTAGGTATTATATTGATTTGAAAATATATGTATAATGGGGAAATGATATTGTTATTGTGTAATTAACAGCTGATAATAGGGAAAGACTGGGAAGGGGTTAACATATCATATATGTATAACGGAGAAATGGTACTGTTATTGTATATAAACAGCGGATAATGGGGGAAAGACTGGGAAGGGGTTAACATATCATATATGTATTTACAATTTATTGTAATGTTTTTATATTAAAACTATAAGTGACAGTCACCAATTTCTGTTTTGATCAATGTGCGCTCCACCTTATTATCTATTTTTATTTCCCAAATAACATTACTGATTCTCCCAATAACAATCCCTACACGCCATTCTTGACTGATGCCTACTTTGACAAAAACAGAGTTGCCAAATGTTAATTCTCTGAACTTTATTCTTTTAATTTTAGGTCGTATGTATATCACAGTCACTGGGTCATTCCATGTCAAATCAATCACTTTTCGGCCTGCCCCTTTCTTCGATGAAAAATCGTAGGCTGGTTATATATGTTCCCATTAGATTATAAACAAAATTTTAGCGGATTGGCAACTATATTAGCGAAGATATTCGGGGTTAAATGTCTAAAAAACGTCTTTTTTTGCTTTTTACTGATGTTAAATAACTAGTTTTTAATTTTAAACTAAATATGATCAAATATTGAATATAATATCAATAGCTAAGTTAATAATTGATGGTTATGGCGAAAACATCAAAATTAATTTTTGATAAAATATGGGTCATCTTATGGTCAGTTGAAAACTTGAAATTAATATTTCGAAATGTATATGATCTCCGATTTTTAATTTTTTTAAGAAATATTATCCGTTTACTATTTTTTTAATAATTTCTTCAACAATTTATTTTAAAAAATATTGCGATTTTTATACTTTAAAATAGATGGCGCTATATATAATAGTTTTAATATGTTAAAATTCATTTTTTTTATTGATTAAAAATATTTTAATGTATATATATCATACTAAGTCGATTACAATGTCCATTATATATATTTATTTGTAATTCAGATCATAAATTTTTAAAATCTTCACAAATTTAGCCTAATTAAGATAGTTTATAAATTAATTAAATCTTACTTCATCTAAAGGAATACAAAGGAATACAAAACCTGGCTAGCTTGTGAGATTTCTTCAGGAGATAATATATATGTTTGACTGGCGGGAGTAGAAGGATTGACCAGCGAGAGAATATGAGATTTAGGCAACACAAAAATATCACCTTTCAGAGGAAATTTAAATGAGGCTGAAGGTCCACAAGGCTGTAAAAATTGGATTTTTACTTCTTCATTTATATCATTTTTATCGATTATATATACTAACTACCATTTATCATCATATACACATGTTATATATCCATTAATATTTTAAAAATTAATTTTCTCATTTAAAAACGAAACTTGTTTTATATTATATTTTTTGGAATTAGAATATATTTTGGTTTTTAGTCTATTTTGATCAATGGGAATAACCCCGTGAATTTTTTGGGTTCCATGTATAAGCAGTGCATTAAATCTTTTACGAAGGGCTAATTCCTCTTCGATATATTCTTGATTGGATACATATTCAAATTGAATTCCATTAATATTTTCTTTAGCATAATTATATAATTTTAATGGAGTTAGGATTTGATTTTTATTTGGCCTTTGAAGACTAGCTCTGGCAACTAATCTTTTGACAGTTCCTTCGATACCGTCACATGCATTTTTGCCGTGAGCAGTGTCAAAGAAATGCCATTCGGCAGGAATATTAAATTCGTATTTATGAAGGCATATGTTCAGTAAAATTTTGCGATTCTTGTATTAAGACGCGGCTTCATCTGAAAAATATTTTTTTTTCTGGTTTAGAATTAAATTTGGATAAAATAACAAAATTTATATTTTTTAATTCTTCCCCAGATTTATATGCTACAAATAGATGTATAGTGGCCTGCACCTTGTTCCAATGAAATCCCTGAACTTCATCTTGTAAAATGAAGGAATAATTCTTAGAATAATCTAGAATTGTTAAAAATTCCCCATCTTTTAAATTTTTCTACATTTGTCATTAATTTCACATTCTGATGAATGGCGCAGACACAAACAGTTGTGTGCCACTAGCTCCAACTAAAATACAGTTTTTTGGTCTAAGTTCGGCAAATTTAGAGAATCTAATTGATATGGGTATTCTTCCTTAAACATCTTGAATATTTATTTAAGCTTATTTAATATAAGTCTTTGGACTGATTCTTTCTCGCCTTTAACAGATACACAATCTTTTATTCCTGGCATGACTCTTCTCTTCTCTTCTCTAGAGTTATTTCATCAGAACTATAATTTTGTTTATTTTTATTGCTTAAAAATTTTTTCAAAATCTTCGAAATTTTCTTTATCTCTGGTTATTTTAATAATTTAAGATAATGACAATTTCATAACATTCTTGATCTTGATGGGTATGACTTAGTCTGGGGGGGGGGGGGGTGGAGGTTTGGGGGTAGGCCTGGTAATTAATGAGATTTTCGATTTTTCCCTTAATAATTTTCCTGCATTCCTTTAATCCTGCTTTTTTGTTCGTGTGCTAGTCGGATTTTTTAATTATTTTTAATTTACATTGAAATATTAAAAAAATTATTAAAATTTTTTATCCTGGGAATATCTCAGGGGAATAAGGTTTACAAAGTTATATAATAGAATTTTATGATATATTATACATTAAAATATTTTTAATCAATAAGAAAAATGAATTTTAACATATTATAACTATTATATATAGCGCCATCTATTTTTTTAAAGTATAAAAAACGCAATATTTTTTTAAATAAATATCCAGCCATGCTAATTGTTGAAGAAATTATTAAAAAAATAGTAAGCGGATAATATTTCTTAAAAAAATTAAAAATCTGACATATATACATTTCTAAATATTAATTTCAAGTTTTCAACTGACCATAAGATGACCCATATTTTATCAAAAATTAATTTTGATGTTTTAGCCATAATTATCAATTATTAACTTAGCTATTGATATTAGATTCAATATTTGATCATATTTAGTTTTAAATTAAAAACTAATTATTTGACATTAGTAAAAAGCAAAAAAAGACGTTTTTTGGACCTTTAACCCCGATTATCTTCGCTAATATAGTTGCTAATGGGCTAAAATTTTGTTTATAATCTAATGGGAACATATATAACCAGGCTACAACTTTTTATCACAATTGAAAGGGGTCGGCCGAAAATCTTGCTTTATTTGCTCATTTGACATGGAATAACCCCACTGTCCTTCAAAAAACTCCATTTCCATCTTAGTTCCTTGCCGAATAATCTAAAAGCAGGTGAAGTTTTGGTTGCCGAATGTGTGGTATTGCGATAATTTAATAACACCTCTTCCAATAACCTATCATCCCAACCACCTAATTTATAAATCATATCCTTAGCTGAGCGTACCTCTCTTTCAGCCATACCATTTGAAGATGGATGGTATGCAGGAGTAAATATATGTGTTATACCTTTTTTTAATAGAAAATTCTTAAAATCATACGACCTAAAAGCTAGTCCATTATCAGAAACCAACTCTACCGGGTAACCAAATCTAGAAATTATATTATTTAATACCATAATCGTGGTATTAGTAGTAATATTTTTAACCTTGATAATCTCAAGCCATCGAGAGTACCCATCAATTATTACTAATCCATAATAATTCTTAATGTGTCCAAAAAAATCAATAAAAATACGATACCAGGGTCTGCTCTGATCTACCCAATGATTATTTCTAACCCTTGGTAATTTTGGAGCATTTACCATGCACATATTACACCTAAAAACCATTTCCTTGATGTCTCTTTTAACCCAGGCCACCAAAAATATCTTTCCATAATATCAATCATCCTAGACAACCCTATATGTCCCTCATGAAGAACATTTAGAATCTCTTTTCTTAGCGATTGGGGGATAACAATCTGCTCTCCCTTAAAAATACAATCATTTTTAATAAACAACAACTTACCTAACTCCATATATACTTTAATCTGTGTGAAATCTCCCGCTTCATTCAAAATAAATTGTTTAACTTTGATTAGTTCTAAATCTACTACAGTCTCTCTTTTTATCATATCTAAATTATTCAAAATTCTCTGGTCATTTAAATCATTATCAATATTAAAAAAACAAATAACATCTTCCTTTATTAACCTAGATAACCCATCAGCAATAAATTGATCTTTTCCCCTCCTATAATTAATGTCAAAATCAAACCCGGCTAAACAAAAAGCCCATTTCTGTAGCCTTGGCGACATATTGTAAAGTTTAACCGGATCTGTTCCAAACAAATTAACTAGAGGTTTATGATCCGTAAAAATTTTAAAATTCCTCCCTACTACATATTCCCTCCATTTCTTAACAGCCACAACAACCGACAATCCTTCTTTCTCAATAATCGAATATCTTTTCTCAGCACCCGTCCATGCTTTTGACATAAACTCAATCGGCCTTTCAAGACCATCCTCTTCAACATGAAATAAAACAGCACCCATACCCTTATTAGAAGCATCAGTAGAAATAAATAAATTTTTATTCCTGTCATAATGTGCAAGAATTGGTGCATTGCACAATCTTTCTCTAATCTCATCAAAACTAGTTTTTTCATTAATTCCCCAATAAAATTTTTTACTCTTTTTAAGCAATTCATATAAATTAGATGTCAATTTAGAAAAACCTTCTCTGAACCTTGAATAATAATTCATCAGACCCAACGAATGCAATTCTTCCTTACTCTTAGGTTCAGTCATGGTACTTATCGGATCAATCTTTTCTTTAATTGGCTGTATACCTTTGTAACTTATCAAATAACCTAAATACTTAATACTCTCTTTGCAAAATTCACTTTTTTTTTATATTTCCAATCAAACCAAAATCCATCATTCTTTGAAATACCTTTTTCAATTTATTAAAATGATCTTCCTTATCCTTACCAAAAATTAATAAATCATTTAAATAATACATAACCCCGTTAATGTCAGCAAAAATTTCATCCATGGTCTTTTGGAAATAAGCAGTCGACACTGTAAGTCCAAAAGGTAATCTATTAAATTGAAAAAGACCTTTATGGGTTGAAACGGTTAAAAATTTGAAAGTTTCTTTAGAAATAGGTATTTGCAAATAAGCCGAGGAAAAGTCTATTTTTGAAGATAATCTGCCTTTTCCGACCTTAGCAATAATGTCACTTATCCTTGGCAGCGGATATTCAAACCTTTCTAGCTGTGGATTAACAGTGACCCTAAAGTCAGCACAAACTCTCAAAGCATTATCCTTCTTTTTAACCAAAACTAATGGTGTCGCCCATTGGGAAAATATAACAGGGGTTATTATGCCCTGTTGGCACCATTGTTCTAGAATGTTACCTAACTCTTCTAATTCAAACGGTACTCTCCCGGCCTTCAAAAATCTTGGTTTAAAATCATCTTTTAATAAAATATTTATTTTTAAATGTTTTACTTTGCCTATTTTATTATGAAAAACACAATCACCTTTTAACTAAATTTATCATAATTAAAATCATAACAATTTTTTTAAATAAACATTGACTGAATAACCAAATTCCCTCTATCAAATCTGTCATTATTTTTACAAGGATTGTTAAAAGTTACAAAATTTAGCCTATATCCTAACTTATTAGTATGGTAAAATCAAAATTGAATCTAATCAAATCAAATTCTTTGAACTAATCTAGACCACATAAAGGTGGTCCCTCCCCTTCCAAAACATAAAAATCTAAATATTTAATCGTATTTAGAAATGACCTTACAATTAATAACTTTACCAATGACTGTGATAGGCGACCCTTCATACGAGAATAATTTCTTCGAACAACTTTTCAACTCCACATCTTCATCCTTCGCAAGCTTTTCAAACTCTTTCATGGGCAAGGATGACACCGGAGAACCAGTATCTATCATCAAAGAAAAATCATAATTATTAATTTGAAGGTCAATCATAATATCATTAATAAAATTAATTTTATTTCTTGGCCTTAAATTATAAGGTGTTTGTATTAGAGGTCTGCATTGAGCGGGTTTTTGGACCAAAAGCCCGCCTATCTAATGTTTTAAAAAAAATTTCGCCCGCCCAGCCCGCCCATAGTGTTCAAAAAATATATACCCGCCCGCCCCGCCCATTTGTCTAAAATTCCTTACACGCCCGCCTGCCCGCTCATTAGTCTAAAATTTTTTACCCGCCCGCCCATTATTTATAAAAAAATTTTAACCCAAGCCCGCTTATAAAATTTAATTATCATTCTTTCATTTTTTTAAGCATCTAATAAAAATATTTCAGCATTACACCTCTACAAAAAGTTTATAATTTATGAAATTGATATAAGTATAAAAATAATCAATGTAAATTATGGACAATTTATTTGATCTAATTGAATATTTATGAAAAAAATATAAATATAAATGTAAAATTAATATTATATGTAAACATGTGCGCCGCCGGTCAAATGCGCCGCCGCCGGTAATTCTGACCACGCCAACGCCGCACGCCAAAAAAGTGTCGGCGCTCAACACGCCGCCGCCGATGTAAAAATATGGCGGCGTGGCGGCGTGATACATATTTTTCATTATTAATTTATTTTATATGTTATTTATGAATTGTAATTAGAAGAAAAATATTAATTATTTTTTGAATTATTTAAAAATGTGATTTTAATTAATAAATATTATTTGATATAGATTTCCATATCCGCTCACTTTGGGCAGGTTTGTGACCAATTTGCTAGATAAAATAAGATTAGGACATTAAATTTGAAAAGGTAATTCTATATTTTATTCTTTTAATTTTTGATGCTTCAAATAATTTACAACTCGTTATATAAAATTTATTTTCTATCATAATAGGAAATTTTAATAATGATTTTTATTTTGTTGCCATTATAACATATATAAAAAAACCAGGACTAAAACAATTATAATGGATGCAGCATTGCAATACTTTGTAACAAAATATATTATATCCTTGCAAGCAAAGCCTTCTTTTGCTTGGAAACATTTTGGATCCTTAATATTAAAAATTGACACAAATAATAAGAGTACCAGTGTTACTACAGATAAAGTCTTTTGTAATATATTTGCAAATAGCACTTGATAAAGATGGTGAGGATGAAAATAATTATAGAGTAAATTTTTTGATTATTTTAAAAATATTTGTAATTTTTTTAATTAGTTATCCAATCAAATCTTTTTCAAAAAATATCAGCACATCAAATATAATAAAACATTTACTTGACAAACATGTTTATCATGTAAAGAAGAAATACCTAAACAAAATTTAAAGTTATTTTTCAAACCCATAAGATACAACTGATCAAAATGGATTCTGGTAAAGAATTATGTTCTCATGTGTTGCAAGGATTTAATGTCATTCTCTTCTATAAATAATATTGGAATGCAAGATTTTCTAAAGGTTATTTGTAAAATCATTATAATTTTTTATAGGGCAAGGGCAATCTTAATTTTTATTATAACTATTAATATATTTAATTATTTTATAACATCCCACATTTAGAATTTTTTACGACATAATATTTTTATTATTAACTTTTTATTATATGGAAATATAGCATTATTTCAGATGCCAAAGAATTATCATATAGAACTACACTTAGCCGGAGTGGATTAGATGATGTGTATTTATAAATGAAAGCATACATATGCCAACATAATACAGGTCCTAAATTTTGTGCTATAACTTTTGATATGTGGACCGACAAATATAGACGGCAAAATTATATCACCTTTACATTTCATGAAATAGATAATAATTTTAATATTGTATTTTATACATTGGCGACACATCATGTCACTCAAAAACATACCGCTGAAACTATTCTTTCCGAAATAGAAAAAGTTGAAAATGAATTTGATTTAGGGTCCAAGAAAATTCAAATGGTAACGGATGCAGGACCCAATATAAAGAAAAGTGTTCGTCTAGGAGAATATGACCATCATTTATGTTTGGGGCATGGATTACATAATCTAGTGACAGTCGATGGAATAAAAAAAAGTTAATAAAATAGAAAATCTCATTAAAAAGTGAGAGAAGTTATAGTTGCCTTAAGATTCAAAACAGTGGATTTTGAATAAATAAACGATATAGAGAATAGAAAATGTTTTGAATCGATATCATATATATCGGATATTTTAGATTTGGATGATAATGATTCTTTTTATGAAGATCGTTTGGGTTTTGTGATGATAGTGTAAATCAAAAATCATATGAGAAAAAACAAAAAACCTTAAAATTATATGTGCCCGTTGGTATAGTTGGTGCATGAACTTTTAAATTTTCTTAAAACCTCCAAAAAAAACTGTTGAATTTTTATCTGTCCAAAAAGGAGTAACTATAAATTTTGCCTTATTATTTCGTAGTGAAATTAATATGATAGTCCTCCCATAGCATCCCTTAAACAAAATAGTGCTTACTAAATTTGATCATAGATTTCCAATAACCGATCTTCAGGTACTATTTTAAAATACATAAATTATTTTTATATATTATTTCTCTTTCTTTTATTAATTTACTTAGGTGTTAGGAGCACTTTTGGATCCTCGTTTTCAATCAATAAACATAGTAAATGAATATTTAAAGGAAAAAATATTACTCCGGTTGAATTTTCATGTCAACACGCTACCTCTCTACGGCCTTACACGGACGAATTAAACGAATATGAAACGACGGAAGTTGCTTCAAAACTCGATTATCTTAAGTCATTGGCTACGAAACATTCATTTATTCAAAACAATAACCTGGAACAACAACACTATTTAACTAGTTTAGAAAAAAAGTGTTATTCATTATTTTCGCCTTATAATTTGGAGATAAAAGATGTCTTCGATTTTTGGAAGATAAGAGCATTGGATCTTCCTAAACTCAATATTAGGTAGAAAGATGCTGTGCATTCCAGCTACGAGCACACCCAGCGAGCGTGTATTTGCTGGGCTCACTCTGAACTCTAAAAGATCATTATTATGTCCTTTAAATCTTAATAAAATAATATTTATTCATGATAATTATAACTTAATAAAATCATTAAATTATAGTTATAAACATAATAAAGTATAAATTTTATTTTAAAAGTGTTTCCAATGAATTTATAAATATAATTAAAAAAATTTAAGTTAGAAAAATATTAGACGCCGACGCGCCGCCGCCGATTTTTGTGGCGGCGTCTAAATTGATTCGCCGCCGCCAGCCTATCATTTTAAAAAAAGAAACGCCGCCGCCGAAAATGCTGTCAGCGCACATGTCTAATTATATGTAATTATAATGCAAAAATAATAATGAATCGACATTTTCTGGATTCAAACACGTTCTTCTTTGTTCAAAAATCTTCTAGCAATGCTAAATCCGCGTTCGGAAGAAGCACTAGTTGCAGGAATTGCCAATATAAGAAAAAAGTTTTATTGTTGTGTTTATTACATAATATAGTTAGGTATATGTTCTTCACTTAAAAAAAACGATTGGTACAATAAAAAAAGAAATGTTGTTATAGATCATTTAAACAATTATTTTTTTTAGTTTGTTTTTGAACAAAAATTTTAAATCTCCTTAACCCGCCCGCCCATTGTTTAAATTTCTTAACCCGCCCGCCCAGCCCGCCCACTTAGATGGGCAAGCGTGGGCGGGCGGGCCGAAACCCCACCCAATGCAGACCTCTAGTTTGTATCATATCCGTCTTTTTGAAATTGTTATAATTGCTGTTGTTGTTGCTGCTGTTGTTGTTGCTGCTGTTGTTGTTGTAGATCCTACCATTATGCTTGTTTTCATTCCATGTCATATAGCATTGTGCACCATATCTATCCCTTTTCTCCATGTATCTTTTTCAATGAAGGACTTTTTATTAATAATCTCCAATGATTGACATTTGACAACAATCTCCTCAATGATAATCAAGTCTGTCGTGTTTTCTTCTATCAATCTTGTTTTTAATCTCTCATTGTGACAATTAATAATGAATTGAACCGCTATCAATTCTGAATTAAGGCCAGATCCGCACGCCTTCAGCCTATCCAGATATTCTCTGGATGACTCTAATCTATCTGGTTTAGCACTAAAAACTTCCATTATACGCGTAATTTTGTTCTTTTCAACTTTTTTTTGTATTAAATCCTTCATTTGCTCATAAGATAAATTATCAATCGAATCCATTATACTCACCGCCAAATCTTTATTTATTGTCTCGAAAAGTTTATATTTCTTAGTGGGTTCATCAGTTATGTTTTCGGCAATAAATTTTAGGTCAAGGGTTTTGAGTAAGACTTTTATGTTATTATTTCCATCCTCCACCATGACGCAAATAAAGAATAATTGCGCTAAAAAGAATCGGTAGTAGAATAAGAATATGTAAGTCTGGTTGCGCTAAAACAAATAAGTAATAGGATAAGAATATGTAAGTCTGGTTTCGTTTGCTTTAGAATAAATAATAACGATATCTCCAAATAATAATAAAAATGCGATTAAATTTATTCTTTTATTAGTTTTTAAATAAAACGCAAATATATATATTAGTCGTTAAAAAAGTAATTTTTATTAACAAATTATCGCGTGCATAGAAAGTCAAAAACTTCAAATATATATATATATCTAGTAAATCAATTTTAAGGTAAATCAATTGATGGTTTGAGGCTTCGTATGTAGAAATAAAATAATATATTATTTAGTGAATGTTTTTGTATATGTAAATAGTCATAGTTTAAAGCTTCAATTAACTTTGTATATTATGATATTAAATTATATTATGCAACACTCTCTTTCTGCATAATATTTTTAACTTGTGCGTTCAGGTTAATTTTAAATAATTCAACCCATCTGCAGCTTATTAAGTTATCGTCTGTCTACCAATAACATTCTGGATTGGAGAGTGCAAAATCATATATTCTAAGTGCAGATCAATTAAAAATTTATTCTATATCACAGATGGACGTACCAAATATTAAAATGTTGCAACTCATTTAATCTACAGAGACATGCTTATAATTGCGAGAATCTAAGAAAGATTCTACCCTGGATGACCCAAAAAAAATTACCATTCAATTTAAGATATATGCTTTTCATGCCGACAAAAATTAGCAAACATTCCTTATACTTTAAATGACAATGTAGATATTGATTCTTCCCCTCATATAATTAATCAAGAGGCTATTGATAACATTAATATATCCCTACAATCAATTGTGGAATCTCTCATTAAAAGAAAACGCTTATGTGAAAAGAAATATTTGAAGAAAAAAATATCTAGAGTAAAAAAAGTTTTAACGACTAAAATTATACCATTATCTTCATCAAATGATGAAAAATTTGATGAAATTCTAGACCTTAAAAATTAAAAAATTATATGAAAGATATTAATTATTGGAAATTTGTTACATTATTAAGTGTCTAATGGGCATTTACCCACTCTGAACCTCCGTTTATTTAATAGAAATTCAACATTTTTTAGTATAAAAAGTGAAAATATCCGGTTATTGATAAGTTAGCAGCAAAATTTTAATCATAATCCGTAATTTCATAAAGCGCCATCTATTTCATTCAATAATTTTTGGAGTCAATAGCGTCGCCAAGGTTTTGATATCGTATATATATTTAGCAAAGGTGTCTAAATAAAAAGCAAAAAAAAAATTTCCAATATAAATTCCCTTTTTTTTGCTTAAAAACACACGTAAAGCAAAATTGGTAAACCGGAAGTTAACGGGACAAATTGGCGCCAATTTTTATTATTTTTTGTTAGCTCTTTAGAGATTTATTTTACCTATAATTTGATATATTATATAATTTTTTACTATAAATAGTTTTTGAGATATAAGCATTTTAAAAAATTTTACAGATTCCAAAGTGGCTCTTTTTTGCACCTTTGAGCCCCTATATCTCAGGAACCAGGTGGGCTAGCTAGCCAAAATAAACGCCACTCATTTTCTTAACTATCTAAATAATTTCAGAAATTTTTAACAATTTTAAAAGGGGTTTGCCGAATCGTGATCGATTTGACGTGGAATAGCCCCATTGCTCTTCCTGACATTTACCGTTGGGGTTGCCCATGGCACCCTAGTAGAGAAATCGATAAGCTCCAAAATTTTCGCAGCAAAAAGGCTATTCACTTCTAGTTCAATCGCTCTGCGTAACGGAAAAAGCACTCTACGAGCTTGGTACCATTTTGGAACAGCCCTATCTTTTAAAGTCGCACTTCGAAATTACATATCAACCCCGGTTTGCCGTCAATAACAACTATGAACTCTTTAGCTAACAAAGACCCCATTGAGTTATCCGTTAGTGAGATCCTCGGCCTTTGGGGGCACCAATTGTATTCGAGCGGAGCATCGTTGAGCTGGTAACGACTTGATATTATTGGTCTTCTTTTCGTTTTGAAAATCTGTTGTATGCTTACCTGTCTCGGTAACTCAAACCCAAATGCTAAAATTCATGAACTCAAACAGAAGTAGGTCATTTGACTTTATTATAATAACTGATAATTTACGAATTTCCTTCCCCACTTGTACACGAACCATGGCTTCACCCATTAGATCCAAAGGCACATCTCCATAGGCTGATTATAAGTTTGTGGAAGATGTTGGTGGTTTGCCAATTTTCTTCCAAATATTCTATCTTATTAGAAGCTTGTGCTCATGTATCATAGTCAAACGTGATACAAAGTCCATTTATTTTGGCTGTAATCTTTGCCCTTTTATTTAATCCCCCAGTCCAAAGAATATTTATTGAATCACTTGAAAGTGTGGTTTCACTGAGTTTAATTTTCGATATACAGGCTTACTATGGTTGAATGCTACGAAGGGTCCGGTTCTTTGGCACTATAAACATGTTTTGTCTTTAGCTGGGCATAAATATCTTTCATGCCAGCCGGCACATTTCTTACATTTATTATCATAAAACTTGCCATAAGGGTTCCTGTAAGTATTATCTCTCTTCGCACACTCTTGTGAGTTAGACATTTTATGTTTGCCATATAGCGGTCTGACATTATTCACAAGATCTTTCTTAATAGCCATTTCGTTCTGAGCTCTTTCCGTTGCCGTGGCCATATCTAACACAAACTGGAAAGTCAGAGGTTTTTTGTTCACACCCAATGCTAAAGGATATTTAACCCTAAGTTTAACTTCGAGACCTGGTAGATCCATAACCGCAACCAATTGATCTCTTAACCGGCCGTCAACTTCTGACAGCCTAAAACAACACGCTTTCGTAGTTATTTTGATCCTATTGGTGAACTCTCCAATTGGTTCGTTCTCATTCCTAATTAACCTTATAAAGTCTAATCGACTACCAAAGATGGTTTTATTCTGCTTAAAGTATGTAGTGAAACACTCCTTATCTTTTCAAATTTAGTCGTTAGAATGGCTTCAGGAAATAAATATTTTTCGAGAATATCAATGCCCTCAGTGTCAAAACTCACCATGAACAGGTCCTTATTCTCTTGCTCGGTGCCAGTTTTTTAATCTCATTGTTGCGCCCCAAAACACCATTTACTTGATATTTTTCCAATTTGTCTATTATAATAGTATTGGCTTGGAGCATAATTTACCAAAATTAATAACTATTTTCTTACTTGTTTTAATTAGAATATTAGAATCCTCGTTGCCACTTTAATATTTTGGTCATCATTTGCACTTTAGTAATTTAGTCATCATTTACACTTTAGTAATTTAGTCATCATTTACATTTTATTTATTTTTATAATTCAATCACAATTCTCATTTTATTTATCAATCGTAATACAAGGAAGTCTTGAGATATGTGATGTCAATAATCTTTTAGGAAGTTAACCAATACCTATTATATTAATCGCAAATATATAAATAATCATATCTAAATGTATATCACATAATATGTAAATAGAATATTACAATAAATTACTCCTTACATCTATCTTTCTATTAAAAAATTAACATTATTAAATCATACGTGGAAAATCATTAGATAAAATGAAGGAAATTCACAACGAAAGATTTCTATTGAGCTTCAAATTAGGTTCCATTTTCAATAAGACATCAATTTCTCAAAATTTTCCATTATGTACCAAATTAAATATTTCTTTGAACCATAAATTTGCATTTAATTAATATCAATTATTCATTAACATAATTTTATCATTTTCCTTTTGCAAATTCATTCACCACCTATTTTTGTTGTCAAATATAAAAATTCATTCAGGGTTGGGCCAATTTTCAGAAAATTATATCCCGGATACAGATCCCTTTTAAAATTTTATATTTAAGAAACTAGATACTTAGGAAATATTTATATAAGATACTTGTATCTTATTTTCACAAAGTATTGAAATACAAGATACCATTTTTAAAACTTTAATTAATCAAAACTAGGGCGTCGCCCTAGTCTGGTCTTCGGCCGAGGAGAATCTAGCATTGGAATCACAAATGGCACAGAATAAAAGATAGCCATGAATCACAAATAGTGGTGAGTAACAAATACGATGAATCACAAAGCATGAGATGTCAAAGTTTTATAAAAAATTATAATACAATACAGGTATGGGGTAGAGTAGGTAAATTTAAAAATAAATTAATGTATCGCGATAATATAAATGAGTGTTTATCAATCACTTATTTATTGAGCAGGAACAATGATAAATAAAAATTAGAGAAATATTTACTAATATTATTTAAAATAGTATATTGCGAATAAAGGCGAATATTGTTCGGGGAACCATTTCTCAAGTTATTCCTAGTAGGATTAAAATAAAATATTATTCGGAGAGACCAATCGACAAACTTTTAAAAAAATAGGATCCTTGTGAATAGATATAGAATAATTTACATAATATAAATATCGTACTATGTATTGTTTTTTTGGAGAAAATGTAAAATGATATTTAAATAATAAAAATAGAAAGCCAGGAATCGTCTTTTTTAATGAGTTATACAAAATTAGCAGGAATGAAGAGGAGTATTGTTAAAAAAAGTAGGATCCTTAAGAATACATATATATTTTTAATTGAATAAAAAATATTGTAATATATATCGTCTTTTTGGAATAGATATAAAATCCTATATAATATTATAATAAAAATTATGTACTATGTATATTTTTTTGTTAGTTAGACAAAATAATCTGTAGGGATAATAAAGTATTATTCGGCCCGACAAAATGTCAAGCTTTAAAAATTTAGTCTCCTTAAGAATAGACATAAATTTATTTAAATGATAAAAGTAATGTACTATGTAAATTTTTCTGTGAGTTTAAAAAATATTCATCAGAGATAAAAAGGTATATTTTTCTGCCCGACAAAATGGATAGCTTTAAAAATAGGTAGGATGCTTAAAATAGATATTTAAAATATAAAAAAAATATACTAAATATTCTTTCTTATTCGTATAAATCGGGATTAATCGGATACAACCTAACGATACACACATTGGTTGTAGTTCATGTTTTATCATTGGCCATAATCTTTAGTTTATGAGGAGAACAAATCCGAGATATAGCCACATATAGCTGTCCACGTGAATAAACAGGATGAGGTAAATAGTTGCCAACTTTGTTCAACGTTTATCCCTAAGCTAACTAATTGTCATGACAAAAGCTGGTCTCACGAGAAATTAGCGGGGCTTAATAGAAAATGGTAAGCTAGAATCAGTTGGAATTAAACTTATTCTAGGAATGAAAACTTTAATGCTGAGAAAGCTACCATAAACAAATTCCTCTTCAAACAATATTGTAATTGAAATTATGACCCATTACTAGAATTGAATTTACTTGAATACTGTTGAATTGAATTTAGAAGAGAATGATTTAAAGAAAATATGTATTTTTATTTTTTGATATCTAAAATTCATAATTTGTTTCAATATAATATAATTTACTTTACACTTTAATGAAAATTTTAGTGACCCATTAGAATTGAATTTACTTGAATACTTTTGTGTTGATTGAATTTAGAATAAAATGATTCGAAAAAAATATTTATTTATTTATTTTTTTTTTTTGAAATTGATAAATAAATGAATAAGAATAATTAAATACGTAAGGATGACATGACGTAGCGATGACATGACGTCAGCCGTAGCGAGGACATCGGAAAATTATAATTATGCTAAAATATAAATTTATAAAAAATA
This sequence comes from Gordionus sp. m RMFG-2023, assembly GCF_954871325.1. NCBI lineage: Eukaryota > Metazoa > Nematomorpha > Gordioida > Chordodea > Parachordodidae > Gordionus > Gordionus sp. m RMFG-2023. The sequence goes on along the minus strand of NC_088775.1, from coordinate 46,627,147 downwards.
TGAAAATAAATTGCAGAAAATTACAAATTTGTTATATAAGATGATATATTTTTAAAAATTGAAAACAATATCAGAATAAAAAATTTATTTGTAAATATCAATAAATCAACCATAAATCAGCATTATATATTAATATTATTAATTTTCAAGCAATTTGTCATTTATCCTTTGACGATTTGGTCTGTTGACCATATTAGCTAAGCTGAATAATCGTTCAACGGGGGCAGAGGATAGTAATATTGTGTAAAATTTATTAAATATTTTTTAAATATAATTATAACTATTTACCATATTTATTAATTGAAGATTTGCTGACATTAATTTCAATATTATTTTTAAAAATAATTAAAGCTTCGTATAGTGTTGTTAAACGGCTCATTTTGAGCCGATTTTTAAAAACGGCCAACTCAATATTTTATCTAGAATAATATTAAGCAAACCTGAAAATTTTGTTTATAGAAGGAACAAAAATTTGGACATCTACTAGCGAAATCTCGAGGCTTAGACAATATTTTTCTGGGTAAAATATTGAGTTAGCCGTTTTTAAAAATCAGCTCAAAACGAGCCGTTTAACAACACCATCGTGTATTAATAAATCCTTATGATTTTTTTTTAATTTTTCATCACCAAACCAACGATTTTTAAAGTAGTGGTTATAATTAAATATTTGATATTTTTTAACGAGATTTAATATTGGAGCTGGTTCGCCATAATAATTGATTTCGCCTTGTATTGTCAATCGCTATAGCTTATTGGGAGATTATAATGCAATATTCTTCTAAATATTGCATTGTAATATCTTAGTTTTATTCTAATTATTTACATAGTTTTGGCAGTTAGCTTTTAAATTTTAATAAACTAATTAGACTTAGAGGTCTGCATTGGGTGAGATTTTAGCCCTCCCGCCCATTTAAATGGGCACGCGGATCAAAGCTTTTAAAATAACGGGCGAGCAGGTGAGCGGGTTATGTAAAATTTTAAGCTGGATGGGCGGGCGGGTTAAAACTTTTATTTGTTATTTAAATTTATTAAAGTAAATATTAAAAAAAATATCTGAAATTTCAACATTTTAATACCAAAGTACTGATCATTAAGGATGTTGTCGGAAAAAAATAATTAGGTAAAAAAAATCGAAAACATGTTGAATTTGATTTGCATGTAAGAATATAACATCAATGTTGAAAATCTGATTTTACCCGTTTCCCCAAAAGCAATGGGAATTCGATTAAAGATTATTGAATTATAAATGAAATTCACGTCAAAATTAAACAACAACAAATTAGAAGATGTGGTTGTTAAGAGGAGAGCATTACCTAATGACATATTAAGATATTCAATTCTTTAAGTAACGAGTTTTAGTATGTTAGCAAAATTTTAGCTGTTTAGTTTTAGTTTACAATTTATAAACAATTAATTTAAATTACTTTTTTTTAAATATTACTGGTTTCACTTTTTATTTAAATATCTCACTTAAGTAGAGAATATACTCAAACGGATATCCTACTTTGATGGAAACGACAAGAAAATTTTTTATTAATATTGGCATTTCCAGCAACCAGTACTTTTTCTAAACAAGTAATTAGCATTGCTGGAAAGTTTTTAATATTAATAAATAATTATTTTATATTATTACATAAATATTTTATTAGATCAGATAAATTCCTTATCCGTAATTTAAATTAAATATTTTTTTATGCTTAAAATAACAATTTCCTAAATTATAAAACTTTTTTTATAGGGATGTAGCTATAAAACTAAATCGTTTTTTTTTATTAGATGCTTAAAAAAAATTGAAGGAATGAGCTTATTTAAATCTATATTATAATTTTCCGATGTCCTCACTACGTCATCGTGACGTCATGTCATCGGTACGTATTTATTTTTATTTTTTTTATTTGTTGATTTTATTTATTTATTTTATACAAACAGATGTTAATAACATTTTATCACATTTGATTTTGCAAAAATGGATAGATATTTATAAATAATACTGCTTGGACGGTTCAATAAGTTAATCATTTTCCTTGAATTCCATCGGAGTGCCAGTTATTTAAAAAAATTCTCTAAATAAGGGCACTCTAGGATTTTCATGTGAAACAGGCTGAAGGCTATGAACCATACAAGTATATAGTAAATCTTAAAATAGGAATATCTTTTAAAATAATGATAATAACTTAATCAAAGTTTCCTTTTCACTGATTTCATAAGTTAAATATTAGAAGAAGTAAGATTATTAAATTAAGCTAAATTCTTTTAAAAAAAAGAAAAGATATATACTCTTTTAACACTTACATATCACTTACACTTTTCACTCCATACTCTTCATTATAATATCACAAAACCTTTCAGGCAACTAATCCTTACAATTGCCTTATTCACTTATATCTGTTTGTTTTCTGAAGTTTAAATATTTAAATAAGAATATTAAATTAAGTTAATTATACTAAATGTTTTATCTACTCTATAAATTAAGTAAGAATATTTAATTAGGTTAAAGCGTTGTGTAAATTTAATCAAGAAAGTGTTAATTTAGGAAATTTGAATGCAGGTTGATCTTATGTGGTTCAAAAACATTATGACCAATGTAAACTGGGTTACTCTTTAACACTTACTTTCACTAAGTATCACTAAATATCACAAAATTTCAAGCAACTACTTCATATAAATTGCCTTATTCAATCACATTTCCCTGTTTTGAAAATTTTAAATATTTGAATAAGTCTATTAAATTGTGTTAAATTAAACTGAATATGTGGTTCAAAAACATTATGATCAATTAAACTGGGTTACTCTTTAACACTTACTTTCACTAAGTATCACTAAATATCACAAAATTTCAAGCAACTACTTCATATAATTTGCCTTATCCACATTTCCCTGTTTTGAAAATTTTAAATATTTGAATAAGTCTATTAAATTGTGTTAAATTAAACTGAATTTCTCTTCACATATTAGGGCAGACGTTATTTTGTCATATGTTATTATTTTTATAAAGTAATATATTTTACCCGTAGACTAATTGGTAAATCACATTAATTATAAATTTAATATCACTGGGCTTGGTTTCAAAATTATTAGGGATTGAGGTGGGCTTGAGAAGATCTTTTTAAATTATTAAGATCTTGGATGCTTGGATATTTTTTCCAGATATTGTAGGCTTGAACCTATATTGGGATTTTTTAATGTTAAATGTTAGACTTATGTTAATATTTTTATAAAGATATATATTTTAACTCAAAGAATAGTTTTCAGTAACATAAATTTAGACTGATTATGCTATGCCGACAACATATGTATCTCTATTAAAGATATCACTAACATTCACTATTTTAACAAAAGTCTCAAATAATATGGGAAAAATCAAAATTTAAAAAATACTAAAATTCTCTTTTCCCTTTTAATTTCTTTTATTATCTTCCCCTTTCTCGTCATTTCCCTTTCCTATCTTCACTTTTTAATTTTCTTTTTCTTTACCTTCCTTTCCCTTTTAATTTCCCTATTTTCTTTCCATTTAATTTTCTCTTATTTCCCTACCTCAGGCTACACACTCCAGCCGAAGCTATTATCAAAAAATAAAAATCATTCAATTCTTAATTCAACTTATATTCAAGCAAAAAAATTATACTGGGTTATATGACGTGAAGCACAATACAATCTACCAAATGCAAAATTAAGTTATTCATCTATATATACTAAAAATGCTTATACTTTTCATTTTAGAATACATCTATTTTAGCTTCTGATGGATGATATTCCTACTATTTCTAGAGAGGTTATCGATATTGACTCCTCTTCAGGTTTAATACATTAATATGTTTTTTAATTATTCTTTTGTTTTTATTTTAGATAACAAGCCATGTCCTAACCTCACTTAATGTTTGTACAGGTGGTGATTTATCCGTCATTAATAAAAGAAAAAGATGGCAGGTCAATCAAAAAAAGAAATGGTCCAGGGATCGTGAGGCCCTACAAAATCTACTAACAACGCAAAATAAAGTTAGCCTTATATATATATATATTAAAAATGCATAAATGTTTTTTTATACTCTTTTATATTATAGAATACATCTATTTTAGCTTCTGATGATGTTCCCACTATTTCTAGGGAGTTGAACCTAATATTGACTCCTCTTCAGGTATTGCATTTATATTTTTTATATTATTCTTTGTTATTATTTTAGATAACAAACCCTGTCTTAACCTCACTTAATGATTGTACAGGTGGTATATTGACTCCTCATCAGGTTCAATGCATTTATTTTATTTATTTATTCTTTTGTTTTTATTTTAGATAACAAGCCATGTCCTAACCTCAGTTAATGATTGTATAGGTGGTGATTTATCCGTCATTAATAAAAGAAAAAGATGGCAGGTCAATCAAAAAAAGAAACGCTCCAGGGATAGCCAGGCCCTACAAAATCTACTAACAACGCAAAATAAAGTTAGCCTTATATATATATTTTTTTTATACTCTTTTATATTATAGAATACATCTATTTTAGCTTCTGATATTGTTTCCACTATTTCTAGGGAGTTGAACCTAATATTGACTCCTCTTCAGGTTCATTGCATTTATATTTTTTATATTATTCTTTGTTTTTATTTTAGATAACAAGCCCTGTCTTACCCTCACTTAATGATTGTACAGGTGGTATTTTGACTCCTCATCAGGTTTAATGCATTTATTTTTTAAAATTATTCTTTTGTTTTTATTTTAGATAACATGCCCTGTCTTAACCTCATTTAATGATTGTACAGGTGGTGATTTATCCGTCATTAATAAAAGAAAAAGATGGCAGTACAATCAAAAAAATAAACGCTCTAGGGATCGTGAGACCCTACAAAATCTACTAAGAACGCAAAATAAAGTTAGCCTTATGTATATATATATAAAAATGCATAAATGTTTTTACATTTTTTATATATTTTAGAATACATCTATTTTAGCTTCTGATGATATTCCCACTATTTCTAGGGAGTTAAACCTTATATTGACTACTCTTCAGGTTCAATGCATTTATATTTTTTAAATTATTCTTTTGTTTTTATTTTAGATAACAAACCCTATCTTAACCTCACTTAATGATTGTACAGATGGTGATTTATCCGCATTAATGAAAGAAAAAGATGGCAGGTCAATCAACAAAAGAATAGCTATAGGGATTGTGAATCCCAGCAAAATATACTAACAACACATAATAAAGTTAGTGTATATATATATATACTAAAAAGGCATAAATGTTCTTATATTTTATTTTTTAGAATACATCCATTTTAGCTTCTGATGATATTCCCACTATTTCTAGGGAGTTGATTCTAATCTTGACTCCTCTGCAAGTTTAACGCATTTATTTTTTAAAAATTTTTTATTTGTTTTTATCTTAGATAACAAACCCTGCTTTATTTCCTCCTTATAATTGTTTAAATATTGATATATCTACCATTAATAATCAACAAATACAAAATAAATGTTCAGAGAAACATGATAGTCTTGATAAGTCCCCAAGACAAATTTTATTTTTTGATGATAGTATCCTAACTACTAGAGATATGCATATATTGAACCCTCTACAGGTTCAGTACAGTATTTTAATGTTCGTTTTATTTCAATAATAATGTTTATTTATATTTTTGCCTAATTTTCTTATTTTTTTAGGTTAACCCAAACTTGATCCCTCACATTGCTACAAAACATGATATTTCTATTAAAGATAAGCAATCTGAATTTTGATTGTATTTTTAAATTCATTATGATTATTTAAATATTTTATTTCAGTTCTTAACTACCAAAATTATTATGATCTTTCATTGGGCTTGGAAGTTTTTCATAATTAATATGGCTTTGGACTTAGCCTGGGAATTTTTTTTAATTTTAAGTAATCAGTAATATTTAACAAATAATATTGGTATTATCAAGTAAATGCTTTAAATTTATTTTTACTCAAACCATAGCACTTATTTTTAATGGATTAAACCTGGCCTGAAGGGATGAGGGGGGTAAGAAGAATAAAAATTGGATATTTTCAAAAAACAGGTAATATGCATAAAAGTAAGAAGAAAATTTTCATTCCCCGTCATTTTTGACAGGCTATCTACTAATTTATATAATCGGTGTCCGAATTAAATTTTTAATTTAAAAATAACATCATTTTAAATTTTAATACTATTAATATAATTTTTTTTAAAGTATCTGTATCTTTATGAATAAAAAGTTGATTAAGATACAGTTTTTTTAAAGAATTTGTATCTTAGATACAAGATCTTTTCTAAAATTTTAAAAAAGATACAAGATACATTAGTATTTCATAATGGAACATATCTATATTATAATTTTCCGATGTCCTCACTACGTCATCGTGACGTCATGTCATCTCTACGTCATGTCATCGGTACGTATTTATTTTTATTTGTTGATTTTATTTATTTATTTTATACAAACAGATGAATGGAATTTCGAGAATTGATGGTGTACACATACCTAACATGCATTGTTTGAAAAATCGTCTTTGAATTGATAAAAACAATATTCCCTCAACTTTGTAAACATGAATGAAACTTTTTATTTCACTTAATCCTTTCTTTATTTTTTAGATTACCTTATCAATTTTCATCTCATATTATCAATTACACATTATTGAAATCTCTACAAGATACTCAACTTGTATATTTATTTTGAACATACTCACAATTTTTGTCAGTACTTACATTACAATTTTTTATACTCATATTTTTCTTTCATAACCAATAATTAAGAAGATAACCAAGTATATTCAAATATTCTTATCCTAACCTATTTATAATCTCCAATCCTTACAAATAACTCTTTCTTATTTTTTTCCCCTCCCTTAATGAATTTATTTATCACTAAATTTTATTATCTCATTCTTTTCTTTCTATCTTTATTATCTATTAGCCACTATTTCTCAAAACCATATATATTCTAATTTAATTTTTATAATATAATAATTTATACCTTCTTTTTCCACCCTTTTTTAATCTTATTTTTTAATCTTATTTTTTAATCTTATTTTTTAATCTTATTTTTTAATCTTATTTTTTAATCTTATTTTTTAATCTTATATTTTAATTACCTTACAATTAATTAACCTTAATCTTAATAACATTACATTCATCATGTTATTTTCTAACTTTTAGAATATCATATTAGGCTTGATAAGTCCCGTAAAAAATTTTTTTAATGATAGCCAAACCTTATTAATTCCTTTAATGTAATTTTTATTATTTTTATAATATAATAATTTATACCTTCTTTTTTCCCCCCTTTTTTAATCTTATTTTTTAATTACCTTACAATTAATTAACTTTAATCTTAATAACATTACATTCATCATGTTATTTTTTAACTTTTAGAATATCATAATAGGCTTGATAAGTCCCCCAAAAAATTTTTTGATGATAGCCCTCCAACTACTAGAAATATGCATCTAATTTTGACCCATCTACCGGTTTTACATTATTTTAATGTTTGTTTAATTTCAACAATAGTTTATTTATATTTTTGCCCGATTTCTTTATTTGTCTAGGCTAACCCTAATCCCTCACATTGCTACAAAACATGATGAATCTATTATTAAAGATAAGCAAAGAAAATAATGACGATTAAACAAACGCCTTACCCATTCTAGAGTTACTGGTAGACAAAATAATAAAGAACTACGCTCGAAATGAACTCATCTGGAGGTTTATTTTGTTTTTTTTATCTTATGTTTTATATCTATGTTTATTTTATTTTCACCCAGTTCTCCAAATTATACTATCATCATTACCACAATCCCTATGCCTCCGCCTATTTTTTAACAAATATAAACATTTAATTCTGTACTATCATTCACTTCATTAGGAGTTAATATAAATATTACTTTATCCGATTCTCTGAGAAACTTTCATGAATATTTAGAGGAATGTTCAAACTTAAATGTGTAGTACGGCCAATTTCATCAACTTTATTAATGAAAATATATGCAGTAGTTCTGTCGTGGCCTTTATAACAATACTTACGACCGTTTTATGGTTGAGTTAACATTGTCGTTCATGATTCTATTTTAGAGGGGGATACCAATGCTGACATTGACAGAAATATTGTTTTGCGTTCTTCTTTTACCAGTATCCCAAGGCATAGGCTTATCATCTTTATCAGGACGTAATGTGTTTTGTACACTGCTTTGTTAATCCGTCATCACTTTCATCTACAACCCTAAATGATATAAAATTATACATTAATTATTTCCTCTCCAGACGACCGCCCAGATTTATTTTATCGCTTTTTCAACAAAAATTAAAATGTCAACAAGGATTTGCTCTTAATTTTATCAAATACATAATAAATAATCCTCATTATTTTTTAAAAAATTTATCCTAAATTTATATGTCAATAAAAAAAAATATCTTAAAAAATATATAAATAATTTGCATATAAGTTTCATTAGTGTTAAATGGAATTTTTGTAATTTAAATAGACAGCATTTTTTTTTTTACTTAACATAAAAAAATATATATTCCTTATCGAATTCTTTGACAAATAATTTCAGAAATGCAAGACATACATTAAATTTATCTGAAAAAAAACAATAACCCTATATAATAAACATATTTTTTAGATATAATTTTAATTGATCATATTACAAAAAAGTATAAGAGTCGGTTATTTTTATTTTATTTTATTTGTCATGATTCTCTAATAAGTGGTTGCCCAGGCCTTCCCAGTTTCCCTTAATACGGAATTTACATGTTTTTTTCCATATTACTGATATTTCCCGTTCATGTGATGATATTAAAAATTTAACTATCTCCGAGGCGGGAAAAAATATTTAAAATTATAATGGATAGGACTTGGCTTGGAACCTTAAAATTAATATTAGCTTGCACCTGACTTGGGAATATCTTTTACAAATTATTAAGGGTTGAGCTGGGCTTGATAAACTTTTTTAAAATTATAAGATCTTGGATGCTTCCTAATATTGCGAGCTTGAACCTGGCATGACATCTATCGTAAAAAAATGAATAAAAATCTCATTCCCCGTCATTTTTGACTCGCTTTCTACTAGTTTGTATAAAAAAAAATTCATAAACATTATATATTATTATTTATTAACTATTTCCATCACAATATCTAAAAGACTATATTATTGAAACACTATGAAATCAAAAATACAATTTCATAAACCAATAATTATATCTAAAAATTTCTATCTAAATTTTCTAATAATATATATATATAATAAAATTCTTCATCTTCGTTTGTAAAAAGCTAGATTTTTTTTTAAACTTATAGGTTAATAAGCGTCTACATTACAGGATTTTTACTGGATGCAAACTCACTTTAAAAACCTATGCCTACCCCCCTAAAAAATCCCGCCAGCTTCAGCTGCGATGTTTCCCTATTTTTAATTTCACATTTTTATTTATAATGATACTCTTTTAGAAAATTTAAAAAGAATAACTTAAATTATTTTATCTCAACTACCAACTATCGACATTTTGTGAATATAAAGGAGTTATTTTTTAGATAATAAATTCAATTAAAACCTCCATCATTTACAATGAATTCATTATTATAGCATTATGAGCTTGCTGAAAATGTCGAAACCTTTTAAATTACATTTGAAAGGATAGCAGAAAGTTTTATTTGGAAAATAATGTCTATGATTGTTTGCAATATATAGCAGGGGCGTCGCTAGCCTTTACAATCTCAGGGGGCTCAACTAAAAAATTTTTATGGGGGGGGGGGCTTCGCCCCCGTACCCCTAATTTGCGGGCCTTCGGCCCGCTTTTGTCCGGCCTTCGGTCGGGTTATATATAAATATATTTTTAAAAATTACTAAACTCTTGAAGGATTATTCTTATTTTCATATTTTGTTTTTTATTATATTATACGTACAAAATAAACTAGAATATAAATAATTAAGACTAGAATATTGATCATTAAGACTAGAATATAAATATCATTAAGACTAGAATATAAATATCATTAAGACTAGAATATAAATATCATTAAGACTAGAATATAAATAGAATATAAATAATTAAAACTAGAATATAAATAATTAAAACAATACATATCTACAAATTTTTCAATACAAAATCGATTTACTACAGTATAAAGTATTTTAAATTGCTGATATAAAAAATTTCGCGTCTAAAAAATTACAAGTGATAAAACCGATTAATTAATTCATACATATGCCTCAATTGTTAATGTTTTTAAAAACCCCATAAGGCAATATAATTCTAAGCAACTAACATTAACAAAAGGTCATGAAACTAATATAACTCTCTCTTACCATTTTAGACAAAGTTTTATAGAATGAACTAATAAGGAAAAATTTATAGGCCTAACCAAATCAACAATTCTTGAAGAAGAGAATATAAACGACCAATCCAAATCATAAAACTATATGGTGGTTAGAGCTTCCTCTTAGATGACATGATGGAAGCTAGATAAGTAATCGAGAAAATTATTGTGAGATATTAAATTTCTAAAAGATTATCATCCATTTTTAATCCTATATAAATTACTGGACAGTTTATCATTGTTGCTCATCTTAATTATGCAATCATATGCTCTCAGCAGCTGTAGTAATAATCTTAAATTACATAGCCACACAAATAATACTGGTTAATTTGCAGTCATAGCCATGACATACACGATGTTAACTCATATCAAAATCTAGTATGTTAGATTATTGATAAAGCAAAAACACCTAAAATCTTGGAAGAAATTATGTTTGTAAGAAATTATGCAAATATATTGAAGCCTTAAGTTATTTACAATTTAAGTGTGCCAAATTAGAAATAAATAATTTGGGAGTTAGAAAATAAGTACCATAGTGATATGATGAAAGCAATTAAGATCTTATATATTATTGTATTGTCAATGTATTCAAATATTTTTAATTAAATTTTTCAGAAACTTTGGTCATATCAAAAGAAAGCATTTACTGTTTTTTTCTGATTTTTTCCTATCTCAAAAGAATTTTTTTTATAAGCACCATGTCTTTTAGCTAATTTTGGATATGAAAAAAAAATTTATAAAATAAATATTAAACGATATATTTATCCGCAGATACTAACGCCTAAAATTGCGTTTCAAAAATTATAAGGTTAAATTATTTATAAAATAAGTTCTCTACGCCGGCTAGTCATTATTGCATATTCATCTATAATGTGATCTATAGGAATGGTATTAATAATATTTTTTTCTATGCTCAATAGAGCCAACGAATTTAATCGTTCCTGACCCATTGTCGATCGAAGATATGTTTTCACCCGTTTTAATGCTGAAAACGATCTTTCACATGAGCAGGAATTAAAAGGTATAGTTAACGCAATTTTAAGGCAATTAAATATACGAGGGAATATATCTATGGGTAAGATTTTTATCAAATCTATTATTGATTTACACGTAGATTCGTGTTTTTTATTATAGGTTAAAATATAAGCCTTTAATATTATGTATTCTTCCATTGGATCAGGAATGTAAGATAAATGGTTTAATGATATCATTATTTAAAAAAGGGGGGAGGAGGGATGTAAAGCATTTATAGCTATTAAAATATCTGTGTTTTCTTGGCAAAATCTCTTTTTTAATTCATTTATCATAATATCCAAAATTGGATAAAAGACATGACACTTATAAAAAGTTTTTGTTTGAGATTAGAAGAAACAATATCATCTATTTGAATATAATTATTCAAAATGGTAGAAGGTATATTTGCTCTTTTATTTGTTATTTTTATATTATATCAATTGCAAAATTTATTTACTTCGGTAAATAATGAAGAAAAATACGAATTATTTCTTAAATTTGACAAGAACTGATAAGAGACTCAATAAGAGCCAATGCTGTTGATATGTCCGAATCTGATTTTTGCAAAAAAATAGAAATATTGGAACACATAGATAATAATTTTTGGAATATAAACATACACATAATTGTATCATATTGTAAAAGAATATATAAAATTCCCTTTGCTTTCACCACATCACCATGGTCTATATTTTTTAAATAAGAAATAATTGCAGGGAAAGTCATTTTTACTGCCTCTATAGTTCTAATATGGGATCCCCAACGTGTAGAACTCAAGGCATCAATATTTTTGGATTTTAACCCTAATCTTAATTGCAAATCAAGAAATTTATTGTGATGGATAACAGATATTGAGAAAAAAGCATGAATACCTTCTAATACATAAAAACTTTCTAGATTGAGGTACTGATTTGCAGGCAGAGATCAGTACAAGGTTGAGTTTATGCGCATAGCAGTGCACATATATAGCCATTTTGTGATTTTTCCGATATCTTTCCTGGACTTCTGAAAGATTCTCTTTCATAACACTTGCACCATCATATGCTTGAGCAACGCAAATTGCATTTATGGAATTGTTGTTTAAGGTTGTTATTAATGTCTTCGTTAATGACTCTGCATCTAAGTCTTCAACTTTTTGAAAAGATATAAAAGATTCCTTTGGTGTTTTTGTTTTATCAACATATCTAACACATATACTAAATTGCTCATATGAGCTAACATCACGAGTGTCATCAGCCATGACAGCAAAATAGCCTGCCTCCCTTATTTCTGATGCTATGTACTTTACGATTAAGTTTCCAGCTGCAGATAGCATTTGATTTTGTGATTGAGGTGAGCAATAATGAGCATTGCCTGGTGGTTTATATGCTATTAAAAATGGATCATACTCTTTCAAACAGTTCAATATTTTACAATAATTTCCTTGATTATTGCTTGTCTTACTTTCATAATGACCTCTAAGGGGAAGTTCCAACTTACCACATAGTATTATAATTTTGAATAATCGTTTCAAATATTCTCTTCTTTCAAGTATTGTTGATTTAGTTAGAGCTATAAATTTTTCTTTAATGGTGTCTTCTATCAAAGATTGTTTATAATGGTTCCAGAGAATTACATTCGTTGCATGACCATTTGTTGCTCCGTGAGTTGTTAAGTATTCTTTAACCTTACGAAATTTTTGATAACCTTGATTAAAAAGGTATCCTTTTTGAGGTTGAGTGGGAAAATTACGACAAGGAAAACAAAAAATAGAGTTTCTGGTTATGCTATATTCAATCCAGGGAAAGGATTTGTACCACTGAGTTTGAAAGCATAGTTTATCTTTACCCATTCCAATATATGGATAGGCACCTAATATAGGTTGCATAGGACCAGTTGTTTTAGTACCCATATCTAATTCTTCGGAAAAAGGTGATAAAAATTAATAAATGAATTAAAATATTATTGGCTTTAGAAAATTATGACAAATATTATATATTTGAAGAAAAACATTGTTAAAATAAAAATAATACTTGTATAAACTCTTCTAAAAAAGTGACAAATATTAATATAAAAATTAAAATATTATTGCTTTTATGAAAATTATGACAAATATTATATATTTGAAGAAAAATATTGTTAAAATGAAAAAAATACTTGAATAGTTGTTATTTTTAGATTGGGCCAAACGTATAGCTTCTATTATTTTATAAATAAATATAAAATATCTTATAAACAAACTAACTTACTTATTTTCTTTCCTTCTGTATCTACATTATTTATAATCATGTCATTCACAATACTTTCTTCATTATTTAATAAATCTAAATAAGGTTAATTTTAAAATGTATTTCATCAAATGTAATTTGCTGTAATAAAACTTCTTTATCCAATATACCTTTATATTTACTGCTATCAAGAATCTGGCTTGTTGTAGTATCCTCTTCAGAATCCATGCCTAAAATTTTATATTTAATTATATTTAAAAAATTAATACCTTCAGAGATATCTATACATTGGATCTCACATATATCTTCAGATTGAGCCACACATATTGCTTCAATTAATTTATAATAAAATATTTTATATATAAATTGATTTACCCATTTTCTTTCCTTCTATACCTACATTATTTACAATCATGTCATTCACAATACTTTCTTCATTATTTAATAAATCTAGATAAGATTAATTTTAAAATGTATTTCTTTTCAGTGTATTTATTTTTGTAAATATGATATATAAAAAGTAATATTCCATATTATAGTGTCCATTATTCAAAAATATATATAAATAAGCAAACTATTCTAAATTTATTTAGCATTTTTATTAAAATATAGTTTATTATTAAGTTAGGATAAACAAATAAATATATAATTATCAAATTATGAAAGAATGATTGAGTAAACAATTTAGCCAATATTATCTTTATTAATGTAAAAAGATTAATAGTGTATGATTTTTTAAGATATTGGCTATTTATATAGAAAATATTTACTATGTTTTATTTAGCTAATATTTTGACATCACCTTATGTGATTATAATAGAAAAATTTAAAAAAATTTTTCCATTTCTAGTGTCCTGCTCCTGAAAGGTGAAAATATATTGTAAAGCAATTTTTGCTTAACTTGAAAACTAAAGAAATCAATATTGTTTAATACTCTGGTGAAAAATGACTTAATAGATAATTAACTAATAAATTTTTATTTTTTAAAACTTAAATGTCCAAAGTGTTTTGTTATTAATTTGTGAAAATTTTAAGGATTTTTTCAAAACATTTTGGACACAGACTTATATATAAATTTATTTACCTATTTTCTTTCTTTTAACATTTTTGTTTTCAATATTTATATCTTTTAAAACTACAATTAATCGTCTTTCAACTAAATCAAAGTTTGAATTTTAAAAACTGTATAAAATATACTATGTTCATCACCATCTTTATTATTGAATCCTCTTCTTTGGTCCTCAAGATTATTGCTACTTTTATCTTTAGTTTTTTTCATAAAGTCTTTAATGCTTAAATTTTTAAATCGCAAAGTCATTTTATTTAAATAGTGATTTTAAACTCGGCTTACAATATTAAATTTGTTAATTTTCAATTAATAAATCTTTATATTTATTTAATTAGGGTTATATAATAATTTAATTAATAAAAATCAATTAAACTTCAACTGTTAATGCTAAATTGATATTTAAACATTATGCATGGTATTGATATTTTATTTTTAACAAAGAATTTGATTGCAAGCTGACATAGTGAAAATATAATTTATATGTATTAATCTAATCTAATAAAATTTAGATAGTCTTATTAATTTTTAAATAATAAAATTAAATCTATATATTACTTAACAGAATTATAATAAACAGGGGACAATCAAAAAAAGTTCTTTTTAGTTTAAGGGGATATTAAGGAATTGATTAAAAAAAAATTTTTTTTGCTTCAGAAGGCTATTCAAATTTTTCAGGGGGCTTGAGCTCCTGCGCCCCCCCCCCCCCTAGTGACGCCACTGATATATAGATTTGGTTGATGAGTTGTATTATAATAGGTCTATAAAAAAAGTATGAATTTTTAGCAATAAATTTTGTCCTATTTGACCTCTAAATTTATAGATAACACCCCAAAAAATTTATCCTACCCCCCCCCCCTAACCCCCTCAAAAAAATAGGATGCAAACTGCCCCACCCCCTTTCATGTAGACGCTGGGTTAATAAATAATGGCCATTTTGTGGAAGTCACAGTTGGAGTAAATGATAAGTTGTTAAAATTATTGTATTTGTTCATTATATATTGCTTAATTTTGTAAATAATGCACAGCTTGAACATAACGAGTTTACTATTAATTAGGTCGGCGAATTTATAGTAAACACGTTATGTTCAATTGTTGCGTTATTTAACGGGATCGAAATCTCAGCTGATTCTTCTAGCTTTAACAATTGCACATTAAACGTTATTATCTAAAATAACGCAAACAATGAAAGGTTATCATAACACTCAATAAATTATCCTCTATTTATTGGCTTGATTTTGTAAATAATGCTACATTAAATAACATACCGTTTGAACATAATGCGTTCACTATAAATGATCATCAGAAAAAATTATAAACACTTCACAGAATTTTAACTCTCAATAATTATTAGTATTATTAAATTTTTGAAAAATTACCTTGAGTTATAAATATTCCCTAAAATTATACAAAAATTAAGTGTACAAAATGCTATATAATAGCATCAGCCGGAAAGAAATTAAGTAAGTTATCCCACGCATGTTTTGGTATCGTCCCTCTAATTCTTATGAAAATTTAGGAAATAGGTTTTTTGTCGTAATTGCAATAGTTCGTTCCCAAAAAAAAATAGTTCGTTCCCAAAGTAGTTTGTTCCCAAAATAATTATGAAAATCCAAGAGATTAATGCTAAATCGCAACAATTATCAATAAGAAAATTGTAAAGTATATATTATTTAATTTGCATATAATAATTAATTTTTTTAGAAAACTAGGCAAAACAAAGAGTGCATATAAACAAAGCTATTATTCAAATTCTAATAATCAAATGGTTCAATATAGTTTGATCAAATCAAAATACAACAATAATATTATCTATTCTAAGAAAAATTTAATTCAATTTGTACATTATCATGCAAAAAAAAGAGATTGCATTTTTATATATTAATTAAAATTTTTATTATGAGATATTTCATATAAATTTTGATAATGTTATATCAATGATATATTTATAATAAAGAGTTTGCTAAAATATTGTAAATTATCTGCTATTTATATCATTTTTAAACAAAGCTATTATTCAAATTCTAATAATCAAATGGTTCAATATAGTTTGATCAAATCAAAATACAACAATAATATTATCTATTCTAAGAAAAATTTAATTCAATTTATACATTATCATGCAAAAAAAAGAGATTGCATTTTTATATATTAATTAAAATTTTTATTATGAGATATTTCATATAAATTTTAATGTTATATCAAAGATATATTTATAATAAAGAGTTTGCTAAAATATTGTAAATTATCTGCTATTTATATCATTTTTAAACAAAGCTATTATTCAAATTCTAATAATCAAATGGTTCAATATAGTTTGATCAAATCAAAATACAACAATAATATTATCTATTCTAACAAAAATTTAATTCAATTTATACATTATCATGCAAAAAAAAGAGATTACATTTTTATATATTAACTAAAAATTTTATTATGAGATATTTCATATAAATTTTAATAATGTTATATCAAAGATATATTTATAATAAAGAGTTTGCTAAAATATTGTAAATTATCTGCTATTTATATCATTTTTAAACAAAGCTATTATACAAATTCTAATAATCAAATGGTTAGCAATAATATTATCTATTCTAAGAAAAATTTAATTCAATTTATACATTATCATGCAAAAAAAAGAGATTGCATTTTTATATATTAATTAAAAATTTTATTATGAGATATTTCATATAAATTTTAATGATGTTATATCAAAGATATATTTATAATACAATTGTGCTGTCTATTATATATTAATGAATCTAGAGCATTAAGAGTTTGCTAAAATATTGTAAATTATCTGCTATTTATTTTTTAATATATACTGTTCTTGTATTAATATAAATATTAATTACCATTTAGCCATTTAAATAATTTAAAATAAAAAGCATTTTTTAATTTATTTGCCAAATCTGTTACAACGTTTCAAAATTATACAATTTTATAATCGCTTCAAATATATTTGTGGCCATTTTAGGTCATTTGACGTTTTTTCACAAATGTTCATACGATCTAGTGGACCCTAACCGTTTATTTAAGATATGAATATTTTTCCAATAATTATTTTCGTATATAATTTAAAACATATATTCCCACAATGTGTTTTGCGCTTTAAAGATGATAGTATTAAACAAACATTAGTACGTCGTTTAAATTCGATTTATAATCAAAAGTTTAGCCTTAAAATCTTTAGCATATATTATGTTAATTGAATAGATATTCGACATTAGCTGGAAGTAATATGGGAGACGTAAAATATCAATACAAAATCTGTGATTGCCCAAGTGAAGAAATAAAGCATCTTAATTCTTCAGTCATACAATATCAATTGACAGATAATAAATGGGGGAGCAATAAACTAATAGGAAGTCATCTTGAGATGGATATAGATGGTGGAGGTAATATTTATATTAATGACAAATTTTATCTGATATTAATAGATAACTGGTTCCTAATTACCTATTATGAAGGAGATCCTTATCTAGATATGTGCTTAGGCTCAAAGAGAAAAGCAAAAATAATAATATTATGTGATACAACGGTGAAAAAAGTAAATGAATATGGCTCATTTTTATTTAAATTGTAAAATAACATGATATGTACTCACTATAGTTAAGCAATGGCTAAGTTGGCTTTATCTATAGTTGATGCTAAATAATAAATTGATAAACATTGTTGAGTCACGAGTTTATTTATTTCTGTTTTAAATATAGATTTATATTTTTACGATATTTACAATTCTTTGATTCCATTTATTTATATCAACAATTCTTTATTTTAAATGCATATCTCAAAATCATACATTAATAAATTTTAACAAAAATAGAAGTATAAATTATAAAAACACATTAATATTATTTAGCAAATCATTTTATCTCCTTCTCATCTCTTTTATAACTTATTTTTATTAATTTGAGATGGTCTGCTTAGACAAATATTTATTTAGCCTGTAATATCTATACCATTGAACACTTCTAGTGTCTCTTTAACACTATCATCACAATTCTCAGCCTCAGAAACCCAATGTGCCTTTGTTTAATTACACCATTAATATCACCATCATACAACAATTCTTTTTTCCTGTGTATGATAAAATTCTCAATAACCTTCTGGCCTGAGTCTCCTTTTGAACCTGCATGTTTTTCCTTAAATTTTCAGTCCTCAACAGATTTGTCATGATAAAATTGATGTCTCAATTTTTTTTCTAAAATTTTTTCTAAAATTTTTTCTTTAGATCTTCTGTTGATCCATAATAGTCTACAACTGGTGATCCAATAAAATTTTGGAAGAACACCTGCTAGTTATGAATGGGCATATTATGACAGCTACATTTTTTCCATTGTAACACACTATTTTAGTATCCTTATAAATCTTTCGGCTAACCAACTTTATATGCGAGAGTTAAAAATAATCTGTTTGATCCTGTTACTCTTACAAAAAGTTATCATCTTGTTAGATTTCTGAGACGATAATTTCAGGCAAGCCACTTGTGTAAAATTACTGTGAATACTATGATATTGATGACGACTACTGTTTTAACCCATTTTGTAAATCATCCACAATACTGGATAATATTTACCATTGACCAGACTTGCAATATTGTCCCATGCTGTTCCAGGAATAGAGTTGTATTTTTTGGGTCTTTTTGAGTTGCTAAACATATTCTCTTATAATCTAAACTAAGTCATCAATCATATTTACACTTATTGTTTATAACTCTTTTGGTCCACACTTTTATTGCTTGCGAAGCTAGAAAACATATCGGCAAGAATGTTTAGTTTACCCTCCTGGTAGACTAACAAATAATCGGTATGACTAAATACTGAATTGCTAAAATGAATTGCTAAAAAGCAATTAATCATAATCAATCAAATTTTTATTATGTATTTATTTTATGTAATGAAAATTTTTAAAACTTTTTTTAAAATATACTTAAATTTTTTTTTTATTAAATGAAGGATACTGATTAAATATCATATAATATATAATTTTATTTTGAGTTAATATTATTATAAAAGAAATATTTTCATAGCTTATTAAAACATAAATAAATTTTTTTCAATTTTAAAATTTAACAAATATATATCCGTAAGAGGGCATTATATGCCTAAATATGTAAGTATCATTTTAGGAAACCGGAATGATGATTGGATAGCGCTTTTTTTATATTTGGGTATATATACATATGAAAAACCTAAAAATTAAAAAAAAAATTTGGTTTCTTTGATGTTTAATTTATGAGTAGGTTTAGAATAGTAAAATAATGGAAATTTTTTAAGGTAAATATTGCTGGCGTTTTAAATCAAAATATCTTAATTTTTGTTTTATACATGTATATTTACGTGCTAAGCATTATCCTAAAAAATTTTTTGAAAATAATTTGATTTGACCGATTGCCGAGCTCAAAACCGACCACTTAGTAAATATTCGATTGACCAAATTTACTAGTAATACAATTTGAAAAATTTTGATTTTCGTTTTATATATCTATAAATACGTATAAAACATAATCCCAAAAAATATTTTTAAAATATCTCTATTTGGCGGATAACCGACTCGTAGCCCACCCAATGACTAAATACTGAATTGCTGGCGTTTTAAAACAAAATATCTTAATTTTTGTTTTATATGTGTAACGTGCTAAGCATTATCCTAAAAAATATTTTGAAAATATTATGATTTGACCAAATGCCACCACTTAGTAAATATTCGATTGACCAAATTTACTAGTAATACAATTTGTAAAATGTTGATTTTCGTTTTATATATCTATAAATACGTGTAAAACATAATCCCAAAAAATATTTTTAAAATATCGCTATTTGGCGGATAACCGTTTCCTTTAACCTATAATAAAATTTTAAAATATATTATTAAATATATATTTTACCAAAATAAAAACTTTGAGAACAGATCAGACATTTTAATAGCAAAAATATGATTTATAATTATAAAACAATTTTAAATTTTAACGGCTATTATTTAAAAGTATTTATTTATTTATTTGTTTATTATTTTTTATATACTTCTAACTCAAATTTTTTTATTTTTAAAATAATGCCAAATATTTTTTAAATATTCAGAAAAAATATAATAATTTCGAATATAAATAATAAAGGAAAATAAAAAAATATTAGAAAGAATATAATCATGGTGATGGGGTTTAAACGCCCCTTTTTTGAATCTCATGAAATATTTGCACATAACACATTTTTAGAGAGTATTATAGATTTTATTTATTATATAAAAATAAAAATACTTTAGCATATAGTATTGCATAAATTTTAAGTGTTAATACAAAAATTATATAAATTTATAACTAAGAATTTATAGTAAATTTGGTCAATCGAATATTTAGTAAGTGGTCGGTTTTAAGCTCGGCAATCGGTCAAATCAAATTATTTTCAAAAGATTTTTTAGGATAATGCTTAGCACGTAAATATACACGTATAAAACAAAAATTAAGATATTTTGATTTAAAACGCCAGCAATTCAGTATTTAGTCATTGGGTGGGCTACGAGTCGATCCGTCAAATCACGACATTTTTAAAATATTTTTTAGAATTATGTTTTACACGTATTTATAGACATATAATACGAAAATCAACATTTTTCAAATTATATTACTAGTAAATTTGGTCAATCGAATATTTAGTAAGTGGTCGGTTTTGAGCTCGGCAATCGGTCAAATCAAATTATTTTCAAAAGATTTTTTAGGATAATGCTTAGCACGTAAATATACACGTATAAAACAAAAATTAAGATATTTTGATTTAAAACGCCAGCAATTCAGTATTTAGTCATTGGTGGGCTACGAGTCGGTTATCCGTCAAATCACGACATTTTTAAAATATTTTTTAGAATTATGTTTTACGCGTATTTATAGACATATAATACGAAAATCAACATTTTTCAAATTATATTACTAGTAAATTTGGTCAATCGAATATTTAGTAAGTGGTCGGTTTTAAGCTCGGCATTCGGTCAAATCATAATATTTTCTAAAATATTTTTAGGATAATGCTTAGCACGTAAATATACACATATAAAACAAAAATTAAGAGATTTTGATAAATAACGCCAGCAATATTTACCTTAGAAAATTTCCATTATTTTACTATTCTAAACCTACTCATAAATTAAACATCAAAGAAACCTAAATTTTTTTTTAATTTTTAGGTTTTTCATATGTATATATACCCAAATATAAAAAAAGCGCTATCCAATCATCATTCCGGTTTCCTAAAATGATACTTACATATTTAGGCATATAACGCCCTCTTACGGATATATATTTGTTAATTTTTAAAATTGAAAAAAATTTATTTATGTTTTAATAAGCTATGAAAATATTTCTTTTATAATAATATTAACTCAAAATAAAATTATATATTATATGATATTTAATCAGTATCCTTCATTTAATAAAAAAATAATATAAGTATATTTTAAAAAAAGTTTTAAAAATTTTCATTAAATAAAATATACATAATAAAATTTTGATTGATTATGATTAATTGCTTTTTAGCAATTCATTTTAGCAATTCAGTATTTAGTCATACCCATAATTATATCTTGATAATTTTATTGCCCATATTACCAAACATGTATATTAGAAGGTATATCACGTTTTTCACCTAAAATTCTTGAATGAAATTAAGATCAGCTAGTTATTAACGAAAATTCCTGCCATAAACATTTACTGATGAAATTTTTAACATCTAACATTAAAGCACATACTTCATGATTAATCTAAGAACTTCACTTAACCCCATCTGTGATGTATGCTCTTGCTTGCTAGAGGTAATGACAGTGAATGAAAAATTATTACATCATTGGACAATAATATTTTTTTTTCATTTCGAATGTCTCTTGTTCTACGTAGACAAATCCCATTTTACTTCACTGCATGTAAGATGGTGGAGTGGAATGGGCATTAATTTTCTATGCAATTTTCCTTAAAATTTATCAAACTTAAAATAGGGACTAAACCAATTAAAAAATAATATTTTTAGGCTTAAGCCATCTTTATAATCATAAAAATACAAAACTCGAATTTTCAATTATTAATTTCACCTGAAATGATGTTTATAAATTTAAATCCCTAAAGCCATCTAGGCCAGAGACCTACAGAGCTACCATTTGCATAGCTCGACCTGGGGGTTCTAAAATTCGCCCGGCCCGGATTTTTATATTTTCAGACCAGGCTCGGATATTTTTTAAAAAATTTAAGATATATTAATATTTAAAATTTTTTTATAGATAATACTGGCGATTTATATTCGGCCCCGCCTGTATTTTTAAAATAAATTATAATTGCCAATTCATATTTATTAAGTCACCCTAACATATTTCAAATTATATATTAATAAATGTCAGGATAGTTTCTTAATATAAGATAGCAAATATACATTTTTAAAAAAAACTTCGAGGCTGAAGGGATAGTTTTCTTTCTAAACTAGGTATTGCTTGCTTAAAATAGAGCAATCACCTAACTACTGTCCTCACTGATATATATTACTAGGTTTATAATAAATTTTATCTATATATTATACCATTATATAACAAGTTTGATTTATTTTTTAGTAGACTCTGATTTTCTTATTTTTTAAATCATATATTTTATTCATTGCCCCGCCCTCAAAAAGCCTACCTTTAAGTTTTTATATGAATTCAAAAATATGATAAATATCTCTCCAATTCAAAACAAAGAAGCAAAAATTCCAGATTGTGGTTATGTATTTGAATTGAGGCTTTGGGAAGACTCCTTTTGTGTTGATGATAAAAATCCTTCCCACAGTAATCCCGGGAAAAGGAGACACCAGGGTAAAAGCACAGGGTCTATATTGTCAATACTGTAAGATACAATTTTATTGATATTCTATGATTTTTTATCGTAAATAGTGATTATTCTTGCCTTTTTAACTATGGTTATTGCTTATGAGTTTTTATAAAATAATTATGTCATATCAAAGTCGAATTAATAATAATTTTATTTTTTTCAAAAATTTCACATAAATTGAAAACTATTTACATATATCAATTCTCAATTATTGTTTCAAGGTTTTTCACATTTTTTGGCGTCTACCTGACATTTGGGACTCTTTATAGAAAATTTATATTGGGTGTTGGAAATGGGATCGATATTCTTCCTAATCTTGATTTTTGGAGGAATTTTCTTGAATTACAAGCAGTAAATTATAAATATTTTGTAAATATAATGTCGTATTGCGATATAGATTGCATGAGAATTCCAAATTTCTCAATTTTAAATCATTTACTGAGGGGATTTTAAATTTTAAAAATCTGATTTTACTGAAAATGTATTCCGGAGAGTTTTTATATTATAAATTCAAACATTTTCGCCATGAAATTTTTTATTAATTTATATTAAAAATATTCATAATAGAACTAGCTCCAAATTTCATGACAAAATTGTTTGTAATTCATTATGTGGTACTCTATACATGCTGACATTCATGCAGGGATGCGAACCCGGCAAAATTTTTAATCAGGTTCGGTTTGTGTTCAGTTCAAGGTTAAAAAATAATTAAGTAGATTCGGGTTCAGTTCAGAGTAATATTTTTGAACCCAGGTTTGGTTCCGGGTTCAGCTTGAATTGATAAAAATTTCTATATTTAAATCAAAATTAAAAAACTAGACATAAATTTAGTATAAAAAATAAAATTATTTTATTTATAGGCAAAATATATTTAAAAGTACAAAGAAAGTCATACATCAATTTTAAAAATTTTATTTAGACGTATTAGCACAATATCTTCCAAGTGTTGTTTGCTTATCTTCGATCTGCAGTGAAAGAATGAATTACAAATGTGAAAAGGATCATTCAACGCTAACTTCTAATAAATATATTTATATGAAAATATGATAAATTAGCTTGGGTTGCAGGAATAGCAAATATGATTTTGGATAAATTATCAAAAATGCAAAATATTTTCCTTCTTATCCGATCTTTTAAAATCGCCCAAATTCAATAATTATCTTTTCAATACTTTTCTATGCAATAGTTGGTCCTCTTAAGTATTTTGTCATGCCTTTCTTTAAGTTGTATCAATTTCTCTAAATCATCTTCTTTAATAACTTCATCCGAACTATAATCATTAGATAAAATGGGCGTGGATATGGGCTTTCTATAAATTAATAAGATGCCTTTTCACACAAATCTATTCATCTTCATTAAGTAATATTGTAATATTTAAGGATTTACTTATTATATTTAAATAACTTGAAAATATTAAAAAATCTCATTAAATTATTAATATTTGTATTTACAATTTTACAAATATCTTAATATACGATTTTATAACCCGGGTTTAAAAAAATTCCCGAATTCAGTTCGGGGTTTTGAAAATTGTATATACAGAGTTCAAGTTCGGGTTCAGAAATTTTTTCAAAACCCGGGTTTTCTTCTCTGGTTCCGGTTCGAATCCCTGAATTCATGTATATAAATTGGATTTAAATATACAATATCATATCCAAAAGTTGTGATAAAAGTAATAATTGTACCTTATAATGTTATTTATTAATTGGCATGACATTTTAAACTATAAAATTCCAAATGAACGGTAGCAATGCGTCATAGACATTTTTTCAGGATTGGCTTATATATTTTTGGTTAAACTGCCAGAAGCCTCATGTTTATTCCTTAAAAACATTTAGTATGCTCATTGACATAACAACTTCTCAGGGAGCTCTTCCATAAATATTTTTTGCTATTTTTTAGTAAAGGTAACCCGCATCGGTTCGGATTACTCCATAAAATTTTGAAAAGTCGTGTGCTGCATTTAGAGTTTAGAAACCAAATTGAATCTAGTTAGGCCTATTTTCTAAATGAATTCTAGTTAGATGTACCGCAGCCAACCTTAGCAGATAACATTTATTTGATATGGGTTGAGAATAGACAAGAGATTTTATAAATCATCCTAGATGATATGATTTAAAAAGTTCCGGTATCACTAATGAGCTTCCGTAGGGCGATATATCTGATACCCAAAAATATATAATATAATCTAATCTTGGGTTTGTGAGTGATTGAGGGAGTAATTTGTTGAATTATTAAGATGGTATCATTCCTCGCCTCTTATTGGATGTTTTGTCTGGCACCCTTAAGATTTTTTAGCTATGAAAAAGGAACTTCAACTATTCTTTCGTTTTTAAAGTAGTTTTTGCAGCAGGGAAGAGATATGTCAAAGAGTGATTTGACAATTCCATTTTATGAAATTGAGAAATGATGTTTGGTTGGGTTGTGATCGAGGAAAATGTCCGAGAAGCTGGCAGTTGATTGTGAGGAGAAAGAGGGGGTGTAGTTTCTTCGAAAAACAGGTTTGCAAACTTTAAAGAGGGGGGCAAACTTTGAAGAGGGCTAGATTACAATGTGGATACCTATTGGAAATGGGCCAATGAACATAATAATTTTTCTTATGGGTACCAATTTTAAGAATGAAGGGTAATTTTTGCATAATATAAGGATTTGACAGACCTCTCGATTTTCTTACTCTCATTTATACAAAATACGTCGTCTATTAATTTACGCTTTCTCACGTTTTTATTTAATAAAAAATTTAAAAGCTTAAGCAGAAATTTACACATTTTTTATTTTAAATTTAATCTTACATTTATAAAAGCATCTTGTTTTAAAAATAAAATTCCATATTTTGAGAAAAAATATAATTAATTTTTTCGATTTCCAAAACTTTCCAATTTAATATAATATTAATATTTAAATTCATAATCAATATTTTTAAATTCAATATTAAATTAGAATAAGATAAATTTTTGATTATAAATATTAAAAAATGTATATATCAAAAAATTATATACTATATCTATAATAAATAAAACAATTTGAAAAAGAAAATTATCTAAAAAAAACTATTAAGGTGTCGTTGAATAATTTTGGGACTTGAGGTTCAAATAAACCATCGGTGTCTGAAACTACTAGAACAAACAACAGATTAGGAGGCTATATTTACTGGTCTTTATTTTCTGTTCTCATGATGGAGTTGACAGGAAAGGATCTGACAAAACGATCTACAAAATTATAATTCGAAGCGAGGGGTTTGGTTCTAGGGGACTAGGGTTAGAGTTATTTAAACGAAATATTTTTCAAATATACAAAGTAAAAGTTAGATAATTTATAACACAATACAATATAAAAAATTAAAGGCAAGCAAAAAGATAATAGAGAAATACAAATTTATATGTGTAAATTTATATTTGCGGGGGTGATTCTTGTGATTTTTTTTGAATTCATATGTCAGTTACATCTTGAGATGATAGATCGAATTGTAAGGAGAGCAACGACGGGGTAGCTTGGCTTCCTTGGTTAGTAGAAAGACCATCTAGGGAAACTTCGCTTAAGCTGTTGGGAGCTTGAATATGGAGCTCAGATCAGGATGTCTATCTCTTTTGCCAAGGTGCGAGATGGCCCATCAGTCGGGTTCTCATCAGTGGGTTCATTGGACATTTTGTGATGGTGGTAAAGACTTCAAGTCCGATTCTCCTTAATATTTGAGTGAGTACGATTTCTGTCGATGTGGAGCGATAACCTCCTTTTATAAAAACGTAGTATGCGATGGATGAGTTCGTAAAGATAGAAGGCGAACCTTCTCTTGATAACCATAACAGCATTAATGTTTTTGATAGCGTGATCTGGCATATCCATAATTAGAAGAACATCGACATTTTCGTTATCGTATAAGCGAAGAGATTCACAACTTTTAAAATCATAGTCTCGAGGAGTCTGCCTATTGATGTTAGTACAGTAGGGCCTGAACACTTCAAAACATTTGCTTAATTTAAGTCGTATCATTGTCAGCATAGTTAGTCTTGATTGTCAAACCGATTAGGACCCCTAAATAGATAATTTTGCTCGTCGGGAGGAGTGTTGATTACTGCAGGGCAATTTCCGATCCCTGAGTGTGTGTTGCAAACTTTTGCAAAAAATCCCTAACTTGATAACGTACAGTGGCGAACAGATTTGGTCCTTGGACGTTTTTTCTCCCAACACCCGGGCCTCTACGAGTTGTGCTATGACGGGAACGTATTTGTTGGCTAACCCAATGAAAGAGGGATACCGGAAGATTGGCGACCTTGAGGGAGTTGAGGTCAAGATCCCCTACGGGCCACAACTTTGGTGAACGGTGACTGCAGCGCACCCTCACCTGGTCTCGCAAGTGCGATATTAAGTTAGGTAACTAAGTTAAAGTCAACGATACCTGGAAGGGGACAGGGATTGATGATACCGTTGAAGATGTTTTTGATAACTGGCAGGTCTAATGCATCGCTGACACTAGAGAAGAAACGATAGACAAAGAGTCAGTCGAGATTACCACTGCGTGAGCTACTCGGCATCATGGGCGATGGGTCGCACGATATTTCTGCTAACCATTCCCCTATTCCGGTTACTCAGAAACAAACTAAACTACATCTGAGTTCGACACAGGCGGACTGGCCTAAAAAGGCCGTTTGATATTATTATGATGACCGTCTATTAGAAGTGGTGTATGACCATCATGAGCTAATCATATACTTACGTTACCTTGACTTGGAGGCGGACGCTTTATTGATCGTGTCCCTGATGAAGGCAGTCGTTGGACGTCTCGATGATCTCTTCGCCTCCTAATTATTGTGCTGTGTAGGAGGCGTCATGTGCATGAGCAGACCCCCAGTGGACTGCAACAATGAGAATCCTTGACTTCTCTAGCAACGCATCGATGTTAGCAATATTGGTATTGATTCATCCAGGCTACGATCTTCCTAAGCGTCTTTTAGAGCTTTGCATATTCGTGGGAAAAGAAAGAAACTGAGATTCCCCATAAATTGCACTCTCAACTTTCGCCATCCTGACGACGATAAAGAACTCAACTTTGTCGGCCATGGTTCGTCAACTCCATTGCCACCAAGATCCTTGCACGTCCCAGACTATGTTCCTCCTGAGACCTCCAAGAAAAAGGTAATTTGCCTTCTTAGGATCAGCAAGGAATCGAGACTGACTTGCTTAGGCATATACGCAAATCTTTAGAGAGGGATAGACATGAGCTTAAGACGCTTAGGAAGATCGTAGCCCGGATAAATCACACCAAGATATTGCTATCATCGGCGCGTTGTATCTGAATTATTATTGTTATTAAGCGAAACAATCAAATTAAATAATTTTTCAGCAGTTAAAATGCGGGCACGGCGAGGTATTCTGAAGATTATAGATACAAAATGATTGATCATGATATTCTGGATTTATTGGGGTTGAATGACGTCAATGGGTGACTTTTTATTTTTATTTAGGTAACAATTATTTGAAAGGATTTACAAGATCATATCAGAGAATAAGTCTATGAAGCTAGATTGTGTTAAAATGGATTATTGAAAGGGAGTCCAGATTTGATCTTGATAATCGGTACCATAAAGTATTAGTTTACCTGATTTGATGAGGAATATTAATTTGCTATAGGAGGGGCATTAATTAGAGACCATATGTTTTATTTATAAAATCCTGATCATTTTCATCAATCCCAAGCTCTATCAAATGTAAATGGGTTGTTAATTGTTAGATATCACCATACTATTGAAGCAATTTATTAATAGATTTCTACATAGTCATAGACTATCAATTGCATTTCATAACTGGTTAACATAATTACGCTGTAAAACATTGCAAATTACACTAACTTGAAAGAAAATTTTTAATCTTCAATATTTATGTTAAATAATATTAAATTAACCTAAAATAAAATAATAAAAATGTATGTCTACACACTTCATTCATTACCATAATATGATGCTGTAAACACTACAATAAAGAAGCGCGTTACCGTTACTCGTTACTTCTGAAAAAGGAAGCGTTACCGACTATTCAAAAAAGTAACGGGTTACTCGTTACTTAAAAAATTAAACATTGTATATAAAAAAAATATTTATTTTTTTCCTACAATATATAATATAAATAAAACTATATAAAAAGATATATAATTAGATAAGATCTTTTTATAAAAAAAATTTTCATATATACACTCAACACAGCTTTTGCCGTGCTAAACACACGTTTGATTGGTTCAGGGAATGGGAGAATTGTATTATTAATAAATGAAAATTTTATTCGGGGAATTTATTAAAAATATTTAAAAATTATTTTTATTATGAATAAAGCTTAATAGATCATCTTCACAAGGGTCTTCATTCATTTCCTCATCAAATTTTTTTTATCTTTATCAGAAAATATTCTGGTATGTGTGTTGGATAAAATTAAGTCTGCTCTTTCTTAATCAAGATCTTTTATCAAACTGGAAATAAGTTCTAGCATTCTTCCTTTTTTGACCTCTAATTTTATCCAGGGCCAACCAATTTAAATAGCGGGTGAATTATTGCGGATAGTATATATTCATCTTTATAGATGTGTTTGAATCTATTGAAAGTAAAAGATAATCGAAATATAAATTGTAAGTAATTTGAACGGTATACCTTTTATCTACGCCTCCCGAATTGAATTAATAAGCGGCTTACAAAACTTGAAATTATTTAAAGCCATTTTTTTAAAGTTTTAATATTATAATTCATGGGAGCGAGATATCCCAAATGCATTTTTTCTTCGCTCTCCAAAATTGAAAGAGCCTATCTACTAATTTCACGGAGTTATAAAAGTAGGTCCTTCATCTTCCCACGTTTTCCTTAAAAATGATTGCACAGTTTCGTTTGCCCATGATTATTCCACAATAGCTTACATTTAGAAAATGTAATTTTTGAAATGGTTTTAAAATGGACATTTTTACCTGCCTTTTCAATATCAACACTTGCAATGAGATTTAAAGTGTGTGCTGAACAAGAATGATGCTTAGGTAAGTATAAAATACTATCATATTTTGGTTTTCAAATAGATCAAATAATGGAAGAGGAATTATTTCTCATCCTATTCCTCTCCTTCTTCATATACTCTAATAAATTTTTAATAAATATATTATAATTTTTTTACTTGAAAGCTTTTATATAATTTCTAGCATTGTCGGTAATGCATGTGGTCACTTTATTTTGTATCTTATATGTGGTAAAAATTTCAAAGATTATTTTTGCTACATAATCAAATATGTGTTTTTATTTAGCCTTTTACAAGCTAAGCAGGCTGAATGTCTGAGTATAGCCAGTGTACCATCATCCCTAAATAAAACTTTTTAAAAGAGAATATAATCTATAAAAAATATATTTTATATAACGATGATAAGCATCAAGAATTCATAGACAATTTTTAGGATACACAATAAATCCAATTTCTTTGCCATTATGCTTTGTCAATTTTCGAAACGGGGTAGGTCTAAACATCACATTTTTAGTTAGCTGTAATTTTTTGATAATATTAATAAATGCAGTGCTTTCTACAATTGAAAATGGTTGTAATTCTTCAATTACAAAATTAAACTATTTCATCAACAGCTGATTGTTCTATTATCTCTAATGTAGATGGATTTTGCTCAATGGTGTGAGTTGATTTCAATTTTTTTAAAATTATTATTCAAATGTTCATTAATCTTTTCCATTTTTGAGGAATGTACAGTCTATAATTTTTTAATTAAAATATTATAATTCCTGAATTTTTTTTTAAAAATAACTTGTTTTTTTCAATAATTGAATATAAATCTTTTAAAAATTTAATTTAATTTTTTAATCCCTCACTAAGCTTAATGTCAAGATAAACATTAAAAATTGAAATTATGATTGCCAAAAATAATTTTTCAATTTTTTATCTTTTTCAAAATTCAGTTTATTAAAAAGGAATCAGGAAAAATATCTAGGTTCAGTTCTCTAAAACAATATTGCTTCTTAGTTTATTCCATGTATATATTTATTTAAAAATACATATTTATTTAAACAAAGTTTTTTAAAATCACTATTTTATTCTTTAAATTAATTAACAATTTGAAGTTAAACCAATAGCAACACTAAAACAAGATATAGAAGATATTATTTAAACCCAATATAATATTTTGAACCAATACAATATTTTATTAATCTTGGGTTTTTAATGTTGGTTCCCAGCCCTATACTATAGTATAATTTAATTGATTATATTTTAATTTCATGATTAAGCTTTTCAAAATATTATGAAAGAATACTTCCTTTAAAGGTTTTTTTTATAATACCCATGATTTAATATTCTATTATTTAAGTAATGTTTAAAATAATAATATATTAATTCATCTATTTACCTTCATATGCTTTTTTAAGTTTGAACCATTGAAGTTGAAATATTTGCGTTGGGACATAATTTATCTTTACAAAGTGTAGACTTTGTACCCTTAATTTTCTTTATTGGTGTAAATTATGTTTTAAATTGGGACCAGGGGGAGGGTTAAATCATCTTCATTTGAAGAAGTAAGTACTATGGACATAATTCTAAAATAAATTATAAAATAGAATAACAATATTATTAACATTTACTTTGAATTTTGATTGAATATTAATTAGATTAACATTCGACTTAAAATTTAACAACAAAAAAAATAAAAATGAAGGAAATGGTGGTTGATATGAATTAAAAACTCGGCTTAAATTATTTATATTAAAAAAAAAATAAAAGTAATTTTATATTATAAAATATGTTTTTTTTAAAAATATTTTTTAAGAAAAAATTTAAAGTAACGAGTAAAATTTTGCGTTACCGTTACTCAAAAAAAAGAAACGCGTTACCGTTACTCGTTACCTCTATAAGAAGGTAACGAATGGCGTTCCTTTTCTTAAAAAATGGTAAATAAGCTAGCAACTAAGTTACATTTTATTACTTTACAATACTACCATATTTCATAAAATTATAATTACTTTTATTTACCTAGTCTAGTAAAGTATATAAACACAAATTAAATGTTATAATTTCACTAAAATACAAATACATTATAATTAATGAGTAATTTTAAAAAAATATTTTGCTCTTTTATAAACTACCCAAGCATTTTCCAACCAACGATATATGTATTTTTTAATGTAAATAATATGATAGTGAATAAATATGATAATCATTCTATGTATTATATAAGATAATAGTCGAGTTTTAAATTATTCACCTTTTATAATTTTTACCCCGACTCGGGTTTATAAGAAAGGCTCAGCCTTGCCCGGGTTCATAAAAAATTTTTTTTAGGACCGGCCTAGGCTTATTTTTAAATAACTATCCGCTCCAGCCCGTATACCTAGGCTGGGCTATGGTCTGGGCCTGCCATATAAGAATTAATAAAATTGTGTACAAAATTTTTTTAAAAAGGATTATGTACCGTCATTCTCATAGTAATTATTTTATGTATAAAAGAATAAGTAATAATGTTAAATAAAAAAAAAATAAGTAGATGTCGTCAAGGAGTTAAAGAAAGGAAAAGCTTTAATTAAAAAAAAACATTGGATTCGGCATATTTCTTTCAAATCTCGAATTAGAATCCTTAATAAAAGTTTCGGATTCGGTTTTAGAAATCCTAAATATAAATATTTAAATTGGATGGAAAAAATCGTTCGTTAGTACAAAATATATTGCAGAGCTAGGAAACTGATTTAATTTTTACGGGCCAGGAAATTTACAAATAGCAGGCCGACTTGTGCACATTTCTAATCCATTATGAACATTATATCATAAATAATTTTTTATTCGCCGTTTTGATATATAGGAGCAGCCAGCCAACAAATTAACGATATCGGCCGATAACCGATATTAATATGAATGATCGGGCAGATCTGATATTAAAAAATCAATACATCCTTAATATCTATATATATATATGAACCTAATAATCTATCTATATATTTAATCAAATTAAAGGACGGTTGCAACTACTTTTTTAGAGAAAATCCAATAGTTAAAAGTAGAACTTCTAGCGGCTCTCGAAATGATTATTCATCTTTTTCCAATCAAAATATTAATCCTATCCCTAGCTATAATACGCCTAATACAGGATTAAGCTTGACCAGTGACAACAATTCACATTATAATGAGTTTAACAATTTACCAGGTGCGACTTCTAATGCTCCTCTTGGTTATGCAATATCCTCTCATGATGAAAATTTATTGAGGTAGAATCTTTTATATTCCCAACATTTTTTTAAAGAGTGGAAGTTCAATCCATCACGATATTATTTGTTTTACTTTGAATATTATACAGTATGTGCGACACTTATTTGACTAAAAAATCTTGTTTAATAATATATATTGCTGATTTAATTCATTACTATATTATATTTAAATTCGTATTTATGGTTTTATATTATACAGCATTAATAAATACATATCTTATTTCTTTAACTTCGACTTGTAAATCGACTTATTTTAAGATTCATTTTTAAAGTTGTTCATCATTATATCGTTTTAATTATAGAATATGTTTTTTGTTTTGTTTTTAACTTAAATATATAAAATTATCAAAAATAAAATTTAAAATCTCAATGAAAATACTCAGGGCATATTTTTTTTAATAAAAAAAATAACTAATATTTCCAATTTTTTAATATTTTTATTAAAATACCTAAAAATTAGTGTTGTAAAAGTAACGAGTTATATTTTTGCGAAAAATTAAGTGTAACTAGTTACTTTCGAAAAAAAATGACTAGTATTTTATTGAATGTAATAAAAAATTACTGATTACTTTTTAAAATATCTTATAATTATAGATTGGAATCGAATAATCGAAAACTCCTTATCTTCTTATATGTTGTTTTATAAATTTAAAATTGCTGTTTGTTAGATTTAATGTCACAAAGCGCTAGTATATAGCGTTTGCTTAATATAGTGAAGCTTATTTTTGTATAAAAATGAACATCTTTGAGACATTAATTAGTTTATTATTAAAATCCATTAAAATTTAGAGTCCAAATTTTTGAAAAATAGATTTTCGGGACTCAGTGTAGTTATTTCTTTCTTTATTAAATTATATTTTCAGTTAAATTTCTGATTAAAATTTATAAATCGCAAAATATTTTGCATGATAAAAAATTACATTGTAAATGATGAGTTATATAAATTATTCAAAAAGAAACTTGCAATTTATAGACTTACTTTTAAAACTTTAATAAAGCTAGTTACTTTTTTAATGGCCACTTATAACTACTTTTCACATGTAACTTTTAACAACCTTTTTAATAATTAATAAAAAACAGAAAAAAAGGAAAAGTTAATTAAGCGAAATTTGTATTTTGAAAATTAATGCCTTTTTGAAGTTTCTATGCTTTTATTTCGTCCCAAAAAATTTCACACTTGGTTTGGTTTTCAAAAAGTGGCTATTTTTATATTTGAATAGTTATATATTTTAAAAGGTTACGCGTTATTTGTATAATATATTATTATAACTTTCCTACATTTAATATTATCTTATGGAGGTCAATGTAATTGCATATTAGTAGAAGTTAAATGACATAATTATAAAATACTATATATATAGGAAACAATTTTAAAATAAAGAATCGATTGTTTTGACTATAAAAGCTATTTAGGTCTATTTTATAGTTTTATTTCAATTCATGGGTGCAGCTGATTGGATAATTTGAAGTTGTTAAAAAATGCTTTTCAAATGAATCTAGATTCAGATATTTCGTTTAAAAATGTTATGCATTACCATTTTTTACAAATGTATCTATGTATAGATAGGATTCTTTTGTTAAAATTCAAATTTTGAAGTGTGATCAAAAAAATGAATTATCTATTTGCAAAACAAAATATATAATAAATTAATAAAATACAAATAAAACATTCTGAAAATTTTTATCAGTAAGGCGTCTCCGTTTATCTGTAAAGACATTTTAACCACACTAATAAGTCATTCTACGGGGACACTTGGGCAGAGTCGTGATAATAACTATAGGAATCATTAAATATATTAAAATCTCGAAACTCATTTTTAAAAAAATCATCTAAAATTTGATGAATATATATACTAGTGTTGTTAAACGGCTCGTTTTGAGCCGATTTTTAAAAACGGCTAACTCAATATTTCATCTAGATTAATATTATGCAAGCCTGAAGATTTTGTTTGTAGAAGGAACAAAGGTAATAATAAAATAAAATTATCTAAACAGATACCTTTAAAATAATATCCACAGATACCATATTCATTTTGATACCTTAACAACTCTGATAATTTGGTAAGGCGATAGTTTAATGAATTTTCTTGTCATCGCAATATAGTTTTCAATTTCAATAGTATTGTTGGTTAATTTATACAAGCTCCACAATTTAATTTGTTTATTTTAAATTATAAGCTGTCAATTATGATATGAATACAGGATGCTCTGATAGGAGAATGTCAAGAACAAGCTGCACATTCTTAAAAATTATGATGTAATATGTGTAGATTTCTTTTTTCTATCATAGTATGGTTAATTAATTTTTATAAATGGGTTATAATATATTTAGAAACAATATTTAAAAATATTAAAGTAAAAATCTATAAGTTTATTATATTATTCATATATATATAACCAAACAAACCATACTAAAATGTAAACCTAAGTTTATCTCAAACCTGTGACATATACAAGGTTGGAAAATATGATTAGGTAAAATTTTGTTTTCATAATATTTTTATATTGATATGTGCTTTCATTTCTTAAAATAATCTCAGAAATTTTTTCTTTTATTTAAAAAAGTGCGTAAAAAATCTTAAATATTTACTAATAAACAATACTATAGATACAATTCATTTTATAATTAAATCTTCAAGTAAAAAATTTATTATAATATAAAAATTAAAAAATGGGATGCTTCCCAGAGACGCTATAAATAATATGGGATTGGCAGTTTATTTTTTCTATTCAATTGTTAAAGTGCACTTAATTATTCAATAATTGTTTAACTTGGCTTGAGGGTAAAAAATTATCTATTATAATCGTTTTCAATTTCACCGTACCAATCCATTTTATTCAGGGGCGAACTGGCGATGCTACGGCCTCGAGGGCAAATGTTTTCTAGCGGTCTCATTTTTATATGGGCTTCTCTCTCATACCCCTATTTGCCAGCCTTCGGCCGGGATCCCTTAATGGCATATTTATATTATACATGTGTATATTATTTCTTATATTTTTAGACAAATATATCTAAAACGATAGGTGAAGCACAATATTACAGTTATCATATTTTTATTTAAAAAAGACTCATATGAAATGAAAATCCCATATATTTTAGGATTTGCACAAATAAAATCATACTAATTGAACAGACAAAAACATACTTATCGCAATTTTGCATATAATAAAATATATATTACACATATAAATCAATATTAATTGCACATTTAAAAAAAATTACTTATTATACTTTAAAATTTACATACAACACATCACAGTATATATATAAATTCAGGCATATATAAATAATTAATTAAACAAAAATTTTATAATTTTTATACTAATAAATCTCGAATTAACTCAACTTTGGAGCAAATAAACTCATATTCGAGTTCAATTTGCCTCAACAATCCTGTTTCAACGGGCATCAGTAATGCCTCAAATTAATATTTTTTATAATTTTAAATTTACTAGATTTTCTTTAAGAATTTCTAATATGTTGGCAAAATAGATTAATGTTGTAGTTGTGTGCAGAGTTGGGCAAGAATTACAAATAGCTTTGCGTTACATAACATATCTCTCATTTTAAATATAAAGAGGTTCTCCAAACCATTATGTTTGTTTGCTTAAAGTAACGTTTGTTTTTCTTAATTTTAAAATTTTTTCGATTTTTTTTAAACAAAAATGATTTTTTAAATGTAATAATATGTTTTTTATAAATATATACTAAACGTTAAAATCAATAGCGTATCCAGAATTTTCTTTTGGGGGTGGGATTTTTGGGTGGGGCTTCGCCCCAAACCCCTATTACCTGGCTTTCGGCCAGCTTTTCCCCAGCCTTCGGCCGGGTCTTATGTTTTAGCTATTCTATTAAATTATTCATAATTTAATAATAATTATATTTATATTTGTAACTATTATTTACTAATTCGTGCTTATGGATATTACAAGCCTATTTTTTATTATTTTAAATTAGGTATATTATATTTAATAAAGTTTTTTTTAAATGTAAAGTTGAAATAAAGTTTAATGTCATTTTTTTTGTAAATTTGCTTTAAAAATTAGCCTCAGCTTAAATTCTCATACAATATAAGTAAAATATAATTTTTTTATTGTAATATTAATAGTAGTGTGTATAAAATATTGACTAGAAAATAATTTAAAAAACAAGTTTTTTATAACTTCTTATCAAATACAATATTATACAAATTTTTATTACTATAATTATAATGTAATTTCTTTTTTTCGTGGGATTGATGCCAATTCATCAAGAATTTCGTTTGTCGTTTTAATCAAATCTCTACGGATATTTAACAGAGCTAACCCATTTAGCCCAGATTCGGAAGTAGTACATCGTAAATATGTTTTCAACCTCCTCAAGTTGGAAATCCTTTCATTCGTACAGGTTGTAATAGGCCAACATGAAAGAATATAAAACAACTTCAAAATATTAGGAAATTGAGCCAAGGTTTCTTTACACCGATTGAGCGCATCAATAGCATGCGCTCAATTAAAATAGCTTAACGTAGTAAATATTTATACTACAATTCGAATTCTGATTAAATTTATTTCAGTATCAAGATCATAGGAATAAAATTTTGCTAAATAGTTAATTTTACCAATAGTGGCATTAGAAAACGAAGAAGGATCTTTGGGTAATAAAACTTGAAGAAGACTTGTTTTTTATCTAAAAACCGTACTTTTATTTGCGATAAAAAAGTATCTAAGAATGGGATGCTAATGGATATTTTATAATATTCTTACATCTCAATAATTGCCTAGGTGCTAGACGAGGTTTAATTAGTGTTATATCAAAAAATTTAGCCTTCGATTCAACGTCTAAATAAATATTATAAAAATATTCTTCTACATTCATTCTTATTGTATCTACCTGTTCACATATTTTTCGCCAAATCAATAACCTGAACCAAATCTAAATTTAGTTTTTGTAAATTTCTTCAAAGTAGTGAGCTATAGGAAAATAATTTATTGATGCAACTAGCAGCAATGATAAACTCTTTGATCAATTGAATTCAATAATGATATCACTTCTGACGACACATTGCTTTTTTCCATACTCTGCCTTATTTAACTTTTGTATTTCTATTTCTTCGGTCCTACAAAATGGAAATAAAAATGAAAAATATTTAAAAATTATAGATATTTATTAATAATTAAAATATTATTAAAAATACTTATTAATTTTAACTCACTAATAATTTTGAAGTTAATAAAATTATTATATATAATAATAAAATAAATTACCGTTTGATTTCAATCTCTTTGACTAAAATTTTTCCATTTTATTAATATTTCTTAATAATGTTAATGTACTCACAAGGAAAGGAAATTTTAATAAAATTTATCAATAAAAAATAAGTTTTATGTTGGAAAATTGATATTTAAATATTTGTAAAATTATGATTGAGGGTGGGGGGGGGGGGGGGGAGGTAAAATTTTTATTAGTTTAAAATGATGTTTATGAAAACAGTCAAATTTGCTATGGGTGGGGGGAATTTCCCTCTTCCCCCCTTTGGTTACGCGCCTAATTAAAATGGAATGTCTGATACAGTAGTGTAGTTAAATTACCTAACTTTGATCATCTCTATTGTGGCTTAGTCGAGCTTTTAGCCTAAAAAATTGAATTAAGCCTATAAGTTGAGCCTCAACTTGAAGATTGATACAAATATTTTTGAATCATAGGCGTAGTCAAGATTTTCTTAAGGGGGGGGGGGGTTAAAATTACAGGGGGCTTCGCCCCCAGACCCCATTTTTGACGGGCCTTCGCCCCGCTTTTGTCCGGCCTAGGGCCGGGTTACCTAAGTCTATATAGTCAGAAAATGTTTTTACAAGATAGGAGGTTAATTTTAATAAAAAAATAAGCCTGGAACAAATATGAAATATATTTTTATTAGTTTATATAAAATATAATTAATTACTTGTATATACATTAATATAAAAGCATGGTAATAATTTATTCCAAACAAGTATAAGAAATTTATTTATAAAAAGTAAGTAGACATATAGTTGATATTCCTCTATTATATAAAATTAGTTACAAAATACTAGGTAAAATTCCACTTTTACAGACATATTTGACAGTTAGAGAATATATTACAGTGAATTTAATAAATTTTACTAATCAATGCTCTTGATAATAAATATAGCAACAATTTATATTCAATTATTTAACGCCATCTATTTATTTAAAAAAAATGATATTAAAAATTAATCTTCATATTATTTATCCCACAATGTCTTTAAAAGATATTTTCTGATGTCCTTATCAATATTTTATAGTTTTCTGTAAAATATATAATTCGCCATATTGGTAAAAATTACTTGATTGTCATATGATAATTGATAAAATTAGATATACTGTAAATCTACGACATATAATATTCCACTGTTTGTATTGTGCTTTAATTTTTTTATTTAATATATGATTTAATTTTATTAATAGTTTTTTAATTATATTTTACTTTTATTAAAATAAATAAATTAAAATTATTCACTTTATAAAAAATTATATTTGATTTATAATATTTATAATTTTATGGATCTATTATTAATAATTATAATACATTTCACTTTTGTCTTAAGACTTATCTTTGGCTTATATTCCATTTCTTAAAAAAACATTTTTGGTTCAATTTTTTTATAATGCTTTTATCCCAAAATGTATAAATTATGATGAATAGTTTTATAAAAAATATCGACTTTTACATTCTTTCTTTCAAATTATTGTTTAAGATATATGCATACATTTTTGGGGGTCAGGTAGTGGGGGGAGGACTAAGGGGGATATTTTTTATTAGCTTAAAATGATATTCACAAAAAGTGATAAATTTCTGAAGGGGTAAATTTCTCCTTGCCCCCCACCCCCCGACTACGCCTATGTTTTGGATAAAAACATGGCTACGCTGATTTATAGCTATCTAAAGTTAGGTTGTTTAACAACACTAATTAACAGATAACGAAGGAATTTAATAAAACTGCGAATAGAATTTCTCCAATTTCAAATCTTTTAATCGTGGAATTTAGTTATATACTGTTTTTTATTTTCTTAAACAAACGATGATAGTATTGCGGTGAAATTGAATTTTGCACTATATATTGTGAAATACCGATTAAAAGTTTTATTTAAAAACATTATCGCTTTTTTATTATAAAATAATAATTTACAAGATAGAACTGATTGTTTTTATTTTCACAGTTTGTAATACAAAGATAAATTGAAAGAATCATATGATCCATCATTTAAAATAAATATACAATAATATAAATATATTCATTGCAATACATATTTACCAATCCCGTGTAGCCCATATTTTGATTTGCAAATTTGAAAGACCAAACAGGAGACAAAAATTTATAAGAAAATTAGTGCTTTGTCGAATGAATGCTTCAAATTTACAATATTTGATTTTTATTAAATTAGACAATAAAGTATTAATAAAATTTTATTATACTATATTTTATTTTAGTGTTTACAGAAAATGAATCAATAAAATTCTTGCATTTTTCTATTTTTATTTATTCTTATTTTTAATTATGTAACCAAGAACTTTTTGTAACTGTTACATATTCTAAATAAAGATAACAATCGTTAGATTTTCTTTATAGTGACTAAGCCGTTGTATTTCATAATGGTAGCCGTGAAATTAAGTAACATGCCAAAATATGGTTGTGGGCATATCATAGCATCAAAGAATCTCTTAGATACATATTAAACATTGATTACTTGGTTGGATTTATTATCTTGTAATATCTCAATGTTAATTAGATTACTCACTATCACAAATAATGTCATCAATATTTCCATTAATCTGACTATTAAATTGTAAATAAGGGTAAAAGAAGACAATGCTTATCGTAATTTGTCACTGAATACATTTTCTAATAATGAAACTTTCTTGCCAGAAATACCTTATATATTAATTTCATCAAAACTCTTGGGATTCAATTATTGCCCATTCCTTATAATCTCTTTATTCGCCGAAAATCTTAAGGTTGTTAAATAAAACTTTTTATAATTTAATCAATTGTAGGACGAAATGCTTTAAAAATATAAATCTTTAAATTTTTTAATTTGAAAATATAATGAGAGCTGCCATTTCAAAAAAATCAAAGCAGTTTTAACGTTTTAAATTTGGTGAGATACTCAATTAAAGATTTTGCCTGATGAGGTTGAGAGATTGGGAGTAATCTCTCTTCATCA
Source organism: Gordionus sp. m RMFG-2023 (assembly GCF_954871325.1). NCBI lineage: Eukaryota > Metazoa > Nematomorpha > Gordioida > Chordodea > Parachordodidae > Gordionus > Gordionus sp. m RMFG-2023. The sequence goes on along the minus strand of NC_088775.1, from coordinate 46,585,283 downwards.
TGTATCTATCTAAGGTATTCATCATGTTCCCACTACCTTGTTTCACCTATATTCTTTGAGACTTGGTAGCCTCCTATATATTTACAAACTAATGGTTTGCTACCCATCTCTCCTTTTTATTATTAAATTCCTAATTTTAACTGGAACAGCATTAATAACTTATTAACGGTTTTCTTTGACATAAAATTATCGAAAAACTTCTTCCCTTGAATTTTGATTTATAGGGAAGTTTCAGATTTCCTTTTCTACTTTTGCTCTTAAAAGAGTCTTTTCTAAAGGGTGTCTAAGTATTTTATCCTTTTTTGATATGATTTGTATCATCTCAAGGAAATTCCCTTGTTTTAATTCATTTGGTCTAATCCTCTGTATGATTTTTATATGGATATTATTGCATTTATTATTTTAAAGTTAATTGAGTTCTATATAAATAATAAATTATAAAATAATGTATAAAAATATAAATCAATCAAAACTTGACTCTCAACGTTCTTCTGTAAATATAGACTGAATAACCATTTTATCTTTATAAAATTTATCATTATTTTTGCAAGGATTGTCAAAAGTTAAAAAATTTATCCTATCACATCTAGCTTATTAATAGTGATACTATCAGAGTTGAATTTAATTATGTCAAATTCTTCGATCCAGTCTTGACCACATAAATATAGTCCTTCCCTTTCCAAAACATAAAAATCTAGATATTTAATCGTATTAAAATATTTAACCTTAATTACTGACTTGACCAATGACTGTGATCGGTGAACCTTCAAATGAGAATAATTTTCTCGAACAACTTTTCAACTCATTTTGAAAAAGGCGCTTAAAATAGCAATACCTAAATGATAATCCTCAAAAAATGTATTAATACGATATTCTAAATGCTAAAAAAGGAAATATGACATTTTTATTATATAATATAGGAATATGATAAAAGAAAAGTCATATGATAAAAAGAAATAATATATATTATATTTTTTTCTGATCGCCCTCTTTTTTTAATCTTTTACTGATCGGCGAAAATCAACATTTTCTCGCGGCCTCGTGGGCAAAATGCCCACTTGGTCTTATGGCCAGTTCATCCCTGATTTTATTTTTATATAACACTATCCAAAGAACGCCACAATTCTATTTAACTACTGTTTTAAGCTAACGCTAGGGGTCGACTGACAGTAAGTCTAGTGAAAAAAAATTTCCATGGCCTTGAGATTTTATGGAGGCCGTAGGAAAGAATTTTGGAGGCATAGGAAATAAAAGAAATTTTTCATAATTGAGAAAACTAAATTTCTACTTTACAAAATAAATTTTTAAATATAAATTTAATTTTCTGGTGAAATTATAAGCACTAAATGTGGCCTATAAAGGAAATAAAAATTAGATCTAATGGTTTAGCCCCGAATATCCTAAAAATAAACCATTATTTATTATTTTCTTTGGTTCTAAAAATATAGATCCAAGAAATTAAATGGGAATTAAATATTTTCATATTATTATTGTCTTAAAATAAATAGTCTCAGGCAATATTTAATTTATTTATATAAGTTCAATATTTATGGTTTTTATATATAGCAATAGGACAATATTATTATAGTTGAATATAAATATTTAATGGGAATGGACCAAAACAAAAAAGATAGGCAGGACAAAAAAACAAAAACCCGTAAAAAAATATTTTGATATATATGTTAGGGGCGTTTTTTCCGGCATTGTGTTATTTTTTCAACTTTAAATCATTTTTCGAGCCCTTTTTTAAATTTAGATAGTCTTATTTTATCGGAAATATATTCCTGAAATTTTACCGTTCACATTTGAGTCAGTTATAATAAAAACCTATGGAAAAACGAATAATTAGATTACGTTCAAAAGTTTTGGTCAAAATCGGTTGAAATACATAGAGTAGGTATTCCAAACATAGTGAAATACATTTCTGGTAAAATGATGATTAGATTTAAAAAACATGCCTAAAAATGATTTAAAGTTGGAAAAACACACATGCCAGACAGGGGCGGACTGGCGACGGGCCTCGTGGGCATTATTTTATAGCGGCCTCATTTGTATGGGGCTCGCTTTTGCCCGGTCTTCGACCGGGTTCCCTTAAATGGCTTCTTTGATTTACATAATTTTAATTACTTTATTTTTGAAAATAAGTTTAAACGATTTACATTTTTAATAAAAAAAGAATAGAATAGTATTACACGATAATCATATATTTTATTTTAAAAAAAATGCACATCTAAAATCATTATTCAATACTTTATAAAATAATATTCATTGCACATATATATTTTATATTAGATACGGTATTTCACTATAAAATCAAATCATACATCACATGCTATATATAAAAAAAATAGATACTCAATATACCAAATCAATTAATTACACATATAAAATTATTGCAGTTAACAATATTACAGAGAATAAAATTATTGCAGTTATACAATATTACAGAGAATAAAATTGCTGCACTAATAAAATCAGGCACCGATCATATTGTAAATAATATTAATAAGATTCAAATAAAAGAATAAAGAAAATATATAATTTTTACATTAATAAATCTCTCATTAACATTGAACCTTTGCGCAAATATACAAGAATATCTTCTAGTTCAATCTGCGCTAATAGTTCTCGTTCAAATGACATCATTAAAAACGCTTCTAATTTTTCTTGGTCAATATTAGCTCTCAGCTTATTTTTTTACTAAATGTTCTCTCGCAATTAACCTGCTTAAATGACAAAGTTAATATGTATTCATATGCAAGATAAATTAGTGTCACTTGTATGCATATTGTGTCTTTTAAGAATTTCACGCATATTAAACACTTGTTTTATTTATTATCACACTCTGAGTTATTATCATATTGTAAAGATCAATCGATTGAGGACGTTCATTTTGGCATTTGTCACTATATATTATCTTCGCTCGTCCTACTCAATTTTTTGGCAGAGCATTCTATACCCTGATTCCGGGAGCTTTAAATATGAAATGTTTCATTTAAATTAGAAGCCATTTTATTGCTTTATTTTGAATCGATGATTTAAAAGACTTAGCATCTTCTATCATTTTCCATGTTGACAAAGTACTAACTTTTAGTTTGAAGATATGACAGTGGCCTCATTATTTCAAAAATTTCCAAATATATTATAGCTGTACATAGAGTCTTAAATTTACATAAATTAACAAGTTTTTGCCTCAAATGATTTATTATCCAATATAAATAGAAGTGCATTTATCGTTATTGGGAGCATGCTCTCTTTACCATATATCCATCTAAGTGCTTTTTCACGTGCCTCACCACTCTATTTAACCTATTTTTTGCAGCTTTTTCAACTTATTTTGGCCAAAATTATTCTGTTTTACCCAAGCATCCTTCTTTTTATCTTATTCACCGACCTGGATTTTATTTGATTTTAATGATTAAGAACAAGAAATGTTGGCTATATTATTTCTACAATAAAGCAATGTATAAAAATATAATAAATTAATCAAAGCTTAGTTTACTCTAATCAAACGGAAGCGTTTTCATTCATTTGAAAAAACAAACAAAGAAACGTGGTAATGATGTTTAACGTCAAGCGACGTTATTGATATTTTATGCATTAAAATATATGACAATTCTCAAGTAATGTGATATTCAAATCATAGAGATATCATTAAAAATAAATAAATGATAAGAAATGTGAACATAATAATATTTTTTTCTAATCGGCCTCTTTTTTGATAATTTCCTCTGATCGGCCCCAAAAATCAACATTTTCTCATGGCCTCGTGGGCACAATGCCCACCTGGTCTTATGACCAGTCCGCCCCTGATACCAGAAGACGTTGCCACTAACATATATATAGATTATTACTTAAAAAAATAAGGTTTCGTTCTATTCATTTTAATTTTGTTATAAAAATAAAATATTTTTTAAATTTGAGGCACACATACAATACATTGCTTTTAAATAAAATAAAAATTGACCAGTTTAACCCAGAAAATCTTTCCCTATTCCTGATTTAAAATACCAATTGGTCGGACTATTTTTTCACGTACACTAAGCAGTGGTGTACCCAGGATTTAAACATGGGGAGGGAGGAAGATAAAATCCTCAAAATCCGGTTTTGCCAGGCCTTCGGCAGGGCCCCTCCTATAAAAAATTATTGGATATAATTGATTTTCTATCCGCTAACGTTGGCTGAACAATTGAATAAACTAATTCTAAACTAAGCCAATATTTGGGCTTTATTGTTATTAGTAAGGGAGATCAGGGTTTTTATCTTCTAGAGTATTCAACTATAATGGTTAATTTTTAAACCAAAAATAGATATTATGCATATGCGGCTATATATTTTTTAATATATTAGGTCACATATAACATCTTTATAACACAATATATGATTTATACCCTCAAAACTAGCTTTTTTAAATGTTGCAATTTACCAAAAATGATAAAATTTTAAATTATCCAATAACTATCTTATATAACCCTGAATTCACAGTTAACGCGAAATCTCGGCGATGTATGAAAAAATGGATAAAAAATTATTATATTTATATCATATTTTGCATACTTCGCCATGAATTCTCGCTAACTCTGAAAGCTATGTAAAAGATTAAACCCTATTCTATTTAAAATTATTTTTTATTTGAATAAAAAAAATATGTTTAAACTATCATAAAGTTATATTTTAAAGATATTCAGGGACTGGGGCTATTTTTCAAACCTTTATACGAGCTATTTGGTCCATTTTAAAATTTACTTTTGCTAATTAAAATTTTCAAAACCTTAATTCTTTTATTCCAGAGTTTATTATGCTAAATCCAAAATATATAAAAAGAAAGGAAACTAAAAATAAGAAATCTTAACTACCCCTCCCTATAAAAGGAAAACCAAGGAAAGGGTTTTGAAAATTGCTTTTAATAACAACAATAATAATAGCAATGATAATAAGAACAACAATGATAAAAACGCATGTTTAATATATAAAAAGAACTATTGCAGATTTCATAATAATGAGGACTGGTTCCAATGCCGTAAATTTTCATTTTGGGCCCGTGAATCCTGTTACAATTTCAATCCATTCTTTATTTGTTTAAATTGTCAATAAATTTCACCAATTATTTATTTTTCATTCAATAAAGTAATTGTAATAATATAATTGTCATTTTTAGAAAATAATCAAAATTTACAACTCAAAACGCGCCTCACGATAAAACTCATCCTTCCCCTGATATGTAGCTCATCCTTTTCAAAATTTATTTTTTGGAAAAATGAATACTGGAAAAGTATCATTTTTTAAAAAATTATTTTTATGTATAGCATAACGGTAAAAGTAATTTTAATTTATTGACGTTTACCTCAGTAATGTAGAAATAAATTTGAATATATATTTATACATTATGAATTATATATTCGTCAATTAGATATGGCTAAAATGATCAAATATATTCATGATTTAATATAATATTGAGTGAAGTTAACTACCTAACACCCATATCATCTATTATAATGTGATATCCGGATTATTATTCTATTTATTATACCTTTTAGGGCTCGCATACTCCTCGGTCTCCCCTAACGCAACCTATTGATCAAAAAGCGACTGAAAGCATTATTTTGTAATTTTATCAATGTTCAATGCGTAATTATAAATTTATTTTAAATTTTGATTTAATCCCTTTAGCAGAGAATTGAAACAAAAATTGGCATCAGGCTTGAATGGAATATAAAAAAACTATAAATCAGGCGCGCGCTAATATCTATAAATCAGGCGCGCGCTAATATTTAGTACTTATTATGAAATCACGTTTTAAGCGTGAAGTAGACCATGCTTTTGGAAGAACTAATTCTGAAACTCATAGCAAACTATTAAATAGGGCTTTATTAGCACATTTTATTGTTTTATTCTGTTTGGTCGATAGTTTAAATGAAAATAGAATTATTGGTAGAAATATTTTAAAAAATTGTCATAATGGCAGGACGGAGAATATAGAAGTTATAACTATCTTGTTTGCTTTAATATTCAGGGCTTTACTCATTAATTCTTTAATCAATTTTGCATTCTACAAAAAAGTAACCGAATTACTAGCCAAACCTATAATAACTCGCATTAATCGTAAAATCAACAAATATTTGGAAACATTATATCTGATATTTATGTCAATAATTAGTGCGTATTTCATTCTCACCTCGTTGTTTCCCTATTTTTTTAGTCTTCACCGCTTACATTTGCGATGAATTATTTAAAAGGATAGAACATTCATTCTTTATTTGACTCCCTAAATTAGCTGATGTCTTATGTATACTATATATTTGCAAACTAAATTGTTTGCTACCTATCTTCTTTTTTAAAATTTTAAATTTATCTAGAACAGTGTTAAAACTGTATTAATCGTTGTCTTTACAATAAAATTATTAGAGAACCTCTTCCCTGATTTTAATTTATTGGAAAGTTCCAGATTATATTTTATACGTTTTCCCCTAAAAATGTGCATTTATCAAAACTTGACTTTTAAATCAGAAGCATTATTTTTGAAAAAATGGAAAAACACGATAAAATACCAATTTCGAAATGTTAATTTTTAAGGATAAAAAACAAACTTTTTAGGAATAAGCCGAGTCCGATTTAATTATTTTAAGTCAACCCCGGGTATTTCTTATATTTATAATCATTTTACAACTCAGGCTCAATTCTTCAAATTTGCTATTTTAAATAATAATTGTTTGAGGAAAATTGAAAATATGAACAATAAATGAATATTAAACGTTTCATTATAGATTTTCCAACATTATACAAACTAATCAATTGATAAAAATATTTAAAAAATTATTTTAAGGCTCCGCCTAGGCTTTGTAATTTATTTTATTTTTTAGGTCCAGCCCAGGTTTATTTTTAACAAAATTTTATTAGTCCATATACCCAGACTTTTTGGGTCACGCCCTCAACTGACATCTTTATAAAAATTATAATATAAACTTATTCAGGACTTTGAATATTATAGTGAAAACTATCTTCAAACCTTTTGTTCCTCGAATATTTTGTCTTCGAACATTTCTACCATCGGTCCAGATATTATTTTAAATAAAAATATAATTTTTAAACTTCTTCTTTGTTAATTGCATATACCTAGTTATTAGCGGCCATATGGACTATTATATCCAATCAATATATACATAGTTAAAGAATATTTAAGAGAGTAAAATATTGCCCCCCCCCCTAGTCTATGGCAATTATGCAGCCATACATATAAAAGTTGGTAAACTCTGAAATACAAAGGTAACTTAAGAATTAGATTTTCATATGAATTTATCAATATTCATCACGATAATTTGGAGCAACAAGATAATTTGACTAGTAAACAAATAAGTTAATATTTCCGAGGGATTATTGATGCATAAAAATCCTGACATGCGATAAGAACTTCTTATTTTTAAACACCATTGAAATACACGTAAATCTTGTCTAAGATTCATAAAACATTTTTTAGTTCTTTTATCGATTGCCATAATTGAACAATAATTAAATTTATCCGATGATAATAGCACCAAATAAAGCTGCCTTTCGGGGTTCAGCTCTAATCAAAGCTATTACTCCATTAATCCTTCCACTCATCTTTAAAACATGATCATAGTTTGCTCAACTAAGATTTCGAGTAGATTCATGGATAAGTTTTCTTATTATATATTTTTTAATATCAAGACCGATCATGTTACTCGTGACAATATTATCTATTAATCTTTCAACCGGTTAAGGCTTCTCATCATTTTCATTCAGTATATCTTACTAACAAAGATATTGCTTCTGATTTTGAAACATCATATGTACTACCATTAACTATAAATGAAAAGCATCTGTAGATTCAATTTCTTTTTGAATTTTTTTATGACTATTTTCATGGTTTCAAGGAGAATATTTTTAAAATTTTCAAAAAAAGTACTCTCTCTCAAATTTTTTGAAACAGTTCTTCATACCCCCCCCCCCCAAATCCATTAGAGAAATCAGTGCTAGATAGCACCAACAGTGCAAAGGGCAAGGAGCCCCAGTTTTATATATTTTTTAGTCTAATGATGAAGACTATTTAATGACGCAATAAGTTTATCTTATAAAATTAAAACAAAATTTTATAGGAAAAGAGCACACCTTTTCTATAATCCCGGTCTCCCCTATTCCAGCTATAAATTATGTGTTTTCCATAGTTGAACACTTCGAACTCTAGAGATCGCTTTTATGCCGTATAATTTCAAAATAAAATTATATAATTCATGATAATTTTTATAATTTAATTCAATCTGTTATAATTCGAATTTATTATAAATAAATTAAAAATTTGTGTATAATAATTTTTTTCCAAAAAGTTGTTTTCAATTTATAACTTGAATTAAAAATATTCAGCACTGCCTCCGATTTTCATAGCGACGTAAAATTTGGTAAGTTGCCCCCAGCCGATCATTTTGTGATAAACTAAAATAAAAAATTATCCAACTTTTCCCCACTATAATATATTTGAATGTCATTTTTAAATATTTCTAACGTTGACCATTTTATTTATACTTATAACATAAATATATTTGTTAGCTTACTTTAACAAAATATATTATTGCCTACTTATTTTAAAAGTCGCACTTTTAAACACACAAATAGTAGTTGTCAATCGTTCGATTTGCAAATAGGTGACGACAATAGAAGGTTACAAGTTATTGTCTTAAAATTTAACTTTTCAACAACACTTTTTTAGAGCTCCGATGTGAAAAAGTGCCACCAAAGATATTATAATATTATTTTTCAATAATTTTTTATACTTTAATATTATTATATTTTATTTTGTTTAATTTAATTTCTCATAATAATTATACATTATATAAAAAAATAATATCTCCCATGAATTTAATATGCCATACTTAAATATAGAGTTTAGCATTAAATTTACCTCATATTAAGTTCTTTGAAATATGACGGGAGGCTTTAAAAAGGAGAAACAAAAACAGAAAAGATAAAATATTCAGAGAAGTATAGTTTAAAAAATCCTTTTAAAATCGCTTTGGTTAATCAGATTGCTATTAAAATTAAAACGGGACATGTTCTTTATAAAAAATATAATATTCATATTCACTGATAATAATAATAATAAAAGTTGTAAATCGAGGATTTCTCACGCCAATCTGTCTTTTACTTTTGAAACAAATTATTAAATCGGTATATATATGTGTACATCTTTCCAAGTCTATTCTCAAATATATTCGATAAAAAAATACAATTTCCTTTTGAGTTTTATTAAATAAAGAAAATTTTGGGAAGAGTATATTCTAATAATTTGTGGCTTCTATATTTTAAATATGTTTTTATAATAGCATGACAATAATGACTTCTGCTGCGAATGTTAATTTTACATTATTTATAAAATGTAGTCTGTCATCCTTTAGAAGGTTAAAATAATTTTTTTAATATTTTTGATGAACAATAAAAGCAAAAATAAAAGATCTAAATAGCGCTTATGAGTCTGAAGATATCTATTAATATTTATGAATATATCATATGAGATAATTTGATTCCGGTATTAATACTTTTTTCAATTGTATATAACTCAACCTTATTAAAAAATTGTTTGGTTAAATAATATTTTTCAATAGATATAATTACAAAACTTTTCATTACAAAGGTAATAATTCTTTGTGTCATTAATCATACCATGGAAAATCGTATCATGTCAGATATTACATTTTTGATAACTTAATAATATACTAAATAACATGTTTAATTGGATATAATAAGATATATATTTGTTTATTCATAATATATAAGTTTATATATAATTGCATCGATGATAGGCAGTAGCTTGGAATAGTATAATAAACTATATACACCTCTTTACATAATTTTCATAAAAGTTAACTCCGAAAATATAATAAATAAAATAAAAGTATATTTATATATGGTAGATTGGAACGGCAAGCCCCAAAATTTAAAGTTAATTAAATTATAAAACCGGTTTTTATATTTACCCTGACGTAGCCATAATTTATTAAAGAAGGAGGTAGAAGTTACCTAAATATTTTAGGTAGCTTTGCTCCTCCCTCACCCCTTCTCCCATTACAATGCATGCAATATATCACTATAAAACGAATTTGAATAGTAAAAGCTAATAACTTTTTAAACTTTGACTATAATTCAAAATTTTTATATAAAAATAAGTGAAACCTCCAAAATACGAATTTGAATAGTAAAAGCTAATAACTTTTTAAACTTTGACTATAATTCAAAATTTTTATATAAAAATAAGTGAAACCCAAAATCTTGGACTCACCTAAGCCCCCCTATGCAAAATTTACTATATATTTTTGATTTTCTCATGGTTTTTTTTTAAAGTTTGCAATATCTTTATATCATGTCCGTTGCGTTGGGTAAATAATTGGAAGCATTAATTCTAAATTTATGTCAATATTTCTTGGGGGCCTATGAATTCTTTAAACAATATAGTAAAAAACAGGAAAAAATTAAAATATTGGCAAAAAATTTTGGCTAAAAAAGCGAATGAAAGCATTTATTATGAAAATTTAATTAATGTAATACTAAATTTATATTATTCTTATACTTTTTATAGGCAAGAAAAAGTTATAAAGAGGTAAATTGACATTATGACAGAACGGAAAATGTATAAATTTTAAATATTTGGCTTTCGTTATTATTTAGTGCAATCAATTACGCCAACCACAAAAGTAATTTATATTTTAATGTTAAATATGTAACTATTCTGATCATAAACTATAAATAAAAATAAAAACGCTCATTCTATAAAAACAAAATTGGGACTATAAGTTCCCAAAAACACAAATAATTATATTACACAAATATTATTCAATGAATAATTTTATTTATCATGCTTAATATTTTATAAATATGTATAGAAAAATGAATTACGGCATTTAGAAAGTAGTAAATATCTCTAATATATTCACAGAAAATATCGGCAATATATGACAAATAATTTTTTAATTGTAAAATAAATGAATTATAATTAAATTTTCATACACCAAATTCAATAATTAACGCCTCCCTTTTACCATGCACGAAATATTTTTCATGTATTTATAGTTTGACTGTTATAATATGGTAATTTAAGGTTAGTTCCAAGATTCCAATGATGATTTTATAATTTATTTTGGATCACTATTTTAGAAGTTATGACAATTTATAGAAAATTATTAATTCATAATGCCATTTTTGAAATTTTTATTATAATCATTGTTTTAAATTACTATAGTTGGATGATGACTAAATATTGGCTAATTTGGCTCAATCTATAGACACCTGCCAGAGGAAAACAAGGTGCTTTTGTTTATATTATTTTTTAGAAAAACCCCAAGGCCAAAGTGAAAGTTTTCGGCTAAAAACTCTGATTAGCAAAATATTGTAATTACCAAACTTTAGTCATACTAATGTTAGAGAGAAGGTGTTGTTTGCCTTTGAACATGTGCAAAAACAAGTTTTTTTAACAATTATTTTTCAATTTTAATTTTAAATGCCCCGTGGAATTCCAATTGATCTACCCAGAAGAAAAATTTTGATTTAGGCATCAAAAAACTCTACCTAATCAGAAAAACGATCAGAGACAATAGTAAGAAATTAATTAATCTCGTCAAATCTGCTCGCATGACAATAATCAGGGATACACGCAGTTTGCAACGAATTATCAAAGAAAATCTCAGATCAAATCAAGAAAATTAAGAGAAACAACATAAAAGGTTTTATCTATCTTTACATGCAACAGAATAATTCAATATTTGGGTCATTAATTTTTAATAACTTTTATACCGTAAAAATACTTTTTAGCTTATTGATAGGCCATGAAAAAATCTCTAGTAATATCAGCTCGTCATTAAATCTAATACAGTCTTCTCTAAATTTTGACCCATATTAGCATTTGTTATGTCCATTTTTGAATCAAGATGATAGTTTTGTTGATAAGGGCATATTTAAATTTTTTATCATGTTTATATGCGCAATTATATGTATATTTAACATAGACATGCAGAGGCACCATTTGCCGGCCCGGCCCGGCTTGGATTTTTTTTTTAAATTTCCAGATTCGCCCGGCCCGAGAATATTAAAAAAAATTAAAATCCGGATCGGGTCTACATGTCTGATATTTATTATTCCAAATATGACAAAATAGTTCATCCTATTATATTAATAAAGGTTTTAATATTAAATTTCATCTAAAAAGTAAAAACTGACGTTATTTTTTTGTGTAGTATGTGTTTAATTGTGAAATAATAAAATAAATGATATATGCTAAAATTTGCGAAGTAGTGAAATGATATTATTAAATTTTCGTAAAATAATTAATATAGTCAAATTTATGAAATGTAGTAAGTAATGTAATGATAATATCTTTAAATTTTTTAAAGTTTTCTTTCATGCATTTAAAAATGCAACCTTCTCATTTTAATTTAAGTTTTATTAAATTATCTTTAAATTTTATCTAATTTTATTTATTAACTAATTCATCTCTACTAAGATAATCCCAGTAATCCTGCTTATTTACATAAATAAATAGGAGTTTCAATTCTAAAAAAGTTATCAAAATTTTACATCTACGCTTGTGTAGACCTTTGAAAAATCTAACATTTCACTATCTATGCCAATAATGCGAATGTGAATTTCGAAAAAATAAAGAGTTGCCTGTGCTACAACTTGATCATACAAGATTAAAAAGGGCACTTCCATATAAATTAGCAAATGCTAGTTCGAATTCGGTAAAACAAGCATGTTAGAATTTTTTAGGAGAATTTTAAATTTTTGAAAAGTCTATTGGGCAAAAATTCTACAAAGATTTAACAAGATGTCTATCAATAATAGATTCTAGATAGATTGATATTTGATTCATCTGTTAAACCTATTTTATTTCAAAAAACTTCCAATTCAATATTAAAATTATAATTTAAAAAAGATTCGGTCGAAGCTTATTTAGGCTTAGTTATTAATGTAAGTGCAACCAGCTTTTCTCATTGTTATGTATAGCGGTTCGCTTCGTTTCGGTTTTTGATTTAAAATTTTATTGTTCCATATCGTTTTTTTTTAAAATTCATATCGGTTCGGTTCAATTTATGATTTATAACGGTTCTTTTTGGTTTCCTTTTATAAATTTGATTTTAAAATAAAATTAATTATAAACCATTTATATTAATTTTAGAGAAAATCTTTTTAATTTATATTTTTATAATTTCTTATTTTCAATTTCCTTCTTTATTACCTTGTATGAGATATTCACTTTTTTTTTATTTATTTAAATAAATTTAACCATAAAGATTTTTATTAAACTTAGTAAATATAAATTAGACAAATTAATTTCTTTTATTTCATAAATAAAAGATAAAAACAAACATGCGCAAATACCAGAGTTGTTAAACGCTACTTTTAAAAGTAGCGCGCTACCGCTATCGCTATTTGTCAAAAAAAGTAGCTATTTTTTAAGCTACTTTTTATAAAAATATTTACAAACAAATTTTTTATTTTTTGCTTATAACGTTATTGTATAGTAAATATATAAAAATCAACATTTATAAATATTAAAATATAGTTAGTTTTGATTATAAAAAAATTTATGGTAATTTGTTGCATTTTAATAATAAAATCATTTCAATAATATCATCCCCAAGTCTAGAGCTACGATCAGAAAGTATAAGTTTTGCCTTACTAAATAATCTCTCCACACTAGCACTTGAGGGTAAAGGCGTATTTAATCTTATATACATATTTTTAATATAAGATAGATTATCAATAATTTTATTTGCAAATACATAGTATGTCTGGCATCCTATTATTATTTTGAGGTCTAATGCCACAGATTTTCTTTTTAAAGTCCTAGGGTCTAGCCAATGGCCTGTGATTCCCAAATAAGCTCAAAATTAATCAGATCAATTTCTAAATTTGTTTTTACCTTCTGTTATGTAACCAACTATCTTCCCTGGTACATGTATATGATATGTCTGATAACTCTACTATTAGAGCATCTTTCATCATTAAGTTATATGCTATTTTATTCATTAGTGTCTGGCGGCATAAAATTGTTGTACCAGGGGATAGAGTTTTAATCATCATGGTAAATGATGGATTATCAACTTAGGACATTGGCTGAACTGAATAAATTATAAAATCAACAATAACTTTATCAGCCAATTTCTGAGAAATATTGTCATTTGCATTATTAATTAATTTGGTGAATTGAATTAGTATTTTTGGATGTAGATTCGATTATACTAAAATTATTTAGATGTTTCTCCATTTCCTTAGAACTCATGAACAGTCTTATAAAATAAATATTATTAGAATGTAAAAATAACCATTTACCTTTGGGTGTTTCTTGAGTTTATAGCTACGGGATTAATTTGAAATATTACATTTTAAACAAATAAATTTGAAACCAGTTTTGGTTATATATTTATTTTAAAAAATTTTCAAATCTAGGGAATTGGAAATTTGTATTATAGCTATTAAGAACATTTTCTTCCCTGGTATCTTTCATTTCATTAATATCACTGTCTGAATTACTTTCAACGATTTAGATATTCATCGGCGATGACATTTTAAATTATTAAAACGTGATTTTGGCTTATAATACAAATGAAAATATAAATTACAAATTGAAATTATATTTCAATTTCAAAATTAAATAATAAATCATAAAAATTATAATTAATTATGATATTATATTTAAATTTTCATGTTTATACTTACCTTCATTATATTTTTTAAAAGTAGCGAACTACTTTCATAAAATGTAGCGCGCTAAAAAATTATATAATTACAAAAAAAGTAGTCGCTATTAGCTATAGTTACCAAAAAAGTTAGCGCGCTACTTTAACAACTCTGGCAAATACAATGAGGAATAAATAACGCATAAATATAATGAAATGTATATTATTGTTTAAAAGAAAATTAAGACGGATAACTAAAATATTATCTAATATTTCAGGATTTAATTTAGTTCTCTGCCAAGAAAGTATAAACTTAAGGCTAGAAAATGCTCTTTCTACGGATACCTGCGTAGCTGGAACTGCTAGCACAATTATAGCTAACTTATAAAGTTCTGGCATACTATTTCTTTACATTTTTCCAATAATTCAAAAGATTAGTATCTTTTTGGCTCTTTTTATATTTTCTTAATAACGGTTCGGTTACGGTTCAGAAAATTATAACGATTCATTCCGGTTTGGCGATTCGGTTTGAAACCCTTAGTGCAACCTTAAATAATATGTATAAAAAACTTTAATTCAACAATCCATGAATTAGTTATAATTTTAAAACCCAAGTTAACAATAAATTTTATATACTTAAGACAATAATTTCATATTTATAAAAAATTTAGAATGATAATAAAATAAATGGGAAAATATAAATATAAAAATTCAATTTTTTTTAAAATTCATATAAAAATATGATAAAATATTATTATTCAAAAATTAACATTATAATATAAAGAATATAATAAAATATGTCATATATAAGTTTAAGTTAAAAAAAAAGATTGATACAAATGTATATTTTTATAAAAAGAAAAAACATTTTAAAAAAAATATCAAGTGGCAATGTTTTTAAATATTTGATAATTAGATCTAATTATAGATACGGCGATTTTCTGCTTGAGTTTATAAAATGGAGAAAGGTATGAATTTTTTATTGATTTGGATATTATTTTGAAGAGATCTAATGCCGCTTGTCAGAGCAGGTTGATGTAGCTGCTATGGGAACAAAGTGGTTGTCGCACATTAGGTGTGAGTATTTTATATTTTTTAGAGATTCGGCTCTGTTAAGGGGATCATGCGAATTATTAGATGGGGCCATGGGATCAATGCAGGTAAAATCCCACATTAAAGGCTTTCACATTAAAAAATACACAGGGCGTTTTTTATCTAACAAAGATGTCGGTTCTAAAATACAGGGAAAATTGACTTTATTTAAAAAAGAAGCTATTATTGTATTTATTTTATCATGTCGGTTGATTTTTGATATAAATTTACAGTGGAGAGCGTGTCTCCCATACGCGTCTGCCGATTGATATGCAATTATAATGGTTTAGGAAAGGTACGCCCAAGCGTAAATTGATTGCATAATGAAAAGCGTCCTTATCTATTAGCTGGTTATTTAAAATGCTGGGATATGAATCTAACCATTCATGGCCAGAGTTGTTGAAATTAAGTGATCTTAGGAGGGATTTATAATGGTGATCATCGCTCAAGTTGAGGTAAGCTAAGGAACGAGATACCAATCCTTGATCCCAATCTTTTTGTTTCGTTGAATCTGGTGGGGCTGTGTTTGGTAAGACATTAATATTCCCACAACTTAAGGCTTCATTTAATAAATTATCTTTATCGATGGTAATAATTTGCTAGGTAATATTTTTTTACTGATAAGGTACTTAATACCGATCTTAGGCCTAGTCCTCCGGATTTACAAGGGAGAGTTGCTTGAAGCCATTAGTTAGAATCGAGTTTGATGTTTAATAACTGTCATCATTTGTAATATCTTTTGTTCGTATTCTTTTAAAAGAATTTCAAAAGAGAAGGCGCCAGAAGTTTTTAAATAATACTGGATTTGTGATATTAAAAGGGCGTTTTTGAGAATGCAATATGCTTGATGGATGGGTAATTTTTTTAAGATCGATAGTTTGAGGAGGTGATTATTTAAAAAATTAAAAACTCCCTCTGCACCTCCCAATGGGGCTCCTAATATACTGAAATCTTATAAGGGTTCTAAAGTTATCTAATATGGTGTCTGTTGGAAGCGGAGAAGAATAAATTTCGCATTTATTTATATTTAAGGATAAATAAAGTTCATCAAAGTGTTTGTTGATTATATCTAGACAATTCTGGATTGAAGAAATGGTCCCCGATATAGTACAATCGTCAAGGTACCAAACTCGTATATTGAGTTTGCATGAGAGAGCAATATCACTTATTAGGTGTTTAAGGGTATAGCAAAAAAATAGTGGTCCTAATGGGTCACCCTGTTGGAGGCCTTCTGCAGAATTAATAATATAATTAAATTTGTGTAAGGAAGGGATGCCATAGCTAAGATGGATGTAATTGTGGGAGTCAGAAAATGTTTCCAAGAAAGTATTGATCATTTTATTCCTATTAATTGCGGTTCGGTTGGGTTTGAAACCCGGAATGCAACCTTAAATAATATGTCTAAAAAATTTTAATTCAACAATCCATGAATTAGTTATAATTTTAAAACCCAAGTTATCAATAAATTTTATATTCTTAAGACAATAATTTCATATTTATAAAAAATTTAGAATGATAATAAAATAAATGGGAAAATATAAATATTATGACATAAGATGAGTTGATTCAATTTATTTATAATAAATAGTTTTAGAAAAGAAAGCAGATTAGAGTAATTATTTCAGGAATTCAGTGATCGGAATCTATTCATAGAACAGAATACTGATTAATATCTACGAAAAGAAATGTGTATGATAGAGGTCTCCGCTTCGGCCCACTAATAATTTTTGGAGAAGTGGTTTGGTCCGTTAAATTTTGCCAGGTCCAGCCCACTATAATTCTTTAAAAAATTTTCCTGGCCTATAAAATTTTACGAAAAGGCCTGACCCAGCTCGATAATGCTTTATGAAAAGTCTGCTCGGACCGTAAAAATCTTTTGAACGAATTTCCGACCATCATATTTTTAACAACTATATCTAATTTTTTCCCAATATCACTTAAGGCTCTTATAATTCTCTTCTATCGCTATTTATTTCTATAACAATCGTTTTATAAATAATTTGTGTTTGATTTGATAGCAGCTTTGTACATTTGTAATTGGATCATATAAATAAATTGTTTAATTTGAATTTAAAATATTATTTGTAGATTTAGTATTTAATTAAACAACCCTTAAAATATAAAGAAATAAGCATATTGTAATTTCTAATGCCCTCGCCTGGCCCATTAAAATTTTACGAAAAATTAGAGATTTGCCAGGCTCTATGATATTTTAAGTACAAATTGTCCAGAGCTCGGCCCAGCCCAAAAATTTTATGCCCGAATAGTCCAACACGCCCCGTTATGTACATTTTCTCAGCCTGGCGTGTGACCCGGAATATCAGGCTTTTGATCGGGCCGGGTTTTGCAGATTTTTAGTGTATAAGTTATTTAACAAAATACATTGTTCCAAATAAATGTATGTATAAAAATATTAATTTCTCATTTCCATTTAAACATTGATTCAGAACATAAATTAGTCTAATAAAAAATTAATGGAAAGCCAACTGTAGAAGCTAAAAAAAAATTCTTAGGGTTAGATACTGTACTTATATTTTTTTTAAATTTAAAATTGATTTTCTTCTAATATACTTTTGTATATTTTCGCCATTTTGAATATTTTATTATTTAAAAAATATTTAACCTTTTTTTTGTTATTATTTTAACTTTTTTTTTTCATTTCCATTGTTCTTGTAATTTTTTTCTCTCATATTTGGCAGTAGTTCGATATATTTTTAAATTTTAATCGAATTTTTCTACATTTTTGGTATATTTAAGGAACTAACCAGTATTTAAAAATGATTATAACTGAATCTTTATTAAAGGTGTTATACATGAATACAATTTAAACCTTTATAAAATTTAATTTCTTTCAATTATTTTTTTTTAAATATGCTTTATAATCATATTGTATTTAATTTTTGGGGAGATGGGATCGAAAGGAGTGTTGAGGGATAATTTTTAATAACTTAAGATAATATTTACTAAAATTGGCCAATTTGCTAAAAGGGTTTAGAGATGACGGGGCTACCCGAGAGGTGGCGTAAAAAGGCAAACGGCTATAATCTTTTTATCTTTAGGGCGAATTATTTCAAATTTGGCCAAAAAATTTGGGAGCTCCTTATTCAAAAAATATTGATCAAAAGCAATTTTTTAGTCTTTTCTTTTGCAACAAAATTCCTTTTAAGTATTGTACAATGACAAAAATTAGCAAAATTTAAACACGATAAAAATAAAAAATATTAAAATTGTGTAATGTGCGGTAAAAGTTAAAACCATAATAAAATCGAAGACTGGATAAAGTGTACCAAATGTCCAGAATGGGCACATTGTGCTAGGAAGGATCTAATTTATGTGTACCCCTATTGTGAAGATTAATGTTATAAATAATTTAACATCTTTAAATAATGTGTGTTTATTATAACAATAAAAGCTAAAAAAATTTATGTTGCATTTTCATCTTATTCCCTAGTGTCTTGCCATATTACCCAGGGTCGTTGGTAAATAATATAAAACTACTTTTATTTAACCCTAAATTTACGCCCACAGTATAAAAGTAGGAAGCCCCGGTTTTTTTATTTTGTAGTCTAATGATGTGGCCAACCAATAATACGATTAGTTTTATCCTCTAAAATAAAATTAATATTTGATCACAAAAGAACAAAACCCTGCCTTATAGCCCCGGTCTTTGCTATTTTTCACCTCCCAACCCCTTAATTACACCAATGTGATTTATTACAAGTTAGATGACGTTATATTGTATCTAAAATAACAAAATATAATACAATTGTAATATTAACATTTATTTAATCGTAATTATTAGTTTTAAATATATCTAATTTTTTTATTTTTTCAAAATTCAAAATTTAGGGATTAATTTTCCAATATCTAGTGACGATAGGATATCTTTTAACGAAATAGAAGTTCGATAATCAATCGATTATTTAGATAATTGTGAATAATCGTAAATAAATTGCATCGCGATTGTATAAATTGCAATTTATATAATACCTTTAAAAAAATATACATATTAATTGACACGCTATGTATATAGTAGTGTCGGTATGAATTGAATTTTATAAATATAAATAGATCCATATCTATTTTATAATTATTTATAATATATATTGAATATAGCAGTGCATTAAAATATATATTTAATACACATAATTTGCCCAGATTGATTATCTGTTTTTATTTTTAATTACCTAAAAATAACGAAATGATCTCACTTGGATATTCAATGTATGTTCAAAAATATAATATTGTTTATGGATAAAAATAAAAGAGATCATGAACATAATATTTATTATATTATACAGTTTTTAAAGCAGTCAGTAATCCGTATTATCCAGTTTGTTTTAATTTAAATATGATAAAAGATGACATATTTAATTTATTAATTACTAACCAAAAATATTCAATAAATCTTGAGAAATTTGAGTTTTTTATTATTTGTATCTATGCATTTTCATTTGATCTTGTAATTTGTATTAAATAATTTTAAATTTTTAATAGATATGATCTCTAAACATTGACGAGAGGGAGAATGTAAATTAAAAATTTCCAACTCCAAATTTTATGTCATATCGCAAATTTCCATGTTTAATTGAGCTATCAAACAATTTTTATTTATCATAAATAGGCAGATGTAAATGCGTAAGTTTTTTTGTATTGTAATATTGTAATTTATTTCGATTTTTGATAATCAAAGTTTAACTTTAAGTAAATTGCAATTAAATCTTGCCTGTTATATAGGTTCTATAATATATTTTATTTTTTTTAATAGAAAAATAATTAATATTCATTTTTTTTAAAGCGAAAATTTATATAAAAATATTGAAATACACAAAAAAATTAAACTTTTGTACACCATTCTTAATTTTAAATTTTTTAATAGGCAAAACATTCATAAAAATCAGAGAGAGGCCAAATTTTTAGAAGACATGACACGTATAAAATTTTCGTAGAAATATCAGCAGAAACTACGTCACCTATTTGAATAGTTCATTCAAAATGGTATATTGTAATTTCGCTCTTTTATTTGTAATTATAATATAAATTACAAAATTTATTTACTTCAGTAAATAATTTCTAATCTGACAGAGAAATGATAAGAGTTTTAAATACTAACCAAATTGTTGATATGTTCGAATCTGATTTTTGCAAAAAATAAGATATATTTGGGCACATTAATATTAATTTTAAAAATATAAACCTATAAATAATTGTATCATATCGCGAAATCATATTTAAAATTTCCTCTGCTTTTGCAACATCCCCGTGGTGTAAATTTTCTAGGTATTAAATTATTGCAATGAAGGTCATTTTTGTCAGCTCTATCGTTCTAATATAGGATCAAGACATCAATATTTTTACATTTTAACACTAATTTTATTAATTGCATATCAAAATGATGCAGTGGATAACAAAACTTAAAAAGAAAGCATAAGATACAAAAGATTCTTTTGTTGTTTTTGTTTTATAAAACTAACGCATACACTAAACTGCTCATATTACAGTGCGAGTGCCATTAGCATGACAACAAAAAAACCTGCTTCTATTATTATTTGTGAAGCTGTATAATTTAAGGTTATTTTCTAATTGCCGAAAGCATTTTATTTTAGAATTTAGGTAAATAATAAATTGCATTGCTGAAAAGGATCATAACCTTTTTTAAAAGCAATTAAATATTTCACAATAATTCCCTCAATTATCGCTTATCTCGTCTTCGTCATGCTCTCTAAGAGGAAGCTCTATGCCACGTATTATAATTCTGTTTAGTTGTTTTATATATTTCCTTCTACCAAAAATTGTTGATTGGTTAGAGCTATTTCCTTAATGGTCCCTTCTATCAGTTCCAGAGATTATACTTGTTTTATGACACACACCAATTGCAATATTAATTCAATTTACATTTACATTTTATTTTTATTTTTAAATATATTTATATAATTATAGGATTAATCAAATTAAATTTCTAAAAAAATATTAAATAAAATTTATAAAAAATATATCAAATCTATAAAATAAATTATTTTCATTTTTAGGGCTTTTCAAATTTTTAAAGGAGCTCGAACCCCTATGCCCTTCCTAGTGATGCTACTAGGCAAAATAGTTTTATTAAATGCAAGTTGCAATGCTCTGATCGAGAATTTTCTTCATTAAAAAAATATATTGGACTTACTAAGATGTCTCAATATTGATATTTTAAAAGATATCATGATAATTTGCTTAAATAAAATTAATGCAAATTTATTTTTAAATTGTATACAGGGTTATTTTAATTATAAATATGATGTTAAATTAATTTTATGGTGATACCAAATATAATAAAATAAACTTACGGATGTTTCTGTTATTTTTACTAAATTTTAATTGTCCTTATTTTTCTGAACTCCGGATTCTGAACGGATCCTTACCAGAACTGGTTGAGGAATTTTTCACTGAACTCAATCCGGAATTTGCCTGTTATCAAGTTTTTATAAAATATGCTTAATGCTTCCTAACTCCCCTATTCTTAATCCACTTATCATCATGTGTGAAACAAGTTTTATGGAAAATAGACTTTGACTATTTGGATTTTTAGATGAACTTAAAGGGAAAACTGGTTGAGTATATGGCCATTCATTTTGCAAGAAAAAATGATATTCTTATAATTTTAATCAAATCAATCAGTATTGGAGGTCTTCAAATGGCAAAATTTTGCCCTACTCGGTTAGAATTTAATTATTGCTCGACCTAGCCAATTCAAATTTATACCCAGCCTAGCCCGTGTCAAATTTTTTATTAAGGTTTCCCGGCCCAATTTTTTAAAATCCATAAATATATTTCATGTAAAAATAATCAATAATGATGAAGATTTAGGTTTCACGATTTTCTTATTATAGAAAGTATAAACACAAAATGTAGGAAAAGGAAAAAGAAATCGTATTTATGAAGGGATTATAGTAGTGGGTCATTATCAATAATTAAAAACAAAATAATATATTTTTTTAACAAAATTAGGCTTGTCCCGGGCCCAATAATTTTTTTTAAACGTTGCCCGGACCAGCCCTCATAGTAATCACTTAATAATATGGTTGAAAAAGAGCAAAAATCCTAATATTATTCACTTAATTTTATAAATTCAAACTATTCAGAAATTATTATTTTAATTTTTATTTACATTTAATAAATAATTGTAATTAATAAAATAACCTCCATATAATATATAATAAATAATATAAGTAAAATTGTAAATGACGTTATTGATTTTTATTTTTAAAATAATGTAATACAGGCAACCCAATTACAAACAAACTTAATTGAGGCATCAGGTTATTTAGTGAGCTAATTTATTAGTTAAAAAAAGATTTCATTTGAGTATATTCTATTCAAATCGATAAATAAAATATAACCTTTTTTGGAGGCTTTTTATAAAAATGTGAGGGTCAATGACAATCTTCAAAATATTAAGAACTACTAATAAGTCCAGCACTACTCAAATATTATCATGAATAGTCCCCTCTCCTTGTGGTAGAAGTTTACTATTACACTACTAGTGGGCACTATCACAATTTATTAATAATATCATGTTAAAAAATTATTTCATTTTTTGGAAAAATATGGATTTTATCCAACAAGCAACAACCGTGAAGTTAAGTCAATGTTATGGGGCCACAAAAAACATTGGATTTCCTGCTTTATAATAAACAAAAATGCAATTTTTATTTCTTTAATATAATTTAAATGTTTCATTGCATAAATTATAAATATATAATATATTTTAGTCAAAAAATAAATATATATAAATTAAAACATAATTTTGATAATTTTATAAATTTTAAGACATTTAAAATACTGGTTAGTTTCAATTTTCATATTAAAATTAGTAAAAGATAAATTATAAATTAAATTGTTTTTTATAATAATATATTAGTAGTTCAAAGTACCCTGGTTTTGCAAACCCCTTATGACTAGCTTTATTAATCATAATTAGAATAATATCCTGACACAATTTTCATAAAACTGCTCAAATTATGAAAGAGCTTTCATTGGTATAAAAGTTAATTGTAGAATATATAATCTTGTTTTGCAAAATTATTCCAAATATAATATGAAATATTTAAAAGTGATTATTTCAAAATATTTTTTGTATTTAAACACACTACTAAAATCTATATTAGGACAAAAAATAAATATTTTAATATCTTAAATTTAAAAATGGAATCAAATGGTTTGACACGACTTATGGTTCAACTAGCTCCGCCCCCCCCCCCCTATATTATCAATGATCAACATTTACATTTTGCGAAAGAATCAATTTTATAGAGTTGGAAAGGTAGTCCGTCACAAATAACGGGTGATCACAAATAGTAATGAATGATAAATAGAATAGTGGTAAATCGGAGATCCCAATAAATCCAACAAAAAAGATGGTTAGAAAAAAGAGATTACTATTATATTCTCTAGTAGTAATATGACCATTTTGCTTAACTGTTTTAAAATAAAAAGCAAAAAATGAACTTAATTTTATTTTCATTTTACCATATATTGGAATTCGTTTAAGAAATCCTGTTAAACTAATTGTAGCTTTTCTAATGTTCCAGGATTATGGAACTTTGAATATTTGCAATAAAGTTTATGCCAATTCCCTAACTTAAGTTTATAATAAAACTTTTATATATTTTGTCAATTAATTTTCTGGGACAGAAACCAACATTTGAGATATATGCTTATTATTCTTTATCAAATATCTATCTTGATATAGCTAATTTAAAACCTTGTTGCATCATTAATATATTTTAATATCGTTTTACTGTTTACTAACTTAAATTTCCCTAATAGGTGTATCCAAGATTTTGCCAAGGGGAGGGGGGCACTATTAGGTGGGTTTTCTCCATATAAATTTTATTGAAGATATTTAGGTCAACTTATTGTAGGCCTTTGACTATATTATATTTTTATGAAAATAATTTTGAGATTCTTTAAAGCCTTAATTGACCATGGATCAAATAACTTTTGAATTGGGCATTCAGTGCTGAAGGTTGGGAGGGGACTTAATGTATGATGGGTGTCTAGAAGTCTTCGTACTGCTAAGGCAGTATGGATTAACTACAAGACTCTGTATATATGCATCTCAAAAATTCAAAAAATTCCAACAATGCAAAATAAATGGCCTCCCGCTTAGGAAGTGGGGAATTATTATCAGATCTCGCCTTGATGATAATTTCCTATTTTAATTAACTAACCTGTATTTTTCAGACAAGAACAATCAGTTTACCTAACACTGAAAAATCAATAAAGCGAACTATTCGTTCATTAAAAAAGTTTAATAATATGACCGTCTAAATCTTTTTTATAATTTTTAAATGAATTTTGATTTAATATTTTGTTGCCTACCTGAGAATTAGGTAATTTCCACTTTTTGTCAAAAAATGTCTTTTTTAAATACAGGGTTTTCCATCCAAAAAAGGAAAAGTGTCGTTCATAAAAGGAAAAGGTCCGTTCAAAGATTAAAAAGCGTCAATTAAAAAAGAAAAAGGTGATCAAAAAGGAAAATGTCAATCAAAAAAATAAAAGCCCCAAAGGCGAAAAGTCTGATCAGAAAAAGAAAAATGTCAAACAAAAAAGGAAAAGGTTCACAATCAAAAAGAAACTTGTCAATAAAAAAAAGCCCCAAAGGCTTAAGTAAACGTCAGATCTAAAAAGAAAAAGTGTCAAACAAAAAAAAAGGATCGATCAAAAAATAAAAAGTGTCAATTAAAAATGTGAAAGTACCAAAAGAAAGGAAAAAGTGCCAATCAAAAAAAGGAAAATTCTCATTCAAAAAAGGAAAATCATTATTTTTTAAAATATTTTTTAAAATTGTCAATTTTCTTAAATTTTTAGTTGTTTTATTTTTCCTTCTTCTTTTATTTCTAACTTTAGGCGATCTCCTTAAGTCATTTTTAATCTCTATTTTTCTTAATATTTACTCTTTTTTTTCTTCACATTTGTGATCATTTTTTTTGGTTTTTATAAAAATAATTTATTTATTTCCGCTGTTAATTTTCTTCACTTCTCTATTTTTATACAATTTATTCCTTTTTTTATATTCTACATCACAATTACGTTGTGTATATAGTAAGAAACAAAAATTTATAAAAATTTCAAATAATTTCTTCTCTTCTACATTTTGGTATTAGGTTTCCATATTTCTAAAATAATTCTTTACATTCTCCTTAGATATTCTTTTCTCTTCATGCTCTATAAAACGAATTAATTCCTCTGCATTATTAAGATTCTGATTTCTAACAAAATCTTCCATTGAATAAACACATTTACAATGGGATTAAGATAAGAGTGGTGGTAAATACTTTATTGTATGCCACCTGCTTCTATCTATTATCTAAGTGTATGGGTATGATGAAATGGAATATTACCCATCACAAAAATCATGTTCATATATTACTCGAAAATGATATCATTTATAAAGTGGCTAAAGTGCATAGCGTTGCAAGGGCCATCAAAAACCTCGAATCTGAATATTCACGCAATCGTTTAGAGTAGCGATAGTATAATTCGTTGTCTTTCTCCTTGAGCTTTTTAATAGCCCTTTTATTTTATTTATGAATATCCATATAAACGTCTCATTTATATTGAAAAACCATTCTAATCAATTTTTAAAAAGTCTACATCCACAAACCAATTAGCTTATTCTTTGCGAATCGATATTTGATTCGGTATTCTCTATTATGAACCGAGTGATATATTATACCTAAATCCAAATAGTAACCTTGACATCATATTTTTTGATATCACTATATCATATCTCTCTTAAATCCTTTCACATCACTTTTTTAAGGATAAAGTGCAATCCAAATTTATACAATTAAATATATATTGTTCCTGTTCCTAATTTAATTTTTTGCGTCCATGTGGGCCTCCTTTGATAAACTATATTTTATTTCAATTTTGAATGGGAGTATTTTGTATTTGCCACAGTTTTATAACTTATTTTAAAACATGCAATATTCATGATACTATCCTATTTTAACGCTTCAATTATTAGAGCCAAAGACTATTAATGAAAAAATATTGATTGTCAAAGAGAAATAAAAATTATAAATTATAAGGAGAAAAAAAATGAAAAAGTAAAAAAATTGTTCCCTGGTATGAAAAAAGGAAAAGGAATTGTTAAAAATGACATAAAAATAGAGAAGTTGAAGAAAAATGACAGTGAAATAAATAAATTATTTTTAAAAAGACAAAATAGAATGATCAAAAATAAGAAAAAAACAGATTGAGAAAAAATTAAGAAGAATAAATATTAGAAACAACTTAAAGAGATCGCAAAAAGTTAGAAATAAAATGAAAAATAAAAATAAAAAAAAACTAAAATTTAAGGAAAATTGAAGAAAAAAAAATTTATAATATTTTTTTAAATATTTTAAAAATACCGATTTTCCTTGTTGAATTGGAATTTTTTTTTTGATTGACACTTTTCCTTTTTTTTTAGATCTTTTCTTTTTTTGATTGACGCGGACCTTTTCCTTTTTTGAATTACACTTTTCCTATTTTTGGACCTTTTCCTTTTTTTGTTTGACGCTTTTCCTTTCTTGATCGGACTATTTCCATAGCCTTTATAATTGCTTTCCCGAAAAAGTGAAAATGGAATAATCTATTTCTCAGGTGACGATTTTTAAAGATGAAGATAAAAATATCTCAAAAAAATAAAGGAAAACAGAACTCTGATATCAACGAAAATAAATTCATTACTGCCTTAATAAGCAATATGCAAAATAGATTAATAGATGCAAATTCCGATAATTTTAGTAATTAAAGATACTGTATATAGTTTTAACTATCTATATGGAATAATTAGAAAAGGATAACTGCCTGCAAACCCATTTATTTTGGGGAAGAGTAAATTAAAAGAATTTATTTCCGACTGTAGATCTATGTGGATCTCGCAATAAATGGAATGAGGGAATATATTAATAATAATAATAAAGGTAAAATGCCCCTGTGATTTGAAAAAAGTTTCAAAATTGTATTAGCACAATTCCACTAAGTATATTGAATGTGAGCATAGCTTTCACCCTATATGTCATTATGACAGTTCTAGTTATGATGATAAAGGTTAACGGATCTTCTCATTCATTGAATTCTTCTCCATATATTAAAAAGTGGCTGACAAGTCACAGGTCTGCAAACGCTATCTAATCAAGGAAGCACCTTAGGCATGTTCGGAATTGAGGCCTTCAATTTCATTAAAACCATAGGAAAAAGATGAGATAGATCACAGGGGACCCTACCCAATGAAGAATTTCATCTTGGACAGAGCAGATTTCTTCCGACATCTGCCGGTCCAATTTTTTAAGCATTCAATCTTCTCTAGGGTGATACATATCTTTTTAAATATTTTTTAAGTTCTTTTGAATGTTTTTCTATATAAAATTTATATTTATATATATATATATAATTTATAATATATCCCTAATTGTTTTTTTTAAATATACTTTTAATTTGATATAATTATCATTGATAAAATGGCTTAATTATTATAAGTATTGAAAATCATTTGATACGCCATTTTTTATGCAATATAAAATAATATTTGCATTTTGCAATATATTTCAATTTTTATATAACTTTCTAAATGACTATTTGATAAAATATAAATTTAATGTATTTTTACATGAAATGCTTCAATATAAACTATTAAAAATAATAAATAAAAATTTTCAAAAATTATTTAATCCTCAAATTCTTATAAAAACAAAAATACACCTCTATTTTTTTGCCCTTTTTAGCGTGGCCCCTTATAATTTTTTCAAACTAATCACGTGCCCCCCTCCCTTTCGTAAATTTTAGGACTTCAACACTGAAATGATGTACCTTGATTTAGTATTAAATTATTAGGCATTAGAATCAGATTTAATTTTTTTTGCATCAGAATCAAATTAATTAAGTATGATTTCAAAAATTTTAAAATTGTTGCAATATATTAATATCAAAATGAAGTATATTGATTTAGCACTAAATATGATATATATTTAAATGTTTTTAGCAGGAGATTGCTTATATTAACGTTAAAATAATTAAAATTAAATTCAGGCTGAGATTTTTCAGAATTAGATTTAGATTTTTATGAGATTAGATTAATATTTAATTAATAGAATAAATTATGAGATTAACTATTTCAATTGAATACATTATGTTTATATTTGATCATAGATTTAGCATTTCAAATGGCTAGGTAGTATAAGAAATGTTTAAATGGGTAATAACTGTAGTAGCTGTTGAAGACTGTTGGTGCAATTATTAAAAGAAATTCAACAATATCATTGAGAACACCAGCTACAAGTTTAGCTAAGGCTACCAATTTCAATATGAAAATGGTTAACTTATTTTTTAAAAATTATTTGTTTTAAGTGAAAACAAGCCAGATACAGTATTTTATATAGGGTAAACAACAGTTCAACGACCTAACAAAAATAAAGCTAGAAATGGACAGAGGTAAGATGGTGCTATTACTACGTGAGAGCATGATACAATCACGACCTTAACAATCGCCATCAATGCATTAGGAAATTTAATTCCACCAAGAATGTTTATTTATCCAAAATATTTTAACCATTTAATAGTTCTTTGATGCTGGTCGATGATTTTATATATTTTAAAAGCATTTTATTGCACATGCTCTATAATATTTTTTTACTATTCTATATCTCATCAATATATGGATGTTTCGAGCTGTACTTTGACAGTGGCATTGTTTTAGTCCTTCCTCTTCACTGCACCCATAGCTCCGATTTTTAATAAAATAATATTTGGTCCTCTTAAAAAAAAATACTATAATAATGTCTTAGATGCATAGATGAGGATGCACCCAGGGGAAAATGCTAAAATATATGATATCCCCGGACTGGTTAAGAAGATTTTTCCGAAAGCTACTTCAGCTTTAAATATCCGAAAGGTTTTTGAATTTTCGGATATTTGGCCCTGAATCCTAATTTTCAATGATGAATTTATGAATCCTTTATATTTTAGCAATAATAAATCCTAAAGAGATTCGAGAATATTTATCCTAAATAATAATGCCACCATCTTGCAGTGAGAACCCGGCTCCAAGTTCATCACCTCAAATGGAAATATATTTTAGTCAAGAAGATTAAAAAAAAATCACTATAAATAAATGGACATCATCATTTCCAATCTCATCTCTACATAAAATAAATGGCCAGAAATAAGGCCAAAAATAGGAAACCCCTGAAGCAAAAAATAGAAAAATCAAAAAATATTTAAATATGAATACCGATAGAAAAAGGAATGCTGCTTAGCAAAAATTAAAATATATCATCAAATAAAGATTGGTTCCAATGCCGAGATTATCATTTGTGGACACATGGATCTTATTGCCACTTTGATCTCCTCTTTTTTTAAACTGGTTTTTGGTTTCTTTATTTGAATTAGCTGATATAATATATTATCAATAGGTAATGACGTATTGTTTTTGTCTAAGATAAAATTAAAAATATAAAAAAAGATTTTAGGAGAAAGGATAAGGGATTATAAAAAGTGGATTTAAAAGAAAATAGTAAATAAAAACTAGGAAAATGAAGGGAAAAAAAGAAAGCATAATGAGGCATGGAAGATTATTCGATGCAAGATATAAAAATTAGATAATTAGAACGAATACAGCAAGTCTTGCGGTAAGAAAAGGGATTCCTTAGACTAATCAGTTTTTTCACTAATCCGTCCTCCCAATTATTTATAAAAGCATTGAGCTTTGCTACCGAGGGTGGTTGAGATTGAGCAGTTTGTAATAAATGCAATTAATTCTATAATAAATCATTATTGTACATTATTACTATATTTTATTTTTTTTATGAAAAAAATATGAATAAAATATATAGAAAATGAGAGGCTAAAACGTGCCCCGCAAAAGGATAACGTCTATTTTTTTTTACAACTCAAAATATTTATATTTTTTTAAATTTAAATTTTTTTTAAAAAATATAAGATATTTTATTAAATATTAATTTCTACCATAAAATAAATATATAAAGAATAAAACAACTTTTAAATTATTATGATTAATTATTTCTTTATTTCTTTTCTTTTTTATAGCCCCTCAATTTATTATGGACAATATAACCCCAGTCTCCAATATGCATTAATTTAATTTAGTTTAATTTAGTTTAATTTATAAATTTCATCAATTTTTGAAAAAAATTAAAATATAATATTATTTAAAGCATATTATTTTGAAAATTAATATTTTAGATTAATAAATAATCATTAAAAATTATTTACATTTATTTTAATAGAATAAAAAAAAGTACCAACTATCCCATGACCAACTATGATCTTGCACTAACTTTATAAATATCATTTAATTTCATGTTTTATGATTTTGAAAAAATGTCAGATTGAAAAATAGGTCTAAACTTCCCTAAAGTTAATATATGATAATTTTGGTACCCTAAAATTCTTTGTTAAAATTAAAAATTTAAACATTTTTGAAATCTTTTCAGTCAATGTGTTTGACTTTGTTATCTATATTGGACTTAAATTTTTAGTCTTATAAATTAAGAGCATAAATATTAGCGCATCCCAGATAAAACGCGAATAACTTTTAATCATCGAGCATAAAGACCTTATATTTGGGGAAGTGGTGTATCCAGAATTTTCCAATGAGAGAAGAGGGGTTAAAATTTTTAGGAGTCTTCGCCCCAAAACCTCGTTTTGCCTGGCCTTCGTCCGGGTCACTACTATAAAAAATTCCTATATATTATTGATTTTTTGGTGGTCTTTATATAATCTCTATTAAAGTTAGCTGAACAAGTCCTAATTCTAAAATATGGCAATGATTTGTGATTTATTAGCGCCTAACCTTAACTAGTATAGTAGCCGGTATAAAGGAAAAAATAATATGTAACAAGATTTTGGCCAATCTTAAGATTAAAAAGTGACTGAAAGCATTTAGTAAATTTTATCAATGTTTAGAAAGAAAAAAGAAAATTGTCAAAATAGATATCGTGCTAAAATATAAAATATAAAAAACTATATATCTGGCGTGCGCTAATATATGATGCCTGACTAGTACTTTTAATTCCTCTCTCAAATATGAGAACCACAAAAAGATTCTGAATTATTGACAAAATAAAAACTAAGACGTACCTTGCTTTTGAAAACATTAATTCTGAAACTTATACAAAACCATTATGAAGGGCATTATTAGTAAATTTTATTGCTTATTCTCTTCCTAGTTAGTTTGAAGAGGAAAAGAATTATTGGTAAAAATAAATATTTTAAAATTAACCCTATCTGGTTTACGTTAATATTTAGTGCTTAATTAATTCTTTAATCAATTTCGCCAGCCATTAAAAAAGCAACCACATTATGAACTAAAAACTAACTATGATATCACGTTTTAAGCGTAAAGTTAGCCAAGAATCTGGATTATCTAATTTATAATAATAATTAATGCGTATTTCATACTTATTTACTGCTTCAACCTAAGGAAAAACATTTTTGGTAAAATAAAAAAAATCCATAATTGGCATTATGAAGGAAAATTATAGAAGCAATGAATAATATTTAATTCATGATTTACTAGTTTATCGATCATTTCAGACAATATATAAACAAGTTATAGCAAATAAAAATTACATCAAGTCTTAGGTTGAATTTTAAATATCTAAAATACATTAAGGTTTTTTTCCCCGATTCAAAATGTTTTTGAATCTTATAATTCAATGATCTTCATAGATGTTATTTTTCTTTTCAGCTTTTAATTTAAATTTCATTAATTTTAAATCGAGTTATATTTTCAAAAATTTGATATAGATCAGATATTAAGACGCAGTTGTGCCAAACTTTAGAGAGCCCTAATTCTAAATAGGCTAATATGTAAGGCCTAAAAAATATATTTTAGTTTAATCTTCAATCCTCTTGGTAACAATAGAAATAAAAAGTTATTAGCAAAATACGAAAATTTTTAAAATTGATACCAAGATTCAAGATAGAACGAAGATTCTAGAATCAAAAAAGCAATGAAAAAATTATATAATCAAAATATCTAAAATAAGTGTTACTATTATTATCATATAAAAAATGCTATCATCTTTAAAATATGAGACTCGATGTGGTTGAAGTTTTGATACTTTTATATTTAATAGCTGCATAAAGGTAGTCAACTAGACTTGTGGCATATCTATGCTTGACATTTGTTGTAATAGAAATAAATTAATGATTGTTTCTTCATAATGAAATTGACAAAATAAATTTGTATAAAAAAGGAATATGACAAACTAGACAAGTTTTTAGCAAGATAATTTAAAATTTATTTTTAAAAATATGAAAATAATCAAATACTTGTAGATCAAAATTATTATTTATAAATTAAAGTTTTTTAAATTTTTAATATTTATATTGTCAATTTAGTAGATGGAATTAAAAATATTTTAAAATAAATTTTTTTTTCATGGGGGGATGAATCCATAAACCCCCTCCTTACGGCACTAATCTGGTGATGTATTTTTATATCTAAATTCTTACCTATGATCATCTTTTGATAAACATTTTTGGTTTAATGTATTTTACCAAAAAACCGATTTTACCCAAAAATTAATTGCTTTTAGCAAAATATATTAAGGCTCAAAATTTAAAATTGTATGTACATGTTCCAAGCCATAGCTAATAAATAAAATTTATCGGAAGTCTATAGCTTAAATGGAAGTCACGCAATAACGATTTGTACAATATATAACCTTGGGGTAAAGTTGTTATGGGTAAAACAGTTAATATGTTCCATCTGATTAAAGCTGTAAAATAATATTTTTTAAATATTAGCGTCTACACCATGGGAAAAGATTTTTTTTAAGCAAAAGGGAACATTAATAAATAGTTCCCGTGTTATTTAGAATAAAAAAGAATAGTTGCAAAGAAGAATAATTGAAATGTACGATGTGCCTCAAATGAGCACACTCAAAATGTGATCTTTTTATATGATATTTTACATTCCGGTAATGTATTGATTCGTTTATACTTAAAAGTGATGAATAGCTGTCAAAATTGCAATATAATGTTCAATTAAACAATATAGTTATGTTCAATTTTATTTAATCATTTTACCCCGATACTTAGCCACTTTACCCTAGGTATGGGGTAAAATGGTGAAAATAGGACACTTCATATAATTTCACAGCTCCTAAAGTATTGGTAGTTAGCTACACCTTTTTTTTAGTTTTGTAGATGAGGGATTTGGCTGCATAAATTTGCTCTGTTTTGTGAATGTTTAAATATTTTATGGCAAAAGTGCAAAATACTAATCGTTTTACTACGGTCTCCTCTACAGTTAAGTACTAAACATTGATAAAATTGTCAGAATAAATGTTTCATTCACTTTTTAATTATAAGGTTGGCCAAAATTTTATTACTAATAATTTTTCTTTATACTCTATTATACTGGATAAAGTGGTATACTAATATAGCACAGCATATTGTAGAATTAGTACCAATTATTCAGCCAACCTTTAATTTTTTAAGATCAATAGTTAAAATGGAAAAAGGCAAGTTTTTTAAGAATAATGGTTAAATTTATATAATCAAACTTTTACAACTTTCTCTATTGAAAATATGAAAAGTAGATTTAAAAAAAAATACTTTCCGGCAGTGTTGGAAAAAGGTGGTAAAGCACTTTAATCCATAGTCAACGATTATATAGAATTAAATAGTATTATTTAAATTATTTTTTAAATAGGTGAACCATTTTTTGAAAATTAGTTTAGTTTGCTACTTTCAAAAGTAGAGTTCAATAGAAAGGCTAGATAAATGTTTTAAAAAAAATTTTGTTAAAAAAAAACTCGATTAATAATTGATAATTTCAGTTTAGAAAAATAGTTGTTATGGAAGAAATATTGGAGAACTAGATTTATACTAATTAAAATAAATTAAAAGTTCATTTATAATATGACATTAGGATTATAAAGACTATAACTAATATTATTTTAATTTTGTATATATATTTGGCTATTTTATTGATTAATATTAATAGTTATCACTAACCAAGAGGCTTTGGTCTCAGATAATCTAATCAGAATAATTAAGATAATTATTATATTTTAAAATTCTTTTATATACGTTGAAACAATTTCAAGATTTTTCTTTATAATAAAATTGAATTTTTTTATAACAATTTTTTTTTATTATCTTAGCTTTTTCTTTGATAGTATTTTATTTGGAAATTTAATTATTCAAAGAGTGTGCTATTTCATAAATTTTAAATTTTAAATATTTTTACTTTATAAAAAAACATTAAGCATTTATTTAAAAATTAAGCATTTATTTAAAAATTAAGCATTTATTTTTTTAATGCCATTAATTGACTTTTTATACATATCATTATTATATTATAGTACATTTTATTAATAAGTTTTATTGAATTATAATTTTTATTAGTTATAAAATGAAGATGGAAATATGGTGATACTATTCATATTTTAAAAAAAAAAAATATTATTTCATTCTACCTTGATGGCTGGCGTCAAGAATAAAAAAATATTTTTATTTACAAAAAATTGCAATGAATTATCTGTAAAGCTTAATCTATTTTTTTTTATTAAACTTTATCTTTTACCCCACAACCTAGCTTCACAAAATTAGTGATAAATTCGCTCAGTAAATTTGGAAATTTCTATTATTAAATGTGTCCAAGATACTCTCTAAAATAAGTAACCAATTTTTAATAGGTTCATGAATGTGGTCCTAATTTTTAAACTAAAACAACGTTCACTTGTAAAAATAAAATTTTTAAAACTGAAACAATTTCCTCTGGAAAAATAAACTAATTAATTGAAAAAAATGGCAAATCAAGCATAAGTGGAATTTTTAGTTAACTTAGTAGTATAGTAGTAGGAGAGAGAGGTCTGCATTGGGCGGGTTTTTAGCACGCCCGCCCACCTAAGTGGGCAAGCTTGTTAAGAAAAATAAACTATGTGTGGGTGGACGGGCGGATTAAAAAATTTACTACTTTTATTCGTTATTTAAAATCATTTTAGTAAACATTTAAGAAAATATATGCTCCCTGAAATTTCAACATTTGTTTTCATCTTATTAATTAGGTAAAAATATATCAAAAACATGTTGGATTAAATTTGTATGGATGAATATAACATCCATGGATGAAAATCTGATTTTACCCGTTTCCCCAATGAATATTTATAAATGCAATGCTTGAAATAGATAGTATCCACGTCAAAATTAAACAACTAAAGATGGGAAAATGTGTTACAAAGGAAAGCATCCTAATGACATAACAAAATGTTTAAATCTTAAAATAACGAGTTTTTATATAATTTAGCAATATTTATTTATTATTAATGGTTTCACTTTTTATTTAAATATCTCCATTGAGTAGAGGGTATACTCAAACGGATATCTTATTATGCATTGATGGAAACGACAAAAAAAATATGAAAGCTATCAAGATTAGCTAGAAAAATATTGTCAGTTCCAAAAACCAGTGCATCTTCTGAACTAGGAATTAGCATTGCTGGAAGGTTTTTAGTATTAATAAATTTTAATTTTATATTATTACATAATACATAAATATTTTAATATATCAAAGAAATTCCATATCCGCAAATTAAATATTTTTTTTTGCTAATATAGCATTTTCCTAAATTATAAAACTTTTTGTAGGGATGTAGCTCTGTATCTATTTTTTTTAAGATGTTTAAAAAAACTGAAAGAATGAGCTATGGGCGGCGTGGATTTATAAATAATGGGTGGCGGGTGAAAAATTTTAGACTATTTGGTGGGCAGGTAAATTATTTAAGACTTAAGGGCAGGCGGGGAAGGGGTGGTATACTTTTTTCAAAAACTATGGGCTTTTTTAAAAATATTGGATCGGGGCAGATCTCTAGTAGGAGATATAAACTAATATTTTTGACAAACCACCATACTTTTATATATTGATATTAGTATTAAATTAGTATAATAATAGTGGAAAATATAAATATTGCAAAAGATATCTTACGAAGGATAGTGCACCTAACTTACCTAGGAGTGGTATTAACAAATGATATATTATGCTTAAAGTCAAGTTTAAACTAGAATTTCGGATATTTTAGGATCATTAGTAAAATCATTTTAAGCATATATTTTAATTTACAGACTATATTTTACCGGATTAGTATTTTAGCATGTGTATAATAAAGGAGACCGAAACATTTATGGTGTCTAGATATTATTTTAATCGTTATTCGAATTAGCTTGACATGTTAAACTAGGGTACTTCGAAACAATAATGCATCAATAAAAATATGATCAATTTATATTTAATTTTTGATTATTTTGTGTAATATATACTTATATCAAATTTTATGAATTATTATTAAAAAAATAAAGAGAACTAAGTATTCCTTATGTATGTCTAAAAAATTATCAAGTACAGTAATAATTTAAACAATAAAATATTGAAATTATTCTATAAATCTTAAGAAATAAAAGTTATATTTTCGCCCATTACAAGCAGGAAATTTAATAGTCTAGGAAGTCCCATAAGATGGAGTTTGACTAATCCCATGGTTGGGGCCTATTGGGGAAAAAATAAAAATAAAAAAAGTAATATATTAATAAATTGTGATAGTGCCCTAAACACGATTAGTTTATTGTTGTAATTGTAAGTATCATTTGATATAATACTATTTCTCAAGATATATAAAGGTAAAAAAAAGAAACGACTTTCAAAAGGGATGATTGCCTTACTCATATCTTCTCTACTTATCTTATGAAATTCATATAGTTTGCATGAAATTTTAATTTAAATTGATTTTCAGATTTTTATATATCAATAGCTAAGCCAAATTTTCATGACAAAGGTGATTAAATTTCAGGGTTAGATACTAGGAACATTCCAAAATATACATCCGGCAAAAACAAGTCTTTAAAATTAAAGAATGGACATTACATAGAGGTTAAGGATTCTATTATTCCCTGATTTCTTGTAAACCTGGGGTTATATTCTCCATAAAAAATTGAAAGACTATTAATAAACAGGTCTAAAGTTAATTTCAAGATATTAAATTTGATATCAAAATTTTTGTAGATGATATAATGAGATTATTTTATTATTTAGAATTGATATTAAGTTTGAATAAGATTTATAAAAAGTTTTATTATAAAAAAATGTTAAAAATTTTAAAGTTACCTTTGAAATTTAAAAATTTCCATGTGCCATTTTTTGCGAAACATTTTTAAAACCATTTAAATAATTAAAATACATTTTAGACTTAAATTTTAATTTAGAGTATATTTGTTTTATTTAGATAAGAAAATACCTGCCCTGGGATAAAACTATCCCTAGTCTTTCCTACACTCTACAACATATATATATATCTATATGAACTAAATTTGTATCACAAACTCATTTTTGAATTAACCAAATTACTATTTACTATATACAAAAGTCGCTTTAAATTTAATTTATGGATATTAAGAATATAAGTATACAAAATATACGAGTTCAGGTGGAATTAATAGAAAACAAAAATTTGATTTCTTAAAACACATTCTAAATAGATATATTCAACAAACACATCTTAAAGAGCAAGTTCCAATGAGATTTACAAAATAAAAGAAATTAAAAATGACTATTAAACTCTTAGGTTCAATATAATTTTTTTTTATCTATTCTTTAATTTCGGTCTATAATATATTTTTAAATATTTTTAAATGTAAGAAGGATTTATATATTTCTATGCTTATGTTTTTTTACCGCAAGTATATAAATAAAAAAAGCACCATTTGATGTCCTAAATCATTTTTGGATTATATTTTTATATATTGAAAAATTCTAAATGATTGTAATTTTTGTATAAATGAATAAACTTAAAACTAATTAAGCGCCTCGTATATTTTCACAAAAATAGGATTATAGGATGCAAATAATCAACAAATATTTATTCTAAGTTTATATTTTTTAAAATAATATGTGATAATTTTATCCGAATCCGTATATTATACATCCCCTTCTTGTAAATTACACCATCATTATCCTATTTATTCCATAATCTTAGCTAAAAATTTCCCTATCCTTTTCAATCAAATGAATAATAATTTTTCTTCAAGTATACTATATAAAAATTTTGTTATTTTAATTACATATTTTTTTTAGAGTGGGATTATAGATTTTCAACTTGTATGCAATAATAAAAAAATAATATAATTAATCAATCCGCTGAGGACTCGTAAAAATTTATGAATAGCTGAAAAAAATATACCATAAATAATTAGAGAAGTTATTAACGCCTAAATTGGTATTCTAACTTATATATTAATTTTTTTTATGGGTATAAATGTATTGAAACATTCAAACTTATATTGCATACTTTTTTGCAATGGTTCACATAAAATTCTTTAAAACTATAAAAGAAGAGATCTAGCTTTTTTTAGATAAAATTAACTCCTGTTAAACAAAGTCTTTTTTGTGATATAGAGAACAACTTTTTTTAACACAATATTATATAGATTTTTGAATGATAATAATCATAATTAGAGTGAACCCAATTGCGACTACACTTAACGTGTATTATTTATTGTTTATTTAAACACTAATATCTAAAGTTAAGTGACATTATCAATGTCATTCTTTTATCGATTTTATTTTGTTAAATAAATTAGTAGTTTACATATATACCTTCATATATTGCGAAAGCTTATTGTAAAATTTTGATGTTTTAATAATTATAATAAATCAAATTAGATTTGTTTCTTTTAAACAAAAGACTCCGTTCTTTGTTAAAGAAAACAATTTTTGTACTTTCATTATTTATGTTGTTTATATAAGCAGGAGCATTGCCAAAATGATATATTATATATATTTATCAATATATCTGATTTCAATATTAAATTAAACCGGTGTTAACAAATATACAATCATAAATACCTTGACATCGTCATTTTTTAATATATTACTCACATGTTCTTTTTTTATGAATCAGTGATTAAATAATTAATACTACTAAGAGCAGGCATGTGCAAACGGGAGATCTAGCGGGGCGGTTACGTCAAATTATTTCTTATGTATAAAAAGGAATTGTAATTTTTAAAAAAGTATATAAATATTTCATAAATTATAATTAATATTGTCTAATTGAGTCATGTATCATATATTCTTTTGTTTATGCTAGAATTCCATATATTACTTAAATCATATTATATACTCCTTATTCATGAATCCCATTTAGGTATTACCATCCTTGTAGTTCCTTATGTTAAAGTGGTACATTGGGGGTTTAAAGAGATGCTGCTTTTGTCCTGTGCCGTCATAAGTTAAGCACGGTCCATATGAGAAGTGACATCGCTATCCCGTTAAAACTGAAGGGGCTCCCTTTAAAAAATTCTTATATAGAAACCAAAAAAAATATCTAAAGTCTGCTAAAAATATAATATAATCAAAATGATATTTATAAGGCAACTGATAGTTCAAATAAAGTAATTATATGCAGTGGCCCCTACACTTTCTGAGCGAATGAAGCAGAATAACCCCCTGAAAAGTACCCCCTTGAAAAGTACCCCCCTCCCTACCTCGAAAAAATGATAATTATTTTATGACACCCATAAATTTCAAAAATAATTTTTATTGCATCAATTTTTAATATAAAATATAAATAAAATGCAAAAAATATATACTTTATAATTATTATTTTTAAATTAATAATTTAGATTAGGGGAAGAGAAAGCGAAAGAATTTATAATTTCATCAATATTTAATTGTTTAAATAAATTTTTTTCCATTGATAATATGGTTAAATTATTGAGAAATGAATCTTTCATGGTACTACGAAGTCTTGTTTTATTTAATTTTACTCATGACTTCGGCAGTACATGAGATTATAGGAATGGTTAATAAATATTTTAATAAAATCCTTAAATTAGGGAAAGCAGAAAAATTTAAAAGTAGACGATAAGGTCTAATAAATGAATAGTTTTCCAATCTGAATCGTAACCCTGAATTATCATCATCATCAGAAGAGGCTAAATAATGTATTGGTAAAAATATTTTAATTAAATAAATTTACAATTCTCAGAATCTGACAAATCTTTAGATTCTTGAACCTCGAGGTCATGAGTAATATTTTGGCCATCTTATAAATATATCTAATCTTCAACATTTCTTCGAAAATTTGACTTGAATTTAAATTGTAAAATTCACAGATATCCTCGATATCTTCTTTAATAATTGATTTTTCTGTCATTCCCTTTGGCATAAAAAATGATGTTTGATGTAAAAATTTCATCGAATCATCATTAAATCTTTCGTTAAACTGCATAATAATTAAATCGAGTGCAGCATAAAACACACCTATTTTAAAGCTAAAAAAAATTTCTATATCTAATGATGAAAGTATATATATACCTCTCCTTTTTGGATTGTAATGTTTGAAGTCTAGAACTTTCAAAATCAAAAGGTAGATTTCTCTCCTTCATAAAATCTTGTGCCTTTGAAAACATCCAAAAATTCAGTGTTATTATCTATTAGATTAAAAAATAATTAAGACAATAATTTATATTATACTTCTCAAATTAATCAAGCAATCTTTTGCCAATTGAATTTGATTTATTGCAAACCCTATATCCTTCGAAATGGTTTGCAATTTTGTACAAGCCAAACTTGTTATCAACAAAATTTTATCCAAAACACAAAGTGATAAGATTCAAATTTTTCTATTCTAAAGACTATAGCACTAGCCATAGTGGAAGTGGCAGGATCTTCAGAATCCTTTAAATTTGTTAATGCTGCCCTCAAGGCATCATAAAGTAGAAAAAATTTTACAATAGCTTTATATGACGATAGTCAGCTTCTAAATAAAAAAACATTTTAAATCTAAATAAATAAGGTATTATTACCGAGTGGTATTCTTGATGCGTAGAAATCGTTGCGATTTTTCCAGATTATCACACTGACATTCTTTGAGTACCTCATATCTTTTTACACCATTAAAATAAATATAAATCTCGTCTAGTATTCCTAGAACCTTTCGAAGTTCTTTAATTGATTGGCATAATTGAACAATTATTAAATTTAATCGATGACAATAGCGCCAAATAAAAGCTGCCTTTGGCGCCACTGCTCTAATCAAGGCCTGCACACCATTGATTCTTCCACTCATGTTTGAGGCGCCATCATAACTTTGCCCAACTAGAAATTCAAGGGGTAAATTCATCGAGCCGAGTTTGGATATTATATTATGCTTAATATCGAGACCTGTGGTATTTCCCGTACAATATATGTCAATCAGTCTTTCAACAGGCTTCAGCGTCTCACTATTTTCAACATATCTTAGTATCAAAGCTATTGTTTCTGATTTCAAAACATCATATGTGCCATCAACTATGATTGAAAAGCACCTGTTAATTGTAATCTCATTTTGAATTTTTTTTATAACCATATTTTTCATGGTTTCAATGAGAATATTTATGTTATTATATGATAATAGATTCGAATATAATTTCTTTTTCTTACTTCATTTTGTAGTATATACATTATATCGTAAAAATTAAGCCCACCATGTTTTTTTCTAATGTGATCTATCCATTTATCATCTCTTATATTATGCGATTTGCAATTTTTAATTAGGCATTTGTATTTTTTTTGGTTAATATTTTTAGGCATATTTTAAAATTGGAAAAATAATTTATGACAAGAAATCTCGGATAACAACCTAAATTTTCGTCAAAATATATTAAATTAAATATTAAGTTGGGGGGGGGGGGTCTTATTATTACATTTATAAACCAGAAATCACTTGATCATGATGGATGTAACAAAACAGTAAAAGAATTAAATAATAAATTTTTTTTTTTAAATTTAAAAAAAAATTACCCCCACTTTAATTTACTGAAGCAGTTCCTTCGGACCCCCCTCCCCCGTTGTAGGGGCCACCGATTATATGTGTGCATACGCATAGACTTCTAATATTCTATGTAGACTGATTATTAAGGCGAAAAAATGATTTGTTTGAAGTCATTTTAGTTTATCCTTACACATGCTTATTGTAATAGAGAATATAGTATTTAGTTCAATATATTATCTTATAATGCAAAATAAATTTATTTCATTAGTATAAGCATGTATAAAACGATAGAATGGCTTCAAATAGACATTTTTTAATGATCGGCCTATATTTTAAGTGTATATGTTTCATAAGTTGCCGAATAAAAATCTGGTATTTGATTATTATATATTTATATGTAAGAGTTACGCCACCCTACATACACCCTAGCCCACTTTTATCCTGTGTTTACACCGAGTTTCATACTCCCATATCACTTTATTATTAGTCTCTTTTTTTTTTAAATAAACCTATTTAGCACTTAAAATATTATCCAAAAATCTTTTATTTGCCATTATCTAATGTATTCATTAGTTAAATAAACTATAAATATAATTTAATGTTTATAAATATGTCTGAACAACAACACATTATCCTACCTTATAATTGTGTAATATGCCACACATCGGTTATGAAGACATTACTTACAATGCATTCGGAGTTATGCAAGGGCCAATCAGCACACTCTAATTTAATGATTAAACAAACACTTAAATTAGCAAATCTTCTCTCCAAAACTAAACCGACAGTATTTGGCGAGATGGCAAATTCTTAGCCTGATATTATTTGCATCGATTCTATATACTAGCCATCAGAGATTGTTAGGGACGTCATTATCGCCACAGAAAAGACTAAATCAGAAAGATGGTATGATATTCCTTGATTATCTTTTCATCCCAATCCTAATAAGACTGGCAACATCGGGGATGCAAGCGCAAAGTTTTATCAAAAGATCTGATAAATTAATAACCCTCAAAACCGAAGATTCTAAAGAGGACTTCTGTTTCCTTCAAAGATTTGTTATACAAGTCCTAAAATCAAACTTTCTTTGTTTGGTGAGCTCAATTTTTTTACTAAAGCCTTCTTATCTCGAAGATCTACTATGCATTTATATTTTTTGATGTGTTATTATTTATTTTAACTCATATATTGCAATACATATTAATAAAAATAAATGATAATTAAACAATGGTATTTAAAAATAAAATTGCCTACTGTTAGCGAAATCTCAAGGCTTTCTTTTTTGGCAAAAATCTTAATTTAGACGTTTTTAAAAATTCACCAATATCGACATTTTTAACACTATGTGATTATTTTATAGGTATGGACAATTATGTTTTCATCAAAAAACAAATCTATTAACAGCTTTGAGGTGTTTAAAATTTTTTCTGAACCAAAAAAATTTGCTAATTCTACCATAACTTTAAGCAAATTTGATGAATATTTGCAATCTTTACACATTTATTACCTGAATCTTTGTAGCCATGTATAGCTA
Organism: Gordionus sp. m RMFG-2023; assembly: GCF_954871325.1. NCBI lineage: Eukaryota > Metazoa > Nematomorpha > Gordioida > Chordodea > Parachordodidae > Gordionus > Gordionus sp. m RMFG-2023. Next base: position 46,541,163 of record NC_088775.1, on the reverse strand, counting down.
AATACAAAAATCTATAAGGATTTTAGACAGCTTCATCTAAAAAAGTTTCAATATTTATTATTTTATCTATAGATTTCTAAATTGCAGTCTGGAAATTGATTCATAAAATTTTTTTAAGAACAAACAATGAAGATAATTTTTTAATATCTATTACTTTGGTGCAATTATAAAAGTATAGTTCGCAGTTTCTTTAAATTATTTGATGACTGGCAACTTTTTACTATTTTACAAATTAAAATAGAGTTGGAGAAATAAATGCATTGATTTAAACTCGGAAACAATTGCGGAAATCAAATTAAATACATTTTTTTTAAATGCCTAAATAATTATTAATGTTAAAATGAAGATTAGATATTTATATTGAAATTAAGAAAAATTGAAAATCTATTTACTTAAAATAGTATTTTTATAGATTATTTTAATTTTACTTTTTACCACTTTCCCAAAATTTTGATTATATATATTAAATATATATTTTAAAAAACGACTAATTACCCACCTTTCTGTTTCTAAAAATCTTTATTTATTATTTATAAAAAGTTTTTTGAAATTTAAATAATTAGAATAAAAAGGAGGGGGTTGATGTGGTATATTCTATTTTTTATTTTGAGAAAAATGGAGGAGTCTACGACTCAATGGGAGAGTAACAGCAACCTTGATCATAAGCTAGCTAAAAGGAGGAAATGTAGTATTAGATAGAATCCCTCCACCAGAATTTTACTGGAGGAATTTAGACCTCACTTTTGCAGTCCATTGGCTGGGTTAAAATTTTTAAAAAAATTAGTTTTTTAAAACTTTTTTATATTATATATATCTTTTTATTCTGAAACTTCTAAATTATTGTCATTATTTTAAAAATTATATTTTTTATTTATTGTGGAGCCTTTAAAATTTTTAAACTTACTCTAGCACCTTCCACTTTTTTGTAAATAATAAGTTAACCCAAGAATAATTTTGACAATTCTATATCCTTATTATTATTTTTTTAGATAGGTTTTAAATCGCGAAAAAAAAACGCTATATGTATCTTAGATTGGAGTATAATATTATAAATATACTAGGAAAGTTAATATAATTATATTTCAATTTAGTTTTTTAATAAAATAATCAAACATGAGAAAATATCATAAATATTTCTCTGAAAGATTGCCAAAATGGGTATATTTAAGAAATTTCGCCCTTTTTAAACAATTTTTTAAACCTAAATTAAAATATAAGTATACTTAGTTCCCTAGCATTTATCAGTATTTTTAAAATTTTTTTTAGGAAATTATAAGAAATATATCCGATTTTTAGCTATTTAGAATAGCCCCCCCCCTTATTCTTGCTAATTAAACTTTAGTAGTTTAATATATTTTCTTTAATATCTTTTTTTAGATGATCCCCTCCAACTTAAAAAAGTCTAGCGACTCAAGTATAAATTAAACAGGAAATATTGAAGTGAAATTTATAAGTAAAATAATGTAAATTAAAATATTTAAAAAAATTCTGTAGCAGAGCTTTTATTATTTTATATTTTCCCCCAAACAAAGAAAATAAACGCAAGAAATAAGAAAAAAGTTGTTAACTTATAATTTAATTTGGTATTAATAAAAAAATTATTTTTTGGCTCCATTTATATTAATTATCTCTTTTATATATAAATATTAATAGTTTGTAATATTATTTTTTTTTATTATGATGAGAAAGTTAAAATGGTTAATTTGATTAAAATCAATAATAATAAAATGTGCCTGGAAATTTTTTTGTAACATTATTATAGATATATTATATATACATGGTCTTTCATAATTTATCTCACCCTAAATTGACAAAACTTTTATTTTTTCAAAATTTTTTTAAAAATAATAATTTCAAAACACATCAAAGTCAAATTATACGACTTTGTAATATACAAGACTGTTTTTAAGGCGTCAGGAACTAATAAAGATGTTAAACAAAACAAAAAATTAAAATATAACATAAAACAAATATATTATAATGCAGTATAGTATATATAAAATATAAAACGAAACGTTAAAATATAAAGTGCATTAATGGTCCATAGGTGTATCAAAGATTGGGGGTGGGGGAACTTTCCACCGTAAATTTATCTCCTTCTTGAAAACTTTTTGCCGGATTGCATTTTTTTAAAATTGTTTTCCATTATTTTTTTTTCAAAAAAATAACTTATTTTCTCAAAATTATATTATATTTAGAAATTATTAACCTATACCTATTTTTTTTTAAAATATGGCTTTTAATTACCATCGCATTCATTCTTGGAAGAAAGAGGTGAAATGTTGAAAATAATTTTTTTTTAGTTTAAAATGATATTTATTAAATTGCTAGAGGAAATTTCCCATTTTTCTCTCTTCCTTGGATATGCAAATATATATGGTCACAGTTTTCAAAGAATTAATAATTTATCTTATATTATATTTTATATATAATACTATATAATAAAAATAAATTTTCCACTAATTTTTTTTTGCATAGTAATTAATATAGTTTGTAATTGCTATATCTTTATCTCTTTTCATGGTATTTAGGCCAAAAACGGCTTAACTATTAATATAACCTTTATAGCATTGGTTATTTTTTAAGTATAGCTAACCTTTGAAAAAAGGCAAAAATAAATTGACACTTGCCTCAATTGTTATTGTTTCTTCAGTATGCGTCTTTAATCATATTCTCTTATCAATGCTATTTACTAATATATTTTTTCTATCCAAACACACTTTAGTTAATCTATAACAAGGGAGGACCTGGGTTAGAGAGTAAAGATTATGCCCCTTGCAGTAAAATAAATATCATATCAATCGTATTTAATAATTGTCTCATATAATAGCTCAGGCCATAAAACAGGACAAAAATCATAGTTTTTTCTTATTTCATATATAGTGCGAGCGCTACGGCTTAGGATTTTCGGGTAGAAGGGAAGCTTAGTAGCCTTCAGCTAGCTTTTTCCGGGCCTTCGGCCGGGTCATATGTTTGAGCTATTCTATTAAATTATTCTTAATTCAATAATAATTATATTAATATTTTAACTTTTATTTACTAATTCGCGCTTATGGATATTTAAAGAAGAAATAAAAGTTATAACTCAGTTTTATATTATTTTAAGTTAGGTGTATTATATTTAAGAAATTTTTTTTAAATATTAAATTGAAATAAAGTTTAGTGTCATTTTTTTTATAAAATTTGCTTTAAAAACTAGCCTCAGCTTAAATTCTCATACAATATAAGTAGAATAAAATTTTATTAAAAATACTAATTGTAGTGGGTATAAAAATATTGACTAGAAAATACATTATTAAACAAAAAATTTATTAAATACTATAATTATAATGTGATTTTTAACTTTCTTGTAAAATTTTCCATATCAGAATTTTGTTTGTCGCTGGAACCAAATCTCTGTGGATATTTAACAGAGTTAACCCATTTAACCGAGATTCGGAAGTAGTTTTCGTAAATAAGTTTTTAACCTTCTCAAGTTGGAAAAGGTCCTTTTATTTGTACATGTTGTAATAGGCAAACATGCAAGAATATAACATAACTTTAAAGTATTTGGAAATTGAGCCAAGGTTTCCTTACACCGATTGAGCGCATCAATAGCATGCTCAGGTAAAATAACCAAACGTAGTAAAATTTAATTAAATTGATTTCAGTTACAATATCATAGGAATAAAATTTTGCTAGATATTTAATTTTACCAATAATGGCATCAGAAAACGAAGAAGGGTCTTTAGGTAATAAAATTTGAAAATTGCTAAAGACTTGTTTTTTTTTTCTAAAAACCGTACTTTTATTTGCAATAAAAAAGTATCCAAGAAAGGGATGAAAATGGATAATTTATATTATTCAGTTGTAACATTTATATTACATCTTAATAATTGCCCAGGTGCTAGACGAGGTTTAATTAGTTATATCATAAGATTTAGCTTTCTATTCAACCTATAGATAAATATTATGAAAATATTCATCTACGTTCATTCTTATAGTATTTACCTGTTCATATACATTTTCCGCCAAATCAATAACCTGAACCAAATAAAATTTTCCCATTTTATTAATATTTTTGAATAATGTTAATATACTCACAAGGAAAGGAAATTTTAATAAAATTTATTTTTAAAAAATAAGTTTTATGTTGGAAAATAAATATTTGCAAAATTTTGATTAGGGGGGAGGGGGGGGTAATTCTTATTAGCTTAAATGATATTTAAGAAAACAGTCAAATTTGCGATGGGTCCCCCTTCCCCCCCCCCTCATTGGTTACGTGCCTGTGTGAGCGCTATTAAATATTTAGGGATAAGAAACGATGACAAAAAAAATAAAAATTTTAAAAATATGCGGATTATTAAAAAACATCCCAACTTTTAGTTCCAAAAAATATAATAAAAATGAATTTCTATTTTTAAATAGATTTCCTTATATTGTGGGATTTTTCCTTTTTTGCTGGGATTTTTTCCTTTTTTGAGGAATTTTCTCTCTTATGATTGACACTTTCCCTTCGTATTTTATCTGAACTTTTCCATTTTTTAAGCCATAATCATTCAAGATAAATTTTCTATTTTCATCTTAAATTTAATAGCATACTATCATTCTATAATTTATATATGTGTAATTATGGATGTGCTATTATCTAATGAGCTCTCCTCTTTCTTTCTTATATTTCCAGAAAAAATCCATTACATTTTTACTAATTTACTTATGCTCCCGTAGCAATTTCTGGCCCTAGATTATTACGTTATAATATATAAAAATATATTTAAAGAATAGTGGGAAAGAGGTCAGGCAGACATTTCTTAAGTTAAAAAACCCCAAATTTTATTTTTTCTGACAAAGTTTACATATATCACAGGCGTAATCGGGGTGGGGGCAAGGAGAAATGCCCCCTTCGGAAATTTGCCTGTTCTGGAGAATATCATTTTAAGCTAATAAAAAATTACTCCTATATACACCCCTCCTCTCATAAAATGTATAATTTGTAAGAAAAATAAATAATATCTAAAAAATTTTAAAAATAATAAATATAATTAAAATTTTTAGAAAAACGTATTTTTATGGGAAAAAGTGAAAAACGAAAATTATTATTTTGCAATATAGCGTAATACCTACAAGTGGACTTAAAGACCTCCAATAAAATTTATGGGAAAAAATTAGTCTCATATTTCCTCCCCGCCTTTTAGTAAAATCTTGGCTACGCCTATGGTTGGCACCTATGGCAGAAAAGTCTGTATATGTGCAGAGAAAAAGCATTTGTATAATTCTAGCATCTTGTGGGTGTAGGTCCTTGAATAGCTTATTAATGAATGAGTTTATTTTTGGGGTAAAAGGATATCCATTCCTCACAATTTTTTTAAAAGTTTTTCCATTATTTTTTTTTAAAATAAATACTATCAATTTATTTTGCTTAACTCAGTCATCATTTTTAAATGTCAATTAAGTTCATAAACATTAAATATAATATGAATTACACTCACATTTATTAATAATAAGTTAATTCCATTTTTAGTATTTTTATATATAATAGGCATGTATAAATAACATAAATATTATAATTTTGTAATAATTTGTCAATATATAATTTTTAAATTTAGTATAAACCTAAACCCATCAAAAAAATATTTATTAATATTAATAAAAATATACTTCACAAGTAGTGACTTTGAAAAAAAATTATCTGCAAAAAATAATTATCTTTCGAAAAATTTTATATTAAAAAAAATGTTGATGGGAGAAGAAATGCTGAGGACAAAAGAGAATCCATTTATTCTCAAAAATCGGCAATTAGAAGACATTCAAAATCTCAGGGTAAAGTTTGATGACAATCTTAATTCACTTTATGCTGTCAAATCAGATTCTACAACAATGATCAGAGATATCCCATCAATGAAGGCTGCGGACGAAGACATAAGCATGAACCTGGACAATTACGAGCTTTGGAAGAAATTCAATGATTTTGGGACTGAAATGATTATTACAAAATCTGGAAGGTAAAATTTTAGACTAAATATTTTTGAATTAGATAAAAGACTATTTTCTTCTACTATTATAGTTTGCGGTGATTTATATTTGTAACATAATACTGAATATATAATTTACCAAATAAAAGATTATTATGTGTAATAATCTTCAATTTAAAAAAAAGGAAGAAGTTATTATAAAATATATATATACATAATATTAAACAATTAGTGAAAATGAATTTAACTAAGCTAATTTTAAAATATAACAAAATAATCGGAGTGGGATATTCTTTTCTAAACTAGGGGGTAATCTTTTCTGAAATTTGGATATTAGTCTGGTCCCATTTTATTAAAATAGTTATTACTTATCTTAATATTAAATCTAGAACAGATTACTAATAGAGCACCCAGGAGAAGCAGGCATATTTAAAAATTGCTAAGATTAAAAGTGTTAACTCCCACAGCATCATGAGTTATATCACATTTTCTATAAATTTATGGAAATTCATAGATTAATGAAAAAAATTTTCCTTTAGATAATTAAAGAAGTTTATATATTTAAATAAGAATTAACTATATGATAATTACATAATAAAACTATAAAAGTGATATGGAACACGTCATACATTAAAAGGAGATATTAGAATCCTAAAGAATCAAAACCGTAGACCGAGAATCGGGTAGAGTAGAACCTATAAAATCAGGACATTAAAAACATAAAAATTATTGAAAATACTATTAAATTATAAAATTCAATTAAAAAAAAATAAAACTGGTTGATTTTATATAATTATATTTTATATTTCTAGTATATATAGAGCCTAAAAAAAAATAAACGAAAGCCGAAAATCCTAAAGGCTCTAACTGGTCAAAGCACTTGTATACATTCGAAAAATATTAAAGTTTAAGAGTGAAATTTATTTGCACGATAGATAATATAAAATGGGTGTTGGATAACAACATGAAGCTGAAACCCCATTATTTTAAAATCGTCTATAGCTTTCGTACTTTTTATAAGTTGTGAGAACAATATACTATCAAAATTTGTATCATATATTATTCTCTTTTTTTTCTTCTTCATTTTTTTGTGAAAGTTGATTTTGCCTAACAAGTCCCAACCGTGAGATAAGCCAAACCACCTTATAGGCTTCCAACACATAATTTCCTGCCTTAAAATGCATCTTATTATTTTAATAAACAGTTTAAATTATAACTAATAAAATTTAGCTAAATATGTTTAAAAATTAAAATATAATTTTGATAATTTTAGAAACTTTAGATATAAAATACTTGATTCTAATAAATGTAATAACTCATTGATTCTAATAACATGAAAAAAGTCTTCATATTCATATTAGTTTTATAATCAGAAGGCAAGGTGGAATAAGGCAACTAAGAATCTTAATGTTTATCGTCGAGATTTGTCTTTTTTAAAAATCAACTTTTCGAATTTAACATGGTGGAATTATAATGTTAGAAAAAAGATATACTCATGTTGCAGATGCTGCTTATAATATACAAATATCAACATGATATAAAGTAAAATTTTCATTTGTAATCGTTTATGAAGCAGTAAAAAATAAATAAATACTTTTATATATTCTAATGCAAGTTTTCTTTTTAAAAGTATATTAGAGCTTTCTGATGTCCATCTATTTATTTCGTCTTAGAAAATTAAATTTGAATATGATAAAAATATAATATTGTTATTATGTCATAAAATTTATATTTAAGGTAGAGGAGTTAGCAAGAAAATAACATTAATCTTTTCAGCCAAAATTTTAGTGGCTTGAATTCAGTGAATTAAGGGTTGTACTCCAATGGGTCCAAGCAATATAGAGGCATATCTGAAAAAAATTTGGAGCCAAAAATATAAAAAGAATACTACTCTTAGATTGGGACCCGTGGCATAAATTTGCATGGAGCTCGTGGTATTGCTGTTGTAACATTGATAAAAATAAACATTAAAGGTGAGTCCATGAATATATAGATATGAAAGTATTTGATGAACATAAAAAATATTTTCAAATGGCTAAAAAACAAGGCTTGATAAAAGTTTCTTGTTGATAGATTTTAACCCATCAACCCCGAACTTTCAATATTTATAAAATTAGGTTGAAAGATGGGCAGATATTTTTATTAATAGTGCAAACTTATTCCCTCCCCCCCACCCCCACCTATTACTTTCATATCCTAATAAAACAGCGACTTTGTTAGCTTGTATAAATTTCTAGAGCTTGAACCCCGTCTCCTACTGATGAACACTGGTATAAATCCTTTGAATCTTTGAATTCCCAAGTTTATAACAAATCTTTTTCACCTATTCCGTTTTTTATTATAAATGAACCTCAAATTAAATGTTTATTAATATTACGCAAATTGAATCTCATAACAACATACTGTCAATTTTGAAATGATTGTCATCCCGAAACTGTTTATTTATTTACCAAATCATAAATATAGTAAATAAAAAGTGAAAAGTTTTATTATATTAAATTCTTATAATTTGTAAACAAACAGTATTTTATCATAATATTACTATTAACAAAACATAATTAAATTATGGCCTGATTCTATTAAATTTTTTTAGAATTGCGCTCAAACCCCGAATAAAAATTAATTTAAAAAGAGGGGGGGGGATTCATATATTATTTATAATTATTTATCCTTTATTCCTTCTCTACTCAATTCTATCTACATCCGTATCACTTAACCATCTTAGTTCTCAATCTTTAGTCAGTATTTTAATACTCATTTTGACTAAAAAATTTCTCAATTTAAATTTTGGTTTTCTCTATCCTCTTTTTTTACCATCTATATTCACACATATGTGTTGCTATTTAAATATATCCGAATAATATGTTAATAATTTTATTATATATTTTAAAAGAGAGTATAATTTGTGAAAATATGAACTTGGCAAAAGAGAAAATCTACGATAAACGGATTTTTGTTATATATAGAGGAGACTGGGGCACAGAGGCCTAGATTTCGCAAAACACTTATAAAATTTTTCAATACTAAAAAAATATTGCCAACTACCTTGGACGGTAACTATAATTGATAGAGGAGACGAGGATCTAATGAGCTCGAGGTTCTTATGAGCCTTGAGATTTTCTTCTAGAGTGTTTAACTCTAATGGTAAACTTTTTAACCAAATATGTATAACTACATTGTACATAGCTATAATTTTTTTTTAATATCGGATCACATATAAAATTTTTATAACATAAACGATTTATACCCTATCCTCAAAAGTAGCTTTTTAAATGTAATTTATTAAAAATAAAAAATAATATAGGTTTTAATTATCCAATAACTATCTTATATAAAATTTATATAAAATTATTCTTTATTTAAATAAAAAATATGTTTAACCTATTGAGGGTTTGAGGCTACTTTTCAGAGGATCATATGAACTTTTTGAGCGTTATTTTTAAAATATATTTTTGCTCATTGAAATTTGAATAATGTAAAAAATCATATTAAAAAGAAGAAACAATTAATAATTGATGAGATCATTAATAAATTTAATGAAAATCCGTCCTTGCTAGCCGTTATGAATAAAACAAACTTAGGTTATGCAACAGTAAAAAGATATAAATCAAGATTAATGAAACAACAATATTTTAAATTGTCTAAATCAAAACAAATGAAACAACAATATTTTAAATTGTCTAAATCAAAACAAATATTCAAGAAAGTGGAAGAAAATATATTATACCATTATCTAATAAATGCATATAAGATGTTTATATCCTATTGCAATTTTAATCCATTCTTTATTTGTTTAAATTGTCGATAAATTTCATTTAATTTTTTAATTTTCCATTTTGGCTTATTTTTACCAATAAAGTAGTTGCAATAATATATTATATTTAAAAATTATCAATATTAGTAGCTGAAAAGCACCTCATGGAAAGCTCACTCTTCCCTGGGTTTAGCTCATCCCTTCCCAAATATTAAAAAAGTATAATTTTTTAAAATATTATTTTTATTTAGTATAGCATAAAAGTAAATAAGTGGAATAAAATGGCACGTGATGTTTTTCAATATTATTAATTATTTTAATTTTATTGACGTTTGCCTCTTAGGGCTCACATGCTCCCAGGTCTGCCCTACATATCGGGGAGCAGGTTTAGGTCAGAAAAATACTACTAATAATAGAGTAAATTCACAAAAAATTCAACAATTTATTCATGATATAATATAATTACAAACTCACAATACAGATATATCAAACATTGATAAAACGATTGTTGTAAAGATAGATAGCCATGGAGGAGATATATTAGAAACTTAATTGTTATTGGGGAAAAAATATTCTAACAATAAAATATCCTTATTAAAGATTACGTGGAACACCAAAAATCTAAAATTTTGTGATATATAAAAAATTATGATACTAATATATTGTATAAATTTTTATATGTTTAATGATAAAAATAGTACTATGAATCATGGTCTGACATGCCCCTAGTCATTAGTTCTGATAGAAAATGTTAATAGATAATATTATTATATAAAATTTAGGCATTTATAGTATTGTTTTATAGCTAGTTTAGAAGCTAAAATTCTATACTAAATCAAAATGATTTATTTGATTTTGTATATATAATATAACATTAATATACACACATTATTGGTGTTAAACGAGAATACATCTTGGAAACGGTATTCAAATTTATTGCATAACCCCATCTCCTGAGATAGGGTTACAATTTGTCTTGATTTGTATTACTAAGCTTGACAAAACTGAAGTTTTTAATCATAAAGTTCAATTGTTGGATAAGAAGAGTTAACTACATTGATTATATTCTTTAAAAAACTATAATTTGATGAAATACAATTATTTTGTTCTCTTCCAAACAAGAATTTTTTCGAATATAATTTATTACCATAGTTATATTTAGGTCGAAAAAGATATAGCGACCGTTTAAAAAATAATGGATTGAGAGTGCAAAACAGCCTCAATCATATGACAAAGCCCTCCACATTTATTACAAGTTTAATTGTGTGGTATACTTCCACAAGCCTCTGAAGCTATATCCTCCTGAAAATATACCTCCCTAAAAAAGAGGCGGCAACATATGCAAAATGTGTTCACCCTCCTATTTACTACTGAATTTCCACTATTATTTGGTTCTTTCTTAGGTTGAGTTTCAATACCCTTTAACTTAATTAGCAGTAGAAAACGATATTATGATAATTTGATTAATATAGCTTTGTTACTAAAATGCAATATCTTTAAATTCAACTTCATATTAGTCAACATTAAGAAATGAATGTTTTTCCCTAATATGATCAGTCCATGAGACCAGTGGCGTATCCAGGATTTTCTTATAGGGGGGGAAATAATTTTTTGGGGGCTTCGCCCCCAAACCCCTTTTAGGGGTCTTATTTAGCTATTCTATTAAATTATGAATAATTTAATAATAATTATATTTCTATTTTTAACTATTATTTACTAATTCGTGCTTATGGATAGGATATTACAAGCCTCTTTTTTATTATTTCAAGTTAGGTATATTATATTTAATAAAGTTTTTTTAAATGTAAAGGTTTTTTTAAATGTAAAGGTTTTTTTAAATGTAAAGTTTTTTTTAAATGTAAAGGTTTTTTTAAATGTAAAGTTAAAATAAAGTGTAATGTCATTTTTTATATAAAATTTGCTTTAAAAACTAGCCTCAGCTTAAATTCTCACACAATATAAGTAGAATATACTTTTTTTATTGAAAATACTAATAGTAGTTTAAAATATTGACTAGAAAATAATTAAATTAACAAGTTTTTTTAACTTCTTATCAAATACAAGATTTTTAATTATTTCGTTTGTCGTTGGAACCAAATCTCTGTGTATATTTAACAGAGCTAACCCATTTAGCCGAGATTCAGTACTTCGTAAATATGTTTTCAACCTTCTCAAGTTAGAAAAACCTTTCATTCGTACATGTTGTAATAGGCAAACATGCAAGAATATAAAACAACTTCGAAATATTAGGAAATTGAGCCAAGGTTTCTTTACACCGATTGAGCGCATCAATAGCATGCTCAGGTAAAATAGCTAAACGTAACCACAATTCGAATTCCCTGATTAAATTTATTTCAGTATCAATCACATAGGAATAAAATTTTTCTAAATATTTAATTTTACCAATAGTGGCATTTGAAAATGAAGAAGGATCTTTGGGTAATAAAACTTGAAGATTGCTAAAGACTTGTTTTTTATCTAAAACCCGTACTTTTATAAAAGTATCTAAGAATGGGATGAAAATGGATATTTTATAATATTCTTCAGTTGAGCCAATATTTATTTTCATCTCAATAATGGCCTAGGTGCTAGACGAGGTTTAATTAGTATTATATCATAAAATTTAGCCTTCGATTCAACGTCTAGATAAATATTATGAAAATATTTATCTACATTCATTCTTATTGTATCTACCTGTTCATGTATATTTTCCGCCAAATCAATAACCTGAACCAAATCTAAATTTGGTTTTTGTAAATTTCTACAAAGTAGTGAGCTAAAAATAATTTATTGATGCAACTAGCAGCAATGATAAACTCTGATTGATCAATTGAATTCAATAATGATATCGCTGCTAACGACACATTACTTTTTTTCATGCTCAGCTTTATTTATAAATTATCGTTTGATTTCAATCTCTTTGACTAAATATTTTTCCATTTTATTAATATTTTTGAATAATATGTTGGAAAATTGATATTCAAATATTTGTAAAATTTTGATTGGTGGGGGGGGGGTCTAGGGGGTGGGGGTAAAATTTTTATTAGCTTAAAATGATATTTATGAAAATAGTCAAATTTGCGATGGGGGGGGGGAATTTCCCCCTTTCCCCCCCATTGGTTACGCGCCTGCATGAGACATATTACATACATATATTCCTTTGGTATATTTTTGTTTGAATTTGATAATAAATAAATGCCAGTTAATAAAAGAGAAAAATACTTCTTAATTATTTTCTTAAATAATGAACGAATGAAGTTGAAATTTTATAATATTTTATTTGGAAATTTTAAACAAAAACTTAATATATATTTAAAACAATATTAAAATAACATGTAAAAAAAATCATGTGAACAATTTAAAACAAGACAAATAAAAAATTATAAAAAAAATATTAGAGGAAGGAGGGCAAAAAGAGGCTCCACTGAGATCCGAGAAAACTAAGATAGTTGGCTCAGAACCGGAGGCGTCATTAGCCTTTACAATCTCAGGGTGCTTAAAAAAATATTTTTTAATTATTTTCAAAATTCTTATTTTTTTAACCTTCTTTTTTTAGCTAACATTATATAAAATTATCTTTTTTAGCTAACAGTATCCTAAATTTTCTTTTTTATAGTGATATAAAATTTCAAAACTTTGAATGGGTTCTTCAAATTTTTCAGGGGCTCGAGCCACTGCGCCCCCCCACCCCCAGGGACGCTTCTGCTTGGAACACGGCGATTTGAGTTGATCTTAACATTTTAAAAGAGAATTCATTATTATTATTAATTTTAGAAATTTTTTTTACCAAATCTTAAAATGATAGCCCCTAGGGGTTAGGTTCCCATTAGTAGAAATAACATTTGGGAAAAAGTGAAAATCTCCAAAGTCATGGCACTTTCTTATTTTTGGCCTTTCGGCTTTAATAACATTATTCGATACAAATAGTAGGATAATTTTTTCAGTGCAATTATATTGTAGTTATAATTTTTAATTCAATTATTTCTTTATTTAAATGTATTTCATTTGAATTCCTCTGATTAAAATTAAAATTTGCAAGGAAAATTATTTTGTATAATAAAAAGATTATATATAAAAATGATGTGCTACATATATATATATAAAGTGACTTACAATGTGACAGGTTATTTTTTGAATGTAATTGTAATATAGTTGATTTTTAGGATTCTTGTAATTATAACTAGAAGTAACTTTTAGAGGAGATAGTAATATTTTTGATATATAAATTAAAATTTATAAATTCGGTTCTTTAATGTAAATAATTACGACATCATACATTGGGTAGGGAAGATCGGGGTAGGTTGTTATAGAGGAATGTCAATCTATTCCATTTAAATCGAAAAATTATTGTATAAGAATGAAAATTTAAACTTAATATTTATAATTATGTCATACATCATTTAAGGAATATTTTAGAAATATTTATCATTTTAATCTTTACGGAGGAAAATTGTTTAGCATACCAAAACAGGCGTGTACGTGCATTGTGGGGAAGAGGGAGGAGAGTTAAAAAGAATATCTTAAGTTTCAGAAATTTATTAGGAGTGACTATAAAATATTGACAATTTTTAATACATAAATTCAAATATAAATAAATGATAAAATATAAATGTATAAAACCGGCGCATTTAATCAATATAAAAGTGTCCCGAAAATGGAACTTTGTGCAAAAATATAAATTATAAGCATTTAAAATTTGATGCATGAAATTAAATTATATTTAAAAATAATTAAATTTTGAAAATATAGATTTATGCACAAAATTCTTAAGAATTATTGCATGTACATAAACTTACAAGGTATTCATGATAAAAATATATAGTCTAGTCAATGGCGTATTCAGGATTTTCTTATGGGGGGGGGGAATTTTTTGGCGGGTCTTATGTTTTAGCTATTCCATTAAATTATTCATAATTTAATAATAATTATATTTATATTTGTAACTATTATTTACTAATTCGTGCTAATGGATATTACAAGCCTAATTTTTATTATTTTTAGTTAGGTATATTATATTTAATAAAGTTTTTTAAATGTAAAGTTGAAATAAATTTTAATGTCATTTTTTTTATAAAATTTGCTTTAAAGCTGCCCTTAGCTTAAATTCTCATACAATATAAGTATACTATAATTTTTTTATTGAAAATATTGATAGTATTGTGTATAAAATATTAATGTTGTTAAACGGCTTGTTTTGAGCCGATTTTTAAAAACGGCTAACTCAATATTTTTGCCAGAAAAATATTAACTAAGCCTCGAAATTTCGATACTATATGTCTAGACCTTTGCTTCTTCTATGAGCAAAATTTTCAGGCTTGCATAATATTTTTCTGGATAAATAACTGAGTTAGCTGTTTTTAAAAATCGGCTCAAAACGAGGCGTTTAACAAAACTATAAAATATTGACTAGAAAATAATTTAAAAAACAAGTTTTTTTAAACTTCTTATCAAATACAGTATTATACAAATTTTTTTATTAAATACTATAATTATAATGTGATTTTTAATTTTCGTGGGAATGTTGCCAATTCATCAAGAATTTTGTTTGTCTTTGGAACCAAATCTCTGTGGATATTTAACAGAGTTAACCCATTTAGCCGAGATTCGGAAGTAGTACTTCATAAATATGTTTTCAACCTTCTTAAGTTGGAAAGTCCTTACATTCGTACCTGTTATAATAGGCAAACATGGTAGAATATAAAACAACTTCAAAATATTAGGAATTTGAGCCAAGGTTTCTCTACACCGATTGAGCGCATCAATAGCATGCTCAGGTAAAATAGCTAAACGTAGTAAATATTTATACCACAATTCGAATTCACTGATTAAATTTATTTCAGTATCAATATCATAGGAATAAAATTTTGCTAAATATTTAATTTTACCAATAGTGGCATTAGAAAACCAAGATGGATCTTCGGGTATTAAAACTTGAAGATTGCTAAAGACTTGTTTTTTATCTAAAAACCGTACTTTTATTTGCAAAAAGTATCTAAGAATGGGATGAAAGTGGATATTTTATAATAATCTTCAGTTGAGCCAATATTTATTTTACATCTCAATAATTGCCCAGGTGCTAGACGAGGTTTAATTAGTGTTATATCATAAAATTTAGCCTTCGATTCAACGTCTATATAAATATTATGAAAATATTCATCTACATTCATTCTTATTGTATCTACCTGTTCATATATATTTTCCGCCAAATCAATAACCTGAACCAAATCTAAATTTGGTTTTTGTAAATTTCTACAAAGTAGTGAGCTATAGGAAAATAATTTATTGATGCAACTAGCAGCAATGATAAACTCTGATTGATCAATTGAATTTAATAAATATATCGCTTCTGACGACACATTACTTTTTTTCATGCTCAGCCTTATTTAACTTTTGTATTTCTATTTCTTCTGTTCTACAAAATCGAAGTAAAAATAATCTATTTAAAAAATTATAGATATTTATTAATAATTAATATTAAAAATACTTATTAATTCTAACTTACTAATAATTTTAAATTTAATAAAATAATTATATATAATAATAAACTAAATTACCATTTGATTTCAATCTCTTTGACTTAAAATTTTTCCATTTTATTAATATTTTTGAATAATGTTAATGTATTCACAAGGAAAGGAAATTTTAATAAAATATATTTATAAAAAATAAGTTTTATGTTGGAAAATTGTTATTCAAATATTTGTAAAATTTTGATTGGAAGGGGGGGAGGGGAGGGGGTGGAGGGTAAAATTTTTATTAGCATAAAATGATATTTAAGAAAACAGTCAAATTTGCGATGGGGGGGATTTCCCCCTTTCCCCCCCCCCAATGGTTACGCGCCTGAGTCTAGTACAGCGTACCCAGAGTACAAGAACGATGTTCAAAAAAAATTAATTTCAAATCAAATTTTCTATAAAAGTATAGGTTCTTTAAAATATATATTATATATTTCAAATTGTCATTTTTGATTAAGGATTGAAAAAAAAGTTAACCAACATACCCGGTCTCCCCTATATACAGTGCTGTGTAGATTTGATGGTAAACATTTCCCTATTTTTTTAATTTATTGCAAATAAAATTATTTAGCTTGCAAAAATTGTTAATTGCATTTAAAAAAGTAGAGAAATGTTTTCCATCAAAATAAAATTTTTAACCAGAGTTTGGAACCTCGAATAAAAAATATCCTGGTTCCAGTTTCATATATTTCCAAAATCTGGTTTGAATATATCTTGATTTCTAAGGTTGCAATTCTAGTTCCAAGCTCTGATTATAATTCCTAGAATTCAATTATTCAAAAATAAGGTCATTGCTTGCATCAACTTTAAAATTATGCCAAACCCATTTCTCCCCTTTATAAATTTGATCGGAATGATATGAAATGCTATGATTTCAACCCTTAAAAATTATTATAAATTGATAATCTTTAAACTTATACAACAATTTAATAAGTAAGTTGTTCAAATTGTTTTTTTTATACATAGGAGAATGTTTCCAACCCTCAAATTGAATGTTAAAGGCTTAGACTCCGAATCCAAATATTATTGCATGATGGATATAATTTCTTTAGATGATTTTCGATACAAATATCAAAGTTATGAATGGACCGTAAGCGGAAAAGCCGAACTCCACTATCCTTCCTCTAGAATCTACATTCATCCAGAATCCCCAGCCTTAGGTAAAGATTGGATGAAACAGCCTATCACTTACCATAAGATCAAATTGACCAATAATAACTTAGATCAAAACGGGCATGTAAGTTATTAATTGGAAAATAAATATTTGAATCAAATTTTCTATTTTAATTGAATAAGTATAGACAATTTTTTAAATATGGAGAGAAAAGATAAAATAAAACTAAGTTTAGCTGGTATTTTTTACAATTTATAATTTAAATAAGAAATTTTTAAAATGATTTTAATAACCATTAGCGCAGTCAAGGGGTTGTGCGGAAAATTATCCAATATACACTATTTAAAAAAAAAAATTATGAATTATGAATATGATGCCCTCTTCAGGCCCTTCTCTCACCAAAGAATGAATAAAATCAGTAATTTTAAACAAGAATGTTTAAGTTAAGTATGAACTAAAAATAATTACCACAATATGCCTTTAGATAAAAGCGGCAAAATGGAATATAGGAGGTAATAGAACCCCCATAAATCCCCGTTGGGTAAACTATGGCTACACCTATGGTAACACTCTTGACTTGAGCATTTATAATATATAAACTAAAATAAATCAATTTATAATAGAAGCGTTACTCACATTTTTAAGGAGTGTCTACAGGCTAAGTTTTTAAATTATGGAGGATTGGAGGGGATGCCCATACATATGATTTATAAAAAATCTAAATTAAAAATTTATTAAGCCTATATTTTTCTGAAAATAAATATACTAAATTGGCATTTTTGTCTTCTTACATATAATAAATGCTAATATTATAATTAGTATTAAAAAAAGTATTCAATTTGAATAATAAATAAGATAAGTTTTTGAGAAAATTAAATTTTTACTTAAATGTTAATTTAACCCATATAACCCTACTGTACTGACCCTCTTTAAGTCTTTTTCGATACTACTTATACTTATCCAGTTAAATATAATAGTAAAAATAATAATAAATATTGTAGAAAATGAAATTCCACAAACTTTCCGGGGTTCTGTTAACCAAATATTTAATAATATGTTTATGTTTCATTTTGCTTGAAACAAAGGAGAAAGAACTTTATTTGTTTAAACTTTATCAATTTTATTGTAAAAATATTTTTGGGAATTTTATAATTATTTTCTATACATACAAATTTTTATTGTAAAGATTATCTTAAATTCCATGCATAAATACATCCCGAGAATTCACATAATAAAATCTGTGGATTTAGTCAACATCGATTGGAAAGATATGATAACTTTCGTATTTGACGAATGCGCCTTCGTAGCTGTCACTGCTTATCAGAATGAACATGTTTTTCTTTTAAATTTAAAATACTTATTATCCAGAGTGGAATATTTAAGAATTCACTTTTAAACTTATTTTGAACATCTCCTACTAGGAGAAGAAAGTATAAAATATGTTCGGATTTTAAAATTTGATGAATTTATTTTATATAAAAAGAATATAGTTCTATTTTTACCTTTTATGATTATAATTATATTTACACCTTTGCCAATTTTGATATAAATGATAAGGAGTAAGGTTTTGTAAAAAAAATATGTTGTTTTTCTTTGTATTTATATTTATCTTTCTTTTTATTTTTCTAATATTTTATTTTAAAAAATAGGTTTTAATAAATATTCTCACTTTAAAAAAACGAGACAAATTTTTTAGAAGCTTATATTCATTACATTTACATTTTATAATAGATAACTCAATTAAAAATCGACAATAATCCTTTCGCGAAAGGTTTCAGAGAAAATGGCCTATCAAAGAGGTATTTTGTAATATAATTTTATTAAGTTTAGATTCAAGATTCTCATTCCTTTTTTTAACAAGGGTTTTTAAATATAATTAATGATATTACAGTAATTTTCAAAGAATATCCAGCTAAAATTATTATATACGACTATAAATGCATCTACTAAGAGACAAATATTATGATTAATTCTTCTTTAAATTTTCACACTTTCCTAATAATCTTTGTTATAATATTTTGAAGTGTTTTTTTTCGTTATAAGGTGCTATTTATAATATTGTTTAGGAGTCTGTGTCTAGACGATGATATATTGTAAGATATTAAGTATATCTTAAGCATAAACTTTTCCTTTGATCTTTTCCTATTATGTTAAAAGTTGAAAAAATGTCATACCAAATAATATTTATACCTTTTTAAAACACCTTATTATAGAAAGTAAGTACAAATTATATATTTTATACAACTTAGCCAATTTCTTTATACAAAGCGATTTAAATATAAACAAATAGGTGTCAATAATTATGTTTATTAGAGTTATCTTTCTTATGGTAAGTCTTTCTGGAATGACCATTAATCCAGAATCCTCATATATGGATTTTAGAAATCTTCAATGCGAAAAATCTGATTTTACCAAAATATATTCCAGCATAATAGTATACCTAAAAATTTTAGACAATTTTGTCATATATATTTATTTATATGAAATATAATATTAATTGAAAAATTCACAGCAAAATCTCCTGCCCATAACATAGTAAGTACTAGTCTTGTTAAAGGTAACTTTAGACAAGTACCTAGTTACATTTTAAAAAATTAGTTATATTCTAAAAGTAACAGTTCCATTGAAAGTTACTTTCTAAATTATCTATATAACTCAACATCTTTATATAAATTTTTTATTATACAAAGTAATTTTGCCATTTACAAATTATAATTAAAGGAATTTAAATGAGAATACACTATGAATAAAGAAGTGACTGCACGGAAAAAAATATACTTTATAATATTTATTTGCACTAATAAAAATATTGTAATGTTATTGATTTACACAGAAAAAAAATATATAAATAGCAATATTAGGCCATTTTACACCGTTTTTTCCCGCAATTTTTTCTGCCAAATATTTTTTGTTTTTTTATTATGGCATCTGGTGAGCTAATTGTATAAGTTTTTTAAAAATATTTTATTATGCAAAAAAATTTATTCCTACAAATTATCATATTTTGCTTGGAAATAAAAAAAATTGTTGGATAAGTCCTCGTTTTTTTCCCCACAAAATAAGCTTTCTTAGACTAATTAAACATTCTACAAGAGGGCCTGATGTGAATGAGATATTATATTTAACAAACATAAGTTTTAAATTTAGGAAATCATTTATAAAGATATTGAAATATATAAAAATATTTGACACATTCAAAAAAGTAACTTGTTAATTTTGTAGTTACATTGCAAAAAATGTTATTAGTTAGAGTCTATTTTCTGCAAAAGGAATTTGTTCCCGAATAAATCAGATTTTTCGTTATAATATCCTTCAGCAAATTATTTAAGATTAAGAGATTCGTAATCTTCTTGGGAAGATTCCGAGTTATTATTCCAGTAAAAATTACCACATTATATAGCATTTAAAATAAATAATATAATAGTTCTTTTATATATAATTAAATTAAATTAAGTTAAGTTAAAACTATTTTTAGCTTTGGGAGGGGAAAGAATATGATATTTCAGCTTAATTTGCGCCATAAATATATTAATACATATATTAACAATATGAATTGTAGAAAATTTTACGGTTAACTTTTGAGTCCTATAATTTATATGAAAAATCTATGGAAAAACTAATAAAAATTATATTAAGTTCAAATGTTCATGACAAAATTAGCTGTAATTCATAGGTATTCCAAAAATGATGGAGTACATTTCCGGGAAAATCAGATTATTAAATTTAAAAAAATGCACTCAAAAAATTTAAAGTTGGAAAAATAACACATTACCGCTTTATAAAGAGAGAGGGGTCATGTCAGGATATCATTTTATTGGGTTTTCCTTAGTAAAAATATTATGTGAATTTTTCGAAACATGTTGCATACAATCAGTAAAAGCAGATAACCCCAGACTTAAAAATAATTTATATTTGTTTTAAATAAGATTTGGACTAATGTATATTATGGAAGGGGGGGGGGGGATTTTTCTCAAAATTTTTAAATATAAGTCATTATTTTAAAAAATTATTGACTTATTTTTTTTATGCTTTATTTATAATGCCATTTTGTACACATTTTTTGGGACAGGCAAATTTTCTAATAGGGGAATTTCCGCCCTCTCCTCGCTCTTTTTATACTAATAAATAATTGTATATTAGTTTGTGAAATTTTTTAATAAACATATTATTACAGGGATAGAAGTTATTTGAAAAGACACCATGAGATATTAGGTACTGATAAAAACGATGATCATGAATATAAAGGTAAAATATGTGAATTTTATATTACATCAGATATATTATATTTAAATATATGGTTTATTATTATGAATATTATAATATAAAAAATTGAAATATAACCCTTTTTCCCTAAACTAAAATAAATGCATTCTATAGATGAGTTTGAGCAAAATCTGGATTCAAAATATTCTAATTTTAAAGATAACCCTACAAAAGCGGATGTTAAGAGGGTGAAAAAGTTGCGAAAATGCAAAAGCAAGCAAATAAATATTAGAAAGGACGAGATATTATTTAAACCTTACATGGATGTTTGTATAGAAAAGACTCCTGTTAATATCGAACAAAAATTAAAAACTCAAGAAAATCAACTCCCAAAGAAGACTGAAGAACAAATATTTGAACTCAAACAATATAAGAACGAAAATAATAATTGGGATAAAGATGTGATCCCAAAAAAATGCGACCATAAAAAGAGGGAAATCGAGGAATTTAACTATTGTAGCAATACCAAAATGCCTATGGATTATCGAACTTCTTACGCTTATTATTTTGATGTAATAAAACGCTTGCAAAAACATTTCCACAAAGGAAAACCGCCTTATAAGCATAAAGGTACAATTGATTTGCCCAATAAGAGAAGTGGTCTACGAAAAATATTTAAAAACAATGCGGGGTCTCTCTTGAATGAGGTAGCCTATTCCTATAAAAATGCTGGATACAACACAATTAATCGATTAAATAAGACTAGTAAATTGTGCTTCATGAATAAGCCAAAATATGTAAAAACATCTTTAAACATAAATAATGTAAATAACAAGGATTGTGGAACTAAATTTTGCAAATCTTCTCTAAAGAGCTTCAAAAAATTCTATAACAACCCACTATCACCTATAAATGAACATATCAGCTCTAAATCTACACCTATCACAAATCAATTTAAGCGTAGGGATTGTAAATTAGGTATTTGCGATCGCAGAGTAGGATGGAAAGATGTTTACCCTTACCATCCTTTCCTCCTTTACCCCCTATTTTCCTACCCGCCACATTATATCAACTCACAATTAGCGTCGCAAAATAATTGGGCAGGCAATTCGAACGAACACTCCTTATATAACTCTCATCTTATGACGACGGCGAGTTGTCATATAAATAATGAGGATCCTTTTTTACAAAAATCGAATGAACATTTTATAAACAATTGTAATTATCATAGTGTAAGACCTTATCCGGATCTTGATTATTTTTATAATAACAAATTTAATGATGAATTTTGTAAATATGTTCCATCGAATCCATATTTATTCACAGAATCGAATCCTAATGATGTATCACACTATGCAACAAATAATTGCGCTGTTTCGATAACACCTAAAATTAATTCAGACCTAGAAAAAAGGGATATCAACAATGCACCACCTAATAAAGGTTGCATAATGAGTTCCAAATATGAAAATGAGTCAGAAGACCGGTCGAAAACTATTAGAAATTCTTATAGTATCACAGCATCGTCAGATATATTTCCTAACATAGATTATAACAGACATCAAATGCCATCTCTAGGCCCCTTTTATATAGGCAATAACTTTTTACACCCATCGCCAGCCTTATTGGCAGCTACCAATTCTTTAACTTACACAACTATTATTCCAAACGGGCCTCTTACAAATGAATTCACTAATCTTATCGGTTCTATCCCTAATAATCAAACTGTTAGCAACGAAAAAACTTCGATGACAAGAATAGATGAGATATTGTGTAATATTAAACAACTTTACCCATTTAACAACTATCATCATCATTACCTTCATAACATGAAAGATAAGGCTTAAACACACAATTACATATTTCAAAAATATAATATAAATGCTCTTATCGTAGTTAATATTCGGCCATTTTAAAACTAACTCTTAGTTTTCTAATAAGAAAATCAATTTTATTTACTGACTTTAATCCGATAAACATAAAAAATATTATTATCATGTAAAAATAATCTATTAAAAAATAAATCGTATGTTCTAGTTGCATCGTTGTTGGTGATGGTGGCATTGTTTTTGTTATTTTATTATTCAATTTTTGAGTGTTTCAAAATTTAACTAAAATTATATTTAAGCCTGTTTTTTGTTTTGATATTTTTTACTTTTGAATTGTTTTTTTCGTTTTTTGTTACATCCCTACGAATCGTTTAACTCAAATATTTATTTTAAAGGAAATGTGTATCCAAATTTTATATAAAATTAAAATATTATATAATATTTTGAAATAAATTAATACACATATTCAATATAATTTATAAATGTAACAAATTTCCACGAATTACTTTATTTTACTAATCCTAAAATATATTATATAACCAATCAATTGAATATTGAATCAAACACCATTTCTAAGTTTAAATGTATTACTTAAATCTTGATAAGTGTAATTATTATAATTTATATTCCCAGGTTCAGGGTTGGGCAGTATCGCGGATATTTGTATCTTTTTTAAAATTTTGTAAAGTATCTTGTATCCAGTATCTAAGATACATATTATTTAAAAGTATTTGTATCTTAACCAACTTTGTATTCAAAAAGATACAGATACTTTAAAAAAAATTTATATTGGTTAATTTAAATAGTATTAAAATTTAAAATGATATTGTTTTAAGATTTAAATGAAAAATTTAATCAAAATTTAGATATTTTAAGATAATTTAAGATAATTTTTGATATATGACGTTGGTCGTCATATAGCAATTTGCTAACAATTAGAACTACCATATTTGAATCGTTTTATATCTGTCTATTTTAAAATTATGGAAGAAGAAAATAGAATAATATGTTTACGTCTTCAGATGATTCTTCAACCGAAAATTATAACAATAAGTTTAAACTAAGCATACTTAATGGCAAATTTTTTGAAGTACTTTAAGTGATCATAATAAAGAAATTCATCGTGACTTTGGTATTGACGAAAAAGTTATAGCAACTGTTACAGATAACGGCTATGACTTTAAGAAAGCTTTCAAGGAGTTTGGATATTCTATGGAAGCTGTAGAGAATGACTTTGACATCAATGATGATGAATGTATAGAATTCGAAATCATTGAAAGTATTATTTAATACTTCTTTAAAATTTATTATGATATTGTAAATTTAGTAAAAAATTTTATTCAAATAAAATTATTTATTTGTTTATTTAAGGGTCTAAAGAAGCCTCAATAACATTGCCTCAACACATTCATTGTTTGTGCCATACGATAAGTCTAATTGCCACAACAGATGTCGAGAGAACTATTAAGGATTCTCCTAACATTTCTAAAATTCATAATCCTGCAATAGCTAAATGTACTAAGCTATGGAATGCAAATAATAGGCCTAAAACTGCAGAACTTATCAAAGCAGTTTTAGGAAAACAATTAGTTACACCTTGTTGCACTAGATGGAATAGTTTGTATGATAGTCTTCATAGTTTATTAAAATTTAAAGGCGAACTTCCTAAATTATGTCAAAAATTAGAATTTCCTAAATTAAGAGATATTGAAATTCAATATTTAGAAAAATATTGCAATATAATGGCCCCATTGGCTATAGCGATTGACAAAATAC
The DNA here is from genome assembly GCF_954871325.1 of Gordionus sp. m RMFG-2023. NCBI lineage: Eukaryota > Metazoa > Nematomorpha > Gordioida > Chordodea > Parachordodidae > Gordionus > Gordionus sp. m RMFG-2023. Next base: position 46,516,021 of record NC_088775.1, on the reverse strand, counting down.
AGAGTGAAATCAACTGCTATTACGGAGAATCAGCTCCAATTTTAAATGTCGTTAAAAAAAATTACAAATTTAATTCAAACCAATCTACAATTTTGCAAACCATTAGCTATTGCCATAGAAAATTATTTAAATAAAAGATTTAAAAATATATATGATTTTGATAACAATTTTAAAAGTGCATTTTTGGCAACTATTTCTCATCCCTATTTTAAAAATCGTTGGATTGATGGTGAAAAAGAAAAAAAATACCTTCAGGATTTGTTATTACATTAATTGTTTTTAAAAATAATATTGAAATTAATACTTCAACAAAATCTTCAATTGATGAAGATGATGATTACTTTTGCCTTAAAAGTACCACATCCAATTCTAATAATTCAATAAATGATATTGAAATAGAGGCCCTAAATTATATGAAAGATGACAGGCGGAGTATAAATATGTTAAATAGTTATAAATATATAAAAGAAATATTTATTAAATATAACACAATATTACCCTCCTCAGCCCCCGTTGAAAGATTATTTAGCTTTGCTAATATGGTTAATAGACCAAATCGTCAAAGATTGAACGATAAATCATTTGAAAAATTAATAATATTAAAAAATAATGCTGATATATGATGCTGATTTATTATTATTTACTAATTATATAATTATTAAATGGAATATCGCATTATCCTTTATAATAAATTTGTTATTTTCTACAATTAATTTTAAATATTTGTTTATAAATTTATATTATAAATAAGAAAATAAAGCTTTATATATTTTGATTTTGACTATTTAAAGTTTTTTAAAAAAGTATCTTGTATCTTAGATACTTTTTTTTAAAAAAAATACAAGTATCTCTTATATCTTATTGAAATTTTTCTAAAGTATCTTGTTTCTTAAATACAAAATTTTATAAAGTATCTGTATCTGTATCCGAATACAATTTTCTGAAAATTTGCCTAATCCTGCCCAGGTTAGGTTGTGACTGTGCCCTTTCTCGGAAAGCAGTCTTCCATTCGAATCAGAATTTTTTTTTATAAGTTAATGAATTTCTTCAATTTTTTTTAGATTTGTAGTTTTTAAATAGTTATATTAAAAATACAGTGTTTAAAATAATTAGATACATTACCAGTATCGCAACTTAGGAGATTTAGGGGCGGGTGGGGGGGGGGTGGAGTTTGCGTTCTTCGATCAGAATTTCATATTTCTCGGATTTGACCAAAAATTACATATTTCAATACTTTTAGTCTATTTCGAAATGAGATTGATGAAGAAATAAGTACTCCGGACAAAGAGGCATAGGACAAAAATAGCCTAATTTTCAAAAAAGTTTAAGCGCTTCTTAAAAAGAGGTGAACATTTTAAAATTTTTCCTTTTTTAAGCATGTAAACAAATTTTAATAATTAAGGTTTTTCCTGTGTCTTTTTATTCTTGGGTATTTGTGTAGTGTCTTTTTGATACTGTTAAAGTAGCCATCGGTAGCGATACTAATTTTATTAAAAATATTGCTAATTAATAGAGCCGTCATTTTTTTCGATTAGTTATAGCTAAACAATGGCTACTTATTTAGCTATTTTTAAAAATTTTTAATTAATATTTTAAAATGATGAATATATATAACTTCTTTTTTTTTATTAAACTTTATTTTCAAATTCAATATTAAAAAAGATTATATAATAAGATAAATTTTTGACTAATAAATATTAAACTTATACATACCATATTTATAAAAAGTATATTTGGAAAATAATATTTAAAGAGAAAGCTTTAAATAAATTATTTAGGGACCCACGTATAGGTATACAGTTCGATCAGCAAATTTCGATCGATATTCTTATTCGCAAGTAATATCCCTCATTTGGATCACCTGTGAATAGACGTAACTTTTGCTTTATTTTTTTGATAATTTTAGGGCTTGTGGTCCAAATGATCCAAAGGTTTCTGAAAATATTGGAATGAACAAAAGATTTACAATATTTATTTTTCTTTGTGTTTTCTGCTCTCATGATGGAGTTGACAGAAAAAGATCTGGCAAAACGATCTAGGTATAATCCCAGGCGAGAGGTATACCTTAGTTCTAGGGGACTAGGGTCATCTTATAGCTTGATTATATTATATTATTTATTTAAATAAATAAAATCGATATATTTTAAAAAATTGAATTTATTAAATAACTTCTTTCACTTCCTTCACAGTGTTTTAGTCCTGAAATTTGGAGCAAGGTCTTGCTATTACTCTAAAAATAATTAAAGCTAAAGGAAATCTAGACAATGAAACTCTGTCTGTTACATGCAAATTATGCAAACCAAAAAATAAAGTAATCGGTGTAAACTAAACTACCTCTTACAATTTAAAATACATATATAGGTATAAATAATAATTAAATAATATGACAAAAGAAACCATTCCCAAAAATTTGCTAAACCAAATCAAAAAATTAAAATAAAAAATGGGTCTACTACTTTAAAAAATTTACCAGACATGAGAGTAGTAAAAACCTGACAGAAATTTATTTTTTTCAAAAGAATACAACTCATAATAACTTATATTCATTAAACTGATTAAAAATATATCCAAATAGACTAATTATGCGCCGTCAAATACTAACAAGAATCCAAATTAAATATAAAAGAATGATAGAAAATGCTAAAAAATCATTTTCAAATATTATTTATTTGTACAAAAGCAACATGTTGGACCGTTTATAAAAGGAAGTATTTTATATTTTTTTTAAGATAATGACATATTTTTAAAAAAAAATATTCCTCCTATAATTCATCTTGTTTTTATATTCAATTCATATTTATTCATTATTTATCATATATTGCTTACTATTATTTATACTTATTCATTATTTACCACTGTTTAAACTATTATATATACTTTTTCACTCTTTTTTGATTCCAATTGTTTTTATTTTTATTATATATTTTAATTTCAAATATTCAAAACGTTTAAAAAACATATATATTAAAACGTATAATATAAGAAGAAAAAAATATAATATTACTCCACATAGAGAGTTTTAAATTTATTAGTAAATGGACTCTAATCAGGACGTAGGCACACGGGGGGGGGGGGGGGGGGGTAGCCCTCCCCTCAAAAAATTTTTTGGCCCCCAAACCTGGATCAAAAATCTTTGGCCCCCAAAAATGACCCCCATAAGTTTTTTCGGCCCCCCAAATTTAAAAAAAATTTTTGTAATATATTATTTTTATATTTTTAAAATAAATTTTAAATATTTATTCTAAAAACATGTCTACTTTGTAAATTCTATCCCGTTATATTTTTTATCCAATAATAAATCATCATTCATTCATATTTTATCTTTTCATGTGTGTTTGTGTATGATATTATATAGGCGCTTAATCACGTTTAAATTGTACTTATCACCATCCAGAAAGATCCTGAATTAAATAAAATTATAAAATTTATATCCCAAAATGCCCAATATACATCACCCCAGATTCAAAACGAAGTAATATCTATTATGGCAGATATGGTGCTTGAATATATTTCAGATAAATATAATAAAAGTGAGATACCTTTTGTTTGTCTTAAGGCTGATGAGACAAAAGATGCATAAGGTTGTGAAAACTTGAGCATAATTATTAGCTATATATTTTTCTGGAGAAGTCAAGAAAATTTAATAGGTTATTAATTTACAGGGTCTTTTTACTGAAGGCATTACTATTTGCATTTGAAGCAACTTAATGAGTTAAATATTAATTCAAAGAATATAATAAGCCAGGCATATGATGGGGCAAACGTTATGTCTGGCCGAAATAAAGGAATGCAAACCCTACTTCAAAAAATAATTAATAAAAAAGTTCCCTTCTATACATTGCAACCACGTGTTGCATCTTGTGGTTCAAAATTGGCATAATAATATTGTTATTTCTAATTTTTTTAATTTATCCAATGCATTGTATAATTTTTAGCCACTTTAACGCATCCTGTAAATATGCAGGCCATACTCTTAAGAGACTTTTAGACCAGAGGTGGACTGGTCATTTAGAAGCATCTCGCATCATTTATGAGAATTTTGAGGCTATTGGTGAAGTATTATTTTACTTTTCTTATAGAACTCTTAATTCAAAGGTTTCCACTCATTATTCCGTCGAAGCATCTGGTATCTCAATGCGTTAATATAAATTAGGTTATTTAACCATTATAATTTATGAGATATAATAATAATAGATCCACTAAATAAGTATTTACAGCCAGAAGGTAATAATATAGTGGATGCTAAATATTGTTTTGATTAAACTATCAATAAAATAAACGAAGCGATAATTCTCTTGATTTAATTAGAATTAAGGCTGAAAGCAAACTTTAATCTCACTCCCCACAAATCATCAAGGTATGTAAAACGCCTATAAATTTTCAAGATTTTTTAGTCGAGACCAAATTACAATTTGATTGTGAAAAAGACTCCAATTGGAGTTCTTTAATAAGGAATATTATGAAATTATTGACTACTTTGTGTTGATCGTTTTTTAGATAGATTTACACAAAATAACTATAATCTTCTATCATGTTTTAATACATTGTCCCCCTTTGACCTTGATTATTGGATAAAATGGCCCAATTAGAATCATTATTAAACTTAAATAGGGAAAGTTACATCATGAAATGAAAATGGTTAAAGGATTATTAGCTGCAGAAGTTAAAGAAACACATAATTTTAAAAATATCCTAAATATTATGTATAAAAAAAATATCATCATGCATTTAAAGATTTGTATAAATGCTACTCAACAGCCATCATCATTAGGGTACCAACAGATTCTTGTGTGTCCTCTTTCTCTACAGTAAAGAGAGTTCTATCGAGCACTAGAGAGTCTAAGAAAGATCAACGTAGCAAATTTTAGTATTGATGGCTTATGAAAAAAAAATAACTCAAAATTTATCCTTTAATTAATTTATGTTAAAATTTAAAAATAAAAATAGTCATATTATATTATAATATTATTTTGTATATTCATATTATAGTATTATTTTGTATTCATATTACATTAATAAATTTTTAATAAAAATAGTAAAAAATTTCTATGAATGCTTAATTATTTGTTTTATTTTAAAAAAATGGTGGCCCCCTCAAGTAAGCAGCTGGCCTCCATAACTGTAAATTCTTAGCTACGGCCCTGACTCTAATATTAATAGGTCATTGTTAGCATCAGATATTATATCACAGTCTAATAAGATGTATTTCAATACAGACATTTAGCCATAAATACAATGAGAATAATAATATTAATTTCAATCCTGAATCTGATAAAATTTGCTATTTACAAGATGAGACAACCATTCTATCGAGATTTTACCATTCCATATGCATGAGTTTAAATATTTTAATTTTATTAATGAATGGACTCAGCAATTAATAGGTCAATGTCATCCAAAACTTCTATACATAAACTGTAACAAAGTGATGAACAGCACTATAAAAATTAAAATTAAATGATAATAGTTTATTACTCAAACATCTTTATTTTAATTTAATAAATTAAAAATTACGACTGAAAAATATAACAAATCTTCAAATATATATATAACAAAAATGATTAATAAAATAATTTACAAAATAAATTGATATGACAAAAACGAAAAAAACTTTTAGCTCGAAGGTTGTATAAAATGAATTTAAGTTTAATTTTTTTTTTATTTAAACATTCTTCGCTCAAAAAAATTATCATAACCATTTATAGCTTTTATTAAATCTTCATTATTTTTAATATTCTACGAAGTCGTTATTTTTGATTATGTTCTATGTCATAGGCATAGCCAAAGGTGGGGTGGGGGGGGGGAGGAAGGCAAGGGGAAATTCCCCCCAACTTAAGAAATTTATCACTTTTTGTGAATATCCTTTTAAACTAATAAAAAATATCTCCCTTAGTCTTCCTCCCACTACCTGACCCCCAAAAACGTATGCATATATCTTAAACAATAATTTGAAAGAAAGAATGTAAAAGTTGATATTTTTTTATAAAACTATTCATCATAATTTATACATTTTTGGAAAAAAAGCATTTATATATAAAAAAAGTAAGCTAAAAATGCTTTTTAAGAAATGGAATATAAGCCAAAGATAAGTCTTTTAAGACAAAAGTGAAATGTATTATAATTATTAATAATAGATCCATAAAATTACTAAATATTATAATATATCAAATATAATATATGAAATATAATTTTTTATAAATGAATAATTTTAATTTATTTATTTTAATAAAAGTAAAATATAATTAATAAACTATTGATAAAATTAAATCATAAATTAAATTAAAAAATTAAAGCACAATACAAACAGTGGAACATTATATGTCGTAGATTTACAATGTATCTAAATTATCAAATGACAATCAAATAATTTTTACCAATATAGTGAATTATGTATTTTCAGAAAACTATAAAATATTGATTAGAACATCAGAAAATATCCTTTAAAGGTAAGATGAATAATATGAAGATTATTTTTTAATATCATTTTTTATATAAAATAAATAGATGGCGTTAAATAATTGAATACTTGTTGCTATATTTATTATCAAGAGCATAGATTAGTAAATTTTGTTAAAATAATAACTGTAATATATTCTCTAACTGTCAAATATGTCTGTAAAAGTGGAATTTTACCTAGTATTTTGTAAACATTATCATTCTATAAAATAGAGGAAATTATATGTCTATACTTACTTTTTATAAATAAATTTCTTATATTTGTTTGGAATAAATTTCTTATACTTGTTTGGAATAAATTATTACCAAGCTTTTATATTAATGTATATACAAGTAATTTATTATATTATATATAATAAAAATATATTTCATATTTGTTCCAGGCTTATTCTTTTAATAAAAATAACCTCCTATTTTGTAAAAATATCTTATGCTATATATAGACTAAGGTAACCCGGCTGAAGGCCGGGCAAAAGCGGGCCGCGGTCCACACATGGGGTCTCGGGGCGAAGCCCCAGAGTTTTTTTTAATACCCCCCCTTTTAGGAAATACTTGGATACGCCTATGTTCTATCTCGTTAAATTTATTGATCATGTTCTATGATGTTGTTAAATTTCCTGATCGATCAATATTCTGCTCAATAAATCATCTCATATTTTATTCAAAAAAAACTTTTTTTATATAAATATGCCTATTATTTTTAATAATGTAATGGTTTTGTGTGTTGATGTTAATTATTGTGAATTTGTGTTTAAGATATAATCTTCATGTACGGGTGTTGTTATCTTTTTAATTGGCCTCGATACGTTAGTCAAAAATTTTTTTTTTTTAATTATAACTTTTCCAACATTTTCCCTCTTGTAAAATGTGACAGTAGGCAAAGTGTTCTGTTCAAAGGTGATAATTTTATTGTTAATAAATTTTTTTTTTAGGTTGATCCGTATGTCTCTTTAATACCACATTTATTATGTTTATTTGATATAGCATATATTTTTCTTTGTTTATGATAATGCCTTCCTCCCATTTGTTAACTCCAAATATTTTGTGCTAAATTTTATCTCCGAAGTCTATAAGTCTATTTTTCTGTAAAGTCTTAAGCAAAATATTATCGTCTTTTTTATATTTTAATAAATTCCATTCGATTCTCATGTCGTGATTATATATTAGTTTCCTTGGAGGAATACCCGTCATTCTGTAATTGAATAAAAAAATTTCAAGAGCTATATCTAAGTCTATTATTTTATTCCATGCATCTTTTCATTTGAAAGTTCTGACCAGTGGCGTAGCTAGGAATTTTCCTTAGAGGGGGTCCATACATAAATTTAGTAGATTATTCTCAATGACTTTATAATAATACTATCCAGAATAATTTCAATAGTAATATAATATCCTTCCACGAACATTAAAATCAGAAAAATATAAATATTATTGGTATTTATTTGATATAAAGACATTATTATATGTCTTTTGAACGTATATTCCAAAAATAAATTTTTGCTCTGGGAGGGGTCCAAACCCGAAAACCACCCCCGTAGCTACGCCACTGGTTCTGACCATCCTTTCGACTTGCCCATTGGACTGCTGATGGTGAGCTGAAGTCAGAAAGTGATGTATATCGTGGTCTCCAAAAAATTTTTTAAACAGTAGATTAGAAAAATTTGAGCCATTGTCCGTGACTATTTGTTCTAGAATGCCAAATAAGCTCATCGTTTTTATTAATCTTTTATTGTGATCTCCGCAGTTGATTTAACCGACTTTTATTTCATTATCGATGTCATTAGTAATTCCAGGACACCAAAGGTATTCATTCACTAAATATTTGGTTTGCCAGCACCCAAATGTCCTTCGTGCAAATGTTGTAGTATTGACTTTTTTAAATCTTTCGGTATGATAATTTTATAATCTTTAAATAGATAATTTCCCATAATACACAATTCCGTCATCATATTATTATATATTTTATCGTATCATCCTTTCTAATATCGTTTATTACTTACATCAATTCTATATCATTCGAAGTTTCTTTTGCGATAATTTTGAAGTTAATTGGCAAATCCCAAAGTCATTATTTTCTTTTAAATTATCATTGATGGTATACATTCCTGGATTTTTATCGTAAAATATTGCTAACGCCTCGCGTTCGATGTTAGTATAGTTTCTTTCAGATTTTAATATGAATCTTGAGGCAAAAGCTATAGGCTATCCTTTGGCATCTCTCCTATATGAAATAAGATAGCTCCTAAGCCACTTTTAGACGCATCATCGGCATACCTATGGGCAGATCTGTGCGCCGGCCGGCCACCTTTTTTGGTTACGCTGAAAACGCCGCCTTTTAAGAAAATCACACCGGCGCGCCGCCGATTTTCATGTCGGCGGCGCATGGCCGGCGCAGAAATTTCTTTCATATTTTGAACCTTTTTATTCTACTAATTGGTCAACATCACACTTCTAATTTTTTAATGTCAATCAGGATATGAATTTTTATTTTTTACTATTTTAAAATCATAATTATATTGACGTCATTATAGAATTCAATCAATCATAAATCTAAAATTCCAAAAGTTACCATAATTTTACATATTTTTAAAATGGATGTATCTACATTTAATAATTCTATAAATAATTTTAATCCTAACTCTGGATAATAAAAAATCCATAGTCTGGAAATTTTTCGCAAAAGAATTAGAGAAATTATTACTGCTCTTTCAAATTGGCAATTCCAATGGTAATAATAACAATAATTCCACGCATATGAAAACCTTAAAATTAAATGTCCCAACACGTTGACATTGTATATTAATTATGCTAGAAAGCATATCTGGATTAAATAAGAATTTAATTAATAATGCTTTAAAAAGAATTGGGAAGCACTTTCTTAAATTATTAATCTGATTTGGTAGAAGAACTATTAGTATTTCTTCCAAAATTTAAAGAAATTGTCGAATTTCTTTCAGTACAAAAAGGGCCTACTTAAACTTGGCGTTACTTTTTAGAAGTGGAATTGAAATACATATAATAGTAAATGATAGTGATAGTTCTGAAATTATTTCACTTAAGGAAATTATGCTAAAAAAACCTGCGTTACGATTTCCGGTTTGTAATCTGCAAGTAATATTATATAAGTATATTCTTTTATTTTTTATTTAAAATTATCTAGGTATTGGCTTCTCTTTTAGATCCAAGATTTTAAAAATTGGCAATTGTGTCAAAGTATTTAATAGAGCAAAATTGCTCAGCTTCAGAATTTATAATAAAACATCTTAAACTTATAGAGAATGATGATAATCAGGTAGTAAATATAGCTAATGAGGATTAATTATTAAATTCAAGTTATTTGACAAAATTGGCAAATAAACATTCAAAAAATATAAATTATGATTCCAAGTTAGGTGACTTAGAACAAGAATGCCACAGTTTTCTTGGAAAACGACATTCGCAAGATATGTGTTCTAAACTTTTGGAGAGAAAAGAAGAGTGAACTTCCCAATCTTTCCAGGCTCGACAAAAAAATTCTTTGCATTCCGGCGACTAGCACACCTAGTGAAAGAGTTTTCTCTACCGCTGGATTGACGTTAAATTGAAGGAGATCATCATTATGTCCCGAAAATTTAAATAAAATAATTTTTATACATGATAATTTTAAAATTACGAAATCGATTTTGGATATAATAAGTTTTCTATTAAATGAATATTAAAAAAATATGCCGAGATATATGTAGAATAGTGTAATTTTTGTTATAAAAATTTATACCGATTTTATTGACGGCGGCTAAAAATCGGCGCGCCGCAGGCCGTCGATTAGATTTTTTGAAAATTGCACCGGCCGCCGATAGTTTCGTCGGCGCACAGGTTTACCTATGGGTAAGTTTGGCTTGAAAAAGTTCAACATAGGAGGTTGACTGATTAAACTTTTTATTTTTTTCTAGTATTCTTGATGTTCTATCTCAAGTCCATTTATCTTTATTGATTACTTTATATAGTAGATCTGCCAGATCCGCAAAATTGTTTAAAAATTTTCGGTAGTAGCTAGCCATGCCTAAAAAAATGGAAAGTTCTTCTGAATTTGCTTAGGGCATGTTTATGATTGCTTTGATTTTGTTATCGTTAGGATGTATACCATAATTGTCAATGTCGTGTCCCAAAAATAGTATTCTCTCTTGTAAGAATAAACTTTTGTCAAAATTAGGTGTTAATCCATATTTAATGATCCTTTCAAATACTTTCTTTATATTCTCCATTTGTATCTCATCGTTATCAATTGTAATTAATAAGTCGTCTAATATTACATCTTTTAAATCTCCAAAAACTTGTTCCATTTTTTGTAGAAATATGGCTGAAACGTTTTAAGTCCGAATGGAAGTCTTGCGAACCTGTAGTATCCCTTGTGCGTGGATATTGCAATACCTATGAATCTTTCAAGTATATTTTTAAAATGTTTTAACCAAGATCTTCCCAACAAAGGCATTTTATTACTGTTTACGATTAACGCGTCTAAAATTTGAAAATTTCGTGCTGTATTTATCACTTGTATCGTCTTGCCATCGTAACCTGATAACAGTATGTTATAATATTTTTTACTTGTTTTCTCAATCATATATTCTGGTAGAAATGTAAATCTCGTGCTAGTATCTACTGGAAGTTGTGATGTTGTTAATTTTGATGCTCACCATGTATGCATCATCTTTGTAATTTTGAACCTCGTTTTCTATGTTATTTAAGTCAATATTTATTAAATTGTAATCTTTCTTGTCGTTAAACATGATTTTACCGTCTTCGATATCTTCTATATTAACGGTATTTATCTTATTTAAATAAGGCGCTTGATGTCTAGAAATATGAGCCACGTAATTTCTATTCTCACGATCGTAATTGTTGATACACGTTGTATCTATTATAATCTCTAAAATTTTGAAACGGTTGTCTGTTGTTGTCAAATCTGTTGAAGTATTTAAAATCAATAAAAGGCCTGTAATTATTATTATATCTAAAATTGTTATTATTAAATCTATGATTGTCATTATATCTTATGTCGTTATTATTGAAAGGAACGTAAGGAGTTTCCCATTTATTTTGAACATGAAATCTGTCATAGTTTAGCCTTGAAAAATGATAATTATTTTGGTTGCTAAATCTTTAGTTGTTATAATGTGGTTGTGGCTGCCTTGATTGTCTAAACTGTTGTTTGCACTGATTATCGTAATGTCTGTCAATCTCGGCATATGATATCACATTGGTATTATCATATCTGCTGTTTTTGTTTGTTAACTTTCTTATCTTGTCTTCTCTCTCCACGTACTTTAAATAGGAGTGTGTATTGTTTTTGATAACGATCTTATGTATTGATGTTTCGATATCAATTTCAACAATTCTTTACCTATATTTATGATGTCATCTAAAATAAATAAATATTTAATTCTGTATATTTCCTTAGATAAGCTTGACACCTTTATTCTCCATAACCATATCCAACAAAGTTGCAATCCATGTTGAGCTGACAAATTTGGGTGATCCAATCTTAGAAAACTTTCGTTCCCCTTTCGGACGGCAGCATTTAAATCGCTAATTCTCTTGTTTCGAATCTTACCAGGCTCTAATAACCTGAGCTTGTTAATTCGTGGCGACTACTTTAATAAAGATGTCTTCTGGTAAATTGTGGAGTAAGATAGTAGCATTATTGTTATCTGTACTATAGTTATTCTTGAATTAAGTTCAATTTTGGTTATAATATATACGAATGTTTCCTATATATTTAGGAAACTCACATTTATATGAAACAGTGTCATTAGAAAGTGGGATTTTTTTATTATCCACCATATTTAAGTAATTATAAAAATGTCGTCAAAATTATTAATTAATCTATAATCCTAATTTTAATTTACAAAAGATAGTCGCTGCCACCATGAAACAAAGTGATGAACAGCACTATAAAATATAAAATTATATGATAAAAGTTTAATACTGTAACAACTTTATTTTAATTTAATAAATCAAAAATTACCACTGAAAAATATAACAAATTTAAAGTTATATATATATATATAATAAAAATGAAGTTAATATAATATATATATATATATATAATAAAAATGATTAGTTAATATAATATACATTAATATAAATTATTTACAAAATAAATTGATATGACAAAAGCGAAAAAATACTTTTAGCTCGAAGGTTGTATAAAACGAATTTAAGTTTAATTTTTTTTTATAAACATAAATAATGTAATTTCTGTCAATACTTCCATTCATTGCTCCCTCCTGGAAAGATTAGAGAAAGATTATTTACCATACAACTGTTATGTTAATTTCTATAACATTTTATCAAATGCTAATTCTGACAATAAAAAATAACTATACTACAATACATTACAATTACACAGCTCATTTGGTATACCAATTACATATTTTTTAAGAGCCTACCAGACCTCAGGCACTTACCAGATATAACTGTCCATTATATAATTAACTTATTTAAATAACCAAATGGGGGCTACTGCTATCTCATCAGAACCAGAAAATTAAGATCACCAGCCATTCCTCGAATACTTAATGCTTTTTCTGCTCTTACCCTCCGCACAATTAAGCAACCCTTAGCTGTCATTTCGAACAGTGGAGTAGACAGGATATTTCAATGGTGGGGGAGGGGGTTTAAAATATTTTTTTTGGGGGGGGGGGCGTTTATCCCTGTGTAACGTTATATTTTAACCTAAATTTACTCCCTTTAGTAATACTAACATTTATGATTGACGTTATAATATTAATAAAATATCATTATAAAATTTAGTAATACTGACATTTATTACTGACGTATAATGTTAAAAGTTTTTATTATCTAGTAATAATTACATAACTGACTGACATGTAATGTTAAAACTTTCCAATATTTAGTAATACTAACATTAATGACTTACATATAATGTTAAAAGTTTCTATTATTAAGTAATACTGACATTAATGCTGACATGTAATGTTAACAGTTTCTATTATATAGTAATACTGATATTAATGACTGACATATGATGTTAAAAGTTTCTTATATAGTAATACTGACATTAATAACTTACATATTTAAAGGTTATATATAGCAATATTGACATGACAGGTGATGCTTAAAGTTTATATGTTTAGATATATTGACGCTTATGAGTGACAAATAATTAAAATTTTTTAATATTGAAATTTATGAGACAGATAATATTATAATTTCTGATATTTAGTTATATAACATCTAAGTTTTTTTTCAACCTTTTCAGATAACAATCTTATACAAACAAGTTTAATAAAATTAAATTCGATTCATTATTTAATTTGGAAAATCAAAATTTAATTTCGAAAATCAAAATTTAATTTTGAACCCGCTCTTTTTCTTAAAGCCTATGGACGTCTGTAACATTTTTCGAAATGTTGCGCGTACAAATACGTGCGGCTTGCCTACAAACGTGTAGAGGGCTCCTCATATTTTTTTTTAAACTTTCACCCCAATTAACTTATGTTCCAATTAGATGGAAATGAGGAATACCTAGCGTAGCTCTGTTGTTTATTCAACGCCAGAAGGCATATGCGCTATATATCACGGATCACTGAAAATTTAATTTCTAAAATCAAAATTTAATTTCTAAAATCAAAATTTAATTTCTAAAATCAAAATTTAATTTCTAAAATCAAAATTTAATTTCTAAAATCAAAATTTAATTTTGAAAATCAAAATTTAATTTCGAAAATTAATTTAGTTTCGAAGATCAAAATTTAATTTCGAAAATCAAATTTAATATCAAAAATTAAATTACAAAAATTTCAGTTAATAAAAAAAAACTGCATGATCATATAACTCTCCCTATAAATTTACATTATAATTAAGATCTATTAATCAACTCTCCTTAACACTATTTATCAAAGGGAGAGTTAATCTATCATATTGTTATCTTAACTCAGAGGTATGTGATAAGGGTAGTTAATGTATCACGCTTCACCGGTCTTAAAGCAAATATTCTTATATTATATTGATTTTACGGTGGTGTTTATATAATTTAAGTTAAAATTGGCTGAACAAGCCTAATTCTAAAATATAGCATGTTTGTGATCTAATAATTTCTGACTTTAACCAATATAGTAGCTAGATTAAAGGAAAAATTCATTAGTAACAAGATTTTGGCTAACCAGAAGATTATAAAATTACTGAAAGTATTTATTCTGTAAATTCACTGTTTAAACCTTAATTGTATATTAATTTAATCCGTTTGATAGACAATAAAAAGAAAAAAGAAAATTGCCATAATAGATATCTTGCTAAAATGAAAAATAGCGTACACTAATATTTAATGCCTGATTAGAACTTTCAATTCCTCACTCAAATATGAGAACCCTAAAAAGAAACTTAGTGCAAAAAATATGATGAAATGACTCCCGAATGATATATATTTTATTTTTCAATATCCCATAAAACAAAATAATTTATAAAATGAATACTACCACCCGTTTCACTACTATTCGGGGCTAAACTCATAGCTTTCCATAAATCCAATAAAGATGACCTATCGCTATTAGAACCCTTGGCGTCTATTAACCGACAAACTAGTATTAAGCAGAATATTGTTCAATCCAGTCACATGCCCGAATCAATTAGGGGTCAGCGCGAAAGATGGATGTAGGTATTCCTTCACATGACCTGAATGTATTTACTAACAAACCCCAATGATGTCTAAGTTTCTAATAGCGCGTTTCTAAATCCTATCCTCATCCTCTACCCAGAATATTCGCATCTATATTTGAATGCTATATTAGTCCCTCACAACTCCAATTTGGAGATAGGTTAATATTTTCTAGCCATGGAATACAACAAGGGTACCTTCTAGTAAGCCATCCGCAGGAAGAAGTAAGGTGAAGGCAGTCAAGATATTAAAATTCAGCGAAAGCAGTTTGGGATTGCGAATTAATTCAGACAAAAGCGAATATTGCCCCCTTAGAATAATTGACCTTAACCACGAGTTCAATCATGCAGAATGAATTCTTTGACCATCTCAGATCTCTAGTAGGTTAAGTTCCTTTCCTATATTTAACGGGAGATATTCCTCTTGCGCGATACGCAATCACGACTCATAGCCTTCTAAGATTTCTTCCTACTTATGATTCACCTTCTGATTCCCGAGAATTTTATATATAATATGATCCTCGCAAATCTTCCAATATGATGTCATCATTGTTGCGCATGAGCTTGAGATTAAATGCCTCACAAAAAAGATACTCACTCTGAAATTTAAGGATCCATCTTGGTTACTATCTTACCAACCAAATTCGGTGGTTTTGCTATAAGGTCGCCTTTACTCTTTCCATTAACGCATTCATATACTTTCACCTATCATGTGAGCCCATCATACACACATTCACAAAATATCTGACTCCTCGCTTCTTCAGGCAATTTATCTATGGAAACCTACCTCATCAGCCCTACAGAAAAATTGAGATAACCCTCCACATGGTAACTCCGTTGCAAACCTTAAATTGAGGAGCCAAACCGAAGACCATTCTCTACTCTTCCTCATTTACGTAACTGTTAGAATTTATAAAAGCTATCTCTTTAAATATTGACCAACTATTAAGCAACGATGAGCTACGTCACGCCATTGGCCTGAGACTTAATAGCGAAATGGCATTACCCACTGTATACTCTGTCAACCACCACTCTTTGCACAGCAAGCGTTGTAGAGGCAGATTCATCAGACATTCAAATTGCAATAATACAATAGCCAGGCCTTAAAATCTGTTGGAAATCCGTCAACCATCGAGCCCTCAGTACATAACATAATTTATATAATATATTATTAAAATGAATATGAAAAAAGCTTATAATTAATATATAACACATAATATAGAAGTTTACCCAGACTATTTCAACGATATTCAGTCGATATTGTCTACCATATTACGATATGGCGATCAAACTATTCTTTCAGCACAATGAATACAACAAGGGGATCCACTTGGTCAGTCTTTATTCTGCTTAGCAACCACATCATCCAAAATATAAAAACCAATTGTAATCTCGATCTCAATGTTTGGTATTTGGATGAAGCGACATTATAGGATCCTATCAGTGAAATAATTAAAAATTTGTTCTTAAATCATAAAAAAAGTGAAATAAACTCAACTACAAATTTTTCTTGCTCAATTAGTGATCTTTTTACGCATGTGGTTAAAAATAAAATCTCCGTACTCAGGTCACTAATAGGAGGATTTTTAGGAATTTAAGCATTTTTGGAACACAATCTGATTAATCTTTATTCAAAAGAAAATATTCTCAAGCTTTTGCTTTCCCATCAAGAGTTTTATTTAATTAAATATTTTTAAAATATTTCAAAATACAAATCTGCTGAGATTCTCTGACGCCTATTTATATCCATCTACGCTCCTAAAATATGAAAATTTAAATCTATATTAGAGAATATATTCATAAATTCGCCAAAATAGCTAATTGCGAACAGGGTTGCCAGATATTCTTCACTTGAAAATGTGAGTTTTTCTTTTATAATAATTAATGGGGGACTTCGCCCCCCCATACCCCCCCCCCCAATTTGCGGGCCTTCGGCCGGGGTAATTGATGTAGCATACTCATCTAAGTTAATATGTTATATTTAATATAACAAGATTTAAAGACAATGAAAGTTCTTTATTGATTTACTTATAACAATTATGATATATAATTTTCTCATGTTTGCATAATATTAATTATTATATTTTATGGATGATTTTAAAAGAGGCAATAAAGATTTTCCATCGGCACTGTGGAGATAGCCTGAAAACTCTTTGCATGAATAGTTATATTTTGTTTAACCATAAGTTCAGCTTCCAATGATGACGTTCTTTTCGCCAAGGATTAGTCATTAGACTGAATATTCTCTCTGATGAAGCATTTGAATGCGGAATAGAAAATATAAAATTGCATATTTTCTCTATCAATGGTGAGTTTCATTAGAAAGAAAATCCATCCATTTACCTTGGGTATTCATGTGATAGTTTTTTGATAATTTTTCTTCATAATAGGAATAAAATTGTGAATATTCCTCAAAGAGAATTTCTGTAGGTATTTATTAATTACTAATAATTTTTTGTAATCGTTCAAATTCTGGACATTATTTTAATGTCATAGGGCTAAGATATTTCCATATATTATCTATAATATCATAACGTTTTTCTACATATTCTATAATATTTTTTATAAATATCTTTGATTCATTATTGAAATTTATTGCCTTTTCTACATCATTATTATGTTGTAAAATATTTTAGAAATGATCCCATAAAAATTTTGTTGAATTTTTAAATTTAATGAATTTTTTAGTTTTAGGATAAGATCATGTATATATATTGCTAATACATCTTCAGATTGTAATTGTAAATTTATGTTATTGACTAAAGTGCCAACGTTAAGGACAACACCTAAATATGCCTCTGCAAAATCATCTTTTAAAATTATTTTCAAAATTGGTGGGGTTGCTGATAATGATAAAAAGTAATCTTTAAGGGGTTGAAAATACCTAAGCATCCGCTTAATCGCTGGGATTAATGTAGGCCAGGTGTTGGAACATGGCGAAGTGATTCTGACCATTCTAAATTGCACCATTCTACCAATTCTTTTAAAATTGTGACTCTTTTTGTCGAGTTGCTAAATTCATTATAGCATTTAATTACTATACTCTCAATATCATATTTTAGAAAAATTATGACCTTTTTAAACGAATTGTGAAGAATGTGGCATATACAACCCATTGGTATATTATTATTATGACTTTTCAATTCTGTCCAAATACTTTAATTTTTCCCAAAGTTTACAGATGCGTTATCTGCACAATAGGCTGGTACATTAGCAATATAAAGTTCAGCGAATTTTAAATTTTCTAGCAAGCATCTAGATATGTCTTTAGGGGTTTCACTGTCAGACGGAAAAATTTAAAGTAATTAAACAATTATTACATTCTTTTTGTTGAATCATCTAAGTAATAAGGGAAATGTTTTTATATTACCTTTATTCTATGCATCCGTTAGTATTGAAAACGGATGATTGTTTTTTAGATCTTTTATAATATTTGCCCTAAATTTATTTCATTTAAAATTCTACGAGTTTTTATATAAGATTTATAAAATCCATAATAGAAATGTATAGTTATTTAAATTCATAATATAATTATACTTGATAAATTTTCTAAAAATCGAATTTCTGTTGTGAGTAATTGATCAATGAATATGATTGGTTAGTTGGACTATTAACAAATACTACAATTTTTTAAAAAATTTTAAAATAAAATGAATTTAAAATTTTATATTTGTTTTTAAAAATATTTTAAAAAAATTTAAAAATATTTTAAAAAAATTTAAAAACGTGAGAAAAAGTGTGAGACTATGTGTGATTATTTTAATTTATTCAAAAAACGTGAGAAAAGCGTGAAGTGGAGAAAACGTGGGTAGGTAAAAAATTAGGTATGAAATCGTGAGAATCACGGCTAAATCGTGACATCTGGCGACCCTGGTTGCGAACCATTTTACCAACAAAATCTAGCGGATTTGGCTTACGATCACTATTGCTTTCATCTTTATTAAAGAATATAAATTTAATTCTCAAATAAGTTAAACCTTTTGAGGACACAATGTTAAACAATGCTTAGTTATGCTGGTCTGCTAACACATTCTTTAGCCTAATTTATCCACTCTCTAATTTACAAAAGGATTGGGATGCTGCAATCATGATATGCTCCGTCGCTTATCTAGATTTTGACAATGATCTACCAAATCAAGTGCCATCGCAAAACACGCTAGTTTTAAAGCTTAAATAAAATATTAAAGTTAATGAAAGTATATAAACAATACCTTCCTCTATGGATTGAATTGTTTTAAACCTCGAACTTTCAAAGAATGTAAATCTCTCACCTTCAAGAATTCTTGAGCCTTAACAAATACGATAAAATGACTCATGATCTATTAAAATTAAAATTGTATTTTTGTACGTTAGCTTGTTATAAATAATATATTTTCCAAAACAGAAATTGATAAATAAAATTTTTCGATTATTAAAAGAATAGCAGTCGCCAAGTTACAGGATCTTACATATTCTTTAAATTGGAGGCTTCCCTCAAGGCATAATAAAAAAAAATAGATTTAAAAAAAATAACTTTATATAATAATAACCAGCTTCTATAAGTATATAAAATAAATATTTTTAATCTCAAATAAGATAATATACCCGAGTGATATTCTTGATGCACAAAAATGGTTGCGATTTTGGAGCACTACATAGCTTTTAGCACCATTGAATAAACCATTTTAAATCATGGACTCCCTTTATTCTTCCATTCATATTTGAGGCACCCTCATAGCTCTGCCCAACAAAAAATTCTAGCTGTAAATTCATAGAATATAGCTTGTAAATTCTATTTTTTATATCAACACCAGTTGGGTTACCAGTATATAATATATATCAATAAGTTTTTCAACTGGGTTAGATTTCACCATTTTCTATATATCTTGTAATTAGTAACATCATAAGCACAATCGACTATAATTGAGTAGGATTTATTAGATTCGATTTCTTCTTGATTTTTTTTAAACCATATTTTTCATAGAATTATTTAATAAATTCCCCCATCATGGGAGTACAATATTTTTATATTGAAGCAATTGTTTCAACGGTCTGTACCCTCAATGCAAATTTTAAAGTAGTTGATTCGTATCTCTATCGTTGTAGGAGTCTTTGCAAGACCGTAACACAGGAGGATATCGACAATTTTGGTAATCCATCAAGTTAAGCCTAATCAATAATTAGTATATTTTTTCTGGAAATTCAAGAATTTAATAGGAATTATTGATTTAAATATTCTTACTTTTAAACTGTGGTATATTGCTAGAGGAGGGGGGAGGGGGTTGTACAATTTTTTATATATTATCAAAGAATATTTTATATATAAAATCGATTTTTTTTTATTACCAATACGATAAATTCTATATTTATATTATATTTTAAAAATAATGTCACAAATTAAATATAACCAATATCTATACAAATTTAAATATATATAAATTTGAATTAAATAAATTTCCATAAATCTTTTATTTCGTCGTTTTCCTTTGGCAGTATTTTTTTTAAAAAAAATTTCATTCACCCCACTATGATTTTCCTTTTTTCATATTTCATATATGGATGTGGAATCTGTTGTGTTTAAAAATATAAATATAAATTTAGTTTTGTTTTTTAATTAAATCGTTTATATGTAAAATTAATTGTTTATATAATTACTAGTTAATAACCTGTCAAGAATGAGGGGGTTGAGGGGTAATTAGTTTGCGTATTTTTAATTTTTGGAAGGGAATTATGCCAGGCCCTAAAGGAAGGGGATGCCAGCATTTCTATTCCTAATCAAACTTATTTCTTTATTACTCTTATTTTTGATCTTGAGACAAACCAATTATGTATGGATATCATTCCTGCTTTCATTATTGTTTATAAAGATCATAATAATTTTTGTAGTTGAGAACAGGAATTAAATATTTAAAAAAATCATAATGAATTTAAAAATACAATCAAAATCAAATTTTATGGTTGGTTTATTTGTTTTAGGTCAATGTCTGATCCATAGTTATTAATAAAAAAATTCCCAAGCGTCCAAGCTGATAATAATTTGAAAATTTTCCCCAAGCATAGCCCTAAATAATTTATAAAAATATTTTCCAAGCCCAGCCCGACATTATAATTTAAAAAATTTTTTTTAAACCTGGCCAACAGATAATAATTTTGAAATTTTTTTCAGCTTCCAATAAATAAAATATTATAAAAATATTTTCCAAGCCCAGCCCGACATTATAATTTTAAAAAATTCCCAAACCAGGCCAACCGATAATAATTTTGAAATTGTCTTCCCAAGCCTATTGCTTATTTTCTATAAAAAGAATTGTTTTAATATAGAACGGGGGTTACTGTTAAGAACGTTTGTCTATTGAACGTTAAGTCAGTGGTTCGAATCTCGTTGATGTCTAAAATTTTTAAAGTTTTCTTTATTAAAAAAAAAAATTTAATATTAGAGGTATATAGTCTTCGATTTATTTAATATTTAGATGATAGGAAAGTTGATACTAAAAATAAAAATAACATTAAGATGATAAGTTGATACCAAAAATAAAAATTAACGTTTAAGGTTATACGAAAACGTTTATTTCTTGATTACGGCGATTATATATATTAGATTTTATTTTTACCGTTTAGATTAAAATTAATTGTTATATATCTTATATTAAAAGATATATATATAGATTGAATAAATTATTGAGTCAAACTTTTCAGAATCCACTCCGATATCCAAGATCATTAATATTTAAACATTTTGACAAATTATTAGCTCCGAATCCAGCTCAATATCTATCATGATATCATTCATAAGATAAAACATTTTAAACTCGGCAGTACTGCAGGAAATGTATCTACACAGTTTAGGTATTTTTTAAAATTTTCAGTAGGAATATATTCATCGATATATTGTCGAAGCCAGCAATCGTTTCATATATTTAATTTGAATCTTTGGCAGATTATTTTTATTTGTTTCTTTTCTAATCGCGCATATTTACTTTTAAATAAAGAATATATCAGAAAGAATTTTTAAAATAAAAAAAATATTTTTATTAAAATTTATTCAAGTCATTTTACCCTCTTTTTAAAGAAAGCTTGATACTTCTTAGAAATATTGTTTATTTTTAATCTTATTAGTCTTGGAATTATTTGGTGTATATTTCTAAATAAAAGTTTAATCTCCGAATCGAGCGATAATCTATAAATATTATTGTCAACATGTTTCTAAATATTTAATTTTTTTGAAATATCAATCAATTAATAAAAAATAGCTGACAGGCAAAGGGCTCCGAGAGCTTGATAAAAAAATATCAAAATATATTATATCTTTCAAATTAAATTGATATTAATAACTAACAACCTTTTTATTTAAAAATTTTAAATTTCTATTTAATGATTTAGAAGGTTTTATTAAAATTGAAATATTTCTTGCCTGTAGTGTCGTTAATCGGCTCAATCCCATCATTCTAAAAACTTCGCTTAACCTTGAGGCAAGTGTATATTTTTTTAAAGATTAATTGAACCTTTAGGTTTAAACCTCGATAGAGGTCAAGATTATAGCTTTTACTTATAAATTCGCTCAAAACCTGGTAAAAGGCCATTTATCACCATTACTTGCTGATTTCAAATTACACTATAACTTAAATAAAGCAGAAGCGGGTGATTTATAAAAATTTATGGGGCTTTTAATTTTTTTCAAAGGAAATTTGATGTTTAAGATATTAATGGGTCACAATATATCTATTTTATAGAATATCTCAATGAGTTAGAGTCTAGCCGCCTCCTTGGATCAGTGCCACTAAAATAAAGTAAAAATTTATAAATTATCATTGTCAATTGTTATTGTATTTTCCAACCAGTATACCGTTTTTATTAACCTTTGTTTTAATGTTTAATGAACATTATCAAAAAAATAATTTACCTTATATCATCAAAATTTTCTAACCATAAAAATTGTTAAAATGAAAGAAATCAAAATTTTTATTTTAGTTGATAATTTTCATAATATACTTTCAATGTTTTTTGGGGGGTTGTATTATCTAAATTAATTCTCAGATCTATTTTTGGTTAGTATATTTTATATCTTTATTGCATGATGATAATGGTAGAATTTTTTTTTGTCTGATGTTCATTTATATTGTCTTTTAGATTATATAAAATTACAAACGCATACGCACCGGGAGGAGGGGGATTCACATCCCTCCTAGCCAAAAAATTTAGATGGCGGTTGAAATATATTTCAAAAATATTACTGTTTTTATGATTAAAATTTTATAATCCTCTTATCACATATATATATTTCAATTTATATTTATTTATCACTTTAACAGCATAAATAAATACACTACTAATTCTATGAATTAATATCGCTTCTAAATTTTGCGTTATATTTTTATTATTTGTATACCATTAAAAGTAAAATATTTCAAAAAATTAATATAAAGGTTTAAAATTTATTTAAAGAATGGATATACAAACTTTTGTATACAATTATTAATGAAAATCAGAATCCTAGTCATCTTCACGAGGGTATGATGAAGTCCATGCAACGAGTGGGCTCAATGGGCTTCAGTCCTTTATAAAAAAGAAATGTCTCACTCGACTATATATGTGCACTGTGCTGCTCATTGAACTTGATATTTGTTTCATGTTCTCTATCCTTGATATTAAATTTCTTAGGTATGACTTTATTTATTTTGATTGAAATTTCTTATTTACATTAGATAAAAATCTAGCATCTATGAGATGTTTAGATATCCCAAGAGACACAATATAATAAACAAATTATATTTGCCTTGCCAATACGGCGAAAAATATTGCTAAAAGCTTGTCTAACAAGAGAAACCTTCACCATAAAAAGAAGCTACTTTTATGGAGTTAGAAAAACTTATCTAAATTATGTTATTTATATACATAGTTATTTATGTAAATCATTTCAAAAAAATGACATCTATTTTATCGATACTATGAGAATATCTGAAATTTAAATAGCGAATTTTATAAATTATATGTCATTGTTGAGTCGAAAGTAGAGCTCATAGCGAATTTTATAAATTATATATCATTGTTTCAAAAGTAGAGCTCTATGAAAGCTTTCCAATATTAATATAAGAACTACATAAGTGCTATTTAGTAGTGATGTTAAAAGTTACTTTTGAAACATAACTAGTTACAGTTACTAGTTACATTGGCAAAAACATAACTAGAGTTACATTTTTACAAAAGTAACTAGTTATTAGTTACAGTTATTTTCAAAAGTAATTAGTTACTTACTTTATACATCATTCATATGCGCATTATTTATTTATTGAATGCATTTATTTAATATAAAAAAAATTAGGATAAACAAAGTATAATCAGTTATTTAAAATAATATACAATTTATTTATATAAAAAAATATCGCAAAATTGAATATTTACATCGACGATAAAAATATATATTTGCATTGAAAAAAAAACATTTATTTTTCATAAAAATTAGAATCTAATAAATTTTTATTTGCTTTTAACAACAAATTAATTTCAAGTTATTATCTAGGAGACGTGCTCGTTTATCTCCAAAAATGAGCTTACCTAGACTGAATAAGCGCTCTACGGGAGCACTTGATGTTAGAACAACATTATATTTAATAAAGAGTAATTTTAACTTTGGAAAATCGTTATATAAAGAAAAAGTGTTGTTATTAGATTTGATAAAGTTTTCTATAAGTTTATTATCCAGAATATTTTGTCGCTTTAGGTCAAAAAATCCAACTACATCAAGTGATGTTGGTTTTGAGCATGATTCATTCGTCTGGGATTCACTTTGAGGTATTAAGGTAAATTTGAACGGGAAATTATAACAATCAGACATTTTCACAAAATTTTAAATTAATAAATTTAATTTAAAAAATAAATTTAATTTAAAATTAATTTATCACAACATATTAAAAATAAAATTAATTATTTGAATATATCTTTAGAAGTAACTAGTTAATTTTGGCAGTTACATTTCAAAAATTATAACTAGTTACAGTTACTAATTACAATTTAAAAAATAT
Organism: Gordionus sp. m RMFG-2023; assembly: GCF_954871325.1. NCBI lineage: Eukaryota > Metazoa > Nematomorpha > Gordioida > Chordodea > Parachordodidae > Gordionus > Gordionus sp. m RMFG-2023. Next base: position 46,490,918 of record NC_088775.1, on the reverse strand, counting down.
AACTAGTTACAGTTATTTTTTAGCCAAAATGTAACTAGTTACAGTTACCTTAACATCACTACTATTTAGCAGCTATTATCATTGGGGTATCAATAGCTCTTGTGCGGCCTCATTCTCCACTCTAGAGGGTTTATCGAGCATTAGAGAATCGATGAAACATAAACGAAAGCAAAATTTAGTGTTAATGACTTATGAAAAAAAAATCCAATTAGCTTTTAATTTATTTATATTAAAATCTAGAAATAAAAGTTATTATATATTATATTATTTTGTATATTCATAATTATTTGAATTTAATAATTTTCAATAAAAATAGCAAATTTTTTATGTGTCCGACTATTTGTTTTAATTCAAATAAATATTGCACTCCTCCCACAAAAATGGTTGCCCACTCTCCACTGAAAATTTTTGGCTACGGGCCTGGGCCACTGCAAAAAACAAATGTCTCACCTCACTGCCTAAAATTCGAAAAAATAATAGAAAAATGTAAGAGACATAATTAAAATAGGGGACACTCATTTGACTTCATGCCTGGAAGATCAATGACTGAGTAATTAGACAAATAAGCAAAAACTCTATATGATCTTTATCGATATAAAGAAAGTTTTCAATAGAATTCCTATAAAACTGATCTGGTGATCTTTACACAGAAAATTGACACCTTAAAAATATATAAGAATAATAACGGACGTGTTAATTAACATACGACAATGATTCAAAGCCCAAGGGCACATCATCAGGCTTTCCAATAGCCGAGTAAGATCATCAAGAGTGAGCTCCTTACTGCTGTTCCTAATTGTATTGTAATCGATATCACAAACCATCTCGGAATACCTCATGGAATATGATATTTGTAAAAGATATTGTAATAATTGTATAAAAAAATGATGAAATGAAAGAAAAATTACCGCTTGAAAAAATATCTTAGAAATTCCTGGGCTAAAAATGAACGAAGGAAAAATAAAATATATGGTAGGAGATGAAGATGAAACAAATTACGAAAGCTGCAAATATATGGGTTCAACTTTATAAAGCAATAGCACAATTAAAAAATAGATAAAAAATAAAATGAATCAAGAATGGTTGAGGTGGAGACATTTATCGAGTGCTCTTTGACACACATAAATTAAAGGGGAAGATCTACAATTCCATATCCTATAGTGTCCTGAAACATAACCAAGCAAAGAATCAGGTCAGATGAGAGAAGTTTGCTGACAATGGAGATGATAATTCTTAAGATAATAGCTGGGGTATCAAATAGGATATGAAAAATACAAGTACACTAGGAGGTTTAAAGGTAGTACCCATTAAAATAAAGATCATTGTGGACTTAGGTTGTGTGAGCTTACTATAAGTAGGCTTACTATAAGTAGGCTTAAGATATATGTTAAGTGTCTAGAAGTGGGGTAAACGAAAAGAGGAAGACCAAAACTCCAATGGGCATATAAAGTTAAAGTCAATATAGTAAAATATAAATTGAATAAAATGGATTGTATGTATAATATTAAATCGAAAGAGATATTAAAGTTTACTACCCTAAAATGTGAAAACTAAAATAGAAAGAAAAAATCATATAATAATGAAAATTTGAACATGATATCGCTAATTGTGTCATACATCATTATCTAAAAAAGATTAAAAAAATATTATTTTTATTTTAAGACAAATATAATTCAGTATATCAAAAGTAATAGAACAAACTCTAAATATCATTTATAAATGATGGCATGTTAATGGTTGATCCAAAGGGTCCTATTATTTATTGCACATTAAAATTTTATTTTGATTAAATTAAATGCAACTAAATTTTAATTCAATATTTATCGATATAAAGTATTAATTTTTTTATAATTTATTTTGATATTTCATTTTAATTACTTTTTACAAATATTCCTCAAATTATTTAAAATCCCAAAATTACTCATTTACTTAATTACTGTGTGATATTATCAGTAAATTAATATATAAAATAATCTTATATTTAGACCCTCATTTCTTTTGCGGATCAACTAATATGAGGGAAGTTGGTTCAAAAAAAATTTATAATTGTTTTTGAAAAATATATAATAAATATTTTAAATAACTTATACTTTCAGTAGGGGAGACCGGGGTAAAACGATTGTGCATTTTGCATATTTACCATAAAAATTTTAAACAAGAGTCAAACACAAATAAATCAATGTATAGCCCCATCTCTCATCTACAAGATAAAAAAAAGTGTAGCCCTCTATTTATAATATTTTAGGAAATATGATTAGTTATGTCAAACTACTCATTTTCGCCATTTTACCCTGGGTACAAAGTAAAGTGGATGAGCACTGGGGTAAAGTGGTTAAAATAATATTTGACATATATTTATCGTTTTATTTAACAAATATTACAAATTTAAGATATATTTATGATTTTTATTTACAAACTAATCAATACAATAAGGACATGTAAAGTAGTTATCATAATTAGCACATTTAGAATGCGCCCATTAAAGGCACTTTGTACATTTTAACCATTCATTGCAAATAACACATAAACAATTCTTTTTTGATATCTTTTTTCTTCTCTGAATAAATAATTTCAAATTTCAATATTAATTTGGTAACTTTATTAGTAATGCTCAATTGAAATATATAATATATTTATTAATTAATACTCAATTCAAATACAAACTATATAATTTAATTATGTTTAGGCGTTAATCCATAAATGACCTACTTGCTTCTAATGTGTAATCACACAATCTAGATTCTTCTTCATTTGTAAATATTTGTTTATGATCTGAACTTTAAATACCATTTATATCTTCTTCTCAATGTTGTATAAGGTATTTCATATTTTAGCAGACAAATTCAATGAAGTGTTATTGTTATTTTATATTTTATGGCTTCATCTATTATACTTATATCTCTGAATATGTTTTTTTTTATAATTTCTCATTATTTGATTGATACAATAAAAATTATAATAAATGAATGAAAGAAAAATTTAATGTGAATAATTATATATTTTAACCGTTTTACCCGTGACATATATTATAAATATCGTTATTGCGTGACTTCTAATATAGCTATAGATGTCAGATAAATTTTATTTTATAGCTAATACATTAAGAAACATGTGTGCCAAATTTTGAATCCTGAGGATATGTATATTTTACTAAAAGCAAAATATACTAGAGAATGATTTTTATATTTTTTGGGTAAAAAACAGTTTTTTGACAAAATATATAAAACCAGGTAAGTTTTTTAAAAGATGAACATAGGTAAGAAATTAAATATAAAAATACACCAAATTTAAAATTATTGTGCTCAAAGGTTAAAAAGTTATTCGCATTAACATTGTTACCCCGTCAATCGCTTTACCCCGGTCTCCCCTATTCAGAATAGATTATATTTATCGATTGGTTTAATAGCATGGAACTTAAAGTTCGGACGAAAAGTGACCCAACCTTCCTCGGTCTCCCCTATATATAATATTATAAAAAGCATATATTTATTTGAAAACGGAAATGAATACAAGATCAAATCCTTTATAAATGCTATCTATTCAGAATATGAAAAATAATAGTTTTCGCTTGCACACAATTAGTGTTGTTAAATGGTTCAATTTAAGCCGATTTTTAAAAATGGCAAGCTCACGCCAGAAAAATATTGCTTAGCCTCATAATAGATGTTCAAACCTTCATGCCACCTATGAGCAAAATCTTAAGGTTTGCATAATATTTTTCATGGAAAAGTATTGAGTTGGCCGTTTTTAAAAATCGGCTCAAAGACCCAGTGATTCTTACAATGAGGATGAGTTAGGCAGGTCAGCATTGGTAAGATCTAGCAAGGTATTCGATATTTTAATTTGGTCAGTATTATTAATACAGGGATGGGGATAATTTAAAAATAAAGGTATTTTTTCGCTTTTCGAAATTTTTAGTTTAATTTTAGTTTTTAATACCCCGTCCTAGTTCAAGAAAATTAGCTTCAAATTTTCTCGCCCAATTTGGGAATTAATATTATATATGTGTTTAAGATAAATTACTTAAATTATTACCTATTTGCGTTAAAAAGCATTAATTCGCAAGTTCTGTAAGAATATTCGAATTAATTTCATGAGCTAGAACGGAAATATTTATTTTGAAGAAAAATATTAAAACTAATAAATGGCGAAAACATTTTTTTATTAAATACCCTATTCATCTATAAATAATTAAAGTGGAGAATTAGTTTTGGGCATGGAAAAATTCTGCGTCATTGAGGCTAAGGGTAACCCTTAGGGTTCTATTTTGCGTCTATAGATCAGGGGATTATAGACTGATTTGACCAATAAAAAACCTTATATATATAAGGATTTAATAACTATATAAAAATCAAATACCACCAAATAAATCCATCTGTAAATATGTTAAATGCGAAAATATTCATATAAAAAATATAATGTGTTGTGTTTGTATACAATTTCATATAATGCAATACCTATTATAGGTGGATATTGTTGAAAAAGAGTTTCTATTATTAATGTTTTATTTTAAAATAAATAAATTAGGAAATCAGATAAAAATTAAATAAATAAACTATAAGATTTGATTGAATGACATACTTATTTTAAATAATTTAAATTTTTGGTTATAATTAATTTGAATATAACAATATAATATCTTTGAAAAGTAATAATTATAAAGCTTTTTTAAAAATTACTATATTTTTAACCTTTATTTTGTTAAAAATAAAACTTATTTTATATTATTTAATTTTAATAATATATATTTTAGGATTAGATGATGTTCTTAGAATATTTTATTCCCTTTTGTTTAGTTTTATCATTATATATTTACTTAAATAACTGTATCCTTCTTGATTCTGGCGAACAAGTATTAATATTTTTTCTTCCCTTTCTAACTTATATATTTAAGTAATTTAAATATTGGAACCACTTTATAGTTTTATTAAAATAAGTATTATAAATTTTACATTTTTTAATACTTTTAATTATAAACTAATTAATACAATAAGACCTTGTAAAGAAATTATCGAAATTGCACATTTGGAATATGCCCGTTTTGGGGATGGAGTGCATATGAAATTATTCCTTACCTTTATAATTTAAATTTTTTATCGCATATAACACCCAAACTATTAATGTTCCTATTTGCATATTAATTACCTTTTATATAAAGTAATTTATTTTTTATCGCTTTTATCACACGAAACATGATTTTACTCAGTAAATCAAACTTATAGTTTAGGGATGTGGAACTTCACAAGGCAGTCATAAGATCGAATTCATTTCAACCAATTTTAAAAAATTGATAGACATGTTTGCTCCCATAAAACAGGGTTGTTGCTAGGGTTTATATATTTCCTTTGATCATTTTTGGACAATGATTTATTATATCCTCAGCCAATTTGAGGCATATAGGCATAGATTTATTAAAATTTAAGGTTTTCAATTTAAATGTGATTGCTACTTAAGAGCGGTAAAACCTTTATTATTATTTTACAGAATTATATGACATTTTCAAAAATTCGCATATACAAAAAAACTCATACAATTTTTTGTGTTATTTATTATATATCTCTATAATAATGATAAGTCCCCTCTTTTTTAAAATATATATTACATTTTTATACCTTTTGGGCGTCACAAATTTTCTTCACCTTTTTATAGAAAGTTATTTATTTATGAAAAAATTTTGTTACAAAAATTTATAATAATTTCTATAAGAATTTCCCAAATTTATTTTATAATAGGTACTATTATCATTATAGAGGATATTTAGAAATCATTCGGCATTTGACAATTTTCAAGTATAATTCGAATTAAATATTATAAAATATTATTTTACAAATATTTAAGTATTTATAATAAAAAAAATTCTTCGGTTATTACATTGGTAGATAAAGTATTCTATTATCAATTTTTTTATTTAAATAAATAATATGATGAACGAAATAGATATTTTTTCTTAACTTTTTTCCCCAGCTATATAAGGTTAATTATTTTAAATTAAAGTTTTATGTCATTAAGAATAGATTAAAAATATGTTGTGAGGAAAGTTTATCATAATTTTACTTTGTGAAATAAAAATTTATATATAAAATATGTTCTCAATTCAGTCTAATAAGTGCACAAATATCAATAAAAATATCATTCAAATTTCAATCTATGTTTTTATTCTCAATAATTAATTCATTAATTTTTTTTAAGGGGCTTCATTAGCCATGCGTTAAATGCTGCAGCTAATCCTAAGTCAGTCCCAATTTCTCAAAATATTTATTATTTTCTAATGTTTTCTTATTCACCAATTTTTTTAAAAAAAAATTTAAATAATATCAAAGCGAGTTGGAACATGTTGGAAAATCATAATGGATTAACATTAATTTAGTGCTCATATTTTCCATTTCTCTTTTTAAAACAATTTTAAAATTCAGTAAAAATTATTTGAAATAACTAAATTTAAAAAATTCTGAACCAAATTTTAAAATGATCGAAATTTAAAAAATCCAGGCAGATTTAAAATATAAAACCCGAGCCGGCATAAAAATAATCTTAAGGTCTGTCATAGCTTGAAGTTGAAAATATAATTTTTTAAATCCGACCATGTTTTTCGATCTCGTACAAGTCTTTGATAATTATATACCTATCAAAAATCGATACACACCCGCCTAAAAAGTCCCTGGCAAGACTAATTTTTAAAATATTTTAATTATGTTAATTAAATGAAAAATCAAATGATTGGTAACAATTAGTACTGCAAACATTCTGACCTTTCATTATTAAAAAAGATCGGATACGTTCGCATTTAAAATTAAAGTTTTTTAAAGAAATATATTTAATCTTTAACATAAATAAATGTATAAAAATATACTAAACACTATGTTAGTCGTTAAATTGACTATTTATATTTTGTAATAGATTATGTGTTAAAATACAAAATAAGATTTAAATATTATATTTTTAATTAAATTTTAATAAAATTGTTTTTCAAGATTTTTATGAAATGAGCAAGAACGTTTTGAGTTAGTTAATTCTAAATTTACTACGCTAAAAACGAGTTCTGCTGGAGCTCGGAGTGGTATTGCTATTTGATGAATAAAGTTTTTATTACTAGAATTTATAGAAAATATTTAATGTTTTATCTTTTGTTTCAAAAAATATCTATAGACAATCTTTATCCAAATTTTTCGAAAATTGTTATTATAAATAAAACGAACCTGGATTAAATGGGAAAGAACTAAATCCGGATCTGTCCAGAAATCTTATCTCTGCAAGTCTCTGATATCCCTTTTAACCTAAACGTGAATAACATTTTTAGAAAGATTGCATATATGAATTGTTATTGTTGATCTCCAACTTCTGAAAATCAATCTTATTATTTATATACATTAATTAAATATACGATAAATATCTTCGTAAATTTATCATATTTATACTAAGATAAATAATGATTTAAAGTTAATGAGAAACTATTCAAATATTTTACTAAAATAATGAAAGAGTCAAAGGCTGAAACTTATTTATAACCTAAGAGAGAAGTAGATTAAAAAAATCATATAAATGTTCTTTAAACCATATAATTTTATAAATAATAATTTATTTAACATTGATGTTTATTTTAAAAAAGTCTCTAAAGCCGAAATCTTTTATAAAGAATTATCAAATTTATAAGCATAAATAAAAAAAAGTTTTAATTTCTGACAAAAAATTTGAGTTATTAATAGTATATTTTTTAAAATAAAATTATAAAATAATTCATAATTTCTTTTCCTCTTAAGATAGAAATTCAAGAAAATGTTGAATTGGAAAGAAAATCAATTGAAGATCACTGCCACAAAGTGGAGATGTAAAATTAAAAAGATGAACTCAGTGGTAGTGTTGTTAAACGGCTCGTTTTGAGCCGATTTTTAAAAACGGCTAATTCAATATTTCACCCAGAAAAATATTATGCAAGCCTGAAGATTTTGCCCATAGAAGGGACAAAGGTCTAGATATATATTATCGAAATCTCGACGCTCAAACAATATTTTTCTGGCTAAAATATTGAGTTAAAAAATCGGCTCAAAACGAGCCGTTTAACAACACTACTCAGTGGTCACTAAGGAAGTGATAAGCTCGAGTACAAATACAGATTTTTTAAAATTCAACAGATATTCATAATACGAATATTGATTATAAAGCTGAAGTTTACTATAAATTTAATGATAATATTTTATTGAAACTAGACAAATGATATTTTGATATAAATTGTGATATGTACAAAGTATTAGAAGGTTTTAAATTATAAATCATCTAATTTTATGCTTGACTTTATATTTTCATATATATATAAGATTATGGATTATGAACTGCTTTTCCTTAATATATTGAATTCTTAATGGTGGAAAAAATTGTTTTTATTTTAAGAATTTAAAGGAAAGTGTTCCCTTCTTGAAATTCTTCCAAAATAATGTTTCCTAATTTGCATAACATATAAAATAATATTATATGTCACATAGGATTGAACATCTATTGGGTAAATCTCGACGCTTAGGCAATATTTTCCTGGTTATAATGTTTAGTTAACGTTTTTAAAAATCGGCTCAAAGCCATTTAACAACTCATAATTTCTATCTCTACTAAAAAATCTAATTTATACAATTAATACATTCAATAATTTTTTCATTTGTACAAATCTTTTTAAAATGTTAAGCTAATAGTGAAATATAATTATACAATGAAATTTTATTATTATTATCATTATATAATATCGGAGTAGAGAAGATATCTTTAAAATTAAAATATAATTAAGTTTATTAGAACGAAGCGAATCAAAGTGAACCACATACGTGAATTCTTCTTTCTTTCTAATGAAATAATTCGGAATTTTTTTTAAATTATAAAACACAATGTAAGTTTAATTTTTTTAAAAATTATTATATTTTATATTAGATGAAATTCATTTGATAAAAAATATAATTTGAAATGAAAATTAAAAAAGTAAAGAAAAAAAACTTTCACAAGATAGGCCTATTCCCTTCATACTTTGACACACGAAATTTATTGAAGACAAAAACAGAAACAATCATTTTTTTTATTGTAAAAAATAAAAAATAAAGATATATAGTACATAGTAAAGAGTTAAGATATTTTATAATGTTAGAATTTAATTTAAAATTTTAAAATGATATAAATGCATTATTTGTCTAATTAGAATAAATAAGCGTAAAACTTAAAAAATCAAATATGCTCGTAATTTTTACTTATTTGACACTTTATGGTTAATAAAAATTTTGAAATATAACAAAAATAACAAAATATATTATAATATACTTTAGTAATGTCAGATATCTGCAATGCAGATGCACCCATTATATATTTTGCATTTTCTTGCTTGGCTTGGGTTTTTAAAATTTGGCTATATTCTGTAAATGGTTTCTCACAGTGGCGTAGATAAAAGGAGTTGTGAGTTATATAACCCCCCCCCCCCAATAAAATATGATTAGGTAAAATTTTGGGTTTTCATAATAATTTTATATTGTTACAATAAATTGCTATTATTTCTTTTAAATTGATAAAAATCTCTCTTTATCTATAAAAAATCATCTCAGAAATTTCTTCCACTATTTAAAAAAAAGCATGAAAAAATTTTAAAAATTTCGAGCAAACATTATTAATACTATGGACCCATTTAATTTTTTAATAAAATTTTCATATGAAAAAAATTTTGTTAAAAATTATATAAAAAAAGTGGAAATAGGGTGTTTTTCAAAGATGCTATAATGTATGAGATCAACGTAACCTTCTGATTTTCCAATGTATAATTGCACATAGTACTAGTAATATTTTATTAAACAATCCTTCAACCTTAGCGCATAAGAGTAAAAAGAAATCTATTATAATCTTTTTCAATTTTACCTTAACCAATTTATCTAATTTTGGGATCACATTTTCTAAAAAGGTCATAAGACTATTTGAGATTTATGTCGTTGTTGTTAAATTGTAAAAGGATCAAAGCTACAGCCACAGACATGGAGTCTGATATTTTGAAATAACAAAAGTTAATTTTTAATAGTGATAAAAGTAATTTTTTTTATATATTTTGTTTTTTCTCTTCTTCATCATGTTTCCAAAACTAATTATCTAAAATATTTTAAATCAGTGAAAGTAAACTATTTAAGACTTGAAGGGCTTTCATTATATTCCTTATTTTATTTAAAACTGGTTTCTCTTTATGGACTGGAAAAACTGATTGATAAATTAATTTCTAATCTGGAATTACATATTGGCTCACCGAGATATTCATTGCTTCTAAAATTTTCTTCGAGCATCATGCCGATCTTGGCAATATTTATTATTTGGTAAATAATGCGTTTTTCATATAAACTATCTACCAAACAAATTGAAGCACGAAAATGTATACATGTATAGGCACTAATTATTGATTTCAGAATTAATGCCAGAAATTTGACTGCCTTCAGGCTTAAGGTGGGATATCATAGTTTTATTTTGCTAATAAAAATGTTTTTATAGTTGATAATTGATTTTAAGAATTAATAAGTAAGGCACAAATATTAATGCAGACAAGATATTTAGAACTTTAAAATAACCTTTCTGACACAATGCCAATTTTGACAATTTTTTTTAATTTTGTCAATATTTTTTCCCCCCTTTAAACCATATACCAAACTGATAGCAATAAAATATACTAATTAGGCACGACGTATTGGGTTGGTGTATGATTCAGAATTAATGTTTTCAAAAGCTAGTTTTCATTTTGTTTACAACGTGCTGTCTTATTTGTGGTTGTCAAATAACTGATCGATAAATTAATAACTTATCTTGCACGAAATATTAGCGCGAACAAGTTATCTTTTTTATATTTACCATACCGGCATGATGTCATTTTGGCAATTTTTTTTTCTTATTTTTAATAAAAATAATTTTTTTTGTCCAAGAAACAGATTAAAAAGTAGGTTTTTAAGAATAAATGCTTTCAGTCGCTTTTAATTTTAAGGTTGGCCAATTTTTACATTTATACTGGCTACGATACTGTTAATGCACTCAACAAAAATACTTCACTGAGGCGTGTTCCAGCCAAAGGTCGGGAAAGGAAGTTGAGGAACTCCCAAATTTTTTTCATAAAGCCCTCGATGAATAAATTCTGACTACGCCACTGGTTTTTCGAGAATATACAAATGAATGTTTAAATGACCTCTCTGATTTTTCAACTGGTTAAATATTACAATTTAAATCAATTATATTGTCCTAGTAGGTTAAAAAAATTACTAGACCCAGGGTTGTAAAAAACCACCAATCCCCTGATCAATCTTGAGCTCGGAAGGGCTTCAAGCTTGGTCTGGAAGTCTCCAAGTTATATGAACATGTTTATCTAGATACTATTTGATTATCTGAGATACCCTTTTAATTGATCTGTAAATTTTTAGTAATGTAACCATTAACAATATTGTAATTTGTCTGAAACCTTTTAAAGCATGACTATCATTTAAACAGATCGTCAGATCGTCACAACAAGAGTATAATAGTAACAAAGTCAGATTTTAACATGCTATTCAGATAAACATAAAAGGAATGGAAGCGCAAAAAAGTGATAAAGAGAAAGCCTCGATTTATAGCGACTATGAACCAACGGGAAGTGATAAAGATATAAAAACTGGGCAGAGGTGAATAAATATTTAGATGCTTAACCTATAAATTTATACATAAATTTTAACGAAAAAAAGAAATTAAATCTAAATTATAAATAGTAAGAAAGCATAAAATGGTAAATAATCTTAGAGTATAAAAACTGATACTTAAATGAGTGAAATTATGTTTAAATATATAATGTTATAAGCAATGTTGTAAATTAGGCAATACAAGTCAGTAGTTCCTATAACCCTTAAGCCTATGAAGCTAAATACTCCCCTGAAGTAATAGCCTCTAAAAAGAAGTAACAATTTTTTAATTATTTACCCAAATTCGAAATTAAAACCTTCAATTAAATAATTTAAGGAAGAAAATAGTACAGGCATTTAATATGCACGTTTTTAACTTGATAAATCTGATTACTGTAATATTCCAGTAAGTGTGTACCTATCTTATAAAATTCAGATAATCTTGCCATGAATTTTGAATTATTTAGGGCCTATTTAAAAATTAATACGAAATTGAAAATTATTATACAATTAGTTCCATTGGTATTTATATGTATAATTATTCATTACCGGGTACACGGGCCGGGCCATAAAGTTTAAAAAAAATCCCGGATGACATAAAAAAAATACCCGTCGGGTTGAAAGATTTATTTTTCTATAACCGGGCTGGGCTGAATATTTAAAATTGTTATTATTATGTATATATATAATAAATAGATGAAATAAAATATATTTCCAAAAAGTTTTTTACAAATACGGCCAAGAATGTGCAATAGCAACCTCTGCATGTCTCTGATTTGGAATTAAAGGAGTTTTTTTAAAAATATCGAAAATTTACTATCCTTATAAAATTTTGATTTCTAAATCTATTAAAAATGTGAATAATTATGATATTTTTATTTATTGATTTGATGATTGAGAAATAGGAGCTAGTTGAAACTTGGGGCATGGCAAACCATTTATATCATTTTTAAAATTAGCAAACTAGGATCATTAGATTCGGCCCCAATATTGATTTTAATAGTGGGCGTTTTTATATAAAAAATATTTTGCTATAAATATTATTAAAAATTTTATGAGATATTAAATTTCAATGTAAATTTGGAAATTTGCAAAAGAATTTATATGAAATTTAATATAACTAATATATTATTTAACCTTTATAGCATAGTATGAGTCTTCATTTACAATTTATGAATGTTTTACGAACCTTAAAGGTGTTAACAAGCTCGTAACCTAGAAGGGGAGGAGAAACAAATCCCCCCCCCCCCCACCTGCTAATATAAATTTGTCTGTTTTTGTAAATATTATAGTAAAACAAGTTTACAACCCAAAATAATTTTTATTAGTATAAGCTAATAACTTTTTAAATTAACGATTATAATTCAAAATTTTTAGAAAAAAAACTTTATAAAAAAAGTGAATTATATGAAAATCTAATATAGCCAAACTACAATATGTGGACCTAAAAACTTCCAATAAAATTCATGGTGAAAACCCCATCTAATGATGCCCCCCCCAGCAAATTCCTATAAATCTATTGTGTTTAGAAACTATTTTAATCATGATTAGTAAAGATATTGTTAATGGTATTTGGGCAGGGTAATTTGAACTATTAATATATCATTATAAAATATTTTTCTAAATTTATATTTTATCTTTGGTTATTTTATGGAACTTTTATCCAATATTATGCTAATATTTTTTAAAAAATGGGAAAAACCATGTATTTCATATGTCCCAACTGTTGATATAACTATTTATTAATTTATTATTTTAGACTAAATTTTATTGTATGCTTATAATTTAAACAATTAAGATAATTCTAATAAGGCATTTTTATCCATTATAGGGCAGGAAATTAAATAGTTTTGGAAGCCTCGCCCCGGTGGTCTGATCGGTTGAAATATAGTATTTTAAGATATAAAAAGATGTGTAAATTATAGACGATTTACAAAATTGGTTCTAGCACAGCACACATTTTTGTTTAATATTGATTTAGAGTTAAAAATAATATCCCTAAAACGGAAATTAATTCAAGATAACATTGAAAAAATGTGAGAAATATTTTTTTTAAAAAAACATCTATTTGCATAGGATATTATGAAAGTGAACAATGATAAAATAATAAGTAGTTTGAAACTTTCATATTTATACAGTTTATGCATTTTTATTACTATTTAAAAACCCTCTATATAATTCAATTCGTATAATTCAAAATGATTTGAATATTTGATTCTTTTTTAAATAGGTTTACTGACAATGCACTAATAGACTAGTATATTTGTATGCTAATATACGTGTTGCCTAATTTTTAACATTTTCTGTAACATGACATATTTATTCAATTCAGTTATAAAAGAAATTTTTAGAAATGAATATGTATAATCATTTGATATAATTTTTCAAATTAACTTTTAAAATTAAAATGTGATTTGATTTGATTATTTTTATAAAATATCTACTTCTGTCATGAAATTTAACAGATCGAATAGTACCTATAGTACAACAACCCCATGGGACATCTTCCGCATAGTTCCAATTGATACCAAAGATTTTGATGAGTCTAGTCAATTGGTTGAAGTTTTCAAACAGATTTCCAAACTATTGATTTATTTATTAACTTTCATTATGGTATTACTGACTACTATGATCAGTATGGGTTGTCTCTTGATTATAACTGCCAGCCTACATTCCGAAAATTTTTCTAGACATTTAGATTTCCCTATATTATCAAATGATAACCCTTCTACCATCCATAATACAATGAAAGATTTTCATTTAAAGGAAGTTTGTTTGACTCGCAATTCGAAACATATTTCCATCGTAGAGCCTGTTTCCTATATTGTTGATGAACAAAAGGTAAACAAAATTTCTCGACCAAAAAAAAATAGTCACTTAGCCCTTTATGCCATCTATGATAAAAAGTATATTGTTAATACTATGGCAGAAACCAAGAATAGGTTGGATAATAATAAACTCCGTTCGGAAGAGAATATAAAAGGCGGTTCACCGTCAAGTCTTAAATACAATTATCCTATTCAACCGTTTTTAGATCCTTTCAAAGCTGCCTCCTTAAAGTGGTTGTGGTCAATTTTGATTTGCGTTTGTATGCCATACGTTTTTATATTTATACGTAGTTTGAGGCAAGTTTTATTTCACACTACGTTATCACCTTCTTGGAGAATTTTTGGCATAGTAAATTACATTTGAAATTTTATAAATAAATATTTCAGATCCATATATTGTGAATTAATTAGATTTGCATGATAATTAATAATAAAATATCGAAAATAAATAAAATATATATATTATAATAATATTAATTTTAATAAATAAAAAAAAACATGTTAGGTTTTCAGTATTGAAACCCTTCATACAATAGGAATTTGTTTGTTTGTATTGAAAGTTCTTCCAAACCTCGATTCTGCCCACGGAATAATGATAACACATTGTTTTTGTATCATACCAGGAATTTTGCACATGTTTTGCAGATCAAATGCAAACTTGCCACTTTCATTAAGCCAAAATAACAAACCTGTTAAAAATTTTAAGTGGGTTAAAATCGGATTAGATCTCCTTTCTATTATATCATTTATTGTTGGCCTAATTGTATGGCCCCTGATGGCAATTGAAGGTCAAAATATACATGTTGAGGGAATAACTAAAAAAATAAACTTTAGAGGAAATAATTTTAAAAGTTCTAAAGATTTTAACATAACCAACAACAAACAAAACTCAATTTTGTATGGAATGAATTTTTTTTTAAAAATGAATAAGGATGGATTGGGGTGGGCAATTCCTTTAGCGGCAATATTAATATCACTTAGTTGGTGGGAAAATTTTGTAGATAAATGTTCTAATTCATTTTCGTGCGTACACATCCTATCATCAATCAAGGAAAAGCTGAAAAGATCCAGGGCTAAAACTTATGTTTACATAAGCCTCTGGAAATTATTTTTGACCTTTTGCGTGATTAGTTCGTATGCTTTGTTTACGTTAGAGTACAATTTTTTCGACGTAAATACGATATTTGAAACGCCTACCCAAACACTAAACATGTATCGCAAAACTTTATTACCGATATTTTTTTCCCCTGTTGCAGCTGAATATTCCCCTTTGGGCTATGTAGTGATTGATAATTACGATTTTATAATGAGGCCAAGGATAACAAACGATAGTAATGTTGCTTTGAACAAATTAATAAATATAGCTGTTGAAAGTACGCACACCATTGACAATAATCTGCTCGACTTGATTAAAAAAGGCCCACAAAATATACCCACACTTGATTATCATAAATGGATACTGGAGCAGGCATGGAGAATTGGGGGGAGTGCTATTTATAACAATAATTCTTCACTCACTATCAAGGTATTGAGAGATTATTTGCCATCTTTTATTCGTGTAAACAATTTAAAAGAGGAAGCAACGAGGTTAGGCATTAGTAAAGAAGAAAATCTTTTAGGAGCTACGCTTATTTCTCCAATAAATGTTCCATACATTACATTTTGGATGATAATTATAGCTCAAGTATTCGCCTGTTTACTATGTTATTACGTATGCAAATTTACTTGTAAAGTTACGATTCAAGAATTTAGTTTCTCATTACCACTTACATTAGCCGTTCCAATGATATTGACATTGATTACTGTAACTTGTGAAATGGAGAGTAACAACCCATGCTCCATTAGATCAAAGTTTTTCGCTGAAAATATTTTTTGGAAATGTTACACTAGAAATCATAAGGATATGTTTAGGTATGCATGGATTTGGGGTTTATGGGTATTATCTCAAACATGGATAACAATACATATATGGTATCCAAAAGTAGAAAGACTAGCCAAGACTGATAAGTTAAAGCCAAATTATAAATATTTATCTACTAAGTATTTTTTTTTGTAAATTTAGGTTATTCGTGAGTCCTATGTATTGCCCGGTGTCTCTAGTTCAATCCTTATCACTTAATAGGAGAAGAGATCGAAAAATTTTATATTCCTCAAGAAGAGCTGTAAAATATTATTTCTTTTATGCTGGAGTAAAAGCAAAAGTGGATATTTAGCATTGATTTTAACTTAAATATAAGTACTATAGAAAGAAATAATTAGAAATTAAAACTTGTTTAATTTATATAAATATGCATATTTAAATTTTATAATCAAGTTTCAGGATAACGAGAAAATAGATTATGGAATATACGACGAGGATGATATGGATAAGTATGTGTTAGACGAGGAAGAAACTTTGGAAGGATTAGGTTCTCAGTATAATCCTTATGAAAGTGAACATTATTTAAGAAATGGAATTGGGTCTAATAAGGGATTGAATCAAAAGCCACATCAACAAAATGGCACTAGGGATTCCAATAATATCTATGCGAGTATTGAAAGCCTAAAAAATAGGTTAGATGGAAAGGTAACTAAGATCAAAGTGCCTTCCCAAATTCTTCCTCCAGACTTGGAAAGTAATAATAATTTAACATCTATCGAAGATATAAACTCAGGGGATGATTCTACTATTCGGATATACATATGCGCTACAATGTGGCATGAGACGGCCGACGAAATGACTCAAGTGTTAAAATCAATATTCAGGTTTATAAAATTGTAAACAATTTTACATTGTTTAATTTGAACAACAACATATTATATATAATATTCTGAAATTATTTTAATATATTTTTAGAATGGACGAAGACCAGAGTGCTCGAAGGAAAGCAGAAAAGTTTTTGAAAGTGGCAGATCCAGATTATTATGAATTTGAAGGTTATACATCATGCATTTTTTTCCTTTGAATAATATATAAAGCATTTGTTTACATAAAGGCTAATTGACATAAAAGTCGAATGTATATTTCTGAAGTGATTGAGCTCATATGTTAATTTACTTCATAATTTTTGTCTAAACTCAAACAACTTAATATGAAAATTAAGGAAATTATAATAGTGATATGTAAATTATTGAAACTAATATTTAAATTAAATATTACAGCTCATATATTCGTAGATGAAGCTTTTGAAGAAGATGATAAAGGATATCGTACTATAAATTCATTTGTAAAGCAATTGATAAGCGTGGTCGATATAGCTGCAAGGTTGAATAATTATACAAAATTTTAAATGATCAGGGCATTGGTTAGAAAACACATTACATAGATATAGGGTATAATCTTATCACTCACTTATTTATTATGATTCTATAATTTGCCAAGATTTATCATGAAATCCAACAAGAAAATAAAGAAGAATTTATTAATAAAAATTGAAGTCGATCATAAATAGTGATCTGCATCGGGCCCTAATCTTTTAAGCCCGACCCGGCCCGAAATTTTTTTAAAAAAGTTTTTCCCGGCCTAGCCCGAACCCGAAATTTTTTTAAAAAATTTAGACGGCCCGGCCCGAACCCAAAATTATTTTTGAAAAAATTTACCGGCCCGGCCCGAATTTGTTATAAATATAGAAATTAATTTTTATATATATTCAAAATACCATATATCTTTGGCGTCTAGTTTTTATAAATAAAATCAAATATTTTTATTTTACATAAAAAATTCAACATAAAATTGATAAATTAAGATATATTTAAAAAAATTTATAAGGCCCGACCCGGCCCGGCCCGAATTCTTAAAATATTTTAGGCCCGACCCAGCCCGAGCCCGATTTTTTTTAAAGGGCCGTGCCGGGTTTGGGCCGGGAACGGGCCAGGCCTACTTTTGCAGATCTCTAATCGTAAGTTCTAAATTCTTCCACTTTTTTAAATCGGAAAATTATTTTTCTTTTATATATAATTCCATTAAATTTGTTAATTTTTTTTATAACTAATTAATTTGAAAATTTTTAATGTTATGAAAACTTTTTAAACATATGAATTCCTTTAAATAGAGTATAATTTATGAAAACTAAAACTTGTAATAGTTGGTTGGCAGAATTTTTAATAAATTATTATGTATAATTAGGGAAATGTGCCATGAATGGCCATGTTTTTGCATTTTTGAAAAAAGGCATTAAAATTTATTTTAACCAAATTATATCAACGTGTAGCCTAAATATAATCTTTAAAATAAAATTTGAATCAAAGCTCTATGTATAATACTTTATGAGCTAAATGAGATTATGTGAAAGTTATTTTTCTGGCCAGTCAATACATAGTGTGTATTGACTTGCCATATACTGTGTATTAACTGGTCATAATATATTATTTAAGAATTTTATTATAAATATGAAATAATACAATATGAAATACTTAAGACCTATGTTAATGTTTCTACATTTTTTAGTTAAATAAAAAATTAATTATACATTAATTTAATTAGTATTAAAATCTCAATTTATTACCACATCTATTTAATGATAATATTATAAATTAATATCTATACTAAAGATTCTTAAGCTTGTTCATCATTTTATTTCACCAAATGTTGTTTTGGAAGAGCTTTTCATTTTAATATGAATATGTGAATGTGCTAATTGTGGCCAATCAATACATGGCCAGTCAATCCTCATCACTCTATTATTATTAAGCGCCTTTATATGTCTATTAAATAAAGCTTTTAAAGTCTATTTTTTGTGTGAAAAATGCCAAATGCCTAAGGATAATATTTATATAAAATATCAGTAAACTAAATTAGTAATTTTTTCACCAAACAAAAAAATGTGTAACGTGATTTTTCCAGAAAGAGATACTATAGTTCGATCCTTATTAATAATCTAAAAAAATTTGCCACCACAGGCCAATTTTTTCTTATCTAAGTTACGAATTCTATCCCGTTTCAACTATTATTCCTAGAAATCGATTATATTTTTTTGATCTAAATATCTAATTTTTTACAATGCAATTTTCATTATATTAATTTATTTTGCAATATATTTTAATTTTCAAACAAAAATATTATAAAATAATTCATATAATTTACAGAGGATTAAAAAATATATATTAAAATGGATATATTAAAAATTAAATAGAAAAAAAATAAATATATAATATATATATAATCTATGAAGACATTAAAAAGGACTATAAAAAAATATATATATAAAAAAAAAGGTGGGTATATATCATCCAAGAGTGAATGCTTAAAAAATTAGACCGGCAAATTTCCAGGGAAATCTGCTGGCGAAGGTAAAATCCTTCATTGGGGTCCCCTGAGATCTGTCTCATTTTTTTTCCTATGATTTGGATGAAATTGAGGGCCTCGTTTCCAAACATGCCTAGGGTATTGGTAACGATAGGAATGAACAAAGTGTTGGCGAGGCCAGCGTATTTATTTTTTTAAGGATTTCTGCCTTTTCGATAGCAGAAAATGAGAGGTTAGACTTGGCTTCAAAATCAACGCAAGTGTAATCCCATGTTAGCGGAAGACCATTAGACCAGGGTATGAGAGAAATACCATCCGGGCGTATGGCGTATTCGTTTGAAAGACCCACTGGTTCAAGGGTAGATGGGATATTAACTTTTTTGAGGGCGGCTAGTAAAATGTTATTGATAGATTTATGACGAGGTTGTCGTCCACGGGAGAACTTGCAGTGCAAGGGATGGTAAGCCTTCGATTCAATGGGCTGACCACAGTCGATACAGATTGAGGGAACTAAGACATTACAGCCGAGACGGAGGGCTATAGATATACGTAGCTGTTCGCCAGTCATGAGGAGGCCGAGATTGGCGCTGGGGATAGCTTCCAACCATTCGTAGCCAGAGTTTGCATTTAGTACCAAATTATTGGGATTTTCCTCAAAGGGCCTCGAAATAAGATATTCAACGGAACGGGCGATCAGAGGAGCATCCCAGTCTTTTTGGGTACTGGAAACGGGACGGCTAAGGGTGGGAAAGCAGTTGTTGTCTCAAAAAGTGTTTTCAAACAATAATCTATAATTTAAAATACATGAACGTTAATAAAATATATATCCGATTTATCTTGTATCAGTAATAATATATAAGGTTTCAGTAAATTTTTAAGGGAGGGGGGGCGGGTAAATTTTTATAAGATAAGGTGGTAAAAAAATTTAGTGAATAAGATGGCAAGTGGCTAAGAGTGTTTAAGTCGGATGCAAGAGATAATCTATCCGTGTTTTGCCTGTACCAAATGAAAGATGTAAAATAAATTCCAACCCAGTTCGAAAAGAGTATCTGTAAACCACATATAGTTTGGTCAGTTCAATTACGACTAACTTTACAAAAAATATAATATTTTTTATAATATTTCTCAATTCTATCATGTTTTCATTCCTATCGAATTTAGTAGATTTTGGAAATTTTATAAATGTAACAATTTTATATGAAAAGCATCCTTTTATAATATCTTTTAGTGCGGTTCATCGGACACCTATGAGATTAGCTCCTCCGAGAAAAGTCATCATGCCATATGGAGGAAAACTTATATGGAATTTGCCCGGAAGGAACACATTAAACGTTCATATGAAGGATCGTACTATGATTAGAAATAAAAAACGCTGGAGTCAAGTTACATTAATATTGCCATTTTTTTAATTAAACGAATTAATTATAGGTAATGTATATGTATTATTTGCTGGGACAAAAATTATGGGTTCAAATCGAGGATATACAACGAAAACAAGTTAGAGCAGATAACACATTTATTTTGACATTAGATGGAGATGTAGATGTTAAGCCAGCGGCTGCTCAATTATTGATTGATCTGATGAAAAAAAATCATAAAGTAGGAGCGGCATGTGGAAGAATTCATCCTGTTGGAGCAGGTCTTATTTAAAGGAAATTTTTAATTTTAAAAAGTTTTAACTAATATGAAATTATGTTTAGGTTTACTATCAGATAAAAAATTGAGTTATTATTATGGAACTTAAAAGGGAATTTAAATATTTCATTATGTATTCATGTAATGCCCCTGCTAAAGGTCCTATGATATGGTATCAAAAGTTTGAATACGCGATAGGTCACTGGTTTCAAAAGGCAACTGAACATATGATCGGCTGTGTATTATGTAGTCCTGGCTGTTTCAGCTTGTTTAGAGCATCTGCTCTAATGGATGATAATGTGATGAGAAAATATGCTTCTAAATCAGAAAAAGCTATGCACTATGTTCAATATGATCAAGGTTAGTCAATTATCTTTATTTAGGAACTTTATAATTATTTTTCATATAAACTATGACCAAATTATATTACTTTATGAAATTGATATTATTGCTATGAAATTAAATTAAATAATATAAATTTTCTAAATTATAAGGTGAAGATAGATGGCTATCGACTCTATTATTACAACAAGGATACCGTGTGGAATACTGTGCTGCAGCAGATGCTTTTACACATGCTCCAGAAGGATTCTTTGAATTTTATAATCAAAGACGACGTTGGATTCCATCAACGTTAGCTAACATATTGGATTTACTTTGTAGTCATAATAAGACAATCCAAATGAACGATAGCATATCTTTCGCATACATTGCATATCAATGGGCATTGCTAGGTTGTGCTTTAATTGGTCCGGGTACAATTTTTTTGATGATAGTAGGGGCCGTATCCCTTGTGTTCCACATGAACCTATGGAAATCGTTTGCGCTTAACCTAGTACCAATAATTTGTTTTGTGTTTATATGCATATCTGCGGATTCGGAGACACAATTATTAGTTGCAGCATTTTTAAGTGCTTGTTATGCATTGCTTATGATTTCCGTATCTGTTGGTATATCTGTTCAAATAACAGATGACGGCTTGACATCACCATCGTCTATTTTCTTGTTCGTATTTGTAGGCTGTTTTTTTGTGGCGGCATTATTACACCCGCAAGAGTTTTGGAACATAGCTTACGGAATTTTATACTTTCTCTCTATACCGGCAATGTATTTGTTGTTAATCGTTTACTCCTTGACTAATCTTCATGTAGTACAATGGGGTACGCGAGAAGTTCCGGGTGCCGATAAAATTGATC
This sequence comes from Gordionus sp. m RMFG-2023, assembly GCF_954871325.1. Classification (NCBI taxonomy): domain Eukaryota; kingdom Metazoa; phylum Nematomorpha; class Gordioida; order Chordodea; family Parachordodidae; genus Gordionus; species Gordionus sp. m RMFG-2023. The sequence continues at coordinate 46,468,399 of NC_088775.1, read as the reverse complement.
GTTTTAGGGAAGACAGGAAAAAAAAGAGATTAAATGAAGTTGCCCGTTCTAAATGGAAGGCTACAAAGCTTAAATACTTGTATGATAATATCATGCAACGTCGAATTCAAAATCAATCTGAGACCCAACATTTATTAATGGCTTACCCTCAGAAAGGCCCTACAGGTGATAATAGTCTAACGAATAAATTAAATAACATGATTCCTAATTACGGATACTTAAATAATTTGATGAAGGATAATTCTAGACTTAAAGGCAGACAGATAATTCAAGAGGAAGTTGAATCAGAGGATGTACCATTATTGTCTCATGGGTTAATTGAAGAAACACAGGATTTGAATGGTGATATTTTGTTAGAAAGATTAGAAGAATTGATTTCGAGTTCTGATGAAGAATCTGATCAAGACATTTTATTATACGACAATGTAGATGAAGATGAAGGATTCGCTTTTAATTGTGGAACTCTTTGTCGTCTCACATGTTGCTCCAAAAAAGACAACAAATCCAAAACCAGTAAATCCGTTTTATTTAAAGGGAAGCCAAAACGAAAGAGGAATTATTACTCTTCCAGCGCATTATTTGATAGGGCCAAACGAATGTTAATACAAAATCCGGTTATCCGACAATCTCATTCTTTCTACAGCCCTGAAAAATTGCATAATATAAACGAAAACTTAATCAACACAAAAAAGTATTTGGATAGTAAAGATAACCTAGACCAGGTCTCAAAAGTAAAAGGTCGAAATCTAATTGCTGAGTCAAATTTTCAGAATAAAAAAATAAAGCAAGTTCGGATCAATATGGGGAATGCTATTATGTCACCTATAGATGACATAGGTTATACAAGAACAAAAATACAAAGTTTCTATTTTTTTATTAAAAATTATATCAGAAAAGTATAATACGTTTTTTAAATAAATACTTCAATATTTAAAAAAAATTTAATCAAGATTTTTAATCAGAAATTTTTAATTTCACTTTTAATATCCTATCTAAACCCTATATAAAATTTTTAAAAATTAATTTTAAAAAATTTCCTTCTTTGGATTACTTCTCATCACCTAATTTTTCTTATATAATATGATGTAGAGAGGGTTACCTGGGTAAATGACAAATCATTGCGGAAAGGGGAATTAACAGAAATAAGTCAAGATGAAGAAACATTTTGGAAAGAACTGATTGAAACGTATTTATATCCTTTGGACGAAGACGAAGAACATAAAATAAAGATCAAATCAGATTTGAAATCGTTGAGAAACAAAGTTTGAAAATAAATATTTTGTTTGATTAATAAGTAAGCTAAAAATATATCTTTAAAACTATAATTAGTTATACTTAAACTGCATTCACAGTTAATGGAGAGTGTGAAAGGAAAGTGATAAATTTATGGCGAAAATCAGCTGAGTATTCACTAGTGAAAGCGGTTACAGTTGAGTAGAAATATACATTATATAAATTTTAAAATTTTTATTGCAAAATAATGTCAATGTAAACATAAAAGGAAGGATGATTCCATGTTTGTTATCCCTACTATTTATTTTTAAAAAATGGAGAAATTTAATCTTTAAACGAATATAAGTGTTGTTAAATAGTTAAATCAAGATTTTCACTAAAATATTATTATGGAAACCTCTAAATTTTACCAACAGATGCCCAAACCTTTCTGTCATCTGTGGGTAAAATTTTCAAGTATTTTTGATTAAAATCTTAAATTAGCCCTTTTTAAAATCAGCTTAACTGAGCCGTTTAACAACACTATAGTATATATTTTAGATATTTTTTAGCAAATACTTTGTAAAAGCTATTTATTAAACCAACACCTTCATATGCTATTTATTAATTAATATAATAAAATTTTAGAAAAATATTCATTAAAAATATAAAATATATCTAAAATATTTCAGATTTATAATATTCTAAATTCTTCAGATAATTTGATGAGTTACTTCAATGATTTTAATTTTTTAGTCTATAGCTTCTTAGAAGTTTATCCAGCAACTATATGAGGGCGAGATATGGCACCCCAACCATATTACGATATGGCAAATTAACTAATCTATCGGCACAAAAAATAAAGCTAAGGGATTACTCGGTCCGCCTTTATTCTTCTTAATTATAAACAACATCCTTTCAAAGTTTTTTTATTTCTCTATTTTAAAAAACACAATTCTCATAAATTAATTAAACCTTCTGTGGACATCCTGCTAAATCCTCTGGCACAATTCCTCCATTCTCTAATTTACAAAAGGATTATGCTGCTATCTCATTTCGAACAATGACACACAGTACTAACCTTCGTCATTGGTATTGGATCAGGTTCCGATAAGCATGTTAAATAAATATCTTTTGATAAATACAATTTAGATTTGCTTAGGCTATCAGGCTAGGCTTAAAAATATCTCTATCTTATACAGTAAAAGATGCGGAATAATGATTGATTCTAAAGCCAGAGATCTACTCCATTGTGTCTAAACAGATACAAATATGTAAGGCACAAAAGAATTAATAAAATAATCATAAATTTATTATTCAAAACCGATGTTCCTTCACATCTAGAACCAAGAGATATTTCGGTTTTTAATGTCTCGCGGCCTAACGGGCATATTTTAACCCCCCAGCAATATGTGGAAATACATGTATTGGGACTTTATATTTATAGAAATTTTCTTCCCATCTAATAATTAGGATCCATTAGATTTATCAGAAAAAAAGAAAATTCCTTAAATATTCACATCTAGTCTTATCAACAAACTGTTCATATGGAGAAAAGGCGAAATATCATATTAAACCAATCAGCCAAAAGAGCACTAAAACAACAAACTCGAGGACCCATTTGATCAAACAAAATATCAGCTTTAAAATTTAACGTTACAATTTTAAATTATTTAAAGATTCATGGCCGTCACCAGAGGTGGATGATTATTTTTAACTTTTTTTTAATATGTGTTTAAAAATATGTTATTTTTTATAAATAATTTTTTATATATGTTATTTTATACATAGTTTATATGTTATTTTACTTTATATTTACTTAGTAAAAATTATTTATTAAACCTTTAATATATGTAATTTGCAGAGTTGTTAAAAGATACTTTTTAAATGGATCTAGATACAGATACATCGTCTAAAATAATATCTAGATACAGATATTTTAATCAAAAATCTATCTAGATACAGATACAGATACCACATTTTTATATCTAGATCCTTTAACAACTCTGGTAATTTGTTTATTTATTATATAATAAAATATTTGACTAAAAAATTTTATATTTATTATCAGAGACCTGCAGAGGCACCATTTGCACGGCCCGGCCCGGTTTTAAATTTTTAGGCCCGGCCCGGCCCTGATATTTTTTAAAAAATTTTTTTACGGCCCGGCCCGGATTTAAAGATTTAAGGCCCGGCCCGGCCCGGATAAATTAAAAAAAAATTTTTACGGCCCGGCCCGAATTTAAAAATTTAAGGCCCGGCCCGGATATTTTTTAAAAAAAAATTTCAGGCCCGGCTCGGAATTTTTTAAAATTATATTCGACCTGGTATATACAAAAATTCACCTATGAGGTATTTTACCATATTTTTCAGCGAGTATTATCGTTTATTATTTAAAAAATACATGAAAAAAGCTAATATTTTGAGAATATTATATTGAATTTATAAAAATTATAAAACTGTTATTTATAAAAATGGATATTTTGAGCATATACTATATTTTTTGCATTTATAAAAATAAAACTAATATTCATAAAAATGGTAATAATATTTTGAGCATATACTATATTTTATATTGCATTTAAAAAAAATAAAACTAATATTTAATTTATAAAAATGGAAAATATTTTGAGAATATAATATATTGTATTTAATTTACTATTTAATTTATAAAATAAAAATAAATCGCTATTTAAAAAAATGCATGTATAATAAATAGTATTTTGAAAATATAATCTAATTGCACAATATTAATATAATTTATTTTATAATTTTTAAATATTTTATATTACATTTATAGGTTGGTTTTTCAGGTGTAAAAAAAATTTATTAATCTTCATGGATTTACCATCACATTTATGTCTTTTTAGATGTGATGTACCATGTTTATAATTATAAGATAATATACTTGAACAATTCTTACATTGTACGTAGCCAATGTTTTTTTTATTTTCATCTATGATGATGTTAAATTTAGCCCATATTTCAGATTTTAAATTATTATTTGTATTTCTAAAAGAATAAATATTATTTTTAATTTTATTAATTATATCATTAGTATTTTGTGCCATGATATTCCTTTATTTGATTGTTTTGGTAAATATTCTAAAAATTTAGATATGAATTATAAAAAATATATTATTAATATATGAATTATAAAAAATATATTATTAATACTTGAATATTATTCCTTTATTTGATTATTTTGGTAAAATATGTTGATATGAATTATAAAAAAATATATTAATACTTTGAATAAATTTGCAGGAAATTAATAATTAGATCGATCTGTGGGTGTTAGGTATGTTAACCATCACCCAGTATAATATTAATCATAACTATAATATAATCTTATAACCATTAACTCATAATGTAAAAATTTTTATAAAATATTAAGGCCCGGCCCGGGTTTAACAATCTTAGGCCCGGCCAGGCCAGGATATATTTTAAAAAAAAATTTTTAGGCCCGGCCCGGATATATTAAAAAAAAATTTTTTAGGCCCGGCCCGGGTATATTTAAAAAATTTTTTAGGCCCGGCCCGGGTTAAAAAATTTAAAATACGGCCCGGGCCGGGCTTAGGGCCGGGCCTGCAGGTCTCTGTTTATTATACTATTTTCTTCAGATAATTTGATGAGTTTTTAATGTAATATCAATACAATATGAAGACTTCCTCTTTTTCTCATCTTATCTTTGTTAGTTCTAATAATTTCACAAATAATCTATTTTAGAAATAATTATTATCTTTTCTTTTGACGTTTCTGGAATGTTCAATATGATAATTTTTGATTAATTGTTTGATTCTATAATTAACCCAAAAAATTTAAAATAGCAAAAATAAATATTACCTTTATAATTAATACTTAGTAGCTAAAATATATAATATAACAATAAAGGGTTTTATTATTAACGTCTGTTTTATTATTTAAATATACAAATTTTTTAAATTTTACTAAATATGATGGATCCAAAATTTGTATTTTTAAATAAGGAGTTTATTAATCAATATATATAATAGACACATCTTCAGAAATATTAATTTTATTAATTGAATTATCAATATCTAAGGATGATATATTAAAAAATAAAAAAAATAATGAATTCTTGAATTAGAGTCTTCACATATAGCGCCAATCTTCTACTTTTGATTTGTGATTCGCTAGCTCTTAAATAAAGAAAACTGAAAGATATTCAGTACAACTTTGAATAATTATCTTTCTCCTTAATATATCAAATTATTTGGCTAGCTCCCCCCAAATTTTATTTTTCTTGCCATTATGTTTATTCAAATATGAAGGTTATAATTTTGCTAGAGAAATGCAAAAAATTTAAATCGCTTAGAATTTGGAAAATACTGCTAAATAATCCTAAAATTTGCCTATTTGCCTTTGTAAAGAGAAATCTAAGTAGGAATGAAATAACTCTATTTTGTATTTTTTGAGCTTCACATTTTCGCTCAACTGTGAATGCAGGGTTAGACAATAATATAAAATATAAATTTCAATATGTAAAATCAATCGACTTTTAATTTTAATGTTTTATTCTATTGTTTGATTACTTTTTTTCAACACTTAATTAAGGTAATCCTGGGATTTTACATGGTCAACGCCTGTTTTATCTTAATTATTTTCCTCCTTCAACTACGAAAAGATAAAATATACATTGTCTGGCCTTGGGGTAAAAAAACTTCGCGCCTTCTAAAAGATAAAGAAATATTAAAGGATAATATAGAGGATACATTTTATGAGGAATTTTCATTGGAATTTTTAGAAAATAGCGACAAGCAATATTTAAAACTAGAACCAATAGCTTTGGTGTTTCTTGTTGTTTTTATGTTTTTATTGATAACACAATTTGTTGCTATGTTAGCCCATAGGTTTAGTACTTTCCAGTTAATTTTGGCGACCACTGAACTATCATTTTTGAAATGCTGGAATAAAAAAAGAGGACTCTCCAGATTTAGATCGGGTTTGAGAAACGGTAAAAGTGATGCATCTTACCCTCCACAACTGACAGCTGAACAAGCGGTAGCTTTAGTTCGCGAACTCCAAAAGTTAGAGGGCCTCGATGAAGAAATTGAATATGAAGCTCAAAGAGAACACTCTATTAATGACTCCGTTAATCAAAAAGGAATTCCCATGAATGGCAAATCAACTACTTCCTATATCAATGGAGGTTTCGATAGAGCCAACGAATCATTTCACAATATACCTTTCAATACACCTAATTCTAAACCAATACAAAATGGTAACATGTATAATAATTCTGCTGCCATCGATAAACGCCGCAGAAATGGTGAAGTGTTCAATAAAGGTCGTCGATCTGTTGCTCAAAATTTGGCTAGAAATATGAGTATAAGAGCTGATGGAAGATTAACATCCCGAAAATACACTACTAATACATTAGATGCCGCCTTTGCTAAACGATTTCTAGCCTTATCAGAAAAAATCAACAATCCCCAATTTATAGAAGATACATACAATTATAATAACAATGAAAACTTCGCCTTAGATTACAATTTAGATGAATCAAAAGCTGTAAGAAATGTTAAATTTCTGACAGGGCATCCTAAAGATATTAAGAGTCGACGTAGAAAGCAACAAAATATGAATGACTACAATGATCTTAATGTTCCTAAACACAATTTTCGAGAAGAAATAACTGGAGGCGCAAGAGGTCACAATGTTTTCGATACGAATTTGTATCAACACAATAAAATAGTTAATTTACCATTGACGAATTCAAAAATTTTTAATTATCAAGTAGGTGTTTTTAGGGCCGATAGGAATACACTCAGAGTTTTAGCTGATAAAAAGGACACTATTTTTAGACGCGATATTTTGGATGAACTAAAGAAGGAAACACTAAAGCTTAATAATCAACACAAGGATAAGTCGAAGGTCGAAACAATAGATTATATCAAGAATAATGGGAAGAAAAATTCAAAAATAAAAAACCTAGAGCGAGAAAATAATGAGAGCAATAGAAATAACCCGAAAGAAGGAGAAATCTATTCAAGTAAAATTAACACTGGGAACAGGCCTAGAATAGATAATTTTTTTGAAAAATAATGCTACCTTTTATTCTGTTCTATCATTTTACATATATTTTTTTGAATTTTGATTAATATTTTTGTTTACTGCCATATAATGGTTTTATTTATAAATATAAATGTAAAATTTTATTGTTAATGTTAATAAAATGAATAATAAAAATATATATACACAAGCCATTTCATAATTATATAATCTTTTCTGAATTAATTTCTTATTGAATAACTTTTAAAATATAGAAATTGGTTATAATGATAGTTACAGTCTTTAACACTGCAACTTATATTAAAATTGTAATATTTTCCCTACAAAGAGTATAATGCAGGCTCATAAATATAAATTGTAAATAATTTTGATCCAGTTTCTCCCTCAAGTTGTATAAAAAATATATAAGGTCTATTTTATGAAAATTCGATTCCTACAAAATATATTATGCAAATCTTTTGTGACATTCAAATTAAATTTATTGAGAAAAGAACATAAATTGTTTATTTTATATAAAACAAATAATATACTTTATATATTTATGGGCGGACCGTGTAACATCAGTAAGAGGAACATAGGTTCCAACTCAGTTGATTATAAAACTAATTTAGTCTAAAGTTTATGTAATCTAACAAATAAAATTTCCCTTACAATAATAAATGCAGACGGGTAATTGTTTTATGGATTATATATTAACTAGTTATTAACCCATCAAGAATGACGGGGTTGAGTGGTAATTAGTTTGTGTAGTACTAAATATACTTTATTAGTATATATTATAAAAATATTAAAATTTAGGCGAAAAAGAGGTAAATTTGTAATCACACCTCATAAGATATTCTTAATTTCTGATTTATCTATCATCGAATATGGGAGAAAAGTATGATGACCCGTCCTTCTTGAAGGGCAAGATGGAAAATATATAACTAACTATTAGTCAGCAATGCTTAGTCCGTCAAAAATGACGGTAAATAAGAATTTTCTCCTTACTCATATGATAGTTGTTACCTGTTACTTTAAAATAATATCCAATTTTTATTTTTTATACCTCCCAAATTCAGGTCAGGTCCAATCCATTAAAATTAAGTTTAAATGCTATGTTTTGAGTAAAAATATATTTAAAGCTTTTAATTGATACCCATATCAATATTATTTGTTAAAATATTACTGATCATCTATGCCTATTATTTAATATTGAAAAATTCCCAAGAAATTTTTTTCAGGTTCCAATAAAAAAAATATTATAAAAATAATTTCCAAGCCCAGCCCGACCCAAAAAATTTTCTCACACCTGGCCAACCGATAATAATTTTGAAATTGTTTTCCCAAGCCTGGAGATTCCAATAAAAAAGATAAATATTGATATATTTATTAGTGATCTGCATCGGGCCTAATTTTTCAAGCCCGGCCCGGCCCAAAATTTTTTTAAAAAGTTTTGCCGGCCCGAACCAGAAATTTTTTTTTAAAAAAATTTACCGACCTGGCCCGGCCCGAATTTATTTAAATGAAATTAATTTTTATAATTACTCAAAAAAAAAGACATATGTTATATGTCGTTTGGTTTCAATAAATAAATAAAATTAATAAATTTAGATATATTTAAAAAAATTTCCAAGGTTCAACCCGACCCGATTTTTTTAAAAAATATTAGATCCGGCCGGAAATTTTAAAAAAAATATTAGACCCGGTCAGGCCCGAACCCGATTAATTTAATTAAAATTGGGTACGGGCCGGGCCTAACTTTGCAGATCTCTAATATTTATATTACTTTATCATAATATAGTTTCATATATAAGAAAAAATATATTACAAAATTAAATATAGATGAGGGTGACTGGAAAGAACGTTTGTGTATTGAACGTAAATAATTTAATATTAGAGGTATATAGTCTCCTTAGATTTATTTAACATTAAGATGAAAGGAAAGTTGATACCAAAAAAAAAAAATTAACATTAAGGTTATACGAAAATGTTCATTTCTTGATTACGGCGATTATATATATTAGATGTTAGCAATTAAATTTATTTATTATACTATAAAGACTTCATTTAACTAACTTTTGGATTCAGTGATTAAACTTAAATTCAATTTGTTTTTAAAGTTTTTTTTATATATTATTTTTATTATAATAATTAGAAGCTTGCTGGCCCAGGGCCAAAAATTAATATGACTTTAAAAATCGGATCAGAGCTTAAAAGATTAAAAGCCCAGATCGGGCTTATAAATTATATCAATTAATCAGTAGATAAATCTTTTAATGGAGCGTTTTATGCATCTCTGCTCATATTATATTTCAAAAATTGCAAAATACAGCCAAAATTATATATAATGAACAAATTTCAAAAATTCCAGCTGGGTGGGTAAATGATGCAAAATAAAAATCTTAATTGGAGTAAAATTTCAAATGGGCCGGCCATAAGAAAATTGTATAAATCTGGGACTTGTAATAGGGGAAACCGGGGTTATGGCGAACCCTAAAAAGCAACCTTAATAAAATTAAAAGTACCTTATCATTTTTAACCAAAAATATCTCATTTTGTTCAGCTCTATTAGTTTTATGATAGGTTTAAATTTCAAAAATACATATCTAATACTTTTTTCAAAATCTTATTTTTTGTGGAATTTTTTTTAGGAACGAATGAACCCTACCCGGGGACGAACGAGCCTTTGTTCGGAGCTATTATAAACTCTGATTAATTTTAGTTATATATTTTTTTTTATTAGAACATATTTAATGATTTAAAGCATAAAAGTAATATATAAAATTATTTATAAACAAAAAAAATGAACATTATTCACAATGCTAATAAAAAAGGCAACAGCTTCCATGTGACCAATAACTACATTTACGACATTGAAACCAGTCTTTTTTTCACACTAAGCAATTGTTTTTCTTATTAATAACATTTTTTATCTTTTATTTGCTCTCTCTTTTTTTTATATGGCGAAGAAGTTAAAATAGAAGAATATTGCTTATTTTTGCTTAAGGCTTTTTGTAAAATATTGAGCATAAAAAAATTGATTCTGGATCAACATTTTTTGAGGTTGTTGGCTCATTTGAGAATGGTTGACTTCAGACTCATTTTGTCTAATTCTCAATGACATATGAATACTATCATTATTCTCAAAATTAATATTGTTATTATTATCATTAGTTTCCTCTAAAGTATTAGGTAAATCATCTACTTTCATCATTAAAATGATAGGATTAAATGGCCAAATTCCACATGATTTAAAACCATTTTGAACTGTAGCTGGAGCACATGTTTAAGGTAAAATATACTTGACTATACCTGGTATATCATACATTGTAAAATTTTTACCATAATTAGTTCTCATCCATAAGTCAACTGATGAGAAGAGTTATAACATCTCTTTGATGGGCCAAACACTGTTTTATCCAAAGATTGTAGTTTATGGGTACAATTTGGTGGGAGAGTTAATAATATTTTCCCTTTCTCAAACAAAAGTCAATAGCTTTTATGGATTGGTGAGAAATGTGATTATCTAATATAATAAGAACCTTTCAATCTTTTATAGGTTTAACATGTTTGGCAAAATAATATAGAAAAGTTAAAAGTCATCCTCTTACATCCAGCCTGAACCATTTGATATACTAATAGCCCCAAGTAACCCATCTCTTAAAAAGTGATCATGATATTTTTCCCTAGAATATACAAACAATGATAGTATCTAGTTGCCCAGCGCATTGACTGCAATTGAGTCATAAGGGCTCCCCTCTCACCTGATATGATAGCTCCAACTTGTTTTTAGACTTTCATGGGTTAAATTTAGCAGACTTCTGAACAGTTGTTAAACCCAAACCCATAATAATAATTTCTTATAATAATACAGTGAAACGAGTGTTAATAATAAATTTACAATAAAAGGGGGTAAACATAATAAGATTTTATTTTAATTTAATACATATTGAAATTAAATATGGACAAGAAACTAATTAACAAGATTAATCGTTTTAAAATAATAAAATGAAATTAAGTTGTAAATATCTAATTTGTGATGAAAAATGAAAATTTTTTTTAGATCTTCTTTGAGAATGCTCAAGTAATTTTGATTAAATTTCATCTATTCTAAATCATTTTTTGTAAGAAAAATTTTTCATTAGAATTACCTTATATAAGAGAATAATGCTAATTCAATATTAAAAAGAAAAATTTTTCGAAAATATTTTAGAATTTCTTAAATATAATCTATTTTGTAATTTTGTAAACATTTATTTCGATAAAAGTATAATAATACTATAAATTTTTATAATAACTTCGATAAAATAATTAATACATTAAATTATAATTAAATTTGATGATGGTACCTTTTCAGAAATTAAAAGAATTATTATAATTATTAATAAAAATCAATTATAAGGATTACCAAATTAATCAGTTGCCCGCGATAACCCAACTCCAAATAGCTTTGCATGTCATTGTTAAAGTTAGTAAAATCATAAGGTATAAATCCGTGTAAGAGCTGAAAAATATTCCCAATAATTTCATCTCTTGAATTAGGGTGGGTATTGTCAAGACTCTAAAAAAATTTTCTATGGGATTTAGCTGAGGTGAATATGGTGGTATGTATTTAATCCTATTTTTATAAGCATCGATAAGATGGCTTCTATGGATAGATGCATTATCCATTGCATCTGGTGAAGACATTGATAAGCTTTGTCATAAAATCACGGAATAATAACCCATTATAAGCTCCTTCGATTATTTTATAATGGATTACCCCTTCAATTCCAATTATACAAAGTGTGCTTATATTCCTTAGAGGATGGGATTTTTTATTCGACGGAAATTGTATGGCGGCCAGGCGTAGATTGGCACAACATGCAAGTTTATTCCAGTTTCATCTAAGAAATATAATTTTTCTCTTGGGATATTTATACAATAGATTTGACGAATATTAATTGCCCCAGTATTTCTTCTATCAGGCTTCTTCTCAGCTCTTTTTCTCGATCAACCTATATTTTTGATATATTTACTAATTGTTGTTTTTGTTTTTGGACTATCAGGGGTCAATTTTCTATTATCTCCTGGATAGTAAGAGTGTTATTTCCCATTAATAAGCTAATGAAGTATATTTCAATTATGGAAGAATCTTTTTTTTTACTTCCTCTTTTTTGAATACTGTATTCTTTTAAGGATCTCCATTTATATCTGGGAATGTATTCTGTCTAAATTTAAGGACTGACGCTGTAGATATTTCGACTATTTAGCGATGTCTTTAATTTTCATTTGCTTTTTCAGGCATTGATAACATTTTAATAACTATATCTATTTTACTTTATTCCAATATTTGTGTATTCTTTTTGGTCTTTGAATTCTCGACGAAGATTGGGAGTTTTCATTTAAATTGAAAAAAATTAGTATTACTATTGGATAATAAAGATTCCATATTAAACTTTTTTATTATTAATTTTAAAAAAATTAAAAAATATTACTATAACACATTTTTTTTATTTTAAGAAATTTCCAACACATTTCTTTTCAACGATTAATCTTGTTAATCATTTGCTAGATTTAATTTCAATATGTATTAAATTAAAATAAAATCTTAGTATGTTTACCCCCTTTTATTGTAAGTTTATTATTAATACTCGTTTCATTGTAGCATACTAATATTATTTTCATTAAAATTAAATTAGAATTTTATATGAAGAACATATGATAAATGCCAAGATTATAATCACAATACTGAGTGATATATTACTATTCTATTTAGCAAAATATTAATGAATCTTAGATTAAAAACGGGGTTTTAATATTATAGAGATTATATTTGTATATTAATTCATTAATTTTATTCCGAATTCTGACATTTTAATAAATATTCATTTCTTATTTGCCTTACCTATTTCATCCATATTAAAGATCCATTTGCAGTTAGTCTTATAGCATTCAAAATATTTTAAGTTTATTATTAAATTTTAAAAGGAGAGTAATTTATTTTGAAGGGTAATCGGTGGTTTTTCTTCGGTTTATATTTTCTAAATTTCCCTTTGGTACTTTTTCTACGAAAGAAAATTTATTTATAATTATATTTTATCTTTATTTTTATTTTCCTTTATTCTTTATTTTACTATTGGCACACATGTAGACAGAAAAAACAATTTTAAAAATTTCACAAGAAGATAAATTTGGAAGAATAATAATAATCGGAAATATTGAAGACAAAATAATTTTGGGAAAACAACAATTTTATTTCGTTTCTCTTTTTATATCTACTACAAAATAAATATAAATTGATTAATAATAATTAATATATAAACATATAACATAAACAATTTTTATAATTAATCCTTTTTATTTCTTTTATAAATAAAAATAAATATATTAAAAAGTGTATTGCGCAAAATAATCAAAAAATATATTCATCATCAAAAATGAATGAATTCACAATTTAACAAAAAAAACGACCCACATAACAATTATCAAAAAATTTTTCTTCATTATCCTTATTAAAATTAGTAGCCCTTGCAAGGCTGGTTTCTTCAGGGCTCCTCAGTGATATAGAGGGATTTCTTTTAAGAAATAATGCAAATTATTCTTCACCAGCAGATTTGTTATTTTCTCAAGATTGTGATATTTTTATATTATATTTACATGAAAGTAGATAAGCTAATTTTCTGGCCTTTATTAAAATATATGAACAATTAACATTTATTGATAAATATACTTTTTTAGAGCAAAGCCCATTATACATATTTTCTGCTTTGATAAAATACTTTGAAAGTATTGTCTCTTGTTCAATATTAAAATGTCTTGTATTGGATAAAATAAAATTTTCTTTTCTTTTAATCTTGGGTTATATCCAGCGTCTACATGACAGGATTTTCCCTGGATGCAAACCCCCTTCAAAAACCTTTGCCTACCCCCCTAAAAATTATCATTATTTTTACCTATTTATTTATTGATACTCTTTTCAAAGAATTTATAAAGGTTAACTTAAATTAATCTATCTCTACTACCAACTATCGATATTTTGTGAATATAAAGAATTTATTTTTTAGATAATAAATTCAATTAAAACCTCCATTTTTACAATGAATTAATTATTATGGCATTATGAGCTTGCTAAAATATCTAAAAAAAAAGGATAGTTTATTTGGAAAACAATGTGTATGATTGTTTGCAATATATAGATTTGGTCGATAAATTGCATTATAATACAATAATAAAAGTATTAATTTTTACAGCAATAAATTTTGTCCTATTTCATCTCAAAATTTAATAGATAACCCCCCAAAAAAATTTATCCTACCCCCATTAGAGCAGCTTACCCCCTCAAAAAAATAGGATGCAAAATGTTCCTACCCCTCCCGCTCATGTAGACACTGGTTATATCTCTTAACTGTGGTATAACTAAGGTTTGTAATGCTCATAATATTGATTAATGATTTATTTTGGGGAAATATCATCATCAATTCTTTTTGAGAAATGTTTTGGGTTTGTAATTTCAAACCATATTTAAAAAAAATGGCAAAACCTAGACTCATAAAAATAGCCACTGTCACTACTTTGATTAAGATCAGATTTTGAAATATTCATAATATCATGTTCGGGTAAATTGATATCTATAAAATAAGATTTTTTCTTTTATAAATAATATGATTTATGGGTGGTAAAAATGTATATTAATCTTTATTTTTGAAAAATAGTAAAGGTTTAAAAAGTTACTTTTGCAGGTACGAATCATATAATGCATTATAAAAATATTTCAAGCTGTCCGATAGAAATAAAAATTATAGCCGCATTTGCATTATATAATTATATAGTTTTAGTAAAAAATTTAACCCTTAGAGTTTAATACTCTAGAAAATAAAGCCAATCACGCTATAATCCCGGGTTCATTGCATCCTTCTATACCTCCATAAGCTAATAACAATTACAACTGCCCCCCCCCCTTCCCAAAAAATTTAATTAAATACCCTCTGGTTTTTTCCAAAATTTTCTTGATCCACAATTATTTCGCAAGCTTTTTTTCCTCATTACAGTTAAAACAAGAAATGATAGGTCATGTTGGGATTTAAAAAATAATCGACCTTCTAACTACATCGGTTCAATTAAAGGGATGATTACTATTGTATGAAGATTCAATCATTAGCTTTTATCTTATCTTACCATAAAATATTTCTGTCAAACCTTAACCTTCCCCTTCTCCCAAGGCAATCAAACCATAATTAGCAAAATGAGAAACAAATTTAGCAAAAAAAGAAAATACAACATTATCCCCTCCAATTTTATTCAAATGTCTATAGCGTTTTCATACCTACTTACCTCCCCCAAATTCCACTCCCCCACCTCCCATAATAGAAGTCACTGGATAAATGGTGTCGTGAACCTTTACAATGTCAAGGGCTCAACTTTAAAAAAAACGGATATTTTTTTAGAAATTACCTTTTTTTAAGAAATATTTTAAAAATTACCTTGTTTTACAAAATATTTTCAGAAACCATTTAAAGTATCTTTTTAAATTTGATATGGCTCTTCAAATTTTTCAGAGTCCTCGAGCCTCTATGCTTCCCCCATAGTAATTCATACGCTTGTTATATACATTTACATTTAATATTTTATAACTCTAATTAATTTATACTTATGTTTTAGTTATTTTAGTTAATCTATTTCTAATAAATTTCTGATAATCAAAAATAATATCCAGAATAATTCAAGACATTTTTTTAATACCCCCCTCCCAGTTTTCTGATATAAATCACCTATAATACATATCTGGGTTTAAATCTAGCAAGAACCAGGTTTTTTGGGGGCTCTGTGTTACGGGGTATGATATATAAAATATCTGAGGTGGCCATATGATACCGATAATATATTAAAATAAAAGTGGGTCTTATTGTAGTTCAATAAAATTTAGTCGTTGTTTAGCAAATTTCTATATGATAACCAAATATATATAATTACCCATAATTCAGCTAAAGGATAGAGAATATTAATTAATATTTAGTGGGAAGATATGAGTGCCTTTTCAAAATAATATTATTAATAAATTTGTTTTTAGCGTTCAGTGAATAAGCTTAGGGTAAGAAAAGTAGAAATTAACTAAATGTTTTTCTAAGCGGTTTCTGTTTAGGCCTGATGTGATCAGATTAGGAAAAATACTATATTTTATTAAGACACATACTCTGTGGTGTAAATAGGGTGAGGGTGGGAGTTGAACCCCCACCTAGTGCTGTTAAGGTCCGATTAGAGTTTTTAAAAACGGCCCAATTAAGATTTTAATCAAAATAATATTGTGCAAGCTTTGAGATGTTGCTCATAGATATCAGAAACGTTTGTGCCTTTATTTGCCAAATTTCGAAACACATGATATTATTTTGGCTAAAATCTTAATCCGGCAGTTTTAAAAAATCGTCTAAATTGGGCCACTAACAACACTAGCTACAACCTTTGAAAATATGATTTTTCATAAAACTATATGTATGAGGATAAACTTACCGACAAAATCACAGACATTACTCGAAGGCAACTTTTTTTTTTATATAAGGATAGAATTAGGACACTCTATAATATTTTAATAAAATATTGAAAAACCAATTTTAACTAGATAAATAATGATTTAAATAACGCACTAATATTTTCAGATAAGATATACATTTAGACGATTTTTATTTTTTGCTCCCCTAAAATTATAAATAGTGAGAGAAAAAAACAAATACATTAACAAATATATTAATAAATATTATGAAAAACACTTATATACAGAGTCATTAGATATTATAACTTGGCATCACTCGTACCTATTCTGGATTAAATTAAGATTAAATAATTATATTTATTAATTATTTTTTTGTCATCATAGTTATCTAATATTTAAAAGATCTAGGTATCTTGCCGCAGCTCAGACATAGATAAATAAATATACAACTAAGTTACATCACTATATAATTATTATATATAAATCATGATAACAATTAAATGATCTTGTGTTAAACAAATTAATTTATACCAAAAATTAATAGTTTAATCATATCAGCAAGTTACTAAATTGGAGGAAAATTTACAAATAGCCATGAAATTCTATCAATTTGAAAAATGTAACGAAGAGCTCTATAACTGTTACATTTTTTAGGTAATATATCAGTTGTTTTTCGTTATTTTAAAAAATTTAATTATATATAACACTGTTAAATGCAGTGCTTTGTGGAATTCTGCAAGAAAACCCGGAAATCATTCAAAACAGCTTAAGATGTTACTTAATAATGACATGCCCTACTAAATAAAATAATTTGTATCACCCCAACTTTATGCTGCTTTCAAAAAAATCTAAACTTGAAAGTCTTTGTTCAAACTAGATCTTCTAGTTTTTAAGGAAAAATAAATTGATTTTTTGGAAAATATACTTAGATTTTATCACTTGTTGCAAAAACATATACGTTATAAAAAAAAAGGAAAATTGTTATTATGGTGATTCAGTACAATATTAATTATAACCAGGAAAAAATTATTAACGCTTCAAACACCAGAACTATGTAATTGCAGAATTATTTATAATTTTATATTATATGTGTTAGTATTTATTCTATTATAATTTTTAATTTATTATAATATTCATTCATTTAATTATTTTTATATTTAATAGACTAGAAAAAAGTTATGACAAGATATTTAACATCGACTTACTGTAAGCTAGCCAATCATCTAGCCACAATTTCCCATCCATTCTATAAATTATGCTAAGAATTATCATCCTCTAATAAAAAAAAAGCTACAATACTATTTTAATGGCAACTGCAATATCCTTAGAGATAAGATCTCCTATGCAAAGCCCAGTTCCGAGATGCAACCAACTCTAAATAATTTTTTTATTTCAAAGTTGGAATTGAATTCTACAAGAATTTAAAATGATATCCAGATTCAAGTAATTATATATCTTTACTATATTAAAAGAAATTTTTATTTGTTATAAAACAAATTCACCATCCTCCACTCCCTTCGAATGCCGTTTTTTTGCTAATTTGATTAATAGAACAAATAGAAGAAAATCAAATAATATTCTTAGTGGAGTAGCAAAAATTTATCCATGGAGGGGAGGGGGCTGAAATTATTTTTGGGGAGAGGGCTTCGCCCATAAACTCTGTTGTCCGGGCTTCGACGGGCCCCTCCTACAAAAAATATTATATATTATTGATTTTTCCATGGTTATCTTTATATCACCTCTGTTAAAGTTGGCAAAACGTTTGGAGGTACCATTTTTAAAATATGCCAATGTTTTGTACTCTATTAATGTCTGACTTTAACCAGTAGAGTGGCCAGTATAAATGAAAAAATTATTATTAACAAAATTTTAGCCCTACGATTAAAAAGCAAATGAAACATTATTCTGAAAATTTTAATGTTTAGTGCTCAATTGTAAATTAATTTAATCCGTAAAAAATTGGCACTATGTTAGAAGGGAAAATATAAAAATAAACGAAATACTGGAGTACGGTATCATTTAGTGCCTATAATCAAAAAGAGACGCTGAGTTATAAAAAAAATAAAAACTACCTCGTCACGCTTTAAGCATGAAGTTAACCAAATTTTTAGAAAAATCTGAAACTTGTACCAAACCATTAATTAGTGCTTTATTAGAATATTTTATCGTTTGATTCTTTTTGGCATAGGATTTAAAGGCGAAATAAATTATTGGTAAAAAATAAAAAATTGTCAAAATTAGAATCATACCAGAGCAGAAAAAATAGAAGTTATAACTCTCTGGTTTGCATTAATATTTATTGCATTACTTATTTAACTTTGAATCAATTTCGCCAGCAACAAAAAAATATATCCGAATTCTAAAACCAATTACAAACTATGATATAATGTCTTAAACGTAAAGTTATCTAAAGATATGAGCACTCGGTCATTTATGTAAATAATTAGTGCGTATTTCATAATTTTTAGTGCTTCAACGTTAAGTAGATACTTTAAAGAAAAACAATGGCAAAAAAATAAATTGTTAAGATTGACATCATGTTATAAGGAAAATTATAGAAGTAATGAACAATATGTAGAGCATGATTGGAACTTATTAATTCATCTATCAATTTTTTTAAATAAATAAAACCAGTTATTAGCAAAATAATAACTATGGCACGCCTTTGGCTAAGTATTAATTAACGAATTAAAAATATCTAAATACATTAAAGTTTTTTCCCAATTCAAAACATTTTTAAACCCTATGATTCTATAATTAATATAGATGTTACTTATACTTTTCAATTTATTTAAAAGATATTTAACAATATAAATTATATTTTTAAATTTATAAATATCTAGTTTTTTTAATAATATTAACTATAATAATTAATTGATATTTAAAAAAACAAAATTTAAATAATAAAAAAGATGATATGGGGGGGGGGGGGTAAATTTTTAAAATCATAATATATTATTGTTATTATATTAACATCTATAAACTAATGTGTAATGACTTGTAGGAAAATAAATGATTAAATTTTTTAAATGTAATGTAGAGTTTTTGTAACTGTTACATATTCTGAATAACAGTTAGATAACCTGCTCATATGTTTAGAGTAACGGCCAATGATCATTGGTAACGGCCCAACCCTGATATTAAGTTCTTTATTTTATTTAAAAGTTTTTTTTAACACATTTAAGTATATATATATAATATAGATTTTTTTTATACAGCTTATACCTTTTATTGTAAATGTAAAGGTTTTTAAATCAAATAAAAATATTTATCAGCAAAAAAAATAAAATAAAAGTTTTATTATGATTGCAAATAATATAATATTTGATTCTTTATATTTATAAATAAAAAATATTCAAAAATTAAAGTAAGTATAAAATAAAAAATAAGAAAATATTAATTAAATAATAGAGGAAAAATAGGTTAAGTCTTAAATGAAAATTAAAGTTTCAAATTTATATGATTTAACAAATGGTTAAATTAATTAAAACAATATTAAACTATGATAATTTTTTGAATTAATTCAGCTACAAGTAATTGATGAATTAAAATTATATATCTTACTCTTTGATCTCAAATGGTTGTCATAATTTATGAGTAAAATCTTATGAGGTACTACAAAATTAGAAATTTATTTATTAAGTGTATGAAAATAGCAGTTAACAGTAGCTCGATTTTATAAATTAAGGAACAATAATGTCATTTAATCAATTTTCCACAATAAAATGGTGCTATGGCAACTATATGTATGTATTTAAATGCATTAATGTAGAAATCTAGTAGTATATACCAATCATTGATAAATTATTATAATTAAATAATTACATTTTTAAGCTCAACATAATGGTAGAATTAATATATAAGAGTGATATAGTAATCCATAAGTAATTTGCCACAAATTATCCTAGATTATTCGAATTTATTCGTAAAAATTTCTATTTGTAAATAGATCAAAAATGGCTATGTCCAATTTTATTTTCTTCCTACACATATGTTTGATCAAGATGAATCTATCCTCTAAACTTTTTTAGAATATTGATTTTGTCTTTCGTTAACATAATCATGATATGAGAATAAATTAACATAATACCAACATCTTCAGGTATATATGAAATCTATTAAGCCTACAGATGGCTTTTTATTAATTATATATTATCCAAATTCTTTGCAAATCTTTTTTATCATAAATGTTTTTAATTATAAATTTGAATTTAAAACAAAAAATTGTTGCTGATATATTTATATAATAGATTGAGATTCGATTTATTGAAAAACATTTAATGAATTTGTTTAAATTTTTATAAAAATCATTCACTGAATTTTAAAATATTTCTATTTATTCATAACAATATAAAATGTTATTTTTTAAATTTATGATGATATAAATTATGAAATATTAACATATGGTGCATAAATGATATAAACTATTCTCTCACTATATTGGGATTAAAGTGTAAGTTTTATAATAAATTAAATCAAGTAGCTTAATATTTATAGGTATAGTATATATATGGCCAAAATT
This sequence comes from Gordionus sp. m RMFG-2023, assembly GCF_954871325.1. Lineage (NCBI taxonomy): Eukaryota > Metazoa > Nematomorpha > Gordioida > Chordodea > Parachordodidae > Gordionus > Gordionus sp. m RMFG-2023. The sequence continues at coordinate 46,447,181 of NC_088775.1, read as the reverse complement.
AATTTTTATTTTATTTGGTAGTTTCTGAGTTATAACACTGATTTTTTGAGCTATTGATCTCCATTGACTTCACCTATTCATGCATACAACTTTTTCATCTGCTTTAGCATTAATATATTAAATATAAAAAACACCTATTTTAAACTTTATTAATTAAAAATTATATTAATATTTTAAACTTACATAAACATTCTACATCATCAATTTTATTTATAGATTTTAAAATATTTTACTCTAGCCTTTTAACATAATTTGTTAGTTTTTGACTTTTGACAAAAGCTGTAATAAAATTTTATAAGAATAAAATCATAAATTAGCATGTTTATAACATTAAAGCTACACATTTATTTAATTATTTTATATGGTGTATCTAAATTTTCATGCCAATTTTTTTAACTAAGTATGAAGTGTTAATTATCTAATGTCAATTAGTCAACAAAAAAGTTTATATTGTTGAAGATTGATAAAGGTATTTCATTATTCTTCCTCAAGTCAAATTTATTTTTTGAATAATAAAGTTAGCACTTGAAAGAAGAGGGGTAAAATAACGTGAGAGATGATGTGGTGGATTTGATCACCTCCCAACTTGAATCACATATATTTTAATATCGTAAACTTAGACTAAAATTTTGTACATACATTTTTACAACTTCCTACAATGTTTTTCTAAATTTTTCTTATGATAATAATTATACTGATTTATAATATTTATGCAATAACTCCATTTTTAGTCATTTCATCCGATTCCAAAAACAAAGCTGGTTATATCTTTTAATATTTTATAACAGCATTTTTGGGCATAAATTTATATATGTAAAATTTATAGTTGATAATTTAAAGATTATTTAAAGATATTGGAAATGAGCAATATTTATTAGTCACTAGTCTCAATAAATTTAAGAAATTTAATTTTTTTTTTAGATAGCTTAAAAAATTATCCCTCTCCAAGGTGAATTCCTGGCTATGTGCCTGTGATTGGTTTATTGCAGGTTTTACAAACATTGATATTACATGTTTATTGGCCATGATGATATCTATATAATGAAGCTCTGGAAATAGCTATGGGTACAACATAAAATAATACAGAAATATGTCCAATTAGTAGGAACTAACCAACAGTCATTTCAACCTTATGTAGAATGCGAAGGATTCTATTTTCTTCTTGGCTTCCCCTATCCAAATCAGCCACATGTTACAGCTGCAATAAAGTACATGATACATTTGCAACATAGTAGGACACATTTTAAAGTATGTCAAAATAAAAAATTATTATTAATTCACAATATCTATATATCTTAAGGCAATTAAATCAGATCCACATGATATTCAAAAATTCAATTTCAAAGAAAAATGGATAGATACTATAAATAGAAAAAATGATTTTTTATAATCTCCAAATTCTTTCAAAGATTTAATAAAAAAAATTAATCACATTCCTCTGAATTCCTGATTAATATAGTAGCCACCATTTCCATTAAAAGAAAAAATTATTGATTGCATTGTCCAATACCAAGTTTAGGACGAGACATTATTATACAAAATCCAAAATTATTAAAACTTCATTGACAAAATCAATGAATTATATATGTGCAATTAGTCAAAAGAATTCCATTATGATTTGTTAATATGCTTGGTAAAAAATTTTTTAAAATTTAATTATGATTAAAAAACAAAGCACCAGAAATAATTATATTCTAGGGTCAAACCAATTCCATATGCATATAAAAAAGGAATATAAAAAGCGGTAGATCCTTTAATACAACTGGGAATTATTTGGAAAGTACGATATATCAATATCACATCATGAGTCTTACTAATAACAAAGAAGTATTAACCAAATTTGCTGTGATTTTCGACACACTATCAACGAATATCTGATCAATAATTAGTAGTGTTGTAAACGAACGCGTTCGTGAACGAAGTTCTTTTTTTTGAAAAAAATGATGAACGGCGTTCCTTATATTTTTGACGAACTTTGAACGTGAACGCGTTCCTTTTTTATGACGAACACGTTCGAATTTAACGTTCATTCAATTTTAAAAATATTTTTATTTATATGAAAAATTTAATATTTCCGAATTTTTTTAAAAAATGTATTTATATTTTTTAATCGGCTGTGTATTTCCTTTTCACATTTCAATTTTTTTAACACATAATTTATTAATTTGAATATTATTGTTTATATTTTAATTTAATAGATTAGCATAAGCATGGATATTACTATTTAATCCTCATCATCTGATTCTGAAAATCCAAAATCAGATGAATTATCATTACTATGGCCAAATATGATAAATGTTTTACATTAACATCCTATATTGAAGGAACTAATCCAATGCTTACCAAGTGTAAAATGTGGCCAAAAAGTATTATATTGTTAAAATCTTCAGGTTCCAATTTAAAACGACATTTGATTTTAATATTAATTATTTGATTTTATATGATATAACTAAGTTAAATCATTAAATTAAAAAAAATAATGCATTTGGGATATTTGACCCCAACAATAGCGATAGTTATTTTAAAATTAAAAAAATTAGTGGCCTCAAATATGGTCAACCATTGATAGACGCCGTATTAAATGGGATTAATAAAAAGTATTAAACCTATCACTCTCAATTATTACTTATATTTTATGTTTTCAAAGATTTGAGCATATATATAAGGATCAATATGTTCTTTCTGCAATTATACATCCAGCATTCAAACTTCAATGGCCATGGATAAAACTTCCACAGAACGAACCTATTAAAAAAAACTTATATCGTTATTGAAAAAAATGCTTTGAAAACCCTAGAGAACTGTTAATTTCGAGATATCCATTTTTTTTTGTCCAGTAGATAATGGATTGGAGGAGGATAACTTATATCAATTTTTTGCAAATAACAAAACAATATGTTTTTAATTAATCGTTAAAAGAGCTGTTTATTAAGTATAATACCGCAATCCCCTCATCTGCCCCTGTAGAGCGTGTTTTTAGGCTAATGCCGTATTAACTGCCAAATGTTCCTGTCTATCAGATAAATATTTTGAAACAATTGTTATTAAAATTTAATAAAAAAAATTTTTTATAATATATTATCAAAATAAAACTATATTATTTTTTAACATGGCAAAATATATTGTATTGAAAAATATAAGTTTATTTATATTAAATTAAATTTTAAAAAAATTTATCATATAATTTTGAACTGTTTTATGAACGTGAACGCGTTCTTTTTTTTTGAACATGAACTTGAACGTGAACGCGTTCGATTTTTGTCAATGAACGTTGAACGCGAACGCGTTCGATTTTTTTAGAAATGTTTACAGCACTAATAATTACCCATTTCCTACAATTTAAACACATTTTTGACACAAACTAAATTCTCCATAACGGATTTGAAAAAGACGTATCTATAGCTCGAATTTCAAAAAAAATAGCTCTGATTAAATACATCATTTTGTCTTTTCAAATATAATAGATTACTTGGATTCTCACCTATCATATTTCAAAAGGCTCTCGATTCAAGCAACATACCCGTCACATGTGCTTTGATATTGTTGGAAGAAAAAATTCTACTTAGTATGGTGTAAACCTACGTAGGGAAATTTGAAATTAAACTACGAGCAATGTGTATAAAATTAACCACTAGCAAACATATAACCTCTATAATGAAAGTTGTATATATTTATTAAACTGCTTACATATTATCCCTTCATTACAGATTTTGCAACAAAAGCATGTTTATATATAATCTATTATAATAGAATAAACAATGGGTATGGTCAGAAGATGATAGCGTTTTTAATGAGTTAAAAATACATAAATGAGCCCCTCTACTAACGTTATATCTATCAAAATCCTCAATTTTCGCTCAGAATAGAATCAAATCAACTAACAATGAAGTTTGCACAAATTTTTTTGCTCATTTTGAATGTCCATGTTACATGGTTATGGATAAGGGGCCGCAAGTTGAATTCTTAAATCGATGTAAAAGATAGAACATAACCAAGAACGTGGATGGTAATCTACGTTCTAATGGAGAGGTGAAGAGATTAGTGCATTACGTTTAAAAATTATATTAAAAAGAATTTAAGCAGAAGAATTTTTTCAAACAGTTAAGATTCCATTTTCTTTATTGTAAAACAAGAGCCTTTAAGCCCATTTGCTAAACTAAGTCATGAAGGGTTTAAAGATATTTAATTAATGATCAGTCTGGTTAAAATATTTTAAAGCCAAAGATATCAATCCAGTTAGCTGCCAGGAATACCAGACCAATTGAGTATAACTACATACGTAGTGCGATCTCTCAAAGGGATATAAAAACGGATTTAAATTACTTAAGAAATCGCTTTACAATGAGTAATAAAAATATAAGAAAAAGTATGCCTAGCTTCCACGAGAAAATCTTATGCCTCCAGCTGATGTTTCAAGTTCTAATCATCGCGCCGAACTTGGAAAAGCTTCTTTAACCTTACCTTACTGGTTTAAACAAATAAAGGAACGATAAAATTAGTTCTTTCCTTGATATAACAGTTTTTTTTGCCCATAATTTAGAGCTAGTTGTTTTTTACATGGAAAATTTATGACATTGGTTCAAAGAATAGATGGTAAATAATAATAAGTATCGGATCGAATCGGTGAAAAATTTATACAAACATTACATATACTAATCTAATATATATTTTTTCTAGTACCGGTCCTTAGATCCCTTCAAGTTGGTGAAGCCCGGGCTTTGAAAATTTTTTAAATCGGGTTGGGCTCGGACTTGAATATAAACAAATAATATTGAAAGTAATTTTTTCCTCCTCTTCCTTTATCAAGATAAAATAATAATTAGAAATTCTCTAAAGACCAAGCAATTAGTGTTTTTTTTACTTCATAAATGCATCTTATTCATATTTTTATATCTTTAAAAATGTCGGGCCTTACTCGGACCTCAAAATAAATAAAAATTTCAGGCCGGGTAAAAAAATTTGAATTTGCAGGACTGTATTCATGGACCGGTTATTAGCTCAGAAGTCTTATGGTACATCTCTTTTATATTATATATATATTATGGCTGATTCCCCATTATATCCCCTTATTCATTTAGATAGATATAGCCAAAGGGGAGTTGTTTCCTCCTTGGGAAATTTCAAATGTGAAAGTTTTAGTAAATATCTTTTTAAGCTAATAAAAATTAAACTTCCACTCTATCCCCCATGATGAATACAATATGCCATGAATAAATTTTAAAAAATGTATAATTATTAATGAAACTCATAAGAAAAACAGCATTTTAATATTTCAAAAAGTGTAAAATCAAAATTATTTAAAAAAACATGTAACTCAGCCATAGATAAAGGAGCTGGTTTTAAGTCCTGCGCTAGAAGAAAATCCACCTTAAAGCCACCCTTTAAGAAAATGCTGATTACACCACCCATGTTCTGGTTGTTTAATATCCTTCATATATAATGCATCTATATTTTTTGGCCCAAACTCACGCTCTGAACTTAAAAAAAAGCTTAGAGAATGAATCTCAAACTTAAAATATTTAATGTTATGTATTTAAATTCAATATTTAACAATAAATGATAGTTTAATGATATTCTTCTATTTTATTCTATTGCATTATAAAGATTATAACTTGAAATAAAAAAAATGAAACGATATTTCATCTTTTTAAAATATCAGTTATCGGCTAATATTATAAAATTTTCAAATCCTATGAAATGGCGTCTTAATTTAAATTTATTTTAAATTTGATAATATATTTCAGAGTTGTTAACGCTCCTTTTTAAAAGTAGCTAGCTCCCGCTCCTACCTTCTCAAAAGGAGCTAGCCCCCGCTGCTAAATTTTTAAAAGGAGCTAGCTCCCGCTCCAAGTAATGGAGTGCCACTCCATACCGGCTCCTTTGATTTTCATTTTTTTAGAAAGTACACGAAATTAAATCATATTTTTTTATCAAAAAAATTTTATTTACATTAAATAATATATCAATATATTTATAATTTTTTATTAGCTTTTAAAAGTAATAAATTTTCTAAATTTGAATCTAACAAACATCCACGCTTCTCCTCTAAAACCTTTTTAACAATAAATAAACAGGCGCTCAACAGGAGTACTCTTTTTTAATTCAGAAAATTTATCAAAAATAGTAATTTTGATATCAATATTTAAAAAATATTTGTCCAATATATTATCTTCCTGATAATCAATTTCATGGAATCCAAAAATATCTTCCAAATCATTGCAGGGTTCCCGTGAACTAGTAGCGCCTTTTGCATCAGAAATTTGTTTTCTTGAAAAATTAATTAATTTGTATTTTAGTTTCATATTTTGTGCATTTTTTATCCATTGCCATTTAATTTGAATACAGGATGGATAATAGCCGCAATAATATTTTCATCATACATTTGAAAATCTGCAATAAATTTATTATTTTTTATTTCGATCTTCTTCTATAATGTCTGGATCTATTATATCAAAAACTATTGGATATTAAAATGATGTACAAGATTTTCCAAGAAATTTCTAATATAAAAAGAAAGAAAAACTTGATGTTTAATATTTTAACTGATTATATGAAAAACCAATATAAAACTCGGCTCAACATTTAATATTGCATAAATTTTAATAAAATAAAATAAAATTTCATTTTTATTGAATATTAATTAACAAATAAATAGATTTATTAATATTTAAAAAATAATTTAATTTATACATTAAATTTAAAAGAGTGGTGGAGCGGCACTCCTCCACTCCAGCCCTAAAAGGAGCTAGTTCCCGCTCCTGGTTTTTTAAAGGAAGGACGCTCCAAGTGTCTTTGAAAAAGTATAGCGGCGCTCCAGGAGCGCCTCTCCTTACAGCTCTGATATATTTGTATTATGTAAATAGACTAATGCTATTATATAAATAAGTGATTTATCAATAAAAATATTTTATATACATTTAGTTTATGAATATAAACTTTAACTGATCATTATATTATATTTAAATGACTTATGTTATGGCATAGTTAAATTATAGATGCTATACTAATAAAAAGTATATCAGATGATTAGATGTGTTTAGTGAAGAGATGCAAATTAGCTTATTGAGCCGGTTTTTAAAAACTGCTAACTCAATATTTTAGGCAAAAAAATATTGCCTAAACCTTGAGATTTCGCTTAGATGTCCAAACCTTTGTGCCACCTATGAGCAAAATCTTTAGGCTTGCCTAATATTTTTTAGATAAAATAGTGAGTTGGCCTTTTTGAAAATCGACTCAAATGGAACGATTTTGCAGCACTAAATTTAATCATTAAAAATTAAAACGATTAGTATTTACAGAATACAAAAATCAGATATGATATCGGATCGGTAATAGGTTGATATCAATTTAATATTAGATCGGCCTCTAAAAAGTGATATCGGTACACTCTCACAAATAATGAAACTATTTTAATAAAAAATTGTCTGCTATAAAATCGGAGAAAAACATCCTTAAACTACTTTCCTCATCCTTATTTTTTAAATTGATTTTATTATTTATATATTCGATTAGGTGAAAAAGGAAGAATAGGAAGGAAATATAACATAAATATTTTTCGGGCCACGGACCGGGCTCATTTTACAAATAATGCTGCTTCCGGTCAAGCTGAGGGGTCGGCCCCGCATGACTAAATTGATAATTTTTTATTGATGTCTTTGTTAATTATATTATCTTTTAAATTACATACTTTCACCCGTCTTGTAAATGTATAATATACTATTTTTCAAATCATTTAAATGTTTTTAGATTAGCAGTTTATAGGCTCAGGTATGCCTATCACCATTTCCACGTTCGAAAAAAAAACTTTGCATCGCCATTATAACATGATAACTCTCTTCGTAAAATGTTAATAATTATTTTATTGCGATTGTCCGAACGATTCTTTTCAATACCCTTCCATAACCACGTTTGCTAATTGGCACTCCTCGTATTTTGTCACCCGACTCCACCGCGAAAATAAATTATTTTGATGATGTGATTTTTATTACAGCTATATTTATTCTAATGGAAAAGACTTCATCGGCTTATAGACCTGATATTCTAAAACAAGTATAATTTATTTTTAGAAATTTAGTTGACATATCACCTGTAACTAAAATCATCCACACCTCACCCACAAAATTTATTATTTATTAATAACTACCATAAAATCCCAAATTAAAATTTAAACGAAATTATTTTGATTAAAATTTTCACCTCTTGTTTGCATATTCTATTCTTTTTGAAAATACTACAATTTATTATAAATAAGCTACCTAATTATGTTAGTGAGAGAGCTATTGTTTTTGAATAAATTATAGTTATTTTGATCATAGATTCTTTTATCTAAAATTATTTGCTAATACCTCATTAAAAAATTCATTGTTGCATTATTATTCTTTCAACGGGCTTCCCCCCTTTCCTACTATTTTACAATATTGATTATATTATAATAATTTTTTTTTAAATTTAAATGAAACCATTATTCTTATTAGTGATCTGCATCGGGCCTAATTTTTCCAGCCCGGTCCGACCCGAAATTTTTTTAAAAAAGTTTTGCCGGCCCGGCCCGAACCCAAAATTTTTTAAAAAATGTTTTGCCGGCCCGGTCCGAACCCGAAATTTTTTTTAAAAAAATTTACCGGCCCAGTCCGGCCCGAATTTATTTAAATAATTTTTATAATTACTCATTCCAATAAATAAAATCAAATATTTTTATTTTACATAAAAAATACAATATAAAATTGAGAAATTTAGATATATTTAAAAAAAATTCCAAGGTCAGACCCGACCCGGCCCAAATTTTTTTAAAAAATATTAGGCCCGGCCCGAACCCGATTATTTTCGGGCCGGGTACGGGTCGGGCCTAACTTTGCAGATCTCTAATTTTTATTCATACCTTCTGACATCTTATGTGTTAAAAAAATTTAATTTTTAAATAATATCCTCTTTAGGAACATATAAATTAAAAGAACATAAAGTTTAAAGGACACCTTTTCCCCCAATTTTATTTATTAATTAATATCATATATTTTTTAAAAACTAATTCTATATGCTTCAAACAAAAAATTTTTCTAGAGAGAAGGTAATAGAAAATCCTCCGTAATATTCTATTGTCAGTCAGGCAGGCATGAATATCTTGCTACTGTTTGTGAAATTAAATTTATTATAAAATCATCAAAAAATTACTGTTAGTTCTTTTTAATTATCAGATTAGATATTTCCCATAAAATAATAATTCTTAAATAAATAGCTGTTTTACCCGAATGATGGGCATTAAAACCCACTTTTAATTAAATTTATTAAAGATAAATAAATATATCATGTAATTTATTTAAAACGTCTGTAATCATATCATAGGTGAATTTATTTCGAAGCTTAATGAATCGAATCAATTATTTCAACATAGTATCTTTAAAAATATCACAAAAATTGCATCCTTTTTTTTTAGGTTAATGATGCTTGGTACCTTAAGGTACCATCTATCAAATTTGAATTTTGTTCATTTTTCATTTGGATAGGCACTACCAAATATATTTATAATATATATTTGAAAAATCGTGATTTTTGGAAAGCCTCTATGGCCTAGTAGGCAAGAGCTTGGCTTACTTATCCTATGCTCCCGGGTTCGAATCCCGGGAATGATCATGTTTTTTTTCTTATTCTAACTTGGTGGTTCCATCCTTGGGGGGATGATATATAGAAGGCCGGACTCGACCACGTGATTCCGTATTAATATATTAAATAATAAGGGTCTTATTACATTTTAATATATTTTGGTCGGTATTTAGCAAATTAGATTGGTATTTAAAATATTTCCATACATTCACTTGGTAGTAAGCATCATTAACCTTTTTTTTACATAGTCTAATTCAATTATTTTCAATTTGTAATAAACATGCAATAAAAAAAATTATAAGACAAACAAAAACTAAAAGTTTTTATTTACCTGTCATATTTTACATTTCATTTCATTTCATTGATAATTTATTATTTATACTATTAATAATGGTAATGTTGATAGATCATTAAACCCGATCCTTTCAATTTTAATAAATATTTTTAATAGTAATATAATAACATAATACATTAAATCCAAAATTTTGGGCTCCTAGTATTAATATGTTCTAAGAATAGTTGGGTAATGGTTATATGTCTACTAATTTGGCTCAATATAAAGGCCCATGACCGAGAAAATTCGTAAATATTAAGGCGTTTTAATCCAAAATGTTTTCGGTCCTGAGATATCACGGGTCAAAAACTTCATAAATAACGTTGTTTTTTAAAATCTGATTTAAAAAAAAATGAGATAAGCTAAAATAATATAGCTAAAAATAAAAACTAATAGTCATTTTATATAGCTCTGCCTACCCATTTAAATTTCCATTTCCTATATAAATTTTGACATGTATCGAGGGATTTTTAGTTATAGAAATTTCTTTTTAAATGTGAATATTTTCTTAAAATTAGATGATCTCCTAAAAGAGAATGGTTTTTTGTATAATTATGTGTCATTTTTTCTATACGCCATGAGATTTAGCAGAATTAATGCCCTGAAATAGTATTATTTCTTTTTAATACTAGCAAAACAATCCTTTTTTTCTTATAAATTTTTAAAATAAGTTATAAAAAATTAAATTGAAAATAGTTTTATTATTTACCATTTATTTTATGTTATAAGTTTTTTAATAATATTTTTTTAGAAAAGTACCGCCATCTATTGCTAAGAAAAATATTCGTAAATGCTGAAAAAAAATTTGATTGTTTTAATTTAAAACATTATATATTTATAGATAAGATACAACCAACTGTATAGATTTTTAATTATTTTTTATAACACTCAAATTTCCTTGTCAACATTTGTACAAGGAATAAAATATCCATTACATCTTAATGTTATCTAAAAGGGTTTCGATAGGGCTGTAAAATGACACCATAGCATTATTCGTCTTTTATCTCCATTAAAGATTTTTTTATACATTCCGAAAAATGTTAACTTTCGCATTTTTGACCTCTGACAATATACCCATTGATGCTGGAAAGTAGAAACCTATTTTGAATTTAATATTTCTTTGTCAAAATTAATAGGGCACGGTTAAAAACAACACAATTTTTTTTATTTAAATATAGATTAACTAGCCTATTTCTGTGTTTTAGTGAAATTAGGGGGCACTTAAATATTTTTATACGGCCAATAAAAAAATTTAACCTGATATTCCCTCAAGTTTAGTTTTGAACCCTAGACTTGCCGCACCTTGGCAGTTTTTTAACTAAGAGCCACTCTTCTCGTTTATAAAATAATGATTGTATATGTCCTATTGGGATATGAAAATCATTGGGATTAGGTATCTCTCAATTTTAAATTATTCAGTAAGCGCGATTTTTATATCTAAAATATCCTATTTAACCGGAAACATTTTCCAACATGTAGAGAGTATCCGGATTATTTCATTAAATAGATCAATAAAGTCACATCTGACCCATTAAAAATTGTTAAAATTTCTCGAATTATTTAGATAGGTAAAGAAAGCCGTTTATTTTAACACTTTATCACAACTGGTTCCTGAGATACAGAGCCTCAAAGTAAAAAATGACAAATTTTGCATCTGTTAAATTTTTAAATTGCTTATATCAAAAACTTTTTAAGGCATGAATTCTATTAAAATGAAATATTGAAAGACAACATATCATTTAGGCAGACTTTACTGATATCTGTGGGGCAAGTTACCATTCAACCTTTTGTAATTTATCACAAGACACCTAATAATTTAAATCATTTAAGTTACTTAATAATATCAGAATTTATCATTCATAATACAATTGCCGTTCATTTATTCCAAAAATATTTAGTTCATAGAAAAATTTCAAAGCCGCCTAAAAAAATTCTTATACTTTGAGATGGAGCAGAATCACCATATAAGAATCACAAAATTTAATCAATCTTTGCCACCATGAAGATGATTTCTGAATGAAAGCTGAGGCATTGGTATGTCTCATTGCAAATCGGCTTGTAACAGAGTCGGAGATACAATCAAACTTTTAGTGGCCTGGGCTAGTTTACAAAGGTCTGTTTCAGGATAAATAACTTCCTAAAGAGTTTTTTACCTTAAAGAAAATATTAAAGGTTTATTAATTTATATTATAAATATGCTGGAAAACTCAAATATTTCTAGAAGAAAGATTCAATAAAGCGCGTATCATACCAGGAACACAAAATTCATACTTTTATTTAATTTCTCAAGATAAAATTGAAGTTTAATTTTATTCAATTTCAATATAACGAAAATATTAAATATAACACTTCACTCGAATATTAAGGCGAATTTAATATATGAAAAAAATTAATGTATATAGATAGCATATATCTATGATAATGCCTGTTTTCGAAAAAAAATTCGAAAAAGAGGTCTTATTAGGTTTTTTGCATTCTCTAAAACCCTAAGATTCTTATACTTATTCCTCCTCGATTGAAATTGGTATACGTAAGGCACAAATTTTAGATGTGACCCATCCTTCAACTGCTACCGGACTAACATTGTTATATAAAGATGAAACAAATAAAATTATTCATCTTTTTAATTTATTTGCTTAAATATATATATATAATTATTTATACCTAACTATATTTTGTTTCAATATATATCTTAAATTATGGAATGAATTTGATTAGCTATCTACATTTCTGTACCATTTATAAAAATGAATAATAGAAAATTATACAAAACATTTATTATTGAAATTTGATACATTATTAAGATGTTTAGGGTATTTGCCCCTACTGCCCCTCAATTTAATTGGTACTTGTAATAGAAATTCTAAATATTATTTAGTATAAAAAGTATAAATATTCGGAAATTAGTAAGTTAGCAAAAACATTTTAACCATAATCCGTTTTATAGCCCCATCTATTTTATGCAAATAAAAATTTCAATTTTTGATAAAAAAATTAATATTTTGGAAGAGCCGATACCGTAGCCAAGATTATCACATCGTATATTTATAAAAGGTATTTAAATAAAGGGCAAATTTATTTTTAAAAACCAATTCTCCTTATAGATTAAAAACACGAGTAAAGCTTTCGATAGATCTTTACAAATTGTTTTTGAGATAATTTTAAAAATTTTACAGATTCAAAAGTCTATTTTTCTCACCTTTGAGGCCCTGTATCTCGGGAACCAAGTGTGCTAGCGAGTTAAATAAACGGCTTTCTCATTTTTTACATTATTTTTCTCACCTTTGAGGCCCTGTATCTCGGGAACCAAGTGTGCTAGCGAGTTAAATAAACGGCTTTCTCATTTTTTACATATCTAAATAATTCCAGAAATTTTAACAATTTTTAAAAGGGCCGGTCTAATCCTAATAAATTTGACATGGAATTGCCTACCCATATTGTGGAATTCAAACAATTTTGCCTAGAAATGTTGAAATAATTTAATTTATATAAATTTTTCATATAAATTTAAAAAATACACTTAAGTTAATAATAAAAATTGTTTGCCATTTTTAGTAGGTATTCTTCACATACTTTAATTCGGACAAAACATAGTTTCAAATTTAAAAATAGCCCTTAATTACCCAGAACCAAAAATAATGCCGGTTTTACATTTTGTCTTTTTTACCAATCTTTTCATACAAAGTTTTATATTTAGTTATATATTTTTTTTTAATTTTTAATTTTTATTTCTTATTAAAATGATAAAACACTGAAATATTAAAACAGTATATAAAAATATATAAAATTACTAAATAAAAATAAATATATATATATTATAAGTATCGAAGAATCTAAAAAGAGCTTAATTTAATAATGAATATGTACCTAAAAAACAAGTATAATTGTGTTTAAAAATTTCTAGTTGAAGTTTTTGTTTAAGAAATATGGATTGGCGATTTTCTTTTGTTATATTAAAAAATTTTCACGATCAAATTTTTAAAAAAAATATGTAGACTGGGAAAAATTGCTATTAGTTGAGATGACTATTGGCTGAAATATAAAGTTATTTAATTTTGAATATTTATTAATTTTTTTATTTTCCCCGCAAGTAAGAGGGTTTGAATTAATTGATGAAGGGAAGGAGGAGACACAGGTTGCTTCTCAATTAAGGGATTTTTCGTTGGATCAGGGGGTACAGGTTAAACCGTCGGTGAGGCCGTCCTGTGATGAAAGGTTGGTTGGTTCGAGGATGCTGGGTATTTTAGCCTTATTAAAAGCGCTATGGATGATTTTATTAATTGCTTTATGCCGGAGATGGCGACTTTGGCTGCGGGTGCAGTTTAGGCCGTGTCGGGCTTTAGGTTGAACGGGAGTTGCATTGGTGGCAAGTGTCTGGTTCTGTAAGCGAGCATCCAAATCTAAATCCTATAGCAACTCTCAGTTGGTCATTGGTTAAGCTATTATCTAAGGTTTGGCTTGGAAGTGCTTCGAGCCATTCATACCCGCCATATTTATCGTTGGATCGTAATAGTTGTATGTCGTTTTGTAGTTTCTTTATTAGGGGTTCGATAATAGATTTGTAGAAATTTCGGTTGGAAATGTTAAAACGTCTGGGGTAAGTTGATTCTATCGTTCGATTGCTGCTGTTAGATGATCCTCATTGGGAGTTATGAATGATTAGATCCCTGAATTGATGGATAGGCGATTTGAGATTAATAAAGATAGGGATAATGGTTCTAAGGGAATCAGGTCGATACCAGCTAGTTTAGCAGGTAATTGGCAAGGTGCCAATTAAAGTCCGATAATAAAAGGTTGAGGATCCTTTCTATAAAGGTTTTTAAGCGGATATTATGTTGATTGAAAAATTTTGAGGCTGAAAGAGGAGGATTAGTGGAAATGATGCGAGATTTTAGGTAAATATAAACACTGCGATGGAATATGGTTGATGAACTTTTCAAGGGTTTGCATTTCAGAAAAAGTTTTATCGATAATTTTTCCTGATATATTATTATTAAGTAATGGGGGGCCCAAGAGTTGGATATAATCTTTTTCGATGATAGAGTAGTTTTTAAATAAATCAAAGGGTATCACGGGGTTGAGGGAGCATATTTCTGTTTTGGTTTTGTTTAATTGTAAACCGATTTTAGTGCATTCTGTTTCGAGGTGGCTAAGAGCTTTGCTTATCTGATGTGAATTACAGCAAAATGTGCCATCATCTAGTACCATAGGTTTAGGTCTTCATCATTAAGCAGAAAAGAATAGGGCCGAGGGGGTCGTCCTGTTGTACTCACTCTTAGGAATATATAACGCTACCAGTAAAAATGAGGGGAGTGCTATTGTTATAGCAGATGTCTACGAAGCACGAGTATTGAAAAATTATCGTAAAAAGATTCGAGTGCCGAGGAACGTGAAATTGTATTGAAGGCATTCTTAAAATCGATTTTACATAAAACAGAGTTTATCGATGGATGTTGAAGGTAGATTCTAGGCAGTGAGAGGCTATATCTACTCCTCCTTTAGTCCTGCATCCTAATTCATATTTGCCAAGCAGAGACTGAGTATCGGATTATATTTTTTTTGAAAAAATTTTAGCTATCAGGCGTCTGAAAAGTGAACCGATTGCTATTGGGCGGATGCCTCAATTAGGTTTTTCGAAAGCAATCAAGTTAGCACTAAATATAATTTGATAAGCTAATGTGGGAATATCTTTAGTATAGTTATATTATTAAGGTAAGTGAATTAAAAAAATTATTGGAATTATATGATTTTAGAAATGTTTGGAAGTAAGATGGTCTATAACCATCCAGGCTTGCTGCTGAAAATTTAATAAATTCTCTTATATTTTCGCAAATATCTTGGTTTATGATTATGAAAGAGGGATATTGAGCGGTGGGTTTGGTAAGCTAGTGTAAGAGGAATGTGGATGAAGTGATTTTAGGTTGTCAAGGGTCTCGTCGTTAAATGGGGCAAGTTTTGTTTTTGAAGAGATTAATTTTTGTGCACTGCATATGTCGCCTTCATTTATTTTTTTGGATATTTTGTTGCAGGTATTACTGAAACTTTCATTAGAATTATTGGGATTTTTAATGTATTTTAATTGTATTAAATTTTCCAAATTGAGTCTGTCTTTTATTAGGTTAGGTAATGAGATAGATTTGTTATCTTTTGGGATTGAGAGGCATTTGAAAGGGAATGTGAAGGGATTATGATTTAAATTTGACAAATCTTTGTTAATATTATCAAATAATTTAATAAGGTGGTCAGTGATCTGGTAATTAACACTAGATGAGATGTGTTTTATTGTTGGTATTTTTTTTATAAAGATAAATTCTCCTAGTGATTCATTATTTACGTGTATATTTGGTATTAATTGGGGGTTCTATTGGTTTTGTGCAAAGTATATTAGAACCTGAGCAGGGAGGGCTTTTGAGGGCCATGTTTGTATAGAAGATCATCTTTTTTTATATTAATAAGTTTGTGACAGGATGGGCAGATTCCTTTCATACTTATGATGAGAAGGTGGTTTAATACCTTAGAAGTTTGTTAATTTGAGTCTTAGACAAAAAACATTGGTGTTGTGTTATTTGCTAATATGTTGGTATTTAAGGGTTTTGTTATAGATGGGATCAGAATAATTAATTATATATAGTGCATGTAAATGTTGTTTTTTTCAAAGATGATGTGTTGTTAGTAGTTTCTATTGAGAGTGAGCTTGTTATAAACTCTGAAGTTATAGATGCAGGTGGTATAGGAAAAATTATTTTTCAATCCTTAGATATTATATTTAAGATGTTAGTTTAAATTGTATAAATATCCTTTACACAAACATTGTCTAAATGGTCTGGCTAATAATTATTGATTATAGATAAATTTAGGATCACCAAATCTGTTCTGAATTGTTTGGCATATTTTGATAATTGGTTGAACTCTATTTTTATTAACATCTCTTAAATCAAATTTTTAATTGCTAAAGAATTGTTATTATTATTTGATTAAAAAATGGGAGAATTAATAGGTTGAATTGAATTTATAAAGTTATCATTATTGTGTGATAGGTAAAATATTGAACTTGATGATTTTGGGTATGAATTAACTTTTCTAAAATGAGAATAGTATGCATTAATCGATTAGAATCAAATATATGAGGTGCGCCATGAACTTAGAGAAGCAGCGTTCAGGTGATACAAATGTTAATTGGGATAGTTATTGGTATTATTACTTAAAATACTGAATAAGATTAAAATTGAAAAAACTAAGTATTTTTATCTCTAATATTGACTGGCTGTCTCTACTCTTAGAAGAACTAAGAGTACCCCTAATCCTAAAGGGTGTGATATATATCTTAATATTAGGATCTGAGACAATGTTTAATATTGAAATTATTATTTTTAGTATGTATTTATCAATTACAGAATCATGAAATATTGCATCGTTGACAAAAATGATTTTACTATCGTAATTTAAGGTTAGTCTTAAGATTCCAATGATGATTTAATAATTTATTTTGGATAACTAATTTAAAAGTTATGACAATTTATAGGAAAATATCTTAATTAAAAAATAACGTCGTTTTTTAATGTCTTCTTTTAAATGGTCATAACTAATGTCAGAATGAATGAAAGATCTTCTGCTTTTAAATATCTGCAAAACATAGTTAAACCTTAGTTTTTCACAATTATTTTTAAATTTTAATTTTATATGTCGCGTGGAACTCGAATTAAATTAATTTTTTTAGGAGAAAATTCTTGATTTACATGAAGAAGGAATAAATCATTAAGCCATAGCTGAAAACTCCACCTTCAAAGAAACGATCAGAGACAATGTTAATATATTAATTGATCCCATCAAACCTGTTTCTCTAGTCTTAAAAGGCGTCAAAATATTACAGCATTCAGGGATATATGCAGTTTTCAATAAATTATCAGGGGAAATTACAGATCAAATCTTTTTCATTTGACTCAAAAATTAAGAAATAATACCAAAAATCTTTATCTATCTACCTGCAACTGATTCATTCTTTAAATTATAAATTTTATAAAGGCATTTTAATTTTTATACTGTAACTATACTTTTTTAGTTAAATGATGGACCAAGAAAAAATCTTTATTAATAGTTTACCAAAAAAAACAATACTATTTCTCAAAGAAATATAATAATTGGATCTTTATCGAATGTAAATTGTTTTTGGTGAATGATCTAAGTTTGTATGGAATCTTTATTCATAAGAATGTGGCACGCAAGGTAAATAAAGCATTCCATCCTGATAAATTAAAATTGTAAATGAAGTATCTAAACATTGCCTAGCATTGTTCGAGACAATGCCTAGAATCAGTACGTTATTAGAACTAGATACGTTTCTAAATTTTGACCCATATTAATGTGTTATATCCCCATGACTCAAAATAATTTTTTTCATGCTATAACCTTGACAATTCAATCCTTTTATAAACAAATGCTTGTTTATATGCGAAATTATATATTTAATATTATAATTATGACAATAAATTATCATTCTATCTTCTTAAAACTTTTAATATTGCATTTCATAAAGTAAAAACCTGCCTTTTTTTGGTTTTGGGAAATTTATTATGAAATAAACATTAATCATTGCCTTAACCCTAGTGTTGTTAAAACGCCGCGAGTCACGACCCCGACCCAAAGCTCGGGTCATTTTATTCGACTTCGACTCAATGCTTGGGTCGTTTTTTTCGACTTCGACCCGAGTTCAAGCCGAAAAAAATTATTATGTGAATGAATGAGAAATGTTAATTTGGCTTTTTTTAAAAATTTCTTAGTTTTATAGAAAATTGTTGTTCCACTATCGAAACACAGGAAACTTAAACGCGTTAAAGAGGAAATTTTTTTTTGTTATTTGAAATAAATTTCAATTAATATTTAAACAATATAAAATGTAAAATATAATTTTTAACTATTAAAGTTTCATAGAGATTCACATGCATACTTTACATCCATTTTTTTAAACTTAATTTATATCTATTTGACTTGATTATAATGCTTCAATGATCTATTTTATCATAGCTTACAATCATTTGCTTACTGTACCATATTCATTTGAAGATTTTGCCCCATTAGCATAGCCAGGATTTAGCTATGGGCACTATAAGGTGGGATTTACCCCATAAACTTTATTGGAGGTCTTTAGGCCTACAGCTATGTTAGATTTTTATTAAAAAACCTTCATTTTTTTTAT
Organism: Gordionus sp. m RMFG-2023; assembly: GCF_954871325.1. NCBI lineage: Eukaryota > Metazoa > Nematomorpha > Gordioida > Chordodea > Parachordodidae > Gordionus > Gordionus sp. m RMFG-2023. The sequence continues at coordinate 46,428,057 of NC_088775.1, read as the reverse complement.
AAAAATTTTTTTTGTAAAAATTTTGAATTATAGTCGTTATTTTAAATAATGATTATCTTTTACTAATTTTTCCTTTAAATTGTTTATAGAATATATCGTATACATTTTTTGGGGAGAGCAGGGTAGGGGGTAATATAGTGGGGAAATATTTATTAACAGATGATATTTATATGAACAGGCAAATATCTGAATGGAGAATTTCAACCCCCCCCCCCTACCAGCTACGCTTATGTTTTAGACACCCCCTTCTGAACGCTGATTTTCATATTTTAAAATATACTGCAAATTTATGATAAAAAATTTTCTATATATTTTACATGATAAGATAAATTAGTAATTGTCTCTTAAGAAACAGAAAATTGAAGATATTATGTTAAATTTGTATTACAGTTTATATTTAGTTGTTATTATATTGCTTTGCTTTGGATGATATAATCTATTTCAACAATATAACCTCCATCTCGTTCAATAGCTCCATATATAGACCCTAGATTATAATTGCCTACCACTAAGATTATATATCATTTAATTTTTTTATTCATCTTCCCCATCCTCATCATGGTTTCTATCACCAGATCGCTCTAAGTAAATTGATTCTGTTTGATAATCCTTATTCTCCAACTATATTACTAAGAATTCTTCAATGCTATTTTGGATATATATAAATTTAATATATTCTTTAATTATTTATGTGATTTCTATTTTATATAATCTATTATATTAAAAATTGTAAAAATTATATATATGGTAAAAATTTTAGAAATAATTCTCAGGTGAGATCCCGGTGTTACGATATTGTAACATGAAATCTGAATTCAAAAATAAATTCATTTGATTTTTATAGGCGGCCTCATGTCAAAATATATTAACTAATAATCCAAGAAAATTGTTTAATAAAAAAAGGAAAAGCTAAAGATTTAAAAGTAATGCTAAAATTTTTCCACGATGTTAGAAAAAATGGATATGGAACATTACAATCCTCAGTCGACCATATATTTGATATATATAAAAATAGTCTATTTTACATTGCATTTATTTGCTTTGCCTTGCATATCATATAATCTTGTTTTGTTTATAACAACTATCAAGCTGGTTGATACATTGCTTTGCATATCATATAATTGTTTTGTTTTAACATATATTAAGCTGGTTGATACATAACATTTTTTTAAATGAAATATAATCTGAATAATAAACTTAAGTTTAATTTTTTTTAAAATAAATATAAGATTTTACCCAGTTTCCATTTAAACAAATATATTTTTTTAGGCGCGTACGCAGGAATTTGGTCTGGGGGGGGGGGGATAATAAAATTTTTTAAGAAATATTATTGTTAATAAATACTAAGCATAAATTTATTAGGACTAATAACTTTTCTAATACACAATTTTAAACTAATGTGAATTAAAAAAATTATATATATAAACCGGCATTGAAAAACTATAAAATAAATGTGAATAATAAAATATAAAGTGAATATAACCCACGATATGAATCACTTAAATGACCCAAAATTGAAATTTGATTTTTTTTGAGCTTTTAAAATATATAAAGTATTAAAAATTTAAATGTTGGAAATATAAAATAATACACAAAAAGTTTCTTATGAATAATTGTTTGTATGTTTTGAGCTAATTTTTCAATTATCTTTGCTTGGCGTTAAATGCCTATGAATATTCAAAAGATCCAAATCATTCAATCTACTTTCAGATGTTGTATTTCATAGGTATGTTTTTCACAGACTTGCAGGCCCGGCCCCCGAGCCGAGCCGTATTTTATTTAATTTTTTTTAAAAAAAACACCCGGGCTGGGCCTGAAAATTTTCTTAGAAAAAATATCCGGGCTGAGCTGTATTATTTAAAACCAAATATTTGAAATCGCCATTATTAGCTATAAAAATCAAAAATAAATATAATTTATTTTTTAAAAAAACCCTAGCCGGAAAATATTTTTAAAAAAAATCTGGGCCGTGTCCTGCAAATGGTACCTCTGCAAGGCTCTGTTATTCTTCTTAAAAAAGTGAATGTTCTCTCATTAGTTTACTAAAGAGCTGCTAATATATATATAACCATTTTAATAATTGGGAGTATAATCTAAAATGTGTTTGAAATAAAAAGCATCCATAGCATTTTTTAGGACTGTATCAACCATAGTTAATCTTTTAATCATAGTTATTAAGTAAGGCATCATAAGATATTTTAACATCTTCATGATAAAAATCTAACAAATATTTATATTTTTTTTCTATCACCATATGAAATCGGTTGGGAGAGGGGACATTTGTTTTATAATACTCTTCTACTGATCCTATAATAATGTTTTGACGATGAGCTAGCTTGCTACAAGTCGAGAGGGACAAATATTAAACACGTATAGCTCTGCTTTTGACTCAACAATAACATAAAAATATGAAATTCTTCATCAACATTAGCTCTAATTTCCTTGAGTTCTAATAAAATGCTCTCCGCTATTCTCATCTTCTTAATCAAGTCAATGTTATGTTTTTGAAAAGTATTACATAAAATAGTTGTATAATTAAATAATACATACTAATGAGAAAAAAATTTGGAATAAGTATTGAATCCAATAATTTTCTTGCTTCTGAGGACATATTTCTTTCAAGCCATTGTGATATTACAGTAATAGCATTAATAATCGGCTCTTCTAACTCCATAAAAGCAGTTACTGCTTGATGGCGGAGACTCGATCTCGTTGGACAAGCTTGCAATCTCTTTCTCCCTGTTGGACAAGGAGTTTCAGAGATAATTATTATTTGACTAATTTAGATAAATATTACACCACTAAAATTTGAAAATAATAGGTAAATTACGGCAAGGAAAACTTGAAATCGAAATTAATTGATAAAATAACTTAGTAGATGAATGTGATAAATAAATGTAATTAAATATATATATATATATATGAGATAGGAATAAATATTAACAATAATATTTTTGAAAAATATAATCCGGCATCCATTTTTTGGCTTTGGGGGGAGGGGAAATTTGTCCTTCTGCCCCCCCCTCCGCTCCGTAGGTCAATGTATTTTTTGGTTTTTAATTTTAGTCATAAAAATGCCTTAATTTAATCAAGTATATTTTTGCAAAAAAAGAACAGTTTTTATCAGGGATCCGAACCGAAACGAATATCGGTTTAGGTTCAGGTTCGGATAAAAATAACGGTTTAATGTTCAGGTTTGATTCGTTAAAAATAAAAATATCGGTTTGGTTTGAACCTATGAAAACCTGTTTGAATACTTATTTACTAACCTACGTTCAAATTATATGTTATATTTGTGATATTTTTATGTTATTGAGTTTTAGAAAGTGGCTTCTTTTCTAGTGACACTCAAGATTTTCTCCATTGTGTCCCTTTATAGTTGTATCACAATATATTACATATAAATAATTTATATATTGGCTTCAATTTATCTCTAGGCATTATAAGCTTGAAAATTTTTTAAAATGGTAATATACTAATCTTATAAAAATTGTGACTGACACTTATCAATTAAAATTGATTGATAGTAAATTTTAAAACAATTCGAATATAAATCAGAATTTTAGTAATATACTAGTAAAATCTTTCATTCTATTTTATAAGCACAAAATCTTGTGGTTCGAACCTGTGCACAGGCATTTTAACGGTTCGGTTCAGGTTCAGCTATAATTTTTTAGCGGTTTAGGTTCTGTTCAGATTCGAAAAAATACAGGTTTAAGGTTCGGTTTGGATCCCTGGATTTTATGTTAATCTCCATGAAAGTTAAAATTTGGCATTCCATTTTTTTATACAGATATAGATTGGTCGTAATGATATTTCTTATAATTTTATAAAAATTGGACACACAATATTTTTATTTAACAAGAATTTTAAACTTTAGAATGGGGTTAGGACCTTCACATTAAAAAAATATTTTAAAAAATAGAGTTAATCTTTAATCGAAATATAATCAAGCTTAAAAATAAATCCTTTTTCGTAATTTGACTCAAATCTTCAAATATACCGAAATCCAAGGGATGCGGATAATCAGGATCGATTTGTGGATTGGAATGACCCTTTATTTTCTATATCTTAAATAACATTATTATTTCAAAACAAACATTGTTTATATTTTAAGGTCATATTTCCAATTGTTTATATATAATGTGTTTTTTCCAGAATTATGTTAATTTTCCAAGTTTAAATCATTATTAGCGCGTTTTTTAAAATTTAAAAATCTTATTTTACGGGAAATTTATTCCATCATGTTTGGAATACCCACTATATAAATCAGACTATTTTACCAAGAACTTTTGAACTTAATTTAATTTATATTAATTTTTCCATATATTTTTATTAAATTTTAAATGACTCAAAGGTTCGTAAACTGTTTACAATTTAAAAGATAGGTATTCTAAACATGCTGGAATTCATTTACGGTAAAATCAGATTTTTAAATTTTAAAAAACTCTCAAAAAATGATTTATAGTTAAAAAAATAGCATATTGCCTGAAAAAACACACTGTCGCTAACATGCATATGTACTCGAATAACTTGGGATGTTGCAAAAACCTCCAGGTTACAATGGGAGGAAAAACGAAAAAAAATCTTGTTTCAATTTAATGAAAAAAAATTATTGTTATTAGGCATTTTCATACTCGAAATTTCTTGAGTTGCCTCCTCTCTGTTTCCATTGTTCCAATTACCTAGTTTTTAAAAAAATAGAAGCATTAAAGCAAAACCATTATTTTAATTATATAATTTAAATACTAACTAATAATTTGGTAAGCTGACGACTTCTGAATTTCCATTTATTTTAAGGGCACATCAACAGATCTGACAAATTAGGGTTATAGAGTTGATTGCACTATTTCAATTCCAAGATACTCAAAACCAGCAGACAGCCGATGTTTTTGTCTTGCTAAATATTATTTTCAAATGGGAGTCTTAAATTTTCGTAAAATCCTTGTATACTTTTACATGACTGAGTTATAGGTTTGGCCAAGTTCTATAGCTTGTTCATAATGTTAAAACTTGCTTATTTTTACTTCAGAATATTTACTTCCACTTCACCTTATTCGATTGAGGCTATATGGTATCAATTAATATTTTTTTTCTCTCGGAAGGCATGAAGATTAGTAAAAATTCACGGCAAATATAAAATACAGATTTTGAATAAGTCGAATAATTAGGAGTCCAATATTTCATAAAAAACCGATTTTGCCTCAATAGGGTTCATGTCTCGCAAGATAAAATTAATATTTAAATCGATATTTGATCACAAAAAAAAGAAACTGGGAATTAAGTATATAATTTATGATATTTAATATTCCTGCTGCAAACTTTTAATTAAATCTACAAAGTATTTTGGTATTTTGTATATTATTTATATAATTAAATAATACAATCAGTCTAGAACTAAAGGGAAGGGGATATTTATGAAATAATATTTGGGTATTAATATGATATTTTTAAACAATCCGCGCAATTATTTAAGAAATTTTCTACAGTTCAAATATACTACTACCTTATATACATATCGTTTTGAAGTCTCATTTATCATGTTTTTATGGCTATTGAATTTAAACTGGTTAAATAAAAGCCATTGTATTTGTCATATTTATTTTTAATTGTAAAAATTTTTTTTATGAATATTTTTACCAATGTAAGAGCCAAGAAAGCTCCCATCCACTATAGTCCTATCCAAATTCTGCTAAGGGGGGAAGGAAAGCACTATTAGGTGTGGTTTTTCTCCGTAAATTATTGGAGGTCTTTAGATCCACTTATTTTAGGTCTTTGGCTATATTAGAATTTATAAAAATAATTTTAGGTTTTCACTTTTTTTAAATTGTTTTTTCTATAGATTTTGAATTATAGCCATTATTTTAAAAAATTTACTTTTACTAATTTATCTTTCAAATTCTTGTTTATAGTGATATATTTTATATATATTTGAAGAAGTGGTATTTTTTATTAGTTAAAAGATACTTACTAAAATAGACCAATTGGGGAGGGGGGGGGGGTCCCTCCTTTTGATTACGCCTGCCAGCAACAAGATTTTATGAAACTATTAATTATTCAGGTCGCAGCTATTGAGTCGGTTTTGCAAACATTTAACCTATAATGTTTCTCATGTTTGATTTTTTAAAATTGAGTTTGAGCAGGAAATACACCTTTTATCTTCTTACAGTAATACAATTAGTGCCATGTCAATCTCCCTTTACATTTTAGTTAAAAACCAATTTTTTTTATTTAAAAATAATCATGTTTTTTTAAAAGATAAAAATTAAAATTTAAAAATAACTAAAAAGCCTTTTACGGAATTAATTTAATGCTAGCCTTATCAATACATATAATTAAGTTTCATAAGTGATATATTTTTAATAAAAATGAACTGATAGAACATAAATATTTTATCTCAATTTTGTTTTATTTTTCTTAATAATTATCTTTTAATTTTATTTTACCATTAATTCCATTTAATATCTTGATTATCATCATGCATATTTTATCATTCTGCTTACCCCTCCCCAAGATTATTATCGTCAAAAAAGTATTTTATATTAAAATGTTAATTTTACTAGTTACCACAAAATGATTAATTTTATATTTTATTCCCTTATTCTTTATAGCTAAAAAATATTATAATTATTGGACTGATTCTTCTTCATAAAATAGAAGCTTTAAAATGTTGTTATGAGGTTTTTGATTTTTATATATTGAACTTCATTTATAGAGATTAGAAAATAAAATATTTTAGAATTTATATAAACATAAAATATTATATCAGATGTATATTTCTTTTTTTCTATAATGTTAAGATATTCTTAAATTGTTAATTGAAATATAAAACAAAATGTCAATAAAATATATTGGTAATATTAGTCAGTGTAATTTCAACCACTGATCAGACTTTCAGATTTTGCTCATTTTGTTTTTGTAGCCTACGAATGTTTTAGAGATCAAAGTTTCCAGCTATCACAATTCAACCCCCCCCCCCCCATTTCAATTCGTTATTTTAATAAACCTTTCTTAACCACTCGTCCATTCCCAAAAAGATAATTTTATGAAGTATAATCTTATATAAGCATTAATATAATCATATTATAATTTCTTAAAACCCAGGTGCACTGCACTAAAAATTTTATGAGCTGAGGCAATTTTTGCAAAATATTTTAACTGGCAGATGACTGGCTCGTAATTTCACAAGGGGGATTGTAAATGTAAATATTTTTTTTCACAATTTTAATGGGCCGGTCTTGGCCAACTTTTATTAAAAATTAAGAAGTCTTTCTGAAAAATCTTTCCGGGCCTTGCTATTCTATGAAAAACATGTAAATTTTATTTACCACTATTATTATTTAGAAAGCTTTAACCAAAAAAATTCTCTTATTATATCGTCTACACTTTTCAGCAATAACTTTCATCTCATCAATTGGATATGTTATAAATTCCATAATATCTGACTCTGAGGTGATATTTGTTTAAAAAGAAGGCTTGATTCTATATCTTAAGAAATTTATATATTTAACACGAATATAAAAAAACTAAAATGACCTACCTATTCATACGAAATTATTTATTATAAAATTTACAAAAATAAGAAAGGGTCAGCAATTCTTAAAGTAAATTCTACTCCAGTCATAGATCGTAAAATTTCCTATTTTTTAAAAAATCTATGGTGGATTTATGTATATATATTTATTGAAATTATGAAGATTAAAATTAACCCTTGAGCTATGAAGTATAAGAAAATGAAACTCGTGTAATGATAAGCGCCATGAATGCCGCTAAAAATATAAATGTAGGAGACCAAAACAAAATGTGCTATTATTTCAGGGATCTAAAATATGAGTTAGGGTTAAGATAAAAATAATGGCTCAATATGTAAGAAGAAAAAAAATATGGTTACACAAAGCAACTAACGTTTATTTTATTATTATTACACATACAAAATACACCTACTTCATAATATATATGTGATAATTAATTTCCAATTCCAACAAATATTATTGTTTTCTATCAAATTATATCTATAAGGATAAAAAATGAATTTTATAGTTAAGAACACTTCTATACGATAACTTGACAGTTGGGTAGTAATGTACAAAAATGTATAAAAATGGCGTGTGATACTTATTTAATTAAAATTGATAATAATCTGTGAAAACAGAATATCGAACGGTTCAAATTAACGCCTTTTTAGAGATTCATATTTGGTGACAATTTTTAGCGGTTCAGATTTAGTTTGGGATCGGTAAATATTAACGGTTGATACCGCGTCAATGGGTTAATACAAATTAGTTATATTTTATTATGATGAATTGCATAAATATAATTATTCACGATCATGACTCCCAGTTTAAAAATGGGGAACCTAGTATTATTAGCTGAAATTGTGGGGCTTCAGTTACTGGTAGTATAGAAGGTGGCACTTCGCCAGTCAGTCCATGGGATCGGTTATGAGAGTCAATATAGAGTATTTAAGAAAACTAAAACACTTATATAAATAAATGACACAACTTTATTTAAAAAAAAAGTATATCTCTTAAACATAAAAATTAGCCCCTTTTATGGAAAATAAAACACAATTATAAATTAAAATAAAATTGGCGAAAAGTGAAGAAAAGAACGTTTTTGCGAAAAGGAGTTATGTCAGATTTATCTTACATAATTGGGGATAAAACCTACCCCCTTATACTTCCCGAAACTCAAATTATACCTCTGGATGCAGGACGATCTCCGGGTCCTAAATATCTAACTTATATTTGTTGAACACCTTACTAAGGACCAAAAATACGAAAAACCCCAAAATCATATGTTTACATTTAATGTGCTACATTTAATGTGCTTAACTCAAACAAAAGAGACCTAAAAAACTTTATTTAATTTTTATGTATTTAAGAAAAAATAAAAGAACGGTGAAAAAAAACCATTTATATGGAATAACAGATAATACATATAAGAAGATAACAGAAAGAATTTGATCGAAATATCCAATTTTAAAAAGGGTGTGTGTACCCAGTGCCTCCTCACGGGCTTAAGGCTATATTTACGACACTAGAGCCTTACTCCTTATTGTTATATTAAATCTATTTGATATTTATTTATTAATAGAATTAATGTTTGTTTTATATTTATTCAGAATAAAATTGGCAGGCAATGGATAAGAATAGCAGACGATATGATATAGAGATAGGGAAGGTAGTTCTAAGGGGATCAAGTCGATACCACTTAGTTTAGCGGGTAATTGGGCTAAGTGCCAATTAAAGTCTGAAAGGTTGAGGATCCTTTCTATAAAGGTTTTTAAGCGAATATTGTGTTGAATGAAAAATTTTGAGGAGGTGAATGAGGAGGATGAGTGGAAGAGATGCGAGATTTTAGTTAGATATAAACACTTTTTAGTAAGTAAAAAAGCTGTCCGATGGAATGTGGTTGACGAACTTTTCCAAGTTTTGCATCTCAGAAAAAATTTTATCTATAATTTTTTCGGATATATTATTATAAAGTAATGGGGAAGCCCAAGAGTTGAATATCTTCTTTTTCGATAACAGTGTAATATTTAAATAAATCAAAGGGAATCTCGGGGTTGAGGGAGCATATTTCTGTTTTTGTTTTGTTTAATTCTAAACCTATTTTAGTGCATTCTATTTCAAGGTGGTTAAGAACTTTGCTTATTTAATGTGAATTACCGCAAAGTGTGCCATCATCTAGTACCATAGGTTTAGGTCTTCTTCATATTGTGGATAGCTAATCAGAAAAGAATAGGGCCGAGGGGGTCGCCCTGTTGTACTCCCTCTTAGGAATATATAACGCTATTTTGTTTTGTTTAATTCTAAACCTATTTTAGTGCATTCTATTTCAAGGTGGTTAAGAACTTTGCTTATTTAATGTGAATTACCGCAAAGTGTGCCATCATCTAGTACCATAGGTTTAGGTCTTCTTCATATTGTGGATAGCTAATCAGAAAAGAATAGGGCCGAGGGGGTCGCCCTGTTGTACTCCCTCTTAGGAATATATAACGCTACCAGTAAAAATGAGGGGAGTGCTATTGTTTTAGCAGATGTCTACGAAGCGCGAGTATTGGGGAAAATTATCTTAAAAAAATTCGAGTGACAAGGAACGTGAAATTTTATTGAAGGCATTCTTAAAATCGATTTTGCATAAAACAAAATTTATCGGTGGATGTTGAAGGTAGATTCGTAGGCAGTGAGATGCTATATCTACGCCTCCTTTAGTTCCGCATCCTAATTGGTATTTGCCAAGCAGAGACTGAGTATTGGATTTTATTTTTTTTCAATAATTTTAGCTATTAGGCGTCTGAAAAGGGAACCTATTGCGATAGCGGATGCCTCCATTAGGTTTTTCGAAAGCAATCAAGTTAGCATCAAATATATTGATGAGCTAATCTGGGAATATCTTTAGTAGTTATATTATTAAGGTAGGTGAGTTAAAAATATTATTGGAAATATATGATTTTAGAAATGTTTGGAAGTAAGATGGTCTATAGCCATCCAGGCCTGCTGCTGAAAATTTAATAAATTCTCTTATATTTTCGCAAATATCTTGGTTTATGATTATGAAAGGGGGATATTGAGCGTTGGTAAGCTAGTGTAAGAGGAATGTGGATGAACGGATTTTAGGTTGTCAAGGGTCTCGTTGTTAAATGGGGCGAGTTTTGTTTGTGAAGAGATTGATTTTTGTGCACCGCATATGTCGCCTTGATTTATTTTTTTGGATATTTTGTTGCAGGTATTACTGAAACTTTCATTATAATTGTTGGGATTTTTAATGTATTCTAATTGTGTTAAATTTTCCAAATTTTTGAGTCTGTCTTTTATTAGGCTAGGTAATTTTTGAGTCTGTCTTTTATTAGGTTAAGTAGTGAGATAGATTTGTTATCTTTTGGGATTGAGAGGCATTTGAAAGGGAATGTGAAGGGATTATGATTTAAATTTGACAAATCTTTGTTAATATTATCAAATAATTTAGTAAGGTGGTCAGTGATCTGGTAATTAACACTAGATGAGATGTGTTTTATTGTTGGTATTTTTTTTATAAAGATAAATTCTCCTAGTGATTCGTTATTTACATGTATATATTTTGTATTAATTGGGGGTTCTATTGGTTTTTTACAAAGTGTACTAGAACCTGAGCAGGGAGGACTTGGGGGCCATGTTTGTATATAGATGGTCATCTTTTTTTATATTAATAAATTTGTGACAGGATGGGCAGATTCCTTTCATGCTTATGATGAAAAGATGGTTTAATACCTGAGAAGTTTGTTAATTTGAGTCCAAGACAAAAACATTGGAGTAGGGTTATTTGCTAGTGTTGGTATATAAGGGTTTTGTTATAGATGGGATCAGATTAATTAATTATGTATAGTGTAAATGTTCTATTTTTTTTTCAAAGATGATGTATTGTTAGTTGTTTCAATTGAGAGTGAGCTTGTTATAAACTTTAAAGTTATAGATGCAGGTGGTATAGGGAAAATTATTTTTCAATCCTTGGATATTATTGTTAAGATGTTAGTATTAATTGAATAAATATCCTTTACACAATGGTTGTCTAAATGGTCTGGCTAATAATTATTGATTATAGATAAATTTAGGATCACCAAATCTGTTCTGAAGTGAGATTTGGCATATTTTGATAATTGGTTGAACTCTATTTTTATTAACATCTCTTAAATAAATTTTTAATTGCTAAAGAATTGTTATTATTATTTGATTAAAAAATGGGAGAATTAATAGGTTGAATTGAATTTATAAAGTTATCATTATTGTGTGATAGGTAAAATATATATTGAACTTGATGATTTTGGGTATGAAGTGACTTTTATAAAATGAGAATAGTATGCATTAATCGATTAGAATCAAATATATGAGGTGCGCCATGAACTTAGAGAAGCAGCGTTCAGGTGATACAAATGTTAATTAAAATACTGAATAAAATTGAAAAATCTAAGTATTTTGATCTCAAATATTGGCTGAGCACTTAGCATCTCTGAGACAATGTTTAATAATTAAATTATTATTATTTGTATTCTTCAATTACAGAATGTTAAAATATTGTATCGTCGACTATTAAATTTTTTTCTCAGGGATAGATGAAATCTTAAGCATAATCAAAATAATTATGGATTTATCTGCATCAATATATTTATTTTTTCATCTTAAGTCTTATGGGATTTTTATTGTGCTTTCATAAACTTATAGATGAACATATATTTATATCAAAAGATGCTCGGAACTCGACTCTGAGCTAAAAATATTTTTTTTGCAAAAAATTCGGCCGTGCTTGAAAATGGAATTTTTTTTCAATCTATTTGGGGGCTTAAAATTTCGACTTCTACAGATCTCTGATTTAATTAAAAATAATATTGATAACTTTGTTCATGACAAAGTTATTTTTAGCTAAATAAACTTAATTTAAAATTTCTTAAGAATAATGTATAAAATTATAGTTTGCTCAATTACTTTTTTTTAAATTTCTTATATCAAAGAAATTATTATTTTAAAAAATAATTTTTTACCCTAACTCTACGAGATAGGCTTTTTAAATCTTAATAATGAAATAGTATATTCGATATTTGAGAAAGGATTTTTTTATTATATTACACAATTATTTTAAACTTATGAAATTTTGTCTGGATTTATATACCCATCTGAGAGAGACTCCCCATATAATAGTTTAATTTCAATACCTGTGATTTCATAATATACTTGTTACGGGGAGTATACTGTGTACTTAAATTACATATTTTAATTAACTCCATTTTCTAATTTAACAATAAAATAAAAATTTCACTATATATTAATTGCGTCTTTCATAATCATCTCATAAATACAATAAATAAATACAAATGATTAGACATTATAGGAAAGTATTGGTTTTCGATATTATCATAGAAATTAGACCAGAATTGTCATTTGTTTCTCGAGTCAATTTCGGGTATTCGTATATATAAACATTTTATTCAAAAATAACTAGTTTGACATTCACTATATTGGTAAACCAAACACATTTCTTTTTCTTGCCTTTCGATTTTCTAAAGCAAGTTATCATTATTTTATTACATATTTTAGCAAAAATATTTACTAACTACTTTAAGCGACATTTCATATTTGCATTCGAGACAATAAGCCTTGACATGCGTAAGAACATTATGTACTATTTTTTTAAATATAGCTTTTTTACTCATATATTAGCCTTTTTCATCAGACAATTGAAAGATGACACTAAGTTTTTTTAAGACACAATGTTTGAAAAGGACATATATATCTAACTAAAAAAAGTAGAGCATCTCATTATAGATCATTTCTATTAGTACACAAAACTTATATGTATTTCAATTAACAACCTTTAATTAAATTTAGAAATCTATAGTGTTGTTAATTAATTGGTTGTGTAAAACCCAGACCCGGGGTTTGGGTCTAAAAATGAACTAAACCAGCTCTGAGCACGAACCCCGAGTACAGATCTGCCGTCATCTTTTCTCCTGATTTTAAAGTAAAAATATATAAAATCTTCAATTTACACTTTTTACAAAGTTTGTATAATTGCTATAATTGGATAATGGCTAAATACAAACTAACTAGGTTCAATCTTCAAGCGCTTGCCGAAGAAAATCAGTTAACATTGAGGCGTTTTAATCTATATTAATTTCTTTCAAATTTGAGCCTCTATCTTTTTAAGAATAACGCCGAAAAGCCAGATTGATAGTTTTAGGCTAAAACACTTGATGTAGCTATTTTTTAGCCGGCTCTATTTGGTTTGAAGAAGTAATTGTTGTAAAAATAAATCTTTTAAAAAATAATGTTTTTATTAATATTTTCTTTAAAGTTTTTAAAAGTAAATGTGTTGTTTTAATTAGTTTTGTAAACAAAATATTTTTTATCTGAATGGGTTTTATTCATCCACAATCACAACTCTGAAAAAACTTCAAAAATATTAAAAAACGGAAATTATCTTTAAAAAATATTTCTATATAAATAATAACTTAAAAATTTTTTTTTTTACTTAATGCCTATTTATTTATAATAATTAACGATTAAGTACAAAATACTAACATAGATAACAATATAAAATAAAATAAAACATTATTTTATAAAAACGGAGGTGAGACTACAAGTTCCCAAAAAACATGAATAGTTATATTTTAAAGTAGTTATTTGTAGGTTTTGTTTTAAAAAATAGTATTCTTTTGGTTCTGATGTAAGGGCTCTTATCTTATCGCCTATATTTTTTAAGAATTTTAAAGTTCCGCTTGGCATATGTCCAAGAGAAGAGATAACGATCGGGTAAAAATATAATTTGTGAATTTGGAATATTTCATTGTTTTTTTTTTCTCGGCTATATCAACCGGATTAGAATTTAAATTTTTTGGGAAAGAAGATACGCATGTGAAGTCCCAAATTAAGGATTTCCCTAAAGACCAAGGCACGGAAGTTAAGCCATCTGGTCTTAAGCCATCATCTAATGATAAATTTGTAGGCTCCAGGATGTTTGGTATTCGGGCCCTGGTAAGAGAACGGCTAATAGCTAAATTAATTGCTGCATGCCTGCCTTGACTATATATACTTAGACCATGTCTCCCTTTGGAGTCAACTAATATTTTACATTGATGCATGTATGTGGTTGAACAATGTTACATTCATTTCGATGGCCTATGGCAACTCTTAGTTGTTCATCTGATAAGAGGTTACCTAGGTTACGACTTGGTAATGCTTCCAACCATTCATAACCACTAGTATAGTCAGCATTCTGTAATAGTTGAATATACTCCAAAGGAGGGTTTGATGAGATTATTTAAAAAAAATTTTTAATTAAAGGTAATAGATTGGTGTGTTAAGATTGTGGGTAAAACAGCTTCAGGTGGAGCTAAAGATACCTCTCAAAGCTGAGTTTTAAAGGTTATCATTAGTAATTAATGGTAAGCAGAAAATAATTCCCCCAAAAAAATCCCCAATAATAATTCTTAAAAAATAATATATTTTATTTGAGGATTTTTATTTCGTGGATATATTTATAGGGAATTATTTCTCCTATTTTATTAATTTTGTATTTTTAATATCTTAAAAAAAGGGGATTTTTTTTTCCGGGGAATTATTTTCATAGATTCGTTATTTTTATATTTTTGAAGTTGTTTATTAATTATTATTTTTCAGTGTTGTGATTGTGAATGAATAAAACGCATTCAGATAAAAATATTTTGTTTACAAAAATGATTGCACATTTACTTTTAAAAACTTTAAAGAAAGTATTAATAAAAATAAAAAAATTTATTTTTACAACAATTTTAATTTTAAACTTCTTCAAACCAATTATATTTTTAGCCGGCTAAAAAAATAGCTAGTCCAATTGTTTTAGCCTAAAACTATTAGTCTACTTTTCGGGGTTATTATTAAATAGATAGAGGCTCAAATTTGAAAGAAATTAATATAAATTAAAACGCCTAATGTTAACGGATTTTCTTCGGCTAAAGCCTGAAGATTGAGCCTAGTTAGTTTGTATTATTTAGCATTACCCAATTATACAAATTATATAAAGTTTAAATTGAAAATTTTATATATTTTGACTTCAGAATAGGCAGGATAAATAGACGTTTGTTTATACCCCCCTCCCCTTAAATAAAAACGATACAAAAGTATTCTAAATATCCCATTCGAGCTCAATCTTGCCGAATTTAGGAACTAATATTATCAAATATACTTGTCTAATGGGCCGTATAAATTTTTTTAAAAAATAAATCAAAGCATGGACCTGAAATTTTTATTTTCAACTCAAGCCAGACCAAAAATTATAAAACCCGGGCCTAGTCGATAATTATAAAACCCGGGTCAGACCGAATTTTTTAAAACTCGACATATATATATATTACCTCTTGCACCCTTTCTCTCTATTTCTGGTACAATGACGATATTTTAATCTGTGCTTCATCCAATGAGGCCAATAAAGCAATTAATATAATCCTGGAGATAGGTTATTTCTTTAGGACTAATTCTCAATCAGAATTCATCCAACTAAACTATTCCTACCTAAACACCCACAATTTTAATATCATTAATCAAGATCAACTAACACACTTAGGATCCTCGATCGGAGGCAATTCGACCGTTTGCACTTTTTGGCATTCAACTCTTGAGACTCTTTTAAGTTAGATATATTCTTCTTCTACTTTCCTCTCATAAATGATTTTTTCTTTTGAAAAACTTTTTATTTAATTTTCCTTGCATTCTTTATGCACTTAGGATTACCCCTGTTTTTAAATATCATACTTTAAGTGTATATAAAACCGGAATAAAGGCATTTAACGAAGAGATCCCAAATCTTAAGTTTAAAAAACTGCTTGGGCACAAGCTTCTCTCCCAACAATATTTGGCGGTATCGGCATCAGATCTCCTTCTGATTTAAGTTGCTTATTAACAAAACTTATTGTTATCGCGCACTCACTTATGGATGATTCGTCCTACACAAAGGTATTAGCTTAATGAAGTCGACTTTACCTGCCACTTTCAAATAAAAGGAAGAGATCATCCCGGTTGTTGTCTTCGGCGTCGAAACCACTATTAAGCATGTTTCCCTCGATCGCCCTCTTTTTTCGTCACTGCTAAATGGCTCAGGACACGAATTCTTCGTAGCTATCTCTTCTCTTAATCTTCATTTGCAACTCACCAAAAATGAGCTCGCACATGACATTGATATCCATCTTAACTGCTCAATTACCCAACCGCACCTTTGCTCTGGTTGTAGTGCTGTTGACCCGAAGGAATGGCATAGCCAGCACTACCGTTCATGCAAAGGACGTATCCCTAAACACAATCAATGCAATGCCATTAACATGCCCTTATACTTAGATTCCATCGATCCTAGAACCTTTTGGTCTCTTTAGATCTGATAGAAAACACCCAGATGGCATAACAACCCAAATTCCATGGAAAAGGGGTCAATTCCTAATTTAAGAGTTTTTCTGCATTGATACCCTAACCCCTACAAATTTTAACACAAAGCTCTTTGATCTCAAAGAGATATCTAAAATTAATAAATATTTGAAGAGTATATTTTTATACCTATAATCCCCTCTACATTAGCTACATTTGATGGCCGTACTTTATTCTTCTTCACAGAATTCAGTTCACATATCCTTAAAATTACCGATTAACAGGAAGGATCTTTACCTTAGACAAAAGCTTTCAAGCGCCATAACATAAGTTTTATAGGAAGCCTCTTTCCCAAGGAGCCCGCCTAACTTTTTTAATCCTTTATTATTATTTTTTTTAGCGTGCTTTGTTCGAATTAATAAAGGATAATATAATAAAAAATATATAATATATTTAAAAATTGTATCATAGAATGATATATCTCATTTATTCACTTCTCATGTTTAAATTTCAAAACCATTATCCCTCTTAAAATTTAGGAAAAGGAATTAAATTTAACCTAAAATATCTTGAACCTAAAATATCTTGAACCCAAAATTCAATGAAACAGCAAGGGCTCAAGTTTTATTACTCACCAAATGGTGGTTTGGGGATTGGATCTCCTACTGATCTTGTTTCGCTGCCTTTATTTCGAGCCTACTCTTTAAACCCACAATCATTTCCCACACCTCTAAATAATGACTTTTTTTTATGATGCTCTCTTGTTTTCGAAGACGCGTGTTGTTGATGTCCCACCGTCTGAATCCAACAGACAGAAGGATTGGAATACACCAATTGTAGTTCGCTGCGTTGAATCTCTATTGTCTAGCATGCTACCAACCGACTGTTTCTTCACCTCTTTAATTAATGGATCCGGGTACTAATTTTTGGAAGTTATTCCTTTTGAAAATCTTCAGCCCCAACCTACCAATAATTAGCTTACTCACGCTATTGAAATCCGCCTTAATTGTACGATAACCTTTTCTCACATCTGCTCTGGCTGCAGAACTCCTATAGACATCAGAGGAAAATACAATTTACACTGAAGATCGTGTATAGGCCGAATCCTCAGGCACAACTGCTTTCTTGATCCAAACTTTAAAATCCGCCCAAACCTGCAATACTTGAA
Source organism: Gordionus sp. m RMFG-2023 (assembly GCF_954871325.1). Lineage (NCBI taxonomy): Eukaryota > Metazoa > Nematomorpha > Gordioida > Chordodea > Parachordodidae > Gordionus > Gordionus sp. m RMFG-2023. Next base: position 46,410,024 of record NC_088775.1, on the reverse strand, counting down.
CCATCAAGACATTTTAGATGCTATGGAAAGCGGCCTCACGGAATCATCCTGATCTCATGGAAACGGGACAAATTTCTCGTTTCGAACTATTCTTGTATAGATGCTCTATCCAACCAAACTCAAAACGTACTTGAGCAAAAAGAAGAGCTTAAAATTTTCCAATATTCGTAAATTTTAGAAGATCACATCTTTATTTCAATAATATCAATAACCTTAACTTCCTTTGATAAGCTCAAGAATTTGGGATCTCACATCTGCAAGCTTACTGGCGATCCTCGTGAAAGTTTCTTTTCAGACAGAAGCTGGCCATAGAATTCTTAAAGCAAATTACCAATGTTTCAATGGCAGTTTTCTCTCCGCAGATATTCGCTAGACTTTTCTTTCCTCGTTCTTCTCATCTTACGCTATTTCATTTTAATTATTTTAATTTTGGATTTGTATTTTAACATTAACATAAATATTGTATATTTTAAATATTTGTAATCAAAATTTATCTTATTCTAATTTTTTTAATATTGAAATATAGATGTGCAAATTTGAAAAAGAAAGGTAGTTTTTTAATAATTTTTATTTAGTCAAATTTCACCATTTTAATTTTTACTTAGGCCATCCTGAAAAAACGTTTTTTCAAAGCGGTTTTTGGGTAATATTACCAGCAATTTTTTTTTTATTTCCAAAAAAAATATGTTAAATTCTAGAATTATTTTTTTTTATATAATGTAATATTTTTTAAAAAAAAATCAATCTAGATTCCATTTTTTTAATCTTAAATAGAAAACAAGCTAGTTTGATTTTAATAACGATTAAATGGCGTTTTGAAATGTGGCTCCGGATTTTTTTTTTCAGAAATATTATGTTATATAATAAAAATTAAATCTAGAAGTTAGCATTTTTTTGGAAAAAATTGATTGCTGGTAACAATACCCAAAAACCGCTTTGAAAAAAGTTATGTCTGGAAATGGCCTTATAGTGCGCACAAATTGAACTTTGCAACGCAGCGTTTCAAAACGCATATAAAAAAACGTAAACGCAGCCATGTTTAAATTGATGCGTTAAGTTTTCTTTTTTCAATAATAAGCATATAAATTTAAAACAAATAATCACTACAAGACCTTTCTTACCTAGCAGGGAAAATAAATCTTATTCAATAGAATCAAAAATTCTTAGAGACAAATTTTATAAATTATTAAATATTTATTATTGTATAAAATTTATTTTTGAAAATATTTTATATTAAATTATGTTTACATATTTAATTTTTATAGACATTATGTTATTAAATGATATAAATAAATTGAATATTAAGAAAAATTTAATTGATATATCCATTAATTTCTTGCATGTTAATTTGGACATGATTCTAGATTTAGCCCATTGAGTTATTTTAAAGCTTGGGGAATGAACCTCAAACTTAAAATAATATTATGTATTCTCTTTGATACAATTAAAATTTTCATAGAATTTAAGAATAATTTAATTATTTTATAGTGTAAAAACTATGTCTAAATGAGATTTATCTGTTGTTTCTATAAATAGTTTTTCAATATCAACCATAGTAATTAAATGATATAACTAAATTAATTGAATATTAAGTAAAATTTATTTGATATATCCCTTAATTTCCATTGCATGTTAATTTGGAAACTAATCTAGATGTAGCCCATTGAGCTATTTTAAAGCTTGGGGAATGAACCTCAAACTTAAAATTATATTAATTGTATTCTCTTTGATACAATTAAAATTTTCATAGAATTTAAGAATAATTTAATTATTTTATAGTGTAAAAACTATATCTAAATGAGATTTATTTGTTGGTTCTATAAATAGTTTTTCAATATCAACCATAGTAATTAAATGATATAACTAAATTAATTGAATATTAAGTAAAATTTATTTGATATATCCCTTAATTTCTATTAAATGTTAATTTGAACACTAATATAATTTGAATGTTAAGAAAAATTAAATTGAAATATGAAAATAGAGACAAATATAATATATAAAAATTTTATTAAAAGAATCTAATTTCAATATAAAAATTAATATAAAATATATAATATATTTTTATAATAAATAAATAATTTATATAATGCTATTAAATATGTCAATGCAGATTCATTTGTAAGTGTTGGTAAGGTACCATTTGTCTTCAGATAGTGTAGAAATTTTAAAACCTCAGTTTTAAACAGCATTTGGTTGTCTAGACTCTACAAGGCTATTCATAAAAAGTCTAAATAAAATATAAATATAAAAATTAGCTTTACTGCATCCCAGATGGCTTTTCTTCCAAAATTTATTAACCTATTAGCATTTAGTACTTTAGGTTTCACATGAAAATTAACATTTCAAATATTTTAAAATTAACTTTTTGAGAATAAAGAAACAAAATACACTTATAATTTTTTATGAATAGTAAAATATTTGGGATTAAATCAAAATAAATTTTGGATCAGTATTGTATAGGCTTTGTAGTAATATCAGAACAAAATTTGAGGGTTGGCACAGCCCTACTCTTTATTTTTTAAGTAGTTATTATCAACTTACCAATAAAATAATAAGTAGGATTTCCTATTTTCTCCTTATTCAGCTTATCCTTGAATTTTGTCAATTCCAATGCTAATCTAATTATATTTAACATTCTTATATATTTATACCTGGAAACAATAACTGATAAATGTTCCATAACAATGAAACTTTTTTTATGGCAGTCCAGGATTTCTCCAAATCTTTTGCTTATTTCATCGTTCCATATCTTAAAAATATTATTATATCAATTAATAATTATTATTCTTACAATTTAGAAGAATTTTATCACTTCAAAATTTAAAAAGTTTTGAAAAACGCAAGCAAGTTTGTCTTTTAAAAAATAATTTAAAATGAAAAATGGAAATGTTCTCAATTTGAACGAATGCATTTAAAATGCATTGTTTGCGTTTTAAAACGCTGCGTTGCAACGTTCAATTTGTGCGCACTATTACTCTGCTATATTAGGTAAATTAAATAGTTATTAATTTAGGAGACTAATTTATAATTTTTAGTCAAAAATTACACAAACTATAAGGAAGAAAGAAATTTTTACCATTTAAAGAATTATAAACATAATAATCAAATCCAATTATAGGATAAAATAGTATATTTGTAATAAAACATTAAAAACCTAAAACAATGCGTATTTATATTTTTGCAGAATACTTTAAAAATAAATGACTATCCATATATAATATATAACAGTAAAAAAATACATTATAATTTTAAAAAATTTGATATTTTGATTTTCGTTTTTTCTTTATTCCGATTTTCTACATATTCCCTTAAAATATATTTCAATATAAATTATATTTTTATAAATTTACCTTAATTCATTGGTTGTCCTCGTTAACCAAACTCAAATATTGATGCATCTTATTATATGAAGGAACTATAAGAAAATATAGTTAAAAAAATGGGATGGTACAAATAACGTCAGGAAAAAAACCTGATAAACACCCCTGGCGCTATCAATATACGCATACGCCAAATTTATTGTATAAAAACATTGAATATAGGCAAAGAAAGAATATTTCTTAGACGAGCCTGCGCACCATATAACGTTACGGCAACCGTGAAAGTCCCACCATTTAAGGGTAAAAATCAGAGAACTGCAGAGGTACCATTTGTACGACCCGGCCCGGATTTTTTTTTAAAAATATTTTTTAGCCCGGCCCGGTTCGGGATGTTTTTTTAAATATATTTTCAGGCCCGGTCCGAATTTTTTTAAAATATATTTTATTTATTTTTGATTCTTATAGCATGACAAATATGATATTTTTTTAAAAAAAAATTTCAGGCCTGGTCCTGTTATATTTAAAAAAATTAAAATAGGCCGCCCGGTCGGGCTTAGGACCGGACCTTCAGATCTCTGGTAAAAATATAAGTATATTATGTACTATTGGAATCGAAGGTGTGATAGTTTATCGCAACATAGGACTTTATAATAGTTTATTATTTCTAGGTTATATGATAAAACTTATTAATACCATACCAAGTGATGCGGATATTGTTATGGACAATGCATCGATCCATAAAAGCCATCTCATTGATAGCTTTAAAATGCGAATAAAATATTTATCATCCTATTCACCGCAGCTTAACCCATTAGAAAATTTCTTTGGAATAATAAAAAACAAATATAGGTCAATCAATCCCCTTCCAAATACAAGACACGAAATCGTTCATAATGTAACATGAATTCTTAATGAATTTACTATTCCATGACTTTTTAAATTATTATAAGATGCATCAATATTTGAAGATTGATTATCGATGACAACCAGGTAAATTTATAAAAATATAATTTATATATTTTAAAGGAATAATGTAGAAAATCGGAATAAAGAAAAAATTAAAATCAAAATAACAAATTTTTAAAAATTATAATGTATTTTTTAAGTATTCTGCAACAGTCCTATAATATTACTGTACAATTTTTATATAGATTATTAAATTTTGATAAAATATTAAAAAATACCAACCACATCATATTTTATCCTTATATATTCTGCTAAACTAGTAAATATAATATATTATTTTAGAAACTAATTAATTTTTATTTTTAGCTAATCAAACATTAATAAAAGATATTTCGCCAAAAATGGACAATGCTCTTTTTCTTTGGCAATAATAGAAAAATAATGTTCATTTTAAACAAAGAAGATAATTTTAAAAGTTATTAGATATTAAATTATTTTAAATTCGCCGAAAAACTAAACTTAAAATTTCGAATTGGTATACTTTTTAAAACCAGGAGCCAATTTTTTTTATATAACCGGACCTTAAAAAAATATTTTATAAACTGGGCCTAAGGGGAGACCGGGTAAAACGATTAATGGAGTAACTCTGTTAACGCGAATAACTTTTTTTTGGTGTAAAGATATGTATTTTTATATCTAAGTTCTTAACTATGTTTTTTTTTGAAATACTTTCCTGGTTTCACATATTTTGACAAAAAATCTTTTTGCCCAAAAATTATAAAAATCATTCACTAGATTTTGTTTTTAACAAAATATATATTAAGGTTCATTTTAAAATTTATATACATGTTCCTTAAAACACTAGACTATAAAAATATAATTTATCTCAAGTTGATAGTTTCACTATCACGCAATAATAGTTTATAATATATTTACTTGTGGTAAACGGTTAAAATTCTCCGTCTGATTAAAACTGTAAAAAGATATTTTTAAATATTAACGTCTACAATATATAAAAAAATATTTGAAAAAAGGAACATTAATGAATAGTTTGTATGTTATTTGGAATTTAAAAATAATAGCAAAAGGGTACGATGCGCCTAAAATGGATTTGATAAATTCTTTTACATCCTCGTATTGTATTGATTAGTTTATACTTAAAAGTGATAAATAGATGTCAAAATTGTAAATTTTGTTCAATAGTTATGTTCAATTTTATTTTAACTACTTTTACCATATTGCTTAAAAATTTTAGCCTAGGTATTGGGAAAAAATGGCACTTCATATAATTAATCACATCTCCTAACCCTAAATATTATAGGTAAAACACATTTTTTATTTTGTAGCTGAGAGATCTGGCTATATATATAAATTTTTTGTTCTAAAATTTTATAGTAAAAAAGAAAAATACCAATCGTTTTACCCCAGTTTTCACTGTTATTTTTTACGAAAGTTTTATAAAAAAAATACAGACGTGTCTGAAAATATAAAACTCGGACTGGGACTATAAATAAATTGTTTTAATAATCCTCTGAATTATAACGAATTAAAAGTCTAGTTAGGGGTCAAACCAGATCAAAAAGTGTATGCTTTATCATGCAGCTATTTTTTGCATGAATTCTTATATAGTAATTTGATCACAATTTTAGAATATAAAATTAAAAAAATACCTAATTATTTAGCACTATTTTTTAAATATATATATATAGAAGCTCTTATTAGAGATCTGCAAATCCCTGCCAGAACGGGTTTCGAGCCTGGCTAGGTCTATTTTTTAAAAATAACTTTAGTTCGGGTTGAGTCGGACCTGATATTTTTAAAAAAATTTCGGGTCAGGTATTAAATTTTTAAATATGATACTATTTCAATTTGTCAAATAAATAGACATATTTTAAAATTCATGCAAGAAACAAGAGCTAATATTTTTTATTTGTAGAATATTTTTTTTTAGTATAAAAAAATTAAATTTTATATTTAAATAAATTGTGACCGGGTCTGGCGGACAGATAATTTCTAGCTCTTATTACATTTCCAGCAAGGCCGATTTTTTTTTTTAATTTATGGAAGGTGATGTTAATTAATTGTATTTTCTCGCGATTCCCTAGCTAATTAAGATTTATTTTTTCTTTCATTTCTTTAAAAATTGAAAATATTTACACATAAATGCTCTATCTTTATTACAATTTTATTTATTTTAAAATAAAGTCCACTTATAGAGAAAAAAAGAATTTAATTTCTAGTTGAATTGTATTAAAATTATCTCACCCAAGTTATTGATTAAATAAATATGGATTTGAAGAAATATTTTTTTGTATAGTGGTTAAATGCTTATAGTGTTTAATTCAAATTATCGATTTATTTAGGAAATAATTTGGTTTGATCGTTAATTATTTTTTATTTTATAATTTTGAACCGTTCTATTTGTCATTACACACACCACCCGTTTTTGTGAATTAATATTCAAAATCATTAATTAAAATTGAAATATATTTTCACAATTTGTGAAAGCATAATTTTGATGAATAAGATTTTTTTTCAGGGTTTTGGACCCGAATTCGCCTTCAGAAATTTAAAATTGTTTGCTTGGACATTTTAAGAACACACTAAACAGAGACCGATTTATGGGCAATCATTGGACACGGGGCGGTTTCGGACTTCTTAGAAATTCGATTTTCGATTAAGTTCGTATTATTGAAATTTCCGCTAAATAGTTTAGAATTCTTGAACCTTAATTAAGGTCCAGAATTTTAATTTTTTTTTTTTTATAACTTAAATTCAAGCGATTTTTTAAAACTTTGTGTGCTATGAAAATATCTTCACAAAGATTATAGATTTTAACTTAAAATATTTAAGTTACTGATTTTTTTAACCTAATTTAAGTTCTAATTCAAATAATCTGTATATTAAATTATTTATAAAAAAAAGCGATTTATTAAAACTCTAACCAAAATATATAACATGATTTAATCTTAAAGAACACTCGAGAAATTTAACTAAATCTAAATAGATTTACAGATATCTTTGTTATCCTCATATTTTCTTGTAGGCAACATAATTTACCCTTTTTAACAATTTTTTAAAAATTTGGATTTATAATGAGTTTGTGTCAGAAACTTGCAGATATCGATATTTTAGGCTCTGCTATAACTTGAATTTTTTTTCAATATCTTCGTTAATTCTTATATTTTGCTTATGCCAAATATTACAATCTTTTATAAGTAAATATGTAATTTTTATTGTTGTTAAAGGTTACTTTGAAATATAACTAGTTACTAGTTATGTTGAGTTTGGACCGATGGGTCCCCCCGGCAGATTGGGAAAAATACAGTCCGTTATCGGGGGTCCGGGATGGTCAATGTCGGGATCCAGGGGGCCGGGTTTTATCGATTTTGTCATGGAATCACTCGGACAACGTAGTGGAAATAATATTTTCAAAGTTTATTAAAGTCGAAGTTACAAAGCCAAGGTAAAAAAAAAATCAAACTCATCCAATAATTAATCAAACAAAAAAATGTATATAAATTTCACAATCCCGAATTTCATTTTTCTTGGTCTTTATATAGATAAATTAAAATAATAAAAAAAAGAATGTTAATAATCCAGACTCATCTCGAAAACTGACTAGAACCAGTTTTGAGGATGAAATCAACAAGCTAGGTACGTGAACAAAGGAAGAAAAAAAGATATACATGATAATGAGAAAAAAAAACACATCACTTCTAATTGAATAAAGAAAATAAAAATATAAATGGTAATATAAAAACATATCACTGGAACAAAGGTATAATAACTATTATAAACTAGCCATAAAAATCAATAAATATAAAATATTTATAAAAAATTCGGGCCGCGTCTGAAAATTTTTCTTATTAGTAAGTAATGATTGCTAATTTAGTAGTTTATTCAAAAAATATTTAACTTTAAGTCTTTGTCGTTCCTTATTAAGTTCTATGATCTAATTTAGTAAAATTTAAAAAAAAATACATTTATATGTAATTCCATAAATATTACCAGCAACTTGAGGGCAAAAAATATGGAATTGTGCTAAATAGGTAAAGAAATATAATATTAAATAGGTTTGTTTATTAAAGCAATGGAACAATTTAAGAAAAGAAAATCTATTTGGACGGGAAATTATATTATTGTTGCATATCTTTTAAATTAATAAATTTTATAAATAATTATTTTCCTTGAATCGGACTGCCCACCTGGATATTTTATTGTAGTGGACAAAACTAGCTTTACCCAGCTAGGTTCACCCATTGGAGGTGAAAGTGCTATATTTCATTTCAGAGATGAATTTTTTGTCAAATTCAATAGAATGAAAAATATTTTAAAACATTTACCTGCTCATCAGGCTTTTTATTTATTCAAATATTTTTTATTCATTTCTAAAATTTTACATGTCTTTCGTTCATCAACAATTTTCATGTCCCTTGAAATATTATTTTGAGGTTCATTATAAAAAATATTCTCGAATCTATTTTAAATATTGAATTCTCTTCACTCTTCAGTATGCAAGCTGCCCTTCTACCAAAGCTAGTGGTATAGGTTCCATTTACCCATATCTTTAAGCATTTCAGCCTTTTTATTATCAGTTGTTAAATTTCCTTACACACTTGGAGATTTGGATATTATCGAATCCACATCATATGGCAACATTAAACCTCTGGAGCAAAGATTCTCCAAGCCGCTCTTATCCAAATTTAAGACAAAGAGACTGGAATTTACCATTGATACAGCATTGCATTGAATACTTACATATCAAAGCTGTTCAAAGAAAATCTCCATCGCTCTTTCTCCCCTTAAACGCAACCCCGAATATACAGAATGACAACAATACGACTCTTTTGCTAGATCAAATAATTCCAGCTTCAGCCATATGCCACTCTGGCTACGAATGGTTAGAAACTATACCTAGTTCTAATTTAGGCTTGTTTATTAACCAACGAAGCACTTAGAATAGCTATAGGTCTTCGTTTTGTGAAATCGTAACGCCGATATCATGTGTCCCTTGTGAAACTCATATCGATAGCCTTAGACACCCCCCCCCCATACTGTCATTAAGGCAAATTATCCAGGCACTATGCCATCAATTCGATATCAAAATCTTGAAATCCGCAAATATTATTTCTACACTGGAACCCTTTGGCTTCAGCCCTGATGGAATGACTCTAGTCCCGTGGAACCAATGTATACCCCTCGCTTGGGATTATACATGTGTAGGTCGTTTCCCCAGATATTTTTATTTTAACTCTATCACAAAGCTGAAAATGCAAAAACAAATAAATATAACCACCTTAATAATCTTTTGTTTGTTCAGGAGGTCTCAGACACCTGTGGATCATTTGACCCCAAGCCCTATAATTATTCAAAATAATAGGGCAAAGGTTACGTTTAATCAAAGATGATCCAAAAAAGGCATCTACCTAGGATAAAGAATATCAATCAAAATTTGTCGATCCAAATGTATATCTATACATGGGTCATTAAACCCCGCCGACCAAACCTATTATTTTATTTTATTTCTCTTCTTTTAATTATATATTTTTACATAGAATATAGAGATAGTATAATAATTTTAATAAATAGTTATATTATTTTTAAAAAAACATATTAAAAATTAAAATTAACATATTAAAAATTAAAATTAATTACTGGAATATAGTATTTAGATTTATACATATATATTTTTAAAAGTAACTAGTTACTTTTAGCAGTTACATTTCCAAAAATATAACTAGTTACAGTTATTAGTTACAATTTTTAAAATATAACTAGTTAAAGTTATTTTTTAGCAAAAATGTAATTGTAACTAGTTACTTTACAACACTAGTAATTTTCATGTATAAAAAATCTTTCAAAATGAAATCACTTATTTTTTTCAAACTATGCTATTTATATATTATATTTTTTGAAGTTAATTAATATAATTAATTTTTATAAATCAGTCTAGCCCAGATTTTTTAAAAATTTTAGCTCGGGCCGAAGTTTTGAAAATAATACCATTTTTCAATTCTCTGGTATATGTGATTATCATAATAATGGTGAATAAAAGTATGTAACTAAGCCACTCTATATTTAAATTATAGAGTTCATATGAATCAAACTACAGCCATCCTTCCACCGATTATTCACAAGACGAAGATAGAGAACTGTCGAGGAGAGAATCCGAAAATCAGGCACTTCAACAGCTGGAAAAGGCTAAAGTTAGTATATTATATCTGATTATAGTCGATATTAATATTACTTTACTCAGATTTTTATAAAACCTTACCCTTTAAAATAGATATTGGAATAGCTACTAAGAAAATTAGGGAGTTATATTCTCTTTAATTGATGGGGTAGGGGGAAGAGCATCGCCAATATTACTAATTTTAAATTACACGTTAAATATACAGTTAATTTTTCAAATTTGCATATTTTAAATCATCAACGGGGAATGAGGGGGGGGGGGTCGAATCTAAATATCCTTAAGATTAACAGAAGGTAATAAGAAGAATTACCAGGAACCGATATTTTAGCTAAATTTTTTGAGTTTTATTGATCCATTCCGTATTTTTCCCGGTATTGGTTTGCTTGATAAGATGGACTTATCTTTAAGAATATATATTGTATTTTAAGATAATGCTAAATATATCATGCGATAAATAAATATAATATTAACGTGAATATGTACAAGACCAAAGGAGTAGCGTTCGCTGTTCGCACTAACGTTGGATACGATGCATCCTTTGAAGATGACTGTCCTTTGCAAGGATATGCCGTTATATTTCACCCCAAAGAATTCTTGCACATAAAAGAAGTTTATATTTATCGCCATTCAACATATTAAACATAGGTTGGTTTACGCTTGGTGGTGTTTTGAAATAATTTTCAATATTTATTATTTGTTCAATAATAAAAGAGTAAATATGACATTAATATTATTTTAATTACTCTCTACGACAGAAATACAACAATGATTGGTGGATAGGGAGGTTGGTGAAAGAAAATTCGGAATTAGGTTTTATTCCCAGCCCGGTCAAAATCGAATCGCTTAGGGTCCAACAGCAGCAACAGTTTCAACAAAACACTAGTCTCAGTACTAACATAGGCTCTACTTCCAATGTGCATTCGATTAAAGCTAACAACCTCAATCATCAAACTAACAACGCTAAATACGGTTCTTCTAGGTATTTTTTTTCATTAAGAATTGTATTATAAATATATTTAAAATATTAATCAATAGAGGGGGGTGTACTGATTTTAGGATCAGCCTGACTTCTAAAAATTAATTATAAGCAAGCATTTTCAACACCAAAATTTATGTAATTTCATCTAAATAACTCTTCACAACGATATCCAGGATTCAATTAAATTTTGATACTCACGAAGATAATTCACAAGACAATTTTTTTCAACCAAAAATACGACTTACTATAAATATTACAGCTAAAGCAAATTTTTTGATAAAAGCCTCAAAAACGCATCTTTTGAAAAAGACAAACTTTGAAACCAAAACTACAAAATATGATAAATGTAAATTGTTAAAAAATTTATTTTTTCGATACTATATAATCTATATTAGTTATCGCGTTATTTTATTTATTTAATCTATTAAAATCAATTTAATAATATTAAGTTAAATTCAAAACAAATGGAAGGGTAAAATTTATAAATCTTTTCAAAACTATTAATACGATTATTTTATAAATCTCGAGGGGTATTTATAAAGTAATATTCTTTTATGATTTTGAATGAAATATTTGAAATGCTCCTTTATAGCCAAAGTTGGAAATGAAATATTTAAAATGCGCCTTTATAGCCAAATTTGGAAATGAAACTCTAAGAAAAACAATCCTTAATGTGTCCTGGTTTAACTTATTTTTGAGGATTATTTATGTTTAAACTAGGCGTAACAGCTTTTGAACTAAGATACCCCTTTTGGCTTGTTTTAAGTGTTTGGTGGCATTGTTATTTTTCACTTTCGTTTATTGTTGTTTTTTCATTTTTTTCTCTCTTACTTTTTAGGCTGTTTAGTCGAAGTACGGCCGTTTAGTGTAGTAATATGTCGAACAAGGACACAGCCTAAACGCTAGGAATTAAAATCAGAAAAAAATACTGAAGGCTTAAAATTATTTCTTAATGCTAAGATAAATCAACTAAACTGCTAAGAAAAAATAATGATTGCGGAGATAAACAGAACGCACAGATTTAAAAATGATTTGCACAGTGTAATATATGAAACGCTAAGAAACAGTTACTTAATTGATTAGAAATAAATAAAATTTAGGGCAATAAATTATAGATTAGGAAGGATGTAAATAATAACCCCTACGGAAAAATTTAGAAAATATTTTAATTACGCGAGGATAATTTAAACTTATGTATTTTTTCTCTATAAGTATGGGAATTAAATCAAGCTTGACCTAAAACTAAATTTCCATTCTAATTTATTTGTTATTCCATCTGAAAATATAATTTTACAATTGGTCAGATCTAGCTTGAAATCCCTAGATAGATATGAAATTAGTATTAGGTTATAAAAATTTGCCATGTTCTAGTTCTATTTCGATATTTGTTTTTAAATTTGAAACTAATGTTAAAGGATAGGGTTATTCGGTCGACCCCCTTCGATTTTTTTTAAATTTTGTTAGCAAAGGAAGGTTAAAAAATACTCAAAATTTTAGGCTCCTAAAATTTGTATTTTTGGAGATATTAATAGGGATCAAAGTGACAAAAATGGCGTATTATTACCATTATCGGCCTTCTTTCATTTAATCATATCTTAAGAAATACATGACCGGAAATAACAATTTTAAAAACAAACTTAAATTTTATTATACTTTAAGATAAAAAAAAAATTTTTTTGATTTATTTTTTTATAATACTATTTTATTAAAATAAAATATTTAAAATTATACACAAATAATTATTTAAAAAAAGATAAATATTTAAAAAAACAGAGGTGAGACTACATGTTCCCAAAAAATATGAATAATTGTAGTTTAAAATTGTAATTTGTATATTTTGTTTTAAAAAATAATATTCTTTGGGTTCTGATGTAAGGGCTCCTATTTTGCTGACTATATTTTTTTTAAATTTTAAAGTTCCGCTTGACATATGTCCAATTGAAGATATAACGATTGGTAAAAAAATTATAATTTTTAATTTGGAATATTTATTTGTTTTTCGGCTATATCAACCGGGTCAGAATTTAAATTTTTTTGAAAATGAAGAGACGCATGTGAAATCCCAAATTAAGGTTTTACATAAAAACCAAGGCACAGAAGTTAAGCCATCTGGTCTTAGGCCATTATTTAATGAAAAATTAGCAGGCTCCAGGATGTTTGGTATTCGGGTCCTGGTAAGAGAACGGCCAATAACTTAATTAGTTGCTGTGTGCCTTGCATGTCTGCCTTGACTATATACAATTAAGACAATGTCTCCCTTTGGAATCAACTAATTTTACATTTTATGCACCTATATGGTTGAACTACGTTACATCCAATTCAATGGCCTATGGCAATTCTTAATTGTTCATCTGATAAGAGGCTACCTTTACAACATGATAATGCTTCCAGCCATTCATAACCACTAGTACAGTCAGCATTTTGTAAAAGTTGAATATACTCTAAAGGGGGTTTTATGAGAGTATTTAAAATTTTTTTTAATTAAAAGTTGGAAAATTGATTGCTGTGTTAAAACTGTGGGGGGGGGGGGGGGTAAACAGCTTAAGGTAGAGCTAAAGATATCCAAGCTGTCAAGATCGAATTTAAAAGGTTATCTTTTAGGAGTGATAAAAGAAGATATCATGGCGTGGTTCATCAAACACGAAAAGAGATTTAATGGATATCAATTAAATCTAAACCACCCATTTTCGAGGGTAATTGTGAGAAATCCCAGTTAAAATCTTCCAATTTAATATTTAAAATATTTTCTAATATACTTCTAAAAAATTAATTTACACGATTAATTATTTTTTTATTTTTTAAAAAAAGGAAGTAGATCTAAAAATATGTAAAATCTTTGGTAAAAAGTAAATATTTTTTTAAAAGAAAAAATCTTTAATGTGACTTATAAAATATTTTTAAATTCTAATAAGCCTTTAAAAATATTTTCCATGAACACCTCACAGTTGTACAAACTGCTTAAAGTGAACCAAGAAGATTAATTTCACTTTCTTTAAAAATAAACCCCTGGACTTCGAGGGCTCTTGAATTTAAAAATCATATTTAAGATTTAGCTTTATTTAGAGCAGAGACCTACAGAGGTACCATTTGTATGCCCGGCCCGGATTTTTTTTTAAAATTTTTTACAGCCCGAACCGGATATTTTTTTCAAAAAATTTTTTTGGCCAGGGTTCTGCACCCATATGATTTTAATAAATATTGCATAAGCTGGAAATTTTTATAAAAAATGTTTAAAAATACTTTTCTGGGTAAAGAATTAAAAGCATTTTTAAAATCCAGCTTTCAGACTACGGCGTCTGGAGAAGAATCCTCGATATATATACAAAGAGAGTGGATGGCTATTTCGTATCCCCCTTTAGTACCAAAGCCTAGGTGATATGTTTGGAACACTTTTAAAGGATCAGGTTTGATGCGCTCAACGATTATCTTAGTTATTAGTCTCCTAAAAAAAGCCATTATTGCAATCGGTCGAACCCCATCATTTTTAGATAGTGCAATTAATCTTGCACCAAAAAGTTGGTGAACCTAACTAGGTAAATCTTTGTTTAATATATTTTAGCCAAGTATTACTAATGAATTTACAAATGAATTCTGAAACGGATTTTTAGGGTTTATTAAAAATTGGAAATAATAGGGGCGAAACCTCTCAATTCCCCCTACTGATTTTTTATTAAAAGAAACTTTTTTAATAAGTTCTTCCTTGATTTCGATTGAATTAAATTTTATAGGAGTGGGAAGTTGATCATTCAATAGAGTGAATGTATGTATTCAACAAATGGGGCCAATATTTAATTAGATGAAGCCAATGTAAGAGCCTCACATACGTTCCCTTAGTCTATTTTTTTGAGATTTTACATTTGTGGGCAAAATCAGAAGTAGCCCTTACATCAGGTACATAATTTTCCATTTCTAAGGCATAAAAATGGTCTATTCCATTTTTAATAAAATCATGTAAAGAAGTTTTTTTTATCTGTATGTTTAATTAAGACTTTAAAGGTTAAAAGATTTTCCCATGCTTTAAGGGAATTTAAATTTGAATTAACTTCCATAATAAGTGTTTAAAAAATTAGAAATTAAAGACCTTGTTAAAAGGTAGGTGGACTAAGGTTGGTAGCTTTTCCCACTTTAAAAAATTATCATAAAAAAATAATTTTGATTTAAAATAGGGGGTTGTTTCAATTTTTTGTTCAAAATTTCATTTTAAGAGGGTTTACCAGAGTTTATACATGGTTATACCTGGGCTCATGTTTATAAAAACAAGTAGCCTGGGTCAAGCTTATATTTCTATGGCAAGCATTACAAATGTTTGACATACCCATTTTAGAAGAAAAAAAAAATTTAAAAGGGGGGGGGGGATGTAATATATGGATGAGCTATTTCAACTTTTATTTTAAAAATAAAAATTATATGATTTTGTTATATCAGGATTCATGATTATTAGGGGTTAAAAAATAAAATTTATCTTTTAAATAATATAATTCAAATTAACTTAAAATCTATATGATAAATGTATATTCAAATTAAGGGTTAGATGGTTGAGGAATGTTTAAAAATAAAATTTATTTTTTAATAATAATATTAATTAAGTAGATAAATTAACTTAAAACTTTATATGATTGAAAGAAGTATTTTCATCATTATTATCTGATTGAATCAAAGGAATCTGGGTAGTAAGTTTCTTTGGCAATTATATATATAAGCAATGGACATTATTTGTTAGAATATTTGAGGGTCCAATATATATAAGTATGGAATATTTTGTGTGAGCGTAATTTTGGTGATTTTTATATGATGGGTGGTATTGTGGAGAATCTTTATGTCTCTTTGGATAATTTATGGGTCAAAGTAAATTACTGATATGTTGTATTACTGTGGCAGTGTGGCTTTTTAAATATGTAAATCTTGAGTTTGATAAAATCATCTGTTGAAGTTAGGCTTAGGGTTCATTTGATTATTTTAAAAATTTTCTATCTTCTTGGCACACAGCAATATAAATTTGTTGATAATCAGTTTTCAATTGATATTTTTTCATTATTATATACTTTCTTTTATCTTATCTTCAATAACATTTTTATTATTCCTTATTATAGGCTGAGTCTATCATTCTTTATTAATAATTAGCAAATCCAATATATTAGCAGATCCAATATATTAGCAAAATCCAAATAGTTTGGCATCCTTTTTATGAGTTGTATTCATTTTTAGTAAAAAGAAGTAATAACTAATTTTTGAAACCACTCGATTTTTATAAAAAAATTTAGCAAGCAATATTTAATTTCACCTATCACGTAAAAAAATTGCCTGGAACGAGGCCAACTTCATTTTTAAAATTGATAAAATTCCCAAAAGTGAGGTCTTTGTATAAAATTACATATTAATCAGTTTTAATGGTTTTCTTAACATATTTGATATATATATAATTATTATTCATCTTGTAATGAAACTACAATCAATTTGGGTTAATCAATGAAAGAAATATGTCATTCGATAAAAGAAATTCAATTTATTACATAATTTATTATTAAATATTTATCCATATAACCTCTATTTATGAATTCTTTTCATCTTTACCGGCTAAAATCTATGTGCAGATACGCTCTTATAAAATGTATCTAGATCAGAGTTTGGAACCCTAGGAACCTTCCTAAAATTCCCAATTGTGAAAATAATATATATATATATATATTATTAAAAATGTTGTGTGATTTATTTTCGAGAATTTATTAATTTTTGAATTTTTATTTTATTGTGTTAACAGAGATTGGAACTGGAATGATAACATGGAACCCTCGAAACCGCATCAAATTTAAGAACCAGAACTAATGTTGTTAAACGGCTCGATTTAAGCCGATTTTTAAAAACGGCTAACTCAATATTTTATCCCTATAACACTAACCACAACCCATAATCTATTCAAAATTTTAAGAAGAACCACTATTCCGATGAGGAACCAAAAATCTTTTTAGTCCAGGTTCAAAACTGATCTAGTTACATAAGATACAATTTTTTTTATTATAATCTTATAAAGTGGGCTAAAAAATTATCTGCCCTGCCCGGGCCCAGATTAAAAAATTATCTGCCTGGCCCGGATTTTTTTTTCAAAAATTTTTTACGTAGGCCCGGCTTGGATATTTTTTAAAAAAAATTTTGAGGCCCGACCCGGCCTGGATTTAAAAAAAAAAATTTTTTTAGGCCCGACTCGGAATTTTTTATAATTATATTTGACCTGATATATACAAAAAATTCATCTATTTGGTATTTTATCATATTTTTCGGCGAGTATTATCATTTAATAAGCAAGCATATTAGCTAATGTTGTTAAACGGCTCATTTTGAGCCGATTTTTAAAAACGGCTAACTCAATATTTTCGCCAGAAAAATATTGACTAAGCCTCGAAATTTCGATACTATATGTCTAGAACTTTGCTCTTTCTATGAGCAAAATTTTCAGGCTTGCATAATATTTTTCTGGATAAAAAACCGAGTTGGCCGTTTTTAAAAATCGGCTTAAAACGAGTCGTTAAAAATTGTTGAGTGTTAAAAATTGTAACTTATCCATTTACTCTAAAGGGGGCTTTAAGAAATATTAAATCTTTGAATTTTTTTCTCCGATTTTTACCTTGTTTGTTTTCATTTAAATACATCAGCTTTATTAGCCTCATCTCAAAAAATTTTTTTTTAAATACTTCAAATTTGATTATAGTTTTTAAAACATTTTTATAATATATTATATCACTTCTACAGTTTTTAATATACTATATTGATTTATAGAGAGCCTTTTATGTCTTTTTTTAAATATATCTTTTCCTTAATAATTCCTTTATATAATTAATTTGTATTAATTTATACATTAAAAATCAATATATAAATTTTAATTGATGCACAATATTCGTAAATGTCATTTCAATAAATGCAACAAATTTTTTTTTAAAAAACGCCAAATAAAATTATATCAAATGCATCTAATATTAAATACAGCAAAAATGTATTAAATATTTTAAAGGGTACGTTGAAATTTGAAACGAAACATTACTTTACACTATATAATACCAAAAAATATTTAATAATTAATCGATGGAACTAATAAGAAATCTATAACTTTGTCGATTATCCACTTGCTAATATTAGATATAATCTACAGCCCCAAAATTTGATTATTTTCTTCTCAATTCCGGAACATAATTTTTTATTACTAATTGATTTATCCGAATAAAATTTTAATTTAAAAAAAGACAACATGAAATGTTTTTAATTATGTTTTTTTAACTGGCATAAACTTTTTAAATTTTTAGGCTCATGGACCTTCATTCAGAGATCAAATAAGATCGGCTACTAAATAGTTGTGCCGATACATCTCTATTAATCATTTTGAGATATATTTTTTATATAATAGCATGAATGCCTGTTGACACGAGTGGAGTAATGATTGGATTTTTAAAAAAAACTTATATGTTATTTAAAATCAGGGTTTAACAAAAATCTTCAAAATGAGCTTTAAGATTTTTTTCCCAAAGAATTTTAAGCAAAAATCTCAACAAAATTGAAGATCACAAAATATTTACTTATAAAAGATTTGGAATTTTAGAAAATTTGTTTAAAAATCCTGTTTGAGCATTCTCAAATAAATTGTCTTTTTTAAAAAAATTCATTTTAAATCTTCCGAGATCAAAACTTTGAAGA
The DNA here is from genome assembly GCF_954871325.1 of Gordionus sp. m RMFG-2023. Taxonomy (NCBI): domain Eukaryota; kingdom Metazoa; phylum Nematomorpha; class Gordioida; order Chordodea; family Parachordodidae; genus Gordionus; species Gordionus sp. m RMFG-2023. The sequence goes on along the minus strand of NC_088775.1, from coordinate 46,390,940 downwards.
TTTTCATTTTTGAAATGTTAAAACTCTGTTTAAAACAAAAAAAATATTTTATAAGTCTAATGGTAAACTCCGCCTCAAATATTGGTGCTTCACAACAGGATCATCCATTTAAGTCGACTTCCAATTCAAGAGGTTCAACTCCACCAACACCTGGTAATTTAAATTCTATTTGATTTTAAGAAGAAAAGATCAACTTGAAAGCTTTTTACCTTATTTTTTAATGTCATTTATCCACACATTCATCCAAACTTAACACCCTAATATTTTATCCTTATAATTATTTTTATAGCCAATATTGGAAATTTATTCTGTTTAATTGACTAATTACCTTAAAAATTATTAATAAGTTAAGATAAAAATGTTATAATATTATTAACCGGCTCACGTCGCTTAATAATTGGAGTGCTCAACTGCATTTTTTTAAAAAATATATGGATATCAATTATAATTATTTATGTTCAACCAAATTACAAATAAAAATACTTTTATGACAGAGAATTCATATTTTTTTATAAGAGCAGATAATTATACAGAATGATTTATTATCATCTAAATCTTTTGATATAGTAATCTTAGGTAAAGTATATTTAATTTTATTTTTTTCACATATTAATTTTTAAGTTATAGCTGTTTGTGATTCATATAATTCCCCTATATATTAACGTAATTTTTTCAATCGTTTTATCATGAATAGTAAAAACATATATCTGATTGGAACCTCAAAGATTTTTGCTCAAAAAATTTTTTAAGATTTTTTTCCAAACTCTGGTTTTACTAATTTATTTTGTTGGCAAAACTGTCATAAAATGTTCAAATATTACTTACAATACAATAATTAAAATATAGTTTATCTAATATACATTTGTTTAACAGATTTAAACTAATTTGATTCTGAGTAGCATATTCATCAGTGACGAAGCGTCCATAGAAGCAAGCGAAGCATTTCCATTGAAATTTTTCTTGCAAAATTCTTAAATAAACAATATAATCTTTATACTATATTAAAAAAACTAAGCTGACTTCGTTAAAAAAAATTTAAATAATTTTTATAAAGTTAAAAAGATTAATATTATTTTTATTACGTTAATAGAATTACTAAAAAAATTACTATTATTTTTACTATACTAAAAAAATATACATGAGCGATTATTTTTTAATAAATAAAAAGAAAATCATGCGAATGTATTTGTAATTTTACGTTTAAAAAATAAGCATTGGGGAAGCAGATAAAATTAGGGCTGTGCCGATCCACATATTCTTCACCAATCCGATCTGATATTTATATATTGATTTTTTGTGACCCCCCTTTGAACCAAGTATAATTATAATCCATATTTTCTATGCAAAAAATTGAATTTATACATTTGATTTTATTTTTAAGACAATAATTTTTGAAAAGATAAAAAAATATATATTTAATAATGTATCCATTTTATTTTTGCTAATAAGTTGGAATTTATAGTATAAGACAACGAGATATAAAACAATTTTTTTTTTTTATTTTAAAATACAACTTTCTAAATCTAATAAATTTATGTCTATATATACTTTTTTAAATTTCAATATTTAATATAACAATCAATGAAACTATTAGATTAATATTATGTTAAGTGAAAGAAATAATCCGTAAAAATTTAAGTTAATATAATGTTAAATAATGAAATCTGTTCAATTATATTTGCATTCTCCTCTATCTTCAACTTTCAAATGTCCCTCGTAGTACATGTTTCCACGTCGTTTGTTGCTTTCGAACGTTCTCCTGTCTCTTTTATCCTCGATTCCGTCTGTTCAAATCGTTATCATTAACTCGTCGTTTAGTAATGGGAATAATTTATTGAATGTCGAATATTGAATGGAATAAGAATAATAGAATAGAATTGGAATAATAGAATGAATTTGTCGACTATTAAATTGAATAAGAATTATTGAATGGAATAAGAATTTTTTATTTATTTTTTTCTCTTTAGCTTTCACTTTTTCTGGTGGTAAGCTCCTTCAACATCTCTCTCCACTTTATGTTATTAATACAATCTCTTTTATCTAATTTATACTTCTTTATATTGGCTCTAACTTTATGGCCCCATTGAAGTTTTGGCCTTCCTCTTTTACGTTTGCCCATCACTTCCAAACTCTTAACTTTATTTCCTATGTAGTTCATAATAGGCCTTCTCATTGTGTGCCCATACCACCTAAGTCTGTTTAACATTAACTTAGATGGGCACTACCTTTAAACTACTTAGTATTCTTGTACTGCGCACTTTATCCTTTCTTGTTACCCCAGCAATCATCCTCAGCATTCTCATCTCCATGGTTTGTAGACTTCTCTCGTCTGATTCTTTGGTTGGCCATGTTTCCGAACTATATAGAATAGTTGGTTGTATTATGGAACTGCAGATTTTTCCCTTTAATTTGTGTGGGATTCTTTTATCAAATAGCACTCCAGATAAAGATCTCCACTTTAGCCACCCTTGATTAATCTTACTCTATCTCTTTTTCTATTGTGCCGTTTGTTTGTATAGTGGAGCCCAAATATTTGCAGCTTTCAATTGCCGATATCTGCCATTCATTAATATCAATTCTCTTGGTTTCATCTCCTCCTATCACCATATACTCCGTCTTTTCTCTATTTACTTTTAATCCGTGCGTTTCTAGGATATTTATCCAACTCATTAGTCTTTCTTTCATTTCATCCTTAGATTCGGCAAGTATCACAATATCATCTGCAAATATCATATTTTACGGGACTGTTTGAGGTATAGACTGTGCTAATATATCTATTACTGTAATGAAGAGAAGTGGGCTGAGAGCCGATCCTTGATGAACTCCTTCGGTTATTGTGAAGCCTGCTGAAGTACCTGTTGTGCTACGGACCATTGTTGTATGGCCCATATACATATCCTGTATTATTCTTATTTATTTTTCGGGAACATTTTTGTGGCGTAGCGCCCACCAGATAAGTTTTCTTGGGATTCTATCAAAGGCCTTTTCTAGATCGAGAAAGACCATGTGTAGCTTTTTGTTCTTTTCCCTGTATTTTTCACTCATTTGCCTAATTGCGTGGATAGCATCGGTTGTTGATCTTCCAGGCATAAAGCCAAACTGAGTCTCTCCTATTTCGATTATATCTCTTAATCTTTTTTCTATTATTTTTTCGTATAGTTTTAGACAGTGTGACATTAGTTTTATGCCCCTGTAATTTTGACAATTATGTGGATCCCCTTTATTTTTGAAGATAGGAACTAGATAGCTCTGCCTCCATTTTTGGGGAACCTCTTCATTTCCAAGTATCTTATTGTATAGATTTGTGAGGAGATGTATTCCATCATCTCCTAATCCTTTAAGGCTTTCTATTGGAATATCGTCTGGACCCCTAGCTTTGTTGTTTTTCATATGCTTGAGGCATGTGATTATTTCTTGTTGTGTTATAGGTTGTACAAGGTTTTGACAAGGGGAGTGTTCGAGATGTAGTATGTGCGGATTAAAGTTGAGAAGCTCCTGAAAATATTCTCTCCATCTACTCATTTTTTCTTTTTCCTTTATTATCAATTTCCCATCTTTATTTTTGATTACTTTCGGAGCTCCGTTTATATCCCTAGAATTCTTTTCTAGCTGTTTGGCTAATCTGTATATTTTATTTTGCCCTTCTTTGGTATGTAGATCTTCGTACATGTCATCGTATGCCATAGATTTGGCTCATAATAAAAGGAATTTATCGAGTATAGAATAGAATTAGAATAATAGAATGAATTTGAATAAGAATAATTGATATAGGATAAGTTACGCGTTATATGTATTTTCGTTTCGCGTTTTATATAATTTTTATGTATGTATATCGATTTTTATTTATATTAATATTAATAATGATTTCCACGAGGTTAAAATATGCAAATAGAATATTATCCACACTTCCCTCTCTTTTTTTTAAAGTTAACACCTTTGTTTTTTAATTTAAAAAGCGTCTCAATATAATAATTTTTCTTCAAGTTATATTTTGTAAAAAATAATTTCTTTAGTCTTAAATATTTAGTAAATCATCTCTTTATTTCCTCTATATGCGTTTTTTTCAAATTTAAATATTTAGTTTTAATATTATTTTCTATTCTCTTTTATTGTTATTTAATATTTATAAATAATTTTAGCTGTATTTCAAAACTAATGGGGAAAAATATATTATATTAAGGACTATATTAATATATTAGTAAACGATTACGACAAAAAAAACAACTAAAGGACAATATTGAGGCATAAATCATAAAATAATGTAAAATACAAAATAATTAAAAGCGAAAGCAGCAAAATTATTTAAAATCTCCTTCACCTAATCATCAGGAGAGATCGAATTAATAAAACAAACATAATTAGCCTTAAGAATGGCTATTGCGATCCTCTGCCTTAATTAAAAACCTTCGCGAGGCTCTCCACAATTTTTTCTGATTAGGCGGCCAACTTTTTTAAAAAAGTTTTTAGCCAAATCACCATATGTAGTTAAAGTGGAGCAAATTATGGGTATGAATATATAATTTGAGAAATCAGCGCTGTATTTGCCGATCTTAAAATTTTGAGCTCTGTTCAGAGTTGTTAAAATTAGAGGGGGAGTTAGTGTCCAGACAAAAGAAATCCCATATTATAAACTTTCCTTGAGACCATGGGATACGAGTGACCCCATCGGGACGCCTACTATTGGAAAATAAGCCAGAAGGCTCCATTGAGGTAGGAAAACCAGCTGACCTAAGTGCAAGAGACATGATTTGATTGCATTCAAGTGTCGAGTTTGCCAACCGGGATTATGATTGCAATGTAAAGGATGCAGTGCCACATTGTTATCATCCGTATGACATTTGCTGCATTTATAAGGTAATGAAAAGGGAATGTTGAGCCTGATATATAGAGCATAACTGAGCTCATAGTTGTCCAATTCGAGTTTGAGATTGGTAGATGGAATAACATCTAAAAATTTATATCCCCGATCTTTGATAAGTTCAATATGTGGATCTAGCCAATGGTGAGAGACTTGAAATAAGGTAATCAACGGAGTTTTTCACAATAAATCCCAATCCTTCTGCTTTACAGAGATCGGAAATAGGGTTGAGGTTGCGACGGATTTTGCCCATTCTCTCTTAGCTGTATTCAAAAAAGGATCGTGAACCGACAGATGTTGGTCAATTAATATACGTGACTGAAGATGGCAAGCAATGAACGCACATATTGAGATCGACAATGGGAATCGTATACCAAGGCCGCCATGTTTAGAAGGAAATGTGGCTTGATGCCAAGCTATGTCTGTAAATTTGATATTTAAGCAGTCTCTAAGGATGAATTTTATTCTGGTTTCTAATCTCACTGAATACAAAAAAAAAGGATATCTCGAAATTAACAGTTCTCTAGGGTTTTCAAAGCATTTTATTCAATAACGCTAAAGTTTATATTTAATAGGTTCGTTCTGTGGAAGTTTTATCCATGGCAATTGAAGTTTGAATGCTGGATGTATAATTGCAGAAAGAACATATTGATCCTTATATATATATGATCAAATTTTTAAAAAAATAAAATATATGTAACTAATTGAGAGTTATAGGTTTAATACCTTTTATTAATCCCATTTAATACGGCGTCTATCAATGGTTGACCATATTTGAGGCCACTAATTTTTTTAATTTTTAAATAACTATCGTTATTGTTGGAGTCAAATATCCCAAATGCATTATTTCTTCAAATTTAATGATTTAACTTAGTTATATCGTATAAAATCAAATAATTAATATTAAAATCAAATGTCGTTTTAAATTGGAACCTAAAGATTTTGACAATATAATACTTTTTGGCCACATTTTACACTTGGTAAGCATTGGATTAGTTCCTTCAATATAGGATGTTAATGTAAAACATTTATCATATTTGGCCATAGTAATGATAATTCATCTTATTTTGGATTTTCAGAATCAGATGATGAGGATTAAATAATAATATCCATGCTTATGCTAATCTATTAAATTAAAATATAAACAATAATATTCAAATTATTAAACTATGTGTTAAAAAAATTGAAATGTGAAATGGAAATACACAGCCGATTAAAAAATATAAATATAATACATTTTTTAAAAAAATTCGGAAATATTAAATTTTTCAAATAAATAAAATATAAATATTTTTAAAATTGAACGAACGTTAAATTCGAACGCGTTCGTCATAAAAAAGGAACGCGTTCACGTTCAAACTTCATCAAAAATAAAATAAACGCCGTTCATCGTTTTTTTCAAAAAAACGCACTTCGTTGAACGCGTTCGTTTACAACACTATTTAAATCTGATTGATTCTGGACCAAAATTCTGTTCCGTCACTTTGATTTATGGACCGATCATTTCAAGCTTCAAAATTATATCACATTTAGTCTTCATCATTTAGATATAAATTTTGATTTAAATTATTTTACCTTGGCAACTAGAAATATGACTCAAAAGCATACTGGGGAAACCATATTATCTGAAATCGATGGAGTTCATTTAAAAGCCAAAATAATACTAATGGTAACTGATACTGGGGCCATTGTCAAAAAAAGCGTCAGTTGGGGGATTATAAGCATCATTTATGCTTTGGACATGGACTTCATAATTTGGTTACAGTTGATGGCATAAAAATAGTTGCAATAATTGACATTCTCATTTAAAAAAAATTATAGAAATTATTTCCGCCCTCAGATATCGAGTAGCTGATGAATGTGAAATTGAGGGTGAGCATCTTAAATGTCTGCAGTCAATTTATAAGACAGGTCATATCTTGAATATTGATGATTCTGATCCATACCTTGATGACCATTTTGATATCTCCTATGAAACGGATAATAGAAATGGCATTGCACCAACCAATTTAATTAATACAATTTTAAAATTAAATTGCCTACCCGCTAGCACAGCATATTAATTATGCTAAAAAGTGTTCTCAGTATAAACAAAATTATCTTTAAAACTCTTTAATAATGAATGGGATATGTTGATGAGCTTTGCGCAGTATTAAATCCATTCCGAGAGTCGATGAAATTTCTTTCCTACCAAAAGGGATCGACAATAAACTTAGGGTTATTATTTTTCAGTGAAATAGAAACCCATATACAAATCAATTGATCTGATTGCTCAGATATAATTTGCTTAAAAGAAAATATGAAAAAAAAGTTTGACTATTGGTTTCCCATTACTTAACTTAACGTTATTTTAAATTTTTATTAATAAAATTATATTTTAAACATTAGATATTAGCGACTCTACTTGATCCCATATTTTAATATCTTAAAATTGTTTCAGAATATTTAAATTCGAATTCTACGACATCAGTGCTATTTTTAATTAGACATTTAAAACGTTTAGAGCATGTTAGAAATGCACAGTGAGATTCAAGTTGAAAATAATGTGCAAACATCCAGTTCTTATATAGTTAAAATAGCTTATAAGCATCCCCTTCCAAGCAATATAACAACATTAGTAATTTAGAATAAGAATGTCATATTTTGCTCAGCCATCATAATATCCCAGAAGAGGATGCATTAATCTTTTGGAAGAAAAAGCACTGGGAACTTCCTAGGCTTGCTAATTTATCTAGGAAAGTTTCCATTGTTGGGTTAATACTCAATGCAAAGGACTTCTTTATGTCCCACGAATCTTGATAAAATACTATTTATTCATGACATTTATAATTTTGCTAAATTTGAATTCTGATTTATTATATTTGACTTGCATTCCAAATTTATATTTTAATTTGTTATAATAAAAATTAATTCAATATTACTAATATGTGTTGTTTATTTGACTCTGATCTGAGTAAAAATGCACCTTAGTCTATTTCTGAGAATGAGAAAATACATAAATTTAAATTGGAGTGAGACAGCAAATAATTTAAGAAATGAATTAAACTATATTAACAATGTATTATACAAAAGAGCCCCCAAATAAATTATAAAAAAATGTAATTCATTGATTTATAAATTAAATTTATTAAAAATTTTATTTTAATAAATATCGCGCCGCCGCCAACAAATTAGTAGGCCACGGCGAAATCGGCGCACCGCCGAAAGCCGATGAAAAAATTGATTGAGACATCGGCGCACAGGTCTAATTACATTACACGATAAGTTTTTTATTTAAATTCAAGTATCGGTATATAATAAAAAAAAAAATATGTAAGTAACATCAAATTTAAGTATCGATTTATATAAAAATAAACAGAGAGTAATATACAAAAAAATGTAATTCCATTTTATAAATTTTTAAAACTTTATATTTTATCCCCCATCATCTGTTTGTAAATCAAAACAGTTTAATCGCTTTTCACCATTTATTTATATAATAAGATGTAATTTTAAATGTACCATAAATAATATTGTATTCACTTACCTTATCTCAAGTCTATAACAATATGAACCTGTTTAAGTTCGACAAAATAGAGCTCTGAATTTATACCAATATAAGCCATATAAATCTAAGCTTAAAATTATAAATATCTTTTCAAAAATTTCACAAAGTTTTATAGATAATTCTTAATTTCGTTACTATTCAATTTTTCTTTTATTTAATAAAATTCTTACTTTTATCTCAGCAACCGTAAAGATATATTCAATTTAGCTCTATAAAATATAGTAAAATCCGTTCAAAACCTTATTTCCTTTAATGTTAATTACGTAGCCATTAAAAAAAATGTTCCATTTGCCTTTACAATAGGGCTAAAATCCGTTCAAAAATTATTTCTTTTTAATGTTAACTACATAACAATTAAAAATATATTCCATTTTCCCCTCATAATAGGGTTAATTCATTCAAAAATTATTTCTATATTCCATTTTTCCCACAATAGGGTTAAAATTCATTCAAAAAAATTTTTTTTAATGTTAACTACGTAACAATTAAAATATATTCAATTTTTAGCAACAATTATTATAATCCACATATATATCTTTTATCCCATATAGGGGAGACCAGGGCTAGTCGGCGCAATTTTTTGTCAAAATCATCATAGCTCCGAAAATAATGATCATATAAGATCTTACAAAATACCAATAGATACCTTAAACATATACCTATAAATATATACTGTTATATTTTTTAAATATTTAATAATTATAGAAAGGTTTTAGTAAAAGTCATTTTTTGAACCTAGTAGCCCCGAACCCGTGGTTAGTCGGATCATCGATGGGGCTAGTCGAATCAAGTGGTTTATTAGGCTTCTTATGGGACAAAAAAAATTTTTCGCAGATTTTAAAATATAACTATGATACTTTATTTATATAATATTCTATTTATAATTATAACAAATAAAATAACAATCTTTTTTGACAGAGAACTACTACATTGAAACCAATCTTCAAAATTATGAAAACTTATAATCCTGTTTACATATAATACACACATCTTTTATATGTTTATATTTATTAATAATAAATTTACTCAAAATTTATCTAATTCTATATTTAAATATATAACATCATTTGATTTTATTATCAGGCTAAATATAATCTGATAACTAAAATGTTTATGTTCAATAAAATGAATTAATTTGAATCATGTTATATTGTCAATTAAAATAGATATATAAAATATTTGTTTGTTAGATATAATTCATTTTAAATATATTGATATTATTATCAGGCTAAAATTTATATGCTAAAATGTTCGTATCTAATAAAATGTATTAATTTGAATCATATTATATTGTCAATTAAAAAAAAATATATATATTATATTTGTTTGCTATCAGGCTAAAATTTATATATGCAATATATATAATATCTGTGACAATATATAATATATATTCACAATATGTATATGTAGATTTTAGTTTGCAAGATATTTATATAGGTCTGATATTATATTAAAATTGAAATGTATTATGAAAAATCAATCACATTAATAAATTTATATAATAATTATTATTTAATATATTACATTTATAAAATATTATATTATGATTATCTGTACAATATATAATATATTATCACAATATGTATATGAAGATTTTAGTTTGCAAGCTATTTATTTATCTCTGATATAAAATTGAAATAATCAATCACATTAATAAATTTATATAATATAATAATTATTATTTAATATATTACATTTATAAAATATTATATTTTAACCTGTAATAAATGGTATTTTTCTTAATGAGATATTATTTTCATACAGTTTTATAGTTTCTTCATAATCTTTTTTTAATAAAAATTTTACTATTTTGAATTTTGCATATATATTTGGGTACCATAATAATATAATAAAAATTGACTGATTGCGCCGACTAGCCACGATTCTACTAACCTCAATGGTGGTAATATTACTAATTTGATCTTAACATATATTTAAGCTTTATAAATCAATCTAAAACTTTCCCAAATATTAAAATAGATATTTAACTTTCATATAATGTTCATTTTGTCATTAAACTTTTATTTTTTTAATACAACCTAATAATATAAAGTGAAAATATTGTAATTTTTACGTCAAAAACATGTCATAACGGATAAAAATTTAAATAGCTAAATATTATAAATTATTTTCATCCCCAATTATGGATATTATTGAATTCTATTTTAGAATTAAATTTCAAATTTTAATCTTTACTGGATTTAAAATAAAATCCTTTGAACCGACAAGCCCCTTGCGCCGACTAGCCCTGGTCTCCCCTATATCCTTTATATTTCTTTTATACCATATATATCCCTCACTAATAAAAATTATCTTACAAAAATCCCTATTCTAAATATTCAAATATTATTTAATAAACGAAAATCCTAGCCTATCATGATCCTTAAAATTAAAAAATGATAAGATTTCTTTAATTTAAATAATCATATCATATGTTTCAACAATGATAACATTTCTTTTAAATTCAAATATATCACATATATGTTTAACAATTCAAATTAAATACTTTATATGTTTAATTCAAATTAAATCAATATTAACACACCATTCAAAATAGATTACATTAATAATGTATCAACATTAATTAAAAATGGACCAACACACATTACCCTAATTATATTCACTAATCTTAATAGATAAAGATAAGAGATGTTTTTTAACATAGTTTATATATAGTTAAAAATGTTTATTTTTAATATAGCATCTTAAAATCATCTCTGTATGGACTGCTTGCTTACATATAGTCCCAATACATCATATTGGTTATACTCAATTAATTTTTTTATTTTAGTACCAATATAATGCATATTTTTATAATGATTTTTAAATATAACGCCATCTATTTCATATTTTTTATTTATAAAAATTTTAATTAAATTAAAAAAACCAAAATGCCTATCTAAAATTTTGATTAAACAGTTAAACATGAAGGTAATAAACATTCCTAGCGAATATCAACACCCAAAAAAATATCTTCTCAACAATGTTAATGTTTTATTTTACGGGAAATAAGAAAACACTTAGAATTTTTTTTGATATTTTTCAATGTAAAATTTTAAAGGCTATAAAATTATATATAATTTGTTACTCTATCTTAAGTTTTTTTTCTAAATATAGATTTATTGAAATCACGCAATGGTGATTTTCGACTTAGAAGACGTATATTTGGATCTAATTCAGCGCTTTAAAATTTTGATTTCACTAAAATATTCAGCATAAAAAACTATTATGCCAAGTGTCATCCATATTAGAGATGGTCATCCATAAATCTCGTTTTTTTTGTTGATTTAACATGGAATTACCAATAAAATTTATTTGCAATTCAAGAGACACCCGAACCTTTATTTAAATGGTGGTTATGGTTCAGTATGTAAAAAATGGTTACGGTTTGGTTATGGTTTTTAAGAAAAAATTTATAAAGTTTCGGTTCGGTTCAACTAATTGTAACGCTTTATAAATGACTACAGTTATAAATTTTTTTATAATTATTATTGAAGCAGAGTCATCTTATAATGATTTTAATCATGAATATTATAAGTATCTATGAATAATATATAAAAAAATATATAAGAATCATAACTCATTTTTTAAATATATTATTTGAATTTATAAGTAATATATGTTCTAATGTGGATTCATATTGATAACACAAATTTTAGTCCCGAATAGGCTATCAACAGAAACTTATGTTGCAGGAATCGCAATTACTATAAGAGCAAGTTTATATAATTCTGGATATTCAAATTTTAATGATTCCCAATATATAAAAACTGATGATTTTTTAGATTAATTAAATAAATGCAACTAAATCAAAAATTGGTTATTTAGATATTTTCATACTAAAATATAGAAAATAGGAATGATATAATACTTAATGAAGTAGTTAGTAGATTGTGGATCAATTTAAATCATAGTGAAAAAATTAATACATACGTCTTATGGATATTGAACAAATATGTTGATCATAATTATAAATAACGACGCAGATATAATAAAATATGTAATACACCACAAGGAAAAGGATGTAAAATTATTTATTTTGGTTGAAACCAATTTAACTTTTTTTAAAACTGTTATTTTTACTCCTTCAAAAAATAATTATATCGGTTTGGTTACGGTTCAGATATTTATAACGGTTTATCAGTTCACTTCGGGACCCTGATTATAATTTTAAAATTTTATATATTAATTTGATTTTCTCATTTTTAATAAAAACATTAGTAGAGTCTCCAACAATAATGATTAAAATAAAATATCATAAATTAGCCCGAAAAAAGAGAGAACATCTCCAAGATCGTTCTTTCCTGATCACTTACGAAGTGATTGACCAATATATAAGAATTTTTTTTTATTTAAGATACTTTGGAACCTTCGATTTTATATTTATTAGCCATTGCATTGTGATTTTAGAAAATAAATGTGCTATAATATTAATTTCTTAAAATACTACTCGTATAATGTACTATCTAATTGATTTGATTATACAAATTGTTACTATAAAACATAATTATATATTAAACACAGGCGCGGCTCTAAGTTCTAGCGAGGGAATGGCTCAAGAATTCGGCGTGATATCTCGTCCAATTTTAAGCCGTCAACAGTCTTCCCAAAAAGAGGAAGACCCTTTAAATCCAGCTAACAAACTAGCAAATCTCGTTAGGGAAAAGAGAAAACCTTTCTTTAAAAAGGTAAATATGCAAAAAATATTTCGTCTTTTCCTCAGTAAGCCCCTTTTTTAATATAAAATATTTAAAATTATACACAAATAATTCTTTAAAAAAAAGATAAATTTATAATAAAAATAGTCATTCTATAAAAACGGAGTGGGACTACAAGTTCCTTAAAAACAGGAATTATTGTATTTAAAAGAAATTGTATATTTTGTTTTAAAAAATAATATTCTTTAGGTACTAGTGTAAAGGCTCTTATTTTACCCTTATATTTTTTAAAAATTTCAAGTTCCGCTTGACATATGTCCAAGGGAAGAGATAACGATTTGTAAAAAAAATACAATTTATTAATTTGTAATATTTAATTGTTTTTTTTTCGGCTATATAAACCGGGTCAGAATTTAAATTTTTTGGAAATGAAGAGACGCATGTGAAGTCCCAAATTAAGGATTTACATAAAGATCAAGGCACAGAAGTTAAGCCATCTGGTCTTAGGCCATCATCTAATGATAAATTAACAGGCTCCCGGATGTTTGGTATTCGGGCCCTGGTAAGAGAAAGGCTAATCACTGATTTAATTGCTTAGTTTCTTTGTCTGCCTTGATTATATATACAATTAAGACCATGTCTCACTTTGGAATCAACTGTGTATGTGGTTGAACTATGTTACCAATTCGATGGCCTATGAAAACTCTTAATTGTTCATCTGATAAGTGGTTACCTAGGTTACGACTTGGTAATGCTTCCAGCCATTCATAACCACTAATATAGTCAGCATTTTGTAATAGTTGAATATACTCTAAAGGGTAGTTTGATGAGAGTATTTTAGAAATTTTTTTAGTTAGAGGTTCAAAAATTGATTGATGTGTTATAACTGTGGGTAAAACAGCTTTAGGTAGAGCTAAAGATATCCAAGCTGTCAAGGCTGAATTTAAAAGGTTATCTTTAGGAGTTATAAAAGAAGATATCATGGCTTTGTTCATCTAACAGGATGCCAAAAATGAATAAAGTGATATAAGATTTAATGGATATAAATCTAAACAACCCATTTTCGAGGGTAATTATGAGAAACCCCAGTTAAAATCTTCCAATTTATATTTTAATATATTTTCTAATATACATCTAATAAATTCATATAATTATTTCTTTATTTAAAAAAAAAGGAAGAAGATCTAAAAATATGTAATATCTTTGGTAAAAAATAAATATTTTTTTAAAAGAAAAAATGTGTGACTTTTAAAATATTTTCGAATCCTAATAAGTCTTTAAAAATATTTTCCATGAACACCTCACAGTTGAAAAAACTGCTTAAAGGTGAACCAAGAAGATAAATTTCACTTTCGTTAATTATTTTAAACACCTGGACTTTAAGGGCATTTGAATTTAAAAAGCATATTTCAGATTTAGCTTTATTTAGAGTAAGAACTATGTTTAGAGGATTCTGCTCTATATAGTCTATCGCTGCTAAAATATTTTTAGAAGGTCCGTAGATGGTGTCATCATCCAGGTAATAAGGGGTTTTAAAGAATGAATTAGGTTATGTATGCCTAAGCTAAATATGAGAGGGTTCAAAGGGTCTCCTTGTTGTATACCCTTTTTAGAAGGATTGTATATTCCTCGAATTTGAGAGGGGTTCAACAGCCATGTGACTGTTCAATAAATCTTGCATAAACTTAAAATACTTTTCTGGATAAAGAATTAAAAGCATTTTTAAAATCCAGATTATAGACTACTGCGTCAGGAGGAGAATCCTTGATATATATACGAAGAGAGTGGAGGGCTATTTCGCATCCCCCTTTAGTACCAAATCCTAGATGATATTGGAAAATTTTTAAATCATGTTTGATGCGCTCAACGATTATCTTATTTATTAGTCTCCTAAAAAAACCTATTGCAATCGGCTGAACCCCATCATCAAGCTTAGATAGTGCAATTAATCTTGCACCAAAAAGGATTTGGTGAAAAATCTTTGTTTATATTTTAGCTAAGTATTACCAATGAATTTACAAATGAATCCTGAATAGGATTTTTAGGGTTTATTAAAAATTGAAAATAAGAGGGGCGAAAACCGTCAGAGTTTTTATTAAAAGATAAAACTTTTTTAATAAGTTCTTCCTTGCCTATTTCGATTGAATTAGATTTTATAGAAGTGGGAAATCCTCAGCAAAAACCTGAGGATGTAATTCTTTCAATAGGATGAAAGTATGTTCAGCAAACGGGGCCATTCATTAGATGGAGCCAATGTGAGAGCTCCACATACATTCCCTTAGTCTCTTTTTTTGAGATTTTACATTTGTTGGCCAGAAGTAGCCCTTACATCAGGTACATAATTTTCCATTTCTACGGCATAAAAATGGTCAATTCTATTTTAAATAAAATCTTATTAAGAATTTTTTTTATCTGTAGGTTTAATTAAGAATTTCTAAGAAAAGGTTAAAAGATTTTCCTATGCTTTAAGGAAATTTAAATCTAAATTAACTTCCATAATAAGTGTTGTTCAAAAAATTAGAAATTAAAGACCTTGTTTTAAAAGGTAGGTGGACTAAGGTTGTAGCCTTTCCCATTTTAAAAATTTATCATAAAAATCTGGATAAAAATTTAGAGTTACAATGAGGGTTGTTTCAATTTTGTTGTTCAAAATTTCATTTGAAGAGGGGATGCCAGAGTTTAACATGGTTTTAACTTAGGCCCATGTTTATAACAAGTTGCCTGGGTCAAGGTTATATTTCTATGGCAAGCATGCATTACAAATGCTTGACATACCCATTTTAGAAGAAAATTTTTTTTAAAAAGGGGGGGGGGGTAAATATATAGATGAATGACCTATTTCCAAAACTGTTATTTTAAAAATAAAAATTATAATGTTTAAAAATAAAATTCATTTTAAATAATAATATAATAGTAGATAAATTAACTTAAAACTTTAATATGATTGAAAGAAGTATTTTCATCATTATTATCTGATTGAGTCAAAGGAATCTGGGTAGTAAGTTTCTTTGGCAATTATATATAAAGCAGTGGATATTATTTGATTGAATATTTGAGGGTATAATAGAAAGTATGAAATATTTTGTAAGGGTATAATTTTGGTGATTTTTATATGAAGGGTGATATTGTGGAGTGGAGAATATATGTCTCTTTGTATAATTTCTGCGTCAAAGTAAATGATATGATGTGATACTGTTGGGTGGCAGTGTGGCTTCTTAAATATGTAGAGTTTGATAAAATCATCAGTTGAGGTTAACCTTAGGATTCATTTGATTATTTTTAAAATTTATTATCTTCTTGGCACACAGCAATTATAAATTTGTTGATATTCAATTGATATTTTTCCATTATTATGTATTTTCATTTATCTTATCTTTCAGTAAAAGTTTTATATTATTTCTTATTATATAAGGCTGAATCTAGCATTCTTTATTAATAATTAGCAGATCCAGGAAATATGTTGGCAAAATTCAAATAGTTTGGTTTCCTTTTTATGAGTTAAATTCATTTTTAGTAAATTATTAACCTATTAAAATAATCTATCATGGAATCTATGTTAAATAATAAATCTTAAATTTTTTTTTTCAAAGTTAAACTTGTGGATTTGTACATATTAAATTTGACAATCATTTCTGATTATTTATTTCTACCTAATTTCAATTAACGGGTTTAGTCGATTTTTTAAATGGCTCGATTAAGATTTACACCAAAATAATATTATGTAAGCCTCAATATTTGGCAAATAGAGGTCCAAACTTTTCTACTATCTATGAAACTAATCTACAGACTTACGTAATATATAATCGGACCGTTTAACAACATAATTAATAACAACTAAATATTATATAGAGAATTTTAAACTTACAATAAGAGTGGAACCTTTGATATAAAGATTATACAGTTAAGGTTCTAAGATGATAAATTATATCGGTTTAGGTTCTGAGAAGATAAAATTATATCGGTTTAGGTTCTAAGATAAAATTATATCGGTTTAGGTTAAGGAATTAAATTTTTTAAATGTTCGGTTCAGGTTCAAAACCCTTTAATGAAGGATCTCACATAAATTAGTTAATTTTTTATACAGGGTATTTGAGTCTTTATATGATGTCCAATCTTGTTTTTTATGGGGATAAAATGCATTATAATCCTGAATAGCTATTGTTGCTCATTGAAGAGTTCGGGTTGCTCTAATTTTCTTCTTTCCCAATATATAAGAATATCAGTCTTCAATACGTTTGATGATGTTTGAAAAATTTATACAGGAACCTAAATTCTGGTTATGTATTGTGAGACGTATTTTGACTTATTTTCTTTCATTTGCAATAAGCATTTAAAATCGTTCCTGGGATAATTTGACTTGAATTTGGAAGGAAATAATATACATTCTGTTAAAGTTGGCAAGGAGAAAAACAAAATTAAGAAAGTATTTTAAAATTTTATTTTATTTATTTAAAATGCAATATATTTTCATGCTTATATAGCTTGTAAAAATCAATTTATATAAACGAAAAATTAATTTAAATCAAACTATTGAGTTAATATTATAAAATGAGTCCGAAAGGTTAGTATTAAGTTAAAAAAGAAATATATATATAAAAAAATTAATCAGGTCATCTTAACATTCCACCCTTTAAGAAATGAACTCCACTCAGGTTCTTCTTGTATGTGAATCTTATAAGTTCATGATATAATCTTGATATCGCGCAGGCAACGTTTTATGTCTATTCGGCCTCGAAACGTCAGCTAGACGATCATTATCTTGGTCGATGACATTTCTCCTTTTGTATAATGTAATCGTTGGTGAAGTGTTGTTTGGAATGTTTGGTTCAGTGGTAACTCTTTTTTTAAGTTGGTTTACGTGCCTCCTTAATACGCCATTTTTCGTGTGAATTTGATATAGCATGTTACTTTTTCTTTTAACTATAACGCCTTCATCCCATTTATTTACTCCAAAACTTTTGTACCAAATTTTTTCTCTAATATCCATAGTTCTTGGTAAAGCTGTAAGCAAAATTGTGTCGTTGTCTTTTTTAAACTTTAATAAATCCCAATTAGTTCTCATATCATGATTAAACATAAGTTTTCTTGGTGGAATACCAGTCTTACTATTAGGCGTGTTCCTGTAGTTGAATAAAAAGTTTTAAAGAGCGATATCTATATTGTTTTGCTCCATACACTATTTCATGTGTGATTTGAAAGTTCTTACCATCCTTTCAACTTGCCCATTTGACTGTTGATGATGGGCTGAAGTCTGAAAGTGATGTATATCATGGTCTCTACAAAATTTTTTGAAGAGTTGACTTGTAAAGTTTGAGCCATTATCAGAAACTATTTGTTCTGGAATACCAAATAAGCTAATTGTTTTCATCAATTCTTTTATTGTGAATTCCCCGGTTATTGATTTCATCGGCGTGATTATAGGAAACTTACTTTACGCATCTACTATAAGCAACCAGTATTTGTTAAAAAATGGCCCAGCGTAGTCAATGTGTATTCTTTCGAATGGCTTCGTCGTTAACATCCAAGGATGCTCTGTGTTAATGGGATTATCGGCCCAAATGTTACATGATTTGCATTCTTTTATGTTATCAATATATTTGTTAATTCCAGGCCACCAAAGGTATTCTTTAGCTAAATGTTTGGTTTTGCCGGCACCCAAGTGTCCTTCGTGTAAATGTTGTAGTATTGATTTTCTAAAAATTTTCTATGATGATTTTATTTTCTTTAAATAGACAATTTCCCATAATTCATAATTCCATTACCATATTGTTATACGTTTTATTTTTTATCGTGTCACCGTTTCTAATGTCATTTATTATTTCCAATAATTCTCTGTCGTTAGAAGTTTCTTTTTCGATCATTTTAAAGTTTATTGGTACATCCCATAAATCATTATTTTCTTTTATATCATCCACAATGTGTATTTCTTCTTCTGAGGGTGTTAATGGCAATCTGGACAAACAATCTGGTACCGTGTTGTGTTTACCCGCTCTATGTCTTATTTCGAAGTCGTAAGCACAATGTTCCACTTCTGCAATCTCATCGACATGGATGAGTTCTTCTAAACCTTTGGAAAAAATGTAGATCAAAGGCTTGTGATCGGTGATGATTGAAAATTTTGTTCCAATTAGATGTTCTTGAAATCTTTTCATTGCAAAAATAATCGCTAAATCCTCGCGTTCGATGTTAGTGTAATTTCTTTCGGATTGAGGCAAACGCTATCGGCTTTTCTTTGCCGTCCCCTTCTATGTGAAATAAAATAGCTCCTAAACCGCGTTTAGACGCATCAGCGGCTATACATATGGATAAATAAGGATTGAAAAAGATCAATGTAGGAGGTTGACTGATTAAAGTTTTTAATTTTTTATAGCATTCTTGATGTTCGGTATCCCAAGACCATTTATCTTTGTTGATTATTTTATACAGTGGATCTGCCAGATCCGCTAAATTGTTTAAAAATTTACGGTAATAGCTCGCCATGCCTAAGAAAAGTAGATAGTTCTTCTGAATTTTTTGGTTCCGGCATGTCTATAATTGCTTTGATTTTATCATCGTTAGGATGTATACCATGTTTGTCTATGTCGTGTCCCAAAAATGGTATTTTATCTTGCAGGAATAAACTTTTGTCGAAATTGGGGGTTAATCCATATTTGACGATCTTTTCGAATACTTTTTTTATGTTCTCCAAGTGTATCTCATCATTATCACCTGTAATTAACAAGTCGTCTATGTAGAATATAACATCTTTTAAATCTTCGAAAACCTGTTCTGTTGAAATATGGCTGAAGATTTTTTTAGTTCGAACGGAAGTCTCGTGAACCTGAAGTACCCTTTATGGGTGGATATAGTAAGCAAATCTCTAGAGTCCTTGTGAATGAATTTGCAGGAAGGCTTGCTTGAAATCAATTTTGCTGATTTTTTTGCCTCTAGCTAATTTGGCGATCAAATCGTTAATTCTAGGTATGGGGTATTTGAAATTTTCAAGCGGTGGGTTAACTGTGTCTTTAAAATCGGCGCACAGCCTAAGACTCCCATTATTTTTAAAAACTGGTGTGAATGGACTTGCCCACCTGACGTCTTTTACCAGCTCGATGATCTTGTTTTCCAGCCAGGAATTTAATTCTTTAGTTATAATATCTATTCTAGAATAAGGTACCCTTCTCGGTGGTATAATTTTTGGCTTCGCATTTGATTTTAGTCGTAATCTAACTTGAGTTTTCATGACTGGTTCATTATTTGATTTTGACTTGCAATTGGATATCAACTCCGCCAAATCGTCTTTATGCTTTCAAGTATATTTTTAAAATATTTTAACCATGATCTTCCTAGTAAAGGCATCTTGTTACTGTTTACGATTAATGCATCTAAAATTTGAGAATTCCCTTCGTATTCTACATTCACTCGCGTTGTGCCTATCACTTGTATCGTCTTGCCGTCGTAACCTGATAACTGTATGTTGACTTCGTAATGTTTTTTATGCCTGTTTTCTCAATCATATACTTTGGTAGACCCTTATCTACTTGTAGTGAAGTTAAGACGTTATTAATTTGATGTTCACCATATATGCATCATCTTTAATATTTTGAACTTCGTTTTCTACGTTATTTATATCAATATTTAATAAATTATAATCTTTCTTATTGTTTGATATGATTTTGTCGCCTTCGATCTCTTCCATATTAACTATATTGATTTTATTTAAATAAGGCGCTTGATGTCTAGCATTATGAGTCATGTAATTTTTATTGTCACGATCGTAAATTGTTGATGCACTTTGGATCTATTATAACCTCTAAAATTTTGAAACGGTTGTCTGTTGTCAAATCTGTTGTGGTATTTTAAATCATTAAAAGGCTTGTAATTATTATAATATCCATAATTGTTATTATTAGATCTATTATTATTGTTAGATATTGTGTCGTGATTATTGAAAGGAATATAAAAAGTTTCCCATCTATTTTGATCATGAAATCTGTCATAGTTTCGTCTTGGAAAATGATGGTTGTTAAATCTTTGGTTGCCATAATATGGTCGAGTCTGCCATGGTTGTCTAAACTGATGTTTGTAATTATTATCATAATGTCTGTTGCTCTCAGTATATGGCATCATCTGGGTATTGTCTTATCTAGTATTAGTTGATTTTTGTTCGTAAACTTTCTTATCTTGTCTTACTCCCTCCAAATGTTTAGATCAGAGTGTGTGTTGTCTTTGATAACAATCTTATTTATAGATGTTTCAATGTCAGTTTCGTCTAACTCTTTGCCTATCTTTATAATGTCATCTAAAATGAGTATATCTTTAATTCTATATTTAATTTCCTTAGATAAGCTTGATACCTTTATTTTTTCTAAAACCCTGTCATATCCGATAAAGTTGCAGTTCATATTGAGCTGACAAATACGGGTGACCCCAATCTAAAAAACTTTCACTCTCTTTTTGAATCGCTGCATTGAATTCACTAATTTTTGTGTTTCGAATCTTGGCAGGCTGTAATAATCTAAGTTTGTTGATAAGTGTCGACGATTTCTTGAGATCGGATTCAGTGCATATCGATTGTAGTTTAGAAAATATGTCATCTGGTAAATTATGTGGTAAGGTCGTGGCGTTATCGTCATCTGTGCTGTTATTATTTTTAAAAATAAGTTCAATTTTAGTTAAATATGTATCAATGTTTCCTATATATTTTGGAAATTCGCATTTATATAATATAGTATCATTAGAAACAGTGGGTTTTTTTATCGTCCACCATATTTAATTAATTGTAAAAAAAAAATTTTTTTTTCTTATTTATTTATTTTATTTTAGAAATGTGAAATAATTAATATGAAATTAATCTTTATATTTTAATAAAATTTTAATTTACAAAAAAGATAGAAAAACAAATTTAAGAAAGTATTTTAAAATTTTATTTATTCAATTAACTAAAAATGCAATAATTTTCATGCATATATAGCTTGTAAAAATTAATTTATATAAAACGAAAATAATAATTTATATAAAACGAAAATAATAATTTATATAAACGAAAAATTAATTTAAATCAAATTTTTAAGTTAATACTATAAAATGAATCCGCAAGGTTAGTATTAAGTTAACAACAAAAAAGAAATATATATATAAATTAATCAGGTCATCTTAACACATTCATCATTTTTGGGTTTTGAAATTTTTATATGATTTTTTTTTTGTTGAAAATTCATAATATAAGGTAGAGACTAAATTGTTTTTTAAATATATAAAGTTAATTATCATTTATCAGTATCTACAACTAGTATATCTAACTTGTACGTAATATATTTCATTTAGTAAAATGGGCATAATATATTTATGATTAATCAATACATTTTATATTTTATTAAGGCATTTAATATAAAATAATAAAATTATTTTGTCAAATATATAAGTTTAATTAAATTTAAAAAATCTTGATCATTTAGCTTAAAATTCAATGAATTTAATTTAGTTATAATCCCATTAATTGAACTAAGGATAATTATTCAAAATTGATTGTCAAATTATTCTGCTCAAATATAAAAGTTTAACTGAAATAAGATTTATTTATAAGATTTGTACAAATTTTTCATAACCATTTCTCTTACATTGTACTCTATATCGATAAATTATTTTCAACATTGTAGTGTTGTTAAATTAATTGGCAATATTTAAATAGTTACCGGTTACATTTTCTGAAATTATAACTAGTTACTTTTGAAATAATACTAATAACTGTAGCTAGTTTTATTTTTGGATTGTAACGATAAAAATAACTCGTTATATTTCAAGTTACTTTTAAAATATTTATATATAGTTAAATAAATTTGATGTCAAAAAATAAATTTTTTTGAATATCCCGTTTTAAGATCAGAATTGAAATTGAAACTCATTGTTTTCATGGTCCCAAATTTAGAATTATTGTTTATTAAATATAATGTCTCACTCAATACTAGTCTCTCCTCTAGAACGTTTGTTCGGTCTAGATAACTATATTTTTGGAGGGAAACGAGCACATTCTTTAGACACCAATTTTGTAAATAGCCTATCAATAAAAATTTATTAAGCCCAAATTCTTATGAAAGATAATTATTATATTGATAATTTTTTTCAGTAAATTAATTGTATCTTCATCAAAAGAATTCATTAAAATTTTTTGTAAAGGGCTACGTCCAAAAGATTAAAAAATTGAATTCCAAAATTTTCTAGTTAGTTATATTTTGCATAAAAATAACTGTAACTAGTTGCATTTTTAGAATGTAACGAATAAAGTAAGTAATTTTAATATTTATAATCTTATTGAAAGATTGTATAATTATGTAATAATCGTTTCTTATTATTAATGATGATCATAAAATATCTGGAAATAATTCTATATATATAGAAATGGGGTTGATAAAAAACCCCATTCGGGCCGATTTTTAAAAACGGCTCAAGTTTGGGCAAATAGAGGTCCAAACCTTTCCAATGAGCAAAATCTCCAGACTTGCATAATATTATTTTAGCTAAAATCTTAATCATGTCGTTTTTAAAAATCGAATAATGATAAGTAAAATTTCAAAATTATATAATAAAATAGAGTTACGCTGTTGTGAGATATATTTCTTACCTGCCAATATTATTTGAGATTTAAATTTTATAAAACATTTCTTCTCTTCTACCTTTGATATCTACTCTGTAGCATTCCACAAGCATATTGCTTCATTATATTTTTTTAAATATGAGGCCTAAGGATCTGAATGAACCTTCTAATAATTATCGCCTCACATCTTCTATTGGGTCGATGCCATTGAAGGATGATATTACGTGAGCAAATTCGTTGTCCATTTGACAATTATTATATTATTATTTTTGTAATCAAAGCTACCTCTCCTTTTTTTCTTGAGATCACATCATTTCAAACTGCAACTTTTTAGGCGGTTGGATCGTATGGTACTATAACTATTTCTTTAAGATTTAACGATAGAGGCATAAAGGAGAAAAAATTATCAGTGTGAATATTATAATCTCAAAATGAGGTATTTTTTGAACTAACCGAAGAAATATATCTATGGTGTTTGTGTTTTTATAATTAATGTATACACTTTAAAATTGTAAATAATTTCGGAGACTCCTGCAAGGGTAAATTTTTTATACCCATTATTTCAGTGTATTCTAACCTTTGAATGGTATCAAAAATTCGTCAATACAAATATTCTCCTCCATTTCAATTTTTTTCATATTGGTTTGAATTCATCTGTTGTGCCCTTTGGAATTATATTTATATTATCCTATTGAGATGCAAATATTTCCTTGTTTGAAACATTTTCTCGACATTGTATCGGTTCCAGAAGGAAATTTGAATTCCTGAGACCATTATTGATGATATTATGAAACCGTTAACCTTAAGTAAATGAATGAAAAATATCATTTTTAGCGGTTTCAAAGATTGGCCAGTTTTTTAAAGCAAAATAGATTTGATTGCTCAATTTTATATAGTTGGAGGGAATAATTTTTTTTTAGAAAATGTATTAAATGATTCAATATTTAGTAATACCCAATTACTATTGAGATTAGAAATACTAGGACCTTCATATTAAGTTCTATGTGGAGTGATGTGTAGGTGAATCGATATCCATAATATCATTAGGATGATTAAAATTATCCTCACTATCATCAATACCTGCTTCCGAAATATCACCTTCAATCATTATTTATAGAAAAAAATATATAAATTCAATGGTAATAAAATTATTTATTAAATTTTCAAAGTGTTAATTTGGGCTCATAATTTTAAAATTATAGAAATTTAAAAAACGTATAAATTCATGTTTGACATACATGAAATAAACATTTTTCAGAAGTTTTAATAATAATATCTAAATAAGAAGTAATATCAAGAAATTTAAAAGAAATCGAAGCGGAAATTTAGTCATAAGTTAACTGATAATTAAATAGATACAAAAGCACATATTTTTTTACTTATTAATAAACGATTGAATTTATTATTTATTTATTTCATAAATGTCATTAAATCATTGATCGGGTTTAAACGATAAAATATAACATGCAATATGATGTCAAATTAGCTCACAGGATTTAAGAGGTTGATAAAAGAAAAATAGAGTTTTTTTAAAAAAAATTTCAGCTCGACCCAGATTTTTTTTAAAATATATCATTTATTTTTAATTTTTATAACTAATAATGGCGATTTAAAATACCGGCCCTGGTATTTTTTTAAAAAATTTTTTTAGGCCCGATCCGGGTATATTAAAAAAATTAAAATAAGGCCCGGTCCTTTTACCCGGACTTAGGGTCTGACCTCCAGGTCTGATTTTTTTATGAATGAATTGAGCTCAATGATGTCGATTTATATTATATTTTTTTACCTGTATATTATGAAATAATAGTGAAATAAAAATTTTAAGGATAAAGAAGAGAAATAATAATTTTTATTTTGAAGCTAAGCGGGTTACGCCTAAAACGAAAGAAAAGTAAAATGTTTGAGTTTAGAATAGTAAAAATATCTCAGGCTAAAAATTAGAATTAAATGTTAAATGATAAATCATATGCACAGCAATAAAATTTCTCAAAATTAAATGACTATATTAAATATAGCGCTTCTGCAGAATTTTTGCTTGGCCTAGGAATTATATAAAAAAACATGCCTTTCTCTAATTTTGAAAATAGCTTATTTTTATAGTCAAATAAAAATTTATTAAGTAAATTTATATAAAAAAAATCTTATAAAATTTTTTTTAAAAAACTCCGGATCGGGCCTGAAAATATAAAACCTGTGGCGAAAAAAATCCGAGCCTAGCCATGCAAATGGTACTTCTGCAGGTCTCTGATTTATATATTTTTTTCGGTTTAAGGAAATATTATAATGTAGTATATTTCATTCAGTACAATTATTTAGTTAGTTTCATTTAAATTCCTTTGATTAAAATTTGAAATTGACATAATTATTTTGTATATGAAAAAAATTTATTAAAAATGATGAGTTATACAAATGATTAAAAAATAATTTGTAATATAACATGATACTTTTGAAATACTAATAACTAGCTAGTTACTTATCACACGTAACCTCTAATAACACTACAACATACTATTATCTTACTTAAAAATTTAATTATCTTTTTCATTTTTTTATATTTTGCTACCATATAACTCTTAGCCCGAAAATATACCTCCTTACGATGTAGTGCCTTCTATGAGACCCATAGTCCTAGTCGGTCCTTCGCTTAAAGGTTACGAAGTAACAGACATGATGCAAAAAGCTCTCTTCGATTATCTCAAAAAACGGTTTGAAGGAAGGTCAGAATTTTAAAGATGAATTTTTTCAAGGATTTATTTTAGTATGACTTGTTTAATTTTAATAATAATTAATGAAACTTACGATTAGCGATCATCGGGGAGGTGTGTAACTAGATAGAGGCATATGGGAGACTGGCCTCACCAATTGCCTTTCCCTTCAACGGAAAATAATTTTCAAAATCTTTAGAAGTTGATGTGTTTTAAAAATTATCACCATAGAGTTGTTCGACATTCTTTCTGACTCGGGAAATTTGTAATAATATTTATTTGGTTGGACAATGCAGAAAACATTGGGCCTGATGTATAGATATTCTCCACTGAGCACTTTGGTCACCAAAATGTTCTATGTAAATTTATCTTGTTTTTAGGAATTAAGGCCTCTACCGCGATGTCGCTCAAACTGTTAAACTATTCAGCTATGCTATCGTTTAACTATAAATTACGCATCGTTTCGATATCGCGCTTACAAAACGAGGCCTAGCAATCTCTTAATTTTTTACAATTCGATTGTAATTTCAGCAACTTATAACCTTTGCTTTCTTCAAATATCTAGAGGTATGACTACAATGATCATCATTAATGATCTAAGAAAATTGTGGAAGGACACCAGATCAATTAGCCATAAGTCGATCTACCATAGAGATTTATTACAGAAAATAAAAATACCTTGGGCCTATTCGAAATAGATAATGTCTAAAGTAACTAATTGAAAAAGGGATAGGATTCTACGAAAGATACCTTTTAAAATTAACCATCTCTCTTCAAAAATTAAGATACGATTTCAATTTAAAAGACAAGTTTCCATATCAACATGCACATACGCATGGCGGGATTATTAAATTTGGAAATATAGATTAATGCACAAAAATATTCTTTAGAATTATTGCATGTATATAAATTTACAAAGTGTTCATGAGAAAAAATATGGGTGTATTAAATGTGGAAAAATATAAGAAACGTTATAGATTTATAATGTGAAATTCGATCTTCTTTGGGATTAAGCTAATTTATCAATGATTTCATTTGTGCTTGGTGTCAACTCCCTATGTATATATAAAAGTTCTAAGCCATTTAATGTAAATGATATCTCGAATGTTTTATTTCAATTTAATACATAAAGAGACCTCTTTTACAACTAGTATTAATAATAATTAATTATACAAGGTATTATAATAATACTTCTATAAAATTATTTGTAGAAAGTATTTATATTTCTGGTTACTTACTAAAATTATCTTTATCACTAAATATACTGCAATCTAAATCGTTCCCATTGTTTGTTTGCATAGAGCCCTCTGGGGCTTTGTATTTGATATAATTCATATTCTTAACTTATTTCAAGTCTTTATTTAAGGCCACCATACATTATCTTGGACTAATAGTTTTGTGTTAGTCATACCCTGGTGGCCCATATATATAGAGGATAAATTATTTACTTGTATTTTAGGAATTACAGTTCTAAATCCTCATAATATACATCCTGCTTCTATCATGAGTTCATTTCGTCGATGTAAAAATGGTTCACATATTATTTTCGGCCAATCAGTTATTGATAATAATTAATGATACCAATAAAAGATTGTAATTCTTTGACTTCTTTGGTAACGGTGGGTTAAGATTGCGTTGACATTCATATTCGTTGTCGTATGTCCTCTTGACTGATCGTGTTACCGGCGCGTAGCCAGGAATTTTCTAGGGGGGGGGGGGGGTAATTTTTTATGTATGGAAATGATTTTTAGCATCAAATATTTATTAGAACTAATCTTCATATAAAATTTATTAGAACCAATCATATATAAATGATAATTTGAACACAAATAATAAAATATTGGAAAATACAAAATAGTAAAAGCGAATATATTACGATTAAAAAATATTATAGCTATATAAATCAGTATGTAAATTAAAATTAAATATAAAATTAAACATTTTATAATGATTTAAAAGCTTATTCAAAATATCTTCTTTGTGATTGCGCCAATTTTTTAATAATTTGTTTTGTGTTGAGGATTAGATCTCGATGAGTAAAGCTAATCTATTCAATCAAATTTAAGACATTATACTTTTGATAAAGGTTTTTATTCTCTGTAATAAATAAGAAGTGTTATATTTGTGCTTGTACTAATTGGTATCATTGTCACAATAATTTTAAAATATTTAGAAAACTTATATATTTTAAAGTATGCAATTCTTCCACTGCATTACTTTCAGAATTATCTTCAAAAATGAATCTTTAATACCATTTAAATTCTGTAATCAATTGGCTTCAGATACATTTATATACTCTGAATAAAATTTGCTAAATATTTAATTTTTCAATGTCAAGATTTGATATATTAGGGAGTTATGAGATATAGTATTTGTAAATTGGATAGAGCCATTTGATAAATCATAAATCATTCATTGATTTGAGTTTAAATTAAATCCAAGAAGTGGAATAAAAACGATTATTTTATAATGATCCTCAATTGAGTCCACGTTAATATTGGGACGATTTGTTTATCGGTAAAGTCGAAGCTTGTGAATCTAAAAATCATATGATTTCACTCTCAACAATCACATAGATATTGAGAAATTCCTGATCCATATTATCTCTTGGTTTCAAGTTGTATTTATAATTATCGATTTTCATAACTTCAGCCAAATCCATTTTTTTCAAATGCATAAAATTGTGTGTAATAAATAATTTTTAATACATTCCAATGAAAAAAATCGGTAGTCATATTATATCTAATAATGTATCAGCTTCAGATAAAATATGTGTTTCAGATGATTCTAATATTTCTCCGAGGGCATACATAATAGGCTTTTCTAGATCGAAAAAATGCTGTTACAGCTTGATGTCGAATTCATCTTGTTGGATATCTGAACATTTCATACACTAATTTTCTAATCATAGTTATTTGAAGAGATAAACTAAATAGAATTTCTTTTGGCTGATATATCCATCAGTGTTTAAGGTTTAAAAAATGTAAGAAAATAAATATTTTAAATAATTTTAACTTTCTCCTAATATTTAGAATAGAATATAACCTATTTGAAATGGAATTGCAATCCACAATTCATGAAGCCCTTTTATATTTTTTTTAAATTTCTTGCTATGGGGCGGACCTAATGTAATTCTGGGTAAAGAATATAGATCAATAACGTCGGAAGTCACCACAAATTCTTATAGATCCATCCTTTCTCTCAGTACATGTACAATTGAAGAAGCGATATATTTTATTTTTTCTAAAACTCTCGTTGTTGCAGTTCACTTTCTCATTATGTTTTTACACAAACGGTATCGGTCTACTTCTAAGGCATTGAAAATTTGGATTGCTTTTAAGTGTTAGGCTTAAAATCTTTTAGTAGCCCTAATTCCCTGTTTAAATAATATAAAATTCTTTTATTATCCCCCCGAACCTCATTAATTTTACCAATTCTTAATTTGGCCATCAAGAAAATACTAGCTATACATTGTATCGTATGACTGGCATTTCAAATAATATCATTAGCTTATTCTTTTCTACCATTCCCTTTACCGCAGAAATGAGATTTTATTCAAAATTTTTATTGAATTACCACATCTTTCATTAATGCATTATTCCAGGCTGGTACACACTGGGGAGCGGATAAGACAGCGGCATCGGGTTGCCATAATTAGATTATTTTAGGGATCGCCAAATTAGTTCTTATTTTGCACATTGTAATTGATAATTTAATTTTGATTTGTCTTAGTTTCTTTTTTAGGGTGGGTCAGTGGCGTATTCAGGATTTTCTTATAGGGGTGGGGGGGGGGGGGGAACTTTTGGGGGCTTCGCCCCCAAACCCCTTTTACCTGGCCTTCGGCCGGGTCTTATTCAGCTATTCTATTCAATTATTCATAATTTAATAATAATTATATTTCTATTTTTAACTATTATTTACTAATTCATGCTTATGGATAGGATATTACAAGCCTCTTTTTTATTATTTCAAGTTAGGTACATTATATTTAATAAAGTTTTTTTAAATGTAAAGGTTTTTTTAAATGTAAAGTTGAAATAAAGTGTAATGTCATTTTTTTTATAAAATTTGCTTTAAAAACTAGCCTCAGCTTAAATTCTCATTCAATATAAGTAGAATATAATTTTTTTATTGAAAATACTAATAGTAGTGTGTTTAAAATATTGACTAGAAAATAATTAAATTAACAAGTTTTTTTAACTTCTTATCAAATACAAGATTTTTAATTATTTCGTTTGTCGTTGGAACCAAATCTCTGTGTATATTTAACAGAGCTAACCCATTTAGCCGAGATTCAGTACTTCGTAAATATGTTTTCAACCTTCTCAAGTTGGAAAAAGTCCTTTCATTCGTACATGTTGTAATAGGCAAACATGCAAGAATATAAAACAACTTCGAAATATTAGGAAATTGAGCCAAGGTTTCTTTACACCGATTGAGCGCATCAATAGAATGCTCAGGTAAAATAGCTAAACGTATAAATATTTATACCACAATTCGAATTCACTGATTAAATTTATTTCAGTATCAATCACATAGGAATAAAATTTTTCTAAATATTTAATTTTACCAATAGTGGCATTAGAAAATGAAGAAGGATCTTTGGGTAATAAAACTTGAAGATTGCTAAAGACTTGTTTTTTATCTAAAACCCGTACTTTTATTTGCGATAAAAAAGTACCTAAGAATGGGATAAAAATGGATATTTTATAATATTCTTCAGTTGAGCCAATATTTATTTTCATCTCAATAATGGCCTAGGTGCTAGACGAGGTTTAATTAATCCTATATCATAAAATTTAGCCTTCGAGTCAACGAAAAATAATTTATTGATGCAACTAGCAGCAATGATAAACTCTGATTTATCAATTCAATTCAATATGATATCGCTGCTGACGACACATTACTTTTTTTCATGCTCAGCCTTATTTATAAATTATCGTTTGATTTCAATCTCTTTGACTAAATATTTTTCCATTTTATTAATATTTTTGAATAATATGTTGGAAAATTGATATTCAAATATTTGTAAATTTTGATTGGGGGAGGGGGGGGGGGGGGTAAAAATTTTATTAGCTTAAAATGATATTTATGAAAATAGTCAAATTTGCGATGGGGGGGGGGGGAATTTCCCCCATTGGGTACGCGCCTGGGGTGGGTATAGATAAATGTATCGAGCTGGGTGATTATAGCTAAATAAAATATTATTACATTTCAATGATAGTATAAAAATCAGAATTAGGAAATGGACATGCGTTCAATGTATCTATGAATATTATATAATTGATATTCTGTCATTCTAAACTTTCACGTCAGGGCTGTGAACCCTCGATATTTTACTCAACCCTAATATTTTTTAAATTTTGGGTTTAGGGTTATAGAATTTTTTATTTAAAAAAATATATTAAAAATACCATGTATAAATAAATTTTTATTGGATATACAAAATATAATATTATAAATATTGTCATTTAAAGATAATTATTTTTTTTTATTTCAAAATAAAAATATTTTTTGTGAAAATCATTTTTCATGTAATCATTTTTATTATATTTTATGTAAAGATTTTACCAGCATATTTTGTATTTTTTTTATAATTTTAATATATATTTTATAAATATTTATTGTTGTTTGTCGGATTATTAAATTCAAAGTAAAACGAAAGAAAGGTACATAATCACAAGGTTATTTTATTAAATACAAGTTGTAATGCACTGAGTTAGGCATAAACATTAATATTTTTATTTTAACATTAAGATTTTGGAAGATATCATGATAATTCGCTTATAAAATTCAAAAAATCAAATAGAATATATTTTTTAAATTGTATTGTATTATTATAATTATGATAATAAATTTTTTTTATGATGAATGCTAAATATGGTAAAATAAATTTCAAAAAACTGATATTTCTGTTATTTTTATTTAATTTTATAAGTCTCTTTTTTCTGAACTGGGTCAATTAAATCAATCACTTTACAACCCGATCACCTCAGATTTTGTTAAAATTTGGTATAAGTTAATGAAGTGATGTAATTGACAAAATTAAAACATTATCTCTCTAACTCTACTTGAACCAGAGATCTAGGGTCTCAAAGTGGCCCTGCTTTGTCATTTTTCATAAAAAAAGGTTTTTTAAAATAGGGATAACTTTAATATTAGATGTACTATATATATCTATCATGGCTCATTTTATATTATAGCCTTGAGTAAACCCTTCCACGTATTTTAAATAAAATTAATTTTTAACTTATAGATATTTTTTAAATTGCGGTCAAAAATTTGTAATTAATTTTTTTTAAATGTTAGTATAAATTTTTTTTCCCAAATTTAGATATTTTGTAAAGAGTACCAAGAACTGTTCATATAAAAATTTTCAGAGTGGTAAAAAAAATAAGTAAGAAAAATGCTTAAAATAGAAATTCCGCTAGATGGCGTTAATAAATTAGAATAAAACTTAATTTTTGAAAATATAAGTCAATCAATCTACTTTTTATTTATATACCATAATATAATATTTGTTAAATAAAATCGCATTTTAGCACAAAAATAAAATTTCCGCTAGATAGTGCAAGTAATTTTAAAAAATAGCTAATTATGATTTAAATTAATTATCGATTTATCGATTCATTTTCCCAATAAATTTATCGATTTTTATAATTAATTAATACTACAAATTTGAATATCATGATATATAAAAATCCTTCATATAAAAAAACATTTATCAAAGAAGAGATTGCAGTAAGTTGCTGGATGACCTAATTTGCCAAAATCAATATTGGCGATTATATCTGTGTTGCATGCCGCTTAACTTTATATAAATATAAAAAGGAGGGCATTTCAATTTACCAGGAAAACAATACCAAATTCAAATGAATTTTTAAAATCCACCATAGAAGTAGAAAATGATACTCCAATTAATAACGATAACGAACAACTTCCTATATCTTTCTTCGAATCCTTAAATTCAACGTTATTAAATATTGGACAATCTCCAATTTAAAAAAGAGATTAAAAGAAAAGTAATATCCTAAGCAAAAACTTGCAAGAATTTCAAAGGGTTTAGGAAAAATTCTTCAACCAGCGATGGAGATAAATAATAGCAACGCCAGTGATGGAGATAATAGCAATGATTTGATAATTCAAAATATGAAAAATAGTTATGTATGCTCCAATTCGGAGGATTATCAATTCTTATCTAAAACACAGAAGTATCTATTATTAACTACATTACCTCCGAATTGGAGCATACATAACTATTTTGAATTATCAAATGGTTGCTATTATTTATCTCCATCGCTGGTTGAAGAATTTTCTATACCCTTTGAAATTCTTGCAAGCTTTTGCTTAGTACATTACTTTTCTTTTACTCTTTTTTAATGGAGATTGTCCAATATCTAATAACGTTGAATTTTAGGATTCGACGAAAGATATAGGGAGTTGTGCATTCTCGTTATTAATTTAAGTATCATTTTCTAATTCTATCGTGAATTTTAAGAATTCATATAAAGTTGTACCGGTATTGTTTTCTTGGTAAATTGGAATGCCCTCCTTTTTATATTTATATAAAGTTAAGCGGCATGTAACATAGATATAATCGCTAATATTGATTTTGGCTAATTCTGTCATCCAGCGACTTACTGTAATCTCTTCTTTGATAAATGTTTATTTATATTAGAAGGATTTTTACATATGATACTCAAATTTAAATAGTATTTATTAATTTTAAAAATCGATAAATTTATTGGGAAAATGAATCGATAAATCGATAATTAATTTAAATCATAATTAGCTATTTTTTAAAATTACTTGCGCTATCTAGCGTAAATTTTATTTTTGTGCCATAATTCGATTTTTTTCAACAAATATTATATTATAGTATTTAGATTGACTTATATTTTCAAAAATTAAGTTTTAAGCTATTTAAAATTATTACCGCCATCTAGCGGAATTTATATTTAAGCATTGTTGCTACTTAACCATTTTTTACCACTCTGAAAATTTTTATATGAACAGTTCTTGGGGTACTCTTTACAAAATATCAGAAATTTGGAAAAAAAATTTATACCAACATTCAAAAAATTAATTACAAATTTATGACTGCAATTTAAAAAAATTTATAAATTAAATATTAATTTTATTTACAATACGTAGAAGAGTTTACTTACGGCTATGAAATGAGCCATTTAAAAAATCATTTTTTTCGAAAAATGACCAAGCAGGGCCACTTTGAGACCCTATACCTCCGGTTCTAGTAGAGTTAAGGGGCTAATATTATGGATTCGTCAATTACAACACTTCATTAACTTGCATATCAAATTTTAGCAAAATCTGAGATGGTCGGGTTATAAAGTGATTTATTTGATATAGAATGACCCAACTTCTAGTCCTCCAATCGGGTAGTGTTGTTAAACGGCTCGATTTCAGCCGATTTTTA
The DNA here is from genome assembly GCF_954871325.1 of Gordionus sp. m RMFG-2023. Taxonomy (NCBI): domain Eukaryota; kingdom Metazoa; phylum Nematomorpha; class Gordioida; order Chordodea; family Parachordodidae; genus Gordionus; species Gordionus sp. m RMFG-2023. The sequence continues at coordinate 46,356,162 of NC_088775.1, read as the reverse complement.
AAAACGGCTAACTCAATATTTTAGCCAGAAAACTATTGTCTAAACCTCGAGATTTCGTTAATAGATGTTCAAACCTGTGTTCCGCCTATGAGCAAAATCTAAAGGCTTGCATAATAATTTTCCTAATAAAATATTGATTTAGCCGTTTTTAAAAATCGGCTTAAAATGAGCCGTTTAACAACACTACAATCGGGGTTGAAGATTCACTGAACCACAACTCGTTTTTAGAAGAAATGTTTACAGCCACAGTTTCATATATCCGATTTGAATGTTTTCACCCCCAAATAAGAAACAAGTTAATAAAGAAAACCTTATCAATACTATAAGAAATCCAATTTCTGAATGTTTTGCTTTTTCGTTTTCTATTAAAAACTTTTCTTAAAAGATTTTATTATATAATTAACTTTGATTTTGGGAAATAAGTAATCTTGATTGCAGAGCCTCTTATTTTAATATGCGCCATATATTCCCAAAGTAGTATTTAATATAATGTTTTCATATTTATTCGTAGAATTATAATAACGAGAGTTAGTGTGGATATATCATTGGCTAAACGTTCCGTTTTAAATAATCCTTCCAAAAGGGCTATTATCGACAGAACATCATCGGCCAACAAAACTTCTACAACATTAGGTAATCAAAATTAAGTTATAATAAAAATTATTTTCCAAATTGTAATTTATTGAAACAAGCCGAAATTCAAGCGGAAATCGAACGTATATTTGAACTAGCGCGAAATTTACAGTTAGTAGTTCTAGATTGTGATACAATTAATCATCCCTCTCAATTAGCGAAAACATCATTGGCTCCTATCATTGTATATGTTAAAATATCTTCCCAAAAAGTTAAAATTTTAAATTCATTCATAACCTAAAAAAATATCAGATTATTTAATTATGCATTCGTCTTAGTGTATAAAACATAGAATTTTATTTTTTTTATAGGTATTAACTCGCCTCATTAAATCTCGGGGAAAATCGCAATCGCGAAACTTAAACGTTCAATTAGTTACTGCCGAGAAACTTTCTCAATGTTCTACGGTAATATGCTGCTAACATTTCGTATAAATAATATAACATAATTGTCAGGAATATGCAGTATTAGAGGTCTGCAATGGGCAGGTGGAGAAGTATTTCAATTTGGGTGAGATACATTCTTAAGTATCATAAAAAATATACAAAATACATCCAAACTATAAAAAAAAATGGAGGACCTTTTTTTAAAAAAAGGGAAGAAATTTGGTTCTACACTCAACAAACTCATTAGTTAACATACCCTGGATAATTAGCTTCATGAAAAACTTTTATACGAGCATTTAATTATGAAACTCAGTCCTATCCTACTAAGCTCTGGGTAATATATGAAGCTTTTAATTGACCTGAAGTTAATGCGATTTTAACCAATGAACCTTATTTCTAGCTTTAGATAGATGGGGTCCTTTGTGAGAGCGGGTTTTTGCTAATGTTTTTAAGAAGGTTTTCAACAAGTTCCATAATCTTTTAAAGTGTTTAAAACGAATTGTAAAAAATAATTTATTTTCTAAGAAGATATATTTATTTCACTCTAAAGTTTTTGCCATTGCAATTGATAAGTAGTAATGGCTGTTAGATTTGACAAACCTATTTAATACAGAATATAAGTAGTATTAGAAAATAAATATCATTTATTGTCTAAAAAATTAGGATTTTAATCTAAAGTAATATGGTTATAACGTGATAACCATGATAGTTATATGGTGATTGTCAGACTAAAGCCTTATTGGTTAAAAAAGGAATAAGTGATGGTGTGAATGTCTATATTTAAGGTTCACCTCATAGTGAATTGGAGAAGTAAATATCAATAAGTTATAGGCCTCTGCGAATTGTGCCCAGGCCAAGATCAACTAATTTGGAGATGAAATGGCAAACTATTTTCTGCAAAGGAGAAAAAATAAACAAGTCTCATTAATTGTAACTAATTATATATATATATTAAAAGAAAAATTTAATCCTAAAAACTTAATAAGTCTCACCCTTTAATATCAACATAATGCTTATAAAGAGTGAGTAGCATGTCAGAGGGGTATGGGGAAGGGGGAGGGTGGCGAATCTTTTTTATAAAAATTTTATTGTTTTTTGAAATCAATAATTTGGTTGATATTAGATAACTAGTATGATTATATGGGAGTAAATTATGAAATTAGTTTTTTTAAAAAAACACATTCTCATACAATTGCAAATTTTTCTAAGCAAATCTAAATAAAAACTCTTTGCATATGCAGTGTAGTTATAACATAATTTTCAGGAATATGGAGTATTAGAGGTCTTTAATGGGTGGGTTTTTAGCCAAAAGCCCTCCTACTCGTTGTTTTGAAATTTATTTAACCCGCCCTCCCTCTCACTTATAGTTTTTTTTAAAATAATTTACACGCCCGCCTGCCCATTTATCTATATTGTTTAACCCGCCAGCCTGTCTAATGTTTAGAAATTATTTTAATGGCTGGTTGGCTCTTTATTTATTTATTTATTTAAATGTATTTTTAATTAAACATATATAATATGCAATATTATAAAATAAAACTATTATTTTTAATAAATTGAAGTCTGTTCTGCTCATATCTACTAAAAAATATTAAAAATTTGCCCGCCCATTTTAAAAATTTTTTTAACCCGTCCGACACCCATCCAATATTGAAAATATTTTATAAGGCCAACCCGACCATGCCCATTCAAAGTATGGGCGAGTGGGCTATATACCTGCCCAATGCAGACCTCTATTCTGTATTGTCGGTTATTATTGTAATTATCTTTTTTGTAATTAGTATTTCACCTGAAGAAATAGGAATATAATTTAATTAGCTTTTTAAAACAATTTCACTTGTAGGAAATGTTTGACGTGATCCTAGAAGAGAATCAATTGGAGGAAGCTTGCGAGCACTTGTCAGAAGTTCTCGAATCATACTGGCGAGCCACTCACCCACTCTCCTCACACAATCTCTCTGTCATCGAGCCCGCAAACGAACCATCCGCTTCGCGCCTTTTTAACAGACTATCTCTTCTTTCGCGCACTTCTTCTTCCCGCGCTTCCTTTCGCCCCCGCCGATCTTTTAATGCATCCGCTTCAGCCAGAGTGACCGGCGGACGTCGCCTACCCGAACCGCGTGAGTTCGACCGAAGTGAGCGTTCTAGAAGGAGCGCGCGCGCGGAACTCGTTACCACCAGCGCCAGTCACGATTTTGATCAATCCCCTATAACCGAAAAGGCTTCCACTGCTGCAAGGAATCAAGTATGTGAGGAATCTTCATCTTCTTCGTCGGGAGTCGGAGAAGTAGACACCTACCAAAATCGCCACTGATTATTCGCCGTATACATACTATTTTTCATTAGAAGAGAATTGTTGATTTTTAGGCCACACGCTACGTTTTTTATCATATATAATGTATATCGGAATTTTCGCTTCAAATATTGTCATTAGAAAGTAGTTTAATTATATATTCATAATTTACGATAATATTTTGGAAGCATGAAAAAGATTGTTTTGATGTAAAAAGAAATTGAGACATTGTATTACGATTAACTTTTTTACTTTTGTAAAAAAAAATACGATGATTCTTTTAGGTACAAGATAATGTTTATCATTTCTGCCCCCCCCCTCCTCCCCCATTTAACGTTATTTATGTTTTGTGATAACGAAATAAAATACACAATACTGAGACCTCAATAATTTTGTTTGGCGATCAAATTTACCTTCGTGCTAATTATTAAGAGAATTATTTTTTTAAATATCTTATCTTCACGTAATGATGAAACATTTTTATAGCATAATTCTTCCAAATTATATGTATATTATTACATTTTAATCATGATATTATATAAAATGTCCTTTTACTAAAGCGTTGAATTATCATGTTTAATTACTTTCCATAGATTTTTTACAACAATCAATGTTTTTATGACTAGAATATCATTTAAATAATATTATTACTGCATTTTTTAAGGGGTATATTATTATTTTATATTAACCTATCAATATTTAAAATATAATACATACCCATTATAAAGGCCATATAATATTCTGATATTTTATTATAAATATACATTATCTAACACAAGTCTCAGAATCTATGCATCGATCAAGTTTAGAAATAATATTCATCTAATTATATCAACATAATTATTTTCAGATGATTTTAATAGTTGATTTTGAATTGTTATAATATTATATTCATCTTAAAACCCTTTAATTTCTTAGGAGATATTTTAAAATTAAATTTAATTCCTTTTATTAGAAGCTCTATTTCGAAATGATAGTGTGTCAATATTATAATTTAAAAATCGCGAAGTTATTCCATTTTTTAATAATAAAATGTGAACGCTATTATTAGATGTATTGCCCGTTATTTATTTATGTTTATAAAAAATATGTTATTCATTATATATGAAACTTTATTTAATAAAAATTGAAATTGTAAAAAAATAATATAGTTATAGAGGGCTTTAAGATTAGTGGAAAAAAGTTTGAAGAAAAAAAATTTCTGAGAAAATGCTTAAGAATATAAACAGAGTTGTTAACGCTCTTTTTTAAAGGTAGCTAGCTCCCGCTCTTACCTCTCAAAAGGAGCTGGCTCGCGCTCCGCTACTATATTTTTAAAAGGAGCTAGCTCCCGCTTCAAGTAATGGAGTGTCATTCCATAGCCGCTCCTTTGATTTTCATTTTTTTTTAGAAAGTACACGAAACAAAATCATATTTTTTTATCAAAAATGTTTTATTTATATTAAATGATATATCAAAATATTTTTAATCTTTTATTATTTTAAAAGTAATAAATTTGAATCCAACAAACATCCACGCTTCTCCCCTAAAACATGTTTAGCAATACTAACCAGGTGCTCAGCAGGAGCACTAGAAGGAAGAGGGTTTTATATTTTATAAAAATATTTTTTAATTCAGGAAATATATCAAAAATAGTAATTTTGATATCATTTTTTAAAAAATTTTTGTCCAATATATTATCTTCCTGGTGATCAATTGCATGGAATCCAAAAAAATCTTCCAAATCATTGCAGGGTTCCCGTGAACTAGTAGCGATTGCATCAGAAATTTGTTTCCTTGATTAATTAATTTAGTTCCATATTTTGTGCATTTTTTATCCATTCCCAATTTAATTTGAATGCAGAATGGAAAATAGCAGCAATGATATTTTCATCATTATAAACATTTGAAATTCTGCTATAAAGTTATTTAAATAGATAATTTATTTTTTATTGCGATTTCTTCCTCTAAGATGTCTGGATCCGTAATATCAAGAATATTAATATAATATGACTTACAAGATTTTCCAAGAAATTGAAAAACCTGATGTTTAATATATTATCTGATTAGATGAAAAACCAATATAAAACTCGGCTCAACATTTAATGTTGCATAAATTTAAATAAAATAAAATTTCACTTTTATTGATTTAAAAAATAATTTAATTTATCCATTAAATTTAAAAGAGTGGTGGAGCGGCGCTCCTCCCCTCCAGCCCTAAAAGGAGCTAATTCCCGCTCCAACAACTCTTAATATAAACATCGAAAAAAAATATGTAGAAATAAAAATCTTTTGAAAATATTACTACTTATGGTAATATTTTAAGTCAAGAATTAAGGTTATATTTTTAATTTTGCATGAAAAATTCAGTAAAAATTTTAGATGATAGAACAAGGCCGGCTTAGCACCCAGTGCGCCATTTTGATTTATAGGTTAATGATGTTTACTACCAAGTGAATGTATGGAAATATTCTAAATACCAACCTAATTTGCTAAATACCGACAAAAAATTATTAAAATGTAATAAGATCCTTATTATTTAATATATTATAACGGAAACGTGGTCGAGTCTGGCCTCCTATACATCTCCCCAAGGATGGAACCACCAAGTTAGATTAAGAAAAAGACATGACCCCGGGATTCGAACCCATGACTATGGGATAAGTAAGCAAATGCCGACTAGGCCACAGAGGCTTTTCAAAAATCACGATTTTTCAAATATATGTTATAAATATATTTGGTAGTGCCTATCCAAATGAAAAATAAACAAAATATAAATTTGATAGGTAGTACCTTAAGGTAATAAGCATCATTAACCATAATTATACTACAAGACTATATAATAATTTCTTGATTAATATATATTACAATTTTATTAATTTATATAAATTTACTAATAAATTTAAATAGTAACTGTTAATCATTTAATGATAGCTAGGAGCTTTACATTTAGGCCACTATAAAAAAAATCAGTAATTAATAGCATAGAAAAATTAGAAATTGTTAGGAGGATAATTATAGATTTTAAGGTTATAAATTTATAAAAATCAAATAAGATATATTAACAGCATATAAAAAATCAAAATATCTTTTATATTTATGATTATAAGAGGTTTCTAAAAAAAATAGATAAAAAATGTATTAAAAATGGTCATGGAAAAATATAAAATGTTCACAAAAAAAAATCAAAAAGTATTACATAATTATAACATGTTCATAAAAATAAATTTATAAATTGTGAAAATAATCAAAAATGTAATAAAAATAGGAATAGTGGTGAATGTTAGTGAAATAAATATCCCAGAAATTGATTCTGTTTATATTTTAGAATTATCAGGAGCAGGGGTGAAAGCTGGTTCAATAAATATATTAGAAGTTGATAGTTCATATTCTAAGGTCAGGAGAATTGGTGAATGTTGGTTTAATATCTCAAAAGTTGATTGTCAACAGTTATCATATGTAGTAGCAAAGGTGGATTGAATAGATATCCCAAAAATCGATTGCATTATCCTATGATCATTATTATAAACCAATAATATTTGTAGTGAGTAATCCCATAATAATAATCAAGAATATATAAACCCATATGATCAATAATCATATGTGATGGCAGATTTACATGGTGTTGAACAAGTCTAGGTATAACCACAAAAATATTTTAGAGAATTTATCAGACAATTCTAACTGTTTTTTTACTAAACAAACCAAACCATTATTATTTTTATTTATTTAATTATATTTTTTATAATAAATTAAATGTCAACAAAGGAATAAAACATGTTTATTTAAATAATACAATGAATTTCTCATTGAGATGGAGTTTTTATATGATGTAATTCATTGTTAGGAAATTTATCTGATTCATTATCTTGCTGAAAATGTACTATGTTTTCAGTTGATATTAATCTGATTTCTTTGATATGATTTATGTTTTTTTTTCTTTCTTTAATTTTTGCTTTTAATTTTAGCCTAAGAAAAAGTATATATTAATTAGAAATATACAAACCTTTTGGCCCTTTTTTTTGTCCTTTTTGTTTCTTTTTCCTTATTTATTTTTTCTAAATTTTCCTGAAACTCTTTTTCTTTTGTTTCCTTAATAATTTATTATAATGCATAATAGTTTAAAAACCTTTTTAATTTGATTTTTCATTATATCTTCTCTAATCATATCTCGTTTTCTTAAGTTTCTATATAAATGAAATTCCGCACTTCCTGCACCTGCACTTGAGCCTATAGAATTATATAATAAAACCGATTTTAAAATTAAATATAGACCCATTACGTTCCTAACATATTCTGGTGGTTGTGGTGGCTTTCTGTCTTTACTAGGTTCAGGAATATGAACAGGTTTGTCCTAAACGAACATATAAAAACTTTTTTAATAAAAACTATAAACTATATTTTTCATCAATTTTTCCAAATTAATTCTCTGTTTTGTTTTTATAGACATCGTTGAAATATACTAATTTTTGAAAAAACAGACGATTGACATCCTGTAACAAATTAGGACATATTTGAAATATTTTTTTGATCAGATCGCAATAGCAATAATATAGTTTTATACCAGTGATGAAGCATCAAGTTTACTACAATACAAGCAATTGAAAAACATTTTAATCAAACCTTACAATAAACTTATATAAATAAGCGAAATTCATATGTTTTTGATTGATTGATATTTTGAACATCGAATCAATCATCTTAACAATTCGATTTTTGTCAAATGATTTTAATAGAATCAACGACTACAATTGAGCGGAAACATTTTCATATCCGAAAATCCTTCATCCAAATATATTTTTTCTTTAGGAATAATAAGCATGACCAACAATATAGAGAGAGAACTATAAAATTTTCATTCAGTAAGCCATTCACATTTATTTATCAATTGAAAAATTACTAATGCAAGCTTTCTTTTCTTTTTTTAAGTTGGTCTTCCTTTTACAATAATCAATTTCTTCACATCTAAATTTTTTGAGCTATATGATATTTTTAATAATTAAATTGAAATTGGTTGTTTATATTTAGGTTTCTTCAAATTTGGTGTCGATGCATTTTAATAATCCTCCGTGGCTATATAAATTCATCTTTAAAACATTAATTTTTTGGTACATACAGATATGTATAGTAAAATCGATATATACCAACTTTAAAATTTTATGATATTCTCAATAAATGGCGATTGTTTATTTAATAATTTTTTTATTAAATAATGAATTTTTAATTATTTTTATAAATAAAAGTGATCTATGCCTCAATATTGTCTTTTTGTTATTATGATATTTTTTTCCGTAATCGTTTACTAATTATATATTTTTCATTTTATAAATTATACAATTATAAATTAATAACAAGATTTAAATAAAGAATTATTTAAAATAATTATAAAATATTCCTCATATTTAATCAAATTTTTTTTACATATTAGTTTATATAATTCTAACGCAATGTAGTTAACGCATCTAGAAACAAGTATCTTGGTGCAGAAATGTGGTCTGAATCTAATATACTTTTTTGGGGGCATCTATTAGCGAAATCTCGAGGATCTGCCAATATTTTTCTATCTAAAATATAGAGTAAACCGTTTAAAATTATGCTAAAATCGAGCTGTTTAATATTATTATTGACAAATTCAAGCAATTAAAAGAAAAAATATCTTTAATGATCTTACATAAAACTGGAAATTCGTTAGCTACAAAATATGTATCAGATCTTTTCATGGTATTATTCTAAAAGATAAACTAAAATTTACTTGATAATGGATGATACTTTGTCTTGTTATTGTATCTAGAGCTTATTTATTTTTCTTCTTTGAAATATGGTTTAAGCTTTAAAACAGAGATGTTAAAAGACACTTTTCAAATGGATCTAGTTCAGGATTGCCAGGTTAAAATTTTAAAATTTCGGGAGAAATTTTTTTGAGAGGATAAATATGACAATTGCGGAAAGGAAATATGTGCGGGTAGAATCTACGGATGAGTTAATGAAAATGTCTACATTTCATTCTTAGCAAAGTCAGTATCGTTTTATAATATTTTTCCAAAAAGGTAGTATTTTATTCTTTTTATTCTATTGTAGGGGAATTACTTTATTTACTATATAAAAGTAAATACTTTGATCTGGTAAACGAGGTAAAATTTTATAAATAATATTTTTTTATAAAAATATATCAATTTTATACGATCTTTACTCCTAACTGTTTCTTAATATATTTATAAGTTTAAAGCATTAAAATGATGAAAATTTTAATATGGGAAAAATTTTAAAATTGCGGAAGATCTTACGAGAGATTCTTGGCTCCCTAGCCCTCCCATCAAATGTTTTACACATTTATAATCTTAAAAAATATGCCCGCTCACCTATTAGTCTAAAATTCTTTACCTGTCCGTTTGTCACTTATTATTTTAAAAAAAATTTAACCCATGCCCATCCATATAAAAAATCAATATACCCATTCTATCAATTTTTTAAAGCGTATATAAAAAGTATGACACCGTTCCTGCGTTAAAACCATTACAAAAAAATATATAATAGATGTCCAAACTTTGTGCCATATGAGCTAAATGTTCCTGCTTGCGATCTGCTCAAATCGAGTAGTTTAACCAATGATATATATAGTTTAACCCAATGCCATCTAAACAAAGCTTACCACCTATAAGAATAAATTACCATAAAATTTAAAAATCTTATAGGAATATTTGTATTAAATATAATAATTATTTGTAATGATTCTTATAATTTTAAGTTATTGACTGTTATAAATTGTTTATGTTAAATTTTGTAATATATTGAATATGAATAAATTGGATGGATGCATATAGAGTTTTTAATTGAGGAAGTTTTACTTCTAAAGAATATTGATAATGAATACTTTTTTTAAATATAATATTTCCAGTAAAGATATCTAAATACTCAATAATAATTAGGCAGATATTTACCATTGGTAAAAATAATAATTAACCCTAATAAAATAAATTGATTAAAAAAATTGACTCAAAACTAATAAGAAATAAGAGCTCTTAACTTTTATCGTATGTATTTTTACATTTTCTATTGTATTAATAAAAAATGATATTGCTGATTAATTTGATCTTTACGTTTTTCTAAATAAATTAAATATTAATAATAAATATTTTTTTTAATATTACTAGGAATGATATCTGTTCATTTTTTAATTTATATATCTATAATTAATTAAAAATTAATATCAGCAAATTTTTTATGATATTCTATTTATTTCGCTTTGTTTAATTATAATTTTATATAAACCAAGCATGAAAAATATACACAAGGTTAAATTAAAATATCTTAAACTTTAAAAATAAGGAGGGGGTAGGTCATAATTTTTAAGAAAAATATAGCTATTATATAAAATTTGTATTTTTAAAAATACTAATTATTAGTATGATTTAAAATATTAGTTAAAATTGAATGATCAAAGAATACGAAAGTATTATTAATTCAAACCTGATTCACACATTTCTGCCTTGGTTCTTTTTTTTTAAATTATTAAAATCTAATTTTTATCAATATTCCCAAAAATGTAAGTAATCTGATTATTGGCAAGTTATCTGAGATAATCGGGTCTCCTAAAGAAAATTTTAACCCCTTTGCTTGGATAAATTTCCCTTTCCTATAAAAGCTCATTAAGACTAATAAAAGTGCCCCCCCCCCCAATATTAAGAATAGGATCTTAAACTTTGATACTCTGGTCTTCCCAAGTACAAAAATTTGAATACCTTTTACAGAATGCAAGCTTATCTAGCAAAAATTAATTTACGGGATGTTATGTGGACGTTTGATTTGGACATATCTTTTGATAAAATGCCCTAACTAATTATGAAAATCTTGCCACTTTGTATTAGAAACATACCAAGGCTTCCTTGTCGAGTATTTCCCAAGGTCCCACTTTTACTCCCCCCTTCTTTAGTTCAACTACGTATTTTTTAATGTTACTTCATAATTCCTTCATTAACAATTACCTTATTTTGTAATAAAATTGGTAATTAAACCCTTCCAGTTGAGATATCTCCTATTCCTTTTGGGGTGGGTCTCATAGCTTTATCAAATCCTAATTATTTTATAAGGTCCATAGCGGTTAGGTCCTTTTTGTTTCGATTAACTGAAAATTTAGTAACCGTATTAGGTTTTAAGATATTAATTACCTTGACGATTGTAAATTTGGTTTTGGAATCAAAGATAGTAGCAAGACTGTTTCCCGCTCCGGCCTCCTAATTCACTTTTATGCAAAGTTAATTTTTTCGGTTTAGCCCGGCCCAGTTTTTATATTTCCAACCCGACCCGGCTAGAATTTTTATTAAAAAAACTTTTCAGGCCTAGCCCAGATTTTTTAAAATTATATTATATTTATTATTAATTTTTATAGCTAATAACGGCGTTTTAATATATTTGGTAATAAAATATACGGCCCGGCACTGCCTGGGTATATTTTAAAAAAATAATACATCACAGACAGTGTACTCGAGCCTAGTCTGGTCGCGCTAAGGGCCTGCAGGTCTCTGATTCCTATTATATAAATTCTTGTTAGGATAATTTTTAAATGCTTCCTTCTTATTAAAAACTTCCTTGAGATTATGTTAAACATTCATTTTTTTTTATTTTAATTGGCGATTGCACAACTTTCGTGGTTTGAGGCTTCTCCTCTTAATTTAATTTATTTGTAGGTCTCCCTTTCTTACCGTTTTCAATTCGAGGTGGTTATAAGTAGGTAGAGATAATTTATTTGAAACTTTGTCTTTTATCTCTTCCCAGTTCCCAGTCTATAGAGTCTTACTTAATCCTCTTCTGGCTAATTTTAAGAAACTGGTAGGGATTAATCCCTCTATTAAAGATATTCCATTTCTCAAATACATGGGACAAAACCCTGAGCAGATAGTCTTAAACTGTCCCTGGTACAAATCTTGGTCTTTACTATTCGATGAGGAGTTGAGGGTATAGCTAAAACGAATTATATGTTATTCGATATTCGATTTGATTCGATTCGTATTTTACGAATACGAATAACACAATTATTCGATTCGAAAATTCGAATAGGAAAATATATTATTCGTCGAAATTTTTTTTTATCTATTATTCGATCGAATTATTCGAGATTATTCTATTAAAATAATTTATATTAATAAATTATTTTAAAAATAATCATAAGTAAGAATTATTTGCAATTATTCCTATTTAATAAAATTTCCTAGGAATAATGAAAAAACATTTTATATTTCTAAATGTTGTTAACGGCTGTTTTTATTCGAATAATCATAATACAAAATTAACTTCCGAAAATTGTTTTATGATGGACGAAGATAGTATTTATTCATATGTAATTTATAACACATATACAATTATAAATAACTAGCAGCTATCTGGTCAAGAATGACGGGCGAACCAGATATTTCTCCTTTGTTTGATGATGGAGAAATCGTAAATTTGACTTTTGCAAAAACTTTGAGTTAAAAAAATTTGTTGTTGGTATATTTGTCTTCTACATAATATGAATATTATATTTATTTTTCTACATTATATATAAATGTAATATATATGTATGCTTTTATATTATCTTACTAATAAATTTGTTTGTCTTTTATCCTTAATTAAATTTTACAAAATAAATTTAATATGCTATCTTTTTTAATTTAGGGTTAAATAAAATTTTCGAATTGAATCAAATATTCGACGAATCGAATAGCGAATTTTGAATCGAATACGAATAATACAATTATTCGATTCGTATTTTTGTAGGTCTAGTTGAGGATAGTTATTGGGTGCGACCTACGTCTAATTCCATAATGTAAAGGATGAAGGAAAAATTCCGATCCTATGGTTCAACATGATCTAACATGTTCATTAAAGGACAATTTAATCGCCATAAAACTATTTATTATATAATCTCGGCCAAATTTTCTTATATAATTTTAAAACTTTTTTATTTAAAAATTTTATACATATGGACCGGGCCTAAATCTTTATTTTTTTTTAAAAAATCCGGGCCGAGCCGAAAATTAAAAACTACGGGCTGGTTGAGCCAAAATTTTAATTTTTTTACAAATTGAGACCAGGCCTGCAGACACCTTTGCAAGTCTCTTATAAATATGTTATATTATGATTTCTGAAATATAGAAAAATGACAATTGTCATAATTATTTTTTTTTAAACTCTATTTGAGGAAAATATAATATAAAAGCATCGTTTTGTATTAAGATTTCAATGAAACATGGGAGGGGTTTCATTGTTTTTTAAAATATAAAAATGTTTTTTGGATATTTGCTAAAAAATAATTTGAAGCTAATTTATTAAAAATTTTATTGGTTTAATCTTCAAAAAAATTCGAGCATAAATCTTTTTTAGAGATTTTTGATCAAATTTACCTAAAAATTCCAAATATTTTTTATAAAAGTTCTTTTAGATCTAATCAAATTTTTGCAATTTCTACATATAAAAAATTTTGAAATTACAATTTATTTCAAAATAAATCTTCAAAGATTTATGTTCAAGAAAATTTTGAAGATTTTCTTCAAACTCAATACAGTTTTAAATTTATCAAATTATTAAGACAGCAAAACTTTCATAGAATTTGAAACTTTTATCGATTTTTTTTAAAGAGAATTGTTTTTATGGATAAACACATGCTTTGCATTTTTTTCTCTTGTAGCACAAGAAGTCTTAAAAATAATTCTATTCAGTAAATTCTCAATAATGATTATTATACTATAGATATTTATTCTTCATTATCTATCTCTTTAAGCGAAACATCTATCATATATGTGGAACCTAAAACGCGAAGACAATATAGCGAAAACATTTGGCTAGTCATATATAGCGAGTTTATTAACGTGAAGTCGATATCGGGGAAAAAGCGCGAAAGCAATAAGGTGATATTTGCAAATAATAACATTTTCTTAAAACCAATGGTAGAAGAAAAAAATATCTATTGTTTCATATATATATATATTTTAATGATACAATTAATTTACCGTGTGTCTTAATTTTAAGAGGTATCTCTCTTCTCTTCCAACCCCCCCCCCCTTTTAAAGCTTCTATTATTTCTAAAGTATTTTTGCATGACTCCGTCTTTCAATGATTGAACAAACATGATTGTCTAATAGTCATTATTTAGTGTTATATAATTAGGATTCGTCACATTATTTAGTGTTATATAATTAGGATTCGTCATAAAGCTTCTTCGTACAACTGAATTAAACTTTTTTAAACACATGGATCCGTTTATGACTTTGATGAGCAATACTCCTAATATTTTTTCCATTTCTACCAATTATAGCTCCAACCATTTCATTAGAAGTTAATATCTTTAGAGTAAATTCAGAAACTTTTGATATAATATATCTAATATATTGACTATAATTTTTGTTGCATGATGATATGCCTTTTTTTAATACCCTTGTTGTTGCTAGAAGAATTCGAACTGACATTATGATTTATTTCCGTTGGTACTCTAGGTTAATTCATATAAGGCGGCGTCATGCTTTAATTTAAGTGTGGCTTTAGTTGGGTTTTTAAGCCTGATTTACATTTAAGTTTTGATATAAGGTCAGAATTTAATTACGCAATTTTATTTTTCAAGCACTCATCTAGGTTTGAAATAAAACATATTTTAAGCATTCTTCTACGTTTGCAATAAAATATTTTAAAGATGTTTTTGAAGGTATGGAGTCATACTCGTTGAAACAACTTGTTATCTTGAGTGTTTTCTGACCTTCTCAACTCACCATCATTTAGGCTTTGCCAATGATTAAGATTAAGTTGCTCTCGTAGACCGTCAGTTTTAAATTGGTTTTATTAGTGGTGGTTTACCGGTTGCCTTTTCTAATAGCCAAAGCGGCATTGTGAATGTAGTACGAGTGTTCACTTGTATCTGTGAGATACATAAAGTGACGTTGTATCCGCTAAAATCCTTGTCTTTATCCTCTATCTTATTAACGTCTAGACTTAATAAATTAAATTCTTTGTTATCAATGTTTGTTTTTCATCAATTTCTGCTATATTCATAGTATTCGTAATGTTCGAACGAGAGGCTTGACTTTTGTTATTATAAGCTATATTAGTGTTTTAATCGTAGTGATTGGTTCGTGTTATAGTTATCGCTATTTTAAAAATTGAATTTTGGAAATAATCATAAACCATTGTTGTTTTGAATGTTGAATCTATGACTGTCGTGACGTGGATAATTGTAATGATTGTGACATCAGCGGTTATCATAGTGTAAATAACTGTTTTGATGATGGTCACAGCGACCGTCATGGAGATTGTCATTGTGATTGTTGTAAATGTTGTAGTAACGATTGAGTAATGAGGACCCGCTGCCTGCTATTCTCTGGGTTGACACATCGATTGTGTTTAGTTTGTTGTAGTAAATGAATCGAATGTTTTTCTCGAGTTCTTATTTTCAAGCTATCTTAACCTTATTTTCAGCTTGCAACTTTGTATATGTAAGAGTGTCTTCTAATTAAGCTATCGATGTTACAAGTTCAATCTGGACCTTATTTCTTTGAATGGTAGTAATTCTGAAATTTTCGATGATCCTATCGTGCACTGAAAATTGACATACTTTACTCAAATTATAATGGGGGCCAACGAATTAGAATACCTTCCTCCTTCTTTTGGACTGCCACGTTTATCTTGGCATTTTCACATAAAAAGGTGTTAAAGGTTGAACTTCCTTTTTAGCGCAAAGTAGTCAGCGAGTTCTATCTATGCAATTGCTTCGATATTATTATATTTTTCTTCGCCCAGGTTTTGTAGAAATGCAGATGCCTTTCCCCTATCAGATGATGCTACTAGATTGAAAAGGAGACTCTAGGCTACCTTCTGGAGGTGAATACGATAATATTATTTTATTTTTAAAGATAGAAAATTGCATTTTGTCCAATAATAAATTAATTTTATTTATATATCTTTATAACTTTTTTTTTTTTAATGATAAGAATATTCAAGACAGAGCTTATAGTAAAACATGTAATCAGCAATTCGTTCAATGCTATAATTCATTAATCTTATTGTTGTATTTACAATACAACATATATTATTTTAATTATTTAATTGCCCTCTCATTGTTTCTTAACATGATCTAGCCTTATAAAATGTGAAATTAATAAACAATTATAAAATTTCTTTTATTATGCAAAGATAGAGGCTATTAATATTAGAACCACATTTATTATCACCTGGAATTGGGAAGTATCTCATCTCCCATTGGTAGTTTGAATGAACATATAATAATACTGCAGGGTTTTCGATGTTTACATTAGCTTAAAAAAATAAGCTTATACATCGAGGGAAGACCCCTATATAAGGATGGGATATGTGGGCCTTTTATTTTTTTTTACTTTTCACAATTATAATCTGCTGTATTTTTATATAAATTTTATTTTAACTAATAAAAATAGACTGCTTTTATTTATGTGTATATTTACTTTAATTAATGTTTATAATTGCTGGTTTATCCTCTAAATCATTGTGCATTAAACGAAAAATTAATAAAGGAAAGTATATCACCCGACGTTTGTCAACTGCCCTCTTTTTATATTGGGTCCTCCTATTTTTAATTCCTATCTCTATTGACAATGGTGAAATCTACTTCCCCTAAACTTAGAGCTAGCTGGCGCACCGAATCCTATAACTACCTTAGTCCCTTCCGATCTTTTTTTACTCACCATGCAGTGACCCCTACAACGGAAGGAGGCGAAGCAACTGCTCTTATAAATTTCTATGGGGGTACTTTTTTTTTAAAAAATTTATTATTTTTTATTTTAAAATTTTAAAAAAAATTTTTTAATTTTTTATTTTAAAAATTTTTATGGTCGATGTTTAGCAAATTAGTTTGTTATCCGATATTTCTTATCATAAAATTATTTTTCCACTTTCAAGATTTGGCGCAAAATTAAAATTTTATCAAAGGGAATAGTAAAAATTTAAATATTAAATCTTATATATAATCATTTATAATTTTTAGATCATTGTCAAAATATGCCCAAAAATATTAACCAAAAAAAATATAAATGCTTGATTAAAAATTGTACATATCATAATATAAGAGATGATAAATGGACAGATCATATTAGAAAAAGACATGGTGGGCTTAATTTTCACGATATAAAGAAAAGCTTTGAAATAGTGGCTTTTAAGAATATTTCTCAAAATTGGACAAATAGCAAAATAATTTTTTTTATTAAATAAGAAGTGAGAAAAAAATTAAGGGATTAAAATCTAAATTATATTCTAATCTGTTATCATATAATAACATAAATATTCTTATTGAAACCATGAAAAATATGGTTATAAAAAAAATTCAAAAGGAGATTGAATTCAACAGGTGCTATTCAATTATAGTTGATGGCACATATGATGTATCGAAATCAGAAGCAATAGCTTTGATAGTGAGATATGTTGAAAATACGAGACACCTAAGCCCGTTGAAAGGCTGATAGACATTTATTGTACGGGAAATACAACGGGCCTCGATATTAAAGAGAATATAATATCCAAGCCTGGCTCCATGAATCTACCCCTCGAATTCCTAGTGGGGCAAAGCTATTATGGCGCCTCAAACATGAGTGGAAGAATTAATGGAGTGCAGGCTTTGATTAGAGCGGAGGCGCCAAAGGCAGCTTTTATTTGGTGCTATTATCATCGATTAAATTTAATAGTTGTTCAATTATGCCAATCAGTAAAAAAGCTGCCAAATGTCTTGGGAATATTAGACGAAATTTACGTATATTTTAATGGTGTTAAAAGATATGAAGTGCTCAAAACATGTCAGAGTGATTTACTGACAAAATCACATAGATTTTTACGCATCAAGAATACCACTCGGTAATATTATCTTAATTGTTTCGATATATAATGTTTATTTTATATTTATAGAAGCTGGCTAACATCATATAAGGCGATTGTAAATTTTTTCCTACTTTATGATGCTTTGAGGGCAGCTTTGGCAAATTTAAAGGATTCTGAAGATCCTGCCACTTCCACTATGGCTAGTGCTATAGTCTATAGAATAGAAAAATTTGATTTTATTTTATCACTATGTGTTTTGGATAAAATATTGTTGATAACTAGCTTGGCTTGTACAAAATTGCAAACCATTTCGAAGGATATAGGGTTTGCAATAAATCAAATTCAATTGGCAAAAGATTGCCTGATTAATATGAGAAGTATAATTTAAATTATTATCTTTTATTATTTTATAATCCTAAAATAGATAATAACACTGAATTTTTGGATGTCTTTTCAAAGGCCCAAGATTTTATGAAGAAGAGAAATTTGATTTTGAAAGTTCAAGACTTCAAACATTACAATCCAAAAAGGAGAGGTATATATATACTTTCATCATTAAATATAATATTTTATTTTAGCTTTAAAATCAGTGTGTTTTATGCTGCACTTGTTTTAATTATTAAGCAGTTTAGTGAAAGATTTAACGATGAATCGATAAAATTTTTGAGTCAAACATCATTTTTTACCCCAAAGGGAATGGCGGAAAAGGCAATTGTTAAAGATGATATCAAGGATATCTGTGAATTTTATCAATTAAATACAAGTCAAGTTTTTGAGGAAATGTTGATGTTTAGAAATATTCATAAAATGGCTAAAACGGGGGACGTAATTATTACTCGTGACCTAGAGGTTAAAGAAGATTTGTCAGATTCTGAGAATTGTAAATTTATTTATTTAAAATATTTTTACTAATACATTATTTAGCTTCTTCTGATGATGATAATAATTTTGAGATGAATGATTAAGACTGGAGAAACTATTCATTTATTTTACCTTATCGTCTGCTTATAAATTTTTCTGCTATCCCAAATTTAACAATTTTATATAAATATTTATTAACTATTCTTACTACATCATGTACTGCCGAAAGGGTCATGAGTAAAATTAAACTAATTAAAACAAGACTTCGTAGTGTCATGAAAGATCCATTTCTTAATAATTTAACCATTTTATCAATGGAAAATAATTTATTTAAACAATTAAATATTGATAAAATTATAAATTCTTTTGCTTTCTCTTCCCCTAATTTATCTAAATTATTAATTTAAAAATAATATTTTTAAAGCATATATTTTTTACATTATATTTATATTATAATAAATATTGATGCAATAAAAATTATTTTTGAAATTTATTGGTGTCAAAAACCCATTTACAATGGGGGGGGGATACTTTAGGGGGGTATTCTGCTTCTATCCCTCAAAAAGTGTAGGGGTCACTGTCACCATGAACCTTGTACTTCAAATGGAACAGTGCCCTGGTCTGGACCCCGTGTCTAAAACCAAACCCTGAGTCTAAACCCCGGATCTGAGCCCCGTTATAGATTTAAATCGTTTTATATAATCTCCAATAAATACGCATTGACTACTATTTTTTTTTAAATTTTGGAATAATATTCCTCGTGACCTAAAATGTTCATTCTGTTGATGTTATTAATATTCGTCTAACATTCTTAATTTTTTTTCGCTTCATATAAATGAATTTGATCTCTATAAATACCTTACATAAATAATACATATAATACACAATGGCACTAACTTATGTTGGGAAATTTTTATTAAATATGAAAGGTTTTTATGATGAAATAAATCCTGCCACATTAAGTGGCGCCATTGATGTTATAATAATTCAACAAGAGGATGGTTCATATATCTCATCACCTTTTCATGTTAAATTTGGGAAATTAGGTGTTATCCGTAGTAGAGAAAAGATAGTAAAATTTTTATTAGACTTATTGTTTATATGTTAAACCTAATTTCTTGAGATCTTGAAATTTCAATGATTTTTTTTATTTATACATTTTATTTGATTCATTTTATTTGATTCATTTTGTTTGTTATTAATGAAATATATTAATTTTAAAGATTAATTCTTTAAAATGAGATTTTGCTACAATTAAAATAAGCTACTAAAATATCAATTATTAATTATACATGGATATGTGGAATTATAGTTAATAAATTTTGTTTGGTTCTTCGTCAATTGTTACTAATGTTCTTATTAAAACATCTTATATATATTAATTGTACTAACTTAAATTTTCATTTCCAATAATTAATATATATCAGAGACCTGTAAAATAAAACCTTGTTCAGGCACTAAAAAATTTAAAATCCCCAGCGGTTAACTAACAACCAAACACCAACATTATTAACTAATACCCAGTAAAAAAAAGCAAAGATACATCTATATTATCATATTTTTTATTATAAATTAAAAGAAAAGATAAATATTAATAACACCTTCTTATTATTTTATTGGTTTTGATTTGTATATGAATATTTTTTAAATATTGATAGCCTAATTTTGACTATTTTTTTTTAGAATTTTATAAAGGTTAATTATAATTTTTGAGTATTGATTATTGATAATTTTATCTACTATATTAGAGATCTGCAAATCGGCCCGGTAACGGGTTTTAGGCTGGGATAGGTCTATTATAGAAAAATAATTTTAGGCTGGGTAAGTTTGGGCCCAGTCAGGTATAAATTTTTTAAATATGATATCATTACATTTTGTCAAATTAATTGATATATTTTAAAATTATGGCAAAAAACAAGGTGCTAATCTATATTTAAATATATGTGTGCTGGCCTTGTCAGACATATAATTTTTATTATGGGTCTAGCTTTTTAGGACAAATAAAAGAAATTTTGTTTGGTCTGGCTGAGCTGACATGAAAAATTAGGCCTGATGCAGATACTATATATATATATTATTTATTTATGGAGGGTTTGGCAAATTTCAAAAAAAATGTATTCATAAACTGTAGAGATAAAAAAACATATTTGAATATAAACACAAATATGGTTTTAAAAAAAGTATTTTAAATATAAATACAAATATCTAAAAAGTTTCAAAAAAAGTATTTATATACAAATACCTTGACGAATACTATTTTGGACAATAAATGCTCTGATAAATACTTTTTCCAAGTCTGTTTTTATATGATCAATTTTTTTAACTTATATAATATTATTAACCATTTTCTAAAATTTTAATGTAAATATCATATCAAAAATGTTTAAATTATATTTTATCAGCAGTTATGCAAACATAAATAATATGGGTCATTCATTTCATGTCAAAATGAACATAAAAACGTGATTTTTATCATACCCTTTTCAATTTTAATGAAATTTTTTAAAGACTCCTTATTCCCTAAATAAAATCTAAAATCCTCACAAAGAAGACAGTTTAGATTTTATAAAAATTTCTGATGAACATTATGATTACTATTTTATTTGAGTATTAAATATTCCTACAATAATTTTTTTTTAAAAATTTTTGACTCTTTCTTTAAAACATAACATACAATTCAAATATATGTTTATTTTTTTATATTATATTTTGGTAAGTAAAGCTATTTGCAATTTTGCCAAATAACTTAATATTTTATTTCTTTATACAAATTAAATATATTAATGTTTAAGACAACTTAAGATTATGGTATTAAAAATATTATTTAACCTTATTCAATTTTGCTCATTATTATTTTGTATAAATATATATTGAAAAGATATTTTTCATTATTACTTTATTTTTAGTTGTTGAAATTTTTACTTAAATAAAATAAATGCAATAAAAGATAAATTCTACCTATCCGCTGCTTTACTCATTTACTTTAAATATAAATAAATTAGTGTTAAACACTACCACTATTTTTTCAAGAAAGTAACATGCTAGTAGCTAATTTTTTAAAATATTTTTTACAATTTTCATTTCCACAAATAAAATATCTGACTAAGATTTCAAATATATATATATATTATTTATTAATTTTTTTATTGCATTTCCATAATATTTCCATAAACACTAGGACTTGAGAGCAATGCAGTATTTAATATATATATTTTTAAAGAAAAATCATCAAAAATATTCGTAAGATTTAAAAAAAATAGCGTTAGGACAAGTATAATTTATTTCAAAAAATCATCTAGGTGGGCTTTTTTGCTAGGATTAGTCATAAATTAAAAGGGTAATATTAAAAATATAAATTTTGTATAGAATAAGTGACATAAATGACCATGTTTGCTGATAGGCCATTCAACCACTCTTTATCTTTTTATTTATTGAATTAATTTCTCTCAAATAATTTATAAATGATGTGATTTATTTTAAGCATTCTTAACACCCAGATAATAATTTATAAATTATTACCATTAAACAGATGTGTCGGATAATTATATATTGTAATTATGATTCTTGAATAATATCTTATGGCCAGTTGAATATACTATGCTTGGACTAGCGAAAAAATCAATTTTCACATAAATTCAGCTCAAAAACTATTATAGATAGCGATTCATTTATTTTAAAGATTAAGAATTGGGCTATACACATTTATTAAATTTGTTTGTTATATTATTTTTAAATGTTTCCTCGCTGAAGCTACTGGACTTGTTTGATGATAAAACATTCTGGCACATTTTACAATGAAATTTATACCCTGTACTTACTATTTTTTTAAAAATCTTGATTAAAATATTTTGCAAATTCAGAAAAAGGAAATTCTATATTATCATCATTTTCTAGGGAAATTACTTTGAGATACTAGAGGTCTGCATTGGGCGGGTTTTCGGACCATAAGCCCTCCCACCCAATGTTTAAAATTATTTTAACCCACTCACCCAGCCCGCCCATAGTTTTCAATAAAATATACCTGTCCCCCCGCCCAGCATCTAAAATTCCTTACCCGCCCCCTCACCCGCCCATTAGTCTAAAAATTTTTACCCACCCACCCATTATTTATAAAAATTTTTTAACCCAAGCCCGCTATTATAAAATTAGATTGAGATAGCCAAGACGTCCTATAAAAACTTCCACTTTGAAATAAAGGATACTAATATAATAGAAAATCACCTAGAATTCTTGCCTTGCCCTCAAGTGCTAGTGTTGAGAGATTATTTAGTTAGGCGAAACTTATACTTTCTGATCGCCGCTCTAAACTTGGGAATGATAGTATAGAAATGATTAATAAAAAATGAATTCTTTTTTACATAAATTTTTTATAATCAAAATTAACTATATTTAAATATTTATGAATGTTGATTTTTTATGTATTATATAAAACAAATTTATTTCTAAATTTTTTTTACAAAAAGTAGTAGCCGACTTTAAAAAAATAGTAGCTAATAGCGCACAACTTTTTTTTGGGGGTAGCGATAGCAGTAGCGCGCTACTTTTTTTGACAAATAGCTATGCGGTAGGGCGCTATTTTTAAAAGTAGGATTTAACAACTCTGAACACACATATTTTCTTTTATCTTTAATTTATTTATATATTCTGTAATCGTTTTTCCTTTTTCTTGTTCTGTTTTGAAAAAATAATATCTCTAGAATAAAATTAGTTTTCTTTGAGTAATAATTTTTTAAAAGTTTAATTATATCATTAAATATATTTAAAATAGAGACTGCCGATCCTGTGTCAATTAAAAAATTAAATTAATATATATTTTATCTATTAATAATTTCACCTCATATTTTTTCTGCGACTCTGGAGAATTCCAATCCTCAAAACTTTCTCGCTCCTCTGGGGCATCATTCGTTCGAATATATTCTTTCTTACCACGATTTCTTCTGTATACTTTCTGTAAATGTCCTTTTATTCCACAGTTATGATAAATTGCATTTAAATTTGGGGCCTAATAACAAATAATTTTTGATACTGGTTTATACTTGTCATACTGCTCCCTTGTCACTGTTTTTGCAATTTTATATATCTCCTTTCCTGCAGATAATTTTTCATGCGAAATAATTTCCGTTGTCTCCATTGAGGTAGGGTAGCGATTTGTACAACCCTTTTCCATGTCAAGTCTGGCGTGTTGATTAATTTCAATATTTTTTCATTAGTAATTCTCGACACTAATTTATCCCGCAATACTATATTATACATCTCTTTAAAATCACACGTATTTGCTTTTATCTTTAATTTATTTATATATTCTCTAATAGTTTCCATTTTCATTGTTCCGTTTTGAAAAAATAATATCCCTCTAACATAAAATTAGTTTTCTTAGAGTAATAATCTTTTAAAAGTTTAATTATACCATCGTATGATGTTTAAGCTAATGTCTTTGGTAAACACAAAGTAAATAATTTTGAATAAACTTCTAATCCAATATTTGCTAATAAAAAATGATTTTTTGTCCCCTATTTTGGCGATTGTAAAAATGAATGCCAATATGATAAATACACTATCCACTCCTTTATATTAAATTTTTCCATTTGGAACTGCGCCATTTCGATGTTTTATTATTAGTGAACTAATTTATTATATTTTAATCATATTATATTTTTGTACTTCTACATCAATTAATCATCATACGCAATTAACAATAGATTTGAATACAATTTATCATATTATCAACTGCCTTTATGGTTAATTGATTCTATTACACGTTCCAATCCCAGAGGAATTACTGTCTACATTTTTTTTATATTCCTGGGATTGGGCTTGCCTTCAAAAATGAATATCGAGGGATAACTTACTCTGCATTTTGTGGATCAGTATATCGCGATATATTTTTTACTATATTTAAATATCCCACCTAAACTTATTATATTGAATGTTTCTTGTGCAAATACTTACTTTTCTGTACTGTGATATCAATATTGGTGTTTTTTATAATTGTAGTTTATTATGGAAGTAAAATTTTAACATGATTTCATTTTTTATCTATTCATTTAGGATATTATAATAAGTGAAGACCAATAGTGTTGTATATAGATAATGCTAATGATACTGGAAACGATAACGGACAAAAGCAATCATATATATCTAGTGCTGTAAACATTTAAAAAAAAATCGAATGCGTTCACTTTCACTTTCAAAAAAAAAGGAACGCGTTCACGTTCGTTCAAAATTTTGTGATAAAATTTTTTCAAAATTTAATTTATAAATAAATCTTCAGTGGCGTAGCCAGGATTTTCTCATGGGGGGGGGTCGAACCAAATTTTTCATTTTTTTGAACCCTATATTGCTTATATCTTAGGCTATGTTAATATTATTATAAATATTTTCATATAATAAAATTTTAGAAAGTATTTCAATTATAAATTTTATTTATTATATAAAAATACTTTAGCACAAATAACATTCCTTTATTTACTCATATTTATTTTTATTATTTAAAATACATTTCAAAATGTAGATATTTTATTCAAATTTTAAAAATTTTATTCTATAAAAACTCTATTTAAAAAAAAATATAATTTTTACATAAAATATAAGTAATTTTTATGCAAATAATTGTATTTAAAAAAATATGACGATATTATGAAAATATAAATAATAGACAGTACTTTGATTAAAAATAGCATTAATTGCATAAATTTTAAGAGTAAATACAAAAATTATATAAATGTTATAACTAAGAATTCATTTTACGAAAAAATATATATAAATATTATTGCAAATTTTTGATTTAAATTTATAAAGAGAGGTCTACTTTTCCCTTAATAATTCATATAGAATCAAATTTTTATCTAGAATAATCTCCTTATAAATATTTAATTGGACTAATTCATTTTTCGTTTTTAAATGGTGGTATTTCTTAAATAGGTTTTTAACCTATTTAAAGTTGAAAAAGACCTTTTATTAGTGCAGGTACTAATTGATAAGACAGCTAAAATAATTAGTAATGTTTTGATAATAGGCAGGGAATCTAAAGTGCATTTACACATGGAAAGGGCCTGTAGAGCATTTTTTGTACTCAATGAATACTCTATTCTGTCAAGATTTTTACCAAAATCCGACATCGCAAAGTAACTTATCATATGAGCCTATTAAATCATTAGCGTAAAACTCTGAGTAGTGTTGTTAAACGGTTCGTTTTGAGTCGATTTTTAAAAACAGCTAAATCAATATTTCATCCAGAAAAATATCGCCTAAACCTGAAGATTTTACTCATAGATGGAATAAAGGTCTAGACATATATTATCAAAATCTCGAGGCTTAGGCAATATTTTTCTGGCTATAATATTGAGTTAGCCGTTTTTAAAAGTAGGCTCAAAACAAGCCGTTTAACAACACTAACTCTGAGATATTCTTAATATCCTCTCGTGTTTCAAGTGTAATTAAGGTTTAGACTCAACCGGCAAAAGAAAATAGAAGCTTTTTAAAATAAAACTATGACCAATAAATTTTCCTTTAATTGAAATAAAAATGTTTATTTTATATAAATCCTCAATCGTAGATGCATCAATATTTGAGCGATTGGATTATCTAAAAACTACTTTAGGTTTAAATTTCAATCCTAAACATATTAACAATCTATTTTACTTTCTCATATATACCATGAAATTTTTCATCCATATTCTCTGATACTTGTTAATATTTCAACAATATCCTTTGCTCTATTCATAACGTCCCTTAAATTCAAATCAATTTTTTGTAGCATTTTGCTAAAATCATATGTATATAATTTAATAAAAAATAAGCACATTGAATTTATATAAAAATTGTGGCTTGGTAATAGCGTGCGATAGATTCTCAGAATCTGCTGAATCTTTTTCTTTGCTTGATATAGAATATTCAGTGCTATAAATACAACATAATTTATTTAAAATAATACATAAATCAAATACTGTAGATCAATTATTATTTCTAATAAATAAAGAACATAAAAATAGTTGCCCCCCCCCTTATGTTTACGCCACTGTATGTCTTATATGCTTTTACACAATATAATTAGCCATGTTAAAATATAATATAGTTTTATTTTGATAATATATTATAAATACAATATAATATAGCGAATAAAAAGATATTTTTATTTATAAAAAATTTTTCTTATTAATTTTTAATAACAATTGTTTTTCAAAATTTTCATCTTATAAACAGGGACGCGTGGCAGTTTATACAGCATTAGCTATACTAAAAAAGCGCTCTACAGGAACAGATGACTGGATTGCGGTATTATACTTAATAAACAACTCTTTTAATGTGGGGAATTTATCAAAACACTTATTATTTTGTTTTTTACTTCAAAAAATCGAGATAAGTTATCCTCCTCCAATCCATCCTCTACTTCCTCGATCAAAAGAAAGTATATCTCGAAATTGACAGTTCTTGCATCATCATTTCTATGGTTTTCAGTCCATTTTTTCAATAAAGCTATAAGTTGATTTTTTGTGTTCATTCTGTGGAAGTTTTATCCATGGCCCTTGAAGCTTGAATACTGGATGTATAATTGCAGAAAGAATAAATAAAATATTAATTTGATACTGATATTAATACCTTTTATTAACTGCGTCTATCAATGGTTGAATATATTTTAGGCCACTTTTTTTTAATTTTAAAATAATTATCGTTTTTGTTGGGATCAAATAGCCCAAATGAATTTATTCTGCAAATTTAATAATTTTACTTAGTTATATAAAATAAAATATTAATATTACAATCAAATGTCGTTTTAAATTGGAACTTGAATTTTTTTAAAATTGATATAATACTTTTAGGGCACATTTTACATTTGGTATTGAATTAGTCAATATAGGATGTCACTGTAAAATATTTGTCATATTTGGACTATGGAAATGTTTATTCATCTGATTTTGAATTTTCAGAATCAGATGATGATGATGAAATAATAATATCCATGCTTATGCTATCTATTTAATTAAAATATAAACAATAATATTCAAATTAATAAGCTGTATAATAATGGTGTGTTTAAAAAATTGAAATGTGAAAAAGGAAAAACAGTTGATTATAAAATATGACTTTTTTCTTAAAAAATTTGGATTAAATTAAATTTTTCAAATAAATAAAAATAAAAAGTGTTTTTAAAATTGAACGAACGTTGAATTCGAACGCGTTCGTCATAAAAAAGGAATGCGTTTTTATCATTATTTTCAGAAAAACGAACTTCATTCACGAGCGCATTCAAAATGAACGCGTTCGTTTTCAACACTATCTAATAAAAGAAGTAATACAGCAAAAATCTGGTAATTTTATATGAATTGGGATAACAAAAATAAGGCTATATGTAATAAATGCAAAAAAAGATTACCTTTCCCAACCTTGGAACCTCAGGGTTATGGATACATCTTGCAGCCATCATTATTTTGAAAATGTGAACAAACAAATAATAAGGCAAAAAAAAAATTAACACCATAAAATTATTTTTAGTTAATAATATAAATAATAAAGCTTGCCATTTCAATGGTTGGAAAATCGTTTAAAAAATTTAATACATATTTTAACTCTTCACTAATCTTAGTTTCTAAAAAACGCTAAAAATAGAAATTATGAAACAATATCTTAGTTCATTAAATAATCTAAAATCTTTACATTTCTAACATCACATCTAAATTTTCTTTAACAAAGGACATATGGTCCTCTCCAAATAAAATACCCTTTATGGGCATAACAATTTATTTTGATAATGACTTTAAATTAAATAATTATTTATTAGATTTAATCCCTTTTAAATCAACATATAATTTGGTAACGTTTTTAATTCTAGATTATAAGTAAAATTAATTGTTATTTTGTATTATATTAGACAATGCAAATAATAATTTAGCATTTGTAAAAAATCGAAATAAAAAAGATAATTTAAATTTAAATATGCATAAATCTTAGACATGTTATACTATACATATAGTTGATATGGCAGCCCTGGAGCCCTTAAATGAAACTTAAAAAAATATAAGATAATTTAAAATTTTTTTTTAAAATCTCTATATCCAGATTTATTAAACTTGAAAAAATATTTCTTTAACAAAATCCAACCTTAAAAATTGCTCGCCCAATTTTGAATATACCAAGCAAATGCTTGAAAGGGCGATATTACTCAAACCCTATTTGAAAACATAAAATACCAATGAAAAAAATTATATTGGGGCAGCCTGAAATAATATAGAAATTTATTGAGAATTTGGAGTCAATTAATTTTGATGCAGAGATGGTCTCATGTGCAAACATTCCATCAGTTTCAACCATTATTCCTATTCCAGCATTTTTGAACATGTTCAGCGTTACAATAATACTCCTAATACTATTTTACAATGGGATTCTTTAGCTGCCTTTTAGTGAAACTTGATAAATATTATAATTTCAATAAACACGTGTATATAATATCGACAGATTGACACACGCTTTAAAATATCAAGTCACTTATTAAAAGATAATAACATAGACACCCTTATAGGATATACAAAGGAAGGATAGAATATATATAAAATAACTAATAATTTCAATTCAAACATATAATTGAAACAAAAAAGAAATCCAAGAGATTGTCTTTTTATGATAAAATATAGGAAGGTTTATATTGATACAAATTCATTAAACTGGTGGTTAAATCAAAAAAGATATATCGAAAATTGCAGAGATTATCATGCAATTCCAGCTAGCTCTGAAAGGGAATTTTTAGAAGGGCAGTATGTTAGTTCACTAGATGAAAATACTATCCAAGCTTGTCTGTGCTTGGATGGGCATGTAGGATCTTTCTTAAAGACATAGAATTATTTTTCCATGTATTAAATTTCTACCAATCTTTCGCACTTTTTATATAAATAGACCGTATATGATATTTTAGTATATAATTTTGCTATATTTTTGTGTTAAATAAAAAGTATCAAAACAATGCGTTAATTTTTTTATTTGATTGGTGTGGTTAGGTTAGTTTTTATAAAAAAATTATGATTAAATTAAGATCTTTTATATTCACATTACGTTCTTCATGATTTTTTCAAGGTTTATTTAAACATCTACACATTAAGGGTTGTTTAAATCACGATTTAAATTCTTTTTTTATTAATAATTTGGATTTAGACCAATACCAATACTAATCAATATATACCAATACAAGAAATAGGAATTATTGTTTGAACCAATATTTTAGACCCACTTTCAATAAAATATTTCGTTAATCTTGGGTTTCTAATATTGGTTCTCAGCCCTATGGCTATCTATTTTTATAACAACCGTTTTATAAATAATTATGTTTTAATATTTTTACTCTATATATAGGATCATAACCAAATGACTTGTTTATTTTTCGTGAATTTATTATTTTATTTATCAGACAACTTTTAAAATACAAAGAAATAAGCATAACTTGAAATAATTTTTCTTTAACTAATATTTGTATTTTGAAAAATAATTTTATTTTTCTTTAATTAACGAATTCGAATTATCTATTTTATAGGTAGATATTGAGATAAACGAGGAATACGTTGAAGACTTGCACATGAAATTGGGCGAATCGGGTGAGGCCTTTTTCGTGCAGCCTCAAATATCAATAACCAAATCAGATGGCCCTATAGATGGAGACATTCTGACCAGGTCTCAGAGCGGGATTGCCCTTAATGGAAAATGTTTTGTAAAGGACCTAGAAGGTTATCTTTATATCTTTTAATATTCCTTTTTTGGCATGCACGGGTTTTTAATAAATCCTCAATAATTGCACAATGTTTTATTAAAATATTATATCAATGGCGTTTCTAGACATTTCAACGTTTTTTCGAAAATAGCAAAAGAAATTTTACCAATACCTAAATTTTTGGGGAGGGGGTCGGTAGGCTTTCCAAAATTTTTAGGAGCAAGTCCAAACTTGGTGGTTTTTCGGGTTTATCCGGGTAAGCCAGTTTTTCCTATGATCCCTTTTCATAATCCTGGGCGTCGTTAAGTATTTATTTTATTTTAAAATAATTTTTTAATGATTTATATTAAATGTTATTCATTAGGGATGTACCGATATTTTATATCGGATCGTGTCGGGCCGATATTTCACCCATTTTAAAATATCGGTTATCGGCAAATATTATAAAATTTTCCGATCCGATAAAAAATAGCGTTTATAACAAAAATAAAATATTTAAAAAAAGTTATATCTATAAAACCATTTATTTTTATAAATAAAATCGAAATCCATTTTTATGTTTAATTTTTTTAATAGAAATAATTAGTTAATAAACATTCTGCCATATTGTTATCTTTTTTCGCATTCTGTTTATAAAAGTATGCAATAATCTCTTCAGAATCTGTTTTTAGTGATGCTAGTGATATTGACAGTTCCCATACCTCAGACTGACCTCTGATAATTGGAAATTTTGGTATTTCTAAAAAGAAATGTTCGATATATTAATTTTAAATAATTATTTCGAATTTCATAGTATATTTGTTTATTACTTATTATGTAAATAGATTAATGTTATTACTTATTATATAAATAAGTGATTCAATAAAAATATTTTATATACTTTTAGAATTGCAATTGAATTGAATATAAACTATAATTGATCATTATAATATATTTAAATGACATATGTTATGGTATAGTTAAATTATAGATGTTATACTAATAAAAAGTATATTAAAAATTAAAACCATTGGTATCTTTACAGAATACAAAATTTGATATGATATCGGATCGGTAATCGGCCGATATCAATTTAATCCCGGGAATTCGGGTCGGATCGGCCTCCAAAAAGTGGTGGTACACCCCTATTATTCATTATAATTGCTATTTTTACAATGAAAATTTCCATATTTTAAGTCAAAATAAAAAAATTTATGAAAATAATGGAATTAAAACAAGGGTAATAAATATTTTAACTAAAACCATTGTTTAATCTAAATATTAAAAAAATTTGTTAAATTTTTCTATTTATTACATTTTTGAAGAATATTATTTGATTTCGCTAATAGATATAAAAACTAATGTTATCGAAAAGAAACGATATAGGGGTAAAAAGTTATTTGATACATAAACATTTTAAAATACTATTATATATAAATTACATTATCATTTTAAAAGCTAAAATTATATCAATATTTAAACCGTATCACGTCAATACCGCGAAACTTTTACCGCGAAATGTATTATCGCGAATGCATTATCGCGAATGTCGATTACCGCGAAAAGATATTATAGCGAATGCATTACCGCGAATGCTTTATAGCGAATGTATCATAGCGAATATATTTGCGCGAATGCATTATAGCGAATATATTTGCGCGAATGCATTATAGCGAATATATTTGCGCGAATGCGTTATAGCGAATGCATTACCGCGAAAATATTATAGCGAATGCATTACAGCGAATATAATACCGCGAATGCATTATCGCGAATGCATCATAGCGAATGTATTATAGCGAATATATTAGCGCGAATGCATTATAGCGAATGCATTACCGCGAAAACATTATAGCGAATGCATTACAGCGAATGTAATACCGCGAATGCATTATCGCGAATGCATAATAGCGAATGTATTATAGCGAATATTAGCGCGAATGCATTATAGCGAATGCATTACCGCGAAAACATTATAGCGAATGCATTACAGCGAATATATTATCGCGAATGTATCATAGCGAATGTATTAGAGCGAATACATTACAGCGAATGCATTATCGCGAATGCATCATAGCGAATGCAATATCGCGAATGCATTACAACTAACATTATCACAATGCAATAGTGATTTATATTTGACAAAATTATATTTAACCCATTTATTAAGTTCCAAAAAACCAGAGAACCAGCTTAATTGTCTATATTTATTTAAAGTAGCGTTTTAAAATTATTTACCTCTAAAACACATCACTTGTTATTTATGAAATTTGTATTTTATTAAAAAATATGTGGAATTTGGTATACTCAATTTTTTTAACAATTAGATTAAGTCGTTTTTTACAAAAGACCTAATTAATTAATATTTTATATTTTAAGATTGATTCTAGTAAAAGTTAATTTTTGCCCCAACAAGCCCAAACCCCAGGCTTCTAGATTATATTGGTTTATTAAGTCTCCTATAGGATAATTGTTATTATCAATAATACACCATTTGTATATAAATAATTCATAAAAAATTTCAAAATGTGATATTATATTTTAAAAAATGTTTAAGTTTTAATTTTTTTTCTATTTCTTTTGATTATCAACCACCAGAAAAGGTGAAAGTTAAAGGGGAAAAAATAGTATTTAAAGCTATAAGAGCCAATGAATACTTATTATATCATATTTTTAAGCATAATATAATTAATTCGACCTAATTCTACCAGCCCCTAGTTACTGAGATATGATTAACCCTTTCCAGCTCTAAAAAAATATGTTGATAATTTTTAAAATTTTTTAAATAAGATTAGATGAAGGGGAACATTGGATTGAGACCTCTATCTTATTAAATCTTTTGCAATCGTCAAAATTATTAAATTTATAGCTTTAAGACATAAAATCTTATTTTTTTTAAATTTAAACATTGTTAAATTTAAAAATAATAAATGCCAACTCCTGTTTCAAATATAAATCTTAAAATGATAAAAAATATATTTAATTATGTATTTTGGTGGTTTCAATAGAGATGATATTTGAATTTAGTTCAAATTTAATATTTTGTAAGTTATTTTCAAATCATATTATTCTGCCTGAAAGGGAATGCCTACAATAAATATTTTTAAACATAATGATTATGAGACTTTCTGAAATGGGAAAAGAAGATTTTTTAATTTCATATTCTGTCTATTTAATTATTTCTAAATCTCACTGTGCAAATTGGTTTATTATTCATGATACGGTTTAAAACAATTTCAACTCTAAGAGAGACAGAAGGCCACAAATCTATATTTTTATGCCGTTTAATATTATAGTGAAAAACATTTTAATTATGCTTTAATATTATTTACTTATCTTAAATTCCGTATAAAACAATTTATAAAATACAGAGAAAATATTCAAAATAACGAAATTTGAAAATCTAGGGCAGGGCTTTAAATAATCAGAGCTAAAAAATGCAGACCGAAGAACATAGGTATATTAATTTACGACATTTATATTATTTATTTTATTACTAATTATGACTTTGAAATATGTTAAATTCAATTTTGTCTGTACTGTAAAAAATAGCTAAATATTAATAAAAGTATACTAGAATCAAACTTAAAATATAAAATATTAAAAATATTTATTAATGTATAACTTAAGTTAAGTGTTTGTTGGGCTATCTCATGGTATTTAATAAATTCAATTATAAATTGTCAAACTTATGATGATATTGACAAAAACGACTACTAGCCCTATTCCTACTATTGGAAGAAAGTTGATAATGAGATCAAAAATTTTGATTATTTACCGGGCGGCTAAAAACGTCGCGTTTTGAAATCTTATTAACTCCGAAACGTGTCATTCGTTTTTTATGAAATCTCCTGTCTTAATATTCTCAAAATATATAATTTTATAAAGTGGTTTTTAGAAAATTAAGATAAAAAAAATGTAGTCGTACATATATATTTTTAAAGATTTCCTTTAATTCATAAACTAACATAAAAACAAAATATTTTAAATTTTATAAAGTGGCTTTTAGAAAATTAAGATAAAAAAATGTAGTCGGACATATATATTTTTAAAGATTTCTTCAAATTCATAAACTATAACATAAAATATTTTGGCATTATTAAACAAATCTCATTATTAAATACCACTAACAATATAAACATACGATAATTTTCTAAATTATGTATTTTATCAAAGATCTGATAATGATAAAATTTTGACATGAGAAGAAAAATTGGAATCAAGTTTAATTCCTAAATTCTCTAAGAAAAAGTGGAATATTAATCCAGTTCACCAAGCTAACCCCATGGTTATCATATAACTCATCAAGCTCCTTTTGTTTTTCAACTAAGATTTTATCAAGCAAAACCATAGATTCGTAATACGAATTCCACTAGAATTTATCAGATACCTACCCAATTTCTTGATGTTACCTGCCATATTGGTAGACATTTTTTGTTTATTCCACAAAGTAAGACACTTTTGGAAAGAACTTTGTGATATTATTTTATGTTATCAGCTAAAGCTAAAAAATTTCTGATGCCCATAATTAGGGGAGACCGGTGTTATAATGAACCCAGGGTTATAGTGAGAGTGGCTTTATTTTCTAGAGTATTAAACTCTAAGAGATAATTTTTTACCAAAACTATATACTTATATATTGCATATGCGGCTATAATTTTTATTTCTATCGGACCCTTGAAGAATTTTTATAATGCTTTATATCATTCGTACCTTCAAAAGTAACTTTTTACACTTTTACTATTTTTTAAAAATAAAGATTAATATACAATTTTACCACACAAAAATTATCTTATATAAAAGAAAAAAATCCTATTTTATAGAATAACAATTTACCCGAACAAAATTGAAATACTTCAAAATATGATTCAAAGTGGTGCTACTGGGGCTATTTTTATGGGGTTAGGTCGAACCTTTTTTTTTGCTATTTTTTAAAAATTTGACATGCAAAAAAAGCCAAGGAGAGACCAACTAAAAGAAAAAAAATCGAAAAATGTTTTTATATGATAAATAATTGTTTGGTATACAAATAAATTATATCAAGCATAACAATCAAGACTGCTTTCAATGTCAGTTATTAGTTACATGGCTTTGCAATTTATTGTTTTTTTATTTGCAATGATTGTGAATGTTTTAAATGATTTTATATAACACTTTTATTTTAAATCATTAAATATATCCTAATAAAAAAATATATTACTTTCATATATGGAAAATTAAGCAGAGTTTATAATAGCCTCGACCAAGGGCTTGTTCGTCCCCGGGTAGGGTTCACTCGGTTACCAAAAAAAATTCCAGGAAAAATGATATTTTGAAAAAATTATTAGAGATGTATTTTTGAAATTTAAACATATCATAAAACTAATAGAGCTGAACAAAATGAGATATTTTTTATTAAAAATGATAAAGTACTTATAATTTTCTTAAGGTTTGCCTTTAGGGTTCGCCATTACCCCGTTCTCCCCTATAAATTTTCAATAAATTAAAAAGAAAAAATTTGATGTTTAATATTTAAAATGATTAGATGAAAAAGAGAAATCTATTTTATTACTTAGAATCTTTTTTTATATATTTTAAGTCAAAAAAAAGAAAAGCCTTAGCCTTAATTTCAATAAAAAAATGTTTTTAGAGCCAATCCCCATTTTAACTTAATTTTCAGATTCAACTAAGTCAGTCGAAAAGTCGATAAATATAAAATTGTAACTTTCATGAAACTCCATTCGCGATATGATAATGCATTCGCTATAATGCATTCGCTATAATGCATTCGCTATAATGCATTCGCTATAATGCATTCGCTATAATGCATTCGCGATAATTTATTCGCTATAATGCATTCGCTATAATGTATTCGCGATAATTCATTCGCTATAATATATTCGCGATAATGCATTCGCGATAATTCATTCGCTATAATGTATTCGCTATATTCGCGATAACATTTTCGCGGTATTACATTCGCTATAATATTTTTGCTGTATTATATTCGCTATAATGCATTCGCGGTAATGCATTCGCTATATTATATTCGCGATAATGCATTCGCTGTAATGCATTCGCTAATAATATCTTTTCGCGGTAATCGACATTCGTGATAATGCATTCGCGCTAATACATTTCGCGCTAAAATTTTCGCGGTATTGACATGTAACCTATTTAAACAGCTAAAAAAATATTTTGCAAATTATAGGTGCTGAAGAAGAAGGGAAAAGGGAGTGTTTCGAATAAACATTTGTACAATTTAGTTCCCCTTTAGGATTTCGAATTGGATTTTTTGTTTCCTTATTCTTCTACCCAATTGATTTAAGAACTTAAGGGATTGAAGACAGGGGTTTCCCAGAACGCTAAAAATTAGGGGAATAAATATAAAAGAATTAGGGAGGAATTTATATTTATTAAACTTATTGACTTCTTGGAGTTCCAAGGGGTCGGTATTTCCGTTAGCCGGAAAGGAGGTAACACACGAGACATCCCAGACAAATCTTTTGCCGTCGTGCAGGACGTCAAAGACATGCCTTGGGGAAGCTTACCATCCGCATTTAGGAGACCTAATGGCTCCAAACTATTGGGGAAACTGGCCGAAATCAAGGCTTTGTCGATTAACCTATTAAGATTGTCGTGCCTCAGAAAAGGGCCACTGACTATGAGACAAGAAAAACAATGTCTAGAGAAGAGATCAACCTGTTTGCGACAGGCAGCACAGGTGTCCACAGAAGAGATAAGACAACCAAGCCTATGGCCAATGGCAGTTTGAAACTCATCGTCTATGAGTAACGTTTCCTTTTTACCACTCGAAATCGCGGCCATTCATGGCCGTTAGAATTTTTTTCTGCGTTTCTGAGCAGTTGAAGGTTAGTTAGATCGGGACTCAGACAAAGATTTTCAAATGCGCACTGAAACATAGGGACCAGGAAGCTCTTTAGATGACTGGAAGCTGGCTGCTCGGATCCTTGGATAGCTAGGGTAAGCCACTCTTGTTTAACTGAAGATAAAACGGGATCGTCCAACTCGATTAGCGAGGAAACAGAATCGTTATGAAAGAAAGCACGCAATTGCCATTAGGAAGGGGGGGGGGTGAAAATCCAAGACCACCCCGGTAGGGCATAGAAGCGAAGGACCAATTAAAATCGGAAAAATTTAAGACTAAAAGGGATTCGATAAAGTGTTTAAATTTTAATTCGAAGGCCTTAAGGAGGGTGTTTTACTGGAAAACCGGGGAAGATTTAAATATGTGTAAGAATTTCGGTAGGAAAAGACATTTTTAGTGAAGAAAAAGTACTGATGCTTGGGAAGATGAGGAAGATTCTTGAGTGAATTGAAGAGGGACTGAATCAAATCGTCAAAAAAATTTTGACAAAAGGAAGTTGAAAAGCCGATAGGGGAACCTAAAAGACAGAGTTCCTCATGTGGAATAATTATAAAATCTGGGGGAGGGATAAAATCCTTGTTGAGGGAAGATATTTCTCACTTTTTCTATTTAGGGAAAGACCAATTTTAGAAGCTTCCATCTCAACGTACTCTATGGCCGACAAAACATTAGATAAAGAGCCGCCAAAAGAGCCATCGTCGAACCATAAATTTAGGTCTAATTTGAAATCAGACTTTAAATTTTTAATCAAATCCTGAATCCCTATAGTTAAGAGCAAGGGACCTAGCGGATCACCTTGATGAATCCCCTCTTCAGAGGATATGGAAAATTCTCCGAATTTGAGTAACGAAGAAATCCATAACAGGAATTAAGGAAATTCCAGTATTTTT
Organism: Gordionus sp. m RMFG-2023; assembly: GCF_954871325.1. NCBI lineage: Eukaryota > Metazoa > Nematomorpha > Gordioida > Chordodea > Parachordodidae > Gordionus > Gordionus sp. m RMFG-2023. The sequence continues at coordinate 46,317,776 of NC_088775.1, read as the reverse complement.
GGAAATGATGTAGAAGAGAGTAATACGCTCCTATGGATGCTGTTGAAGGCATTTCTGAAGTCTAATTTGCAGAAAACCTTATCCACCTCAGCATTTATAAAAATACGCGCAACATGTGAAGCCACTTCACACCCACTCCTCACTTCAAATCCTAACTGTGAGGGAAATAGGAGGGAACTGGCCTTAGGCCGGATCCTATTTACAATAGCCTTGGCGACTAATCGACGAAAGAATGACCATATGGCTATGGGTCTAATGCCACCATCCGGCTTGATTAAAGAAACAAGACGTGCGCCAAAAAGAATAGAACGAATACAAAGAGAAACTTCTCATAAGAGGATATTATTGCAAAGTTCAGTTATTGATTTCAGCAAAGGGTCAATAAAACTACTATCAGAGCACTGAATTAAATCAACAAAAAAACGGGTCTGAAACCGTCCAACCCACCTGTCGTCCCTTTTTTTAAAGGACTTCAAGCACTTAAGTACTTCATCACAGGTAAAAAGAATAGGGGAAGAGGCATGGGGGTGAATGTTAAAAGGGGAAGCCAATGGATGTTTCTCGAGAAGTTGTTGAAAGATAGTAACGTTGATAGGGGAAATCGTATCATCAGAAGTCAATATTCGGGCAGCTCCGTTAATATCTCCAAGATCTAATTTTTCAGATATCAATTTACAGCGGAAAGAGTTAGGATTTAAAGAGTTAGATGGGATAAATTCATCAATAATAGTATTACCAGAATTGGACACATTTTCCTTAATTGAGGCAGATAAGTTATTTATTTTATTTTTGGGTTTAACTAGGACTCGAAAACAAAAACTAATCAGGTCAAACCATAGAGGAGAAATCTGAATTCAAATTATTTATAAGAGACGTGAGGAACCTTGAGATCGACTCTCGGGCAGCTATAGGGATCCTAGAAAAACTGGGGGCTTATGCGAATTAAGAAATAAATCAACAGAGCTTGTTTGTTTGTGTTATTTTTTTCAATTACAAAATAATATATAATATTGATTTTTTATTATCAAATTATACTAATAATAATTTTTCCAACTTACATGGAATCGAAAACTCGCAATCTTCGTTGAAAAATTTCAAAACCAAAAAGAATATACAAAATATTGGAGTAAAGAAAAAATGGAAATAATGACAAAAACTAAAATGTTATAAAATCAAAAACTTAACAAAATATGAATTGTCTATAATTTTTTATCTTTATTAAAAGGGAATCATCAACGAGATCGAGGACCTAATGGAATGATTTATAAACTTTAATTATTATATACTTTATTTAGAATTAAAACTTAATCATTATCGAAATAAATGGAAACAAATTTATGCAGATTGAAAAAAACATCTTTAAATCTCATCATGCTAATTTTAGGAAAAATAACAAATATCTAAAAATTCTTTATTAAAATATTCATATATTAATAATGGTTTAAGTTTAAATATCCATAGCCACCTTTTTATTTTTATTATGCTTATAGATTAATCAAATTATACGTTGTTTACTTTTACTTGTGCTGCATTGAAAAATCAAATATTTTTCACTGTAATAAAGTTTTTATTTTTTTGAGTGTTTATGTTTATTTTTTAAATTAAAATTTAAATAAGCTAAAAAAATAAGAGGGGATATATTAAAGCGGGGCATGCCAAAACAAATGAGATATTCGTAATACTATTCGTATTCTTTTGTACCATTTAAACAATTGAATTCTTGCCAGCATTGACGAAACATGAAATTTAATAGGGAAGCAACTAATTATTTTTATATGCAAAACCTCAGAAAATGATTAAACACTTGTTTTTGAAAACGTAAAACTACACAACTCATTCATATGGGTTTCTCTCTATTTATTCAATTTTATATTTGACTCCTCAATGCACAATGTATATTTTAAATGAAAAATTGCACCAAGAATATTTATCATTTGGCATGATTCCCTATTTTATTATTTTTTAAAATAAGAAACAATTTTCAATTTTCTTCCCGAATATATTATTTTAATGTAATAAAAATAGTATTTATAAATCCTCATATTAACTTGCTCCTCCTCAACCCTTCAAAAAGATTGCGATTTTCCCTTGGTTGAACGTCCCGTGTAATTTCTCCTCTCAAACCAACAACCAGGGTACCTAACCATTTTCAAATTTGCAAATTTTAACCCTTCAATACTCCGGTGGGGTATATGAAACCCCAGGCATGCTAGAAATGATATTGCATAAAAACAGTTAAATATTATTATCTGGATTTTTCAGTAGTTTCATCAAATATATCTTAGAATCGATATTCCAAATTTCATACATTTCGGTTGAGTAGTTTTTAAGATATAAGCATTTTGTGACTGATTGGGTTTTGTGAGACCCCACCAGAGTAAATTTGTATGTTCTATATTTTTTTATATTTGAATGTATTAGTGTAATTTTTTTTTATATTGAAGAATAAAGATCCAAGTTATGAATTATCATGATTATATGATATATAAGTTAATTTTTTCATTTAATATTTTAAATTTAAAAAAGGTTAGCTTTTTTTTAGAAAATTTTGGGACAAATTATATTAATCCTCATCATTTTAAATTTAAACTTAAGAAATAAAAATAATAATTATTTTATCAGGTTTAAGAGTTCTATCTTATATCCAAATATTAAATCTAAATAATGAATATAACTGGAGATATATGCATTTGAAATTGGGGTTTATTAAACCCCACCCGAGTATTAACTTGATTTTTTTCACCGGAGTATTGAAGGGTTAATAGTGGTTATAGATGGATTGAAGCCATTCTCAGTCAAAACCTCAGCCTCCATCTTTCCTCCTAATAATAAAGGATTTCCAATGGACTACCTTTAATATAGTTTCTTCCTTCACCTGATCCCATTGTAATGCACACAAAAAACTGCCATCACCCGCTCCATTGCAAATTTTCCAAAAACCTCCATCCTAGACGGGCGCCATAAATATAATTTCCAAAGCTCTTAAAAGAGCCAATATCTCACATTCCTTAGATACTGGGGTTAAATTCACGTTTTTATGGCTTTAACTGCTTTACCTAATAGGGCCTTATATTATCTTGAAGTGATTTGTATCGCAATTTTTTAAGCCAATTATGTCATCTTCCCTGTGATGCGAGTTTGTAGGATTAATAAAGAGGGAAGGTGTCGTGATTTACGTTTTGTTGCAGATAATGTTAATGTCAATCAATATAATTAATCCAATATTCGCGTAAGGTTGAGATTTCATTCATTCATAGACATTGTTTTATTAACATATGTGTATTCGCCATTACAATTACAATATATAAACCTGAATTACAACAATTCAATAGTAAGCCTAAATTACAATAGTAAGAGATCGGACGGGTCAACTGATACACTGAGAGAAAGGCCTTCATCTTGCTTATGGTTACACTTTAGTATATTCACCAATTCAAACACTCACGAAATTCCATTTCTCTCGCTGAAAACAAGAGAAATAAATATTTACTACTAAACAGCGTCATAGGAAAAAATCTCCCAGTGCTACCTTTAATAAAACTAACAACTACACTTTATTTTTTATCTAATAAATTCCAATAGTATAATCATAATAATCGAATATCAAATAATTCCAATTCATAAATATACAACTCATTTAATAAAAAATCACACACAGAATAAAATATTACTTTTACAATAAAAACATATTATTAAAAGAATAATAATCTGATTGACATCTCTTGAAAATAAATAAACATTTTTATTTTTCTCTATAATTCAACATTTGCAACACTAGCGATCAAAAAGAGTGCTTATATATACGCTCGAATATTGGCATGGAAATTTGCGGATCAAACTTCTTATCAATCCTTGGTTCTATGCAGTTTACGTAGAAAGATATTTTATTTTTTTTAAATTTTAATAATCTCATTATATTCTTTTTATATAGATTTTTAATTTTACCTAAATATATATACATATATATATATGGTGAATTCCATACTAAGTCAACTAAAAAAACCGACATCAGATTTTTTTTTATATTTTGTATATTATTAGTATATACTATAACTTTAAAAAAATGAAATTGTATTTCCCAATATTGCTTACCTGCTAAGATATGGGAGTTTAAAGCGGACAAAAATGGCACATTTTTGATAAAATGCACCTCATTTATTTTCAAATATTTCGATAAATAATAATTTAAATTTTATTATATAACTCAATAATTTAATATGACATATAAATAAATATGAGAGATATCTGATTAATATTTAAAACCGGTTGTATAAAACCGGAAATAGCCATAGAAAAATAAGGTATTTTTTTCAAATTTTTTTTAAGAAAAGGTAGTATTTGCAACGGTCCAGTCCCATCCGGTCCCTATTTTCTAAAATGAGACCGGACCGATGGACCGTTAAGTCAAGTGAGACCGGGCCGTGGGATCATCGGTCCAGTCCCATCTAAAAAAAATTATTTATCAAGCTACAAAAGTTTTATTCTGCATTAAATTTATTAAAAATGAAGTGTTAAATTACCAATATTTTAATTATATCATCAAATCATTTTTATTGTATTATACAATACAAATGCCTAATATTTCAAAAGAATATTAAAATACAAATTTATTGAATATAATTTAAATCATCTTGATTTACATATTTAATTAATTTTTTTTGATATATATAATGCGATAAATATTTGGTTATAAAAATAAATATTTTAATTATCTTCTAAATATAAAAATTATTTTATTTTTTTTCCATGAATCAAGTGTCATTATATGAACCATCTTTGGATTCATTCTATTTCGTTTTTTTGTTATTATATCATTAGCTTTAGAAAAGATCCGTTCATATACTAGATGTAGCCTGCTGTGGGAGATAGTCCGTTGCTATTTTGGCTAGAATTGGGAATCGATATTGATTCCCTTCCCACCAATCTAGTATGTAGGAATTAATCGTATATAAAATATCAGATAAATAGCTTTACATTTCATTTATATCAGCTTTCTCTGCTCTGGTTTCCATGAGCCTACCTGGCTATTTTCTTATTTTTATTCTTTTTTTGAATTTAAACCAATATCAATACAAGTAATAGAAAATATTATTTAAACGAATAGCAATATTTTAGATCTAATACTAATAATATTTCGTTAATCTTGGGTTTTTAATATTGGTTCTCAGCCCTAATCATAATTATAAGTATGTTTATTTGATTAAGTTTTTATTCATATATTTAAAATTTTGAGCTCCATTTATATGCATTATTTACTTGTGCTTGAAGAATTGGAAAATATTTGTAGACATATTTTACATGTTTTTCCAGTATTATCTTTTTTTTTAAATATTTGTATAATTCTTTAACATTATTCAAAGAATTTGATGGATTTTTTTTCATTTACATCATTAGTCATTCTTTCACCCCCTGAAGAGTGTGGTGGTTCAATAGTTTTATCAACTTTTATGATTTCAATTTCCGTTTCTAAAAATAAAAATATAATACTACCTACCTTACTAAATTAAATTACTTGACGACGAATGAATTGAATGAAACGGAATAATATAAAAAGTAAAAGATGAATGAGATATTATAAAGTGTTAGACATTATATAATTATGTTTTATGTGTTCATATACATGCACATTAACTAAAAAGCAATTTATAATGTAGTAAACTTTTATCTTCTTTAATCGGTCGGACCGGACCGTCCCGTGGGACCCAAGAGTCTGATGAGACCACCTAGGACCGGACCATTGCAAACACTAGGAAAAGGCAAAACAAAGAGAAAGAGCTTGAGATAGATATTGTAGAACAAGTTGCGGAAATATTTAAGCTCGATTTTAATTTATATAAGGAGTATTTTGTTTTTATTTTTAAAGAAAATTGGATGATTGAAACTAGAGGAAAAAACTTAATTATTAAACTAATCCATAGATTAGCTCAGGAACTATATATTCCATTATTAAACTCAATTTTTTTTAAAAAAAATCACCTGACAAAACGAAAACATCTCGTGTTCTCGAATTTTTTGATGATGTTTCCGATGATGATTAGAAATAATTATATAAATAATATTGATTATATAACAAATTTTTGAGATCATCCATATCAGATCTCACAATATTTAAAGATTTTCCTCTTTTAAAACCAATCTTCATAAAATATAATACCCCTAGCCCATCCAGTTATCCTGTTGAGGTATTATTTAGACTAATAATGGATGTGGTAAGTTGTTCTTTACTAGATTAAAAACTTTGAGAGATATCTACTTTTAAAACCAAATATAAAATATATTATAAAATTATATATCTCATATTCTCTTTTATTACAAAAAATATTTTATTATATATTATATTTCAAATTTGAAAAAAAAATATAATTGACATTGAGAATTCGCCCTTCTCCTTACTTTAAAAAACATAAGTTTTAAAGTGTTACTAAAATAGCTACTTCACATATAAAATATTATAGCTATAGCCCGCTATTTTTTTTGGAAAAGTAGTTAATTAGTAGTGGAGCTACTTTTTCTGGAAATAGCATTGGAAATATTGCTTACTTTTTTTCGCAAGATTTTCAAAACTTTAAGGTAAGTTTTTATTATTAAACTTTCGAATCTTTTCAAATTTTTTAACTTTCTTTAATTCAAAGAAATAATTTTGACACTATTTTAATTATGCACTTAAAATAGCTTATTTTCCCCTCTAGATTTTCGAAGTTGCAGATTTATTTTTTTGGATATCTTCGACACAGCCTTAAAAAATCAAAGATAAAATTCATCCATATTATCATTTTGTAATTTTTTAAATATTACTTATAATTAACTAGCTAATAACCCGTCAAGAATGACGAGGTTGAGGGGTAATTACTAATTAGTTTGTGTATATGGTTTTAAATATACTTTATTAATATATTTTATAAAAATATTAAAATTTAAGAAAAAGCGATAAATTTGTAAATCACACCTCATAAGATATTCTTAATTTAAAGTATAATGACCCGTCATTGATGGGCATGAAAAGTATATAACTAAGAGTACCAGCGCTTCCTTTAGTCAGCATCGCTGAGCCCGTCAAAAATGACGGGGAATAAGATTTCTCCTTACTCTTATGTTAGTTGTTACCTGTTATTTGAAAATAATATCAATTTTTATTTTTTATAACCCCCTCCCCCCCCCCCCTTCTTCATGCCAGGTCCAATCCATTAAAACTAGTAAATGCTATGTTCTGAGTCAAAATATATTTAAAGCTTTTACTTGATACCCATATCATTATTATTTGTTAAAATATTACTGATCACATATGCCTAATATTGAAAAAATTCCCGAGCAAGGTCCAAGGCCATAATAATTTTGAAAAAATTTCCCTAACCCCAACCAAGGATCATAATATTTTTGCTATTTGAGAATAGTAATAAAATATGGGCCTTGGTGTTTTGATCAGGCCGAGCCCAGGCCTGCAAAAAAAAATTGTTTTCGGTGAATATCTGATCCATAGTCTAATTCTCAAGCGTCCAAGCTGATAATAATATTAAAAATTTTCCCCAAGCCCAGCCCAATATAATTTATAAAAATATTTTCTCAGCCCAGCCCGACCCATTATAATTTAAAAAATTTTTTCTCAAACGTGGCCAACCGATAATAATTTTGAATTTTTTTTCCCAAGCCTGGAACTTTCAATAAAAAAATACACATTGATATAATTAAATTAATTTATCAAAATATAGTTTCATATATAGGAAAAATTGCATAACAAAATTTAAAATAGAGGGGGGTTGAGTTGGAAAGAACGTTTGCCTATGTAACGTTAAATCTGTTTTTTTTAAAAAAAAATAATCATTAGTGGTATATAGTCTCCTTCGATTTATTAACATTAAGATGATAAGAAAGTTGATAGAAAAAATAAAATTAACCTACATTTTGATGAAATAATCGCCCAGCATAAAGAATAGGGTTATAAATGTCAGCACAAATAGTTAATCTTAATATTTTAAATTGTAACAGTTATATTTGATCTTTTTTCTTGTTAAATGGCCCATTAAATTTTATATCATTATGCCATCCATGATTACCATAAGGAAATAGTAAAGGATACACCATAGGATCGAAATTTAGGTTAAGAACATTTAAGATAACTAAATTTGAATCATCATTTAATGGATAAGCAACATTACGTTGAAAAGGTGATTCTCCATCATCATTATTATAAATCATTTCTACTTCATGAATATTAGGAATATTAAATCTTCTATCATTGGCACGATCACGGCAAAAAAATTATATTTACCTTTGATATATAAAGTTTTTCTAACCGAGCTTTCATTTCTTCGGCCTTCTCAACCTCACTCAATGTTTTAAAGCTAATAGCATATAGATTTATTTGACGAATTAAAATCAAGTAATAAATGAATGTTAGAGGCTGAATTTTCTTTTAAAAGTAGACGATTTTCAATGGCCTGAAATATTTCAAGAACATATAATTGTGCATATTAAGGGGAAACTCCATTAGGAGGATATAAATGTGAAGTTCGATGGTAAATTTGACCATGAACCCTTAAACAGTATGGGCCTTTATTCAATAAATTATCATTTGTAACCCCCATAGAAGCAAAAGCCAAGGAATTGTTGTATGAACGAATATTATGAGAGAAATTTTTATAATAAGGATTATCCAAACTTGAAAGCAAATCTTTAAAAAAATCTGGATATTGTAGAGAAGGCAATAAAACAAGACCTTTGTGGCAGCAATTTTAAATTTTATATCAGTTGGTTTTTCAGAAATAAAATTTAATGATTATACAATATGAGCATAGAACATTCCACAGTAATGTTCAAAAGTAGGTGAGAACTGGAATAAAATTTAAAAAAAAAACATTAAGCATTTAAAAATATAATCAAAATAAGAAATTTATATAGGTCTTTGTTTTTTTATCAGGACCGCAATATAAGAAAATCGTGGGCTAGGCATATTTAATATTTAAAAAAATAAGGTCCAAGACCATAATTATTTTGATAATTTTTTCTCAAACCCCACCCAAGCACATAACAAGTAAAAATTTTCCCAAACTCATAATAATTTATAAAAAAGTTTGTAACCAATTTATATTATAAAAATTAAAAAGAGTATAAAATTTACTGTGGATGTTGAAGCAATAATACCTAGCTATTGAATTTCAGTGCCACTACAATTTGATTGTTTATTTCCACTATTTTCAAGATGGTTTGATGTCGAAGCAATAAGACCTTGTTCGTACCTTTGCTACATCAAATTGAATGTCTCTGTCTAGCATTCTCCTGATGTTGATATGTTATTAAAATTTAAAAATAAAAATACCTATTTAAAATTTAAAGATCACTAATAAAAAAAAGTATACAGTTTGATTAATTTACTTGTAATATTTTTTTAAATTAGCAACTGTGAAAATTTTAAAATACTATAAGAATACCTATTTAAAATTTATTGATCATTAATAAAAATAGTAGTTGCCTGTTTATTTCCTGTATCTTCTGGATGATTGGATGTAGAAGCAATACGACTTAATCATGTTCCCTTTTCTTGCTAAGATAACAGGCCTGTCTCCTTATAGCATCCTTGCTATCTTCTCTTGTAATTAGATCCATTTTGATTAAAAAATTTGAAATACTATTGATAAAGTTAAAGAGTAAAGAATTTATTGTTGGGGGCTACCCAGTTTGATTAAAATTCATGATTAAAAAGAACATAAAATATACCTTGTTACTACAATGTGACTGATTATTTCCAATATTAAGATCCATCTTAAATTTGAAAATATATGGCAGTTAGATTTTGTTATGTTATAATCTAAAATTTTAATAATTATGATAATCTGGAAATATATAGATAAAAAATATATAACTCATAAGAGCTCATGATGGCCAAATGGTAATCAGTTATGGCAATACATATCGTATTAAGTTGCCAGTTCGATTCCACCTCATGGTTTGTTGCACTTTTTCACAAAACATAAAAATTTTTCTTTGACAGGGCTTTTATATATATATATGATTTTATTAAAGATAACTCCACTGAAAAATTATACGCCATAATTATTTGCAAGATTATGTATTTGACCGGTTAAATACGACGCCTGACAACATTAACCATTTTTTATATAATAGTAAAATGAATCTATGTAATATTATATTTTATAATATTTTTTAAATTCATTCTATAGATACGGTTTTGTTCTCCATGGCAGTCTTGTTCTGTTATATTCAATATATCAGTTTCTTTAAAATTTTTAATCAATCTTAGGTTATGATATACAAAGCGACCATTTCTTTCTGAGGGAGAAGTAGAACTAGGAATTGTTAGTAAAATATTTGCCAGTTCTCATAATGGACAATTTGGGCAAAACCCATTCCATCAACTTTAGGTTGAAATCTGATGTTTTCTTATGGAAGTTACAGCTTCTTATATTTTTCTTATTAAGAATATGCCGCCTTTGGGCCATTCCACGTCAAATCGATCACGATTCGGCCGACCCCTATTAAAATTGTTAAAAATTTATGGAATAGATAGGCAAAAGAGTGAGAAAGCCGTTTTTTTTAGCTCGCTAGCACACCTGGTTCTCGAGATATAGGGGCTCAAAGGTACAAAAAAGAGCCACTTTGGAATCTGTAAAATTTTTAAAATGCTTATATCTCAAAAACTATTTATAGTAAAAAAAATTATAATATATCATTTTGTAGGTAAAGAAATTCTCTAATGGGCTAACAAAGAATAATAAATATTGGCACTATTATAGGCTTTTAACATCCGGTTTACCTAAATTGCTTTACCTGTATTTTTAAGCAAAATAATGAGTTTGTTTTCGAATTTTTTTTATTGCTTTTTATTTAGACACCTTTGCTAAATGTAACAAATTTCCAATAATAAATATCTTTCATATATTTTTTTAATTTTTAAGGTATCTACAATTTCATCGAATTTTTCATCATTTGATGAAGATAATGGTATAATTTTATCGTTAAAACTTTTTTTACTCTAGATATTTTTTTCTTCGAATATTTTCACATAAGCGTTTTCTTTTAATGAGAGATTCCCCATTTGATTGTAGGGATATATTAATGTTACCAATAGCCTCTTGATTAATTATATAAAGGAGAGAATCCATATCTACATTGTCATTTGAAGTATAAGGAATGTTTGCTAATTTTTGTCGCCATTAAGAGCATATTAACATATCTAAATTGAATGGTAAATTTTTTTGGGTCATCAGGGTAGAATCTTTCTTAGATTCTCGCGATAATAAGCATGTCTCTGTAGATTAAACGGGTTGCAACATTTTAATATTGGGTACGTCCATCTGTGATATAGAATAAAATTTTAATTGATCTACACCTAGAATACATGTTTTTGCAGTCTCTAAATCCAGATTGTTATTGGTAGACAGATGATAAAATTAATCTGAACGGACTGGTTAAAATTATTTCGCAAGTGAGATCGTTTTAAACAGTTTATTTTGTAAAAAATAAGCGAATATATGCCTAATAAAATATTCGTTTTTACTGCAGCTGTTATATATTATCGAGCTAATAAGTCATTCTCTCGCTATAGTAGCAAAGTAGAGATCTAAAAAATGTAAAACATTTTAAGGATAGTGGGAGGGGGGAAGGGAGGGCAGAACTGGAAAATTTTATCACAACGTATCAATATTTTCATTTTCCTTAAGAATAATATTTTTCAACCATTAGCGCCATCTACTTTTTTCTTTAATTTTTGGTAAAAATGTATATTTAGGAAATGTCGATAGCGTCGCCAAGGTTTTGACATCGTATATATATTTATAAAAGGTGTCTAAATAAAAAGCAAAAAAAAAATTCTAAAACAACAATATTTTGCTTAAAAATACAGGTAAAGCAATTTAGGTAAACCGGATGTTTAAAGCCTATAATGGTGCCAATATTTATTATTCTTTGTTAGCCCATTAGAGAATTTCTTTACCTACAAAATGATATATTATAATTTTTTTTACTATAAATAGTTTTTGAGATATAATCATTTTAAAAATTTTACAGATTCCAAAGTGGCTCTTTTTTGTACCTTTGAGCCCCCATATCTCGAGAACCAGGTGTGCTAGCGAGCTAAAATAAATGGCTTTCTCACTCTTTTACCTATCTAAATAATTCCAGAAATTTTTAACAATTTTAAAAGGGGTCGGCCGAAAAAGTGACTTTTTTGATCGATTTGTTATGGAATGGCCCCTTTACTTCTGAAATTTATAATATAACTTAAAATAGTTTAATTATCACTACCTTGTAAAATGTCTAATATTATACTATACCATATATGCTTCAATCATTAATATATTCCCCATGAAATGTGGATATTGAAGGAAATGTGATACAATGCATTACAACATGTGCTGCAAATTTATTTTTATCTTAGTTATATACAAAATTTAGGAAAAATTTGAAAAAAAACTAGGGGGTTGGGTTGAAACTCGTTGTGGCTTTGTCATAGAATTAACCATATATGTGCGGGGTATTAATATATATTTGATAACGGAAAACATATTTTTACATAACTTACAGATTATTCATTGTAATTTAAAACCATATTATAGGAATTTTATAATTAAATAGGAAAATTATTTTATATTTGATTAAAAAAAAGAAGTTTTAACACTAAATAATGCGTAATAATATTGTTATAAGAAGCAAGCTGGAATTTAAAATTTATTTTCGGAATGTTCCAGAACTGTTCCAATAACGTTTCCTGATAACCGTTCCATAATTTTTTTCTTTCCGTTCTCTGAACATGTCCAATGTTCCGTTCCATGCCACTAGTCTAAATACATTAAAGTTTCTTTTTCCTCGTTTTAAAATATTTTTGAATCTTCTAATTCAATGATCACTTTAAATAATTATATGTTTTTTTTTCCATTTATTTAATAAATATAGAAATAAAATGATTTAATATTTGCAGCAGTCTTAAGCATGAAGTTCGCCAAATTTTTATAACCATTAATTCTAAACTTAGGCCAATATTTAATACTTAAAGAGTATTTATTTAATCTTCTATCCTTTTAATAACCAGTATTAAAAAAATAATAACAAAATACTCAAATTCATATCAGAATGAAGATCTAGAATCACTAAGATTGTAATAAAAAAGTTACTAATATTATTTGAATCTGACTAATATGAAGAGCAGTTTTATTTTAAGCATAATGTTCTCCAAACTAATTATTAATTCTAAATTAAGGCCAATATGTAATTCTTAGAGTATTTATTTAATCTTCTATCCTTTTGGTAACCGGTATTAATAAAAGATTATTAGCAAATTACTAAAATTACTCAAATTTATATCAGAACGAAGAATCTAGAATCAATAAGATATAATAAAAAAATAACTACTCCTTTCCCCAACGATTAACTTTAATTTGATAATAAAATATATTGATAGCAAAAATTTCTTAGTGATTTAATATTATTTTTGGAAATTTAATATAAAAAAATGATGAGAAAATTTTGATGTTTTCTTATGAAAATCATCTTAGATTTTAAGAAAAATAACTGTGGAATTGAGTAAAAATTCTTAGCTTTAAGTATTTTATAATTCTGAGCAATTAAGGAAAAAAATTCTGAGCATTTCATTTTTTATATCGTGTAAAATAATATAAGTCCTTATTAGCTCGGTTGAATCGAGGTTTAGATCAAAAAGGAGGAATAAAGAGATGCATTTTATAATAGGTATGTATACATCAAATTCATAAAGTTCTGATTTGAACTGAACAATCTCATGATTTGATTAATTTCTTTAAGCTCTTAATACCTTCTACAATTTTCATGCTGTTAATGCAATTTTTAAATGGTGTCTACTAAATCAATATAATTTCTTTTGAAAGAGATTGCATTAAATACTGGCATAATTAGATTATTTATTGATAACGAATGCAAAAAAAATGTCAAGGCGTTTATGTCGTAGAAGAAGTTTTTTAAGGCTATTTTCCCATTTCATTAAGAGTACTCTTAATAGGCATCTCTAACGCCAAAAAATCTAGATCAAGGTTCTTTTAAAAATATTTTAATGATCTTCATTTTTACCCCGCTGGATATGCACCTGGATAAACATTTTGACATCATAAATTTATAATAGAATATAAGCCTACAATTTTACATTAGGAATAGTATATTTTAAAATATTTATTAACTATTAAATAAATGAGTAAGAATAATGATAATTATTGTTAAAAATATTTATTAGGAAAATAAAAAAATGATATTGTTTATATCGGACCGGCTGATGTTGGAGGGTCGATATCAGTAAGATCGAATAGGCCTCGAAAAACCTTATCGACCCTCCTCTAAACTTAAGAAACATTTTCGGTTTTCATGTATTTTCGCTTAACTGTTTAAGTTACACTGGCTATTTTTTCCCACCATCAGGCACCATTGTAACCAACGATGGCAGAATAACAAGAAGCGAACATTATTCCGGTTCCGCCCATTCCGCAGAGGAAGATCTAGCAACGTCTCCTATATGGTCAGGAGCGGAGGACGAATGCCCCAGACTTAACTCTTTTAAAGACAAACAACCTGATTTGGTAAAATTTTGCAACCATTTAGCCCACATCAAAGGTAATTAAATATTTTTATGTTAAAATTAAGATTTACTTATGTCTGTATACATAGTAAAATACAATCATTATTTTATTAATATCTTTATCGACAAAACAATTATTATGAAAATATAAATATAATATACATTCACATTGAATAAAATAAATTTTTATTTGAATCAGAATAAAGAGAAAAAGAATTAAGATATTTTGGTTAAACGAAATTGCAATCTTCAAACTATTTTAAACATTCTGAATTACATTTTTAAAAAAACTCAATCTTTGTTTACACTCCCAAAGAATTAGAAATACCCATAAATGGAAAGAAGTTATTAATAATGATATTTAATTAAACAAAAATTTTAATTTATTTATTTGCTTTTTAAAATAAATTTTATAGGCAAAACAGCATCACATTGAAATAAAATTTAAGGATAATATTTATCAACCATTTATATGTTCTTTTTGGTAAATTAGGCTAAAATTTAAAAATAATGAATAGGTTTGATTTATCACTAGAACGTATGTTTGGTTTCCTTTTCTGTCTATTTAAACTATGCTTTTGCCAGTGTCTGCTCTAGGCCATTTCTAAACAGAGGCAATTTTTATACTCTTCACATAAAAAATTTCTTCTAATTTCCATTATATAATATAGATATATTTTAGATATCTGTACCAGGCCTATATTTCAGGTTCGAAACGATCTAAGAAAATATTTATAATCTTTTGTCAGACACGAGCATTTTTATTTCAATGATTCGAGTCCTATATTTATATGTTCGAGTCCGATCCAATTTTTATTGGACTGTTGAAAAAGTTGGAAAAAGCAAAAAAATTCGAAACGAGGAAGGATGATTAATAAAATTAGTTTTATTCTTAAAATAATATAAAAAACAAAATAATTTAAAATTTGCGAGGTTCCACTTCTAAATATTTTACACTATTGTCATTTTTATATGAATTATTTTTATGCGAATGGTATACTCTATCAAAGCATTGTCCATGAAAATAATGGAATAATAATAGTACTATAGGAGATTTAACAAACTAATTGAATCTACATGCCCAGTGTTTAGGGCTTGTTGACGTAAAAATTTATTTTCACTAAAATCAATCTTGAAAAAAAGTATAAAATATTTAAAAAATTTATCATTCACAACAAAGGTCTCTACTAATCAAGCATTACATATTGGCAACACATTCATAGCTTCTATATTCTATAATTGTCAGAGTCTGAAAAAAATCTTCAAAGTATTTTTTAAAGAGAGAAATTTGATCAAATTATGCCTATGCCAAAATTAAAAAAAAAACTTTTATTCTTCTCTTCTCTTCTCTTCTCTTCTCTTCTCTTCTTCTTCTCTTCTCTTCTCTTCTCTTCTCTTCTCTCTCTTCTCTTCTCTTCTCTTCTCTTCTCTTCTCTTCTCTCTCTCTTCTCTTCTCTTCTCTTCTCTCTCTTCTCTTCTCTTCTTCTTCTCTTCTCTTCTCTTCTCTTCTTCTTCTCTTCTTCTTCTTTGAAAAGCGTTATTCACACTTGGGTTAGCAATTGAACTTGCCATTAGCAGATCCACATCTACCCTTCAGAAAACTGGTGATATTCTCCTGCACCTTGTTGATTATCTTTTATTGAGTCATCCATCAATGTGCCAGCCAGGCTATTCATTAATCGGGCTACAAATGGCTGTCGTCTATTTCAAAAATCTTGGGTTTCTCACTAATAAAGAAGTTCGTATAGCTATATTCCAAAGGCCGCCTCCCACGACATTAAACATTTATTTAATCTCAAAAGCTCTTAGCTCAAGCGGCCTAATACCTTGATCTTCCAGAGGGGATTAAACATGCATTGATTTTTTGGCCCGATCTAACATAAATGCCCCAGCAATTAATTTGGCAGAAAGAGTGCAAATACTTTATACATCGCTAACGTAATTTTTATCCCACTTTTCAACAATATGTGTTTTTGGTTAGGAATTCCTTAAATTTATCACATTAAGAAAATTAAGCCAAATGAGTGGCTATCGTAATGAAACCTTCTATTTCAAAAGCCATACTGAAGGCCTTCGAGAAGGTTTTTTCCTAAGCTAAAGTTTGGCCATAGCTATTTTTAAGCTAATTACATACAATTCAACGGCAGTCTTCTTTCCAAGGATCTTTCCTAAACTTACTCTTTTCTATTTTCTTCTTTGCAGGGTTTCGAAACGTTTAGTATAATGGTTGGTTAGTTCCGGTTTTTAGTTAAAAATTTTATAAAGGTTTTGTTCCATTTCGGTTTTTAAAAAAAAATCATATCGGTTCGGTTCTGGTATATAATTTATAACGATTCTTTTCGGTTTGTTCTGGTTTTTATAAATTAAATTAAAAAAAAAATTAATAATTAACCATGTATATATGAATTTTAGAGAAAAATCTTTTTAGTTTATAATTTCTTATTTAATTTATCCATGATAATCTAATAGATATTTTTAATAAATTTAGAAAATATAAATTAGACAAATTAGTTTTTTTTATTTCATAAATAAATAAGATAAAAACTATAAGAATTTTACGATTTCTCGGATACGTGATAAGGATGAGATTTTATAATTTAAAGTTGACACATTTTTAAACATTAATTAATACGATTTAAAGCTGAAACATTTAAAACACAAATATTTAACTTTTTTTTTATTATAACATATAAATTTCAAACTGTCATATAACAAAAAAACAACAATATATACAAAAAATTATAATATATCAATATCCTACAGTTATGTCTTTCAAACATAATCTATTTACATTTTATCGTTATACATCCATTTCAAATCATTTTTAACTTTTTACCTTTAAATTGATTTTTACTTTAAAATTTAAATCGATTTTAACTTTTACATAAAATATTTCATTATCACCTCGAGTGATTTTATTTAAATTATTTCCACAATATAACATTTCCTTCTCTTTTAGTTTCCCCCTTCATCGTACCCATCATTCGTATCGTATATTGAGGTAATCACTAAGTTCTTTATTTATTCCAAGTCCATGCACCTTTTCGTTCTAACATCAAATTTAACTAAAAAAATTATATTTTATTTTATATAGTTTATTTATAATCAATGAATTTCTTCGGTCTCAAATTGTATTGTCGACTTGGCTCTTGAATACGTTTTTGATTTCGATCTCGTATCTGGCTTTGAACTTGCACTTGCACTTGATCTTGTTCTTTATTTTGATTTTGATTTTGCTCCTGACCTCTTCCCCCTCTAAAAACTTGTTCACTCGTCGTATAATCATTACTTGTCGATCTTATTTTTATTTGATCCAAATGTCTTCTTATTATATTATGTCCAGTATCTATTTTGTATGATAAATTTCCATCTTTATGTATCACTACTCCTTTATCCCACATGTTTTCCTTGAACGTTTTATACCAAATTTTATCTCCTACGTTGATATTTCTCGTTACTGTTATTTTGCGATTTAATACGTTATCTTTTTCCTCCATAGGTTTAACCAAATCCCATTTTGTCCTTATACTTCTAGAAAACATTAATTTGCTTGGTAACATATTTGTCGTCGCATTTGGAGTATTTCGATAATTAAACAAAAATTTTTCTAAAGCTATGTCGGCGTTAACTTTTGTGTTATTCTCCACATTTCTCTACAAGCTCATTTTCATTGATTTAATCATAAGTTCGCATTGACCATTGGATTGTTGATGATGTGGAGCAGTCAAAATATGTTTTATTCCATGATCCTCACAAATTTTTTTAAATAGGTGACTAGTGAAATTGGGGCCATTATCCGTCACGATGTTATATGGTATTCCAAATAGACTTATTATTCTCATCAGTTCTTTCACAGTAGATTCTGTTGTAATATTTTTCATTCTCTTTATTATTGGAAATTTGCTATACGCGTCCACAAATACCATGTAATCATTATCTCCGAACTGTGCAAAGTCAATATGTACTCGTTCAAAAATTTTAGTCGCGATTCTCCATGGATTTTGTATATTGTGTGGATTGTCTGCCCATTTGTTACATTCTTCACACTCTTTTACCTCTTGATCTACATCTGCATTTATACCAGGCCACCATAAATAATCTTTCGCCAATAATTTTATCTTGCCTGCGCCTAAATGTCCTTTGTGTAAATCTTTTAACATCTCATTTCTCATTTTCCTCGGTATTATGATTCGGTTTTCTTTAAAAAGGCAATTCTTTATCAAACTCAACTCCATTTCCATATTTTTGTATGTTTTGCTTTTTATATCTTCACTATGTTTGATGTTATTTATTACTTCCATTAATTCATCATCATCGTTTGTTTCTTTCACTATTCTTTGAAAGTTAATTGGTATGTCCCATAAATCACTAGTAATCTCATTATTTTCTATATTTTGTATACCCTCTTCAGTTTTTCTTTGTGGTAATCTTGATAAACAGTCTGGTATTGTATTGCGATTACCAGCTCTGTGAACTATCGTGAAATCGTAAGCTCCCATAGCCAAATTCCACTTTTGCAATCTCATTGATATTGAGGTGTTATCTTTTAATCCTTTTGTAAATATGTAAACGAGTGGCTTGTGATCGGTTATAATGACGAATTTGGAGCCTATGAGGTACTCCTGAAACTTCTTCACTGCATATACTATTGCTAAAGCCTCTCTCTCGATATTTGTATAGTTAATTTCTGCTTTCAATAAAGTTCTCGATGCGTATGCTATAGTCATCTCCTTGCCATTTCCTTCTATATGAAATAATACAGCACCTAAACCTTTTTTCGAAGCATCCGTCGCGATACCTATCGGCAAATCTGGATTGTAATAATTTAACGATGGTGGTGTACTAATTAGATTCTTCAAATCATCATAACATCTTTGATGTACGTCATTCCACTAAAATTTTTCTTTATTTACTATCTTGTATAATGGATCCGCTATATCCGCAAAATTACATAAAAATTTTCGGTATTAACTAGCCATGCCCAAAAACGTTGCTAGTTCTTCTTTAGTTGTTGGTACTGGCATGTCCGTAATGGCCTTTATCTTTTCTCCATTCGGATGAATCCCCTTATCATCGATGTCGTGTCCTAAAATCGTATTTCTTTCTTGAAAAATATACTCTTCGTAAAATTAGGTATTAGTCCATATTTTGAGATTCTGTCAAAAACCAATTTTATGTTTTTCATGTGTTTTTCGTCATCATCACCAGTTTTTAATAAGTCATCAATGTAGAAAATAACGTCTTTTAAATCACCAAAAATCTTGTCCATAGTCTGTTGAAAAATAGCTGATGATGTCTTTAAACCGAAAGGAAGTCTGGTGAATCTGAAGTAGCCTCTATGCGTGGATATGGTGAGAAGATTTCTTGATTCTTTGTGAATTGGTATTTGAAGGAAAGCATTCTTAAAATCTATTTTTGTAAACTTCTTGCCTTTTGACAGCTTTGATATAAGGTCATTGATTCTTGGAATTGGGTATTTGAAGTCTACCAGTGCAGGATTGATTGTGCTCTTGAAGTCTACGCAAAGCCTCAATGTACCATCGCTCTTATAAACAGGTGTGAGCGGACTCGCCCAGCGTACGTCGTCCACTGGCTCGATTATCTTGTCATCGATCCACTTCTGCAACTCCTTTGATAACAAATCATGTCGTTTATATGGCACTCGTCTTGGCGGTATTATTTTTGGTATAGCGTCCTGTTTAAGATAAAGTTTAACATAACTGCGATTTATAGGCTTTTTGTCAACTTTGGTTTTACATTCGTTCATCTTTTGTATTGCATCATCATAATTTTATTCGACATGGTTTACAAATTGATCTAATATGTTGCCAAACGCTTTTAACCATGTCCTACCTAACAGCGGTATTTTATTGCTCTGCACTACGTGTATGTTCAAGGTCTCTGTCTTGTTTCCATATTTTGCCTTGATGTCAACGGTGCCCAACACCTTTATAATTCTCCCATCGTAGCCCGTAAGTTTTGTTTCCGATTTCTTTAATGTTTTAATACCAATTTTTCTTGCAACACTTATTGGTAGTATTGTGAATCTTGACCCCGTGTCTATCTGTAATTCAATTGGCACATCATTAAGGTGCATCGTGATTTTATATGCGTCATACGCTTTGTTATTATCATCATCAAGATTATTTATATCCACATTAAAAAGACTATATTCTTCTTTTTCAATTTTATCACAATTTACATCCTTTATTTCCTTTATTTCTTCTATATTGACCGTATTTACTTTATTTGAGTATCGCCGTTGATTATTGTCATTATTTCGGTATCTGTTATTATTATACGATTGATTGTAGTTTTGGTTGCAATTCTGATTGTAGTTCCGATTATAACTTTGATCGTAATTCTGATTATATCTTGGTCTGTATCTTGAATCATTATTATTTCTATCATTATATCTGTCATAATTACGCCTATCGTTATAATTATCATTATTGAATCTCGATCTTGGCGCTCTGTCATTATATTGATATCTATGATTAAAGTTATTTTAATACCGCGGATTAAAATTGTTACGATAACGTGAATCATAATTGTTTTCTTGAAACCTCTGCCAATTATCGCATCTAGGTGTCCACTGCCGTCTAAACCCATTATCATTTGAAGTACATGCCAATCTATTGTTACCATCGTATTTCACCAGTTGATTATCCGAACTTATCCTCTTGACTTCGACCTCATCTATCGCTTTCACCGTGGTTCCTGCTTCAATTTTTATATTATCAATTTTATTTAAAATATTGTCACACGCTTCTTTCTCTTCTATATCTGCTGCTGCCTTTAGTATCATATCTATATTTACATTTTCCATTTTAGAAATTCTCTGCCTGATTTTCTTACTTATCGATGAAAGCCTTATTTTTTCTATTGCTCTCTCAAAGTCTTTATACTTACATTTAGTATTTAAACCACATACTCGAGTTACCCAGGCTTGAAATTTTTCACCTGGATTTTGCACGGCCGCCGCAAAATCAACCTTGTAACTGTCCATAGATTTTTCAGGGTGTAGAAGTTTAAACTTCTCGATTTAGAGAACTCGGACGATGTACAGATTGCCTCTAGATTTAAGTACTCGTCTTCTGGTAATCTGTTTGTGAAAATACTCGCTTTTTCCGCTTCCGTCCATTGGCTATCTTTTAATACGGAATCGAATCTTTTTAAAAAAAACTCAACGTTCCCTGTAAACGCCGGTACGTCAACTATATTATTTTTTGTATTTACTAACGGTTTCATAATGTATATTATTTATAATGATCGTTTATTTCACATCTTATTTATATCATATATCACACGGAAAAAAAATATATTTATATACGTATATAAAATTGAATAATACAAGCTAATAAATTTATCTGGTAGCGTTGGTCAAATGATTCAGTCTCGTTGATAGCATTGAGCATTAAAAAAGAATGTCTAGTGTATAAACGGAATGGATTTGTGCATCGAAGTATTGCGATGTTGCCTGATATTAAAGCGTGATGGACATCTTATAATCATGATGTATCGAATCGCTCTGTCATATTGTAACTATAAACTGAGACTATTATAAGAATTGTAAACGTCGGAATACGCTAATAACATCAAACATGGTGAAGATATAAAAAACAAAACATACAAGAATATGGAAATGGAGTTGAGTTTGATAAAGAATTGCCTTTTTAAAGAAAACCGAATCATAATACCGAGGAAAATGAGAAATGAGATGTTAAAAGATTTACACAAAGGACATTTAGGCGCAGGCAAGATAAAATTATTGGCGAAAGATTATTTATGGTGGCCTGGTATAAATGCAGATGTAGATCAAGAGGTAAAAGAGTGTGAAGAATGTAACAAATGGGCAGACAATCCACACAATATACAAAATCCATGGAGAATCGCGACTAAAATTTTTGAACGAGTACATATTGACTTTGCACAGTTCGGAGATAATGATTACATGGTATTTGTGGACGCGTATAGCAAATTTCCAATAATAAAGAGAATGAAAATTATATTGATATCTATGATTAAAGTTATTTTGATACCGCGGATTGAAATTGTTAATATAACATGTAAATTAATACTATAATATAAAAAATTTAAACAATACTAAAACGCGATTCTATTATCAACATTTTATGATGATTCTTATATTCTTATATTCGATTGGATCGATTCTTATTATTCCTAATTATTCTTGATTGACTAATAATAATGATAATAATAACGATGGAGGGCAAACGATTAAACAAACAAACAAACAACAAAGAGACGAAACGATCATAACAAACCAACGTAATGAAAACAAGCCAACGATAAAACGTGACAAAAGCAAGACAACGATAAAAGATGAAATCAACAATTACTTATGCAACAATAAAAAAATAGCGAAAATGACAAACTAATCGTACAACGGACGAACGAGTTTTAGAGAAAGAAGAAGTCAAATAAAATTGAAATCAAAGTCAAGTTCGAGGTCAAGTTCAAAATCAAAAGGAACAAAATCGGAAATATTAAGACCGAAAAAGATTTATCAAATATATATATAAATAAAATGAAATGAAATTTTTTTAGCTAAATCTGAGTAATGAACACTGAAAGATACATGGACGTAAACGGATAAAAATCTTAATGACAACTTCAACATACGATACGATCGATAGATACAATGAAGGGGGAAACTAAAAGAGAGGGAAATGTTGTATTAGGAAAATTATCTAAATTTAAATTAACTTTGAAATTGTAACTTTTAAAATTGTATAAATTATCACTGTGGGAAATTAAAGATAAAAGATTATAAAATTTGAACATTAACTTTAAAGTATATTGTGATTATGACTTTAGGTTGTTAAAGTTTAATTTGTTTTTATAGATATATATAGTCGTGTTTTTTGTTAATTTTTTTGAGTTAGTTGTAATATTATGTAATAAAATAAATATTGAATAAAATACGTTACTCGTTTTCAAGTTGTAAATTTATCGAAATAAATGTCTTAAAATATATAAAAATTCTAATAAAAAAATAGATAAATTAAATATTTGTGTTTTAAATGTTTCAGCTTTAAATTTGACATTGTCACCAAATAATTCAATATATTCATGATTTTCATCTAAGGTTGATGTTCCATATATATTGGATAAAGGCAGTATAGCAAAATAATAATTAAAAAAGGACATAGTTGCACATTGAGATAGTGGATCAGAGGACAGTCTGGGTAAAGTTACACATGTATAATAGCCACCTTTAAAATCATTTGTTTCAAAATTATGAAGAGAAATTGTCTTCAGATTATAGCTAGAAGAATCAAATTGAATAATTGAAAACCTTGCATCCTTAAATCCAATAATTAATACATGAGACTTAATATCACTTAAGTATATGTATCTTAAGCATGAAATATTTTCAAGAAATGAATAGGATTCAATTTTATTAATATTATAATTATCATTGCTGGAATCATGAATGATATTATATATGTGCAACAAATTAGATCCAGATAATACTATATCTTTATAGTATAATGATGAAAAATGACAAGAAATACAATTTTCTATAATAGTTGGACTATCCAAAGTTTTTAAAATAGTATACATGCTTTTTAACGGTGTAACTAAACTGAGAATTCTCAATTTTACGAAGAGTATATTTTTCAAGAAAGAAATACGATTTCTAGGACACGACATCGATGATAAGGGGATTCATCCGAACGGAGAAAAGATAAATACCATTACGGACATACCAGATAAATTTACAACTTGAAAACGAGTAACGTATTTTATTCAATATTTATTTTATTACATAATATTACAACTAACTCAAAAAAATTAACAAAAAACACGACTATATATATCTATAAAAACAAATTAAACTTTAACAACCTAAAGTCATAATCACAATATACTTTAAAGTGAATGTTCAAATTTTATAACCTTTTATCTTTAATATCCCACAGTGATAATTTATACAATTTTAAAAGTTACAATTTCAAAGTTAATTTAAATTTAGATAATTTTCCTAATACAACATTTCCCTCTCTTTTAGTGATTTTATAATTTAAAGTTGACACATTTTTAAACATTAATTAATACGATTTAAAGCTGAAACATTTAAAACACAAATATTTAATTTATCTTTTTTTTTATTATAACATATAAATTTCAAACTGTCATATAACAAAAAAACATAACAATATATACAAAAAATTATAATATATCAATATCCTACAATTATGTCTTTCAAATATAATCTATTTACATTTTATCGTTATACATCCATTTCAAATCATTTTTAACTTTTTACCTTTAAATTGATTTTTACTTTTACATTTAAATCGATTTTAACTTTTACATTTCATTATCACCTAGAGTGATTTTATTTAAATTATTTCCACAATATAACAAAAACAAACATGCGTAAATACAATAATGAATAAAATAATATGTATACTATACTATTTAGGTTTAAAAAGAGAATTCGAACGGATAAATAAAATATTTCCTAATATTTCAGGATTTAATTAGTTCTCTGCGCAGAGAGTATAAACTTAAGGCTTGAAAATGCTTTTTCTACGGAGACCTGCGTAGCTGGAACTGCTAGCACAGTTATAGATAACTTATAAAGTTCTGGCATACTATTCTTTACATTTTCCCAATAATTCAAAAGATTATTTTTCTAATCTCTCTATATTATCAAATGACCGAATTATATATTCTATTTCTATACATTTCTTATAATTTTCTATGCCCTGAGAATTATTCTTATTAAGACTTTCATGCGACTTTAATAAATCTTCAAAATCATCATCTAAATTATCCTTCGAATACGAACACGTAGGCATAGTATTTAGAATTTCAATATTCTGATTTAGATTTTGTATCAAGTTCCAAGTTTTACAGAGATGTTTTCTGGCGATCTCTCTTTCTTCAAAAGTTAAAAATACATTATATCTAGGGTCGAGATAAATAGCAGAGCAAAAAACTTCATTTTTGAAATTTATTTCTCGTGCTTTCATCGTAGAAACTAAAATGGCAAATGGAGTGTCTACTTTACTCGTTTGCATGAGACATTTGATCCACGCAGCATAAAAATCGCCCATTGTCAATTGTTCACTTTGTAAATATTTTGTCAAAACATAAGCTGGATATAAAGCTTTTAATATGTCACTAATTATTTTCCATTCATTCTCTGATAAACATTTTTCGCTATCGCTTTGGAGCGATTTTCTTGGCAAAAGCTTTTTAACTCTAGTAATCTCTCTAACATTAAATAGATAGAGTTCCATCTTGTGCAACAATTTTAATGAGAGAATAGCCATTGTTGACTGATTTCTTATTTTTTGCAGATGTTTCTTGCTTTATTTATAATGACAATTTCATTTGAATTTTTAATGCAATCATTAATTGCTAAATGAAATGTATGTGAAGCACATCTAATACCTATTAATATGGATCTGGCATTTGATGCAAGATTAATATTTTCAATATTAAAAGGTTCTTTATTTTCATCATGAATTATATCATTATTATTTATATCATCATTATCAATATCATTATTATTTAAATAATCATTAATTAAATAATCGTTAAGGTCATCATCTTCATCATCTTCTTCATCTGTAGTATTAATAGCTTAATTAACTTAATCATATTTGCTGCATTATCGGTGGTTATTGTGTAAATCTGCCCAATTTTTATTTCATATTCTTTTATAACATCTAGAATAATTTTTTTAAGATATTCTGATGTGTGTCGTTCTTTAATCACTTTCATGCATAGAGTCCTTAATTTTATTTTTCCGTTATTTATAAATTGAATATTGCCCCAATATGGACCTATCATATCTAGTTGCTATTAGGGGTGGGACCAATACCAATATAATATTGGTTTACAATACCAATACCAATATAAATCAATATATTTTTGGGTTTATCGTGGATAATTATATCGTGGTATTTTTTTTACTTTCATTATAAAAACTGATTACATCTGTTATTTCTTCCAAATACTACTATCAATATTTCTGTTATTTATAATTATAGTTTATTTTTATTATGGAAGTAAATTTTTTACATGATATCTCTCAATTTTATCTACTTATTTAGGATATTATAATAAATGAAGACCAAATAGAGTTAATAAATGAAGACCAAATAGAGTTAATAAATATAGATGCTGTTGGTACTAATAATAATAGCGATAATGAACAAGAAGAATTATCAATATCTAATAAAAGACGAAATTCAGCAAAAATCTGGGAATTTTATACTACTTGTGATAATAAAGAAATAGGCAATTTGTAATAAATGTAAAAAAAAATATCACTTCCCAATTTTGGAACCTCAGGAATATGGACACATCTTAAATCCATCCACCCAACATTATATAAGAAATGTGAGCAAATAAATATCGGCAGTAAAAAAATTAAGAAATAAAATCAGTTTTACTTAATAATATAAATAATAAAGCTAATTTAAATAATTTAATAATAAACTTTTTCATTCAAAATAATTTAGCCTTTTCAATAGTTGAGGATATCACTTTTAAAAATTTAATAGCATATGTAACCCTTCACTAACATTAGATTCTATAAAAACACTAAAAATAGAAATTATGAAACATTATCATAGTTCTTTTATCAATTTAAAATCTATACTTTCTAACATTACATCTAAATTTTCCTTAACAATGGACATTTGGTCCTCTCCAAATAAAATACCCTTTATGGGCATAACAATTCATTATATTAATAATGATTTTAAATTAAATAATCATTTATTAGATTTTATTCCTTTTAAATCAGCACATAATTCTATTAATATTTTTAATTCTGTATTAAAAGTAAAATTTGAAATTGATTTTTTTTGCATTACATTAGACAATGCAAGTAATAATTTAGCATTTCTAAAAATTTTAAAACATAAAGATAATTTTGATAATGTGTGCAAATGCTTTTGCCATATTATACATTTGGCGGTCATGACTGCATTGGAACCCTTAAATACAACTTTAAAAAAAATAAGAAATTTTTAAAAAATTTTTAGACTTTCTATATCAAAATTAATAAACTCGAAAAAATTTATCTTAAAAAAAATCCACACTTAAAATTTCCTCACCCAATTTTGGATATATCAACACGTTGGAATTCAACATACCAAATGCTTGAAAGAGCAATATTGCTCAAACCCTATTTGACAACATATACCAATCATTTACAAAATACCAATCAAGAAAATTATATTAGTGCCTTAGCCTGGAATAATATAGAAATATACCGAGAATTTCTGGAACCATTTAATTTTGCTACAGAGATGGCCTCATGTGCTACTCCATCAATTTCAACAATTATTCCTTTATATTCCAGTATTTTTGAGCATGTGGAGAGTTATAATAATAATCCACTATTTTAAAGACAGCTTCTTTAGCTGCCTTAACAAAACTTAATAAATACTATAATTTTAATAAACACCTCTTTATTATTTCAACAATTATTGACCCAAGATTTAAACTATCAAGTCATTTATTAAAGCATTATAATATGGAAACTCTTATTGGATATCTTACTAATGAATACAATATTTATAAAATAAATGATAACAATTCAGCGGAACTTACAGATGAAGCACAAAATAACAAAAAATTATCCTTTTGTGACAAAATTTATCAGGTGAAACCTCATAATAATAACAACTTAGAAATAAGAAAATACATAGATGAAGCCACAATTTCCAATGATACAAATCCATTAGATTGGTGGAAATTAAATAAAAATAGATATCCAGTATTATCAAAATTAGCCAGAGATTATCTAGCAATTCCGGCCACCTCATCTAGCTCTGAAAGGGCTTTTTCAGAAGGACGGTATGTTATAACAGACCAACGTTGTTCACTAGATGAGCATACTATACAAGCTTGCCTGTGCCTAAAAAGTTGGATGCGCATGCAAGATTCTTCTTAAATATATTTCCTCTTATATCAAAATTATATCATTCTTTTGCATTATATTTTGTATAAATAGACAGTTATGTTACATTTTTAGTTTACTTATTTTGCTATGTTCTTTGTGATAAATAAAATGGTTCAAAATCAATACGTTTATTATTGTTGATACAAAAAATACCTGATTAAATCAAAAAATTTTATATTCACATCACCTAATAAATTCCTAGTTTAAAAAAAGAATTTGAATTCAGTAAAATTTTGAGAGTTGGTTCTTAGCCCTGATTTTATGGTATCATGATTTTTTCCCCATGTTTAATTAAAATTAGAAATTAAGGGTTTTATAATCACTATTTCTATTCTTTTAATTAGTAATTTGAATTTAAACCAATACCAATATAAACCAATAGTTACCAATATAAACCAATACCAATAGCAATACCAATACAAGAAACAGAAAATATTGTTTAAACCAATACCAATATTTTAGACCCAATACCAATACCAATACAATATTTTGTTAATATTGGGTTTTTACTATTGGTTCCCAGCCCTAGTTGCTATATCTAATTTTAACGAAATAAGTTTTTGATATACTTCCTTTTTTATATTTTCCGAAAAATCTAACGTCATTTTTTTAATATTATTGCGTATATTTTCCGAATTGATAGTTAAATTTCCACCCAATCCTATAATTATTGGATCTATAATATTTCGAAATGCTTTGTCGTCAATTGATTTTATTGGCCTACCGGGAACTGTTATTAGCTCGGTGCAGGAGCGGATTAAAGTTTCTTTATTTATATTGATTTGTATTGTAGTAGTGTTGGACT
This sequence comes from Gordionus sp. m RMFG-2023, assembly GCF_954871325.1. Taxonomy (NCBI): domain Eukaryota; kingdom Metazoa; phylum Nematomorpha; class Gordioida; order Chordodea; family Parachordodidae; genus Gordionus; species Gordionus sp. m RMFG-2023. Next base: position 46,288,460 of record NC_088775.1, on the reverse strand, counting down.
TAAAAGTATCCTGGATTGTATTATACTGGTTTGCAGTTTTCGTTATTTGAATTTTTTTAATAGTCAAATTTTCTTTCTTTTTTCTTAATAATTTGAATTTCCTATTGTGGAATCTTTCTATATGTCGTTCAAGATTTGCAGCATGGTCCCCAGTTAAGACCTTACCACAATCTTCTATTTTACAAATAGATTGATTTTTTATGATATCTAATTTAAAATAGGAACGCACAGGATTTGACTTTTCCCGAACCATTTAATAGATAACTAAAAAGCTATATGATGATAGATGAAAATCTTTTATTATATAAATAGAATAAATAAAAAAGCTTAGAAACAATTTTACCTTCATTTTTAAATAACTTGGATTATAGTTTAAATGACAATAAATAAATGGTCAGCAATAAATATTTTAATGATATAATAATTTTTTATTTATAAAAATCATATTTTTTTTAAATTCAGAATTCTAATATTTATTATTAAAATAATATGTTAGTTAGCATTTACCATTATCATATATGCAAAATAAAAAAAAATATGATTAAAGAATGGCATTTGTAATGAATATTTTTCTAAATCTGTATTTTTAAATAATAAAAATGTTACTATAAATCTTCAGTTTAAATAAGCTAACTAACATTGCATTAAATTATTTTATACTTTTATTTATTTGTGTTTTATATTAAATAGACTTACATTTAAAAATAGGAATTACATTTTGATGTTAAACTAAATATAACTAGTATAGCTTAATTCAAATGACCCACTCTGATATATTCTATATAAACTAAGATAAACTTTTTGAATATATCAATAAATAAGAAATTATTGTAAAACAATATTATATAAAAATTGGTCAGTACTTTATTTCTATTAGATGTTAATATAATATGACAGAATAGGTAATTTAAGTTAAACTATGGTATTTATATTTAGTTTAACATCAAAATGTAATTCCTATTTTTAATTCACTGTAAGTTTATTTAAATATAAAACACATTAATAAATAAATAAAAGTATAAAAATAATTTAATGCAATGTTAATTAACTTATTTAAACAGAAGATTTATAGTAAGATTTTTATTATTTAAAAATACAGATTTAGAAAAATATTAATTACAAATGCCATTCTTTAATCATATTTTTTTATTTTGCATATATGATAAAGGTAAATGCTAACTAACATATTATAATAATAAATAATTTATAATATTAGAATTCTTAATTTAAAAAAACAATGATTATAAATAAAAAATTATTATATCATTAAAATATTGCTGACTATTTTATTTATTGTCATTTAAATTCTATGATCCAAGTTTTTATAATGAGATAAAAAATAAACCATATAATATAAAAATGAATGTAAAAGGTACTTGATTTCTATTAGATGTTATTTATTAATAATAGAATTATATAATTTTTTCCTAATTATTAGCAGGTATTATTCTAAAAGCTTATTAATATCTTATATATAAATTTGATAATTTAGCCAAGAATAATTATGTCTGATAAGATATCTTATCAAATTAATAGATAAATTGTCTAATCTCTTATAAATTAAGTATTTAAAGAAAAAACAACAAACCTGGTATTATTTGATATATAATGTTGATAATATAAAAATATTTAATTTGATATATAATGTTGATAATATAGAAATATTTAATTTGAAAAGAAATCACCAATTTAAAAAATGCCCCCAAGGAAAATTAAAATTTTAAATTTAGGTTAATAATTTAAAATTAATTATTTTTCAAAATATTTATAACGGTTCGGTTCGCTCTTTTAATATTTTCTTCATAACGGTTCGGTTAAGGTTACGGTACAGAAAATCATAACGGTTCATTCCGGTTTTGCAGTTCGGTTCTAACCCCTGCTTCTTTGTTTCATGCTATCTACTATATTTTTTAGATTACTCTATACTTTTATAGCTTTAATTTAATTAATTATATTTGTTTGTCTATTGTAAAAAGTATTAAAAAAATCCAACTAGATATTGCTAAAATATATATTATGATATATTATCTATGATAAAAATTTATAAAGTTATTTTAGTCTCAAGTTTTTTTTATAAAATGACTTTATTTCTATTAATTATAATTATTTTATATTGTGTTTTAATATAAGATAGGAACTTCTGTTTTATAATGAGGTAATAATTGCTTAAGGATTTTTTAATAATAATACTCAAATTAAAATCATTTTGTACGAAAACTAAATGATCTTGAATAAGACATTAGATAAACTATTAAATAAAGATATAACAAAGATGTGGCAATAAATTAAAAAAAATTTGCATATAATATAATAAAAATGGTTTTAAAAAAATATTTTTTTAATATTAAAAGTAAAAAAAAAACAATTCTTGAACCCTGAACCCTAAATTAAAAAAAACGGTTTGGGTTCAGTAAAATCTCGCAGTTTGTAACAGAATCATTGTAAAATGCACAAAATTGACAAATAAATATGGGCACTGAAAGTCATTTTTTTTAAAATTTGTTACAATACTAATTTATTTTAAGCTTATTCGAGCCCATCGCCAACGAGTAGCGATCACGAAAACGGTTCTGTCAAATCGCCTTCTACTTCGTCCAGGAGGCGGAAAAAAATTAATCGCCGAAATTTGACCCGGAATGAAGAAGAGTCTACGACCAAAGAGAGTAAATTTCCTTTTTTATTTCCCAATTTTTATAAAATATTTATGAGGAAATACTTTTTTATGCTAGTTCTTATTAAAACAAACGTAGAGTATTCACATAATTAATTATTCATGTGTGGGGTTTGCAATATTTTTAAATTTAGATTCCCTTTTTATTTTAAATTTTTTATTTTTTAAATCAATCTTGACATTCAATTAATATTAGGTATCTTTCACGAATTACTTATTTCTCACTTTAAACTTGAATATTTATAAATCTGGTACCTTTATTTGCCAATAAAACTTTTTCCCTTACACATTGATTCTTCTTTTTTATCCCTTTTAAAAGTGAGCGAGGAAGAAAAAATTTTTTTTTTTATTGCGGATAATTTATTTTTTTTGACCATATTCAAGCCTTTGACAAATCTTCCCTCAAATCCAGTTTTTCCATAGATAGTGGACTTCATCGGTCCCGATATTCGGATCCAGAAATCACTAAGAAACCAAGTGTACCACGCAATAAATCTTTTAAGATCTCTTCCCTCAAAATTAATTTGAATACGTCACTCTCCTACAGCGAAAACGACTTGTCCAATTTCGTTAACTCTATAGAGTAATTGTGAATAATATATCATCGCTATAGAATTGAAGTATATATATGGCATTAAAAAAATTTTTTGTAGATAGCTTCTGAAACATTGAAAGAGGATAAATAAAGTAATGTATTTCAATAAATAGAAATTATTAGGGAAATGGTTATTCTTAAAGCTATAAAATCATATGAGTTCTACCTAGAAGTAAATAATTAATAAAAGTACTTTATCATATTTAAAATCTGACTTATAAAAATGTCTATGGGGGATAAAAAATTTTTTAAAGATATGTTCAAATATTGAAAAAAAGCATAATCAAATTTTAATTAATTGTAAAAAAATAGCAAAAAAAAATGCTTGTAATTTTAGTTTTGTGTAGAAATTTTATTTTTATTTCCCATTTAAAGTTTTTTTTATAATATTAATGACTAAATAATATTTTGTATATATTTTTATTTTGTGAATGATATAATAAATGTTAATATTTTTAAAGTAAAATGTGTTTCTTCTTATTTCATTTTTATTTATAAAAATATTCCTTGACACAATTAAATCAACTTTCTTCTTTATTAACATTTAATTGACATGATTTAGTCGTTAATGGGATATCTCATCATAGAACGTAAATATAAGATTTAAAACGTGTTAGTTCTGTAAGGATCAGTCTGCAGAACTAGCACTTACCGGAATTAATAATAACGTCTTAATAAATTTTATATATTCTTAAAGAATCGAAATAATTTCTTTATTTGTTCTTTTAATATAGTTATGACTTCCTCTAAAGAGTTTAATGTAAATTTTTCCAATTTTAGTAATTCAAAAATACACATTAATTATGATTTATTATTATTTGCTGAACAATTGTGTGATTTAAAACTTCATAATAAATTTGTCTATAATATTTATTAACTGACCCTAAATTAGGGTATGATAAATTCGAGCCTTTTTCGAATCTTAAAGGCATTTTTTTCTATCGCGTTGAAATGGCTCCACTAAATTTAATTCCTTGGCCTTTAAATTAACTACACTCCATAACTTATCAAAGCTATCATCTTGTCGTATTGCAACTAGAATTTTGATCAGGATTTATAATTTTTATTTAACATTTTGAAAATATAATGAAGAACTTTGGATTTCAGCATTTGAAACTTCTATTCTCTCAAAGTATCATTCTGCAAGACTGGAACGAACCGAAATCGAATCGTTTTAAAAAAATATAAGAAGAGCGAACCGATAAATATTTTTAAACCGGTTCAAAATGGTTTTTTAAAATTATTAACCTAAATTTGAAATTTTTATTTTCCTTAGGGGCAATTTAAATTCGTGATTTTTTTTAAATTAAAATTTTTTTACCATTAAAACGCCATTATCTTCATAAATCAATACCAAGTTTATTGTTTTTACTTTATATACTCAATTTAATAGAGATTAGGCAAATTATTAATTAATTAGATAATAAATAATCTTCATGATTAATAAATAAGGAATTATAAAAATATAAATTAAAAAGATTTTTCTCTAAGATTTATATTTATATGGTTTATGATTAATTTTTTTTAAAAAATCAAATTTATAAAAACCGAAACGAATCTAAAAAAGAACCATGATAAATTGTAACCATAACTGATATGAATTTCTTCGAAAAAAACGAAATGAAATAAAATTTTAAACTAAAAACCGAAACGAGCCGAAATGCTATACTTAACGGTTCGGAGTCCTGATTTTAATTAATAAAAAAAATTTCAAAGAGCTTTTATTTTGTAATAAATTTTTTACTCTTGTAGCGAAATGTATATATAATTTCTATTAAAATTTTTATGATTATTAAATAATTCCTTTTTATTGATTTTAGCTATATTATTCGCATACACTAACGTGTAGTTCATTATGGCCTTAAAGAATTTGAACTATCATTTACATCTTGGATAGAGCAAGGAGAGGAAAGAGAAGACGAAAGAGCATAGCAATATAGAAATAATATAATAATTAATATGCTTTTTCTTCTCTTTGATCATTTTTAGATGAGATAAAATAATTCATCTATTTTTTTTATAGTGCCCTCATAGAAATTTGTCAATGGGGCGAGAGGCCCCGATGCCATCATGTAGTCTACGACGATGAAATCAACAATATTATAAGAGATGTTATGTTCCCCATTTCTAAAATAATAAGCCATAAATAGCGCTCGGCAATTCGAAAACGATCGTGTTTCTTCTTTGTCGTTTAGTGGCTCTTATACAGGTTTACCCTTTTCCATTTCTATCGCTTTTCTCCATTTTACGCGGTCTCGCCCCGGGCCAAACCTAACCTTTTTATGTCAGTATCTAGCACAGCATGTCTTGGGGTCGCCCTCTAGGTCTTGTTCCCTCCACTTCTAACCTACGGCATCTATTCAACCAATGACATTTATCTTCGTTCAACATGTCCAAATCATCTCAATCTATCTATTTCCAAGATATCATCTATTGCTTCTATCCCAATCCTTTCTCTCACTTTCTGGCTGTTTTTCTTTCCCATAGATATCCTACGCCCATCCATTTGATCATTTTCATCTCCATTCTATCTAATTTGGTTGTGAGTCGGCTTAAATGTCCATGTCTCGCTGCCTTACATTATACAACTTCTCACTCGGCTTGCATAAACTTTTCCCCATAAAGCTAGAAAGACTTTTTATCGGTTGAAATTGAAGCCATCTCTTTAAATTCTTCCAAGCATATATTATCCTCGTTACCACTGTCAAATCAACGCCTCCATCTACGCTAGGAATATCGCCTAGGTAACAGAACTTTACTTTTTCCAAACTTATTCCATTTCCAATATGAAAACTGTGGTGATTGATGTTATATTTAATTAATATTAGTATATTTCATTTTCCATTATAATAGCATTGCGAGTAAATAGGAAAAATTCAATATTAGTTGTTTTTGATTATTTTTATTATTATATGTTTTGGTGTTGATTGTTATTTTTTTTTAAAAAAGGAGTTATATATTTTTTTTGATTATTATTGTTTTTTCTGAATAGTGATATTATGTATATATTGATGAAAATAATTAAAAATAAATTATTCAATTATTTTTTTTTTCTAATATTATTTTTGTAAAAATATTTCTTATCCTTCGAGAAAATGGAAGAAAAAGTAGTACAAACAATATAAAGGGAAAAAGTAAAATAAAAATGGATCAATATAAAAAAAGGAAACAAAGATAAAAACAATAATTACATTAATTTAAAATTAAAGGAAGAGCAAAATAAACCCACCTCCTATAAAATAAAAAGTTGAGGATTTGAACTCCAAAGGAATTTAGTCTTGTTTAGAATAAAAACCAGTCATACTACAATTATCTTTCACACACTTCAAACAAACGACGAGCCTTCCGGGCTTCCCTTTACACCACTACACCTACTATGAACCCATTTACATCGGGTACAATTGATGGAGTTTTAGCAACACCTTTCCCACTTGGTCATATGTCTGTGTCCACGATCGTTTCTAAACCCTCACCTCTAAACATCACATTCATATTTTTAATCCCTTCTCCATATAACTATTATCCTTCAATTCTGTCCTACTTTTGCTATCACTAATAAGTCGTCGGCATACAAGATATCCCATGGTATTTTTTTACGAGTCCTTCTGCATTACATCCATTACTATAATAAAAAGTAATGAACTCAAGATGGAATCTTGATATAACCCTACCCTTTCTCCGAAACTATCACTGTACCCATCATTTGTTTGAACCACCGTTTGTGCCTAGTCATACATCATCATGCAGTTATTAGCCGTTTTTCAACACCTCATGTTTTCGGGGCTTGTAACCTAATTTTTCTCTTTTTTCCACAACATTATATAGTTTACTAAAATTATATCTTCTCTATATCTATGAATGCATAATAAAGCAAATCCCCTTCTCTTAGTATCTTTTCTGCATTTGCCGCATATTAAAAATTGCAACAGTAGCATCTATTCCAGGTGTAATACCGTCATTCAATTCCATGTGTAATACCGAACTACTATCATTCAATTCCATTTGGTCCCTTTCAAGAATAATCAGGTTGTACACATCAGCCACTCGACTCCCAGATCTTCAGATGCCTGAAACATTTCTGTCACCACTCTCGTAGGCCCGCCCTTTATTTTTCATGCACTTTAAAGCTTTTCTAATTTTATCATCAAATTTACAGTTGGGCCCCTCCACCTTTGCACATTTTATATCATTGTCCCATTCATTCTCTTTATTTAATAGTCTTTCCATATACGACAGACCTTCTTAATTTTATTTCTATCAATCATGGTTTTTCCCTTACGTTTTTTAAACAGTTTACATCTATTAACCTGTCTATCTTTCGCCCTCAACTTAGCAATCCTAAACATATTCCTCACCCATTCCTCATTCACTAACCCTCTTGCAATCTCCAGCCTTTTACTTTATTGTATCAGCTATTTATTTTTTTTAAGCATTTCTTACTATTTTTTATTTTTCCATGTCAATCTCCGCCATAGTTTTTATCCATACCTTGTATGTCTTTTTTTACCATCAATCCTTAGCTATGGCAAGATTCCACCACCACGATTCTTTGTGTATCAGCGGTCCCTTTGTCTAATCACCGACATTTTCCGTTGCCTTCAACCAAGTCTTTTCCATCATTTCCCACTTGTTTTTTTACTGATACTTTAGAGACTTCACTCCCACCTGTAGCCAAGATATAACAAATATATTTCTTTTTAACTTCCAAATCTTTAGCCTCAATAATATACTTGGTCTATGATATAAAACTGCTGTGATCTAATCTAAAATTCTGATTGAATCATTTTATAACATCTAAATAGCACTTTCATATAATCTCTTCACAAACAAAACTTGCCCCATTTAACGACGAGACCCTTGACAACCTAAAACCCTTCATCCACGTGCCTCTTATACTAGCTTACCAAACCCGCCCCTCAATACCCCCCCCCCTTTCATAATTATAAACCAAGATATATGCGAAACTATAAGTGAATTTAATAAATTTTAAGCAGCAAGCTAAAATGGTTATAAATCATCTTACTTCCAAACATTTCTAAAATATTTTAATTCCAATAATTTTTTTAACTTACCACCTTCCTTAATAATATAACTACTAAAGATATTCCCACATTAGCTCATCAAATTTTATTTGGTGCTAACTCGATTGCTTTCAAAAAACCTAATGGAAGCATCCGCCCAATCACAATCGGTTCACTTTTCAGACGTCTGATAGCTAAAATTATTACAAATAATAAAATCCGATTCTCACTCCCTGCTTGGCAAATATCAATTAGTAGATATAGCCTCCACTGCCTATGAATCTACTTTCAACATCCACCGACAAACTCCGTTTTATGCAAAATCGATTTTAAGAATGCCTTCAATGCAATTTCACGTTCTTCGGCCGAATCTTTTTATAATAATTTCCCCCAATACTCGCGCTTCTTAGACATCTGCTATAACAATAGCACTCCACACATTTTTAATGGTATATATATTTCGAAGAGGGAGTACAACAGGGAGACCCCCTCGGCTCTATTCTTTTCTGCTTAGCTATCCACAATATGATGAAAGATAGTAAATTTGATTTTGACCTCCACCCCTATGGTACCTAGACGATGTCACGCTTTGGGGTAATTCACATCAGATAAGCAAAGCCCTTAGCCACCTCGAAACATAATGCACTAAAATTGGTTTAGAATTAAACAAACCAAACCAGAAATATGCTCCATCAACCCCGACGAGATACCCTTTAATTTATTTAAAGATTACACTATTATTGAAAAAGGTGATATCCAACTCTTGGACTCCCCATTACTTAATAATAATATATCAGAAAAAATTATCGATAAAACTTTTTCTGAAATGCAAAACCTGGAAAAGTTCATCAACCATATTCCATCGCACCAACTTTTTTACTTGTTAAAAAAGTGTTTATATTTACCTAAAATTTCGCATCCTTTCTACTCATCATCCTCATTCACCACCTCAAAATTTTTCAATCAACACAATATTCGCTTAAAAACCTTTATATAAAGGATCCTCAACCTTTCATTATCGGAGTTTAATTGGCACCTTGCCTAATTACCTGCTAAACTAGGTGGTATCAACCTGATTCTCTTAGAACTATTATCCCTATCTTTATATATCTCAAATCGCCTAATCCTCAATTCTGCGATCTCATTCATAACTTTGATCTTCTAACAGCAGCAATCGAACTATGGAATTAACTTACTCCAGACGTTTATACATTTCCAATCGAAATTTCAATCATCGAGCCCCTAATAAAGAAACTACAAAATAGCCTTAACCCACCGATATTAACGATATACAAGTATTACAATCCAACGATAAATATGGCGGGCATGAATGGCTCGAAGCACTTCTAAGCCAAACCTTAGTTAATCTCTTAAGCAATGACCAACTGAGAGTTACTATAGGATTTAGACTTGGATGCTCGCTTACACAGCCACACACTTGCCACCAATGCAACTTACCCTTTCAACCTAACGCCCGACACGGCCTAAACTGCACCCGCAGCCAAGGTCGCCATCTTCGGCATAAAGCAATTAATAAAAATAACGCTTTTAATAAAACTAAAATACCCAACATCCTCGAACTAACCAACCTTTCATTACAGGAAGGCTTCAGACCCGACGGTTTAACCTGTACCCCCTGGTTCAACGGAAAATTCCTTATTTGAGACGCAACCTGCGTCTCCTCCTTTCCTTCATCAATTAATTCAAACCCTTTTACTTGTGGAGAAAATCAAAAAATTAATAAATATTCAAAAAATAACTTTATATTTCAGCCAATAGTCATATCAACTAACGGCAATTTTTCCCAGTCTGCATATTTTTTTTAAAAAACTTTATGCGGAAAATCTTTAATATAATAAACGAAATCAACTAGAAATTCATTATTAAATTAAGCTCTTTTTAGAGCCTCCGAATAATATACAATTTTTTATTTTTATATATTTTTATATATGTTTTATTATTTTTATGTTTTATCATTTTTTATATTCAGAAATTTTTTTTTAATAAAATAGAATTGAATTTTTTAAAAAAATAATATAATTTGTCTCGTTAAAAATTATTTATAGGCATCATATATTTTTGATTTGGTTATATAATTATAAACGTTTATTTTTCACTTAATTTCCATATTCTGGTTATATAATAATTATTTTATAAGCTCTTCATGGCCAGAAGCCCCGGATTTCCCTTGCTTGCCACCAGGGCGGTACAAGAGCGATACCGAACTTGAAACCCGGAACCCTACTTCTTGCTCTTCCGCCAATAATAGCGATAACGTCACTCTCGCTAATGCCAAAAGTAATATTAAAAATCATCACAAAGCCGAAGACAGTCACGTCGACAAGGCTGGTCAGAATTTGAAATGGAGATGGGGAAAATTGCCAGAGAAAAAATCAATGGACGAAGAAAGTGAAAAGGGCGGCAAAATTAAAAAGAATTACCCCAAAAACATCCCAAGTAAAGGTTTTACTTTGCAATAACACTGCGAAACTGCATTTAAATTAATTTCGACATGGTTTTTAACACTGCTAGAATCTTACATTTCGTTTTGATATAATTGTAATTCAGATAGGGAACCACGCATTGGTAGAATACCGATTTGTTAAAAATTAATAAGATATATCAGTGCATGATTGTAGTAAAGTTCTAACATGATATTCTCAGGGGTCTTCTCCATCCCTTTACATTAAAAAAACTCTAAAAAATTAATTTTATATGAGAAAAATTTGAAACATTTTCTGTAAATCCCATGTAATAATAAAGTTATTGACTCAATTTAGTTATTACAAGGTCCTATTTGTTTAACCAATCTTAAGCCATTTTATAAAAATCGTTTAAAAAAAATAAGAGTTCTTTAGAGTCCCTTTAAGCTCTTATAAATAATTTAATTATAAAATTGATACTTAATATGTATGTTGACCAAGAGGGTACTCTTTTTCTCTATGACGTAAATGATTCTTACCCCTCCTGGTTAGAGAGCCTTGAAAGAAATTTAAGTTACAATAATGCAGAGTTGTTAAAGAGCGAGCGCCCTCCTTCTAAAAATCAAGAGTGGGAGTTAGCTCCTTTTAGAGCTGGAGTGGAAGAGCGCCGCTCCAGCGCTCTTTTAAATTTAATATACATTAAATTATTTTTTAAATATTAATAAATATATATATTTGTTAAAAATTCAATAAAAATGAAATTTTATTTTATTTAGATTTATGCAATATTAAATGTTGAACCGAGTTTTATATTGATTTTTCATCTAATAAGTTAAAATATTTTAAACAAAGTATTTCTTTCTTTTTATATTGAAAATTTCTTTGAAATCTTGTAAGTCTTATAAATATTCATTTTATAGATATATGATAAGTTTTTGATATTAATATTATGGATCCAGACATCATAGAAGAAGAAATCGAAATTAAAAAAAATTATCTATTTAAATAACGTTATTGCAGATTAAAATACAAATTAATATATTTTTTAAGAAAACAAATTCTTGATGCAAAAATAGCTACTAGTTCACGTTAACCCTGCAATGATTTGGAAGTTTTTTTTGGATTCCATGAAATTGATCATTAGGAAGATAATATATTGGACAAATATTTTTTAAATAATGATATCAAAATTATTATTATTGATAAATTTCCTGAATTAAAAAATATTTTTATAAAATACAATACCCCGCTTCCCTTTAGTGCTCCTGTTGAGCGCCTGTTAGGTATTGCTAAGCAGGTTTTAGGGGAGGTGTGTGGATGTTTGTTAGATTAAAATTTAGAAAATTTATTACTTTTAAAAGCTAAATAAGATAAATATTTTAATTAATTTAATATAAATAAAACTTTTTTGTTAATAAAATATGATTTTGTTTCGTGTACTTTCTTAAAAAAATGAAAATTAAAGGAGCAGCTATGGAGCGGCACTCCATTACTTGGAGTGGGAGCTAGATCCTTTTAAAAATGTACCGGGGTTATAGCTAGCTACTTCTAAAAAAGAGCGCTAACAACTCTGCAATAATGGAGACTGGAAAAAAGATAGTGCTTGAAAGTTTTGCCAGTTATAATACCTAAGATAAGGAGAAGTGGTCCCCATTACCCGGCCTCTGGCAAAAAAATTAATGGGCCGGTCCGAGAAAAAAGAGATACCTGACCCGCTTAATAGAGATTAGAAAATATAAAAAATCATTCTAAAACCTAATTTTGTTACATTAATTTTTTTATTGGCTTATAATTTTAATGACAAATTATTATTAATTTAATCTCAAGACAAAATCAAATTATTTTTGGCAGAAATAGTACATATTTACTGTCGAATTCTGATATTTGATAGAAGTGTTAACCCATAAATTATAGTGTTTTTAATTTGGCCACTCCCCAATATTATAAATATTTTTTTTTGGTTTAAACTACAAATATTTTAGGTAGGGCCTTATTGGGCATATTTAACAGGGACGTGAACCCTTCGACAAAAAAGGGTCCGGGTTCGGATGCAGTAGTAAAATTAAGGGCCCGGGTTCAGGGAACATAATGACTCAAAATAACACTTTTTTTTCATTCATTTATTATTATACTTCAATATATACATATTTATAATTTACAAATAAAAAATTTAAAGATGAAATGATTTATATCTATAATGTTTTATTCAATCACACAATCATAATATCTTTTAAAATATCATCCTCGAGATTTCCACTTAAATAAGACAACAAATATTTCAAATATGAAAATTCACGTTCTACGTACCCGAAATAGATAGTTATCTTTATAATACATAAATTATTGTACTTGTGTCGCCGGTACAGCCATGATGATTCTAGACAAGATATATAATTCTGGATATATTGAAGAATCTTCTTCCCAGAATTTTAAAATATTTGTATGCTTATTTATTCTCTTAACTTCTGAACTTTTCTATTAAAGATGCAATAGGCATTTTTTGATCCTCCTTTTGATGATAATTTGATTTTTTTTCTCTATCTAAAAGTAAAATTTCAAGATCATCAATGTTGCTATCATTATCATTATTATCACTAAAAACAGTAGGTATTGTCGTAGCCCTAAATATATTGTAATAATGGAGTTTTGCGTATGCCATAAATCCTTAAGATGGTCTTTAGCCATTTGTTTTTGCTTAATACTCAATAAAACTTGATATCGCTAAATATATAGAAGCGTATATAACACTATTTTGCAAATATTGTTGCTCACGAATTCATGTTTTCTTATATTCCGTATGAAAAAGGACTAGTAAATTTTTCGAAATCTAATCGGCATTTAATCAATATAATTCGATAAACATAATTGTTCAGATTTAATGTTGTTATTTTTAAAGGAACTAATACACTAGTAAGGTCCTTTATTTGGCACCAATCATCTTCCAAAATGACTTCACATGTTCCTATAATAAAATCATTACAAAAATCTTTCAAACTTAATAATACTTCTTGCATCATATAAATTGAGTACCAATGCATTCTAATATTGCCATTGACCTTTTCATTGATTTTAATATTCTTACAATTGTGGGAGTTCTTAAATATTTTGTAACATCCCTTGCTTTATCAATGATAGTTTTAAAGTGATTATTTTTTAAATCATTAATAGCCAATTGTAGATTGAAAATAATTTATGATATATATCTCTAAATAAAATGGAAGTCCAGGAAGAAAATTGAAAGAAGATAAGATAAATCCACGAAATAAAGTGAATAAAATTTAAAAAAATTTATATTATTTTTTTAAAAAATATTTTATATTTAAAAAAAAATTTTTTATGTTATTTTTTTAAAATAATTTTTATGACACCTAGAACCCTTGGACCCTGTATAGCCAAAATACGAGGCGGTTAGGGTTCGCATCCCTGTTTAAAACCCGAACCTAGCCGGACTAGTAAAAAAATAAAACCAGGCCGGGACGGGTAACCTTAGTGAAAAATTGAAACTGGGTCGGTCGAAAATAGATTCCCACAGGTCCGGACCTGAGAATTTTGCCATTTGCAGACTATTTAAGGAGAACTAAATTCTTACTGAGTAAAGAAAATAAATAGATAAAAAAAAATGAACTTCACCAAATTTAAAAAAAATAATATCAAATTTGCTCTATATTCAGACATATGGCTGATAAAACAAAAATACAAAGTTTATTTTTTGTTTTATATTTTAAATATTTTTTGGTTAAAATGGCCTTTCTTAGATTTATAATACCAAATATATGGGGGGTGGGCCATTTTTTAATTAATTCTTGAAATTGATGGTTTAATAATATTTTTAAGGCTATTATAGTTTTTTGAACCATGGGGATATAACCTTAAACAACCTTTCTCTCACTCTTATTGACCATATAATTCTATTACCAGTTTAAAAAAATAAGGAAATCTTCTATATCATGGGTAAATATATAATTTATTTTAAAAATATTATTAATACATTTTTTAAAAACATAAAATTTAAATATTTTTAATAATATATCATAGATCTGCAGAGGTAACATTTGCACAGCATAAAAAATTTTCGGCCTGGCCCGGATTTTTAAAAAATATATTATATTTATTTTTAATTTTTATAGATAATGATAGCTATTTAAAATGTTTGGTTTTAAAACATACGGCCCGGCCCGAGGTTTTTTTTGAAATAAATTTTCAGGCCTGCCTGGGTATTAAAAAAATTTAGGCCTGGTCTTGGTATATTAAAAAAAAAATTAAAATACATCCCGGTTCATGTACCAGGGCCGGGCCAGCAGGTCTGATATAAATTAAGAGTGGCTCAAAAACGTAGAGTTTTGACATCCATATAACTAAAATGCGTCACTTATTTTTTTTTAAAATTTCGTATTTTATTAAAAAATTAAATGGAACTTAATATCCGCAAAATTTTTAGAATTTGATTTATCCTTTTTCTTCAACTTTTTTTTCAAAAACGGATCAGATGAGTTCCCATAATGTTTGACTAGCTGGACGCCTTGCCTAATTTTTTTCTCCAATCATAAATTATTTGGAAACCACAAACATATTTTGAGATCTTTATTTAAATACAATTATAGAATTATCAAACTGCATAATATAATTAACGAGATATAAGTCTTACTTAGTTCTCGGAGAGATTTTCATAACCCCCTTCTGACTACTTAAGAAAAATGGTGGTGATTAACCCCACCCTTGTATAGATTCCAATCCTTAAATACTTGGGACAAAACTCTGGCCATGAATGGCTTGAAGCAATCCCTAGTGCTAATTTTGGTCTTTTACTATCCGACGAAGAGCTAAGAATGACCATAGGATATAGATTTGGCTGTCGCCTATGTCTGACCCATAAATGTAGAGTGCGTGAAAGACTCTGATCCTTAGGGCCGTCATGGTTTTAGCTGTTAATATCGATTAAATTGAGGTTGAAACCTTCTGTAACCCGTTTACTTATCCCTGTCTAATGGGAAAATACCAGATGTGCTCACTGACATTCCTTGGTTTAGAGGAAAACACCTTATTTGGGATTTTACTTGTGTCTTCCAATTTTCCTCTAACCCAGACATCGAACCGTTTATTTAAGCTGAAAAGTCAAAAATTAGAAAGTACCACGATTTTTCTTATATAATTGTTATATAAAATTAATTATTACTCAAAATTTATTTTAAAACTTTCTTAAATCAAAATGAAATTAGGCAGAAAAGATAAAGTAGAATCAATGAAAGAAATTAAAAATAAGAAACTTTAAAATATTATCTTTTCATTTAAAATTCTGAAATTTGAAAGACCATTTTATAATAATTTATTTCGTTTTTTTTTATCAAATAAAAAAGCGAACCTCAAAACGGGAATCTACCTTGACGACATCAAAAGTGGTCAAATCGACCCTCAGACCATAGCAACTTACTTTCCTGCGCCACATTTGGGGTATTCTTCAAAATTATTTTACATTTTTTCGCTCGATTATTTATTATAAATGGTATCTCCCAATTTTTTGTAAGGAAGATTTTTTAAAATGATTTGCTTTAATTAAAAAAACTATTATGGGAAATAATTAAAAGGGGGTAATTTTCGTGACCAATAAACACATCTATATTTATTTTTTAACATAATATATTAAAAACCTAGGAACGACGTGAATGCCAATGTTGAAAACAATTTATTTGGAAAAGTTAAGACCAATTTATCGGTTCCCTTGGAAATTATTAATGATAACTTACAAGATCAAAATTCAACCAATCTCGATGAGTTAAAATTTTGTTTTTAATGATGGACAAAGACCTGATCGGAACCGATAAAACCGGCCCGATTTTTAAAATTCGCTAAACCTCCCATTTGGACGGGAAAAATAAATCAGGGATTATTAAATGCTTTATATTGACTTTAGTTTTTTGATATTTTTGGTTGTTAATATGATAAAATGAATTTATTAGGAAAATATTGGTTTATTTTTGTTTTACTTTTTGTTATTTTTTAAAAGCACTTTTCTAATATTTTTTTATAAAAATGCACTTTTATATTTGTTTTACTTTTTACCTTAAATTTTTTTTTAAAGAGCACCTTTGTTTTATTTATTCCCCATATATAATGCATTTTATTGGCATTTTAAATTGCAAAGCAAATAACCTTAAGGAGCCAAGGAATTAAGATATTAAGGAGTAGTGTTGATAATCAACTGAGTCGAGTTGACTTAGTTGAAAACTGAGCCTAAGTTTTGGGTCGAAAATATCGACCCAAACTGACTTGAGTTATGAAGAGTCGTGAACAAGATCAACGAGTAAGCCGACTCGAGTCATGATCTCAAGCCGACTCGAGTCGTGAACTCAAGTCATGATTTTAAATTAGTTTTTATAATTAATTAGTAATACAATTATTTTTTTACTTAAGACTTCCAGCTTAATACAAGTTACTAGCATTAATTATTATTTATTTATTTTTAGTAAAATAATTTATTTTATTTATATTTAAATATTTATTTTAATGTGACAACTGTCATGTTATTTTTTAACATATTTGAAATTTTTGACACAAAAGGGTAAAGATATAATTATTATATTATAAAGATGTTAAATTATAAATTCAATGATGATGTTCCTTGGAAAAATGACAATTATCATTTTTTTAAACATTTTTTTTTGACACTAATGGGTAACAAAATATGTATTTTTCTGCTAAATTAAAATTTTAATTAAGATGTACCATATAAAATTGACAATTGTCAATCGTTATTTTTGAAATTTTTTAAAGCAAATAGATAAAAATATATATTGTAAATACGTTAAATTAAAATTTCAGTTAAGATGTACCCTAGATAAGTGACAATTATCATAATCGTTATTTCTAAAGTTTTTTGAATTTTTTTGACCCAAATGGGTAAAAATATATATGTAAATATGTTAAATTAAAACTTCAGTGAAGATGTAAATTTTAAACGCATATAATTTACCTAAAAATGATAATCTACTAAGGATTCAGGCAAAAATAATGAATTTTAGTTATAACCTTTTTAAAATGCTAGGGCATCACTAGCTTTTGCTATCTTAGGGGTCTCAAATAATTTTTTTTAAATTACTTTGTTTTTAGCTAACATTATCCTTTTTTTAGCTTACATTAACTAAACTCTTATATATACAGGGTTTCCCATCCAAAAAAGGAAAAGTCCCAATCTTAAAAGGAAAAGGTTCAATCAAAAAAGGAAAAGTGTCAAACAAAAAAGGAAAAAGTTCAATCAAAAAAGGAAAAGGTCCGATCAAAAAAGGAAAATTGTCAATCAAAAAAGAAAAAGTCCCAAAGGTTAAGGAAAAAGTCCAATCAAAAAAGGAAAAGTGTCAAACAAATAAGGAAAAGGTTCAATCAAAAAAGGAAAAGTGTCAAACAAAAAAGGAAAAGGTCCAATCAAAAAAGGAAAAGTGTCAATCGAAAAAGGAAAATTCCCAAAAGAAAAGGAAAAGGGTCAATCAAAAAAGGAAAATCGTAATTTTTTTAAAAAAATATATAAACTTTTCAATTTTTCTTAAATTTATTTATTTTTGTCATTCCTTCTTATTTTATTTCTAACTTTTTGCGATTTCTTTATTTTATTTGTATCTTTTCTCAATTTTTTTTCTTCTCATTTTTGTGGTTTGACTGAAAGTCTTCATTCTTGGTCTGAGGGTGGGGGGGGGAGGGGGTGTAAAAATAAATTTTTTGATATGAGTATCAAATAAAAGCTAATAAAAATATTTTTTTATTGTAATAATAATAATCACGCATAGAGGGCGGGTCTAGGTCTTGGGGGGTCAGGAATATTTTTATCACCACAAAATATCGATATGGGTATCAAATAAAATCTAATTTCTTTAGATTTAAATTATTCATTTTTTGTCTTGATGGGTATGACTGTCATGCCCTCAACATGCAGGGTTTCCCATTCAAAAAAGGAAAAGGTCCAATCAAAAAAGGGAAAGTTTCAATCTTAAAAGGAAAATTCCAATTCAAAAAAATCGTAATTTTTCAATTTTTCTTAAATTTTATTTATTTTTTGTCATTCCTTCTTATTTTATTCCTAACTTTTTGCTATTTCTTTACTTTATTTGTATCTTTTCTCAATTTATTTTTCTTACTATATCTTTTCTCTATTTCTTTTCTTCTCATTTTTGATAATTCTATTTTAAAATTATATTATTTTTTTTGGCAGACTATTTTTTACATACATATTTGTAATTACAATATTAAATTAATCGTTTGGTTATAATAAATAAGTTTGAACTGTAATACCAAACGATATGTAAATTAATAAAATATAATCATTTTAAAATTCTTATATTTTTAAAATTTTAATATATTCAAAACGCATTTATTTTTTTTAGCAAGTAAATAATTATTTTGTAATTTAATTATCTTTTAATTTTTGAAAAATTAAACTCAAATGAGGTAAATTTTATAATCTTTTTCACTTCCATTTGTTGAGTATATACTTTAAAAATAAATTTTTTTGTTATAAAAAATAAAATTATGAAGATATGGTAAAAAGGGGAAAAAATATTAACAGTGAAACAAAAGCTCTAATAATTGACGCGTTAAAAAAAGATAGTATCAAAAATATAGCATCATGTTTTAAAGTAAGCTATAAGACAGTGACAAATATTAAATACTCTCATCTCAAAAATAGAATAAAATATAGCTTACCCAAAGGAGGTTCACGCGCACTCAAGAAATTAAATAAAGAGCAGGAAGAATATATATTAAATTGTATAAATTTGGATTGCACTTTATAAAAAGGTTATGTGAAATCATTAAAGAAAGATATGTTATGGAAATATCAAAAAATACGGTATCAAGGTTACTCTCAGGATTTAGGTACAGCTTTAAAAAAGTATAATTACGTTCAGTTAGAGAAAATAACGAAATATAGAGATTCGCAAAGAATAAGCGAATTGGTTTGTAGATGTAGCATATATGAAGGAAAAATTTATATTTATCGATGAGAACGGGTTTTCAATATCAATGAGGCGATTATATGGATATTTCCAAATAAATAAAAAGGCAATTAAAAATGTTCAAGGAATAAAGACAATGAATTACACTATCATTGCGGCTCTCACAATTGCAGGAATATTTCGATTCGAAGTTCTTGATGGCCCTTGCAATGCTATATATTTTAGCAACTTTATAAATGAAATATTAAATCATTTTGAAGAATCTAACATGATTAATATGATTTTTGTGATGGATAATGTTCCATTTCATCACAATCATTCAATTAGGGAATCGATCGAAAGAAAAGGACATACATTGAAATATTTACTACCCTACAGTCCGTATCTTAATCCTATTGAGAATGTGTTTTTTCAATGGAAAGATTTTGTCAGAAATAAAAATCCTAGTAACGAGGAAGAATTAATTCGTTATATAGAACATGGAGAAAGAGGAATATCTGAAGAAAATGCAAAAAATTATTTTAGAAATATGGAGACATATCCCAAAATGTAGAAGGGGAGAAATTATTAATGATTAATATAAATTTTTGTTTCGTACTATATTAAATATATATCGTAATTATAATTAAATAATTTCATATGTAAAAAATTATAATAAAAAAGGTCTGCCAAAAATTTAGTGAAAATTAAATATACTTAAAAGAATTATCAAAAATGAGAAGAAAAAAAATTGAGAAAAGATATAGTGAGAGAAAAGATACAAATAAAATAAAGAAATCGCAAAAAGTTAGAAATAAAATAAGAAGGAATGACAAAAATAAATAAATTTAGGAAAAATTGAAAAGTTTATATATTTTTTTAAAAAAATTACGATTTTCCTTTTTTGAATGGGAATTTTCCTTTTTTGATTGACCCTTTTCTTTTGGGAATTTTCCTTTTTCGACACTTTTCCTTTTTTGATTGGACCTTTTCCTTTTTTGTTTGACACTTTTCCTTTTTTGATTGACACTTTTCCTTTTTTGATTGGATTTTTTCCTTAACCTTTGGGACTTTTCCTTTTTTGATTGACAATTTTCCTTTTTTGATCGGACCTTTTCCTTTTTTGATTGAACTTTTTCCTTTTTTGTTTGACACTTTTCCTTTCTTGATTGAACCTTTTCCTTTTTTGATTGGGACTTTTCCTTTTTTGGATGCCTGTAATATGAAAAAAAATTCCAAAATTTTGAGGGCCTCTTCATATTTTTCAGGTAACTCGAGCCCCTACTTATGCTACTTTTAAAATGACTGGGATCTGCATAGTTCCACCACCTATGCAACAAAGGCTTTAGTTTAGGTATTAAGATACAAAATTAAATTTGGGTGAAAAAATGACGAAAATTTAATCATCTTAAAGTCTTTACTCCAAATATATTTGAGCATATCACCCGGGAAAAACATTTTGGTATCAATCTTGGCGCTCAAAATAATAATACAAAAATGTGTCAAATACAAATTGCCGGTTTTTTACCTACATGGATTTTAGGAGAACATTCGATAGCGTAGATCATGATCCCTATGAGGCATTTTATTGGAGGCGGGCATTGAAACAAACATAGAATTTCAAAAGAATCACTTCAGCAATCTATTTGCCTGTCATCGTTTTGTCGAAATTAATAACCAGTCCTATTTTGCGGCTACACTACTTGGGGGCATAAATCAAATTATGCGTTTCCTTCTGATTCCTAGTGATAATAAAGAAATCATCCACATACGATACCATTTTGTTTTCTAGGTGATAGTTTTTGTTGGAACAAGTTCCATAAGATTCGCCGTGGCTAGTGTATTCTTCATTACCTTGCTTATGGCAATGTTGAAGAGGATAAGTGAGTCAACACAACCCTGTTTGACCCCTTTTTTATTCTAAAATAAGGTGACACCTTGTTATTTAGCTTAAATAGGCTAAAGATTACCAAAGTGATTTTTTGAATAAGCATTATATTTGTTTCAATACCCACCTCCACTAGAAAGTCCCATAAGACGTCATGATTTGTGCTGTCAAATGCTCTCTTGAAATCAATGAAGGTGAAAAAATACGATAACCTGTATTTGTCGTATTTTTGTATTCTTATTTTGATAGCCAAGATTGGCTCCAAAATGTTGGTCGATATGCGCAAATATATTTGGAAAAGAGATTTTGCTAGGAAAGGATAATACTGGTTTTTAATAGAACCATAAAAATCTTCGAATTAACGGATGTGAGAGCAATACTTCTATAGTCGTTTAATTTAGATGAGTTTTTATTTTCGGAAAGTTATATCGGAGAGATATGTTCCAGTCCGCTGGCTTGTCTCCGTATTCCATATTTTGTTGAAAATAATTAACAGAGGAGGGTACTGTCATCTTAAGTTATTCGCCCGCAATGATATCAAGGCCAGGAGCCTTATGATTCCTAGTTTCTCTATAGCAGCCAAGATTACTGTAATGGAAAAGTTTGATGGGGATTGGGCGAGTTTGAATTTCAAAGGAAAGTCTGGTAGGCCTCTTATATTCAAAGTTCATAAAATGATTTAGCCATATTGCTATCTTCTCGTAGGGTTCAGTTATTACTTTGTTGATCTCCAAACGGACCGAGGGCAGTTGCCTAAACAAACTGCGCTTACAGAAGTTCTTTAGTTTATTATACCCGTCTGGAATTTAATTCTACTTCATATACGCATCGATTTCATCGACGCAATATATATTCTTTTATCAATTCTTAGCGATCTTTGAATCCTTGCCCATCTGTCGAAACTGTTTTTCGCACTAAGCACAAATATTTCCCGTGCTGTCTATAGATATCCATTCATTCCTCAGAGAAGTATTTGCGTTGGCGACTGCCTTATTAGCTACACTTATATATTTTTTTAAATAAAAAACCCTACATTCTTCCACTGTTTTTGTCTCTATCATAAAAATAAAATTTGAACGATCTTGCAAAGGGTAAATCGGCTAGTTCACAGATGTTTTGTAAATATAAATATTAAGTAATCATGTAAATAATGGAAATTAAATTTTGCCCATTGTTTCCATGATTACTAAAATAATATATTCAATCTTTTTAATATTTTAAAAAGACGACAATTTATTCGGGCAGTTTTTTTAATAAAAAATGAAAATTAATCAAAGGGCAGCATTTAAATTAAATGAGCAGTATAAAAAAACATTTGGTATGTATTTGAATTTTTGATCAGTGAATAATTAATTTTCAATTTTTTTTATTGATTTAGGCAGTATTTAAATTAAATATGCACTTTTAAAATTTCGTAGGGATTTTAAATTTTTGGCCAGCTAATTAATTAGCAAGCTTTTTATTTACTTGGGTTTTAATTTTTTTTTAATATTAAGGTAGAAATTTTTCTAATTACTCTGAACCTGGTATTGGTGGATGGAAAAGCAAAAAATTAGGCATATCGATTAAAAATTCAAAAGCTGTTAAAATAGAGTTATTCTTTGTTTTTGTTGACGTATCAATTATCTATAATTAGCTCAAAACCAATTTATTTTTTAATAAAGCCTCCGAATTATTTATTGAAACTGAGATTGTTTCTGATTGTTAAATATTATAAATTAAATGGCTAGCACTATGTTTAGGGTTTAAACACCTAGCACCAATAATACATTGGAACCAAGACATAGGGTAATTAATGATGAAAATATTTTAAGAGAGAATATTTACAGTTGTTTTATTATAAAATTATTGCTATAAAATTAGTAGAAAAATGGTCTATCAAAAAATAATTTATGACAAATTCAATAATTACTTTTAAAACAAGAATCTGCTGCACATAAATTAAAAGCAATTAATCAATAAGAAATAAATTTGTTAAAAATTTAATCTGCTATGTAAAACTAACGATTAGGGCAGAGAAATCTGTAAGATATTTAAAATATTGATGTGTGATCATTAGCATTTTTTAATTATCTTAATTTAGATGTGCTAAATTACAACAATAAAAACTGCATTATTATTATGGATCTCATTTTTGATATTTTATTTATTAATTTAGTAAATTTTTTTATATTTGATATTTTTCATATAATCATGATAATTTATAATAAAACGAGTTATATATGTCGTATTGGCATATGGAATCATGGATTCGGAATCCTAACGTGGGGAATCCCCACGTTTTATTCGGCATTAGTGTTGCGTAAGCGGCTAATTTTAGCCGACTACAAAACGGCTTAGCCGAGATTTTAGGTGAAAAAATCAGCTAAGCCTAATTAGGCTAAGCCTAAAAATCGGCTAAGCCTAAAAATGGGTTAAGCCTAAAAATTGGCTAAAATAAATTAGTCAAAATTCTGCATCGATGCTTAGCATTAATTATTATTTATTTATTTTAGTAAAATAATTTATTTTATTTATATTTAATGTAAATATTTTATTATTATCAACAAATAAACATGATATGATTTAATATTTCTTATTTATATTATTATATTTTGAAATGAAAATAAATTTATTTATTTGATGTTTTTTTAATAAAAAAAATAATATGCTGCTATATTGTAAAAATGTAATATTCTTTTTAATATAATTTATTAGTATTTTCACAATCTTCTTGGTAAATACATCTTTTATTGGGGAATTATATTGTAAATTTTATTAGATAAATAAACAATCTTTTAGGTGAAATCTTTTATAATTTTTTTTTAAATTATCTATTTTTTATTAAATGAGGTTTATTTTATGAAACTTTTTTGATGTTATTTTATATGATCTTTTTAAGGATAAAATTTTAATGTGACAATTGTCAATCGTTCTTTTATAAGTTTTTTGAATTTTTTTGAAGAAAGTATGTTAAAATAAGTATTAATAACATGTGTAAATATAAATTTAGTGAAGATGTACCAATGAAAAGTGACAATTGTCATAATCGTTATTTTTGAAGTTTTTTGACGACAATATGTTAAAATAAATATTAATAACATGTGTAAATATAAATTTAGTGAAGATACCAATGAAAAGTGGCAATTGTCATAATCGTTAATCTTAAAGTTTTTTGAATTTTATTGACGAAAATATGTTAAAATAAGTATTAATAACATGTGTAAATATAAATTTAGTGAAGATGTACCATAGAAAAGTGACAATTGTCATAATCGTTATTTTTAAAGTTTTTTGACGAAAATATGTTAAAATAAGTATTAATAACATGTGTAAATATAAATTTAGTGAAGATGTACCAAATAGTGACAATTGTCATAATCGTTATTTTTAAAGTTTTTTTGAAGAAAATATGTTAAAATAAATATTAAAAACATGTTTAAATAAAAATTTATTGAAGATGTACCATTGAAAAGTGACAATTATCATAATCGTTATTTTTAAAGTTTTTTGAATTTTTTTGAAGAAAGTATGTTAAAATAAGTATTAATAACATGTGTAAATATAAATTTAGTGAAGATGTACCAATGAAAAGTGACAATTGTCATAATCGTTATTTTTGAAGTTTTTTGACGACAATATGTTAAAATAAATATTAATAACATATGTAAATATAAATTTAGTGAAGATACCAATGAAAAGTGGCAATTGTCATAATCGTTAATCTTAAAGTTTTTTAAATTTTTTTGACGAAAATATGTTAAAATAAGTATTAATAACATGTGTAAATATAAATTTAGTGAAGATGTACCATAGAAAAGTGACAATTGTCATAATCGTTATTTTTAAAGTTTTTTGACGAAAATATGTTAAAATAAGTATTAATAACATGTGTAAATATAAATTTAGTGAAGATGTACCAAAAAGTGACAATTGTCATAATCGTTATTTTTAAAGTTTTTTTGAAGAAAATATGTTAAAATAAATATTAAAAACATGTTTAAATAAAAATTTAGTGAAGATGTACCATTGAAAAGTGACAATTATCATAATCGTTATTTTTAAAGTTTTTTGAATTTTTTTGACGAAAATATGAATAAGTATTAATAACATGTGTAAATATAAATTTAGTGAAGATGTACCAATGAAAAGTGACAATTGTCATAATCGTTATTTTTAAAGTTTTTTGAATTTTTTTGAAGAAAATATGTTAAAATAAGTATTAAAAACATGTTTAAATAAAAATTTAGTGAAGATGTACCATAGAAAAGTGACAATTGTCATAATCGTTATTTTATAAGTTTTTTGAATTTTTTTGACGACAATATGTTAAAATAAATATTAATAACATGTGTAAATAAAATTTAGTGAAAATGTACCGTAGAAAAGTGACATTTGTCATAATCGTTATTTTTAAAGTTTTTTGAATTTTATTGACAAAGATATTTTAAAATAAGTATTGATAACATGTTTAAATAAAAATTTAGTGAAGATGTACTCTAGATAAGCGACAATTGTCATAATCGTTATTTTTAAAGTTTTTTGATTTTTTTTGACGAAAATAGTTAACTTGCATCGATATTGATTTTAAAATAGAAAAAAAAGTTTACCCATAAACAAGATTGTCTGGTAAAAATTGGCAAAAAAATAATAATTTCTAACTTAGGATTAGATATTATGATATAAATTTTGCATATTAATTTCTGACCCGATGAACGGTTGTTATAAAATGTCAATTTGCTCCTGTTTTTGGGGAAGAATCTATTATTACCATATGTTTTTTCTATGGCATATACTCAGGCAATTTTAATTTTACAATCTATATTTTTACCCATTTACATTAAAGATATTTTAAAATAACGATTATAACAATTGTCACTTTTCTATGGTACATCTTCACTAAATTTTTATTTAAACATGTTATTATTACTCATTTTAACATATTTTCGTCAACAAAATTCAAAAAACTTTAAATAATGATTATGACAATTGTCGCTTATCTAGAGTACATCTTCATTAAATTTTATCATGTTATCAATACTTATTTTAAAATATTTTCGTCAAAAAAATTCTAAAAACTTTAAGAATAACGATTATGACAATTGTCACTTTTCATTGGTACATCTTCACTAAATTTTATTTAAACATGTTATCAATACTTATTTTAACATATTTTCTTTAAAAAAATTTAAAAAACTTATAAAATAACGATTATGACAATTGTCACTTTTCTATGGTACATCTTCACTAAATTTTTATTTAAACATCTTTTATTAATACTTATTTTAACATATTTTCTTCAAAAAAATTCAAAAAACTTATAAAATAACGATTATGACAATTGTCAATTTTCTATGGTACATCTTCACTAAATTTTTATTTAGACATGTTATTAATACTTATTTTAACATATTGTCGTCAATAAAATTCAAAAAACTTTAAAAATAACGATTATGACAATTGTCACTTTTCATTGGTACATCTTCACTAAATTTATATTTACACACTTTATTAATACTTATTTTAACATATTTTCTACAAAAAAATTCAAAAAACTAATAACGATTATGACAATTGTCACATTAAAATATTATCCTTAAAAAGATCATATAAAATCATCAAAAAAGTTTCATAAAATCCACCTCATTTAATAAAAAATAGATAATTTTAAAAAAATGATAAAAAAAATTATAAAAGATTTCACCTAAAAGATTGTTTATTTATATAATAAAATTTACAATATAATTCCTCAATAAAAGATGTATTTACAAAAAAGATTGTGAAAATCACTAATAAATTATATTAAAAAGAATATTACATTTTTACAATAGCAGCAGCATATTATTTTTTTTATTAAAATAACATCAAATAAATAAATTTATTTTGATTTCAAAATATAATAATATAAATAAAAAATATTAAATCATATCTTGTTTATTTGTTGATAATAATAAAATATTTACATTAAATATAAATAAAGCTAAGCATCGATGCAGAATTTTGACTAATTTAATTTTAGCCGATTTTTATAGGCTTAGTTAGACGATTTTTAGGCTTAACCTAATTATGCTTAGCCGATTTTTAGGCTTAGCTTTATTAGGCGTAGTTTTTAGCCGATTACGCAACACTATTCGGGATCTTTTTTTTAAATATTTTTTTAAAAAATATTCCGATTCTCCATGAAAAAAAAATATCAAATCCCCATGAAAAAAAATAAAATAATATAATTACTTTTTCTTCTCTTTTTTGCGGCTGGCACAAAATAAGGGATTTTTAAAAAAAGTAAATAGTATAAAATTAAAACATATAATGAATGAAAAGGGATGAGGTAAAAACTTTTTTGTTTTAAAAAATCCGAATTATTGCAACGATTATTCAATGCAATATGGCATTTCGTTGAACATTTAAGCAGGGACCTGAACCGTTATTTATAACGGTTCAGTTTGTTACGGTTCAGTTTGTAAAAAATTGTAATGGTTACGTTTTGATTACGGTTCTTGAGAAGAAATTTATAAAGGTTCGGTTCGGTTCAGCTTATTAAAGGTTCATTACGGTTAGAAATTTTTTTTATTGAAGTAACAACACCATCTTCTAATTTATTTTTATTATAAACATCTATGAATTATATATGAAAAAAATATATAAGATTCAAAATAACTCATTTTTAAATATATTATTTGAACTTATAAGTAATATATTTTCAAGTATAAATGAATTCCTTTTTGTTCTTTGTGACGATAACACAAATTTTAGCCCCGAAAAAGCCCTTTCTACAGAAACTTGTGTTGCGGAAACCGCCAGTACTATAAGGAGCACGTTTATATAATTCTGGATATTCAAATTATTTCCATTTCTAAAATATAAAAACTGAACCGTTTTTTACAAAGGTTCTTTTTACTCCTTCAAAAAAAATTATATTGGTTTTCAGATATTTATAACAAAAATTAATTTTTTTAAAAAAAATATTTAAGGGGATTCGGAATCTTTTTTTTAAAAAACAATTAAATTATATTTTTTTGCCGCCTGGCTGGCACCAGAAATTTTTATTTTTTAGAGATACTTATATGTATTACTTTTATGCTTTAAATTATTGATCTGCATCGGGCCTAATTTTTCAAGCCCGGCCCGGCACGAAATTATTTTTAAAAAAGTTTTGCCGGTCGGCCCGAACCCGAATTTTTTTAAAAAAATTTATCAGCCTGGCCCGGCCCGAATTTATTTAAATATAGAAATTAATTTTTATAATTACTCAAAATAAAAGACATTGTTATATGGCGTTTAGTTTCAAATAAATAAAATCAAAAATTTATATTTTACATAAAAAATTTAATATAAAATTGATAAATTTCGATATATTTAAAAAAATTTCCAAATGCCGACCCGACCCGGCCCGAATTTTTTTTAAAAATATTAGGCCCGGCCCGAACCCGATTATTTTAAATAGAATAAAGATCGAGCCCGACTTGAAGCCCGTTCGGGCCGGATACGGACCGTGCCTAACTTTGCAGATCTCTACTTTAAATAATTAAATACTCGAAAAAATGGTTTTAATATAAATTAAATGTAAGAAAATAAATGTGGCAATGAAAATATTCACGCCCATTCACGCTTACCACTAAAAAATTTTCGATCCGACCTCACTAAAGACAATATTTTGATTCACGCCAGAAAATTCACGGTGTTTTTAAATTTTTCAAAACTTTAATATTATAATTTTTTACACTTTTTTGAATTTATTCTATTTATTTCTTTTATTCCATAATCCATAATAACAAAAAATAAATAATATTAAATCCAAATTTTTACTTAGAAAAAGAAGAATGTCTATTTTTTTTATTTCAATTGTATACGCCTTTCCTCTAATAGGCGATTGCTTTCAGAAAATAACCTTTCATTAGAAGCCGAATTTGCCAGGGCTGGCAAAATTTTACTCTCTAATTTTCTCAAAAAAGGAAATAAATTTTCCTGTTTCCAAAACTTCAAAATATTGCCATTGTTATTTGTTTTATTTTTTTAAATTTTATTTTAATAATATTGATATTGGTATAATTTAAAAAAAAATGATAAAACACTAAAATATTAAAACAACTATATAATATGTAAAAATATATAAAATTACTAAATTATAAAATATATTAATAGTATCGAAGGCTCTAAAAAGAGCTTAATTTAATAATGAAAATGTACCTAAAAAACAAGTATAATTGTGTTTAAAAATTTCCAATTGAAGTTTTTGTTTAAGAAATAAGGATTCGCGATTTTCGTTTGTTATGCTAAAAATTTTTCTTGATAAAGTTTTAAAAAAAATATATGTAGACTGTGAAAAATTGCCGTTAGTTGAAATGACTATTGGCGAAATATAAAGTTATTTAATTTTGAATATTTATTAATTTTTTTATTTTCCCCACAATTGATGAAGGAAAGGATGATACGCAGGTTGCATCCCAAATAAAGGACTCAGACCCGACGACTTAACCTGCACCCCCTGGTCCCATTTGTTTTATGGGATGAATCTTTTAAATTCACACAGATGTTGATGCTTCATCAGAATCATCTAAAAATATGTTTCATTTAGAATATATGGTTTTTTATGAATGTAGGATGAATTAGGAAAGTTATAAATGACAGTTGGCATTGACTTATGCATATCATCTAATTTTATATCATTTCACATTTTTAAGATTGGTTTGTAAATATCTTCCTTTTCTTCGTCCATTAAAAACTTAAGGCTTTTGAAATTATGATCTAGAATTAAGCCTACCTTTTAAGTGCTTGAGAATAAATTTTAAAGTTTAAGTAAAAATTCTCACGACAAAACACCTAAACATAAAAAGAAAATAGAACTAGGAGCGTGACACCAGATGTTCATAAAATGCTGGAATATTTTTTGTTTTCAAAAATTTTTTTTTTTTTAAAAAAGAACTAAATTAAATTAGAAAATATGTATTTTAATTATAAAATTGCAAATTTATATTTATAAAAAAAATTAAATTTCCGTGATTCACGGGAAATTCATGTTCACGCCCGGGAAAAATTTTGGGAAGGCCCGTCACGCCCAGTCACGCCTGATAATTTAAAATTTATTCACACTCACGCCATAACCCTACGTTACACGATGGGTCACGTGTAATTTTACCGCCCGCGCCCAACTCTAATCATCATTATTTAATTGTTTAGATAAAAAAAATTTTCATTGATAAAATGGTTAAATTATTAAGAAATGGATCTTTCATGTTATTAAGAAGTCTTGGCAGTATATGTGATAGTAAGAATTTATCATCTCTTATATTATGCCATGTGCAATCATTAAATAAGCATTTGTATTATTTTGGTTAATATTTTTAGGCATATTTTGAAATTGGAAAAATAATTTTATGACAAGAAATCAACCTAATTTGCTAAACATCGATCAAAATTTATAAAAATGTAATAAGACCCCATTTATTATTTAATTTAATATGTATACGGAATCACGAGGTCGAGTCCTATATCATAAACCAGAAATGACTTGGTTATGGATGGGTATAGTAAAACAATAAAAAAATTAAATAAAATTTTTTTTAAAAGTACCCCATTTCCAATTTTAAGAAGCTATTGCTTCGGACTCTCACCGTTGTAGGGGCCACTAGTCCCCGGGTAGGGTTCACTCGTTCCCAAAAAAATTCCAGAAAAAATAACATTTTGAAAAAAGTATTAGATATATATTTTTGAAATTTAAAACTACTATAAAACTAATAGAGCTGAACAGAATGAGATATTTTTTATTAAAAATGATAAAGTACTTTTAATTTTAATAAGGTTAGAAATAAATAGAATAAATTCAGAAAAGTGTAAAAAATTATAGCATTAGTTTTGAAAAATTTAAAAACACCGTGATTTTTCATGCGTGAATCAAAATATTGCCTCTGGGTTGAAAATTTTTTAGTGATAAGCGTGAATATTTTCATTGCCACATTTATTTTTTTTACATTTAATTTATATTAAAACCATTTTTTTCGAGTATTGATTTAAAGCATAAAAGTAATACATATTAAATATCTCTAAAAAATAAAATTTTCTAGTGCCAGCCAGCCAGGCTGCAAAAAAATATAATTGAATTGTTTTTTTAAAAAAGATTCCAAATCTCCTTAAATATTTTTTTTTAAAAAAATTTATTTTTGTATAAATATCTGAACCATAACCAAACCGATATAATTTTTTTTGAAGGAGTAAAAAAGAACCTTTATAAAAAACGGTTCAGTTTTTATATTTTAGAAATGGAAATAATTTGAATATCCAGAATTATATAAACGTGCTCTTATAGTACTGGCGGTTCCCGCAACACAAGTTTCTGTAGAAAGGGCTTTTTCGGTGCTAAAATTTGTGTTATCGTCACAACGAACAAAAAGGAATCCATTTATACTTGAAAATATATTACTTATAAGTTCAAATATTATATTTAAAAATGAGTTATTTTGAATCTTATATATTTTTTTCATAATTCATAGATGTTTATAATAAAAATAAATTAGAAGATGGTGTTACTTCAATAAAAAAAAATTTCTAACCGTAATGAACCTTTAATAAGCTGAACCGAACCGAACCTTTATAAATTTCTTCTCAAGAACCGTAATCAAAACGTAACCATTACAATTTTTTACATACTGAACCGTAACAAACTGAACCGTTATAAATAACGGTTCAGGTCCCTGCTTAAATTTTCAACGAAATGCCATATTCCATTGAATAATCGTTGCAATGATTTTTTAAAAGAAAAAAGTTTTAACCTCATCCCTTTTCATTCATTATATGCCTTAATTTTATACTATTTACTTATTTTAAAATTCTCTTTTTAAATTCCTTATTTTGGCCTTTTAATTATATGGTGCCAGCCGCAAAAAAGAGAAGAAAAAGTAATTATATTATTTTATTTTTTTTCAAGAGGATTCGGAATACTTTTTAAATATTATTTTAAAAAATATTTAAAAAAAAAGATCCCGAATAACACATGTAGATTCAAGATCTTGAATCCCCACGTTGGGATTCCGAATCCCACATGATTCCATATCCCAATACGACATATATATCAATACTAAAAAAAATTCAAATAAATACTTTAAATT
Organism: Gordionus sp. m RMFG-2023; assembly: GCF_954871325.1. Taxonomy (NCBI): domain Eukaryota; kingdom Metazoa; phylum Nematomorpha; class Gordioida; order Chordodea; family Parachordodidae; genus Gordionus; species Gordionus sp. m RMFG-2023. Next base: position 46,255,863 of record NC_088775.1, on the reverse strand, counting down.
TTAGTTTATAAATCAACTTTAATTTCTACTGCTCAATATTGTATAAATACTTCTTAAATTATTTTTAACAATAGCAACCTTTTTTATTTGGGAATTTTTTTTTCGGAGGAACATTTATCTATTTCACTGATTTTTTAATTAATTTAAATATTTTTTGGAATGTAAAAAAAAGGGTTTTTTTAGGGGAATTTATTTTTCTGAGGAATTATTTTCTTTGTAAATATATTTTACGATATTTTTATTCACGGAGATTTTTTTCCTGGGAATTATTTCGAGAAATTTTTTTTCCAGAGAATTATTTACCTTAAATCAAATTAGATTGAATGACTATACCCCCCCCCCCCCCCATTTCGGCCTAAATGACTCCTTATGTAAATTTGACTATAGTTTTAAATAGTTCAGCCTCTGCACATTTTAAGAGTTAATCTTTATGATATTTTCCTCATTTACAGTATAATATGCCCGTTCTTATAAATATTCATTTAAAATTTTTTAACGTAGTCCTTCCAATTTTTATGCTCTATCCATTTGTGGGTTCTCTCAGCCTCCATATTTGCAATCGCACTCATCGGGCCACGATATCCAAATATCGTCAGAGCTATTCCATCGATTCCAATTGTCCTACCAAGATTTGTGCGATGATTCCAGTTTGTTTCATAATCCCAATCTGGTGTGCCGCATAGGAAAAAAGTTAAATATATTTTATATGAGTGAATTTGAATATCATGTCCTAATTTATTTATAAACATATTCTACTTGCGCAAAATTTAACCTATTAGAAATTTTCGATAAAGGACCTTCCTTTATATATCCTTTACAATTCATAAAATATAATGATAAAAATTATTGGGCCACATCTACAATTTCCATAGGGTTAAACGATCATCATCTTAATTCACATTTAAAATTTAGGTAAAAGTATCTTAATTAAGTTCTTAAAAACGTTTCCTTACAATAAATCAACGGATCTCGCTTGAATGACTATTTTATTAAAGTTTTAAAGTTGATCCTAAAATATTCACAATATAAATAATAAATGCATATTCTAGCATCGGTTATTAGAAGCTACGCAGACATGGGACCGGATCTATTTTAAAAAAATTTGATTTCGGGTGTGGTCTGACGAGACTTTTTTTTCACAATTTTTTAAACTGTAAATTTTTTGAATTTTTAACTATTATATTTATCTCGTTCTTTCAAATGTACTATTTAGAATTTCCTTTATATGTCGTTATTAACATAATCAGGAATACTTTCATTTTACAAAACCAACATTGATCTCCTTCACTTTATTTTTTTACATTGATATTATTACTAGTTATATTTCTATCAGCACTTTCGATTGCCCCTTGGATTTACTGGGTATTAAAATAGTAATTATTGGATAATTTCGATTTATTGATTAAATTTGTTTAAATATTTTTTAATAATGATGTTTCTTGATTTTTAATTATATTAATAGACAAAGGTTTATTCAGGATGTTCCTATAGGGAAGGAACACTATTAGGCCGGGGTTTTCCCCATAAATTTTTTTGGAAGTCTTTAGGTCGTAACCCTTTGGCTATATTATATTTAGAAAAAATAATTTTGGGTTTTCACTATTTTTTATTATAAAAATGCTTTTTAAGTTTTACTAATTTCTCTCTTAAATTCTTCTTTATAGTAATATATTATATACATTTTTAAGGAAAAATGGGAGGGGGGGGGGTGTAGGGAATCTTTAATAGCTTAAAATGATATTTACGAGAACAGGCAAATTGCAATGTGGGGAAATTTCACTCCCCCCTCCTCTTTGGCTACATGCCTGTTTATATAAATGATATCATAAGAATGTTTTATTATAGTCATCAAAATATCATGATAGTGTTTGAGAATCATAAGAATATTTTATCATCAAAATATCATGTTAGTTAGTGTTATAGGTGTTTAAATTTTTTTTATAAAGATTTTAAAAATTTCATGATAATTCCTAGTAATAAACTATGGGGTTTGATTCACTTAAAATTTATCCTTCAGCTCGTTGAGGTATTTCTCTATAATATACTTCTGTTAGTTGGTTTATAAATCTCTCCAAATTTATCTTTCAGCTCGTCCAGGTATTTTCTATATAGATCTTTCCTTTTCACACTTATTGTTGGGTCACAATTTCTTTTTAGAAGTTGGGTGGGGAAGCAGTGTTATCAATTTTTTGTTAACCACGGAATTTTATGATCTCATCGACTTTATGGCTTAGTGCTGAAGGAATATATAAACATTTTCATAAAAAAGTATCATGTATCGAAGATACTCTCATTTAGCAAAAGCAAGCATCATCGAAGATTTTTTAAAAGAATATCTCTGTCTAGATTCTTTTTTAAGGATCTGCTCAAATTCCATATTTTTCGAAAAAGGTGCGTCTTTAAGGCAATCATGAACGGAACCCATCCCATCACACTCTCTCTAACGGGATGTGTTTCAACACCTCCTGGACGGAGGTTTGACCTTCTTTTACAGTTAAATTGAATTAAATAATTGCTTTATATAATAAATATTAATTGAGTATTACATATTTAAATATATTTTAATAGATGGTTTATATAACAGAAATCATATAATTTATTAAAATAGGTATTACCCTTGGCAAATAGCTATTCCGCTTTTAACCTCAATATTCATATACACCAAGCCATATCCAGAGGTTTTTTATTCTATGTTTATTTTAATGAAAGTAATTAGTTCCTGTCAATATTGGTAATTTTTTTAGCAGAAACTTTATCGCAAATAGAACAAAATCTCGAATCAATCACTAGTTTTTAGAGTGAAACTTTATCTCGAACTTTTTATAGCTACATAAAATGAAACTTTTATTAAAAATTAATAATTAAGAAATTTTACAGTGAGGTCATTTCTCTTTAAATATAGCAAAGGCAATTTTGCGAAGATATTATAGCTAATTTATCCCACAAGGTCAATAATGTAAATCAATAGCGCGAAAGTGATACCGTAATAATTGCTTATATTCGAATATTTTGTCAAAATACCATGATTTTTTTATGGATTTAAGGTAGGGCGGCATCAAAATTAATTCAATCTGATCGATGCTCAATATATCGATTACTCATAAGTCATAACTATTTGTTTTATATAATACACCTAGATCTTTGCGCCGACGAAACTATCAGCGATATGCGCGCGAGTTTTAAAAATATAATCGGCGGCCCGCGCAATAATTTTTTATGATACATATTTTTTGGAAAAGAAAAAAAAGAGGGGAAATTGGCTATCCTGGGTCAACCTGGATATCTCCATTAAACGGAGAAGATATTTTTTTAAATTACTATTTGAATTTATTTAAGAAAAACTATAAATAAAATATACACTACAGTTGTATCGGCATATTTTTAGATCTTTATTGTATAGAAAACTAATTATAAATTCAAACTCAATTTTGTAATTTTAGATAACTTGTATAAAAATAATTTTGTTTAAATTAGCCGGATCATTTACTAGGTGTTCTAGTTGCCAAAATACAAAGATTTTTTTTATCTAATTTGGAAAGATTAGGAGAACATTAATATTCCGTGAATGGCCTTTTCCAGAAAATATGGTATTCTTGTTTTAATCCACTTAAAATCGAATCATAATTTGTGCTTGCTGTAAAATATTTATTTACTAAGCCTATCATTGGTTTTCAATCTCTGTATTAAATAAGTATTATCATACTTTGTAAGTTTAATATAAAAATATTTGAGGATTTATAATGTTGCTCTATTAGATGATTTGACAACATTTTTAATTTTTCAAATCGTGGGTCTAGAAGAGAAGCCAATGTCTAGATAATACTTGAAATAAAAAGTAAATTAAATAAATTAAAATATTTATATAATATTATTTGAAGATCACAAACAGGAAATTGTAACGCAAGTTTTTAAAACATATTTTCCTCCATTTCCGAGCTATCAAGATCTATTGTATTTAACATTTTCCTGATGACATTATAAAATACAGCAGTGATGTTTACTAATCAAAAAAAATATATAAAATTTGAAAATTATTATAAAAAAATTTATGCGCCTACGTATGTGACATAATAATTTTAAATTTCTAAACTTTAATCATGTAAAATTAGTAAGATAGTGATACAATTAAGGTAAAAATTATTGAGATATATAAAAATTGGTATCGGATTTGAATCGAATCAATTTTGTTCCTGATTGACAAATATCGGATTAGTTTCCGTCAAAAAAAATCCCTAATTTAGTGTTTAATGATAATGGTTTTCATTTTTTAAACTTTAATATTTTATTTTATGATTCTCGAGTTTTGAATTAGTTTAGAAGTTTTTTATAGGAAGATAATATTTTTTGTGCTGCTTCCATCTAAAAGTTTTATTTTATAAGAATCGTGCAACAGTTAGGAACCTGGATTTAGAGGATTTCATTAAGGCTAATTAACTTTGATTCTTACTGGAAGGGGCAAAATATGGAAAATTTTGATCCGGGGATAGAATTACCTTAGTTTTTAGGCATTATTAGTGTCATTTCATATTAAATCACGGATAAATAAATGTAAAGTATCCATACAAGGTGTGAAATAGTTAAGAAGTTTTATTTGAGTTAATAATCTTTGAAGATATTAATTTTGAAGAAGTTATTTAAGTTTACGGATGAAGATTAATGTGTAGTCACTTGTCTAAAACAGATATATTTTCAATATAGGTAGCGGCGGATACTTTAATTTTTAACTGATACAAGTGGCTGATACTCAAAAATGACAAATAATAAACCTTCATAAATATATAAAATGCTTTAGCCAAAATTAATTTATAAAAAAATATTTTAGCTAACTTGAATATATAAAAAATACATAAACTGATAAAAGAAAGAAGATGTTGTTTATTGTTGTATTTACATATTAATAGTTTACATTTTGGATGATATTGTTATTTTTTTGTAATTCCATGTATTTTACTATAATTCGGGCGACCAGAGCTTGAGCCTGTCATCCATTCGTTTAAAAAAAATGTTTAATTTTTTATTTATAAAAAGTTATTTTTTTTGCCTTTCGAAGACTAATTTACTTTTTTTCGACGATTTTATTTTATATTGAAAGACCATTAGCGATGATACTCTTATATTTTATTTAATAATGTAAAATTATAATCAATTAATAAAATATTCGCCTCACAATTTCAAAATAATCTTTATTTCCTATCAATATTATGAATTCATACATTAAATTTCAATATTCAAATATACTATATTATTTTTGGTATCCGCCGATACCGTGTTGTTACCGGTTTGGTAAAAAGTGATAGAGGGGCAAAGTTATAAACCCTGTTGTATGATTAATAAGTCGGTGTACGTCTGTTCATACCATAAATTCAACTCTTCTATTTTTACATTTTTCTTTAGTCGGATAAGGGTTAGAATTAAATATACATATAAGTTTGGCAATTTTTTGATAATTTTCTTTCTTTTTGAAGGAAGGAAGCAGTTTTGAAATTAGATGTTTATATTTATATTACACTTATTTTACTAAGATTTGTAAATTTCTGGCATTTTCAATTAAGAAATTGAAATCTAGGTCACATTTCAGTTATAGTTGAAGCTAACATTTTTCAAAATATGCTTTAATAAGTAAATTGATCTATTAACATTTTGAATACTATGATTGGTATATAGTTACATATTATGAACTAAATAAAAAACTATAGAATCAATAAAATATAATTATATGTTTATGTACCTATATATCTTATAGCAACTAATCATAATAATAAAAATAACAATTAATTATAATAATAATAATATATAAGTTTATATATTTAATTTAGACTAAACTTCTAGATCTTCAACCTCTGATCTGGAATCGTTTTCATGTTCAAACGAATATAATGAACGAATTAATTGAAATTATATTACTTGTTTAAATATAATAAAACATCTAAAAAAAATTAAAATTGATCTGTAAAATATATTTTAAAACGAAATTTCCCGTTTTCCCCGGGAAATTTCCCCTAATTATAGTCCCGAGAAATTTATATCCCTAGTTTGAATAGGTGCCTCTGTTATTATTTTTTTAAATTTATTAATTGAATTGGTTTCAATTTCTGTCCATTTCCTTTGTGAATCCTTTTTTAATAGAGTACATAAAGGTGCAGCTTGAAAATTGTTTATGAATTGTTAATAATAATTTATTATACCTATAAAAGAATTCTAATTGTAAAATTGATTTGACATTCTTATTAGTTGTCATGATGCCCTCCTTACTAATTGTATGACTTAAGAATTCAATCTTTTCTTTAAAAAAATTACATTTTTTTAAATTTTATTTTTTAAAATTTTATTTGATACCGTTTATTTCTACCGTTTTTTCACGGGTATAAGCTTTTATAAATCTTGATTGATTTCTCATTGTCAAAATATACAACCACACCGGGTAATTCTTTTAATAATAAATCCATTGCTTGTTGAAATCTTACCGGCGCTGAAGCTACTCTCCAAACAGAAGTCGCGTGGGATATAGTTAAATAGGCGTGTTGATCACTAGAAGCTTTTTGTATCTACATCTAGCTATTTGGAAATAGGCATCTATTCATAAATTTTATTCCGTTACCTAGTGTGGCTAATAATTCCTGGGTAAAGATATTGATCAATAAAAATATTTGCATAAATTGTCTGCCGGAAGTCACCACAAATTCTAAAGGATCCATTCTTTTAGGTACAGGGTACAATTGTAAAGGCAATTTTTGAAAGTTTTTGTTTTTCTTAAACCCCCATGGATTCTAGTTCCTGCAGTTCTCTTTTAAATTTGGTTTTACACGCTAAACCTAGTTGGTAGGAGTATTAAATATTGATAGCATCATATTTTATGTCTTGTATTAATCTTCGGAAAAGGAGGCTCAGGCTTAGTTAAAGCGATTAAACGTGCTCCGAAGACAATTTGGGTAATTTGAATTTAGTTGTTAATTATGTTATTGTAAAAAGTTGTTAGAAATGGGAAGGATATCTTGAATTTATTGAAAATAAAACGGCTTAGCTCTTCGATTTAATTAGATTGGCAACACAGAATAAAGGCCAAAATTAATTTTACAAAATATAATTTTAGTTCAATATAAAATGATAAGATGATCATCATTTTTATATATAATAAAATATTTACAATTAGTCATCTGCATCGGGCCTAATTTTTCAAGCCCGGCCCGATATTTTTTTAAAAAAAGTTATGCCGGCCCGGCTCGAACCCGAAACATTTTCTTAATAGTTTTGTCGGCCCGAACCCGAAAATTTACCGGCCCGGCCTGAACTTATTTAAATATAGAAATTAATTTTTAGAATTACTCAAAATAAAAGACATAATGGCGTCTAGTTCCATAAATAAAATAAAATATTTTTATTTTACATAAAAAATTTAATATAAAATTGGTAAATTTAAATATATTTTAAAAAATTTCCAAGGCGCGACCCGGCCCGGCCCGAATTTTTTAAAAATATTAGAACGGGCCGGGCCTACTTTTGCAGATCTTTATTTACAACTATATTCTTTATTAAATATAAAACTTAATTTTGTATTACAATAAGGAATATTTTAGAGTAGTCATAATGTATATTTTGCTTGTTTTTTATTTTAAATTTAATATATTTAATTGCATATATATTTTGTAAATGCATAACCATATTTATTTTAAATTTGCAAAATAATTTATTAAAGAGGGAGAGGGTTAATTGGGTTGGAAAATGATTCCGTATTTCTCTATAGACAACCCTGAGCGAAAAAAAAACCACGGAAAAATTGCACAATAAATTTGCTATGAAAATTCATTATAATGGGTTCGCGTTTTTCTTTTCTTTATGCTTTGGGATATCAAATACGCGTTATGGCCCTGAGCGAGAAAAAATCAGCGCACAATATTTTCGTTGTGAAAAATTCATTATAATGGGTTTGCGTTTTTGTTCTTTATGCTTCGGGATTCAAAAACGAGTAAAATATTTGCGATAAATGTTTCGCCTTATTGACCTGATACAGAAGGGAATCGATTGAACTAACGAGATAGTGATGTAGTCATCAATTCCTAAAAATTTCTACTGCTTGATTAATGATATTAAAAATGGATATTATTGATGCCTATAACAGTTATATTTATAATTTTAATTTAGGCCTTATATTATAAAACTTGCTTATTAAGATAATTCGAAATGATGTATTTAGATCACGATGTTTATTTACGATTTATCATTTCCTAATAATATATCCATCCATTTTATTTTCTTTAACTTAGGATCAGCTTTCGAGCTACTTAAAATTGTTGCCACCCGTTAAAAGAAACATTAATAATAAATCATCGTCCTCATGGTTTTCTTGGCGATCGTCCAAGCAGCAGACCTCATCCTCCAGAATCAACTCCTCTATTCAAAACAAAACCATGATTACAACCAAGGTTAACGAGAATAAGGTTTATTAAACCTATACACTAAATGACTTAGGAAAAGGATAATAAATTATATTTAGGTTTATTTTTAATTATGATTGAAGTTAGACAAATACAAACCCACAAATTTATATCTATATTGCGATAAATTTTTTGTTTTATTCATTTTTTTAAAAAATTGGCATAGAATAACAGAGACCCATCGCTCAAGCGTTCGACCTCATTTGATTCGGCCGAACGCGATAATAAGGAAAAAAATCAAATGTACGCATTTTTACCTATTATTCATAATAAAATGCTGGAAAGAATATGTAAAAAAGACTTTCTTAATTTTTATGTAAGCGCAGAAAATTAATATTTAACTATAACGATAGTTACTACTAAGCGGTTGCATATTCTTTAACAATAAATAAACAGTAACATATTAATATTATAAGAATATTAATTTTTTTGAATATCAACTGGAACTTTAAATTTAATACATTACCTCTAAAAAAACTTTTAAAACATATTTTAATAATTTATAGATTCGCCACTGAACTCAATCACAAATCTGTTGGACATTCACGTTGGATTAAATCACTTAGGCTCACCTCGGAACAAATAGTAGAGAATTTTTTTTTATTACTAGAATTATTTGTATGAGTTGCCTGCGTTAAACTTTTTGCCCAGACTGGATTGTTAAAATAATTATCCAGAGCAAATTTTTGTTAAGGTATCCTGGCACAAATATCTTGATATCTGTATCTTAAAATAGCGTCAATAGGGAGTGGGGCGCAAGTGCTCGAGCCCCTTGAAAAATTTGAAGATCCCCTTCAAAATTTTAATTTTTTATACACTTTGTAATTTTGATAGTGTTAGCCAAAAAAAATAAAAGGGGAATTTTGAAAAAAAATTTTAAAAAAATTAGAGCTCCCTGAGATTGTAAAGGCTTGTGAGGCACCTGGTATCTTATCTAGATACATTTTTATGCAAAGATATCTCTATATTGATACATTTTGGCTCTAGCTGTATGTGTTTATAGATACATTTGATGTAATTTTATTTTACTTCTCTATTATATTAAAGAATTTTTTAAATTTAATCCTAATTTCTTTCTATTATATCTTATATATTTTTAAAGGTTATAATTTTAATTTTATAATATTGTATTATGTTTAAAAACAATAATTGTATCGATTATGTTTAAAAACAATAATGAATTTTATTTGTAATTCTTTTGTATATATATATATATACTTTTATATAATTATCAAATTTAAATTCTAATAGTATGCGATTTGATTAACCTCAATAATATAATATTAAATATAGGAAAGTTATAATATTGTATTACAAATATAATATTCAAATTATAACCTTTTAAATTATATAAGGCATTAAGATAACATATCTTATTTCCCACCAAGTAAGGTTCGTCTATCAATCTTTTTGTTTACCAAGTTCAAATTCATCTATTTATTTCTACTGTTTTATTTTCGCTTGTTTATCATCATTTTTCTCTATTGGGTTTCGCGATAAAGCATCTGCAATTATATTATTAGCGCCTTTCTTGTACATAATATCGTAATCATATTTCACATTTCCATTATTATTATATTTATTGCTTATCCTATTGACTTTTACATTTGTTGGTAACGATAGATCAAATTCTATAATCCATGGAAATCCAAATAGTGCTGCATCATTTGTTTTTGTATCTAATGATGGAAGCCATTTTTTTTATCATCTATTTGCACTTTTACATAAGCTTCGCCCATAATTTCTATTATCTCCATATATAGTTGGAGCTCTAGTCATTCTAAGTTTTGGCCTCCTAATTTTATTCCATATTGTTGCATTAATGGTTACTGCTGAACCTGTATCATATTCCATTTTAATTTCGTGATTGTTTATTAATATCATAATTGTTTGGTGCTGCCCATATTTGTAGACTTTTCTTATTGAGAAATCGGAATCGTTGTCGTAACTCTTGTAATTTATACCATAAACCTTTCCTCTAGTTTTACAACACACGGCAAAATGGTTTGATTTCTTACATTTGTTGCACGTTTTTCTATATGCTGGACAATTCCGAATAGCATGAAAACGATTACAAAAATACGGTTTTCTTGTTTTATTATCATTTTGATAGTGCCGATTATCATTATCATGTCGATTATCATTATACTGTCGATTATTTTTATCATTTTGATTTAATCGTTTATTATTATCAATATATTTGGTCGTCTCTTTGATTTTATAAACCATTTTTGTAGTATTATTTTTATCATTTTGATTTAATCGTTTATTATTATCAATATATTTGGTCGTCTCTTTGATTTTATACACCATTTTTGTAGTATTATTTATTTCTATCACTAAAGCCATATCTACGTTTGTTTAAGCTTAACGGTTGGTTTTCGCCTTTAGTATCTGGGTATCTAACGTAGTTCTTTATCTAATTGTGACATCTTTAGTCCAGCGATTAATTGATCGCGAATTCTTAGTTCTACACTATCTTCAAATTCGCATCTTCGGGCTAGTTCTTTTATCATTACGGATTCTGTTGGTCCGCGACTTAATCTAATGAAATTAATTCTAGATGCCAAAACAGTTCTTTCATTTTTATCAAGTTGTTTTGCATAATATATCTTGGAAAGAGTAATTTTTTTATATCAGTTATAATAATTCCTCCATAAGCTATAAATAATTTTTTCAAAGTGGCGTCAGTTTGAGAAATATTTTTAACATTCAGAATACATTTGATGTAGTCTATATAGTCATCAAGAGAACACCCATCTTTTTTAAATTCTTGTAATGTAATTTTATCCATATTTCTATTTTTATAAAAGGGATTTTTTTTTACAATTCTATATAATATTTTACTTGACCGAAAACCGCGACTTTTTTTATACCTCGTCGCCAAATATTGTATCGATTATGTTTAAAAACAATAATTAATTTTATTTTTAATTCTTTTGTATCAAGCACGTACGCAGCGGGGAGGGGGGACAGGAAGCAAATCCCCCCCCCCCGCCATAAAATACAGATGCCGGATATATTTTTCAAAAATATTATTGTTTATATTAATTTATATTTGTTAATATTTATTCCTATCTTATATTAAATATGTATTTAATTACATTTATTATCACATTCATCTACTAATTTTATCAATTTATTTTGATTTCAATTTTCCGGCATATTATTTACTTTATTTTCAAATTTTTAGTGGCGTAATATTTATTTACCATTTTTAAATTTCTAGTCAAATAATAATTATTTCTAAAACTTTTTGTACAACATGGAGAAAAAAATTGCAACCTTGTCGAGATAGACTCTTCGCCATCAAGCAGTAACAGCTTTTATGGAGTTAGAAGAGCCGATTATTTGCTATTACTGAAATATCAAAATGGCCTGAAAGAAATATTTCCTTAGAAGAAAGAAAATTATTGGATTCAATGCTTATTCCAATTTTTTTTTCTCATTAGAATGTATTATTTAATTATACAACTATTTTATGTATTACTTTTCAAAAACATGACATTGACTTGATTAAGAAGATGAGAATAGCGGAGAGCATTTCATTAGAACTCAAGGAAATTAGGGCTAATGTTGATGAAGAATTTTATTTGTTATTGTTGAGTCAAAAGCAGAGCTATACGTGTTTAATATTTGTCTCCCTCGACTTGCAGCAAGGCAAGTTCATCGTTAAAACATTAATATAGGATCAGTAGAAGAATATATTTTAGATATATTTATAACCCAAATAAATGAATGGTTTTTAATTCATCATGCAACACTTACCAATCTGAAAATATTACTTCCACAAAAGCCTTACCAAACTTTTTCAGATGGTGATAGAAAAAAAATATTTGTTAGAATTTTATCATGAAGATGTTAAAGTATCTTATGATGCCTTATTAGCTGAATAACTATGTTTATAAGATTAATCATGGATGATATAGTCCCAAAAAATGCTATGGATGCTCTGCATTAATTCAAACACATTTTAGATTATATTCCCAATGTATTAAAAGGGTTTAAATATCTTAGCAACTCTTCCCATTAGTAAACTAATGAGAGAACACTCTCTTTTTTAAGAAGAATAACAGAGCCCTGCAGAGGTACCATTTTCAGTGCATGGCCCGGATTTTTTTTTAAAAATTTTCAGACCCGGCCCGGCTGTTTTTAAAATAAAATTTTCATGCCCGGCCGAAATTTTTAAAAAATAAATTATATTTATTTTTGATTTTTATAGCTAATAATAACGATTTCAAATATATACCGTTTTAAAATATACAGCCCGGCCCGGATATTTTTTTAAAAAAATTCAGCCCGGCCTGAGTGTTTTTTTAAAAAAAAATTCGGGCTCAGCCCGGGTATATTTAAAGTCCGGCTCAGGGGCCGGGCCTGCAGGTCTCTGAAAAACATACTTATGAAGTAAAACTTCTTAAATTAGATTGAAAGGTTTGGATCTTTGAATATTCATAAGCATTTGACGACAAACAAGGATGAGATAATTGAAAAATTAGCACAATCCCAACGAAGATTGGATTTTACATTGTAAATATATAACATACAAAATACAATTATTCCTAAGAAACTTTTGTGTATTAATTTATATTTTTAACATTTAAATTTTTTATAATTTATATATAAATTTTAAGGGTCAAAAACTAAATTTTATTTTGGGTCATTTAGTGATTCTTATAGTGGTTATATTCACTTTATATTTTATAATTCGCATTTATTTTATAGTTTTTCATATACTGCCAAGTTATATCCGTTTAATATTTTTTAATTCGCATTTAGTTTTTATATGCCGATACATATAATTTTTTTATAATTCACATTAATTTAAAATTGTCTATTAGAAATAGTTATTAGTCCTAATAAATTTATGCTTAATATTTTTAAAAAACAAAAATATTTCTTAAAAATTTTTATTATCCCCCCCCCCCCTTCAGTCCAAATTCCTGCGTACGCGCCTGTTTTGTATATATACTTTTATATAATTATCAGATTTAATTAATATGCTATAAAGATAAATTATCATCATAATTATAATTTATATAATATAATACAACACAATTTAAATAATAATATTTATTGGTTGTCCGCTCTAAAAATAAAAATAACTGAGTATAATTGTTTTAATAAAATAGAATGGAAGAAAAGAAGAAAATGAATTAATAATTACACATCGCTCCCCTTTTATAGGGAAGCTCTTAATTGTAAAAAAAAATTATATAAAAAATAACAAGTTAAAAATACATTTCTTTAAAATTATAAACTCCAAAATCACGCCGAAAAATTATAATTATCAATAATAAAATTATATAAATAAAAATAACTCAAAAATCCCAATACATGGTTCCATGTCAATTCAGCGAAACTTTTATCGCGAAACTTTTATCGCGAATGTCGTTTATCGCGAATAAATTTTATAGCGAATCCACATTAGCGAATATTTTTCAGCGAAAACAATATAGGAAACAAATATCGCGAATTTTTTATAGCGAAATTCGTATCGCGAAACCTTTAAAGCGAATTTTTAACATGTTAAATTAAAATTTTAATTAAGATGCACCATATAAAAGTGACAATTATCATAATCGTTATTTTTAAATTTTTTTGACGTAAATCGGTTAAAATAAGTATTGTTAACATGTATTAATAAAACTTCAGTGAAGATGTACCCTAGATAAGTGACAATTGTCATAATCCTTATTTTTAAAGTTTTTTGATGCAAATGGGTAAAAATATAGATTGTAAACTTGTTAAATTAAAATTTCATGAAGATGTACCACAGAAAAGTTATCATTATAATAATCGTTATTTTTAAACTTTTTTTGACGTATATAGGCCAAAATAAGTATTGATAACATGTTTAATAAAAACTTCAGTGAAGATGTACCCATGATAAGTGACAATTGTCATAATCATTTTTAAAGTTTTTTGAATTTATTTGCCGCAAATGGGCAAAAAATAAATTGCTAACATGTTTAAATAAAACTTCAGTGAAGATGCACCCTAGATAAGTGACAATTGTCATAATCGTTATTTTTAAAGTTTTTTGAATTTTTTTGAAGCAAATGGGCAAAAATAGAAATTACTAACATGTTAAAATAAAATATCAATGAAGATGTACCATAGATAAGTGACAATTGTCATAATCGTTTTTTTTAAAGTTTTTTGATACAAAAGGGTAAAAATATAGATTGTAAAAATGTCAAATTAAAATTTCATGAAGATGTACCTTATAAAAGTGACAATTGTCATAATCGTTATTTTTAAAAGTTTTTAAATTTTTTTGAAGCAAATGGGCTAAAATATAAAATTGCTAACATGTTAAATTTTTGAACTTCAAGAAATATTTTTTACTTAAAATCTTGGGAGTGAAAATCACTAATAAATTGTAACAAGAATAATATTACAATAGTAGCATATCATTTTTTATTAAAAAACATCAAATAATAAATAATATGTTGTTTTCTTTTAAATAAATGCATTCGCATATTTATTGTTTCGAGGTAATGCGCTCGCGATGACTTCGCGCAAACATATTCGCGATAAAAAATTCGCTGTAAAGTGTTCGCGTAAAATGTTTCGCTAAAATGTATTCGCTCTAATAAATTCGCGGTTAAGGTTTTGCGGAAATAAATTCGCTACAATAACTTTGCGAAATTGTCTTCGCTATAAATGTTTCGTGGAGATAAATTCGCAGAATTGGTTTTGCGATTTTACCTTCGCTATAAAAACATTTCGCGATAAACGACATTCGCGATAAAAGTTTCGCGAAAAAGTGTTTCGCGATAAAAGCTTCGCTGAATTGACCTGATACGCAATACATAATAATGACTTCACAAAAATCAAATTTTATAATTCTAATTATAAAATGTAACTTAATAATTCCAACACACTATGATTATGCAAATATTTACATTCAACAATGACATATATATTATAAATTTTTAGAATATTAATATTGATGATACTTATGAAGAAGCAAAAATCAATACAACATGAGCAAATTTTTCAAACTTGATTGTACTTGATTTCAAATATCAGAAAATTTGAAGAAAAAAGACAGTGATTAGTCGATAAATTTTTCAAATGATGCTAATCGCAGAAAAAAAATCAAAGATATAATAATGTCAAATATATTTTTTCCCTTACCCGCCAATTTAATAAATGAATATCGTAATTTTACTCTATCTAAAAATTATCCTAAAATAAAATATTAAAATTAGCATGCTACATGTAACCCGCTAAATTTTTTTATACAACGATTAGTGGCGACGCTACTTTTATAAAAAAAAAGTAGCTTAGTAGTCCCACTATTTTTTCGAGTAGCTGTAGGTAAAAAAATAACTACTTGTTTAGCTACTAATATTTTAAAATGATGAATATAATTAATTTTTTTATAATTTAAATAAATATAATAAATACATTTTGATAAATTAAATTAATTCAAATCCTACTTCGTTCAATATATTTATTTATTAATATTTGGAAAATTATATCTTATTCATATTCATAAATAATAGAATTAATTAAATATTTTTTTTAAGCGAGGACAAAACAAACTGGGGGAGCTAAGTTTTAAATTTGAGTTTAACTTATATCAGGGGACGTGCTTTAAACTAGAGATGAACACGGATTGATATAAACTAATTCGTTGTTTAGCTCAGGAACTATTAATTTAATCATTTTTATTTCAATATTTAAATAAATCGCCTAACAAAACGAGAACATCTCGCGTTTTCGATTTTTTTGATGATATTTCTGAAGATAGATGTTATCAAATTTTTGAGATATATCAGATCCCACAATATTTAAAGAGTTCCCTCTTTTAAAACCACTCTTCATAATATATAATAACCCTGCCCCATTTAGTTTTCCTGTTGAGAGATTATATTTAGTTCTCCTGTTGAGAGATTATTTAGCTTAGCAAAGGATACTTTTTAATTGTCAATTAAAAAAAATAAAAGTGTTATGAACACAAAAATTTTGCCTAATCATATATTTTTATAGAAGAATCTTTCAACCCCCCCCCCCTCCCTTTCCACGCGAGATAGCTATGCTATCGTTTAACGATAAATTACGCATCCCTTGTGCAATATCACGGTATTTCGCTCTTACTAAACGACTTTCTAAGATAAAAGAATCATTTGGATCTTATCTTTTTGACATAGATTTCTATTTTTGTTAAAAAAAATTCAATATTTATTTTTTTCTGAGGATTCTGGCATTAATCTTATTGTTTTTCTTTCCTTATATTTTTAATTGATATTCATTATAAAATTTTGACATGCCTTACTGTTGTTAACAAATTAGATAATTTAATTTTATGATTTCTTGTCCATATTTTTATTCATCATTGTATTAAA
The DNA here is from genome assembly GCF_954871325.1 of Gordionus sp. m RMFG-2023. Taxonomy (NCBI): domain Eukaryota; kingdom Metazoa; phylum Nematomorpha; class Gordioida; order Chordodea; family Parachordodidae; genus Gordionus; species Gordionus sp. m RMFG-2023. The sequence goes on along the minus strand of NC_088775.1, from coordinate 46,239,074 downwards.
ACAATCATAATCTTATTTTATAGGGTAGAATATAATATATTTATTAATATTTCACTGTCCGACAATATGTATTGCCCTTTAGACAGGACACTGTATACTTTGGTGTAAAAATATTAATATTTGTGTAGTTTCGATTTGTTGATTATTCCAGATTAAAATGAGGTCAACGAATATTATACCTCTTAATTATGGTACAACAGATTTGAAAACAAATGTTAATAATACAATACCTTGTACTTTAAATTTTAGAAGGGGAAGAAGTGATGATGAACCAGTACGAAATCAAAGTATACAAGCACAAGATCAGAGTCTTAATAGTCAAAGACCAATCAGAAATATAATATTGCCTAAAAAATTCGAAAATTTCATAATGAATATAAAAAAAGATTAAGAAAGATATATTATAAATAATAAAATATTTTTCTTTTAAATAAATTTTAATAGCTTTTACTATCAAGATTTTTTTTGTGGATCAAAACTAATGAATTATACTAGTGATGACTAATGATAACTATCAAGATCAACAAAGGACAAACGAACAATAAATGATGAAGAAACCGGTAAGCAAGACAAACTATAAGTCGTTAGACAGAGGGCGAAAACTTAAAAAAAAGAAGAGTGAAATGTTAAATAGTTGTTATTTTTTTATTATCTGTTTTGTTTTGGTAATGACATTCAAAATTTAAATTGTTTTTCTTTTTTTTTAACTACACTAATTCTAATTGTGAATGACATTATATTAGTTACAAATTTTATTATATAAAGATCGAATTTCATTTTATATTTTCAGTGAAAAATTAAATTGATTCGTTAATAAAACAAAAAAATAATTCTCGTAATTTCGCACTCTCTGAAGTCAACATGGTGAGCGATGGCTCACTTCGGCTGTGTCTTGACTTCAAAAATATTAAAACCCTGCTTTAGTAGAATTTAAGCACCCAATACCTCGCATCAATGACTTGATTGCAGAATTGTCTAAAGGTAAGAAATTTACAAAGATTGGTTTTAAAAACGCATTTCTTCAACTACCTATACACAAAGAAACTCTAGATTTTCTCGCAATATCAACACACAAGGGCTATTAAAGGTTTACAAGGCTTCCGTTGGGTTAAAGACTTCGTCAGCAATATTCTAACAAATATGAACAATATATTCAGGGATATGAAAGGTGTTATATTTTACATCGACATATTGTTGATTACTGGGCGACGATGAAGTTCATTTGAATAACATAAAAATGGTATTTGACAAGATGTCAAAATATGGGATTATTTTTAAAGAAAAAACTTCGGTTCTTGGGGCACGATATAGACGACAAAAGTATACATCCGAATGCAGATAAGATTAAAGCTATTTCAAACATGCTGGAACCTAAGACAAAAGAGGAATTGGCAACTTTTTTGGGATGGCGAGCTATTATCGAAAATTTCTATGTAATTTTGCGGACATAGCTGATCCCTATACAAAATAGTTAGTAAAGAAATTGGTTATGGTAAAGTACACATCATGAAAGCTTCAATGACCTGAAAAAGCTGATAAGTACTCCGTCTACGTAAAATTTTTATAACCCGAATTTACCAGTAGGCATTGCAACTGATGCTTCAAAGAAAGATCTAGGCGCAGTCTTATTTCATTTGAGGGTAATGGTAAAGAGAAACCCATTACTTTCGCGTCAGAGCATTATTAAAATTAGAGTTAAACTCTACAAATATTGAAAGAGAAGCTTTATCTGTTATATACTCGGTAAAAAAGTTTCAAGAATATTTAATTGGTACGAGATTTACAATAATCACAGACCACAAGCTACTCCTTTATATATTTATTAAGGGACTCAAGGACAATTCTTCCATATCAATGCGACTCCAAAAATAGAGTTTGGCTATGGGAGCTCATGACTTTACGATAATTCACAGACCCGGGAAACGAAATGTAGTACCAGATTATTTGTCAAGATTACCACAAATGAACACAGAAGAGATGGTACAAAAGATAGATAGTGAAATAATATTGATGACAAATTATGGGACATACCAATAAATTTTAAAATAATAGTTAAAGAAACTAATATTTATAAAGAATTAATGGAAGTAATTAACAATATAAAGAATCATGAACAGATAAAAATATGGAATTGGAACTGAGCTTAATTAAAGATTGTCTTTTTAAAGAAAATAGGATAATAATGCCACAAAATAAGAGAAAGGAGATGTTGCAAGAGTTGCATAAAGGGTATCTAGGTGCTGGGAAAAAGAAATCATTAGCCTGGATTATTTATGGTGGCCTGGTTTATATGCAGAAATAGGTCGGGAGGTTAAAAATTGTGATGCATGTAATAAATATACAGACAATCCTCATAATATACAAAACCCACGGGAAACAACAACAAAAGTATTCGACGCGTGCAACTTTGCGCAATTTGAAGATAGCAATTTTATGGTGTGTTGACGCATTTAGCAAATTCCCTATTATTAGAAGAATGAGAAACATAACGACTCAGTCAACAATTAAAGAATTGATAAAAATAATCCGCTTATTTGGTATACCTGAAAAAATAGTCAGTGATAATGGAACTAACTTTACTAGTAACTTATTCAAAAAATTTTGCGAAGATCATAGAATTGAACACACACTCACCGCACCTCACCACCAACAGTCCAATGGTCAGTGTGAGCGAATGATAAGATCAATGAAAATGAGCATGAAAAGGAATTTGTAAAGTAATAATAAAATAGACTTAGATTTAGCTTTAGAAAAGTTCTTATTTAATTATCGTAACACGCCAAACGCAACAACCAACAAGATACCAAGCGAAGTGATGTTTTCCAGAACTATAAGAACCAGATGGGATTTAATTAAACCACAGGAAGATAGTGAATGAATTTAATTCAAATATATCGTCAAATAGGAATGTCGTGATGGACAAAGTTTGGTATAAAACTTTAAAGGAAAACATTTGGGACAAAAGTCTGTAACACGTAAAGATGGGAATTTATCATATGAAATATATACTGGAAACAAAATTATAAAAAGACATTTAGACCAGATTAAAAAAAAGGTCAACGAATATTATACCTCTTAATAATGGTACAACAGATTTGAAAACAAATCCAATACCTTATACTTTAAATTTTACAAGGAAAAGAAGTGATGATAAACCAGTACGAAATCAAAGCAATTTTATATTATCAGTGAAAAATTAAATTCATTCGTTAATAAAACAAAAAAATAATAATTCTCTTAATTTCCCACTCTCAGAAATCAACAATTTGTTTTAAAAGTCTTTTCTATAATGATTTCTCATTTGGTTTTAATATTATATTTATAAATGATTTCATAAGAATATTTTATTATAGTCATCAAAATATCATTGGCTTACTAGTGTTTTAGATATTTAAAAAAAAACTTCTAAACAATTTAGAATATTTTCACTTAGTTCCTTTGGAGGAAACCAAAGAATTTGATGTCATTTATTTGTAATTTATTTTTCAGCTCGTTGAAATAATCAACATGTCATATATATTTGTTATTTCTTTATATATTTCTGTTGATTGGTTTATACATTTTACCACGTTCACTCTTAGTTCAGTACAGAAAATTCCTTTATAGCAGTTGGATTGGAAAAGGTTCATATTGTTTTTTATGAACTAAGTAGAGTATTTTGACCTCCTTACCAATTTTATGGCTTATTATGCCGAAAGAATAGATAATTTCTTTCATAAAAACATTTTATAGATATGATAGTTTTATTTAGAAAAAGATGCAAGATCTTATATCTTATATTTTTTTAAATAATTATAATATGACATCATTTTATAAGGAATCTCTATAAGTCTAGATTATTTTTTTAAGGACGATAATAATATAAGATTGTGAAGTAATGCAATAGTTTTTAATATGGATTAAATATGTGTTACTAAATTATGATGTATAATCTTTAAAATTTAAATTAATTTTTTTTAATAGATGTTATATAATAAATTTAAGCTAGAAATGTTATGTTTAAATATTTGTTTAAGTTTTATATGCAACGTGAACGCGTGTAATCGAGAGATTAGCTATTATTTCGTTCCAATTTTTCTGCGAATATTTTTGCATTACTATTGTCAATGTGAATGCAGCCTAATAATTTTTTAGTTTGAAAGCGAATATTTTATCTGGAAATATTCATTTTTAAGTCCAAATTGATTACATGAGATTATAAAGATAGGTTAAAAAACGATTTATCTTTAATTTTTTAATAATGTTTATTATGATTCTTGAGTTTAAAATTAATTTAAAATATATAATAGACTAAGGTCTAAATTGATTAAATTATTTTATACTCCTATCTTAAAGAGTCAAGGACCCGGGTTTGAAGGGTATTTTGATCAATGGATTCATTTAATACGTCTCAATTTATGTTGAAAATAATTCTGGCCTGGAAATAGAATTACTACCGTTTTTATGCCCCGTTCCCTAAATTTAGACATTCTAGATGTGTAATAAATTAAAGATTTTGTTTGAATCAGGCTTGAGTTATCATAATTTTTAATTATATATTTTATAGAGACTTTGCTAAACATTTTCAGGAAGAGGATTATAGTCAGAATTCAAGCTGGAGGCTCTAGTAGAAAGATAACCCCTAGTACAACAAGAAATTTTTAGCTAATTATGATTTAAGAGTGTATGCTTATAGGGTCAGAAATAAAGCAAATATAATATAGATATATTTATATTATGATAAAATATTAATTATTATAAAAATTGTAAATGTTTGTATATATTCCTTAATGTATTAATTCAGAATATAAAGTTTACATTTTATATTAAATTATTTCTTATCCTTTTTCAGACCAAATTGAAATTGAAAGAAGGTAGCAACGATGTAACATTTTCAGTGACTACTCAATTCCAAGGCACTACCAGATGCGCCTCACATATTTTCCTATGGAATTTCGATGATAAACTAGTCATTTCCGATATTGATGGGACAATAACCAAGTTTTTTTTCCAATTTAATTTTATACAAACTTGCTATTATAGTAAATATCTCATCCAAAACGCTGAGATATTCGTAATTACATTTCTTTTATCAAATGTTTCGAATTCAACGAATATATTGAATATTAAATACCTTCTTTTATTCAAATTAATAGGTCAGATGTATTAGGCCACATATTCCCTTTCCTTGGCAAGGACTGGTCTCAATATGGTGTAGCTGAACTCTATTCCCGCATAAGCAAGAATGGATACAAATTCGTTTACCTTTCTTCACGAGCTATCGGGCAAGCACCTGGAACTAGGGGATACCTCAACAGCTTCAAACAAAACAATATGCCTCTACCACAAGGTCCTATCTTGCTCAACCCAAACTCGCTCCTCTCGGCTTTTCATAAGTATTAAAAAATACAATAATCTCAGCTTACTGCAATAAATTTTATCTATCGGCTGCATTCAAAGTGGAGACGGATCCGTTTTTTACATCCATTCCATCAAAAGTCAAACTCATTAAAAATGATATATATGTTCATAGTGAGTCCGTTCCAATACCTTCCGTCTTAAAAACGGATCCGGCAAATTTTGAAGTCAAAACATTTTTACTTTTTGATCCGGCAAATTTTATAGAGCGTTATAACGTTACTTGTAATTTTAAAAATGAAAATCAAAATATATATCATAAGGATGTAAAAAACGGACCCGTCTCCATTTTGAACGCAGCTTAATAGAGGGGTATTACGTTTTATATAAATATTTTTTAATTCATTATAATTATCGAAATATATTTGATATAATATGATTTATTACAAAAATATTTGTCTTATATATTTTCTTTTTGATATTCTATTTGATTGACTCCAAATAATTTCTAAATCATTGGAACTTTTTTGGTGTGATATAGATATATTGTGTTTGGAATATGTTTCTTTATAAAATTAATCAATTAATTTTTTATTTCTCTATTTTAATCATGAATAATAGAAACAATAATATTATCATTTTAAACATTGAAAATCTTCAATAAAGTTATTTAGAATTATATCATTAATTTTTATCAAATTATAAACCTTTTATTAATGCCAAATATTAAGGAATCTACAAGAGTTTGGCAAAATGAAATCTGAAAAATCATTTATTTTTGAAATGAGTCTAAATATTTGTAGTTAAAATCCCCATATCCATATGAATCTCGCCTTCAGGATTTTTGCCAAAGGCTCAATACGTGAAATTTTCGAGATATTTGCTAGGGATCCAAACCTTAACGAATATCGGTTAGATTCAGGTTTTTGTTCAGACAAAAATAAAGGTTCAGGTTCGGTTCATAAGAAATAATAATATCGGATTGGTTTGAACCTTTAAAACCCGGTTTGATCTTTTTCACATACGACCTTATTAGAATTATGTAAATTAAAGCACATCTTTTAAAATAGTCCCTATTTTATTTTCCTAAAAAAATTATATTAAACCATAAAAAATTTTCAATATTCTTTTCCGTCAAATTATATTTATAAAGATGAATAAATTCTATGGTGAGAACACTTCTATACGCTAACCTAGCTGATTATAAGATCAAATAGCAATATACAAAAATATTTGAATATACTTACTGATATTATCAAACAAAATAGATTATTTGTATTTTTTATATGTTAGGATATCAAAAGGTGCCGAAATCACCAGCAATATAAAATTTGCAATCTAATTTTTGGATAGTTTAAATTTTTAAAAGGGGGTATATCATTGAATTATTTTCCTGTCATACCCTTCCTTTGTCTTCTGGCTTTTTCCTTTAAAATTTAAAAGTATAACTATGCCATGGATTCATATTATGAATTCCATCATGTGATATTTGGATATATCAGATATCTTCCCAATTTTTTAATTATATTATCGGCCATACTTATTAATATATTTTGTTTATTCCACAAAGACTGACACTTTTGAAATAAGCTTTGGGATATTATTTTAAAGCTTTCTCCGCATCATCTGAGACCTCTAATTTAATATTGTGGCAGGCACATCTTGAATGCTGTGGTAGAAAATCATAACTTTCTATTCTGTTAGTCAGGATATCATTGATATCCACATCTTAAAAGTCTTCATCCATTTCAGAACTTTTATCAACAAACATTCTAAAAAAATGTTAAAATAATTAATTTAGAATTAGCTGGACTTAACAAGGTTTAGAACCATTATCAGTAATCGTTTTTATTAGAAATTTAAAATTTTTATGTATATCAATTATAATCTTGGCCAAAACATCAAACGTATGCATATCTTAAACACGTTTTAAGGCTAAGTCTGCAGACTTTCGTTGCAATTATTTCGAGTGATCCAATGAGCTATTACACCTAAGAAAGTTGTTAAGATCCACCTCTTTTAGAAGAGAAAAATATTTATAGTAGGATGGAAATGGAAATTTTATTTCATCCAATTCAGTATCTTCTACATCTGATAACAACAATTATATCGTCTTCCATGTTTTATGATTTGAAAAAGAGAAAAAATAAAATATAAATAACAAATTTTTTTTTTATGGTCATGGATTACTTTATTTGAATATTTACTGATATAATTGGCTCAACATTTGACATATAAATAGTTTCATAAATTTATATAAATATATATTATTTTTATTGTATTCATTCAACAAAATACATTTAATATTAAGTTTATTTTCATCCTTTTCGGATACCAACCTTTTACAAACTAGATTAATAAAATTAAAATTCGATTTAAAATTTAATTTCGAAAATTTAATTTATATCAAAAATTTAATTTACAAGAATTTCAGTAAAAAACTGCATGTTCATATAACTCTCCCTATCAATTTACTTTGTAATTAAGATCTTTGTTATTAATCAACTCCCTCCTTAACACTATTTATCAAAGGGGGAGTTAATCTATCGTAGTGATATCTTAACTCCCAGATATGTGATAAGGGGAGTTATGGTATCACTTTACAAAACTGCATGATTATATAACTCTCCCTATCAATTTACATTATAATTGAGATCTTTGTTATTAATCAACTCCCTCCTTAACACTATTTATCAAAGAGGGAGTTAATCTATCATAGTGATATCTTAACTCCAAGATATGTGAAAAGGGGAGTGAATGTATCACTCTACACCCGCCCGGGTATTTAAGAAATAAATTTTTAGGCTCGGGCAATATTTTAGACCTGTCTAGGGTTAGAAAAACCCATCTTGTACTTTATTCACACACTGCTTTGCGCAGATATGAAACCTTTCACTCTCACTTATTTGTTTTCTTACTATATGTTTTAATTTGCCCTAATCCTTTTTTCTCATTTTTATTAAAAACAAACTCAGGGAAGTCATCGAAAAGAAGCCAGAAGAATTTAAAATAAGCTGCTTGAAGGATATACGTGCTCTGTTCCCCACCCAATTCTCACCATTTTATGCCGGCTTCGGCAATCGGATAACAGACGTTTACGCTTACCGTGCTGTGGATATTCCCATATCCCGAATATTCACCATCAATTATAAAGGAGAGATCAGCGTCGATTTAACCAAAACATTTTTGACTTCTTACGCCAAGTTGCAGGATTTGGCTGATCAGGTTGTTATATTTATTTTTATAATTATTTTGTTTATTTTTTAGGTTGCATTCATTTATATTTTATTTTTTATCACCAAATAAAACGATTTAGAAACAGCGTTTTTTATTTCTAATTTTTTTAAAATATAATGATTAAATTTTCCTCACTGCTATTTTGAAATTTATTAAAGTAATCTTATACAAAAAAGGGAACTTATGATTATTGATAAAATGTCATAATATTAAAATTAAAAACTCTCATTAAAAACTGGCGACGTATAAGGTATATCTGGTATTTCCATATAAAATAAAGCATATTTTAGTAAATTTTTCATAAATTGGCAAATTTCACCAACCGCCTTATAATACGCGATTTTCATAAAACATTAATGGTGCTATTAAATAAATTTTAATTCTTCATTCATTAAATAAAATACCATCGTAATTCCCAAATTATTAAAATCTATGTTTATTTTGATTACTTCATCTATTTAAATTCTGATAACTTATACTAAAACCTTTTTACTTGAAAATCCAATTATTTTTTAGTTTTATTAATAAATGGATACGGCATAATATGCGGGGATATTCATTCATTCAATACAAAAAAAAAAGCAAGTTCTAAAAAAGATTTATACCGGGATAATTTAATTGAAATCAAGAATAAAAAAGTTAGTAAAAATATAAACTTGTACAGGGCTTGATAGAACCAGAGTCGAATTTTTTGAAATATAGGTTCGGTTCGTAATTCAAAAAGAAAACATAAAAACTTCTGTTTAGATTAAGGAATTGAGTTTTTTAAAGGTTCGGTTCAGGTTTAAAAACCTTTAAATAAAGATTCAATAATGATTATTTTTTATACAGAACCCATATATATATTCAATAAATATTTGCAATCTAATTTTATGATGAATATGGAGGAATATGAAGAATAAAACACATATTCTCAATTTACAACATATAATTATAAAATCATTTAATCCATTTTTTTCCAATCTTGTTCTCCTTGGTGATTGAATATATTTCAATCCTGGAAATGCTCTTACGATCAAAACCTATATAAATGGAACAGACATGGCTATTATCGCTAATAGATAAATCTCGAGTTACTTTAATTCTTATTTTCCAATATGCATTAATATCGGTGTATTTATTCCGTTCGATGCCATTTAGAAGAATTTATAATGGTACCTATTAATCGCCTTTGTTTTTTATTGTGTGATTATTTTTTACTTTTGTTATTTTCTTACATTTGCAATAAGTATTCAAAATCTTCTTTGGGGTAAGGATATTTATTTTGACTAGAATACCATGATCAAATGTCTCAACTACTTGCCAAATTTGTGTAAAATGTTTTCCAGTCCTGTTATATTCGCCACATGATAATGATATTTGATACAACCAGAATGCTTCATTTTTTACTTTACCTCCCATGATCTTATGTATAAAATAAATTGGCAATGTAATATAGAGTTTCTTTATTTCAATCCTGCATTTTAAGAGAGATTAAACATATCACCTTATATTCGTGCATTTGCTATACTTTTTATAATTATTAACTATTAGTAATATAATATAAAGTAAAAATACATACAGTTGTTGTGCATGTTATGAAAAATATCCATATTTTTTTTATTTGCAAATAAAATTATTTAACTTGCAAAATGTTAAAATAACATATTTATATTTTTAACAATTTTTGCTAGTAAATTAGAAAATAAGAAAATATTTTTCATCAAATCTGCACAACACTCTAATATTTCTTAAAAATTATATTCTCAAAAAAATGGCATGATAAGATGATTAACAATATTAGATAAATGTAATTTTTAAATTACTTTAGAAATCTGCAATGCTGGGGCTGGGCCGACGTCTGAATAAAGTTCATTTGGACAGGGTTGGGCAAAGAAATTAGCGGCCCAGGCTAGCCGGCTCGCTTAATAAAGAATTGAAAAAAATTATTTTAAATCCTAATTTTGTTAAAATAATATTTTTTATTTTGCCTATAATTTTAATCATTAAATGACTTGCTACCATGATCATTCATTCATAAATACAATTTATATTTCCTTCCTACATTTTTTGATTATTGCTATATGAAAATCATGAAACTTATATCCTCATCATTATTAGTTATTTTTCCATAAAATATATTTATGAATTTAAAAAAACCCGGGCAAGGCCTTATTGAAAAATTGGAACAGAGCCGAGCCTCAAAATTTTGCAATAGAAACTTATAAAGGTTTAAAAAGGTTCGGTTAACTTCTTTAATTTCTTTAAATGGTCATTAAAAAATACCAAATTATATAGGCTTGGTTCGACACTCTGAAGCGAACATTTGAAAAGATTTGTAATGATCCCTTTAACCCATAGTAAACTATCTAATAGACATTCTATTTGGTCTTATTTGAAGGAAATATATAATGGATACAAAAAATTTGGAGATGCCATTCTGCTCGATACAATTCTTATATTTATAGGAATTGCTGAAATTGTATAAGATCTGCAAAGAAAATTAAACAAATATAGATAATGGAAAATTTTTTAGTTCAAATATAAAAAGAACCGCACAAGGATTATTCGCGATTTTACATCCTATTAAAAAACACTAGATATATAAAGAATGGAAGAAGTTGGAGTAAACCTTTAATAAGACACTATTGAATTGAATGACAAACAAGTTTTTAAAAGAAAATATATAAACGGGTAATAATATTTTTTACTAAAAATGATTGAGTTTTCTAAGTTATACCAAACAAACTTATCTAAATGCAAATAGTTTTTAATGGTTAAATATCAAATAATCTATGGTGAGTTTTCCAAGTTAAATCGATTAATATAAGGTAATTAAAATATTCAACGTACACATTCTTCCTTAGCTTTTGCTGAATGTGTATTTTCATTTTTCTTGTATAAACTCAGAATAATGAGAACTAAGAAAGTTGGAAAATTTGTTTTAAACATTTTAAATATTTAATATATTAGTTTATTCAAATTTGCATTCATTTTTTTTGGTACACTTATAGAAATGGAAATTTCCCGAGTAAATAAAGAGAATACTGGAAAATTAAAAATATCGCTTAAATTTAAGTAATTTAAAAATAAAATTTCTTATATATATAAATTAACTAACAACATCATTAATGACCAAAGTTAAAGCCATTAAATTTAGCATGATTACATCACTCGCCTACGTTCACCTGTATATTATTTATATTTATTCTAAAAAAATTATGTTAATTTAAAAAATAATATTTTGCTCAGGACTAAGTCCAACTGGTTAGTAACCTTATAAATATTAATAACGCATTAATAAATTATAAATTAATATTATATGTTATTAATTTTGTTGTTATAGTTGATTATTCAAACTCTTATTTTTATATAACTTTTTATAACTAAAAATAATATTTCTACCATTTTATTTTATAAAACTTAAGTTCATTTTTATTTTTGTATTCAAATATATATCATTTTTATTTATTTTTATCATTTTTTATATAAAAGTGAAGTAGGAAAAGGGGATAGAGAGCAGTGACTCGAACCTTTTTATAACGGTTCAGTATGTAAAAATATAATGGTTACGGTTCGTTTACGGTTCTTATAAAAAATTTATAAAGTTTTGGTTCGGTTCAGCTAATTGTTAAGGTTTATAAAGGTTCATTACGGTTTGAAAATTATTGTTATTGAAACAAAACCATTGTATAATGATTTTAATTATGAATATTTATTAATTAAAATTTTTGCCATCACTTAGGTTAATATATTGTTGAAAATAATTTATTTTTATTATAAGTATCTATGAATAATATATAAAATATACAAGAATCATAACTCATTTTTAAATATATTATTCGAACGTATAAGTAATATATTTTCTAATATAAGTGAATTCGTTTATGACGCTAACACAAATTACTTATGTTGTAAAAACCGCATGTACTATAAGAGCAGTTTATATAATTCTGGATATTTAAATTTTTTAATCCCAATATATAAAAACTGATGATTTTTTAGATTCAATAAATAATTCAAAAATTTATAAGAAATGAAAGAAAAAATACGAGGTCAAAGCAGACAAATATTTTAAAATTAATATTAATAAACTAATTAAATTCATCATCAGATTTAAAAGCCACATCATATTAATATTATTGGAAGAATTTATTTTCCCTCAAACCTAAAAAATAATAAAATAAACAGATTAGAACAATTTGTAATTACAAACTTACTTTTTAAGACAACACAAAATCTATATTTTATAATAAAGGCTATAACTGCTAATGCTATAAAATATACTTAAATGCCAAAATTCTATAAATAAGTTATAAAATTAAAACCTTATAAATTTGGTCATTTTGAAATTTATATGGGAATAATGACACTTCTATCAAACTACTCATGGATAGTTGTGATATTATTCTTAAATTAATTAAATAAATGCAACTAAATCAAAATTTACAAATTGGCTAGATATTTTGCATACTAAATTAGAGAAAATAGGAATGCTCTAATACTATATGAAGCAGGTAATTATGAATCTTAAGTCATAGTAAAAAATTAATACTAACTTATAAATATTAGATAAATATTTAGATCATTTAATAACTATAAATAACAACTCAAATATGGAAAATTATGTAATACACCACAAGGAAAAGAATGTAAAATTATTTATTTTATTTTGGTTGAAACCGGTTCAAACCGGTTTAACTTTTTTATAAAGGTTCTTTTTACTCCTTCAAAAATAATTATGTCGGTTCGGTTACTGTTCAAATATTTATATTTATAATGGTTTAACGTTTCATTCAGGGTCTCTGATAGAGAGACATAATAAAATATTTAATATTGACGAGAAAAACGATTTATTTTAGAATAAATTATATGGTATGGGAATATATTAACGCCAAAGTGTAAGGAATATATATGTTATTAAATATTTAGCTAGGTTAAAATATTAAAACTTTATCATTCAAATAAAGAATAATAATATTAAGATTAATAAAGACAACAACTCAACATTCCCTCTCTTCTTTTTAAGTTGTTCTTCGCTTTGATTTAGATTGAGATTTGTATCGTCTTTTTATATCGTTTACTTGTCCTAATCCGGGGTTCGAACCCGATAAAAAATTAACCGGATTCTGTTCAAAGTAAAAAATTTAACTCAGTTTGGGTTCAGGGGAATATTTTTGAACCCGGGTTTGTTACTGGTTTACGAATATTTGAATTTTATACAAAATAATTTATTTATATATTTAACTTAGTTTAACTAGATATAAATTTGGTTTAAAATTATTTTATAAGTTAAATGTATTTAAAAATACAAAAATTAGTCATGTATAAATTTTAAAAAATATTTAGACATATTAGCATGATATTTTCCAGGAGTTGTTCGCTCATCTTAATCTTTGCGGGGCGGGGAAAGAATGAGTATCAAATGTGAAAAAGATTTTTCAACGCTAACCTATATTAAATATATTTATATGAATTATAAATTAGCTTGGGTTGCTGGAACAGCAAATATGATTTTAGATAAAATATATAAATTAGGGTGCTGCAGCTTAGCAGACTCCAGAAATTCAAAATATTTTCCTTCTTATCCAATCTTTTAAAATCGCCAAATCCAGTAATTATCGTTCTAAGACTTTTCTCTGCAATCGTTGATGTGCAATAACTTCACCCGAACTATTATCATCAGACAAAATGAGCGTGGATATGGTTTTAATCCTCCCCTATCAATTTTAGCTATTATCTCGTTTTTTATTTTTAATTCTTCTATTTCATTACCTATAATAAAATAATTCATTTAATGTGATATTATCTTTTAAAGCTATTTTTCTTATAATATCCTTATAAGAAGATATTTTGACATTTTTTACAATCCTTGCCTAATTTGCATATACGACTTACCCAATTACAATAAGTTTTTTTTCCTGAACAGCTGCGTTGAATTCGATAAGTTTAGAAATCAGATCTCTCAGGATGTAATAAATATTTTTCAATAAGAATTTTAGTTTTTGTGAATTTGGACTAATTTCGTGTTCATCTAATCTTGAAACAAATAAGCTAGCTTTCTCGACGTCAGTTATTTGAATGTCTTTAAAAATATTTTCGACTTTATTTATAAAGACCTTGAAATTACCTGTTAATTTTGGAAAATCAACGACAAAATTATTATTAATAATTGGTTTTATTTCTTTATTTATTTTATTTATTACAAAAACGCAAGTATACAAACATAAACAATTTTAAAATTCCGTTCAAAACGTTTAGCATTTATAATAAACCAACCACCAAGTTCGCTGAGACACTGTCTGCCGTGTAATTGATGATATTCATTCATCTCTTCTATATCGAAATAAAACTAATAGTTTTCATTCCTACTGATCGTTTCTTGTATCCAAACTGGTATCTCGAGTACAGGTCTATTATTGGTCGACATATGTATAGAGATGTGGAAAAGGGAGATAGAGACACATAATAAAATATTTTATATTGACGATGAAAACAATTTATTTCAGAATAAATTATATGGCGACATCTTAATGCTACCATATAATGAATATATATCAGAGACCTGCAGGCCCTAAGCCTATCCGGGCCGGGTCGTATTTTAAATTTTTTAAATATACCCGGGCCGGGCCTAAAAAAATTTTTTTTAACATATCCGGGCCAGGCCGGGCCTAAAAATATTTTTTTAAATATATCCGGGCCAGGCCGGGCCTAAATTTTTTTTTTAAAATATATCCGGGCCGGGCCTAAGATTGTTAAACCCGGGCCGGGCCTTAATATTTTTTATAAAAATTTTTATATTATGAGTTAATGGTTATATGATTATATTATATTATAGTTATGATTATATTATATTATAGTTATGATTATATTATATTATAGTTATGATTAATATAATATTGGGTGATGGTTAACACTACCTAACACCCACAGATCGATCTAATTATTAGTTTCCTGCAAATTTATTCAAAGTATTAATATATTTTTTTATAATTCATATCTAAATTTTTACAACATATTTTACCAAAACAATCAAATAAAGGAATATCTTAAATAAGCCCCAATATTCAAGTATTATTAATATATTTTTTTATAATTCATATCTAAATTTTTAGAATATATTTTACCAAAACAATCAAATAAAGGAATATCACTTCTTGAAGTTTGTAATACCTTTCAAAGCGAAAAAGGAGAAATAAAATTGATTTTACTTAATATAAAGCATTTTTTAATTGAAAAATTTGTTTTACACAAGTATCATTTTATTTCTCTTTTTCTCTGTCCCAAATTCAAGCAATTACGTATGTTGTCAGGGACAGATCGCAAGATGACGGAAAACTAAGATTATATTAAATTACAAAAGGCTCAGGAAGTAAATGAAATACCATCGACCAGTCAAATTACGACTGTTGTTAAACAAACTGAATCGTTTTATGATAAATGGGGCGATGGTAATTCTGGTAATATGTCAATACCCGATGATGAATATTATAATTACATAAATAAAAAAATAGATGAAACATTTAAGGTGTAATTTGTTAGAGTGGTGGGCGGCTCATCAAAGCGAATTTCCAATTTTAGCAAAATTGGCAATTCCTGCTTCAAGTGCAAGCTGTGAGCCGAATTTTTCCACTACTGGGAGAATTCTTGAAGAAAGAAGAAGTAATCTTCAACCTGAAAAGGTAGATATGCTTCTCTTTCTTCATGATAATTTGTAGAATTTTTAATATCTTTCTTGAGTATAGGGTTTCGTCAATCATGCTGGTTTTTACTTTGCAAACTGTAAAATATTTATTGCATTTATTATATTTACCTTGAGTCATGAAAGTTTTTAATCTAACATTTTTCATTATTTTTTTTTCCAATAATATATAATACAATTATCTTCTTTTATTAAAAATTTATATTATAAAATAAATTATATTAATATTGTGCAATTAGATTATATTTTTAAAATACTATTTATTATACATGCATTTTTTTAAATAGCGATTTATTTTTATTTTATAAATTAAATAGTAAATTAAATACAATATATTATATTCTCAAAATATTTTCCATTTTTATAAATTAAATATTAGTTTTATTTTTTTTAAATGCTAAAATATAGTATATGCTCAAAATGTTATTACCATTTTTATGAATATTAGTTTTATTTTTATATGCAATATAAAATATAGTATATGTTCAAAATATCCATTTTTATAAATAACAGTTTTATAATTTTTATAAATTCAATATAATATTCTCAAAATATTAGCTTTTTTCATGTATTTTTTAAATAATAAGCGATAATACTCGCTGAAAAATATGGTAAAATACCTCATAGGTGAATTTTTGTATATACCAGGTCGAATATAATTTTAAAAAATTCCAAGCCGGGCCTGAAATTTTTAAATCCGGGCCGGGCTGTAAAAAATTTTTTTTAAAAATATCCGGGCCGGGCCTAAAAAATTTGAAACCGGGCCGGGCCGTGCAAATGGTGCCTCTGCAGGTCTCTGATATATATGTTTTATACTATAAAATGTTTTACAATATGATTATATTATTTAATACGTTCTTATATTTTTAATTTTAATTGTATCAAATATATAGTGTTACATATTTTTTGTAGAATTAACTTTAAAAACATACAAGAAAATTAATTACTACTACAAGCTTACTTAAAATTCAACAATTATTTGAAAATAAAGACAAAAATCTTATAATTTTTTTCAAATAAACTAAGTTTTTTTTTGGATTATGTTTTATTTAAAAAAACTTTGTCGGATGTAGAGATCTGAAAATCATGGCCCTGCCCGAACGGATTTCTGGCCGGGCCGGGTCAATTTTAAATAATAATTTTTGGCTTGGGCTGGGTCGGGTCAAATATTTTTTTTTTAAATTTCGGGGCGCTAACATTTTTTATTTGTTGAATATTTTTTTACAGTCATAAAGGATATAATTTTTCTCTATATAAATTCAGGCTTGGCCGGGCGGGCAAATTATTTTTATTTCTGGTCGAGCTTTTCGGGACAAATAAAAAAATTCGTTCATGATCAGGCCGGCTTGAAAAATTAATTAGTACATCTCTGGTAACTAGTTACCCTTTTAAGGATCACTAAACATACCTATGACACCTTAAATTTTCTTTAAATTTTTTTAAAAGTTAAAATTGTCCCTGAATTTTATATCATTTACTTACTTAATGGTATTTTTGTAAAGTCAAATTTTTTTTTAGATATTTTTAATTTAGAATAAATAAAATTAATTAAATATACCTTGACATGGGCGGATTGAACTAAAAATGTATAAAGATATTTTTCGACTACACTCACTCAACAATAAAACCCTCAATTTTTTCCTTAATCAGGTATTCCCTCCTGTGATAAAAACTCATCGAAGGTATCACTCTGAACCTTATTTCGACTTTTCATCCGAACCTGAGGCTTGCGACGATTCTGATTCCCGCCGAAATTGTAAATAATATTTAGTTTTAAATTTTGTTTTTACAAATTAACCCACTCCTACAGGGAACCACTTAAAATAAAAAATTTGCATATATCGGGATTTCTTTTGTTTTCAGCAAACTCTAGTCAATCTAGACAAGAATCCGTGAAATTGCAACCCTCATTCTCATTTGTGGTAAAATCTCACGCTAACGATACTCTATTAGAGGCCGACAGATTTAGCAATTTTACATTTTGGAGATCCCCTCTACCCGCTTTGACTGAACCTATAGAAAATGAAGAGTTTTTAGATGTCATCGATTCTGAAAGCGTAATTTTTTTTATTTGATATATATATTAATATTTCAACCCTGCTCCAACCTGGTCGGTTGATCACATTCTTTTAGGCTCAATCAGGCCTTGATTTTTTAGCATTTCTGTTTGGAATTGACATAATTGGGTCTAACCTCAACCAAAATATGATTTTATTTTTATGCATACAAATAATTCTTTTATTTAAAATTTTTTCTTTGTCGTAATTTGTTACTATTTTCTTCGGATAATATCATCGACAAAAAACTCTTGCCTGACCTGGAAAAGATCTCATATAGAGTAATCAGAGTTGGAACCTTCCAAACCGAGGCATTTTCAGATACCTATTCCGTAATCAATTCTAACATAAGTGGTAATTTATATATGTTAACGTCAGTGTGTTATTTACGGTAATGAGGTGGGCAGAGTTTGTTACCTTGGCAATGTATTGCATAACCAGTCAATGTGTACATTACTGGAATAAAAAAGTCCAATTGTTTTATTATTTTATATTATAAATTTTTATTTATGTAATTATTTATTTTTATAATTTATATTATAATGAGTTTTTTATAATTGTAAACTTTTGATAAATATTTTTCTAAATGATTTATTTTACAATATATTTTTAGTTGAATTCTATATCAAAACTACTGAAGATTCAACCCGACCCCATTCGATTTTTTTAAAAAATATGATGATCTAGATAATAAAAGTATAAAATTTTAATTTCCAACTTGGCTTACTTCCTGAGATATAGCCATCTTTAAAAACGCAATTACAAATTAAACTTCATTCATTAATTTTAAATATCTCAAAAACTATTTAAGCTAAAGCCAGCTATGATATAAATTTTATTTTATAACTCTAATATTAACCCTTTAATATGACATAAAATTTAATTTATGAAAATTAGCCTATTACCAAGAACTGAAAATAGCCATAAAAAGATATTAGCATTTTTTTATATTATACTTCCTCTTATATTTTGTGATTTCCAAAATCAACAAAAAAGCACGATTTTTAACCCGACATCCACAAATATTTTTCGAAAATATTTATAAGAGCATATATATTATAACTAGAATTAAAAAAAATCTAGCCTCCAACTCAAACAGCTTCTGAAATATGGACCTCTAAAGGAAAAAATGTAGCATTTTGGACAGAATGCACTCCTCCCTTTAATTTTAGATATCTTTGGTTATAATTAAACTAGGAGCTTCATTTAAATTTCTTTATATAGCTTAGTAACATAATTTTAAATATTATTTTATTAAATATAAAATATTCAATAAATGTAATTTAAGTCAAAAGCTATCAAATATTTTATGTTAATAATTTAAAAGAATAGTTATTTAAGATCTAAAAAGTTTTTTATTTTTTAAAGGGGGGAGGGGGGGGGGGGCTTTAGTTAATTTATTTGTTGAATTTAATTTCTCTCCTCATAAAAATAACTACGAAATAGAAAATACAAATGTAAATTGAATAATTTTCATAATATGATTATAATTTAACTTTAATTCAATTATCCTTAAGAGGCATGAAACTTTTATATTCCTGGAATGAGTTTATTTGGCATCATATTCATCATCTATAAATCTAAGGTGTTTAATATTTGATTTTCATATAGACGCTAAGAGCTAGCTCTTGCTATTAACCTTTTGTAATATTTAACATGAGCTGTTATACGAAGAAATTCCATTTTGCTTTGATTCCAAAATCAAGTTCATGATGGCTTAGATTATGAATTTTTTTAAAAAAATTAAGTTACTATATCATCAGAAAAAAACATATTTTATATATTTTGTTAAGAAAACCAATCTTTTAGTTTAGGCTGCACATGCATTGTGTTTTAAACATAATTTAGTTATTTACATGATACCATAAAAGGATGGCTAGTCTGGTTATTATTCCAATGAAATCCCTGAACGTGGTCTAAAAACATAATTTTCCGAATAAACACTTTATTTTAATGGGCTGTTTGTTGCTAAAATATAAAGGAATGTGGGATATAGCTCCGATTCGGTATATATTCTTTAAATAATAACCGTTAATACCGATCTAAGGATTCGATCTAGGTTCATTCCTGATATATTTATTAGAATGCAAGATAATATTAAAGTAAAACCTAGATATGAAGTACTAATATTGGAATCCAATGAAAAATTATTAAAAAGATATCCAATAAATACAATAATTTATTATGATGCTGATAATATTATAAAAGGTGACTTATCAGATCATTATTTTTGATATATTTTCAAATTTCGCATAAATTTTTTGTACTCTTTAATTGTCCCAAGATTCCATATAATATCATTCTCTAAGATAATTCTCTATAAAATATTTCGCTACAAAATTATTATCTATAAAAGGATTTTCTATAAAATAATTCTCTGTATACGATATTCTCAATCTTTAAAACATATTACCAAGAAAAATTACGGTTATACATTACGTTAACATATATATATAGTTTAAATTTTGTAATTCATTTTAAGGGGTTTGTTTTAGAATTTAGAATCAGATTCTAGTTTTTTATTGTTTAACTTTTTAGTTGCTATAAGAAGGTTTAGAACCAGAACATGTAACAGCGTCAAATTTAAAAACGGGAACCAGAACCACTTTTTAAAAAATATTTAGAACGGAAACTAGAACCTCATTTTAGTTCAGGTTCTAAACTTCAGCTTTTATTGTATGTAGCGAATATATGTTATTCTGCATAACATACAATAAAGCCTATAGAATTCTTTAAATTTGATTTATAGATTAGATTTTTATTTTCACTTTAAAAAACACCTCCGGAACAGAATCTTATCACTCCAATGACCACCGCTAAAACGGGAGAAAATTAGGCCACGAATCAATTTTGACCACATATTTGTCAAATACCTGATCTTTTTTTATATTTAAATTGTTTTTGTATTGTTACTATTCATGTGCTAATTTTATAAATGTGAATTTAAGAATATAATTGAAACATAAAAATTGGTTGGTTTTTTGTTGTTACTTTTTTTATTAAATTATCAAAGTTCTATCGTATAGCTATTTGATAAATTGTTTTAATAGGAATCTGTATAAATAATAATAGATAAATCTTAATATAAATTTTCCATTTCAATTATCGATATCCATTTTATTAACTTTATTATTAAATAGCATTTTCTAAAATTTGCAACATAATTGAACTCTTCGAAAATTTAGCGTATAATTTTTTAGAAATATTTATTGTCAGATCCGATTTTAAATAAATATCTGATAATCGGTCAAGCATTTGTGCAAATGAAAATAATTGATTTTTGATTAATCGGAGGTTGATTGATACCAACTTTTTTTATCTAAAATAAATTTTTTTTAATTTTAAAAAATAATCATAATACCCTAAAAATTCACTTATTATACAAGATTGTCAAGATGCTATTTTTCATAATATCTCAAAAAGTTTTGTAAGGCAATTATAAATCGAAAATAATCTTAAAAATGAATATTTTTATTTTCAAATATTATTTTCATATTGAGACTGTTAAATATAATTCACTAACATATTTTATCGAAATAGTAGATTCTGAACTTATCAAAATAAGCTAAACTGATTTATTTACTCATTATATTCTAATTAAAATTTTCTATGCAAACATATTCTTGGTTGGCTCAGCCAGCTTTTAGAAATTTTTGGACAAATTCTAGCCCCGGCTAGTTAAATTTGGCAGGCCTGGCCCGTTATAAAAAAATACGTAAAGTTCGCCCCGGCCCGTTAAATTTTTTTGTACGAATTTTCCGGCCATCACATTTTTAATATCTATATTTAATTTTTTTTCAGTCTCAATATGGCTTATGTAATTATTTAATTTTTAACGCGCTACATTTTTTGAAAGTAGCTAAGTAGCCGCTACTTCGCTACTAAAAAATATAATGAAGGTAAGTATAAACATGAAAATTTAAATATAATTTCAATTTGTAATTTATATTTTCATTTGTTTTATAAACCTAAATCACGTGTTAATAATTTAAAATGTCATCGCATATGGAAATCCAAATCGTTGAAAGTGATTCAGAAAATGATTTTAATGAAATGGAAGATACCAGGTAAGAAAATGTTCTTAATAGCTATAATACAAATTTCCCATTCCCTAGATTTGAAAATTTTTTTAAATAAATATATAACCAAAACTGGTTTCAAATTTATTTGTTTAAAATCTTAAAAAAAATATTTCCTCAAAGCAATCATAATCTATAACCTCAAGAAACACCTAAAGGTAAATCGACATTTTTACATTCTAATAATATTTATTTTATAAGACTGTTCATGAGTTTTAAGGAAATGGAGAAACATCTAAATAATTTTGGTATAGGCCACTCTACATCCAAAAAGACTAATTCAATTCAAACCAAATTAATTAATAATACAAATGACAATATTTCTCAGAAATTGGCTGATAAAGTTATTGTTGATTTTATCATTTATACTATACTGTTCAGCCAATGTCCTTAGTTGATAATCCATCATTTACCATGATGATTAAAACTATCCCCTGGTACAACAATTATATGCCACCAGACACTAATGAATAAAATAGCATATAACTTTAAAATGATGAAAGATGCTCTAATAGTAGAGTTATCAGAGATATCATATATATGTACCACGGGAGATAGTTGGACACATAACAGAAGGTAAAAACTTTTTATATTTATAAATTGATCTGATTATATATTTTTAAGCTTATTTGGGAATCACAGGCCATTGACTAAACCCTGGGACTTTAAAAAGAATATCTGTGGCATTAGCCCTCAAAATGATAGGATGCCAGACATACGATGTACTTGCAAATAAAATTATTGAAATCTATCTTATATTAAAAATATGTATATAAGATTAAATACGCCAAGTGCTAGTGTCGATAGATTATTTAGTAAGGCAAAACTTATACTTTCTGATCGTCGTTCTAGACTTGGGGATGATAATATTGAAATGATTTTATTATTAAAATGCAACAAATTACCATAAATATTTATTTTTATTACATAAATTTTTTTATAATCAAAACTAACTACATTTTAATATTAGAAATGTATATTAACCAAAAAATAAAAAATTTGTTTGTAAATTTTTTTTATAAAAAATAGCTTAAAAGATAGCTAAAGCTACTTTTAAAAAATAGTAGCTAATAGCGAGCTACCTTTTTTTGACAAATAGCGATAGCAGTAGAGCGCTACTTTTTTTAACAAATAGCGATAGCGGTAGCGCGCTACTTTTAAAAGTAGCGTTTAACAACTCTGCCTCTGCCAAAGAACATATATAAATGAAATGCGTCTCCCACTTTTATTTTCTCATGTACTTACCACCAGAGGTCTGCAAATGACAACATTTTCAGGCCCAAAGGGAATTTATTTAATGCCCATCCTAAAGGACGGAACCACCAAGTTAGATTAAGAAAAAAAAATGATCCTTGCTAGGATTCGAACCCAAAGCAATCAGAGACGTTCTTGCCTTAGGCCACAGTCGCCTTTCAAAATTTACAATTTTTTAAATATATATTATAAATTGTGACTGCGACACTGAGTATGACACGACTTTTTTATATATTATAGATATCATATTTTTCATATCTTTATTTTTTTTTATTTTACAATTAAAAAAATGTTTAATATTAATTTTTTTATTAAAATGACAAAAAATCAAATGTTGGAACAAAGAAAAAATGATATAGATACTACAATGTTGTGTTTGAAAAAGAACAGGTGAAAATCAAAGACATCGCAAAATACTTTGAAATGGCTACGGCATCGGTCCGTAAATGTAGACGCGACACATTACCGTATATAAATGGAGATCCTCTAAAAGACTATTCTATTCAAAAAAGAGGAGGTAAGAAAAAGATTTATTCATCATTGAAACAAATATCATAAACTAATTAATAGTAAATAATACTTTACCTATCCAGGACATAATAGACTTGCCCCCTGGTAGTCCAAAAAAAGAGGTAGATAGAAGAAATACTTCCGAGGCAATAAATATTCGGCAGGTCTACTGTCTAAAGATTTTAAATATCTCAAAAAGAAGATTATCTTGGACTACTGGAATTAATCTACACGATGCACCAGTCAAAGCCTGGGTAAGATTTGGACGGGTTCTTAATTGTTTTCTTTATCTATATACAGATTCTTTGTAAAAAATACAGATACTTGTATCTTTTCTGAATAAAAGCATCTTAAAATGTAAAATACTTTTTATAAAATGATCCTCACCTATTAAATTAGAATAATTAAGTATAAAATAGCATTTATATTTATTTCAAATTTAGGGAATAGTCACAACTAGGGATGTAACATAAGGGAAATTTCCCCTATAGTTTCCCCAATTTTTATTTTATGTTTTTTGATCAAATAATCAGGATTTTTATCATACTTTAAAAAATATCTATCTTCTTGGTTCATATATCATAATTGTATTTTGTTTTTGTATGTTCATTTTTCGATAAAATAGCTCAACTCTAGTAATGTTCATAGGAATGGAATTTTTTTATTGACTGAAATATAATTAAAATTTTTGATAATAACTGAAATAAGGATAAGGAGTAGAATTAAAAGTTAAAAAGTTATAGAATATTTAAGCAATAATCATATAAATTTCTGAAAAATAATTTAATGAAATATATTGATATTTCATGTTAAATTTCTGCTAATATGGTGGTGGAAACGAAAAATGGATATTTTATTATATTATTTTCTAAAATATATTATATATGTTTTACTTAAAAAAAATCTACGATATATATGTCGCATTGGGTGGAATTGTGTGGGATTCGGAATCCCAAAGTGGGGATTATTCGGGATCTTTTTTTTTTAATATTTTTTAAAAAAATATTTAAAAAATATTCCGAATCTCCATGAAAAAAAAATTCCGAATCCCATTGAAAAAAAATAAAATAATATAATTACTTTTTCTTCTCTTTCTTTACGGCTGGCACCATATAATTAAAAGGCCAAAATATGTTATTTAAAAAGAGAATTTAAAAAAAAGTAAATAGTATAAAATTAAGGCATATAATGAATGAAAAGGGATGAGGTTAAAACTTTTTTGTTTTAAAAAATATATTTATAAAAAATCCGAATTATTGCAACAATTATTCAATGCAATATAGCATTTCGTTGAACATTTAAGCAGGGACCCGAACCTTTATATATAACGGTTCAGTTTGTTACAATTCAGTATGTAAAAAATTATAATGGTTACGTTTTGGTTACGGTTCTTGAGAAGAAATTTATAAAGGTTCGGTTCGGTTCAACTTATTATAAAGGTTCATTACGGTTAGGAATTGTTTTTTTTATTGAAGTAACACCTAAAAAAAATATATAAGATTCAAAATAACTCATTTTTATATATATTATTTGAACTTATAAGTAATTTATTTTCAAGTATAAATGGATTCCTTTTTGTTCGTTGTGACGATTACACAAATTTTAGCCCCAAAAAAGCCCTTTCTACAGAAACTTGTGTGGTGGGAACCACCATTTATTCTGGATATTCAAATTATTTCCATTTCTAAAATATAAAAACTGAACCGTTTTTTATATAGGTTCTTTTTACTCTTTCAAAAAAAATTATATCGGTTGGTGATGGTTCAGATATTTATAACAAAAATAAATTTTTTTTAAAAAAATATTTAAGGGGATTCGGAATCTTTTTTTTAAAAAAAACAATTAAATTATATTTTTTTGCTGGCACCAGAAAATTTTATTTTTTAGAGATATTTAATATGTATTACTTTTATGCTTTAAATCATTAAATAATAAATACTCGAAAAAATGGTTTTAATATAAATTAAATTGAATGTAAAAAAATAAATGTGGCAATGAAAATATTCACGCTTATCACTAAAAAATTTTCAACCCAGAGGCAATATTTTGATTCACCCCGAAAATTCACGATGTTTTTAAATTTTTCTAAACTTTAATGCTATAATTTTTTACACTTTTTTGAATTTATTCTATTTATTTCTAACCTTATTAAAATTAAAAGTACTTTATTATTTTTAATAAAAAATGACTCATTCTGTTCAGCTCTATTAGTTTTATAGTAGTTTTAAATTTCAAAAATTAATATCTAATACTTTTTTCAAAATGTTATTTTTTCTGGAATTTTTTTTGGCAACGAGTGAACCCTACCCTGGGACTAGTGGCCCCTACAACGGTGAGGGTCCGAAGCAATAGCTTCTTAAAATTGGAATGAGGGTACTTTAAAAAATTTTTTTATTTAATTCTTTTATTGTTTTACTATACCCATCCATAACCAAGTGATTTCTGGTTTATGATATAGGACTCGACCTCGTGATTCCGTATACATATTAAATTAAATAATAAATGGGGTCTTATTACATTTTTATAAATTTTGATCGATGTTTAGCAAATTAGGTTGATTTCTTGTCATAAAATTATTTTTCCAATTTCAAAATATGCCTAAAAATATTAACCAAAATAATACAAATGCTTATTTAATGATTGCACATGGCATAATATAAGAGATGATAAATTCTTACTATCACATATACTGCCAAGACTTCTTAATAACATGAAAGATCCATTTCTTAATAATTTAACCATTTTATCAATGAAAATTTTTTTTATCTAAACAATTAAATAATGATGATTAGAGTTGGGCGCGGGCGGTAAAATTACACGTGACCCATCGTGTAACGTAGGGTTATGGCGTGAGTGTGAATAAATTTTAAATTATCAGGCGTGACTGGGCGTGACGGGCCTTCCCAAAATTTTTCCCGGGCGTGAACATGAATTTCCCGTGAATCACGGAAATTTTAATTTTTTTTATAAATATAAATTTGCAATTTTATAATTAAAATACATATTTTCATTTAATTTTGTTCTTTTTTAAAAAAGAAAAATTTTTGAAAACAAAAAATATTCCAGCATTTTATGAACAACATCTGGTGTCACCCTCCTAGTTCTATTTTCTTTTTATGTTTAGGTGTTTTGTCGTGAGAATTTTTACTTAAACTTTAAAATTTATTCTCAAGCACTTAAAAGGTAGGCTTAATTCTAGATCATAATTTCAAAATCCTAAAGTTTTTAATGGACGAAGAAAAGGAAGATATTTACAAACCAATCTTAAAAATGTGAAATGATATAAAATTAGATGATATGCATAAGTCAATGCCAACTGTCATTTATAACTTTCCTAATTCATCCTACATTCATAAAAAACCATATATTCTAAATGAAACATATTTTTAGATGATTCTGATGAAGCATCAACATCTACCAATGAAAGCTGTGTGAATTTAAAAGATTCATCCCATAAAACAAATGGACCAGGGGGTGCATGTTAAGTCGTCGGGTCTGAGTCCTTTATTTGGGATGCAACCTGCGTATCATCCTTTCCTTCATCAATTGTGGGGAAAATAAAAAAATTAATAAATATTCAAAATTAAATAACTTTATATTTCGCCAATAGTCATTTCAACTAACGGCAATTTTTCACAATCTACATATATTTTTTTTAAAACTTTATCACAAAAATTTTTAGCATAAGAAACGAAAATCGCGAATCCTTATTTCTTACTTCAATTTGAAATTTTTAAACACAATTATACTTGTTTTTTAGGTACATTTTCATTATTAAATTAAGCTCTTTTTAGAGCCTTCTATACTATTAATATATATTTTTATTTAGTAATTTTATATATTTTATATTTTATATAGTTGTTTTAATATTTTAGTGTTTTATCATATTTTTTTAAATATATATATCAATTATATTAGCGGCATTAATATGTCAATTTAAAAAATAATCACATTTGTTAGTATATCTTTTAAGGATAAATAATAATATATTTAAATAATATAAATAAATATATAGTAAATTAATATAATAAATTGAGCATATGATTTAAAAGAATTATGAGTTTTCATAGTTTGCCCTTCAGTTTTTATTCTTCCATCTGAATATTCCTCTCTTGTTCTTAATTGCTTTTCTCATCGCCGATTCTGTGATTAGGGTTTGGTTCTTTTGTTGACTTCCATCTGAATATATCTCTCTTGTTCTTAATTGCTCTTCTCATCGCCGATTCTGTGATTAGGGGGTATCAGTCATTGAGAATATGAAGCTGAGGTAATTGGATTTTATTATATTGAGGGCTAATCTTTGGCGTAGGTAGTAACCCTCGTTGGGATCTTCGGTTCTAGTAGAAATCCGTTTCCCCAGCTCTTTAAGGAAGGCCAGGGCATGAGAGCCGAATGACGTTAGAGTCGTGGCGATTAGTGGTAGGAATGTGTAATTGGCCGGAAGCGATGGCGAATACTTAGCGAGTTTATTCGTCTCGGCGTCTACTAGAGCATCTCTATTTATATTGGAAGGGGCAAGGGGATCGATGCATGAGAAATCCCAGGTTAGGAATTCCCCCCTCTTCCAAGGGATCATGGTAGAGCCATCGGGACGCTTACAATCAGAATTGTAGAGTCCAGTAGGCTCGAGGGTTGATGGGATAACGGCAGATTTTAGGGCCCTGGCAATAGTATCATTGCATTTTGAATGTCTAATGAATCTGCCTCTACAGCGCTTGTAGTGTAAAGAGTGACGGCCTTTGGAGTTGACCGGCGTTTGACAAAGGATGCAGTGATAGGGTATTACCATATCACAATTAAGTCTTAGACCGATGGCGTGACGTAGCCCATCATTGCTTAGGAGCTGGTCAAGGTTTCGAAAAACAAATAACAATGGCAATATTTTTAAGTTTTGGAAGCAGGAAAATTTATTTCCTGAAAATTAGAGAGTAAAATTTTGTCAGCCCTGGCAAATTCGGCTTCTAGTGAAAGGTTTATTTCTGTAAGCAATCGCCTATTAGAGGAAAGGCGTATACAATTGAAATAAAAAAAATAGATATTCTTCTTTTTCTAAGTAAAAATTTGGATTTATAATATGTATTTATTTTTGGTTATTATGGATTATGGAATTAAAGAAATAAATAGAATACATTCAAAAAAGTGTAAAAAGATATAGCATTAAAGTTTTGAAAAATTTAAAAACACCGGGAATTTTCGGGTGTGAATCAAAATATTGTCTTTCGTAAGCGGGCGGGTCGAAATTTTTTTAGTGGTAAGCGTGAATATTTTCATTGCCATATTTATTTTTTTACATTAAATTTATATTAAAACCATTTTTTCGAGTATTTAATGATTTAAAGCATAAAAGTAATACATATTAAATGGTTCCCGTTCTAAATCGCTAAAAATTGAGAGCCTGGCTTATATCTCCTAGAAAATTTTTAAAGTAAATTTGAAATTAATATTAATAGATACTAGGGGGTTAAATACAAGTGTTTAGTCTCCTAGTATCTATTAATTTCAAATTTACTTTAAAAATTTTCTAGGAGATATAAGCCAGGTTCCCAATTTTTAGCGATTTTTTTTTCGCGATTTAGAACCTATCCCTATTAAATATCTCTAAAAAATAAAATTTTCTGGTGCCAGCCAGAGGTTACAGTCCGCAATTACTATTATTAAAAAATGTTAAATAAGCAAATAAGCTAAAATGGCTGTCAAAATGGCCCCTATAAGTTTGAAGAGAGAGATTTTAAAAAAAATTTTTAACTTTTACAGATTAGACAGATTTTACTATTTAAGTAAATTATTTAATATTAAATTAATTTAATATAAATATAAATTATTAATATAAATATTAGAAAATATATGATTCTAATATTAATTAGTTATACATATTAATAATATAATATAATATTATAAAAAATTTATATATTAATAAATACATAGTATAAAATAATTTTAAATTTTAATATATTTAATATTAGTAAATTAATAAATGTATTAAATTGTAAGATTATAAGATTTTATTATAATATAATAATTAATATTATTTACATAATTAATATAATTTATTTAATATACTTGTAATATATATTGCATATTTTAATATACTTGTAATATATATTGCATATTTTAATATTATTGATATATTTAATATAATTAATTTATAATGAAATAATAAATAGAATTTATTCAATATTATATATATTTTTTAAAATAATTTATATTAGATGATATTAAAACAATTTTCTTCTGCATTAGAGAACTTATCTATTTAATAATAGAACAATAGATTAATTTTTTTGAAATATTTATTCTAAAAAAATAACCAGGAATGGTAAAACTAGTAGCCATTTACTTATGTCGTTTTCTAAATATAATTTCATGAGATGTAGATGGGTAGAAAATAAAAATAAATTTTAGGGTAAAGGGGTAATAGATATTTATTATTTCTATAAATATCACATTTACTCATATATTTTAATTTTTTTTGTTATTTCTAATGATCAATGGGATCGTTAATTTTTTTTTTATTGGAGCTCGATAAATAAAATTGTTTTAGTAGGTATTTATACTTATTATTCCTTCAAACAGTGGCGTAGCTACGGGGGTGGTTTTCGGGTTTGGACCCCTCCCAGAGCAAAATTTTTTTTTAGATTATACGTTCAAAAGACTTAAAAGTGACTTTATATCAAATATATACCACTAATATTTATATTTTTTAAATTATAATAACATATTATTTATTTATTATATATTATCGAAGATATGGTTATGATTTTTAGGATAAACCCGGCCGAAGACCCGTTTAAGAAGATCTGGGGGGCGAAGCTCCCCAGGTTTTTATATATATGCACCCCCTCTAAGGAAAATTCCTAGCTACGCCACTGCCTTCAAATATCTTATTTACTCAAATTTTTCTTGAGATTTCTAATAATTAATGGGATCGTTAATTTTTTTTATTGGAACTCTATAAATAAAATTTTTATAGTAGGTATTTATATTTATTATTCATTCAAATATCTTATTTACTCAAATTTTTCTTGAGATTTCTAATAATTAATGGGATCGTTAATTTTTTTTTATTGGAACTCTATAAATAAAATTTTTATAGTGAGTATTTATACTTATTATTCCTTCAAATATCTTATTTACTCAAAATTTTTGTTATTTCTAATATGGGATCGTTAATTTTTTTTTATTGGAACTCTATAAATTAAATTTTTATAGTTGGTATTTATACTTGTATTCCTTCAAATATCTTATTTACTCAGATTTTTCTTGAGATTTCTAATAATTAATGGGATCGTTAATTTTTTTTTTATTGGAACTCTATAAATAAAATTTTTAAAGTGGGTATTTATACTTATTATTCCTTCAAATATCTTATTTACTCAAAATTTTCTTGTGATTTCTAATAATTAATGGTATCGTTAATTTTTTTTTATTGGAACTCTATAAATAAAATTTTTATAGTGAGTATTTATACTTATTATTACTTCAAATATCTTATTTACTCAAATTTTTTTGTTATTTCTAATATGGGATCGTTAATTTTTTTTCTTACTAAGAACTCCTTTATTAAAATTTTTATAGTAAATATTTATATAATATAATTATGGCTACAAATGAATATTTCTTTTTATTTCAAGTGCATAATTTGACAACACAAAACATTAAATTATTATTGATTAAGAAATTTTTGCTTAAATTTCAACGAAATGCCACATTACATAGAATAATTGTTGCAATAATTCAGATTTTTTATAAATATATTTTTTTATATTTTAAAACAATAAAGTCTTCCTCATCCCTTTCATTCATTATATGCCTTTATACTATTTTTTTTTTTTAAATTCTCTTTTTAAATCCCTTATTTCGGCCTTTTAATTAAATGGTGCCAGTCGCAGAAAAAGAGAAGAAAAAGTAATTATATTTTTTTTTCATGGGGATTCGGAATTTTTTTTTCATGGCTTGAATCCCCACGTTTTATTCGGAATCCCACGTGATTCCATATCCCAATACTACATATATACAAAATGTAATATAACAAATTTAAATATATAAAAGCTTTTCCAAAATAAAATATATAATTAGTTTTACAAGAATAAGAGTATAAAAATAAAAGTTACATAAATAAGAAAAGGTCAATACAAAATTAATAGTTTAATTTTCATTATTCAACATTCTCCCTCTTCTAAGAAGCTCCCATAATTTCATGTAAGCTATCATTGAGAGTGTGTTGTCCAAATGGTTTATCGTTTTGGCTGTTCTATATCGCATTTTATTTTATACGTTGGCTTGTTCTAATCGTTTTTGACTTTGTACGTTGGTTTGTCCAAATCGTTTTTGAGTTTCTACATTGGTTTGTCCAAATCGTTTTAGTTATCCTTATCGTAAGTTGTCTTTATCAATCGTAATTTTGTCATGTAAGCTGCTTGTCTCCGTTGTTATTATTATCATTTTTCAAAATTGTTATCATCATCAATTAGTTAGGAATAATTAGAAATAATAATTGATCAAATTAGATATGAGAATAAATGAATTATCGGAATAATATATGAAATTTGGAATAATATACGGAATGTATAGAATAGAATCAAAATGATAAATCATTAAGATTATTGTATCATATTTTTAATATTTAATTTATTTTCGCGTTTAAGTGTTAAATATTTATGTATTTTTTATTAATAATATGCAAATAAAATATTTTTATGCAAATTTCTCTCTCTTTTTAAAAAAAGTTTGATTTCACACCCTTGTTTTTCCATTTAAAAAGTGTCCTATTATTATAATTCTTCTTCAGATCATCATTGTTTTTGTAAAAAATAATTTCTTTAGCCTCAAATTTTAGAAAATAATCTCATTGTCGCATCTTTAAATATTTTTTTGAATTTAAGATGTTTAGTTTTGAGATTGTATCTTATCAATTAAGTACGATTTAAATTTTTATCTTCAAAGTGTTATGTTTCCTAAATTTCTTATTACTTTTAATAATAATTATAAGAGTTTCTTTGTACTTTAACATGTGATTAATGGATTTCAATTTGTAAGATTAAACTTTTGAAATTATAATAATTTTTTTTTAACATTCGCATCCTTAATTTCTTCACTAATAAGTTCTGTTAAAATTATTTCAAAATTTTTAGCAACAATTCTCTTATCTATTAGTTTAACACGGTATATATCAATTTTTTCTACATTAATTTGAATAAAAATTTTTTTATTTTTTATCTTAATCAGAAATAAATAAACCATGTATTTTTTCTAAATCAATTGGATTTTTATCTTTTATTTTCATAATTTTATTACAAGTTTTATTTTATTTACGAACATTTTCATTCTTATTATAAATATAAGGTTGTTCGTTGTAGTAATAATTATTTTTATTATATTTTTATATTGATTACTCTTATAATAATTACCTGGATTATTTCTATTATGACAATTACTATTATAACCTTTTTTATAATGAGTTTTAGGCTGAAAATTGTCAATATTATGATTTTTATAATGATTATGTGGTTGAACTAAGGGTAATTTATCTTCAAAATACCCTTTTATTGTACCTATGAATTTATTATTAGTTAATTTCACATTTGATCATAATTCAAGAAATCAAAAATATGAAAAATGTAATCAGGTAAGTTATTAAGAAAATCAACTGTTATTTCATTGTTTAATAAATATTCTTCAAGGTTTTCTATGCATTCATTTATATCCATTACGATTGATTAGTATTTACTTTATAAGTTATTTTATGTTAAAAGTATGACTTTATTTTGGAATGGTATTTTAATTTATAATAACTTTTCATCTTATGTGCATTTGGAATTGTTTGTAATTATTCATTGATCCTACTATACAAAATTCATAGCTTACTGTCCAACTTTCATACTGCTTCTGGATCATCACATTGAGTTGCATATTTGCACGAATTATCATATTTTTTTTCTTTTCATATTTTAACGTGTTAAGTTCCCCATTACAACACAATGGAAGAATCAAAAAAATAAAATAGTCAAAATTTTTTTTTACCTGAGAGTCTTTATTTCCGGGACCGGGGCATCATACTAATATATATGATGGGGAAAACGTGAAATGGATTTTTTATTATATTATTTTCTAAAATATATTATATATGTTTTACATAGAAAAAAATCTACGATATATATACAAAATTTAATATAACAAATTTGAATATAAAAGCTTTTCCAAAATAAAATATAAAATTAGTTTTACAATAATAAGAGTAAAAATAAAAGTTACAAAAATAAGAAAAGGTCAATACAAAGCAAATAGTTTAATTTTCATTATTAAGCAATTTTATTTTCCATAATGCAACGTGTAATTGGAAGAAATTATTAAAATATTTTAAACAGCATTGAAAATGATCTCAGATATTTACTTAGTAAAAATTTATTAGAGAGTGAATATGAAAGGATTAAAAATATATTAACTGAAAGATAAGATATAAATTTGACTTTTATTGATGGGTAGACAAATATGGTATCGGGTCATTACAGAGAAACCATTAAAGAGAAAACAATTATAGAGAAAACAATTATAGAGAAAACAATTATAGAGAAAACAATTATAGAGAAAACAATTATAGAGAAAACAATTATAGAGAAAACAATTATAGAGAATTATTTTATAGAGAATGTATTTTACAGAGAATTTATAGAGAAAACAATTGTAGAGAATGTCGTATATAGAGAATGATTTAGAGAATTATTTTATAGAGAATGATAGAGAATAATTTTATAGAGAATGATTTTACAGAGAATGATTTTATATAGAATTATTTTATATAGAATGTATTTTATAGAGAATTATTTTATAAAAAATGTATTTTATAGAGAATTATTTTATAAAGAATTTAACTTAAAGATATGATTATTTTATAAAAAAATGTTATATATAGTCATAGGAAAAAAAAGTTATAGTATTTTACATAATTTTAAATATTAGAATTACTTTATATAAGCGAGGTTTTTCGATTATTAGATGAATTAATGGTAGAATAAAATTTTGACGTGATTTGTAAGGAATTTTAAGAAATTTATTTTTAAAGATAAGTACAAAATAAAATAGATAGTGTTTTTAAAAGTTACTTTGGCAATGTAATGCAACTAGTTAAGTTAGTAGTTAAGTTTGGGAAAATATAACATGTTACAGTTAATAGTTTTCTTTTTTTAAATATAACTAGCCACTAGTTACAATTATTTTTAGTGGATAGTAGATTCAAGGCTAGCCGGATCAATTAAATTACGTTAAATCGAATATATTTATATTAATATAAATTCATTGGCTAAGATTTAAATCATATTAAAAGAATGTTAAAAAAATTTACAAATGTAAATATATTATTTAATTATATTTATTAAAATATATATAAATTAAGTAACCAGTTACTTTTGCGCGGATGCCTGTTTCATATGTCTCAATGCATATGGCGCACGGTTCAAAAAAATCCGCTAATTTGCAATTCATACAAAACCGAAAATTTTGCTATGTACATAAAAATGTTAATGTCACTGGCATATGTACCAATTGAGGATGTAATTCATGGATTCGAGGAATAATGTGCCTCTAAATTTTATAAAGAAAATAGGGATATTCTCTCCCCCTTGATAGAATACTTTGAAGAGACGTGGATTGGAAAAATGATAGCGATAGAGAGGAAGTCGCCAATATTTAGCATTTCTCTATGGAATTACTATGAATCGACACTATCTCGTGAACCAAATACAAATAAAGTAGAAGACTGGCATCGAAGTTTTTCGTCTCATAAGTTCCCATCATCCAACGAGGAAATTTATAAAGAGTTAGTAATTATATTATATTATAAATTTTAGCATTTTAATTTTTAGCTTTCAAAGATGAAGATAGCCTGAATTGTTACAAATTGGAACAATATTCTTTAGGACTATTGGCTCCGCTGTCAAAGAAAGAATATCTCGAAAGATCCAAAAGGATTTTTCTAATTGTTTAAGATTTTTATTCAAGAACCATGCTGGATTATTTAAGGACTTTATCCCATAATTTAAATTATGTTTAATTTAATCATATAATTGTATTTTTTATATTATACTATGTTTATTTGGATTTTTTATGAATAAAATTTTTTTTGATATTTCGTGATGAATATTGCTAAGCTCAGTATATTATCAAGGTTATTTTATAAAAGCTCATATACAAATAATATTAAACATATTCTTTAAGTCACATTGCCAAAGTAACTTTTAACAACACTATATATTTTATTTTGTATTCTTATCTTTAAAAATAAATTTCGTAAAATTCCTTACAAATCATGTCAAAATTTGTCTATCTCTTAGTGACAAATAACTTTTAACTTGAGAATGGATTATTGGTGTGTCCCATCTATAATTGAAAATCTTTAGGAAGAATAATAATATAAGTAAGAACTAAATAAATTTTTCTGAAGATAAAAAAGCTTATAAATGAAAATCTCTACATTAGTTTTGTCAAATTAAGTGGTTACCATTAACTAGCTACACTTTAGCTAAAAAATATTTATAACTAATTACATTTACAAAATCATAACTGTAGCTGGCTACATTCTTAAGAAAGTAACTGCCAAAAGTAACTAGTTACTTAATTTAAATAAATATAATTAAATAATAAATTTAAATTTGTAAAAAAAATTTTATATTCTTTTACTATATGATTTTCCTTACAAATCATGTCAAAATTTTATTCGTCTAATAATCGAAAAACCTTGTGCAAAGATAAACAAATAATTTTCTGTACCGATTGTTTTAATTCAAAAACTACCCAATTATTCTCTTATATAAGGTAATTCTAATATATAATAATATGTCAAATACTATAATTTTTTTTCTTATGACTATATATAACATTTTATATAAAATAATCATATTCTTATAAAATTCTTTATAAAATAATTCTCTATAAAATAATTCCCTATAAAATCATTCTTTATAAAATAATTCTATATAATACATTCATTATAAAATAATTCTCTATAAAATCATTCTCTGTAAAATTAATCACTATAAAATCATTATCTGTAAAATCATTCTCTTTAAAATCATTCTCTGTAAAATCATTCTCTGTAAAATTATTCTCTGTAAACGACATTCTCTATAATTGTTTTCTCTATAAATGCATTCTCTATAAACGTCATTCTCTATGTAAAACTTTCTCTATAAAATTTTCTCTATAAAATTTTCTCTATAAACGACATTCTTTATAATTGTTTTCTCTATAAGTGCATTCTCTATTTTTTCTCTATAAAGGTTTCTCTGTAAAATACATTTTCTGTAATGGTTTCTCTGTAATGACGTGGAACCGACAAATATAAGAGTGGAATGTATTATTAATTTTATTATAGCAATCCCAAGTCCCATTTTCTATAAATTAATTAACACAGGCACCAATGTGCATTCAGGAAAATATATTCCTATTAAATTTATTAAAGTTATTAAAGAAATAGGAAACACTAATTAGCATCATAAATAATGCAAATAATGAAGAAAGCATAGACACTTGTGAGAAATAAATATCTTATCAAATGCATTGGGTCTGTCATGGACTTAATTTGCTTTTACTAGCAATCAATTTAAAATTTTCTAGTAGAAGCCCAAATTATTATAAAATATGTAAAATTCAACATTCTTCTTCACATTTAAGGAAAACAACTACTTTAAGATAAAAATATGATTGCTTCCTTAAAGTCCCTTTGTACAGTATAGTTTTGATATTAAGAGTCTGTTTAAAAATAAAAAATTTTGCGTAAATACTCCATTAATGAAGTACAACCTTAATAAATTTAGTTCTACACAAATAGTGAAAGTAGACGATCTGACGTTCCTTGAGCATTTATTTATATCAAGGAGATCTCTCACGGAACGAAATTATTGAGATCGAACAATTAATAACAACAACGGAAATTTTTTATGTAGTAGGGACACATATACCATGCTCATATACTTGATCCAAGACATAGCGGATATAATTTTAAAGACAATGAAATTGATAAAGGATTAAATCTTATAACTTTGGATAAATAGATTTAGATGTTGTACAGATAATAAATTATTCTATTTTAGAGATCTGGAATCGTTTTCACCTTCAAACCAAGATAACAAATTAAATAATTGAAATTATGTCATACTTGTTTAGATAATATATTAACTAGGGCGTCACTCTAACCCAGCTTTTGGCCGGGGAGAGTTAGCATGTGAATCACAAATGGCACGGAATCACAAATAGTAGTGAGTAACAAATAGCGTTGAATAACAAAGCATGAGATATTAAAGTTTTATAAAAATTAAAATACAATATAGGTTTGGGGTAAATAAGGTAAATTAAAAAGAATTAATGTATCGCCATAATATAAATGGGTGTTTAAAAACTTATTTATTGAGCAGGAACAATGATAAAAATTATAGAAATATTTACTAATATTATTCAAAATAGTAAGTATATTTCGAACTAAAACGAATATTATTCGGGTAACCAATTCTTAAGTTATTTTTATAAGGTAAGATTAAAATAAATTATTATTAGGAGAGACCAATTGGCAAACTTTTAAAAAAAGGATCCTTGTGAATGGATATGGAATAATTTAATAATATAAATTCGTATACTATGTATTGTTTTTTTGGAATAAATTTAAAATCCTAATAATAAAAAATATAAGAACACGTATCGTCCTTAAGAATAGATATATAATTTTATAAATAATAAAAATATTGTAATATATATCATCTTTTTGGAATAGATATATAATCCTATATAATATTATTTAAATAATAAAAATTATGTACTATGTGATGTGATTGGCGAATATTGAGTTATTATGCTAATAGGTTTTTTAGTAAATAATGTTTAATCGATATATATTTATCATGTAATAGTTTTTTTACGTAATAATGTTTATCGATTTTTGTATGTTTATCGTTGTTGAAAAAAAAAATATAATATTATTGTTATTGTGTAGATTATTTTTGTATTTATTCTTTTCGCGATGTTATATAAAGTGAAAACAAAGCAAAATAAATCATTATTATTCCTGTTGCTAAAAGAAAATTTGAAAAGAGAATTTCATTCATTTTTAGTTGAAAGGAAAAAAAATAAGAAAAAGAAAATAAAAAATATATCAAGTAAAAAAAGTATACATTTATTCTAAAAAAGAATTAAAATTAAATTAAAAAGATTAGCGTAGTTAGAAGGTACCAAGGAAAAGAAACTATGTATATATTTTTGTGAGTTATATACAAAATAATCAGCAGGGATAATAAAGCATCGTGACAAAATGGCAAGCTTTAAAAAAAGTAAGATCCTTAATATAAATTTATTTAAATAATAAAAATAATATACTATGTATATTTTTCTGTGAGTTACAAAATATTTCATAGATAAAAGGGCATATTGCTCAAAATATATCAAGTAAAAAAAGTATACATTTATTCTAAAATAAAAATTAAATTAAAAAGATTAGCGTAAGTTAGAAGGTACCAAGGAAAAGAAACTATATATTTGTGAGTTATATACAAAATAATCAGCAGGGATAATAAAGCATTGTTCGTGACAAAATGCCAAGCTTTAAATAAAGTAAGATCCTTAATATATAAATTTATTTAAATAATAAAAATAATATACTATGTATATTTTTCTGTGAGTTATACAAAATATTCATCATAGATAAAAGGGCATATTGCTCGGCCCGACATAATGGATAGCTTTAAAAATAAGTAGGATACTTAAAATAGATATATAAATTTATTTAAATTATAAAAAAAATATCATATAGTGTTGTTCTATCGTATTCGTATTAACGGGATTAATCGGATATAACCTCAACACCACATTGAGGAAAACAAACCCGAGACATAGCCACATATAGCTGTCAATGTGAAAAAACAGGATGAGGTAAATAGATACCAACTTTGTCCAACGACGTTTGTCTCTGAGCTTTATAAATTGTCATGACATAAGCAGGTCTCACGAGA
Organism: Gordionus sp. m RMFG-2023; assembly: GCF_954871325.1. Classification (NCBI taxonomy): domain Eukaryota; kingdom Metazoa; phylum Nematomorpha; class Gordioida; order Chordodea; family Parachordodidae; genus Gordionus; species Gordionus sp. m RMFG-2023. Next base: position 46,198,930 of record NC_088775.1, on the reverse strand, counting down.
AATTGGCGGCACTTAAAAAAATGGTAAGCCAGAATCAGTTGGAATTAAGAAAACCTTAATGGTAAGAAAGCTACCAGAAGCAAATTCTGCTTCAAACAATATTGTAATTAAAATTATGATCCATTAGAATTGAATTTACTTGAATACTGGTTGAGTTGAATTTAGAATAGAATGATTTGAAGAAAATTTTTATTTTTTGATATCTAAAATTTGTACTAATATATAATTTGCTTCAATATAATATAATTAACTTGCACACTATAATTAGTGACCCATTAGAAGTGAAATTACTGGAATACTGTTGATTGAATTTGAGATAAAATAATTTGAAGAAAATATTTATTTCTTTATTATTTTTTTGAAATTGATAAATAAATAATAAGAATAGTAACGATGACATGACGTAGCGATAACCTGACACACGAATGATGTAGCGAGGACATCAAAAAATTATAATATAGATAGTCTATAAATTTTTAATAAACATGGAAAAAAAATTAATATTGACCTGTAAAATAATTTTTTAAAGAAAATTCTCCGTTGCTTCCTTATTTTCCCGTTTTTCTCCAAATTTCTAGGGAAATGTCTTCCTATTCTAGTTTTCCGGTAAATTTACATTCCTAGTCATGTCAAAATAATTATAAATTAATATTTCCTCCATATTCAGAATGTATGAGATACACTTTTCTAATTTGATAAATGAATTAACAATTTAGCAGTATAGAATATGCCAGGATATCTGTTGGTAAAATGTTAGACATTAGGATAACAGGTATGCCCAAATGAATCAAACGTTTTTTCCAATAATGTTTAAAAATGACATTGCATTTTAATAAATCAACAGATATATTTTTAAAGGATAATTTATATTTTAAATATATATTTTATTTTTTAACCTCAAATATTAATTTTTTAACTTTTTAGTTTTAAGACTTTCACAAATATTAAACCAAATCTGTTAAATTTTGAAAATTTTCTAGAAATATACTTTTACATGATATTTCTCGATAAACAAAAAAAGCTTATTTATTTCAATAGCTTTCGAAATTTGAGTTTTATTCAAGATTTGATTGCCTTATCAAAATATTATTTCTTATCGAGAATGGGTTACATAGAGTGAATCGAAAAGTTAAATATAAGGATAATGGTGAACTAAGGATCAATTTGCTCTTCTACTTTTTTTATTATTCTCAAGATTATTTTGTAATCAGCTGCCTAAAATAAAAGAAGTAAATAAAAATTTAAGAAAACGTTCACGATTAAACCGAATTTAAGAAAGCGCCTACGTCATAATTGTTAAAATAATTGATGGTAAATTTTTATTGAACGAAATTATCATTTCAACAATCTTGAAAAATAAAAGGTGGAATATAATAAATATATTATTAAATTTAATTTTTTTCATTAAAATTTATAATCGCTTTTCATAGAAACATATGATAGAATAATATTTATAAGATGAATTATATAAACAACTTTAATATTTAAAAGAAAATGGTTTCACACTAGATATAAAAATTTTTAAAAAACGTAATTTAAAAAAAAAAATTAATAATATTAAGAATATAAAATTCTTTATTTAAATAGAAAATATAAAGAAACAAATTTAAATGTTTTCGAAATCAGGAGATTATTAAAAAAAATGTGATTCCTATATGGATAGGTTATAATTGTGTATCCTTTCTTTAACTTAATTAATGTATCCAAAATTAAATAATTCCCAAAAAGTATTATTATATTTCTTATTGAATTTTCAAATTTTATATTTGAATGCATTATTATTCCTGGACACCACAATCATAAGTAAAATATAATTTCTTTGCACTAAATCATGAATAATGTATATATAGCAGGATCGATTAAAATATTGAGTTAGTATTAAGCAAATATGTTGAGACATTTAACCATAAGGCTATCAACAAGGTAAATTGGACCTTTTTTACAATTTAATTCAGTTATAGAATGTAAACACGGTAAAATTTTGCATTAACCAATTAATGGTTACCTTTTTTCAGCTGATGAAAATTCTTAATTTTTTCAAATTTTATTTATTTTAGTATAACTAAGATATCACAAAAAAGTCGGCACGAAAAAATTATCTTAAATAGGAAATTTGATTGACCATTAGGGGTATAAAGATAAGATAAAATTATTATTGAGTAAAATCGAAATGAGATAGATAATTTCAAAATTTCTTTACATATTTTACATTTATGAGATACAATTTTATAATATTTATATTTTATGAAATTTTTTAAACAATCAATATGTATTAGTATTTGACACATGTTACATGCTTACAACGTCACCTTTTGTTATCGATAATAGTTGTAATATTATACCCATAAGAATTTTCAGGTGTTTCACTTAGTGACTAGGATGACCTCTACTTGTACTCATTTTTTTTATTTACCAGAGGAGTTTTCAAAAGTGTGGTAGTTATTACCCGCCGAAATGTTAGTAATGATTTTTTATCATCAGGATACACTCGATTCCATAACTTCCATGAATTTACTACTTCTACATCAATAAGATTCAAAAATAGGCACTACCATTTTTTATCTCATATTTATTCTATATGTTGATACTATGTTATCGCATAGATCAAAACACCACAATTCTAAATCTTTTTATCTCTTACTCAGTTGTAATAAAATTTGGTTTATTGTTTTGAATAATTATGTGATTGATCCACAAGCAGTGAATACATTTCTTGATCAAAAAATAATCCAAATATTTCTATTGGAGTTTTTCCGATCAAATCAAATTGAGATTCTATAATTCTTTATCATTATCATTAGGTCTCAATGTGTAAATTGGATCAATTTTTCTCCATTTTAAATTATTTCGAAAATTTAATTTGCTTTCTTGATTTGTAGATATCGAGTATTCTGAGACAATTAATATCTGCTCGATTATGGATTTCGATCACCCCTTCAGTATCTAATGGAAGATTAGGTGTGTTGGTTATATCGTTCTCATCGAAATCTTCATCATCACTAATTAAAGCAGTATTAGGAAGTATAATTGCAACATCTGTTTTATAAATAGGGCCTTTATCGAAAAGCATGGATAGGGCTTCATCAACTGTTAGAAATTGTTTTGTCACAATAATAAAATTTGGCAAATATAAGTTGATAATAAATAATTTACAAATAATTTTTATATTCAAATGAAAAAATAAAAATTAATAATTTTCTGGAATTACTTTATATAAATAATAAAAATATTATAATGAAAAAATAGTATTTTTGTTTAGTAAGAATTATAAACAAAATATATAATTAAATATGTTGCCAATTTTTTATATATTTTATTTTAGAAAAATTACTTTTTTTTAATCTATAAGGTCAACGTTGCATAAATGGTACAGTAAAAACATATGATTATAAATCCAAGAATAGATAAAATGACGGGTCAAAATAAATTAGAATAGGTCAAGGCATATATTAGAAATTTATGTCAATTGCATTAAAAAAATAAATACTCTTTCAACGATGGAGCCTAGAACATATGACTTTTACTAATCCAAAGTTCTCGAACTTCAATGGCATCTAGCACACTCAAAAATAAATATTTAAAAAAATGTTTTTTATGTTGTACAATCTTCGAGTTATAAGAATCATATGTGAAATTATTTCAATTCAAAAAATTTATATGTGAAAAATCAATAAATATAAACTGTTGCAGATATGGTACGGTGACCATTAATGGTAGAGATTAGCAGCGATATCCTGGTTATTTAGTAAAAAATAGGGAAGTCACATCGAAAGCCTAACGATTTTGTTAACAGATAGAACAAAGGTTTGGACAATTTCAAGATTTAGGCAAATTTCTGGTTAAAATATTGAGTTAGCCGTTTTCAAAAATCTGGCCAAATCGACCCGTTTAACAACACAAACAATTTCTTTTTATAATTTGTAACTTTAATTCCACTTTTTAAAAAAAGAATGGTAATATTCGTTACTGATACAAGTTATCTTACAAAATAGTAATTGGTTCTAGTTACTTTTTATATTTTTAGAAGAAACGAATTTTAGAAAGTTAAAAAAAAGTTACGGTTTATATAGAAGAGTTGCATATAAAACAAACACATATAAATAATTGATTTGAGTTATATTTTTCATAAAAAAGTGGCTAGTTATGAATAAAGTTATTTAAATTTAATTTAATTACACTACAGTTAAAGTTATAAGTTATAACATTTCTCATAATCTAGCTAGTTAACAATTTAAGTATTTAGATTCTTCAATCATTGCAAAATTATATTATATTATAGGTCATACACGCCGACTTCATCAGAGCAGCGAGGCTTCCGCTCTCATTGACATATTTCTATGGGGTCTGTGCCCCATAAAAAAATAGATGAGGTATTATATCTCATCCAAAAATGAAATAGAGAGAAAAAATTATAATTTCAAGGATTCTATTCTTGGGGGTCCAGAGTTTCAATAAATATTAAAATTGAATAGGGGTATTAAAAGAAAGTTATGAAATATCTTTTGACTGAAATGATAGTATTATTTAGCCTTAATGGGTAGAACTTGGTCCAGGAAGGAATAATTTAGGGGAAAGATCAAGAATAAAAAATTATATATGAGTATCAAATGGAAAATAATTAAAATATCCTTTGAATACAAAATTATATATAACTTTAAATGAGTGAATCTTGGGAGGAGGGGGGCATTATTTTTTAAAAACATGTTAATATAAGAATATGATAGGAGCATCAAATAATAGCCAATTAAATATATTTTGATTTATTTACTTAATCCCCCCAACGCCCCAATTATATAGTGTTGATAAACAGTCCGATTTTGTCCTTTCTTTAAAAAAGATCAACTCAAGATATTAGCCAAGAATATTTTACGCATGCCTGGAGGTTCTGCTCATAGATAATAGAAAAGTTTGGATATAAAAAAATTTCAAGGCATATATAATTTATTTTCCATAATTTTAATTGGGCTGTTTCTAAAAATCGACCTAAATGGTACCTAACAACAGAAGCCTTACTCATTAAGACTAAGAAGATTAATATTATAATTTTAGTCAAACGAAATTTCAATTAGCTTTTATTTGATACCAATATTTAATTTTTATTATAAAAAATTTTAAAAATATCTGACTACCAAACCTAGGTCTGCATACTTAAAAGGATAATTAACCTTATAGTCAAAATATATTATAATTAACTTTCATTTGATATGCCCATATTAAATAAAATTTTAAAAAATTTAAAAATTTTAACCCAAGACATTGACCAGCCCACATAAAAGGATAATTAACATATATTAAAAAATATTTTAATTACCTTTAATTTGATACACATATTGAATATTTGTGTTATAGACTTAGACTCCCCATAAAGTGATTAATAATATTAGTCATATTTTAATTACCTTTTATTTGATACCAATATCAAAATTTTATTTAAGTTTCCACCCAAATACCCCACCCACCATTCTTTCAGGACTAAATCCTTCCCATTAAGACCAAGTGTGAGTAATACTATTATTTAGTCAACATATATTTCAATTAGCTTTTATTTAAAACCCATATATATGTCGATATTTTGTGTTGATAAAAATATTCCAGCCCCTCCTCCAAGGATTAGATTGGTCCTATAAAGATAGAGGTTTGTCTATAATTGAATAGATATTTTAAAATTATTAATTGACATCTATACTGAACAAATCAACTTTCATAATGCCGAGAAAAAAAACTTTGAATATAAATAATAATATTAACAAAATAAAAAAAGAAGAGGCACTTAAAACGCCTAAAATATGATTCTGTATCATCATTGGTTAAAACATGATGATCCCTTATTTTTCTTATCCTTAAAATTTGTCTATATATATTAATTTATATAAATGTCCACTAAATAGAATTACATATTATATATTAAAGAAGAACAACCAGGATCTTGCAAAATTCGAGCCTGTCCCCAATGTGAATCGTTGGTGATAGATAGAGATGCTAATGATTGTATAATTTGCTATTGCTATAGTATGATACATATAAATATAATTATATTTAAGAAAGAGGACATATTATATTATTTATCTTTTATCTAAAATTATGTATCTTTGGGGGAAACATAGAATAATCAAGTTATACCTGTAAAAGTAGTCTGATCTTCCAGGTATTTACAAATGAGGAAGCAATCGGGCAGCTACACTGTGCTATTAAAAGTAGATTATTTTAAGACTAAAAATTTTATTAGTTCTTGTACATTGATTTTGATTTCCTTCTTTACCTATTCACCTTTTTTCTAATTTTGCAGAGTTGTTAACATTCCTGTCTAAGAGGAGCTAGCTTCCGCTCCCACTATAAAAGAATCTAGCTTCTATCGAACCTACTCTGGATTTAAGAGAGGCGTGCTCCTTTGATAAAATAAAACCATATTTTTTTATCTATATATTTTAATTAAAGAAAATGATACATCAAAAAATTTATAATCTTATTATTTGCTTTAAAAGCAACAAATTTTCGTGGAACCTTCTAAAACCTATTTAAACAAGTGTTAAAAAGGAGCACTATAGAGAAGAGGGGGGGGGGTATTATATTTTATAAAAAAAATTCTAACCATCATACTTTTACCCATTTCTGTGAAAGTAAGCAAAAAATTACTATAAGATAAGGTTTAATGACAATGGCCAGCTAGTATTTATTTATTTATTCCCGTATTTATAAATCACACCAATTTTTGCGACGCCAATAATTTAATTATTTAACTCTGAAATTTATTCAGATCCCTTCTTGAGGTTTAGAAAGAAAGAAAAAAGGATTTATGATTTCAAATAATTAATAGAAAATATAATAAATCTTGGTTCACCTTTACACATTTTACTCAACTTTTAAATATTTATGGAAATCAGTTATTATTTATTATAAAATATTTATTTTCACCTATCTCTTCTTTAAAAAAAATGATGAAATTATTAATCAATTTATCATTCTTATATAGTAAATTCATGAATAGTGTTATTATCACCCGATTTCTAATTTTATTTTATTTTATTGAATATAATATAAAATAGTAAGATAGAACAATTGTTAACCTTATTCATCATAAAAAATTTAATTTTTTTTTTATATTTTTAGAATTCGCATCTAATATTTTAGAATGGGGATTGGCGACCAATATAACCTCAACAAAATTTCCTATCATTTTATTTATCCCAGATCAATATTCCTATGTAAATTTAAATGTATCGAACGCAAGACTTCGATTTATTCAGAAATCCCTAATCAATTCAACTATAAATTTTTCTAATAATAGAATGACAAATCCTGTTACTAATGGCACTAATCAAATACAAATATTAAAGGTCACAGATGCCAACCCTACCCTCAATATCAGCATAAATTTTTTATCGATGAATGCAACTATTTCTGGCAAAAATAATAAAAACGATAATAAGTTAGCAACATATGTCAATGTTATCCCTTCAAATGATTTATTTAGTTGAGTAATTTTTTTTAATAATTCATGCTTTCATTGATACTATATATAGCATTTTGATCTAATTTGTGTCCTCTGTAACTTATTAAGTTTACAGCATTCTAATTTAAGCATAATTAGGGCACTAATTAGATTAAAATATTATAAACTATTTCATATATATCATTATAGGTTTATGGATTGGAATACGAAATTCATGCCTCGGAAACATCCTTCCATATTTAATCAGCAATTCAATCGTAAAACATATATTTACTATATCATATCTAATCTTTAAAATCTCTTTATACACATATAAACTTATGGAGATCTCGGGAATCGATTGGTTCAATAAAAATATGTCATGTTTTATAAAGCCCGATAAGAAATCATCTGCAAACAGTATCCAAACCTTTTTAGCACAAGGTAATGACTGACAGAAAAAATAAAATTTACGAATTGATCATAAACTTAGATTTTGTTTTATTAGAAAGTTATGTTTAACTAGGGACGGAACCTCCAAGCATGATCCGGGAACGTATCTTGGAGAAAATCAAGGAATGTGAAGGGAACATGAAGGTGATATCGAAAACGCTCCCGGAACAATTTTGGAATTTTCCGAAAATTTATATTATTAACCCTCTATTGCGTACATCATATTTGAATACACATACCATAAAAAAAGGTATAAATTTTAATATAAAATTTTTTAAAGTTTAATACACATGATGTATAATAGATACACATATATTTTATATTTCTATAGTTAATTTTGTCAAAAATGAAAGAGAGCTATCAATATAAAATTCTTACAACTTTCGAATAGTTGCATTCCATTTTATAAATCATATCATTTCTCTTGCACAATTTTTAAGGAACAGGAATTAAGAATCCTATTAAATAAAGGTAAAAGAAATGTTTTGTATATAAATATATTGTTATAATCATAGTGTTTTTAAGTTTTAAGGTACGTGTACCCAGATACATAATGCGCACAAATATGAATTTGGGCTTTTTTGATTATTTATTTTATATTATTAAATATTCTTTATTTGCTATCTATAGTCAAAATGTACTGTATTCCATAAGATAGTTCTGATTCTAACCTTAGTGGTTCATCAGATGAGGAAATTCTTGATTCAAGGTCAGCAGATGTTGATAATAACGGAAATGCGGTATTTCAACTATTGGTACCACTACATTTCAATTTCAAATTGTTTGATAATTGGTTCTGTGGTATAGACTTCAAGTATTACTCGCTCAAAAGAGAGTATTGCAACATGTCCAAGTAGCTATAAAAGCTTACAATATAAATATGGGAGGTGTAGATTTATTAGATTCATTGATTGCTTTATATCGAATTCACATAAGATCACGTAAATGGTATCACCGTATAGAATTCTCTATATTTGATATGATGCTCATATCCTGGTTAATGTATAGGCAAGATTTTATGACTTTAAAGATACCGGTAAAAGAACAGATGCCATTATTAACATTTAAAATTTCAATAGCAGATACTCTGTAAATGTAACAAAAATATGAACGCTAGCGTAAAAAAAACGAATATCAATTGACACTAAATATTAAGAAAAATCTAGCAAGGTGTCAACAAAACTTATTACGCAGAAAGAAATAAGACAGGATATATTAGCACATTGGCCAAAATATAGTAAAAAGGAGCGATGCAAAAATACTGGGTGTAAATTGGTTACGAAGTGATTGGTATCAAACATGATGTATCATTATGTTTTACTACAAAAAAAGATTGTTTTAAATTATTTCATGAAAATTAATATAAATTTGTTTTATTACATTATTTATCAAATAATAAAATTATATGTCTTTTTGTAATAGGTTTGAAATTGAAAAAATATGATACTTTTTATACGCATTGTGTATTTAAATATACTAGTGCTGTAAACGTTACTACAAAAAAGAAACGCGTTACCGTTACTCGTTACATCTGAAAAATGGAACGCGTTACCGTTACTCGTTACCATTTTACAAAAGGACCGCGCGTTACCGACTTTTCAAAAAAAGTAACGAGCTACTCGTTATTTAAAAAAATTAAATGTTATATATAATGCAAAAAGATATTTTTTTTCCGACAATATATAATAAAATAATCTATACAAAAAGAACACATAAGATAAGATCTTTTTATAATAAAATTTTCATATATAATTATAATATGAATAAAATTATAAAAAAATAATATATTATAAGATAACATCTTTATGTAACAATTTTTTATTTATTTTTAACAATTGATTTTCAAAATTTTGATGATAAACATGAGCGCTTAGTACTTAACACACCTTTAGGTGCTAAACACACGTTCAATTGGCGCAGAGGATGGGAGAGTGGTGATATATTTAATAAACAAAAATTTCAATTCGGGGAATTTATTAAAAATATTTAAGGAAATATCTTTATTTTGAAAAAAGCTTGAAAGATCATCTTCACAGAGATCTCCATTCATTTCTTCATCAAATTTTTTATCATTATCTGAAAATATTCTAGTGTGTGTGTTGGATAAAGGAATCAAGCCTGTTCTTTCTTTATCAATATCTTTTCTCAAACTGGAAATAAGTTCCGGCATTCTTCCTTTATTGACCTCTAATTTTATCCAGGGCCAATCCATTTTAAATAGTGGTGAATTATTGCCGATAGTATAAAATCATCATCATAGATGTGTTTGAATCTATTGAAAATATGATAGTCAAAATATAAATTATAAGCAATATTTGAACTTTATACCTTTTATCTATGGCTTCCAGGATTGAATCAATAAGCGGCTTACAAAACAATTATTTAAAGCCAATTTTTTAAGTTTTGATATTATAATGTTTATAATGGGAGTGAGATATCCCAAATGCATATTTTCTTCGCTCCCTAAAATTGTAAGAGCCATAGCTATCGGTTCCATAACCTATAAAATCATATATATACATATCATATTTTAATTAACACTAACCATACAATTCATCTATGAACGACTTGTCGTTATCTGAAAATCTCTGTAATCCAGATTTGTCGCAAGATTCATCTTAATCAAATATCTTCCCATATTTTCCTTAAAAATGGCTGCACAGTTAGAAGATTGATCATGTTTATTCCACAAAAGCTTACATTTAGAAAATGTAATTTTTGAAATGGTTTTATAATGGACATCGTTGAGTGCCTTTTCAGTGTCAATACATAAGATTTAAAGTGTGTGCTGAACAGGAATGATGCTTAGGTAAGTATACAATACTATCATTAATATTTTGATCTTCAAATAGATCAAATAATGGCAGAGGAACTATTTCATCATCCGATTCCTCTCCTTGTTCATATACTCTAATAAATTTTTAATAAATATATTATATTTTTTTTTTACTTGATAGCTTTTAAATAATTTCTAGCATTATAATAAAATTACAATATGATTATAATATGTTCTTTTAGTATTAACATTTTTATATGCAAAACTTATTTATAATAAATTCTTAGTCATAATATTTATATGTTTTTTATAAAGGTATTGCATTTGCAAAAAAAGTTATTTATATTTTGATAATATACTCATTTGTATTAGTTATAAGTATAATTGTTAAATTATATATATTTTCTTAAATACCATTAAGAGTAAAAAGAATACTTAAATTTTATTGTAATCTTATTTTTTAAAAAATATTTATGTATAATAAATTTTTAATATAATAATCTGTATAAAATTTATACATTTCAAATTTATTTTATTGTGTACTATCATTAAAATAAATACATCATAGGCGTAGCCAAGATTTTCATAAGGGGGATATAATAAATTACTTGTATTGTATATACCTTAATTTAAAAGCATGGTAATAATTTATTACAAACAATTATAAGAAATTTATTTATAAAAAGTAAGTAGACATATAGTTGATTTTACTCTATTATATAGAATTAGTTATAAAATACTAGGTAAAATTCCACTTTTACAGACATATTTGACAGTTAGAGTATATATTACAGTTAGTAATTTAACAAATTTTACTAATCAATGCTCTTGATATTAAATATAGCAACAATTTACATTCAATTATTTAACGCCATCTATTTATTTTTAGTAAAAATGATATTTAAATTTAATCTTCATATTTTTCATCCCACAATGTCTTTAAAAGATATTTTCTGATGTCCTTATCAATATTTTATAGTTTTCTGTAAAATATATAATTCGCTATATTGGTAAAAATTACTTGATTGTCATTTGATAATTAGATATACTATAAATCTACGAAATATAATATTCCACTGTTTGTATTGTGCTTTTATATTTTTTTAATTTATGATTTAATTTTATCAATAGTTTTATAACTATATTTTACTTTTATTAAGATAAATAAATTAAAATTACTCACTTTATAAAAAACTATATTTGATATATTATATTATTTAGTAATTTTATGGATCTATTATTAATAATTATAATACATTTCACTTCTGTTTTAAAACTTATCTTTGGCTTATATTCCATTTATTAAAAAACATTTTTGGTTCATTTTATATATTTATAAATCTATTTTCCCAAAAATCTATAAATTATGATGAATAGTTTTATAAAATAATATCAACTTTATTCTTTCTTTTAAATTATTATTTAAGATATATGCATACATATTTGAGGGTCAGGGAGTGGGGGTGAGGACTAAGGGGGATATTTTTTATTAGCTAAATATAATATTTACAAAAAGTGATAAATTTCTGAAGGGAGGGGGATTTCCCCTTGCCCCCCCCCCTCTGGCTACGCCTATGAAATACATGGTTAAATAATAAGATGCTATATATATAGTATTTTAATAATAAAATCTATAATGAAATTTAAATAAATTTTTTTATAACATATCATGATTACATTTTTATATGTTTAAAATAATTATATATTAATTCATTCTTTACCTTCAAATGTTTTTTCAAGTTTGAGCTATTTGACGTTGAAATATTTGCGTTGGGACATAATTTACATACAAAGTGTAGACTTGGTACCATTAATTTTCTTAATTGGTTTAAAATATAATTCAAATTGGGGCCAGGGAAGGGTTAAATCTTCTTCATCTAAAGAAGTAAGTACTATGGACATGATATTCTTTTAAAATAAATTATAAATTAATTAATAATATCATTATATTTACTTTGATTGAATATTAATTTCGACTGATAATTTAACAACGAGAATTTAAAAAAAAATGTTGGAAGTGGTTGATATGAATTAAAACTCAGCTTAAATTATTAATATTAAGAATTAAAAAATAAATAAAAGTAAATTTATAATACAATAAAATATGTTTTTCTTTTTTTTTAAGTATTAAATACAAAAAGAATAAGAAGAATAAGCCTTTAATAATTCCTGAATATGTTATCCGAATTTTACACTCTTTAAAAACTTTATTTCTCACTCATAAAAACAAAAGTTACAAATTTTTTCAATGAATTAATCTTTACAAAATAAAAACTAAAATTATATAATTATTATTTCTTTTTTTTTATAAATTTTACAAAAAAATTTCAATCAATTCTTTTACAAAAAAAATAATATATATCTTTTCAAAAAAATATATTATCATAATATTTATTATCTTTTTACATTACATAATAATAATTCTTTTTTTTTACCAATCAGATGTCTATAATTCATCTGATTGACATTTGGAGCTTATCTATATATATATATATCTATTTTTTACATACTAAGACATGTCACCCCTTTATGGGTCAGTGACACTCCTTTAACAAAAACGATGGCGATAATATAAAACAGATTTTACAAAAATTATTATACTACAATAAGAAATTTTTATAAGCAATTACTATACTACAATAAAAATCTTTATAAGAAATTACTATACTACAATAATAATAAAAAAAATTTACACCTTCTTTCATTCGCTATCTGAGCTACATTAACAGTAGATCCTCCCATAGTTCTTCCTCCTGATCAGTTGATGCCAGCATACCGGTCGTTACCGTCAACGGGTTGGATTCAGCTGCTGAATGCGCTACTGGACCCATCGTACTCGCTGCTCGATGCTGCTCCATCACTGTCCGAATATTTACGTGATCCATTCTTCTGATACTGGCCTCTTGGTTCACTAACTTTGCCGGCGTAAGCTGAGAATTATCCTTTCTTGTTCCGCTGATCACACTATCGACGAATTCTCTGGCCAATCTTTTAGTCATCCCTTGTTGTGTGCCCCAAATATTCGTGTCTTGTGCCCCCAACGGTACCCAATTCTTTTTAAACAACGCCGGACATTGATTCTTCAAATGCGTTTCAGACTGGCAATTGAAACATCGCCTTTTCTTAATAAGTAAATTGCTTGATGTGGACGGATTCTCCATTGGGCGAATATCCACATTATTATTCAAATCCATAACCTTAGGGATCAACGTGATCTGAAGATAGTGGTCCTGGAGATGTATTAATTTGTGTTGGGTTTGCACGGTTTTTTTATCAGGCAACATTTTAAAGAAGAGGAAAAAATAATCTTATTCAAAAAGGCAAACTAATTTATGTCTTTTTTTTTTTTCTTTGTTTCACAATTGGGGAAAAAAATATTATAACCAATATTTATTCTTTATCTTTCATTTTGTCTTTCACAACAACTCAGGATTTTAACAACAAATAATACAAATACTAAACAAAAATATTATAACCAATATTTATTCTTTATCTTTTCTTTTGTCTTTCACAACAACTCAGGATTTTAACAACAAATAATATAAATACTTATTGATCACAAATCCCAACCTATTTACTACAATTTGTAATTTTTATTTATTTTCCTTTCCTAACTTATAACCATACTCACATCAAAGTGAACCGTTCGTGAAAACAAAAAAACATAACTTTCTTTTTCTTTTTCCACTGACCATCCATCACAAAAATTTACATTTTTTTATTAACTTTTTCTTTACTTTCCTTGAAAACAAAAAAACAACTGCTCGGTATATAACATAATCATAAACAATTCCCTCGTTATACCATTTAAAAACTTATATTATACTCCTATCACTCTACAATGAGGATTTGAGTATATAAAATAATCAATAAATTAATAAAATACTTTCCTCTGATGGATTTTAATACCATTTAACCGAAAGCATAAATTACCAAAACACCCCCAGTTGTTCAGTATTCAACTAATTCATTAATTTATATAATTTTGTTTTGTACTCCACTAATTTTATCAATTACGTGATTATTTAAATAACCAAAGGAATCTCTTCCTTCAAGGTAAAACAAAAAAAATTGTCTTTGCCCTTCAATACCCTGAGACTCAATTATAATCCCGTATAATTATAGGATGTTGAGTTCTCCCTCCGAAATATAAAAATCCCTTTATTTTCCAGGCTTTTCAAAGTTTCAATTAAGCATCCTCTAATGGATTCCATTAACACTTAATCCCAAAGAGCCTATCCCTATCTTTATGATAGTATCTTACTCCCAATACTACGCAAGTATCGTTATCAGAGTATCCCAAAAGAATCAATATTTTCATTATTCACATTTAACATATTATGCTATATTACTACAATAAATTTCATTATTCATCTTTAACACATTATGCATTATGATTCCAATAATCTAAGATTCTGGAAAAATAATCAGATAAGATTAATATTTAAGCATTTTCACATTATCCTTATCCTTTCTTACTTTCTCCTAACCTTACGTGATCATTATGTCTGATTACCGTAATTCCATTTATTAGCAAAATTTCATTTAATTTGGAACCAAGGTTTTCTACTATACGACCTTTTCCCCATTTCTTCCCTTTGTTATCAAACAAACGGGCCCATATAATTCTTCCCACAGGATATTTTATTACAATCTTATCAACCGAAGGTACACCAGTTCCATCTTTGGATTTTAAGAAATCCAACGGCATTCTGGTCCTTCTTCCCAAAAATAACTCCACCGAGTAATTCCCTCTCGGTTTCTGGAATTATTATAATATAAATGGGCCATCCAAACATCATTACTTTCTTGTTTGGCCTTTTTAATCCAATTTTTCACGATAGCTACCATTCTCTCCGCCTGTCCATTGGAACTGGGATGATATGGTGGAGCTAATACGTGTTTAATTTCCATAGCATTACAAAAATCTTTGAAACTTTCACTTACAAAGGCCGGACCTCCATCAGACACTATTGTCTTTGGAATCCCAAATCTAGCCCATAACCTTTGTAACAATTTGATAACAATTCTAGTGGTTAATCCATGAACCTCTTCATATTCAATCCACTTAGAATATGCATCAACAACTAAAAAATACGACTTCTTGTTTAAGTCAAAGAAATCCACGTGAACACGCTCCCACGGCTTTTCAGGTCTCGGCCAATAACTGCCTATTTCCTTCCGGGGCATAACGGCACACGAATTACAAGGAATACAACTCCTTGTAATCTTTTCAATATCATCGCTCATTCCAGGCCACCATACATACTCACGAGCCCAAGATTTCATTTTATCCCGACCCTGATGTCCTGCATGCAACAATCGTACAATTTTACTCCATAATTTCAACGGAATCACGGCTCTATTACCCCGCATCAAACAATCATCCACTATGGACAATTCCTTTTCAATTTTTTTATAAACTTTACTATTATTTTTCCACGGTTCTTGTCCCGTCAAAAATAATTTCACTCGACCCAATTCCTTATCCCCTAAGGTATTGCTTTTAAGATCCTCCCAATTCGTAGGACCATCTTTCAACATATGTGATAAAGAACAAATTAATACCCTGTCTTCATTCACCATTATACTTTTGTTACCGTCAAGATCCCCTTCACTGGATCCTAACCTAGATAAAATATCAGGCAAACAATTTTCCTTGCCCCTGCGATATCTGATTTTCACATTAAAACTTCCCACCAGTAACAACCAACGTTGCAACCGGGGAGACAGCATTAACTCTTTATTATCTTTTTTAAATAAATGAATTAACGGCTTATGATCCGTGTAAATTATAAATCTTTTACCGATCAAATATTCCCGACATTTGGTTAATCCAAAGATAACCGCTAGGGCTTCTTGTTCAATAACCGAATATCTGGTTTCCACTTCCCTGAAAACTTTCGAAAAAAATATGATGGGTCTTTCCACACCATCCATTAAATGTAACAATGCACCTCCAACCCCCTTGTTGGATGCATCAACTGCCAATATGATCTCTAAATCATTATTAAAACATACCAAAATCGGTTCCTCACCAATTTTTCCTTTTAAAATATCAAAAGCATTTTTCTGTTCAATTTTCCACACAAAATGAACACCTTTCTTTAATAAACCATACAATGGAGATGCCAATTTTGCAAAATCTTCCACAAAACAATGATAATAATTTACCATTCCCAAAAATGATTGCAACTCCGCTTTATTGGTTGGCGGATTCATATTCGTTATATTTCTTAAATTTTTTTCCAGAGGTTTCACCTCCATTCCATTTATGCGATGTCCTAAGTAGATAACTTCCGTTACCCCAAGAACACTCTTTTCCTTGCTAGCCCTCAGACCCTTATCACGAATCCGCTTGAAAACCTCTTCCAAACGTTGATTATGTTGCTCTGGTGTTATACCAGTCACCAACACATCATCCATATAATAATAAACTCCTTCTAGGCCCTGGAAAACTGATGCCATAGTGCGCTGAAATATCGGCGCTGACACACTTAATCCAAACGGTAGCCTACAAAAGGCAAATAATCCTTTCGGAGTCGTTATTGTAAATAATTTATGAATTTCTTCTTTCAAAGGCAATTGCAAATAAGCCGAAGAAAAATCAACCTTGGAAAAATACTTGGCACCTTTTAAACTGGCCAAAATTTCCTCAATCCTAGGCAATGGATATTTTACCTCCACTACCCATCTATTTAACGTTACACGGAAATCAGCACATAGCCTTAACTTTCCATTCGATTTTCTAACAGGTACCAATGGTGTGACCCACTCACTATATTCCACAGGAATAATGATGCCATCTCTAACCCATTGATCCAATTCTTCATCGATTTCCCTTTTCCACTCAAAAGGAACTCTTCGACAAGCCAAAAAGATGGGTGAAAAACCCTCTTTCAGTTTAACGTCTACTTGATAATCATTTAAACGTCCTAATTTTTCTTCAAAAATTATACCATATTTTCTAACCAAAACAGGTATAGCCAGATCGATCTTTTTTAATCCATCGATTTCAATTTCCATAAATTGATCCCTATCAATTTTACCATTTATTTCTGTATGATCAGAACTGATCCATACCCTTTCAGGGGTTTCAATAAAATTATTATTATCGACAATCCTATTTTCATCATTCAATAATTTAGAAATCCCTTCTTTCTGAAGTTCATCTCGGATACTATCAGCCATTAAATCCTTTATCACTAGCTAATCCGCTATCAATAATAAATAAATTCCAATAATTATTATAGGGTCCAATTGTGGTAATCCAATCCCACCCCATAATAGTTTCCACTGCTTTTCCCACTATCCATAAATCTAAACTTATGATAGTATCATTAAAAACAACATACCATTGAGTTTTACCCAAAACCTCAATTTCAGAACCATCGAACTGTTTTAAACACATATTTTCCTTAATAATCACGCCATTAGGCCAATATTTATAAAAATTTTCACAAGACATTATCGAAATGCTCGCACCAGTGTCAAATAGCATATCAATATACCTGCAGTCAATTCTCAAGTTAACCCTAGGACATTGACCCAGTCTATATATTCTATCAGTCCTTAAAATTTCACAAGTTTTAAGGGGCTGATCATTATATATTCCCTCTGAAATATGCATTTCATTAAAATTTAAATTTCCTCCTAAATTCAACTCAGAATTTCGAGGCTTTTTACTAATATAACTATATTTTTTCATAATATCCCGAGGATATTTCTCCCATTTAAAATTATCAACATTTTTCCTATTTGTATATTTCACAATGCTCCCAGGAAATCTTTCCCATTTAAAAGCATTATTTTTCATTCACATTAAAACTATAATCCGTTTTAACTTTATCTTCATGATACCAAACATTTTCATTAAAACCATTAAAATTATGAGAATCCCATCTCTTTTTATTATAATATACTTTCTTAAAATTTTTATTTCCCTGTATTCCAACTGCTATATTACATTTGCTATCATATAGTCAGTGTAAATCACAATTTATAGCTATATGTCCCGCCTCTTATTTAAAACATAAACGAGACCCATCCAAATTCGATTTCAACGAATCAACTTTATTTACATCTAGGCCTGAAATCGTCCTTACATTGGAATTTTCTCCACTAGATTTTTGTAATGGAAAACCCATTCTAAAATTCTGTTCCTTTACAATACAGGTTTTGGCATAATGACCCTTGTAACCGCATCGATTACAAACTATGTCGGAAAACTCTTTCCATTCGAAATAATTCTATCACCGAATTGTTTCTTATCCCCTTGATTATTCATACTAATCAACCTGGATACATCACTATAAATATCTTTAATAGATTCTTTAATATCTTTTAATTCCTGGAGGATAACCACTGATCTCTCCATAAATTCAAAACGATCATCAATATTATCTTTCATCGTTTCAACCATTCCTGGTTTGCCGTTCTTGATTTCATTTAAAATTCCATTTAAACTACTTTCCAAGTCCGAAATTCTTTTAAAACAATTAACAGACACCAGAGTGTCCTTTTTCCAATTACCATATACCTTGGTCGCAACCAAAGTACATTTTCCACATAAAAATTTCAAAAGTATATATATTGAATATAGAATTATTATTAATCCTAATGTAACTAAGTGATGACCTATATCCAATTCATTAAGGTTCTGATACAAGATTTTATAACCCATATCCTTAAAGATGGCAATTTTATTAATAAAAGTAGGCTCAGAATACTTATCGAAATACACAACCATCGCATATTATAAATTTCTACTTTAAAATTACGTTATTACAAAAAGAAAAAATATTTTTCCAAACTACTTTGTTAATTACAATTCACAAAAAAAAATTTAAACCACAAAAACGTTATTATTGCGTTGTGTCCTAAGGTAACCTATAATATGTAAAATAAAAAAAAGTTTTATTTTTTTACCTTAAAATAATGAATACCCTTGAATTTCCAGGTTCGAATCCTGGGAGAACGGTCAACACTTTTTAAGTATTAAATAATAAGAAGAATAAGCCTTTAATAATTCCTGAATATGTTATCCGAATTTTACACTCTTTAAAAACTTTATTTCTCACTCATAAAAACAAAAGTTACAAATTTTTTCAATGAATTAATCTTTACAAAATAAAAACTAAAATTATATAATTATTATTTCTTTTTTTTTATAAATTTTACAAAAAATTTTCAATCAATTCTTTTACAAAAAAAATAATATATATCTTTTCAAAAAAATATATTATCATAATATTTATTATCTTTTTACATTACATAATAATAATTCTTTTTTTTACCAATCAGATGTCTATAATTCATCTGATTGACATTTGGAGCTTATCTATATATATATATATATCTATTTTTTACATACTAAGACACTTTTTATTGATATTTTTTAAGAAAAAATATAAAGTAACGTGTAAAGTAACGTTTTGCGTTACCGTTACTCAAAAAAAGAAACGCGTTACCGTTACTCGTTACCTTAAGATGAAGGTAACGAATGGCGCTTCAAAAAGTAACGTTGTTAGTAACGACGTTACTTTTTTGACGTTACTTTACAGCACTAAAATATAAACACTGAAATTTTTTTTACGGTTTAAAAATTTTTTTAAAAAAAATTATTTTTAGTTTATTAAGGGCTCTTTAAAGACAAAAATAAGTTTTCATATTATATTATTTATTGATATGTCGCGCAATAGAGGGTTAATTTACTACATAATTATCTATAAAAGGTTATTCATAAATATTCGTTAACATAAAATATATAATAATCTTAAGTAAAATGTCTTAAATAATACTAGGGGAGACAGGGTTATAAAAATTTGAAGTGCTATAAAAATATATGAGGCAAATTTTCCAAAATATCTAAAAGTATTTTTATTTTTTACATATATTTTTATGGTAGAAATTAATATTTAGGTAAAAAAATCTTTTAATTTTTTCAGGGATGTGAACCCTTCGACAAAAAAAAGGTCCAGGTCCGCGCTCTGGTACAGTAATAAAATTTAAAAACGGGTCCGGTACAGGGAACATAAAACAAATTATTCAAAATAAGACTTTCTTTCCATTCATTTATTATTATACTTCAATATATACACATTCATAATTTACAAATAAGAAATTTTAAAATGAAATGATTTAAAATTTAAATGTTTCATTCAATCGCACAATCATAATATCTTCTAAAAAATCATCCTTGAGATTTCCACGTAAATCAGACAATATATATTTCAAATATGAAAATCCACGTTCTACGCTTACCTAAAATAGATAATTATCTTTATAATACATAAATTATTGTACTGTGCCGCGATTACAGTCATTACTATTCTAGACAAAATATATAATTCTGGAAATATTGAAGAATTTTCTTCCCAGAATTTTAAAATAGTTGTATCCTTATTTATTTTCTTAACTGCTGAAAACTTTTCTATTAAAGATGTAATAGGCATTTTTGATCCTCCTTTCTATCTGGTGATAATTTGATTTTTTTTTCTCTATCTAAAAGTAAAATTTCAAGAACATCAATGTTGTTATCATTATTATTACTACAACTAGTAGGTATTGTCGGAGCCTCCAATATTATGTAAACAATGGAATTTTGCGTATGTCATAAATCCTTAAGATGGTCTTTAGCCATTTGTTTTTGCTCAATAAATAAAACTTGATATCGAGGGTCTAAATATATAACACTATTTTGCAAATATTGTTGCTCTCGAATTTTCATGTTCTCTAATATACCATATGAAAAGGGACTACTAAATCTTACTAAATCTAATCGGCATCCCATATGCCATAAAAATCAGATAAACATAATTGTTCTGATTGTAATCTTAATATTGTTAATACACTAGTAAGGTCCTTTATTTGCACCAATCATCTTCCGACAAAATGACTTCACATGCTCCTATAATAAAATCACAACAAAAATCTTTCTAACTTAATAATCCTTATTACATCATATAAATTGAGGACCAACGTGTTGTGCAATCTAATATTGCTATTGACCTTTTCATTGATTTTAATATTCTTACAAATGTGGGAGTTCTTAAATCTTTTGCAACATCCCTTACTTTATCAATGATAGTTTTAAAGTAATTATTTTTTAGGCAATCATTTATAGCCAATTGTAGAGTACACTAGAAAAGAATTTATGATATCAATCTCTAAATAATGGAAGTTCAGGAAAAAAATTGAAAGAAAAACGCGAAGATAAAATAAATGATTCCACGAAAAAAAAGTGAATAAAATTTGAAAATTTTATATTATTTTTTAAAAAAATATTTTTATTTTTAAAATTTTTTTATGACACCTAAAACCTAGAACCCTCCACTTTTCAAAAGGGTCCTGATTCGGGTACAGACAAAATACGAGGACCCAAAGTACCGGTCCGGGTTCACATCCCTGATTTTTTATTAATATGAAATTTTAAAAAATGAAAATTAAAAAAAAATGAAAAACATCTTGGTAATGCGTGATATAGCGCTTTTTTCTTTTTTAGATTTAAAAATTTTTTTATAAAGAAATCGTGGTTAATAAATATGTTAAATGTTCCAGGCTCATTCATATTATATATATCACCTTAAATTGTTGTCACTTAAAACTGCCATATAATTTACAAGAAATAAGTCAACTATCCTAATATTATCATTCGTGACCCTAGACAAACTCATAGTTTCTAGTATTCTTATAAATTTAGTTTAAAAATTATTAAATTTAAATCCCTACTTATAAATGGCTAATACGCACCTTCCAAAAGTTGCCCCAGGTGTTCACATTTAATTAAAATTTAATTTAAAGATATTAAATTACCATAAAAATTGTCAATATTTTTATACATGATAAAATTGGGTGGGCAACTTTATAAAAGAATTTATTAGTTAAAACATAAAAAATTAAAATGTTACTTTTGACGAGCTAAAATTTAATTTTCATTTAAAATTTAACATGAGCTAATTTCTGGGAAAAAATTTTATAACCATTGAATTGGCCTAAAACGAATTATTTGTTATTCAAAATTCGATATGAATAATGAGGAAAATTTTTCGTCGAATAGTAAACTTCTAATTATTCGATTCGAATTATTTGTATTATTCAAAATTATTCGTATTATTCGTATATTTGAAATTATTCGTATTATATGAAATTATTCGAAATTATTTATTTTTAAATATTCGTAATTTTTCGTAGATATTTTATTTTTTCGTTAATATTCTTAAATCGTAAGTAAATATAAAAAAGAAGTAATTAAATTTTCCTAGTGTCATTTCGTTTTACTTTATTTTATTTCTAAAGACAAGCGGGGAAATCTTGTCTTGAGAATGGAATTGCTAGTAGTATGTCTTTTTGTCGGTAGTATGATAATAATATTTTAAAATGTGAATAAATTCTTTTATTAAAACAAATTTTTATTATAAAAAATTAACTGATAAAATTTATAATATAAGATCTCTTTTTATATCCAAAGGAAATCAATTATGTACAGGCGCGTACGCAGCGGGGGTGGTGGGGGAGAGGCAGGGAGACAAATCCCCCTCCCCTCCCCCAAAGCCAAAAAATGAAGATGCCGGATATATTTTTCAAAAATATTTTTGTTTAAATTAATTATATTTGTTAATATTTATTCCTATCTCATATTAAATATTTAATTATATTTATTTATCACATTCATATACTAAGTTATTTTATCAATTAATTTCGATTTCAAGTTTTCTGGCATAATATTTACTTATTACTTTCAAATCTTTAGTGGCGTAATATTTATCTACCATTTTCAAATTTCTAGTCAAGTAATAATTATTTCTGAAACTCCTTGTCCAACAGGGAGAAAGAAATTGCAAGCTTGTCCAACGAGATAGAGTCTTCACCATCAAGCAGTAACAGCTTTTAAGGAGTTAGAAGAGCCGATTATTTGCTATTACTGAAATATCACAATGGCCTGAAAGAAATATTTCCTCAGAAGCAAGAAAATTATTGGATTCAATGCTTATTCCAAATTTTTTTTTCTCATTAGAATGTTTTACTTTTCAAAAACATGACAATGACTTGATTAAGAAGATGAGAATAGCGGAGAGCATTTTATTAGAACTCAAGGAAATTAGGGCTAATGTAGATGAAGAATTTCATATTTTATATGTTATTGTTGGGTCAAAATCAGAGCTATACGTGTTTAATATTTGTCTCCTTCCACTTGCAGCAAGGCAAACTCATCGTTAAAACATTAATATCGAATCAGTAGAAGAGTATTATAAAACAAATGTCCCCTCTCTTTGATACATTTATAGCCCAATGGTTTTTAATTAATTATGCAGCATTTACCAATCTGCAGATATTACTTCCACACAGTGGCGTATCCAGGATTTTCTTATAGGGGGGGGGATAATTTTTTGGGGGCTTCGCCCCCAAACCCCTTTTACCTGGCCTTCGACCATCCCCCGGCCTTCGGCCGGGTTTTATTTAGCTATTCTATTAAATTATTCATAATTTAATAATAATTATATTTCTATTTTTAACTATTATTTACTAATTCGTGCTTATGGATAGGATATTACAAGCCTATTTTTTATTATTTCAAGTTAGGTATATTATATTTAATAAAGTTTTTTTAAATGTAAAGGTTTTTTTAAATGTAAAGTTGAAATAAAGTAATGTCATTTTTTTTATAAAATTTGCTTTAAAAACTAGCCTCAGCTTAAATTCTTATATAATATAAGTAGAATATAATTTTTTTATTGAAAATAATAATAGTAGTGTGTTCAAAATATTGACTAGAAAATAATTAAATTAACAAGTTTTTTTAACTTCTTATCAAATACAAGATTTTTAATTATTTCGTTTGTCGTTGGAACCAAATCTCTGTGTATATTTAACAGAGCTAACCCATTTAGATAAGATTCAGTACTTCGTAAATATGTTTCAACCTTCTCAAGTTGGAAAAAGTCCTTTCATTCGTACATGTTGTAATAGGCAAACAAGCAAAAATATAAAACAACTTCAAAATATTAGGAAATTGAGCCAAGGTTTCTTTACACCGATTGGGCGCATCAATAGCATGCTCAGGTAAAATAGCTAAACGTATAAATATTTATACCACAATTCGAACTCACTGATTAAATTTATTTCAGTATCTATCTCATAGGAATAAAATTTTTCTAAATATTTAATTTTACCAATAGTGGCATTAGAAAATGAAGAAGGATCTTTGGGTAATAAAACTTGAAGATTGCTAAAGACTAGTTTTTTATCTAAAAACCGTACTTTTATTTGCGATAAAAAAGTATCTAAGAATGGGATGAAAATGGATATTTTATAATATTCTTCAGTTGAGCTAATATTTATTTTCATCTCAATAATGGCCTAGGTGCTAGACGAGGTTTAATTAGTGTTATATCATAAAATTTAGCCTTCGATTCAACTACATTCATTCTTATTGTATCTACCTGTTCATGTATATTTTCCGCCAAATCAATAACCTGAACCAAATTTAAATTTGGTTTTTGTAAATTTCTACAAAGTAGTGAGCTATAAATAATTTATTGATGCAACTAGCAGCAATGATAAACTCTGATTGACCAATTGAATTCAATAATGATATCGCTGCTGACGACACATTACTTTTTTTCATGCTCAACCTTATTTATAAATTATCATCTGATTTCAATATCTTTGACTAAATATTTTTCCATTTTATTAATGTTTTTGAATAATATGTTGGAAAATTGATATTCAAATATTTGTAAAATTTTGATTGGTGGGGGGGAAGGGGGGGGGGGGGTAAAATTTTTATTAGCTTAAAATGATATTTATGAAAAGAGTCAAATTTACGAGGGGGGGGGGGAATTTCCCCCTTTCCCCCCCATTGGTTACGCGCCTGCTTCCACATAAACCTTACCGACCTTTTGAAAAAAAAATGTTTGTTAGATTTTTATCATGAAGATGTTAAAGTATCTAAGGATGCCTTATTAGCTGAATTACTATGTTTATAAAATTAACTATGGTTGCTATAATCCCAAAAAATGCTATGGATGCTTTGCATTTCAAACACATTTAAATTATATTCCCAATGTATTAAAAGGATTTATATATATTAGCAACTCTTCCCATTAGTAAATTAATGAGAGAACATTCTCTTTTTTAAGAAGAATAACAGAGCCTAATTTGTAGGGCACGGCCCGGATTTTTTTTAAATTTTTTTGCCCGGTTTGAATTTTTTTAAAAAAAATTCAGGTCCGCCCGACTTTTTTTAAAAAAAAATTCAGGTCCGCCCGACTTTTTTTAAAAAAAAATTCAGGTCCGCCCGGCTTTTTTTAAAAAAAAAATTTTCAGCCCGGCCCGAATTTTTTTAAAATAAATTATATTTCTTTTTAATTTTTATAGCTAATAATAACGATTTCAAATATAGGCTGTTTTAAAATATACAACCCGGCCCGGGTATTTTTTAAAAAAATTTCGGGCTTGACCCGGTTATATTTAAAAAATTAAAACACGGTTCGGCCCGGTCTCTGAAAAACATACCAAGAAGTACAACTTCTGAAAGTAGATTGAAAGGTTAGGATCTTTTGAATATTCATGGGCATTTGACGACAAGCAAGGATGAGATAGAAAAATTAGCTCAATCCCAACGAATATTGGATTTTACATATAAATATATAACATACAAAATACAATTATTCCTAAGTAACTTTTGTGTATTAATATGACGGTTTATACATATAATTTTTTTATAACTCACATTAATTTAAAATTGTGTATTAGAAATAGTTATTAGTTCTAATAAATTTAAGCTTGATATTTGTAAAAAAACAAAAATATTTCTTAAAAAATTTTATTATCCCCCCCCCCAGACCAAATTCCTGCGTACGCGACTGATTATGTAAATATATATCAAATAAAATAACGTTTTCTATAAAAATTAATATAAAGTAAAGGTTTAATTTAATATATCACAATATAGCCTTAAACCTTCATTATCTACAATAAATATATAACAAAATAAAATCCAGTGGCGTATCCAGGATTTTTTTATGGAGGGGGGGGGGACTTTTTGGGGGGCCTAAACCCCCCTTACCTGGCATTCGGTCGGCTCTAATTATGAATAATTTAATAATAATTATATTTCTATTTTTAACTATTATTTACTAATTCGTGCTTATTACAAGCCCATTTTTTATTATTTTAAGTTAGGTATATTATATTTAATAAAGTTTTTTTAAATGTAAAGTTGAAATAAAGTTGAATGTCGTATTTTTTATAAAATTTGCTTTAAAAAATAGCCTCAGCTTAAATTCTCATACAATATAAGTAGAATATATTTTTTTTATTGAAAATACTTATAGTAGTTGGGTATAAAATATTGACTAGAAAATAATTTAAAAAACAAATTATTTTTAAACTTCTTATCAAATACAATATTATACAATTTTTTTTATTAAATACAATAATTATAATGTGATTTTTAATTTTCGTGGGAATGTTGCCAATTCATCAAGAATTTCGTTTGTCGTTGGAAACAATCTCTGTGGATATTTAACAGAGCTAACCCATTTAGCTGAGATTCGGAAGTAGTACTTCGTAAATATGTTTTCAACCTTCCCAAGCTGGAAAAAGTCTTTTCATTCGTACATGTTGTAATAGGCAAACATGCAAGAATATAAAACAACTTCAAAATATTAGGATATTGAGCTAAGGTTTCTTTACACCGATTGAGCCATCAATAGCATGCTTAGTAAAATAGCTAAACGTAGTAAATATTTATACCACAATTCGAATTCACTGATTAAATTTATTTCAGTATCAATATCAGGAATAAAATTTTGCTAAATATTTAATTTTACCAAAGTGGCATTAGAAAACGAAGAAGGGTCTTTGGGTAATAAAACTTGATTGCTAAAGACTTGTTTTTTTATCTTAAAAACCGTACTTTTATTTGCGATAAAGAGGTATCTAAGAATGGGATGATAATTGATATTTTATAATATTCTTCAGATGAGTTAATATTTATTTTACATCTCAATAATTGCCTAGGTGCCATAGGAGGTTTAATTAGTGGTATATCATAAAGTTTATCCTTCGATTCAACGTCTACATAAATATTATGAAAATATTCATCTACATTCATTCTTATTGTATCTACCTGTTCATATATATTTTCCGCCAAATCAATAACCTGAACCAAATCTAAATTTAGTTTTTGTAAATTTCTACAAAGTAGTGAGCTATAGGAAAATAATTTATTGATGCAACTAGCAGCAATGATAAACTCTGATTGATAAATTGAATTCAATAATGATATCGCTTCTTCTGACGACACATTACTTTTTTTGATATTCAGCCTTATTTAACTTTTGTATTTCTATTTCTTCTGTTCCACATAATGGAAGTAAAAATGAAAAATATTAAAAAATTTTATATATTTATTAATAATTAAAATATTATTAAAAATACTTATTAATTCTAACTCAGTAATAATTTTGAATTTAATAAAATAATTATATATGTCGTATTGGGATATGTAATCATGTGGGATTCGGAATCCCAATTTAAATATTTTTTTTAAAATATTTTAAAAAAATTCTGAATCCCCATGAAAAAAATAAATAATATAATTACTTTCTCTTCTCTTTTTTTGCGGCTGGCACCATATAATTAATAGGCCAAAATAAGGGATTTAAAAAGAAAATTTAAAAAAAAAGTAAATAGTATAAAATTAAGGCATATAATGAATGAAAAGTGATGAGGTTAAGACTTTTTTGTTTAAAAAATATTAAAAAATATATTTATAAAAAATCCGAATTATTGCAACAATTATTCAATGCAATATGGCATTTCGTTGAACATTTAAGCAGGGACCCGAACCATTATTTATAAGGGTTCAGTTTGGTTACGGTTCAGTATGTAAAAAATTATAATGGTTACGTTTTGGTTACGGTTCTTGAGAAGAAATTTATAACGGTTCAGCTAATTATAAAGGTTTATAAAGGTTCATTACGGTTAGAATATTTTTTTTTATTGAAGCAACAACATCTTCTAATTTATTTTTATCACAAGCATCTATGAATTATATAAAAAAAAATATATAAGATTCAAAATAACTCATTTTTAAATATATTAATTGAACTCATAAGTAATATATTTTCAAGTATAAATGGATTCATTTTTGTTCGTTGTGTCGTTAACACAATTAGCCCCGAAAAAGCACTTTCTACAGAAACTTGTGTTGCGGAAACCGCCAGTACTATAAAAGCACGTTTATATAAATGGATATTCAAATTATTTCCATTTCTAAAATATAAAAACTGAAAAGGTTTAACTGTTTTTTATAAAGGTTATTTTATTCCTTCCAAAAATAATTATATCGGTTCGGTTACGGTTCAGATATTTATAACAAAAATAAATTTTTAAAAAAAATATTTAAGGGGATTCGGAATCTTTTTTTTAAAAAACAATTAAATTATATTTTTTTGCCGCTTGGCTGGAACCAGAAATTTTTATTTTTAGAGATATTTAATTTAATATGTATTACTTTTATGCTTTAAATCATTAAATACTAGAAAAAATTGTTTTAATATAAATTAAATGTAAAAATATAAATCTGGCAATGAAAATATTCACCACGCTTACCAATAAAAAATTTTGGACCCGACCCGCCCGCTCAAGAAAAGCAATATTTTGATTAACGACCGAAAATTCACGGTGTTTTTAAATTTTTCAAAACTTTAATGCTATAATTTTATACACTTTTTTGAATTTATTTCTTTAATTCCATAATCCATAATAACAAAAATACATATTATAAATCCTAAGTTTTACCACGCACATTTTTAAGATTATCTAAAAATTTGAATGGGAAAAAATTTATTTAATTCTTTTTTTGTTTTATTATACCCATCCATAACGAAGTGATTTCTGGTTTATGATATAGGACTCGACCTCGTGATTCCGTATACATATTAAATAAAATAATAAATGGGGGTCTTATTATATTTTAATAAATTTTGGTCGATGTTTAGCAAATTAAGTGGATTTCTTGTCATAAAATTATTTTACTAATTTCAAAATGTGCCTAAAAATATTAACCAAAATAATATAAATGCTTATTTAATAATTGCACATGGCATAATATAAGAGATGATAAATTTTTACTACCTCATATACTGTCAAGACTTCTTAATACCATGAAAGATCCTTCTTAATAATTAAACTATTTTATCAATGAAAATTTTTTTTATCTAAACAATTAAATAATGATGATTAGAGGTAGGCGCTGCCTTGAAATACAGCGTGAGTGTGATTAAATTTTAAATTATCAGGCGTGACTGGGCGTGACGGGCCTTCCCAAAATTTTTCCCGGGCGTGAACATGAATTTTCCGTGAATCACGGAAATTTTAATTTTTTTTATAAATATAAATTTGCAATTTTATAATTAAAATACATATTTTCTAATTTAATTTAGTTCTTTTTAAAAAAAATAATATTTGAAAACAAAAATATTCCCGCATTTTATAAATAACATCCGGTGTCACGCTCT
The DNA here is from genome assembly GCF_954871325.1 of Gordionus sp. m RMFG-2023. Classification (NCBI taxonomy): domain Eukaryota; kingdom Metazoa; phylum Nematomorpha; class Gordioida; order Chordodea; family Parachordodidae; genus Gordionus; species Gordionus sp. m RMFG-2023. Next base: position 46,168,743 of record NC_088775.1, on the reverse strand, counting down.
GAGTTCTATTTTCTTTTTATGTTTAGGTGTTTTGTCACGAGATTTTTTACTTAAACTTTAAAATTTATTCACAAGCACTTAAGGTAGGCTTAATTCTAGATCCTAATTTCAAAAGACTTAAGTTTTTAAGAGACGAAGAAAAGGAAGATATTTACAAAACAATCTTAAAAAGAAACGATATAAAATTATATGATATGCATAAGTCAATGCCAACTGTCATTTATAACTTTCCTAATTTATCCTACATTCATAAAAAACCATATATTCTAAATGAAACATATTTTTAGATGATTTTGATGAAGCATCAACATCTACCGATGAAAGCTGTGTGAATTTAAAAGATTCATCCCATAAAACAAATAACAATGACAATATTTTGAAGTTTTGGAAGAAGGAAAATTTATTTCCTTTTTTGAGAAAATTAGAGAATAAAATTTTGTCAACCCTGGCAAATTCGGCTTCTAAGTGAAAGGTTATTTTCTGTAGCCAATCGCTTATTAGAGGAAAGGCGTACACAATTGAAATAAAAAAAATAGACATTCTTCTTTTTCTAAGTAAAAATTTGGATTTATAATATGTATTAATTTTTTATTATAATGGATTATGAAATTAAAGAAATAAATTCTAAAAAGTGTAAAAAATTATAGCATTAAAGTTTTGAAAAATTTAAAAACACCGGAAATTTTCGGGCGTTAATTAAAATATTGCCTTTCGTAATTTTTTAGTGGTAAGCGTAAATGGGGGTGAATATTTTCATTGCCACATTTATATTTTTACATTTAATTTATATTAAAACCATTTTTTCGAGTATTTATTATTTAATGATTTAAAGCATAAAAGTAATACATATTAAATATCTCTAAAAAATAAAATTTTCTGGTGCCAGCCAGGCGGCAAAAAAATATAATTTAATTGTTTTTTAAAAAAAAGATTCCGAATCCCCTTAAATATTTTTTTTTAAAAAATTTATTTTTGTTATAAATATCATAACCGTAACCGAACCGATATATTTTTTTTGAAGGAGTGAAGAACCTTTATAAAAAACGATCACTATTTTAGAAAGGGAAATAATTTATATCCAATTATATAAACGTGCTCTTATAGTACTGGCGGTTCCCACAACACAAGTTTCTGTAGAAAGGGCTTTTTCGGGGTTAATTGTGTTATCGTCACAACGAACAAAAATGAATCCATTTATACTTGAAAATATATTACTTATAAGTTCAAATAATATATTTAAAAATGAGTTATTTTGAATCTTATATATATTTTTTATATATAATTCATAGATGCTTGTAATAAAAATAAATTAGAAGATGTTGTTGCTTCAATAAAAAAAAATTTCTAACAGTAATGAACCTTTATAAACCTTTATAATTAGCTGAACCGTTATAAATTTCTTCTCAAGAACCGTAACCAAAACGTAACCATTATAATTTTTTACCTACTGAACAGTAATCGGATTTTTTATATATTTTTTAAAACAAAAAAGTCTTAACCTCATCCCTTTTCATTCATTATATGCCTTAATTTTATATTATTTACTTTTTTTTAAATTTTTTTTTTATATCCCTTATTTTGACCTTTTCATTATATGGTGCCAACCGCAAAAAAAGAGAAGAAAAAATAATATATTTTAATATTTTTTAAAACAAAAATGTCTTAACCTCATCCCTTTTCATTTTATTATATGCCTTAATTTTATACTATTTACTTTTTTTTAAATTCTCATTTTAAATCCCTTATTTTGGCCTTTTATATATATGGTGCCAGCCGCAAAAAAGAGAAGAAAAAGAATTATATTATTTTATTTTTTTTTCATGGATTCGGATATTTAAAAAAAAGATCCCGAATAAAACGTGAATACGACAAATATAATAATAAAATAAATTACCGTTTGATTTCAATCTCTTTGACTAAAATTATTAATATTTTTGAATAGCTATAATATCCTTTCATTATTTTAAATATAATTCATTGCATTGTGGATTGAATTGAAATTTGGAATAATAAAATTTATTTATAAAAAATAAGTTTTATGTTAAAAAATTGATATTCAAATATTTATAAAATTTTGATTGGGGGGTCGGGTTGAGGGGGGGGGAATCCCCCCCCCCATTGGTTACGCGACTGATTAAATCGTTACTAATATGTAACAATTTCCTATTTTTTATATATATTCATTATTCAAATCATAAGTTATATTTTCTGATAAGAAGTATTGTGGAAAGGAAATGCCCCAGCAAAGTAAACTAATAAATATAATTATTTTTTTTGATATTTAGATTTAAAAATACCAGCTAAATAAGAATTCCAAATAATGCTTGAATTTGGTTACATCAGCTTCTTTAGTAGAACTTTCATAATAGTTTTTACTTATAGTTTTAATTTTTTTCATTAGTATGATAAATAATCTCTTCAATCATTTTTGGTTTTGGTGTTATGAACAAGTCAAAACATTATTCTGGAATATCTGCTTCCCATATTCTCTTACTCTTGGCAGATGAATAGTTAAATTTTATTGACGAGTTCTTATTCTTTGATTAATCCCTTTTCCATTTAGTAACCTTTTCCCGTGTTGTCGAAAATGGTAACTGATATGTTGTCCATTCAGGGATCTTCGGCTACATGTGAGATAAATTCTCAATAGGGACAAATATCACAAGAATAGAATGTTTTTGAAGGAAGAAACCATTAGAAAGACTTTATACTTTAAAAACTGGTTATGTCAAATTCGGATCCATAATTATATTTTTTCTGTATTATATTTTGATGTTTAAAAAATGAGATCTTTGAACATTTTTAGAAAATTTGAATATTAGATTGAAGAAATAATTTTAATATTTTTATAAACAATTCTAATTCTAAAAATCGAGTGTTTTTGGCCAATTTCTTTGGATAACGTTATATGAAATCATTTGGTTTTATTTCGTTTATTTTCTGAAAATTTTGATATGCTAATGACAATTAGTTTAGAAAATCCTTAAAAGTATCATTTTGAAACATCTACATCTGTTTATTATTTTTAAAAAATAAGCTTTAAAAAAATTTTCGAATCGAATAATGATTTTATTATTTGTATGAGTATGAATAATAAATTATTCTATTCGATTCTTTTTTTTATAGGCTACCATTGAAGAATCTTATTAATATGCATTTATGGTTTAAATTTTGATTTTCAAAATTATTTCGGAAGAAATTGCCTGCTCTGGGATAAGTTCCCTGTCTCCCCTACATAGGGTAAAGATTGATATAATATATGATAAAGTAGAAATAAAGTATTTTTAGGAAAGTGTTGTGGAATGTTGAGAAACATGGAACGGAAAAAGAACCGAACATATTATTGGTTTGAACAAGAACACGGAACAGGAATGCAAAAATATCTTTGTTCCGAGTCACTGGTTTTAACTAAACAATGTTTATTTATTCAATTTTTCTTCAATAATAATGAAAAATTTATATTTTTGAAAAGACGTGAAAAGTATGAATATAACTAATTGTGGATTCCATAGTATGTTAAGTCAATCAATACCCATACCATCATTAAATTATGACCGGTAAATTGCTTTATAACAGAATATTATAGACATTTTTGACTATTACAACTAAGTATAAGATGTTTATAAATTCACTATGAAATGTATAAGAGTTCAGTTTAAAATTTATTAAATAGGTGTAAATTATATTATCTATTGAAAATCAAAATTAATTTTTAAATCTAGTGCTTTCATGTAAGTTATATTTTTCCATAAAATATTGAGAACGTTCCATTTTTATTTAAACTAACTAAAAAAAAAAGAGGTGAAAGAACGAATAATTAAATTCTTTGAAGCAATTTGATCCTAATGCTAAAAAAATCTACCCTTAATTTATAATTATCTATCAATGAAGGGCAGTAACCTAGTAATATAACCTACTAAAAAAGCTTCCTCTTTAATAACCTGCGTGAGTAAGAGTAGACCAGCAACTGGAACCGGTTTGCAAACAAATTTTATGGCATCCACTTAATTATTTCTGAGATCGTGTTCCTTGCGATCCCTATCTATAACTAGGAACATGCGCGCCTAATTTAGAAAAGTTAAACAAATGAACAAGGTCTAAAACCGAAAGGAATAGAAAAATATTATTATAACATTATATTATAACTAGCTGATAGCTTGTCAAGAATGACGGGGATCAGAATTTTCTCCCTCACTTGATGATGGAAAATCAGAAATTTCCTCTTTATTTGATAATGAACAAATTAGACAAAAAAGGTAAATTTCTAAATCATAGCTCCTGTCAAAAATGACGGGAGAAATAAATTTTATCCATAATTTAATGATGTGAATCAGAATTTTCCCCTTTATTTGATGATGGATAAACCAGAAATAGAAATTTCTGATAGGGAAAAATAAATGAAATCTAGGATAAAATAACTAAGTGCGACATAATTTTGTACATTTCAGAATTTCCTGGTTTATATCTAAAAGAATATATGTAGGGGAGACCGGAGTGTCCATAAAAGATTGAAGTGCTATAAAAAATAGATGAAGAAATTAATATTTACAAAAAAAATTATTTATTTATTTTTTATTAATATTAAATTTAAAAAAAATGAAAATTTAAAATAAATATGGCCCTTTCGCATTAAGGTTATAGCACTTTTTAATTTTTAGAATTTTTTTAATATATAAATGCCGTTCTAAGTAAATAAATGTAAATAAATTTTCAAATATGTTAAATTACCAGGTTCACCTATATTATATCTCATTGTCACTTAAAACTGCTATATAATTTACAATAAAATAAGTCAACCAGCTTCATATTTTCATTCATGTCCCTAATCCCTGCTTAAAATTGGCGAATACGCAACCCGCCAAAACCTGCCTCAGGTCTTTACTTTTAATTATGATTTAATTTATATTAAATTCTACAAATATTGTCAATAATTTTATACTTTGATAAAATTAAGAACTTTATCATTTAGAATTGAATTTAGTCTGTGTAACTTTTATAAAAAAAATTTATTGTAAAACTGTAAAAGATTAAAAAGTTACTTTCGACATGTTAAAAGTTAAATTTGCACTTAAAACTTTTCTCGTGCATATACAAGGCATTTTTAGAACCATTGAAGTTTCTTATTAAAATACATATATGGTTTAAATAACAAATATCAAAGTTTATTAGTTTTAAAATTATTTGAGAAGAAATTACCGACCCCGAAATAAAAATATCCACGGTCTCCCCTATTCATTGTTTGTTAAAGAGAAAATGAAATACTTGAAATTGAAAGTTGTATGTGAGAAATATATGATCTTTCAGATAGGTTTAATTTCTCTTTATAGGGATACCAAAAGTGTTGAAATATTTATCCCTTCAACTTAAAACAATCACATTCAACCTTTAAATTTTTGAATCCTTCTTATTCCATGGAATCATTCTTTTTTATTTGAATTTAATCTCTCTTCTAGTGGTCCTGTGAGTTGGTGTATATCTATTCCTCTCACTTCTGTAGTTTGTATAATCTTCATCGACAAATTTGGTTAGAGGATAAGGAGTTTTCGTAATTTGCGTAGTTCTAATGATACTGTGAGTTAGTGTACTTCTAGTTTTCTCGGCTTTGTAGTAAGTTGTATTATCGTCATTATTAGTTGTGGTAAGAGGATAAGGGGTTAAAGTAGTTTGTATAGTTCTGGTTGCCTCGTAAGTTTGCATAGTTCTCGGGGTCACAGTTCTGCAGTGATTCATAAAATACTGGTTGTCAGTAGTGATTAGAGGATAATTGGTTGGATTAGTTCTAATTGTTCTGTAAGCTATGCCTATATAGTTATCTTAGTTTTTAAAGTTTTATGGTGGTCAGAAGTGGTAAGGATAAGTGGTAAGAGTGGATCTAGTTTTGTAAGTCTGTGAAGTTCTAATTGTCTTAGTTTTATAGAAGTTGGCCTAGCCCTGCTTTTATAAGCTGTAGTGATATTATTGAAGTAGTATGTGCAGTATAAGTCGCAGAAGTATGGTTAAGTATATGTGGTTATTTTGGTGGTCCTAGTAAATTTGGTTATAATAACTATATATTTGCAGACCGGATATTCCTCCTATGCCCAGTTGGAAGTTACATAGACAAAATAAGTTGCACAACATACAGTATCACTAATTAGGAGTAATAGTATCAGCGTTGTAACAATAGTCGTAGGAGTTTTTATAGAGATTGTGGTGTCCAATAGTTTTAAGGTATTAATGGGAATAAATTTTATTGTAATCTAAAGTTATTTCTATTGTTGGAAAAATAATAGATCTATAACATTACTAGCCTTGCAAGAAAAATTTCTATCAAAATTTAATTTAATATCAAAAATTATTGTTATTGTTCTTATTTTGCATATAAAAAATAGATGAACAATTGGGTAAAATAATAATTGTTTACTATATTATTTGCTATGCATAAAAAATACATATATTTCGAAAAATGGCATAAGTTTTAGAAAATATATATTAATTTACGATCATTTTTACCTTATCCAAAAATTGATTTAGCCTTGTTAACATATCAATGTATTAAAACTTACAATTTCTTTCAGGGAAGGAAGGGGATTTTTATGATTAAATAAAAACATTATTACCAAGATTATATTTCTTAGTTTGGGCAATATTTGCAATCAGTGCAAGAAAATTTGTAATTAATATAAAATTACATTTTTATTTCTATGATTATATGAGATTTACTTATGCCCAGTAATTTTGAAATATTAATGTAGTCATATTATATGTCTTACGGTAAGATTTAAACTATATATCATCTCCCTTGAGGCAAAAACAATATCAATTGGAAAGAAAGAGAGGGGAAGACGGGTTAAAGCAAAGAAATTGTTTAGAATAGATTTACCATATGTACTTAATTAAAAATAACGGCTCATTTTAAGCCGATTTTTAAAAACGGCTAAATCAATATTTTATTAGGAAAAATATTATGCAAGCCTTTAGATTTTGCTCATAGGCGGAACACAGGTTTGAACATCTATTAACGAAATCTCGAGGTTTAGACAATAGTTTTCTGGCTAAAATATTGAGTTAGCCGTTTTTAAAAATCGGCTGAAATCGAGCCGTTTAACAACACTAAAAGAATATTCATAAACTCTGTTAATCTTAATAAAATTTTAAAGATTTTATTCTAACGTTTAAAATATCATTTCTGTACATATTGATTAGGATTCCATTACCTTTTTCTAATTTAAAAATATCAACTCTGATTTTAATATAAAATTGTGATAAAAATTTCAAAATCTTTTTCATATAGGCTAAAATCCAAAATATCAAAAAATATGATTAAAAACTTTTGAAACTTTATAGAAAAAAATATAGAAATTTAATGCAAAAATAAAAACATGTCCAAAATATAATTCTTGAAAATTTAAAAAATTGAATATAGGATTTCATTAAAATTTTAACTTCTGAAAGTTTTAAAAAAAACTTAGCTATATAAATTTGGATGGTTATGTAAGATTTTTTTATAAATAATTAAATACTTTCCTTAAATAATATGGTTTATAGTATATATCATTATTTTATAAAATTCTTGGAAAGAGCATGCCATTCCCTTGTTTTTTAAAAATTTTGATCAAAGGGCACTATAAACTTTTACTCTGACTCAAACATCAAAGAATATTATTCAGAAAATTTCCTAATTTTCTAAATGTTTTTTAAAAATTGAATTTTTATAATAATAATTGAAAAAGAAATGGCAAGGAGGACGAGTACAAATCAAAAAATCAAGATAGGGATGTGTGCTATTTGTCCATGTCTAATAACGTATATTATTCTCCAGGATCAGCTTTGAATATGCATTTGAATGGGAAGATAACTGGGACGCCACAATTAATCGAAAATATAATGTTTGCAAAAATAGGTCAAATGGTAAAAACTTTGGGTCCAATAAATATACAAAAATCTTTGTCATCATTCCTGATTTTTTTTAAAAAAAAATTATAATATATGTCGTATTGGGATATGGAATCATGTGGGATTCGGAATCCCCACGTTTTATTCGGGATTTTTTTTTAAATATTTTTTTTAAAAATTTTAAAAAATATTCCGAATCCCCATGAAAAATAAATAAATATGATAATTACTTTTTCTTCTCTTTTTATGCGGCTGGCACCATATAATTAAAAGGCCAAAATAAGGGATTTAAAAAGAGAATTTAAAAAAAAAGTAAATAGTATAAAATTAAGGCATATAATAAATGAAAAGGGATGAGGTTAAGACATTTTTGTTTTAAAAAATATTAAAATATATTACTTTTTCTTCTCTTTTTTTTCGGCTGGCATCATATAATTGAAAGGCCAAAATAAGGGATTTAAAAAGAAAATTTAAAAAAAGTAAATAGTATAAAATTAAGGCATATATAAATGAAAAGGGATGAGGTTAAGACATTTTTGTTTTAAAAAATATTAAAATATATTACTTTTTCTTCTCTTTTTTTTCAGCTGGCAGGCACCATATAATTAAAAGGCCAAAATAAGGGATTTAAAAAGAGAATTTAAAAAAATGTAAATAGTATAAAATTAAGGCATATATAATGAATGAAAAGGGATGAGATTAAGACTTTTTTGTTTTAAAAAATATATTTATAAAAAATCCGAATTATTGCAACAATTATTCAATGCAAAAAGTCATTTCAACTAAGGGCAATATTTCACAGTCTACATATATTTTTTTAAAAAACTTTATAACGAAAATTTTTTAGCTTAACAAACGAAAATCGCGATTCCTTATTTCTTAAACAAAAACTTCAATTGGAAATTTTTAAACACAATTATACTTGTGTTTTAGGTATATTTTCATTATTAAATTAAGCACTTTTTAGAGCCTTCGATACTATTAATATATATTTTTATTTATTAATTTTATATATTTATACATATTTTTCTACAGTTGTTTTAATATTTTAGTGTTTTATCATTTTTTTTAAAAATTATACCAATATCAATATTATCAAAATAAAATTTTAAAAAATAAAACAAATAATAATGGCAATATTTTGAAGTTTTGGAAGCAGGAAAATTTATTTCTTTTTTTGAGAAAATTATAGAGTAAAATTTTGTCAGCCCTGGCAAATTTGGCTTCTAGTGAAAGGTTATTTTCTGTAGCCAATCACCTATTAGAGGAAAGGCGTACACAATTGAAATAAAAAAATAGACATTCTTCTTTTTCTAAGTAAAAATTTGGATTTATATTATGTATTTATTTTTTGGATTATGGTATTAAAGAAATAAATAGAATAAATTCAATAAAGTGTAAAAAATTATAGCATTAAAGTTTTGAAAATATAAAAACACCGTAAATTTTCAGGCGTGAATTAAAATATTGCCTTTCGTGAGCTGGCGCGTCGGGTCAAAAATTTTTTAGTGGTAAGCGTGAATGTTTTTAATGCCACCGTGAGCGGGAGGGCTGTTAATAAAAAATTAGGCCCGCTTTTCGCTTTCTCTTCCTCTAATTTGTCTAAATTATTAATTTTAAAAATAATATTTATTTTTTACATTTATTGAAATATGTATTATTATTTTCTTTTCGTCTATTTTTATATATGCTTATTATTTCTAATTTACATATATAAAATAATATACATTTTTACAATATTATTAATATTAATATTTACATTGCTATGCTAATAACAGATGTTTATAGATCGAATATTTTTTTAAATATTTTTTAAATATTGTTTATTTTTATATATACCCTCCCCCCCCCTTCCCCGCTTTCCTTTTCTCCAATAAATTCTTTAATTTATATTAAAACCATTTTTTCGAGTATTTAATGATTTAAAGCATAAAAGTAATACATATTAAATATCTCTAAAAAATAAAATTTTCTGGTGCCAGCCAGGGCAAAAAATATAATTTAATTGTTTTTTTAAAAAAAGATTCTGAATCCCCTTAAATATTTTTTTAAAAAAAAATTTTTGTTATAAATATCTAAACCATAACCGAACCGATATAATTATTTTTTGAAGGAGTAAAAAGAACCTTTATAAAAAACGGTTAAACCGTTTCAGTTTTTATATTTTAGAAATGGAAATAATTTGAATATCCAAATATATAAACGTGTTCTTATAGTACTGGCGGTTCCCGCAACACAAGTTTCTGTAGAAAGGGCTTTTTCGGGGCTAAAATTTGTGTTATCGTCACAACGAACAAAAAGGAATCCATTTATACTTGAAAATATATCTTATAAGTTCAAATAATATATTTAAAAATTAGTTATATAGAATCTTATATATATTTTTTATATATAATTCATAGAAGCTTATAATAAAAATATGGTGTTGCTTCAATAAAAAAAAAATTTCTAACCGTAATGAATTTATAATTAGCTGAACCGAACCTTTATAAATTTCTTCTCAAGAACCGTAACCAAAACGTAATCATTATATTTTTTTACATACTGAACCGTAACCAAACTGAACCGTTATAAATAACGGTTCGGGTCCCTGCTTAGATGTTCAACGAAATGTCATATTGCATTGAATAATTGTTGCAATGATTCGGATTTTTTTTAAATATATTTTTTAATATTTTTTAAAACAAAAAAGTCTTAATCTCATCCCTTTTCATTCATTATATGCCTTAATTTTATACAATTTACTTTTTTTTTAATTCTCTTTTTAATTCCCTTATTTTGGCCTTTTAATTATATGGTGCTAGCCGCAAAAAAAGAGAAGAAAAAGTAATATATTTTAATATTTTTTAAAACAAAAAATGTCTTAACCTCATCCCTTTTCATTTATTATATGCCTTAATTTTATACTATTTACTTTTTTTTAAATTCTCTTTTTAAATCCCTTATTTTGGCCTTTTAATTATATGGTGCCAGCCGCATAAAAAGAGAAGAAAAGGTAATTATATTATTTATTTATTTTTTCATGGGGATTCGGAATATTTTTTAAATATTTTTAAAAAAAATATTTAAAAAAAAGATCCCGAATAAAACGTGGGAATTCAAGATCTTGAATCCCCACGTTGGGATTGCGAATCCCACATGATTCCATATCCCAATACGACATATATATCATGAATAAAATTGGTTCTTTTTTAAAATTATTTATTTTTATAGGATACGCTAATTTTAACTCATTTTATATCTTTTGCTGATGGAATATAAATATGCTCTTTTTCTTCTTTATTTATTAACTTTTTAGCAGGCACAATAGTATATCCATGACCGAAATAAAAAAAAGTAGAGAAAATGTACCAAAATGATAAAATATTGCGATTTTTAGTTTTAATGATTAGAAAAATTTATTAACTATTTTTATAAACATCATCCTCTTCTTTCCACAAGATGTAAAATATTGATACATGATTTCCTTTGACATAACTAAGTTCATATCACTTTTTTTATACTTAGCCACTCATTTACTTAAACATGTAGAGGAGACCGAGATTAGGACCTTTTTTCCGAACCTGAATAAATACCATAATATTAATCCCATCTGAATAAATAAAACATATTCTGATTTACTAAAATATAAGTATATGCTATTTAAAATATTTAATATAAATACTTTTTTATACATTACATTATAAAAAACTTTGATTTTTTATGTTGGAACAATATATCCATGTGGTAAGTTGATTTAACACACCGTAAAATTTTTTTGTCTTAAGAGTAGATTTTGAGCAAACAATTATATATGGTTTCTTTGGTATGGGAAAAAAGCATATGGAAAAAAAAACTGCCGAAAAAAAATATTACGATAAATATGGATAAAATATCCTTAGGGAAAAAAAATGTGGGAAAAAACTTAAGTCTTAAAAACTCTCGAAAAATCTATGAAATCAAGATTTTATATATATTTTTTCAAAAAACCTGGAGTGCGGCTATATTTCAAAAATGAGAGCATCCACTCCTTTTTTATTTCATTAATTCTAAAAAATAATCTTAATATTAAATGGATTTTGTTGAATGAATACAATAAAAATAATAACATATATTTATTTAAATTTATGAAACTATTTATTGAGCTGAATTGTTAATTATATTTTACTTTTTTATTCTCTTCTTCAAATATTAAAACAAGGAAGACGATATAGTGTTGTTATCAGATGTAGAAGATACTTAATTGGATAAAATAAAATTTTTATTTTTATACTGCAGTAAATATTTTTCTCTTCTAAAAGAGGTCAATCTTACTGAAACAACTTTCTTGGACGTAATTGCTCATTGAATCGACTCAAATTTATTGCTAATAAAGTCTGCAGCAGTTGCCTTAAAAGATTTTGAAGTTAAGTACACCTTCTATGTATTAGCCAAGATTATAATTAATATACATAGAAGTTTTAAAATCCAAAATAAGGTAATAAAACCTATTTACTGACAATAGTACAAACTTTGCTAGGGCTTAGAAATAAATCTAAATTACTTTTAAATTATATACAACCCTCTTTTTACTTTTTAGAATGTTCTGAAATGGATGAAGAATTTTCAAGGTGTGGATTTCAATGATATCCTGAAACATAGTAGAAAGTTATGAATTTCTACCACAGCATTAGCTTCCATAGTTGATGTGGTCTTTAGAAAATTTAAACTTTAAAATTATATCCCAACGCTCATTTCAAAAGTGTCAGTCATTGAGGAATAAAAAATATGCCCAAAATATTTATGTAAATATCAATATATTCGTTAATTCTTTGAAATAATAAAAATAAAGTTATGGAGCCTTTGGCAAAAGCCTTTAAGATCCTTGAAGGTGAATTTTATATGGATATTGATTTTTTAACTCCAACTATTTGTAGACTCATTTTAAAATAAATGATTCTTCAGATTTGGAATTTAGCTAACCTCTTGAGATTCTCTTATACTTGCAATTAATAAAATACTTATAATTTGATAAAAATAAGTTATATATTTTTAAATTACTTTAATGCATATTTTCAAGAGCTTATAATGATTATAATATTACTGCTGCTATTATTCATCCTGCATTTAAATTAAATTGGGAATATCAAAATAGAAAATTTAATTAATTTTATAAGAAATCCTAAGCTCAAATATACTTACTATCATACCAAAAATGCCTTCTAATGATTTAGTAGTTTTTTTTTGGAGTCAATAAAATCAGTAATAAAGAGGGTATGGAATTTGCCACCTAAATTGAATCCACAAATTTGGCCCTGAGTCAGGTCTGAATAAATTTGATAAACCCAGTAGATCTGGGGATACTTAAAATAATTTTTTAAATCGAGCCAACCGGGTCTTTAAAAGGATATAAAAAAAATAAAATAGAAGGTTCTTAATAAAAATAAATGATAATTAGAAATTATAAAAGGGGATATAATTCTATTTAACTTAGGGGTTTAGCAAATCTTTAAAACTTAAATTGCGCCTGTTTTTAAATTTTGAAAAACCTAATATTATAGAAATTGTAGCACTTTTCTTGTGAATATTAGACAATTTTGCTGTAAACCTTTAAACTACTTATGAATATATCCAGTAATTTTTAATATAATTCTCTAAAATCTTAAGAATAGGCATTATATACACATTGGAATACGATTTCGCAAATTCAGGATTCTCAAAATTAAAAAATGAACGCATTAAATGATTTGCTAAATCCCTATGACATATACAAATTCTCTTCATCATTGGTTATTTTTTCATTGGATATATTTCTGAATTTAAAAAAACCCGGGCCTGGCAACTTTAATAAAAATGGAATCCAAAACGTGCTGGGTACAAATTTGAACGGAGTATGTTTGGCGAAAACTTAAGCCCGAAGACCTGGGGCTTTAAAATTTTTCTCATTTCAGGCCTCTAATAGAGGTATTTAAATTTATTAGTATTCTTCATCAAAGCAAACTTTCTAATAATTTAAATATGAGAAGATATTCATTATAATAATATATTGTCGATAGCCTGGGTTATAAAATATTGTTTTAATCCTCCGAATCTTTTCTGACCACAATGAAATGTGCTTATCTATTTTGCTCTTATATTGCAAGGATTATTTAGCAATTATAAAATTCTTAATATGCAAATTTAAATTCAATTCATTGCAAATTATTATATATTTTTTAAAAGAGAAGAATAGAAATTTATTTAACTTAGGTAGAGTATTTTTAAAAGATTGAATATTATGCTAAATTTAATTCCTTACTAAAAAGAGAATAGTACTTGGTCATTCCTTTACACTTAAGATTTATATATTTGCCTAAAATCGCTTTTTTGTCGAATTCCCAAATTTCCTCATCTAAAGGCTAGCTATTATATTAATCAAATTATATTATTAAAGTTGTTAGATTACTACGAGAATTGGCATGTTTCTTTATTACTATAATATTTGCCAAGGCACTGAAAAATCTTGTTTGAAACATTTATTTTTATCAATTTTTATTTAAATTTTTTTTAAAAAATCTTGAAAATTATTACAATAGTCACTTGTGATATATTCTAACTAAAATTAAACTGTTACAATTATAGTTACAAACTCAAAAACTGCCTGGAGATCTATATAAAATATTTATTTTTATCAATTTTTGTTAAGAAAATTTAAAATAAAGTCGCCAAACCAGGATATAATGCTGTTGAATTATTTTCTTTTAACATTACTATAATAGGAAACATTAACCACTTATTTTAGAGTAATTTTGATATTGAATGCAGCGACCATTTTAGTACACATTTATTGCATAATCAAAGTTGTAAAATAGTTGAATTATGTTTAAAATTTACTTTAACTTGTTTATATAAATAAATGAATATGGAATCAAGATTATTAAAATCATTTTGTCTATTATTGCTATTAGGTTAGTTTAGTATGTATACCTACAAATGCTAGCTATTTCGCTTACTGGGAATCAAAGTCACTTGAAACAAAGAGTCCCCTAATATTCAAAAAGATAACTTGCCAAGATACAGGTATAGATTTTTAAACATATTATTTATACATATAAAGCTAATAGTATTTATTTTTTTATATTTTTTGATCAGTATTTATAGTATTTATTTTTTTATATTTTTTGATCAGTATTATTTTTTTAATTATCAGTATAAATGATAAAATATCAGTATAAATGATAAAATGTCAGTATTAAATGGACAGGAATTTTTGGTCAATATAATTTATCTAATGTAAAAAATTAATTTGTTTAGTAAGAATAAACCATGTTTCATTTTTCTTAAATAGTAAATTCTGGATAAATTTTGAAAATTAGAACTTTCTTTTGTAAATATTGAAATAAAAATTCGGAATTAAGCACGTCTTCTCCTTCGTTGTTAAATTTGTCTTTGTGTGACAAAACAAATTATTATCCTCACAATCAGGTTTTGATTTATACTATTGCTCAGTGTTTGGGGAGCTTATTTAGGTTGGCCCATATTTTTTTTGCTATTTGCCTAAAAATTGCAGTTTTTTTTATTTACTTTATTTTAGGTTATATGGATAATTTTATATTCTGTTAATATCTTTTGATGAGGTAAATTTTCAAGCAAATATTCAGTATCAGCTCTAGGACTCGTGACGTTCTCATTTCTGAAGATAAATATCACATTTATATTTTTGCCCCTTAAATTTGCCATAACTCTAAATATTTTGACCACCTATTGCTTTCATATAGTAATGCTTATTTTTAATGACTCAATTTTATATTTGATATTTTGGGGGATTTCGTGTTGGTATATTTATATTCCTAAAAATATTTAACTATGATATTCAATTTTTTTAAAATAAATAATGATAAATGTAATTTTTATATTGTCAAATTAATATGATTATTTATCCAATCTAGATTTTTTCCTTTTTTTTTGATGAGGTGTCAAGTATGGCTTTTTCTCGTAGAATAGAATGTAATCTATGAAAACAAATTTCTCACAACATGTGATCCTATCACGCAACTCTATTAATATGATTTTAGAAACCTAATGTAGGGACTTTGGACGTGCAAGACTATTAATTTGTAATCTAAATATTTATTCCATGATCTACTGGACATTAAGATGTCAAATCTAATCAGATGTTGCTCTACCTGAGATCATTAAAAAGGTATTATTTATAAATTAATTAAATTTAAAAAAATGGATTCAAATGAAGGCAACAGGGAATCTTATGCATAAACAAAACAGGGATTGGGCTTGTTAAAACATTTTTAAGGTTTTAAAATTCTTACTAATTCTTTAATAAATAATTTATTATTTTCCGCTTCTCCTTTATCTATAATTTATTGTCAAAATATTATTTATAAAAATGTATATTTGAGATTGAGCATTAATGACGCCAGAATATATTTGATTTGGGTGCAAAAAACTGTCATTTCAGTTTTTATATCGTTTTTAATTCAAAAATGTTTGCCTACCCGCCTTGTTAAAATAAGTCTCCTTACGCCACCGCAGGAAACTCTGGCCTAACTGCGTACTTGGTTCCATTGATTAAGAAAAATATAATATATTTATTAATTAAAAATCTAACTCAATATCTAATATATTGTAAAATAACCTAATAGGTAACCTTAGTCTTAGCCCCTTACCTCAGAGAAATTACTATATATATTTATTTATATCCTGCATCGTGCCTTAGCTTGGAATCAAAATCAGAAAAATATAAGTGTTACATTGCTGATCTGTGATATCTGTTAAATTTAAACGATTATCTTGATAGATAACTATTAGGCACACATCATACCTAGTTTTGGTGAATTTATTGATAATTAATCTAACCCAAAAAGGGGAAATGTTTGGCCCAAAAAAGTCATCAAAATGAGAGATCCGATCAAAAAAGGAAATCGTTAAATCAAATAAGGAAAACTCCTGAACAAGAAATAAAAAGGTTTGATCATAAAAGGAAAGACACCAAAATGGTTTGATAAAAATATGATAAAAAAGGAAAAATGTTAATCAAAGAAGAAAAAGTGCTATAGAAAAACGGAAAAGTCTCACACGAAAAGGAGAGTAATCAGAAAAGGAAAATTCACATTCAAAAAAGGAAAACATTTTGTAATATCTTTTTATCTAAAATAAAAAATTATATTTTTATCATTCCAAATCATTCTGAAATGTCATTTCTTTGGCATTAGTTTTACTTATTTTTGATTTTATTTCTTTTGTTCTATTTTTTACTAATTTACCTTTAATTTTATATCATTTTAAATCTATTTTTGTCATTTTTCATTTTTTATTCTTCTTTTTTGCCTTTTTTAAAAATAAATTTTTTATTTCTTCATTTTTTTTTGTCATTATTATTACCTCTTTTTTCATTTACTGATTTCTTCTCTTTTAATTTCTTAATCATTCCTTTTCATTTTAATTTTATGTAAAAAAGATTACAATATAAGGAGAAAAATTCATTTCTATTAATTTCCTATTTTCTTTGTCTCAAATCAAATATTTTTTTATTAAAAAATGAAAAGAATGATTAAAAATTACATATGGAGAAATAAAAAAGATATGACAAGAAAATAAATAAATTATTTAGAAAAAGATATATCAACATTTAGAAATAAAATTAAAAGATGAAAAAATAATAAAAGACAAATTAGAAGAGAGATGGAAAAAAACTAAAAAAAATCAGAATGATTAAAATGACAAAATTAAAATATTTACAAGAATTCAATAAATAATAATCTTTCTTTTTAAAATGGGAATTATCGGTTTTTCAATTTGGATTGTATCGTGTGATGCTCTTTTTAACAGTTGGGATAAAATGATTTTACAATCAGTAAAATGCCGATAAAAATGTTCACTTGTTCGGAAGTGAGGTAAAGGCCTTGCTTCTATTAATTCCTAACTACTCCAAACATTAGCGAATTTAATATTCTGATCTTCTGGTTGTTGGTTCGAAAACAAAAATTCAACAACGATCAACAATTGAAAAATTCTACCCTTTTGTAGTTGAAAGGCAATTCAATTTTCTTTACTAGGCTCCATGTGGTAAGAACTTTAACTATACTGGATCGGGTTCAAAAGCTGATTCCCGATTAATGAGTTATTTGATATTCTTGAGGGTATGAAGGCGGCGAGAGATATGAATGAAAGAGTGGCCTCACGACTGGAAGATTGAAGCTAGGGTAGAAGAGAAACTTTCAAATTATCTCAATTTACATATTTAACATAAATTCACTATATATTTATTTCATTTTTTCTTCATTTATAACTTATATTTAACAAAAGCACTATAAAGTATATTAATTTTACTGTACAGACAAAAAAATTTACATATAAAATTTGAAAAAATTTATTTTATACTAAAACAAATATAACAATCAAACCATAATTAAATTACCAATTTTGTCGAAATATGCAAGACGACATGTATGGAGCAATGTGAGGTACCTAACTTTGGGTTAAATTTTTCTTTAATTGCTTTCATGAAAGGAAAAATGGCTTAAAAACATTTTTTTTAAATTTGTTTTTTTTTCCTTTTTAGCTTTCACCTTTTCTGGTGATAAGCTCCTTCATCATCTCTCTCGACTTTATGTTATTCATACAATCTCTTTTATCTAATTTATACTTCTTTATATTGGCTCTAACTTTATGGCCCCATTGAAGTCTTGGCCTTCCTCTTTTACGTTTGCCCATCACTTCCAAACTCTCAACCTTATTTCCTATGTAGTTCATAGGTCTTCTCATTGTGTGCCCATACCACCTAAGTCTTTTTACCATTAACTTAGTTTTAATGGACACTACCTTTAAACTATTTAGTATTCTTGTACTGCGCACTTTATCCTTTCTTTTTACCCCAGCAATCATCCTCAGCATTCTCATCTCCATAGTTTGTAGACTTCTCTCACCTGATTCCTTGTATGGACATGTTTCCGAACTATATAGAATAGTTGGTTGTACTATAGAACTGTAAATTTTTCCCTTTAATTTGTGTGGGATTCTTTTGTCAAATAGCACTCCAGATAAAGATCTCCATTTTAACCACCCTTGATTAATTTTACTCTTTATCTCTTTCTCTATTGTGTCATTTGTTTGTATAGTGGAGCCCAAATATTTGCAGCTTTCAATTGCCGATATCTGCCACTCATTTATATCAATACTCTGTTTCATCTCCTATCACCATATACTCCGTCTTTTCTCTACTTACTTTTAGTCCGTGCTTTTCTAGGATATTTATTCATTTCATCTTTGGATTCGGCAAGTATCACAATATCATCTGCAAATATCATATTCCATGGGATTGTTTGAGGTATAGACTGTGCTAATACATCTATTACTGTAATGAAGAGAAGTTGAGAGCCGATCCTTGATGAACTCCTTCGGCTATTGTGGAGCCTGCTGAAGTACCTGTTGTGCTACGGACCATCATTTACATATCCGGTATTATTCTTATATATTTTTCGGGAACCTTTTTGTGGCGTGGCGCCTACCAGATAAGTTTTCTTGGGATTCTATCGAAGGCCTTTTCTAGATCGAGAAAGACCATGTGTAGCTTTTTGTTCTTTTCCCTGTATTTTTCACTCATTTGCCTAATTGCGTGGATAGCATCAGTTGTTGATCTTCCAGGCATAAAGCCAAACTGAGTCTCGCCTAATTCGATTATGCCTCTTAATCTTTTACCTAAGATTTTTTCGTAGAGTTTATGCCCCTGTAATTTTGACAATTGTTTGGATCCCCTTTATTTTTGAAGATAGGAACTAGATAGCTCTGCCTCCATTTTTGGGGAACCTCTTCATTTCCAAGTATTTTACTGTACAGATTTGTGAGGAGATGTATTCCATCATCTCCTAGTGCTTTAAGGCTTTCTATTGGAATATCATCTGGTCCCCTAGCTTTGTTGTTTTTCATATGCTTGAGGCATATGATTATCTCTTGTACTCTTATATGTTGTACAAGGTTTTGACATGGGGAGTGTTCATCTAATTGTAGTATGTGGGGTTTAAAGTTGAGAAGCTCCTGAAAATATTCCTTCCATCTATTCATTATTTCTTTTTTATTATCAATTTCCCATCTTTATTTTTGATTACTTTCGGAGCTCCGTTTATATCCCTAGAGTTCTTTTATCGCTGTTTGGCTAATCTGTATATTTTATTTTACCCTTCTTTGGTATGTAGTTCTTCATACATGTCATTGTATGCCATAGATTTGTCCCTAGCTACCGCCTTTGTAGCTTATCTTTTGGATTTTTTGTATCTTGTCTTGTTATCTGGGTTTTTGGATTTGTACCATATTTTATAAAGGGCTTTTTTATCCAGTATAGTGGTTTGTGCCTCTTCATTCTACCACCGTAGTTCTTTGTATGATTTGTTACCTCCCCTTGTCAAGCCTAGTGTCGATTTGGCAGTGTCTATTAATGTGGATGAAAGGTCTGTCCACATTTTTTCACTGACTTGTGAGGAACCTATTGTTTCAATGTTTGAATTGATTGCAAAGGCATCTGTCATTGCTTTTAATTTGCCCCATTTGATGCATAGTTCCAGTTTTATCTTGTTTTGAGTGGATTTATTTGAGATGTGTAAATCCATGACTAGTAGCTTGTGTTGCGCGACGATATCTTCTCCTGGGATGACTTTGCAGTCTATTACATCTTTTAATCTTCTGTGAGAGATAATGTAATCTATCTGTGTTTTCCTTGTACCACTTTCATATGTTATTAGATAACTGTCTTTTTTCCTATAGTAGGTGTTGGTTAAGGCAAGGTCGAAGGCTTGCGCAAATTTCAGTACATGCTCTCCTTCATCATTTCTTTCTCCATATCCAAAACCACCATGATGCCTTTTGTAGCTTCTCTTGCTTTCGTCACATGCGCATTTAAGTCATTACCAATTATGACTAGGTCATCCTTAGGGATTTTCATTACAGCTTCATCAAGGATAGCTCTAAAGTCATCTTTCTCTTCTTCCTTGCAACCCGTTTGAGGAGAATATACTGAAAGGATGTGTAGTATTTTTTGACCAATGCAGAGTTTTATCTTCATTAGTCTATCAGAGGTCCTGTTGACTTCTACTACTGAGGAGGTTAGATCTTGACTGAGGATGATACCGACATCGTTCCTATTGCTAACAATTCCATTATAGTACAATTTATACCCATCTCCAATCATTAAAGTCTTCTGCCCTTTCCATTTCGTCTCTTGTATGCACGCTATATCAACTTTTCGCCAGTTCAACATTGATGCCAATTCTCTCGTCTTACCTTTAAGCGTCCCAATATTCAAACTTGCTAATCTTGTCTTCTTTGCTTTGACCTTTACTTTACTTTTCACAGAATGGAGGTCTACACCCTGCGCGTCGCTTGGAGGGAACGCCCTAGCTTTCATATTCATATTTTCATTTGTGTCCTTCATCTTGTTTATTGGACAGGTATCCTTAGCACCCGGCTGTCCAGGCCTGTCGGTGACCGGGGTGTCATCTCTAAGCTCCGAAATTCATTTTACCATATGTCTTTACACATCAGTCATCGAAGAAAAACCTGAAAGTTTTTATGATCCTACAAGAATTTAACCTGCGTCCTCTTCGTCCTTCTTGTTTCTAAGCATACATTTAACCCATTAGGCCACTAAACAACCTTTAAAAATATGGATAAAAATAGTATTTTTAACCCTAAATTTTTAGGGAACCAAAAAACTAGAAATAATTTTACTATTAATAATCATATAGGTAGTTCCTCCCCTAGACCCAAAAATTCTGAACGGAAATGGAAAATAGATAGATAATTGTGGCTTCTAACCTGAATTAAATGTTGACTATGCAAAACCTCACGCATAGGAATTTAATGAAATAATAATATTTTAGCACCAAAGAGTATATCGTCAAAATTGTAACGTGGATGGACAGCGATAGTAAATTTCTAAACCCATAAAAATATCATTTGTCTATAAACGTGCATGGAAACTTAAGGAATATAATATAACTTTTATCTCTAATGACGTTTATCGCGAAGGAATTTTATCGCAAAGGAATTTTATAGCAAGGGAATATCGCGAAACCACTTCCGCAATTTTTTTTCAGCGAAACATTTATATCGAAGACAATATATGGAACCCATTATCTCGAATTTTTTTCTGCGAAACCTGAACCGCGAATACTTTAAAGTTAATATATTTTATCGAAATTTTTATAGCAAACCCGTTATAGCGAAACTTTTATCATAAACCCTTTATAGAGAATTTTCTACCATGAATGTTTTTGCGACATTACCGTGAAACAATTAATATATTGCTAATGCATTTATTTAAAGGAAAACAACATAAATTACCCACAAAAGTTACTTAAATCATAAACACGTGTCATAACCCCCCCCCCCCCTTGATGGTAAGATATAAATTATAAAACGATTTTTAATATTTTATCTTCATCATGATTTATAGTGATGACGATAATTAACAAAATAGTCGAAAGATATTTTTATTTATGATTCATGTGGAGATATTGTACTATAATCCCCCCCCCCCAATCCTCCAGATTTACCCTAAAAACATAGAGATGAGTATACTTTTATTAGCTTTCATTTGTTATTCATCATATTGTAAATATTTTACCTTCCCATCCCCCCAACTAGGCTCAGGCTTGAAACAAAGTGACTGTAAATATGAATTAAATATATTTTTTAAATTAATTTTCACTAATATGGTGTAATATTAAGAAAGATGTTGTACAAAATTACTTTATTTTAAATTTATTTATTATAAAATATAACTAACTTACTATTAACCTAATAAATTCTATATATATACTTTTCAAAAGTAAATAACAATCAAGGTAACTATTAGATTAATATTATGTTAAGTGAAAGAAACAATATAACAAGTCCGTAGGTTAATACAATTTAAAATAAATTTCGAATGTATTAACATTCCCCCTTCTGTTTTTTCTTCAATCTTTCTGTGTTCCTCGCAGTCGTCGTGGAACTCGCTTCCAATCCTTTGTTGTTTTTGTACGTTCTCCTATCTCTTCTATCCTCGATCCCGTGCTGCTCAAATCGTTAACATTAATTCGTCTTTTAGTATAGAATAATTTGTCGAATGTCAAATAAGAATAATGGAATTTGAATGTAGAATTTAGAATCTATTAGTAGAATATTGAATTGAATAGGAATTATTGAATAAGAATGATAAAATTGGAATAATAAAATAATATTCAAATAGAATAATTGATATGTGATTTGCGTTTTAGTTTAGCGTTTATGTTTATATTTTTTTACATTTTGCGTTTTAGTTTAGCTTTTAAATTTATTTAAATTTTGCGTTTTATATAATTTTTATGTATGTATATCGATTTTTATTTATATAGGTATTAATATTTTCAATCCATAAGGTTAAAATATGCAAATAAATATTATGCACATTTCCCTCTCTTTAAAAAAATTTTGAATTTAACACCCTTGTTTTTAAATTTAAAAAGTGTTTTAATATTTCTTCATAAGATTGCTTTTTTAGTAAAAAATAATTTCTTAAGCCTCAAATATTTAGAAAATGATCTCCTCATCACATCTTTAAATATTTTTCTAAAATGAAGACGTTTAGTTTTTACATAACTTCTTTTTATGATACTTTTATTTGTCTTCAAAGTTTTAAGTTTCAAAATTTTTTTTATCACATTTAGTATTACTTATAAAAGTTTTTTTTATTTTATAATTTTCTTTAATATTTGTATCGTTAACTTCTTTAATCACAAATATTTCTTTAAATTCGATCGTCAATTATCGCCTTTCCAATTTTGATAAGAGTCGGAATCAAAATCAGACTCAAATAAATGTGGTATCATGCTTAAATTGACTTATATGTCTCGGTGATTTTATTGCAAGAATGTCTCGGTGATTTTATTGCAAGATTTATTTTGAGTTTTGTTATGATAATTATTATTGTAACTATAAGTTTTAGATCGAAAATTATTATATTTTTGATCCCACTTTGGATCATACATATCTATTTTGATCTTTAAGTTATTTCATTATTTTTATATTATTGTATAACACAATTTTTTTATCACTAACCATCTTTTGCTTATAACTTTAGTATCGATGTCTTCCGGCTCACATACAGGTTTTATCATCTCATAAATTTTATCTAAATCTTTTATCTTATAAATTTTTCGTCCTTAGATTAACTTGTTCTTTACTATTTTTGCATATAAAATTTTAAGTTTTTTTTTTAAAATAAATTCAAGTTCAGCGACCTTGTACTTTGAACTATTTTTATTATAGTCTTTAAAGGTTAAGAAGATATTTAATTCGTTAAATTTAATTTATTTTATTTTTTATTTATCTGTATTATATGTTATTTTATTTTTTTAACAATGGCCTATGACAATTAAAAAAAGATATCCCGATGGCCATGACATTGCCTTAAATATTAACTAACTTGATAAATCAAATATATAATTACTAAAAGAATGATAATAAGAATATCATAAAAATATAAAATAATAAATATATGTTTTATATATTTTTACCTTTCTTTTTTTTATTGAGCATCATGTTCATTTTATATATTTTTTAGATAGGATCTGCAGACTGATTTATTGGATTTTATAGTTTTTTTTTAAGTTAATTTAGATTTAATATTTTACATCTTTCTTTAAATTTATTATTTGGTTACCATTGCCACCATGCTAATATGGTATAAAAATTGAAAAGATGTTGTACAAAATTACTTTATTTTAAATTTATTTATTACAAAATATAACTAACTTACTATTAACCTAATAAATTATATATATATACTTTTCAAAAGTAAATAACAATCTATGTAACTATTAGATTAATATTATGTTAAGTGAAAGAAACAATATAACAAATCCATTATTTAATACAATTTAAAATAAATTTCGAATGTATTAACATTTACATATAATAATCTTATGGTGATTTATTTCAAAGGTTTTTAAGCCTGACCCTTTACTAGCTATTTGAGCTAGATCAAAGAACCTAGTGGCAAGCATATAATAATTTTAATTCGCTTTTATTTGATGTCCTTGTTGGATATTTTTTTAAAAAGAAATTTAAATATCTCCGAATCTTGACCCGAGGGCCTAGATAAAGTGATGGGTATTTTTAATAGTATACTCAAAATCATTTTATTGGCTTCCATTTGATACACTTGTCTAGATATTTTTTCGAATAGAGTAATGATTAATTTAAAAACTTAAAATCATGCTTATACACTAAAAAATAGTAATGTTTTTTAATTTTTAACGATATTTAATATTTTCTAAGAAATTCATTTCTGAGAAAATTAAAATTTATAATTAGAAAATCTTTTAAAAATTTAGTTAAAATTATTTTAAGTACTCTAAAGGCAAAAAAAATAATATAAGTTGAAGCACTAAACTATATGTATTATATCAGAAAAAATGCTTGCCAAAGTTTGGCAAACTTCGTGCTTATGGCTACATCTCAATATTAGATTCAGATACCTATCAAATTTTTTGAAATTATAACTAATATTTTATATCTAAGCAAACAGAAAAAATATAAATATCTTATAAAGATTGTAAAATCATAAGATTCAAAAATATTTTAAAATTAGGGAAATCCCTCTTCCCTACAATGTAATTGATTTTGAATCGTCATTCAAACTTTGACAAAGACAGTCTAATGAGTAATGTTATAGTTTTTATTTAGCTTATAACTCTAATTTTGATTAGTAACTGGCAAAACTGATTATGAATCAAATAAATATTGGCGCAACTCAGATATCAATTTCCCCAGTAAGCATCAAGGTTTAACTAATGAACTAATAATTAATAAAGCCTGAGTTCCTTATCGCTATTCTTAATAAGACTTCGAGGAAAAGTATAGGACAGGATAGCAAAATTTTCGAATCAATAATAAATTTTATAAATCAAATCTATGTTCATAAATAAAACTTCAATCTATTTAAAAAAAAATATTAATATGATCATCAAAATAACTGCTTCAAAATAAAATAGTCACTATTATAAATAATAGGGATATTGACCTCGCTATAATATCTTCGCGAAATTTTTCCGCTATATTGTCTCCGCGATTTCAGTTTCGCGATAATAACTTCGCTATAAAACTTTCACGATTATTGGATTCACGATAAAAGTTTCGTTGTAATGTATTAGCTTTAATCGCGATTTCGATATAAAAAATTCGCGAAATTTGTTTCGCGATATTATCTTCGTGGAATAGTATTGACTGTGGGAATTCGCGAGAAAAGTTTCGCTATAATATCCATTCGCAATAAATGTTTTGTATTTAACAATAAAAGTTCCGCTGAATTAACATGGAACCCTAAATAAAATTTTTTTAATATTGTTAAAATATTGGAGGTTTTAAAGTATATTTATTTATATTATCATAATATGCAATAATTAAAAATTAAATTGAATTGAATTTAGAGATTTTAAGAAATTTTAGGAATTTGTAAATTTAAAATAAAATATTATTTAAGTATATTATATTAAAAATTAATTTTAGATTGATAAATATTCATTGAAAATTATTTGCATTCGTTTTAATCAAAATAAAAAATAAATATGTAATACCTACTTTCAGCCTCATCGCGGTAGGGAATGGCAACGCCATTTGGCGGCTAATGGAGGTATAAAGGGTTCTCTGTGGTTTGGGTCTAGAATAGGATCACCGTCTCCTCGACGAGGTGTAAAAACTACTTAAAAAAGTTGTCAGAAAGGACATCCGATTGTAAATGCTACAAAATTTCCTAATAATTACAAAACAAAGCATGGATGGGGTGCAGTCCAAAGTATCCCGTGGGCCTTCTCATCCGCCTGGTGGAACCACTATTCGTGAAAATGAAACTTATGATGGTCATAAACGACCATAATAAGTGGAGAAACCAGTTTACGGGGGATAGAGTAAGGGTCGCGACATGGAATGTTAAGTATGACGGGAAGAATGGGAGAAGTGGTCGATGTATTGCATAAGTGATCAGATGGAAAGGTAATGGCACAAGAACGATTGTCAAGACAAGTGAAAAGTATAAATTTTTCTGGCAAGGAAGTAATAATGGTAAGGCTAGCGTTGGGTTATTGGTTGTGGAGAAATTGGTGGACAAAGTAGTTGAAGTGAGAAGGCAAGATAACCAGATAATGGTTATCAAAATGATTTTTGGTAGAAAATAATATTTTCTCGGCATATGTTCCTTAGATTGGAAGAAGTGAAGAAGAGAAAGATATATTTTGGGAACAGTCTATTATGGGGGTGGGGGGCATTAAGACTGAAAAATGAAGAGGGGATTATCCTGGCTGGTGATCTGAATGGATATGTGGAAGCGAGTAGTGAGGTGGAGGAGTATATGGAGAATTCAGTTACCGTGAGAAATGTGGAAGGGGAGAGGATTTTTGATTTTAGTGATACTATGGATAATACAATGTTTAAGAAAGAATCAGAGAAGCTGGTGACTTATAAGTCGGGTAGTACCAAAAGTGTAGTGGATTATTTGTTAAGAAGATGTGATAGAAGTATATTAAAAAAATGTTAAGGTGATACGAGAGGAATGTATTAATATGCATTGACTATTTATAAGACTGACTTTTAAAGACGCCAGGATCACTAAAAGAAAATTTGTGCCATAGCTGATTGATGCTCAGGATCTTCAAAAATGGAAAAAAAAATAAGAGGGAAAACTGGCCTGCCTTGGTAAACCTGGAAATTGCCTTAAAACGGAGAAGAAGAATAGGGCCAACTATACTATGACCAACCATAACCTACCACTAACTTTATAAATATCATTCAGAATTATATTAATTTATGTTTTATTATTTTAACATATCAGATTAAAAAATAGGGTTAAAACTTTCCTAGAATTCATTTGTTAAGATTATAAAACCTTTATTTATAAATTTAAACATATAGTTAATCTTTTTATAGCCAATAATATATGCCGTAATTATCTATATTAGGCTTAAATTTTTAGCCTTATAAATTAATCGCTTAAATTATAATTGGAGTGGACTAACATTCTCATGTACTCAACGTGCCCCGGTTTCCCTTACTTTCATACATAACTTAAAAATATATAGATTCTATAAATTGCAAAAAAATCGGGAAAAATCCATTTAAAGGTAGCATACATTGAGGGGGGAGAGTGTTTAAATTTGTCATCCTATGTGGCTACGACCCTGGATACCTATACTAATTATGATTAATAACTCATTAAATTTATTTGGTAAACTTGCTTTTTAATTTCGAGAAATATAGTATATTGGGTGTCATGATTTTCCTATGTGAAATACTAGGTTGCCCCCTCCCCGCTTAATTTTCTTGATGGGCTTTAGAACCGCCTAGGTCTTTAGATGAGTTACATTTAAAAAATTATAATTTGGATTTAATTTATTATGTAAAAAAAATGATTTTAATATTATAAAATATTGTTTACAGACCCGATGTATTTATTACAGGATTTCCCATTCAAAAAGGAAAAATTTCAATTATAGGTCCGATCAAAAAAGGAAAAGGGTCAATCATAAAAGGAAAAGGTCTAATCAAAAAAGGAGAAGGTTCGATCAAAAATGGAAAAGTGTCAATCAAAGGAAAAGTCCCAAAGGTTTAGGGATCAAAAAAGGAAAAGTGACAAACAAAAAGGGAAGAGTGTCAATCAAAAAAGGAAAAAATACCAAAAGGAAAGGAAAATCGTTATTTTTTATAAAAATTATAAATTTTTATTTTTCTTACTATATCTTTTCTCAATTTATTTTTCTTCTCCTTTTTGATAATTCTTTTGTTTTTTTAAAAATAATTAATAAATTTTCAGTTATTTTTCTTCATCTCTCTGCTATATATTTTTAATAATTCTTTACTTTTATTTCATAATTTTTTCTCCTTATATTGTGTTCTTAAGTCATTTTTAATCTTAATTTTTTTATCTTTTCTCAATTTTTTTTCTTCTCATTTTTGATAATCCTTTTTAGGAATTATATTTAATTTTCACTAAATTTTTAGCAGACAATTTTTTTTATTAGAATTTTTTGCATATCAAATTAATTAATTAGAATTACGATGTATAATACAGTAAGAAACAAAAATTTATATTTATCATTAATAATTTCCCCTCCTCTACATTTTGGAATATAGGCTCCATATATCTAAAATAATTTTTTGCATTCCCTCAGATATTCCTTTTTTTCCATCTATGAAACGAATTAATTCTTCCTCGTTACTGGGATTTTTAGGATTTTTATTTCTGACAAAATCCTTTCATTGAAAAAACACATTTTCAATGGGATTAATATAAGGACTGTAAGGTGGTATTTCAATGTATTCCCACCTCTATCGATTCCCTAATTGTATGATTATGATGAAATGGAACATTATCCATCACAAAAATCATATTCATCATTTTACCTTCTTCAAAATGATTTAATATTTCATTTACAAAGTTGTTAAAGTATATAGCGTTGTAAGAGCCATCAAGCGAATCTGAATATTCCTGCAATTGTGAGAGCATCAAAGAAAGTATAATTCATTGTCATTATCCCTTGAACTTTAATAGCCTTTTTATTTATTGTGAATATCCATATAACCACCTTATTAATATTGAAAACCCGCTCTCATCCATCAATATCAATTTTTCTTTCATATAAGCTACATCTACAAACCAATTCCCGTATTCTTTGCGAATCTCGATTGATTCGGTATTTTCTCTAACTGAACGTTGTCATACTCTTTTAAAGATATACCTAAATCATGATAGTAACCTTGATACCGTATTTTATGATATTTCCACATCATATCTTTCTTTAATCATATCGCATAACATTTTTAAGAAGTACAATCCAAATTTATAATTTAATATATATTCTTCCTGTTCTTGATTTAATTCTTGCGTACATGCGAACCTCCATTGGGCAAACTAAATTTTATTCTATTTTTGAGATGAGAGTATTTAATATTTGTCACTGTTTTATAGACTACTTTAAAACATGATGCTATATTTTTGATACTATCTTTTTTCACTCGTCAATTATTAGAGTTTTTGTTTTACTATTAATGTTTTTCCCCTTGTTTTTACCATATCTTCATAATTTTATTTTTTAAAACAAAAAAAAATTCTTTATAAAATATATACTCTACAAGTGGAAGGAATAACATAAAAGACTAAAATCCTTTAGATTATAACATATATCTCATTTAACGTTTAATTATTCACGAATCAAAGAATATAGTTTTAACAAAAAAAAAATATTTACTTGCTCAAAAATATTGAATACTTCTTGCATAAATATGAAAATTTTAAAAATAAGAATTTAAAAATGATTATATATATTATTAATTCAGGGACGTCGGTCTTTACAATCTCAGGGGGCTCAACTAGAAAAAAATATTTATGGGTGGCTTGGCCCCCCATACCCCCAAATTGCGGGCCTTCGGCCCGCTTTTGCCCGGCCTTCAGTCTGGTTCTATATTAATATAGTATACTATTTTAAAATTTGATAACTCTGAACAATTATTCTGAATTTCATATTTTGTCATTTATTATATTATGCATACAAAATAAACTAGCATATAAATAATTAAAACAATACAAGACATATCTAAAAAGAATATTTTTTAATACAAAATCTATTTGTTACAGTACAAAATATTTTCGATTGCTGATATAGAAAAATTTTGCGCTAAAGGAATTACAAATGATGAAAAAGGTTAATTGATTCATATATATGCCTCAATTGATAATGATTTTTAAAAACCGCATAATATAATATAATTCTAACAACTTACATTGACAAAAGGTCGTCAAACTAATATAACTCTCTGTTAACATGCTAAATAATGTTTTATAGAATGGAAATAGAGAAGAATTTATAGGCCTAACCAAATCAACAATTCTTGAAGAAGAGAATATAAACGGCCAATCCAAATCATAAAACTATATGGTGGTTAGAGCTTCCTTTTAAATGACATGATGAAAGCTAGATAAGTAATTGAGAAAATTATTGTGAGATATTAAATTACTAAAAGATTATCTTCCATTTTTAATGATATATAAACGACTAGACAGTTATTGCTCATTTAAATTATGCAATCATATGCTGTCAGCAGCTGTAGTAATAATCTTAAATTACATAGCCACACAAATGATAGATGCTAAATTTGCAGTTATAGCTATGACACTAACGATGTTAACTCATAACAGAATTTATTATGTTAGATAAATTGATAAAACAAAAACACTAATAATCTTTAGAAGATATTATGCAAATATATTGAAGCCTTAAGTTATTTACACGGCAGGGATGCCATATTTGAAATAAAACATTTTGTAACTATAAAATAAGAACCAGATTGATATGATAAAAGCAATTAAGATTTTATATATTATTGTCGCACCACCTCTAGTTCGTATATTATATCTTAAAATTAGTTTGTAAAAATATTATACTCGTATTAAAAATTAAACTCAAAACTGTTTTTCAAATAAGAAAAAAAATAGGTTTATTAGAAACACGTAAAAAAGAGAAGAAAAGTTATCTAATTTATTACATCTATTGTGGGATAAATAATAAGATGTATAATTTATAATAATATTTCTAAATAAATAGATGGCGTTAAATATTTAAATGCAAATATTTTTACTTATATTTATTATCAAAAGCATTTATTAGTTAAATAATTAAAATATTAACTGTAATAAATTATATAACTGTCAAATACGTCTGTAAAAGTGGCATTTTACCTAATATTTTATAGCCAATTATATAATAGAGGAATATAAACTATATGTCTACTAACTTTTTATAAATAAATCTATTATACCTATTTGGATTTGGACCTTGATAATAATTTAGAAAGAGGCATAGTAATTAAATTTAAAAATCAATAATATAGTTGATTAGTGATTTTAAACTCGCCTAATTTCAATATTAAATTTAATTTTTAATTAATATTTATTTAATTAGATAATAATTTAAACAATAAAAGTCAATTAAGCTTCAACTATTAATGCTAAATTAATATATATTGAGTGATATTGATATTCTATTTTTAACACAGAATTTGATTGCAAGCTGATAATGAAAATATATTTTACATGTTTTAATCTAATCTAATCTAATAATTAAATAGTATTCATTTAATAAAAATAGTATTATTAATTTTTAAATAATAAAATTAAATCTATATATTACTCAATAGAATTATAAAAGAAATCGTTCAGGGGGCAATTAAAATTATTTAAAAAAATTTTGCTTCAGAGGGCTATTCAAATTTAGGGGGCTCGAGTCCCTGCGCCCCCCCCCCTTGTGACGCCACTGTATTAATTTACATATCATTTAGTATTACAGTTTAAACTTATTTAATTTTAAAAAGGTACATTCTAACCAAAAGATTATATTTAATTTAGCATTTGTAATTAAATAATTTGATATGCAGAAAATTCTAATAAAAAAAAAATTTCTGCTAAAAATTTAGTGAAAATTAAATATAATTCTTAAAAAGGATTATCAAAAATGAGAAGAAAATAAATTGAAAAAAGATCATAAAAATATAGATTAGAAATGACTTAAAGAGATTGAAAAGGTTATAAATATATGTAAAAGATTACAATATAAGGAGAAAAATCAGGAAAAGTCAATAAAAGTAACAAATTGTTAAAAATATGGAGCAAAGAGGTGAAAAATAACGGAAAATTTATAAATTATTTTTAAAAAGACAAAAGAATTATCAAAAATGAGAAGAAAAATATAATAAGAAAAATAAAAATCTATAATTTTTTTTAAAATATAACTATTTTCCTTTTGAATGGGAATTTTCCTTTTTTGAGACACTTTTCCTTTTTTGATTAAACCTTTTCCTTCTTTGTTTGACACTTTTCCTTTGTTGATTGGACTCCTTTTTTGTTTGATACTTTTCCTTTTTTGATCGGACCTTTCCTTTTATGATTGAAACTTTTCCTTTTTTGATTGGAACTTTTCCTTTTTTTGAATGGGAAACCCTGTATAAGGAGAAAAAAACATGAAAACTCAAAATAAAAGTAAAGAATTGTTAAAAATATTTAGCAGAGAGGTTAAATAACGGAAAATTAAGATATAGAAAGAAAAAGAAAAATAAATTGAGAAAAGATATAATAAGAAAAATAAAAATGTGTAATTTTTATTAAAAAAAATAATGTTTTTCCTCTTTTATTTTCCTTTTTTGATTGACACTTTTCTCTTTTTAATCGAACCTTTTCCTATTATGATTGATCCTTTTCATTTTTTGATGAGGCCTTTTTTTATGATTGGGACTTTTCCTTTTTTGAATGGGGAACCTTGTAACAAGGGGAAAGAGCTGGGGAAATGTTGTGAGATAATCTTAGCTTAAAATAATTTTTATAATAACTTGCAAATTTACCAAAACCTCCCTCCCACTTGGCTTCTCCTATAGATACTTATATATTATTGTTCATCATGGAAAATTTTAGAAAAATACTGAGAATATTGTAATTATACTGATCAATTATTTTTTTAAATATATTATTAAATATTAGTTAAAATGCAATGAAATGTGGAATTTATGGTTCCACGGGCAGAATTTCAATAGATAATTCTTCGTGCAAAAACAATAATTTTTTATTCAATTTAAAATAATTTCAAAACTTTCATATAAAAGTATAATTCTTTTATTTAATTTCAATTAAATCCAAAAACTTTCGTATAAAAATATTATTCTTTTATTTAATTTACAATCAAAAACTTTTTAATTAAAATCATCTCTTTTTTTCCTTTTTCCTTCAAACATAATAATAAAAAAAAACATTATTCATTTTAAAAAATACACAACACTCTACAACATCAATCACCATATCTCTATCATATACTCATAATTACAACATCTCCCATCCTTTACATTCCTCTCTCGGCCTCAATTGATCTTGATGCCTACAATATACTATCATTTTCATCTTTAACCTGTATATAACACTACCAATTATTTCTTCCACCTTCCCCATCGTCCATCGGAATTTTCCTTTAAACATTAAAATATACACTTCTTGTCCTAGGCAAAATTTACTAGATTTCACTACAAATCCAACTTTTTCATTTCCTCCTTCTTTTAACGAATCCAGCATTAACAATGTCCTTCCTCGCAAAAAAATTTCTGCAGGAGATCCATTTTGATTCCTGCTATTATTGTAAAACATTTTGCAAAAACCATCTTTCCCCATCACCATACCTTTCCCTTTTCAACCACGATTTCACCACTGCAACCATTCTCTCGGCCTAACCATTGGAACTGGGATGATTTGGAGCCATTATAACATGCTTTACACCATGCCTCTCACAAAAAGCCTTAAACGCTACACTTGTAAACGCCGTGCCACCCATCCTATATCATCTTTACCATTCCATATTTCTCAAAAAATTCCTTCAATTTTCGTATAACTATAACTGTGACGTTAATCACGACATCTTTGAGCAATCAATCTATTTGGAAAAAGCATCCACTATAAGTAAATAATACTTTTTCTTCCATTCAAAAAAATCTAAATGTATCCTTTCACATGTCTGTATAGTTTCCTTCCAGCTATCACCCTTCCTCCTTCTGGGTAGATTTGACCAAACATTACAAGTTAAACACTCTCTGCCGACCTTTGCAATATCCTCCTGCATTGATGGCCACCATACACATTCTCTAGGCCATTGTTTCATTCTACTTACCCCTTGATGTCCCGCATGCAACATTCTGACTACTTTATCTCTCAATATTCGCGGTACTATAGTACCTCTCACCAAAAAGTCATCTATAATTGTTATTTCTTGTTCCACCAATCTGTTTTATATTATCATTCCTTTCCCAATTTTTTCGCTTATTAAACATTGCTTAATTTTTTTTAACTCCACATCTTTTATTGTACATTGTTTTATTTCTTGCCAAATCACTGGACCATTCCTGAAAGATAACTTCCTAATCGCTCCATTATCATAATTATTCTCATCGTTCATTATATCTTCCTCGATACATAATCTGGATAACATCTGGCAAATGATTAATCCTTCCTGTTCTATAACTTACCTCCACATTAAAACTTCCCACTAACAACAACCACCTTTGCAATCTAGGAGACAGCATCAATTCCTTGTTATCTTTCTTGAATAGAAACATTAACGGCTTGTGATCGGTATATATAATGAATCGGCGCCCTATCAAATACTCTCTGCATTTCATGAGCCCAAATATAACCTCCAATGATTCTTTTTCAATAACCGAATGATGCTCCTTCGCCGGTCTGAACCTTGGCGAAAAATATATAACAGGCCTTTCCTCCTTGTCCAATATTTGTAAAAGTGCTCCTCCCACACCCCTCACAGAAGCATCCACTGATAAAATCACCACTTAATAATTATCAAAACATAATAAAATAGGTTTTCTACATATATTATCCTTCAACTCGTTAAAACTTCTTTCCTGAATTTTCAACCATCTGAAAGGTGAATTATCTTTCAACAAGTCATATAATGGAGCGGCTATCTCTGCAAAAGTTTCAATAAATCGATGATAAAAATTTATCATTCTCATAAACGACTGCACTCCTTCTTGTCCTTTGGCCATCGCATATTTTTTATACCCTCAATATTTTTACTTAATGGCGTGACCCTTCTGTCTTCTATTATATGTACTAAATATATTGCCCTCGTTACTCAAAACATACTCTTTTCTCTATTTGCACGCAATCCCCTCATTTTGATAAGTTGTAATACCTTCTCTAATCTTTTATTATGTTCTTCCATGGACCTCCCACTAATCAACAATCCATATAATAAAAAATTCCCTCCATTCCTTGAAAAATTGAATTCATTGCTCTTTGAAAAATTGGCGCCGACACACTTAATCCGAATGGTAACCGCTTAAAATTGAACAATCCCTTTTGCGTCGTTATAGTCAACAGTTTACTGGTCTCTTCGCTAACTTTTAACTGTAAATATGCATTAGCAAAATCCACCTTTGAAAAATACCTGGCCCCTTTTAGACTAGCTAAAATTTTATCGATTCGCGGCAACGGAAACTTTATCTCCTGCACCCATTTATTTATCTTGATCCGAAAATCAGCACATAAACGCAGAGTACCATTGGGTTTTCTAATCGGCACTAGCGGTGTCGCCCATTTACTATTATCCACTGACGCTATTATTCCCTCCTGCACTCATCTGTTTAACTCTTTTTCTATATCATCTCGCCATTCAAAAGGAACTCGACGAATTGGACAATATTTAGGTATCGAATTATCTCTCAATTTTATATTCACCTCAAAATTGTTTAATGACCCAGTTCCTTTATAAAAATCTCATTGTAGCGTATCCATAATTCATGCATCTCTAGTATATATTTATCTTCCAGCACCTTATTTGCTTCCTTAACCATATTATTGTCATTTATTACTATTACTTCATTTCCATCTTTATTCATCCAAACCTTGTTCCCCTTTTCAATATCTTCTCCCGTATCCTCTATTTCATTATTTTCCCTTAAACCCCTCTCCTCTTCAGAATTCATATTTATATTATCATTATTTGTGTTATTTATTTTATCATTATTTTCATTATCCATTTCCATAACACCATCATTACTTTTGCATATTTTATCTTCATCAGTATCTTTGTTATTATTATGTTTGATATTATCTTCTCCCTTGGTAATTTGTCTCCCTCATTAGAGTTATTTATATTATCGTCACTAATCCTTTGTAATTGTTCATCCTATATTCCCTTTATTATGTCAACTATATTTAAGAATTTTTCCTCGCCACAATTATCTTGAGAATGGAAATAAGCTATCTTATCCGTTAATGTTTCCCTGGCAAAAGTTTCATTATCAGGCCTACTAAAACTATTATTATTTAGTACCTCCTTCAATTACGAACATACAAAATCTTTCATTACTTTTATACCCTTATTACTTATTTTAACCTCATCCTCTACTTTATTATTACCCCGATTATTATCTCCTTTATACAATTTATTTGCACACGTATATCTCGGAAAACCATTAATATTATAATTTTCCACTTTTATTTTATCTATTTCATTAATCTTATATTTATTATCCTCCTTATTAATACGATATTTAACATGCTCATCGTCAACATATTTCTTAATAATATTACCATTATTATTTTTTTTATTCACACAATTTTTACAAAATTCTCCTTACATTTTTGTACCTTAAATAAATTCCACCATGCATTACTTGGACCTATATTCTTAATATTATCCCATCCTAATATCGGTTCAGTTTTCTGGGTGGTCAACCATAATTTAATACTACTATCTATACATGGTACTTCTATTATATAAAATCCTAAAATTATTATTCCATCAAACTGAGTTACCTTCATCTTTTCCTTTGTAAATGTATGCCCGGGTAAATCTTATTGAATTGCTTAACACTCATCACACTGATTACTGAACCTGTATCTAACAAAAATTTGAGTATACATCCTGATAACATGACATCAAATCTAGGACATTTCTCTAACTCCTCAAAATCTATATTGTTTATATTATTATTACATTTACTTAAATTTATATTATTACAAAATTTTAAATTATCACTACTACTAAATTTATTATTACATATTATCAATTTATTATCTATATTACTACTTAATAATCTATAACTATTAATTTTATTATTATCTAGTCATCTATTCATATTTACAAAACTCTTCTAAATGTCCAAACTTATTACATTTATTGCATCTTATGGCTCTACAATTTATTTCTCAATGTTCCCCTCGACCAATCTTATACAATTCACAGGTGTATTACCACACATCCGTGAAATATGACCTCCTTGACCACAATTATAACATATAATTGCCCCTGTCCTTTCATTACTTCCTACCCCCTTATTACTCATAATTTCTTTCTTAATATTTTCTATAACATCCCTATCAAAAGTAATCTGTATAACTATTTTTTGGCCCATCCATCTACCACAAACGAAAACCGATAAAATTATTACCAGTGCAATACATATAATAATTAAATAATCCTCTAAGAAATTATTTTTTAACATATACATCTTATATATCTTATAACGAGTTTATTAACATCTTAATTAATAAAATCTTCAAATTATTGATATAACAATACAATATACCTATAATAAATATTATGAATAATATAGAATAATTCATTTATTAATTTTTCTTTATAAAAATATTTAATAAAAATTGAAAAATCTAAAGGTCTATCTTACCCCCCTTTTTGTATGTTCGTAATTGGGTTTCGGCACCAAATTATTATAAACGATGACAAAGAGAGGCTATTATAATATTATATATTTTGAATTAATGAACAAAAGATTCTTTTATTTCATCTTCATCAAAATCCGAATAATAATTTATTGACATATTCTTGACATTCCATTGAAATTTATAACAAAATAAAACTTTAATTACAACATTAAGGCTGCATCAAAATCTGATTTATTTTTCTTAAGCATTAATGTAATAAGATGCAATTGTTCTAAGTTCTAAACAATTATATATTAATACATTGCTTACATAAAATAAATAAGCTTTGGACTTAGCCTAATAAAAAATAATAAAAAAATAAATTATATCCATATATATTAGGCTTACATGTCTGCCATATCAAAAATTCATTGTTTATATTGGATTATAATTCGCATTCCATTTTAAGCGTCATAATATACATTGAAGTAAGGAATAATCTATTAACAATGTTTTATAGATTTTTTTTCTCTATAGAATTGTGCTCTTTCACAAAATTTTAGAATCGCTAAAATTATTCAAGTGGGTAGTTATAGCCTGATTCCATATTCAATGATAATAATAGCAAGCTTGTGTTTATTAGGGTTGATTATTATCACAGGAGTATTAATTAACAAATTATTTAGACATAACTCTCTTGGCAAAAATAATCCGCAGTTGCATAAACTATACAAGGATAATCCATCAAATCCAATAAATAAAGGCAATAATTCCAACGCTACTCTCAAAGATTCAACAATAAGTAAATAGGAAAATTACATATAATAATTTCAATAAGATATATGAATAATTCATTCGATCATACATTTTGTTTGCCACGTATCAAAAATATATGAAGATGTGTTAAGAAAAATTATTTTTACTAAATAGGAATTTAACATGTGCGCGACTTAGTCCCAAAAAAATCTAACCATTTGATCATTTAAATTTTTTGATGAATTTTATTAATTAAGGTCTAAATAAATGTATAGAATCTTTTTCTTATTATCCCTCAATTCTCTAAGATATTTATATTCCGTCATTGAAAACCAGGATAAATGTGTAAAGAAGAATTTTAAAAAAATATTTTTAAATAAACATCATTTTAAATGTAAATTTTATTATTTTTTTAATAGGGGAGACCGGGGATCTTATAAACCTTATGTTTTTACTAGTCATTGGCTTTTCTTCTAAAGTATTAAACTATAATAGTTAATCTTTTACCATAAATATATAGCTACATTATGCCTATGGGGTTAAAAATAACTTTTATATTGGATCACATATGAAATTTTTATTACTCAATGCATGTATATACCCGCAAAAGTAACTTTAAAATGCTGCAATTTATCAAAAATAAAAAGTAATAAAGGCTTTAACTATCTAATTACTATCTTAAATGACCTATTTTATATTAAATTATACTAGATATGTTTATAAACATTATTATTAAATTTAAAAGATGGTTGGAGCTATTCTCGGGGTTCATAAAAGCCTTAAGCACAATTTAAGGCAGTATTTTAGCTTATTTAATTAAAATGGTAAGAAATTATATTAAAACATTAATAAATAACAAATAAAGAAATTAATATATTTAGAGAAAATTTTTCCTGACAGTAACTTATTATGGTCAAGGTACCATATCTGCAACAGTTGTTATTTATTGATTTTTCACATATAAATTTTTGAATTGAAATAATTTCACATGTGATTCTCATGGCTCGAAGATTGTACTGTAACATAAAAAACATTTAAAAAATAATTATTTTTGAGTGCGCTTGATGCTCTTTTCTACAATTTTAAAATGCCATATATTTTAGGTTCCATGATTGAATGAGTATTTATTTTTTATAATGAAATTGACATAAATTTATTTCTTATAGATGCCTTAACATATTCTATTTAAATTTGGCCCATCATTCTATCTATTTTAGGATTGCTAATCACCTGTTTTTTATTGTACCATTTATGCAACGAAAGTAAAAATTTGGCATAATATTTTATAAATATTTGTTTACAAAAATACTATATTTTCATCAAAATATTTTTATATTTATAAAAAAATTTCAGAAAATTCATAATTTTATTGTTATTCTCATTATTTTATTGTAGATAAAAATTATTTGTAAATTTTTTAATATCTATATTTGCCAAATTTTCTATTATCTTGTATTTGCCAAATTTTTAAAATTAGAATATTATTATGACAAAACAATTTCTAAAGTTGATGAAACCCTATCGATACTTTGAGACGTTGTAATTATACTAGTGATCTGCATCGGGCCTAATTTTTCAAGCCTGGCCCGGCCCGAAATTTTTTTTTAAAAAGTTTTGCCAGCCCGACCTGAACCTGAAATTTATTTTTAAAAAATTAACCAGCCCGGCCAGGCCCGAGTTTGTTTAAATATAGAAATTAATTTTTATAATTACTAAAAATAAAAGACATATGTTATATAGCGTTTAGTTTCAATAAATTAAATCAAAAATTTTTATTTTACATAAAAAATTCAATATCAAATCGATAAATTTAAGATACATTAAATAAAATTTCCAAGGTCCGACCCGACCCGGCCCGAAATTTTTTTAAAAATATTAGGCTCGGCCCGGCCCTAACCTGATTATTTTAAATAGAAACGGGTCGGGCCTAAATTTTCAGATCTCTAAATTATACCTCCTAATACTGCTTTAATTAGTGATGAAGAAGATTTCGATGAGAACGATATAACCGACACACCTAATCTTCCATTAGATACTGCAGGGGTGATCGAGATCCATAATCGAGCAGATATTAATTGTCTCAGAATACTCGATATCTATAAATCAAGAAAGCAAATTAAATTTTCGAAATAATTTAAAATGGAGAAAAATTGATCCAATTTAACCTATTGATAATGATTAGGAATTATTTTTGATCGTGGATCAATCGCACAATTACTCCAAATACAACCGAGTCATAGATGAAAAAATTTATAGGAGTTCTTTTGATGACTGGTTATCATTCCTTATTGCAAGAAAGAATGTATTGGTTGAATGACAATGATATTACTATACAATCGTTAGGAATTCAATGACACAACATACATTTCGCGATATCAAATACATTTATCTAATAACTCAACTTTTAATGAAGAGGATAATATTTATCAAGTCCGCCCATATTTAAATTTACTAAATAAAAAGTTTCAACTATTCTGTATATTTTCACATAATTTATGCATGGATGAGCAAATAATACCTTATCGAGGAGACATTCCTGTAAAGTGTTGGTAAACCCATTCGATTTGGATATACACCTACTTCCTTCGATGGATATATAAAAGCCCAATGGCTTCGAATCTTGGATTAGGAGGTACGGTTGTTACAAATACTCAAAGTTGTCCAACTTCTTTGCATTCTATTTACTTCGATAATTTTTTTCATCTCTAAGGCTTTTATCGCATTTGAGGCATCT
Source organism: Gordionus sp. m RMFG-2023 (assembly GCF_954871325.1). Taxonomy (NCBI): domain Eukaryota; kingdom Metazoa; phylum Nematomorpha; class Gordioida; order Chordodea; family Parachordodidae; genus Gordionus; species Gordionus sp. m RMFG-2023. The sequence goes on along the minus strand of NC_088775.1, from coordinate 46,127,203 downwards.
TGGATTTTTCGAAACTAAGACTATAAGAGAAAATAGACTTGAAAATTCTCCCCTAGAAGCAATTAAAGTTATGGCAAAAAAAGAGAGGTACGACTGATTTGAAAAGACATTATTTGTAGTTCGATGTAATGATATTTCAGTTTTGACCCTTTCATCAACATGTAAAGCTCTTCGCCCTCTAAGCACCATATCAAGATTCTCTCAAAAGATTTTCTCAAAAATAAAATTACTCAACCTAATCTTATAAATTCATATAATTTCAATATGGAGGGCGTTGATCTGTGCGATAACCTAATAATAAAATAAATATATGAGATAAAAAAATGGTGATGGCCTATTTTTAGTAATTTTATTGGCGTAGCAGTAGTAAAGTCATAGAAGTTATGGAATCTAGGGAATCCCGATGATAAAAAAAACATTTCGGAGGGAAATAACTACACTTTTGAAAACTCATCTGGTAAATAAAAAGATGAGTACAATTAGAGGCTATCCTTATCATTTTTCCTCACTAAGAGGGAAGTACCTGAAAATCTTATGGTCATTATGGTACAACTATTATCGATAACAAAAGGCAACATCGTACGCTTTGTCATAGTCATATAAGATATAGATACAGTGTTGTGATGATTTAATGAAACATATTGACGATTAAATTTAAACCCATTCATATAAAATGATAATATTTGCAAAAATAATTAAAATATAGACAAAGCATTATTTAAATTTCTTTAATTATTTCTTTTGTTGTACATTTGTAAAGATTATATATGCATGTGTTTAAATTAAATCGTCAATATGTTTCATTAAGTCATCACAACACTGTATATGTAACAAAAATTTCATAAAATATAAAAATTACAAAAAATTGTATCTTATAAATATAAAATATGTAAATAAATTTGTAATTATCTATCGTATTTCGATTTTTTGCAATAATATAATTTTATCTTATTTTTATATCCCTAATGGTCAACGTTACAGATATGCAACAGTTCAGATTTCCTATTTAAGGTGATTTTCTTCGTGTCGATTTTTATGATTTCTTAGTTAGCCTAAAATAAATAAAATTTGAAAAAATCAGGAATTTTTATCTGCTGGGAAAAGTGTGACCATTAATGGGTTAAGTTAAAAAGATATGCAACAAGATTTAATTAGTTACATCAAGACCTATATTTATAAAAACAGGAAATCATAAGATTTGAAGAAAGCTCAAATTTATAATAACCATTCGGGTCAGTTAATGAATATTATAGACAAATTTATTATGAAGTTTTAGATCATACAATTGTAAGTATAAAAAATTATTTAAACAAACCGTAGTAGATCAATTAATGTAGGGATATGAACCCGGACCCTGAATCCTCCTAAGCCCTGGTATTTTGTCTAAACCCAAGCCTGGGCCCGGACGACCCTTTTTAAAAGTGGAAGGTTCAACTAGGTGTCAAAAAAATATTAAAAAAATTTTTTTCTTCTCTTAATATTATAAATAAATTAAAAATTTTCCTCTATTTTTTTTTCTCTCATTTTCCAAAATTTTCTGGTTTTTATAATTCCATTTTAAAGATAACAATTGTCAATTTATATCATTTTCAACAAGTGAAATATTCTGAATTTTGTAGTGTAGGTAATAATATTTTATATTAAATGATAATTTATTAATATGATTAGTCTTGTTAAACAGCTCGTTTTGAGCCGATTTTTAAGAACGGCTAACTCAATATTTCATCTAGAATAATATTACCCAAACAAAGGTTTGGACATCTATTAGCGAAATCTCAAGGGCTTAGGCAATATTTTTCTGGCTAAAATATTGAGTTAGCCGTTTTAAAAAATCGGCTCAAAAATGGCCGTTTAACTAAATATGATATAAAGTAGGGAGCTTATTATATTTTATATCAATTTTAGAGAGTAAAATATTGGAATGTAGTAGGCACGTAATCAAGTGGGAGGGACAACCCAAATTTGCCTATTCTCGTAAATATCATCTTAAGCTGATATTTCCCATATACACTCCTCATACCCAAAAATTTATAAAGAATATGAAAGAAAAATTAGTAAATTATTAACTTTTTAAAATAACGACTATAAATTCAAAATTTTAGAAAGAAACATTTTTATAAAAAAAAGTGAAAACCCAAAATTATTTTTATAAAAATGTAATATACCCAAAGTCTTACAGTCTAAAGATATTCAATAAAATTTATAGGGAAAAACCTCACCTAATACAGGCTCCCCCCTCTCCTTAACAAAATCCTGAATACGCATATGTTTTGTAGTGTAGGTAGAGGTCTACAAAGTTTTTGTCTGAGCCCGACCCAAGCTCGAGCACACATTTTTAGATCAAACCCGACCAAGTATTATAATAAATAAGAAACAATTAAAAATTATAATTATTTATTCACATATTGATTGCCACTTTAAATAAAAGTATATTTAACCCCCATAGTCTAATTCATATAAATTTGCATTTTATATTTTTTATATTATAATTGATAAAGGCCACCTTGTGAATTAATATTTATAAAATTAAGTTCATAATAGTTTTTGGATTTAGTATCCTTTATTCTAACGCAGAAAAGTTCTTTGATACTAATATTACTTATACATTTTGTTATAAATTATTTAAAAATATCAATTTATAAAGTAATTTTAAAAAATTATTCATATTTATAAACTAACAATAATTTTGATATCATTTAATTATTATAAATAATATCTTGATACATGATTAATTTGAATTTCAATATAAAAATCCGAACCAAAGCGATAGAGATAAAAAAAATGGTGTTTAAAATTAAGAATCGCGAAATTGAATTTTTTCTTATATATTCCATCATGCATATTGGTTTAGTGATGCGCAAGCTTAATTGGTGCAAAATTAAAAATTTATTAGTCGCATATTAATAATTCGGGCCTCTCTATCTCAATTTTATTCGCTCGCTTTATTTCAGATTTTTTAACTATCGCGTCTTCAAGTATTTTGATTGCGCTATATAATATATTTAGTGATAGTAAGCCCAGCTCAAGCTTAATCAGGCAGTTTAGCCTTTTAATAACACTAGTTCCATAACCAATAAGTCTAAAGCAACATCAATTCTAGCTTAAATAAAATTAAAATCACCCTTTTTCGAGGTACTACATGCCAAATTTAACCATAACTATAATTTAAGAATATTTTTTTTAGATTCTTTTGATTCAATACTTCGCAAATTCTCTTGACTGTAAGAAATGTAAGAAAGTAAGAAGGCACTTTTAAATATTTTATTCCTTTTTTGAATTTTACAACATAAAATAATAATAATCAATAAACGCCGATTTTTACAAAATATAATATATTTCTCTTTAATATTTTTTTTTATCAATTATTTCTTATATAATAAATAAATGCTTATTATAATACAACATGTACCCCTTTTTCAAGGTACTACAAGCCAAATTTAACCATAACTATAATTTAAGAATATTTTTTTTAGATTCTTTTGATTCAATACTTCACATCATTGAAATTCTCTTGAAATCGACGTTGAGCGAAATTTCATATCGTTGATGTTCTATTATATCGACATTGAGCAAAAACTTCACATCGTTGATATTTTCTTGATATCTATACGTTATTTTCGTTAGTTGTCATCTTACTATTGTATCGTTCATTTCTGACGTATACGACGATTTGATATTTGATTAAACGATTGTTTTGGTTGTTATCAAAAATTATCCGGCTTAATGAGTCATAGTTTGATTTATCCATTGCATGTCAGTCATGATCATTATATTTTAAGCTCGGTCTCCTTATCCAACATTGTTGATTATCATTAAATTTTAATGGTCAATGTATCATAGATCTATTGCATCATTGTAATTTATTGAGTTGATTACATAGAATATTACACAAAGTAAGTAAGTCAAATTTTTTTTTAATCGCTTTAACATTTTTTTTTTACATAATGAACCCTTACACAAAACAACAACCTTATTATTCTCATTTTATTATTTTTTATTCTCTTTCTTTTTTTTACATAATGAACCATTACACCAAACAACAACCTTATTATTTTCATTTTATTATTTCTTTATTCTCTTACCCTTATATTTCCAATTATTTCTCTATTTCACTACCAGTTGCTTTTTCCTCAATTTATGTTTCTTCTCTTCTCAATACCGCTCACATTTTTATAATCTCTATTTTTACTTCTTAATTCTTTAATAATTAATTACTTTAACAACAATTTTATATTACAACCTTATTACCAACTCATATAAACATTTTATTTTCCAACTTTCCTTTACCAACTATAAATAACAAAATAAAATAATTTAAACTTTAACATCATACCAATTGACCCACAAATTTTACTTCAAAACTTTATTAATCATAACATTTTTAAAATAAAACAAAACAACTGCCAGTTTCTCATTAACAAAATTAATAATAACAATCAAATTTTGCAATATCAATATTTAAATTACACACGACTATCAAATTTTCAACTCATCTAGCATTTTATAATTGAACTATTTAATCCAATTTATCTAACCTTACGCAATTGGACTAAGCGATCCATAACCATTTTACCCCATAAATAATTTTAGAATATATTATTCCATATTTCTTTCAGATAACAAGCATTTACAATCAACAATTGGACTAAGCGATCCATAACCATTTACCCCATATATAATTTCAGAATATATTATTCCATAATTCCCTTATATAATTAGTGTTTACTATTCTCATACATATTCTTAAATTTTTCTTTAATTCTTTCCTTCTTTTTTTTTAACTACCTTTCATACCCTTTCTTGTTCTCAATTACTTTCAATGCTTTTTCACCCCTTTATTATCCTCCACTCTCTTTTAAACAAATATCTACCTTATAATCTATGAAACAACCCAATTTTTCATCAAATAAATTTTTATACTTATTTCTTAAATCAATCATATCATTCCTTAGTAGAACTAAATTCTCTTCTCCTTCTTCTACCACACTTTCATTTTTTAATTTTTTTCTAACCAATTTCACCGGAAAATTTTTCGATACAGGTAATTTTTCCCTCTCCAAATTTGAGTCTTTATAAATCTCATTACATTTTATATAATTATTCACCATCCTCGATTTCCCTGAAATTATTTCATTGTCTATTTCCAAATTAAAATTTTCATCATCAATTCCCAAAATACTTTCCACTTTCAACCGAAATATTTTCAATTTCCAAATCAATATTTTTTTCAATTTCTGGATTTTCCAAAATATTACATATTACCAACTTCCAAATCAACTGAAATATTATTAATTTCCAAATCAATATTTTTTTCAATTTCCGTATCAGGTTCAGGTATTAAACTTATATCAATTTTATTATCCAAAATATCAAGTTTTTCCTGACCCATTTTATCATTTATAATTTTTTCATTTTTCTGAACTTCCTCAGAATTATTTAATATATTTTTAATTTCATCATCTTTTAGTATTTTACTTTCCACAAATTCATTTTCTTTAATCATAAAATCTTTGATTATTATTTATCATACTCTCAATTTTAATATTCTCTAAAATTTCTTTCATTAATTTATTTCTCAAATTTTTTACACAGATTTTTAATACTTCAATATTTTTATTTTCATTTTTCCCCTGAAATATATTCATCAAAATATTTTCTAAACCAAATTTTGATATCCAATTCCATCCCAAAACTCTATCAATTTTTTCTTCTAATACCCACAAATCCAAATTTATTAATTCGTTATTAATTAATACCGGTAAATTTACTTTTCCCAATGCCATAATTTCTGAACCATTCAATTGTTTTACCCTCATTTATCTTTAATTATGTGTTCATTCGGCCATAAATTGTAAAATTCATTATACCTCATCACAGATATTGTTGCCCCTGTATCCAATAACATCAAAATCTCTTTATTTCCTACATTCACTTTTACTCTTGGACATTGATCAAAATTTTTATTATCTTCCAACTTGAAAATCGGTATTCCAACTTGAAAATCGGTAAATTACTAATATGTATATTCTTTCGTGTTTCATTTTCCAACATATTTTTATAAATCCCATAAGTGTTATTTACATTTCCTTCTATTTAATAATGATCCTTTATCTTATTTTTATATATATTTTCTTTCAATAGATCCAACTCATTTTTTGACGTAACTCCTCCAAATGTTTTTATTTCACAATCATACAGTCATCCTACTGTACAATCTCTCGCATAATGACCAATATTACGACATTTAAAACACGTTATATCTTCTACATTTCTTTTTTATAAATATTATTCCCTTCAATTTTTCTATGCTCCACAGCTGGAAATGCTTTGGAATTTCCCTATTGATTTTTATAACACTTATCCTGATTATGCCCAAACTTTCCACAATTTTCACACGCAGCCGTAATTTTTTGTTTTTCATTTAATAATTTGTATACCGGAACGTAACATTCCTCAGTATTATGTTCTCGGTTTCCACATCTTTTGCAAACTACTGATAACATTTTTTTATTTTTCATTACATTCTCTACTTATATGTCCATATTTTCCACAATTATAACACGTTCTATTTTGACCCGTTCCACTATTATACCTTTGATTTGCTTCATTCAATTTTTTAATTTCCCATTTCATCTCTTCAACTCTTTTAAGTAATTTTTTTTTTCTTTTTCTTGATTTTCCCTTTCCAAATTTTCTTTCTCAATTTTCCTTTTTTTTTATATTTTCAATCTCTATTTTTTTTATTACTATATCCTTTATCATATTTATTATCTCAATTTCATTATTTTCATTTCCTATATTTTTATTTTCCGTATTAATTTCATATTTTTCTTTTTCAAAATCTCTAATAATCTCTATTTTATCAACATTAATTCCAAATTTTCTTTTTTTTAGAAATCTCCAAAGATATCTGTTTTTAAAATTTCATAATATTCATCAAACATATTTCATTATAAAACTTTTCCATTTTATCATATTTTTCATTTTTTTCTCTATCTATTTGTTTTAACAATCTTATTTTATTTGCCTCTCTAGTAAAATTTCTTCTTTTATACCAAAAATAAATACTTAATATTAGACTTAAAACTAATATTAAATAAATACATTGCGACAAATTCCTGATTTCAATATAATTATAAGCTTTTATCACTTTTTATTAAACATAATTTTTTTTTTTAATTTAACTTACAATTTATTCAAATTTTTGTGTAATTGTAAAAATTTTATTGTAAAAATCTTTATAATTCTAAATGAAAAAAAATACGCCAAAGCTATTATTATTAATAAAATTGTTATATAATACATTCAAATAAAAATATTTTACCTTTCATTATTTTGAATTTTTCCTTTTTTTAAAAAATTTTAGCCGTCGTATAAGTGGTAGTAATTGGTTATGCCAAATTAATTATCAGTGTCGTTTTTACCGGCACCACTTTTCTAACCTTAAGAATACAGCCTTTTAATTTGCATTAAACTATATTATTTCATCAATTTAAAAAATATGTAAATTTGTATATGCAAAATAGTTTTTTATAAAATAATTGGGGGAAGAGGGGGGGGGGGTGCATTTAAATTTGTATTTTAAAATAAACGAGGGGAGGATACCCAATGATTAAAGCATACAATCTCACCCCCACACGATTCTGACGTTATTGCATCATATAACACCCTCTCTTATTATAGCTATTAGTTAATAATTTTTAAAAAATATTATGTTTATGGTCAATCTAGATATAAAATATTTATAATATCATTATTATTTATAAAAATAACTAAAGATATTAAAAACACAAAAATTGACCCAAATAAATCTTCAAGAATAAATCTATTGGAAACCGATTTCAGTAAACAAGCTCATGTGATCAATTCAGATGATATTATAATAAATAAAAGTAATAATAATCAAAATATGAATCAAAAATCTTATATCGTTAAACTAAGGAATAACTCGCGTATACAGCCTTCTAATATTAAACTAAATTCTGACTTAGGTAAAATTGGTTTATATGATTATGGTAACCTAACACCATTTGATCATAACTTATCAATTCTATTTACACCTTTTTCGGATATCAAAGATGTTAAAAATTTTCAGTGTCATCAATTTTGGGATTATAATGATATTCCTACTGATTTCAAATATATAGATTTCTTTAATTTGAATTATATCTATGAAAAATATGTGAAATTTCCTACAATCAACAAAACGCGCAAAGGGTCAGGAGAAAATTTCTTAAATACTATATATGATGAGAAAAGGAACTCTTTAAATGTTCCTTATGAACTTATTAATTTAACCAGTATATCTGATAACAAAAGTTTTAAATTTTCAATCCATTCTACTACCTACTCCAATTACGATACTTTGAGAGCTTTTAAAAAGATTGACAATTATGATTATTATAGGATAACTTTTGTGGAGCCATCAATATTTAATGTTTTCGAGAAAAATGCACCAAATTTAGATGTTTTGACAAGTAATTTATAATAATTAATGATTTTATTCTCTTTAAGTTAATAATTTGATTTTTTTTTTATCAATTTAGTAAATAAATTGTTAATCTAAACAGGTAAGTTAACTTGATACTATATTATTTTATTGATAAAAAAAATATTTATTAGGCTTAATAGTTTATAAAATATATTCCGATTTTCAGATTAATGATTGGCAAAGCTTTTTCACATTAATATTTTATATTATATATGGGCCATTCCACGTCAAATCGATCACGATTCGACCGACCCCTTTTAAAATTGTTAAAAATTTCTGGAATTATTTAGAAGGGTAAATGAATGAGAAAGCCGTTTATTTTAGCTCTCTAGCATACATGGTTCTCGAGATATAGGGGCTCATAGGTACAAAAAAGAGCCACTTTGGAATCTGTAAAATCTTTAAAAAGCTTATATCTCAAGAACTATTTATAGTAAAAAGATATATAATATATCATATTGTAGGTAAAAAAAATCTCTAAAAAGCTATCAAAAAATAATGAATATTGGCGCCAATTTGAATCTTTAACTTCCGGTTTGTCTATAATGCTTTACCTGTATTTTTAAGCAAAAAAGGGAGTTTGTTTTCGAAATTTTTTTATTGCTTTTTATTTAGACACCTTTTATAAATATATATACGATGTCAAAACTTTGGCGACGCTATCGACTCCAAAAATTTTAAAAAATAATAGATGGCGCTTTATGAAATTACGGATTTTGGTTAAAATTTTGCTACAAACTTATCAATAAACGGATATTTTCACTTTTTATACTAAAAATATTTTAAATTTCTATTAAATATACTAAATAAATTGAGGGGCAGTGTGGGTAAATGCCCATTAGACACTTAATAATGTAATATATTTCCAATAATAAAATCTTTCGTATAATTTTTTTATTATTCATTTATATTAATAATATAGAAATATAGAAATAGAGATAGACAATCATATTCATTCCATAATTTAAAATTTGTGAAATGTTATATTTAATATATGCGATTCTGTTGAATTAGAATAAAATTTTGTTTCAATTTTATCCTGAGAAATTGGATAAAAAGCATGAAATTTTTGCGTCCCTGGTATAGTACGGGCTTTGTTGAATCTCTCTTTTAAAATTATTTGTTCTTTCTCATATTCATCTTCCATAATATAGGAGAACTCTATTCCTTAATAAAAAAATTATAATATATATAATATATTAATAAATTATAAATCATATACCTTTTATATTTTCCTTACAATAGGCAAAAAACTCTTTAGGAGAAGTTATTTGTTCTGAAGTAGGTCTTTGTAAACTTGCTCTAGCCACTAAACGCTTGACGGTACCTCCGACCCCGTCACAAGCTGATTTGCCATGAGATGTAGCTCAGAAATGCCACTCACCTTTTATCTCGAATTCATATTCATGGTGGCAAAGATTGATTAAATTTTTCTGATTTTTATATTGAACTGCTGCTCCATCTGAAAAATAGAAGAATTTTTTTGGCAGGCATTGAAATTTCTTTGTTAAGTATTGAACTAAATATTTTTGGAATATATGAACCGCAATTGTATTATGAACGAGAGATTCAGATATTATTACGAAACTTAAATGATTTAAATTATTAAGTGACTTGTAATAAATGACAAAAGGATGAATGGTAACTTGAGATTTATTCCAGTGAAACCCCTGTACTTCATCTTGAACCACAAAGGCATAATTTTCAGCAAAATCTGCCTGCACGATATATTCTCCTTCCTTTAAATTAATTTTAAGAGAATTCATGAATATTGTTTGCTGCTTTGTTATGAATGAGTGTAATAGTAAAATATTTAGCTTTTCGAAAAGCGTTTCTAAAAAATTAAAGGTTGATGAAGTGATAGTTAAAAGTTCTGTACGATCTGTTGTTACCCATTGCTTATCAATATCATTGTCATTATAAGGAAGCTTTGCTAATTTTTGTCAGCATGAAGAGCATATTAGCATATTTAAATTGATTGGTAAATTTTTTTTGGTCATCCAAGGTTGAATCTTTCTTAGATTCTTGCGATAATATGCATGTAAAATTAATCTGATCGGAAAAAAAATTATGTTAAACAGAAAGAGAGATTGTTTTAAACTTTTAATTTTTTAAAATATTATTATCGTAAAATATAATCGATTTTTTTACCTACAATATGATATATTATATTATTTTTTACTATAAATAGTTCTTGAGATATAAACATTTTAAAATTTTTACAGATTCCAAATTGGCTCTTTTTTGTACCTATAAGCCCCTATATCTCAAGAACCAGGTGTGCTGGCGAGCTAAAATAAACGGCTTTCTCTTTTATTTCCCCTTCTAAATAATTCCAGAAAATTTTAACAATTTTAACGAAAATGGGCCTTTTTTGATCGATTTGACATGGAATGGCCCATATATATGTTTAAATCTCGTTCTAACTTCTTTTATTCTCCCCAACAACATGTAAAACATTTGTACATCTTTGATATATAAAATTAGTTAACATTATATTTTCAATAAATTTTAACATGTGGGGACCATTGTATATTAGGCAATTTTTGTTAAACAAATGATATTCATAATTAATTTTTTTAAACATTATTTTTTAAAAAAATTTGCAGAATTTATTGATATTGTTTTAATAAGCAACAACTAAATAAATTAAATTTAATTAAGGATTTTTAGAAATTTTTGTAAAAAAAAAGTAAAATGAAAAAATTATTTTAATAAGAATATATTATAAAAATTAATATTTTAGATAGTCATATATTTATTTACATTTTTTTTAATCTAAATAAAATATAAATATGTTATAATTAATAGGACTAAAGTTCCTAGCACCAACCATCAACACGCCCTCTAATTTTATACAGGAAATTTAAAATTATATTCATTCATGTTTTAAAGTATAACTTTTTTATTAAATCTAAATTTAAATGATAATGAGATAATTATATGATTATACCAAATCTAACAGAATAACAGGCAGTTGTACATGCTCGGCCATCCGTATTTTATTTCATACTTAAATTTTTAAAATAAAAAAAGTCAACTTATTATAGGTTTGAAATGTTCGGGTTTTTAACCTACACTTTTCCCATCGTTTTAAAATTTTCACTCTCACCCTACCACCTGCCCATGGTGCTTTATAAAACTCACGCGCCAAAGCACATTTATCTAATAAATATGTTTAACCAACCACCCGCCCTACCAATGTTTAAAATTTATTTTATTGATTGGTTTGGCTCCTTGTTTTATTTATTTATTATTAATTTAAATTTATAAAATAGCAATATTATTAAATAAAAAAATAACTTTAAACAATAATAATATTTCAAATTTATTGTTTCTAAAAATATATTCAACCTACCAGTTCACCCACTCAATGTTTAAAATTTGTAACTCGCCATGGGCAGGAGAGGGTGGGTGGGCTAAAATCACGTTCCTTGACATCTAATTTAATATTATTTTTTTATGATCTAATATATAATATTGTGATATATAATAAAATACAAAATTTAACTAATTTTGATAACTTGCAAAAAATCGGTTGACATTTATTAAAAAATATATCACACTTCTAAAATATCTGACTACGACGTAGCTTGCGTCAAAAATATAGACCACCTTCAATTTTTTTAAAAATGTTTTTGTATATGATTATCTGCCTTTTATTTTATCCATATTCTTAAATTAAACTATTTTTTAACCATTTTTAATATAAATTAAAATTTTATTAAATTATTTTAAATGGCAACCTGTAAATTGATAAACGTTTTTTTGTGTTAAAAACATAATATTGGTTGTGTTTTCATATTTTTTTAAAAAATGAAAACTATAAAACACAATGCTAAAAGCTCCTGCTCAATTTAAGCATAATGGTCCAGAAAACAACATCTGATGCAATTTCACCTCTCATTGTTCAATATAAGGAAAAATAAAATATTAGTCATTCAACTGTCTGAGAGATCATAGAAAGGGATAATAATTGTAACATAAAGGTAAATAAAAATCCTGGACATCCAAAATCAATAGATTTGAAAAAAAAAATAGAATGTTTAAAAAAATCATATTTGTTATAGGTATTAGAAGTTCACTTAGAATGGAATTTAATGCTTGGTTCAAATGCTTCTGTTGATGTTTATATACATATAATTCGTTAGTTGAGCTATCCTTTCTATAAAGTAAAATCATAGAACCGCTTCGGAATTGTTTTGAATGTACAGCTTTGAAAAAATATTTAAAAATTTTACAAATTATATTTAAGAATAGCACATAGAATGAATTATATGTAAACAAATACTAGCAGAAATGCATATTGGTCCCTATTCTTTCTGAGCAATGGAAGCAGAATACCCTCTGAAAAGTACCCCTCCCTCCTAAAAACAGTTAATTATTTTTTGACACACTTTCGGCAGTATATGAGATAGTGGGAATAGTTAATATATTTATATAAAATTGATAAATTAAGGAAAGCAGAAAAATTTTAAAAATTCTGAGCAATGGAAGCAGAATACCCTCTGAAAAGTACCCCTCCCTCCTAAAAACAGTTAATTATTTTTTGACACACTTTCGGCAGTATATGAGATAGTGGGAATAGTTAATATATTTATATAAAATTGATAAATTAAGGAAAGCAGAAAAATTTTAAAAACGATAAGGTGAAATAAACCCTGTCCAGAATCATTATCAGAAGAAAAGAAGAAGCTAAATAATGTATTAATATAAATATTTTAATAAAATAAATTTACAATTCTCAGAATCTGACAAATCTTTATATTCTTTAACCTCCAGGTCATTTATAATAACTACATCCCTCGTTTTAGTCATAATATAAATATTTCAAAACTTGGACATTTTTTCAAAAACTTGACTTGAATTTAAATGTTAACATTTACAGATATCCTCAATATTATCCTTAATGAATGTCTTTTCCGTCATTCCCTTTGGTGTAAAAAATCATGTTTGATTTAAAAATTTTATCGATACATCATCGATTCTTCCATTAAACTGCATAATGATCAAATCAAGCGCAGCATAAATTGATTTTATAGCTAAAATAAAATATTATATTTAATAATGAAAGTCAATAATTTAAATTATCTTTTTCAAATTAATATTTGATTTATCGCAAATTCTATATCCTCCTTTTGTACAAGCCAAGCTTGTTATCAACAATATTTTATCCAAAACATAAAGTGATAAAATAAAATAAAAATTTTCTATTCTAAAAACAATAGCACTTCCCATGGTAGAAGATCAGAATCTTCAGAATCTTGTTTATCAATGCCCTCAAGGTATTATAAAGTAGAAATATTTTTCAATAGCACTTTATGTTTTTTGTAACCATATTTTATGGTTTCAATGAGAATGTTTATATTATTATACAATAATATATTAGAATATATTTTGGACTATAATCCCTTTTGATTTTTCTCCCATCTTTTTATTTATTTATTGAATATACAATTTGAGGACAGGTTCCGTCTGCAATTAGTTTAATATTAGAAGCTACTATTTCAAAGCTTTTTTTATATCGTTAAAATTTAGCTCACCATGTCCTTTTCTAATATGGTCTATCCATTCATTTCTTATATTAGGCCGTGTATAATTATTAATTAAGCATTTGTATTTTTTTTGGTTAATATTTTTGGGCATGTTTTGAAATTGGAAAAATAATTTTATAAGACAAGAAATCCTTTGTACCCGCATTCAAATTTTAAGAAGTACTTGCTTCGGTAAGAAAGAAAGGATCCCCCTCCTCCTGTAGTGGCCACTGAAAATACATCAACTTAGTATTGAATTCAATTCTGAGTGAATTGAATTGGAATTCCGATGATCCAATAGATTTAACTTTCTATTTTCCATCATTGTGGTTGATTTTGGACGTGTACAATTTTTTATTGCCTAAACCTTTCTTTTATGTCTCAATCTTTTTGAACAACAATATTTAAATTTTAAAAATTTTTCTTCCAGATATTCCTTTTAGAGGATGTTGAACAATATTTGGTCAAATTACATCATATGTTACTTTCCTGAGGTTTTTTTTTTATCTAATTGCCTTGCCCGAAAATTTTTTATGAACAACTTTCCTGACCCAGCCCTTATAATTTTTTGGTTAATAACCCAATTAAAGGAATCTGTAACTCAAGAAAATTTTTTGATCAAATTCAATATATATAGTTAAACTAGTAAGCAATATTAAAGGTTAGAAAAATATAGGCTAGATTTAATTAAAGGTTTAAGAGATAGGGGTTAAAACTTAAAGAGGGTTTTTAATAAAATTTAATCATTTTTAATATAACTTTCAAAATCTGACAAGGGGTGTTGTTAAAAATAATTTCCTTGAGGAAGACCATAATAAATTTTTTGCCGGCCCGTTTTATTTTTTTAAAATTTTTCCGGCCCACGGACAGAGCTTTGCATATATCTATTGATTCCATTTTTTGATTTAAAACATTTTCTATTTAATATTTTAAATTAATTTTTTCCCCATATTGATTGATGTTTCTTTTAACATATTTATTAGCTGATCATATTATTTATATATTTAATTTCATGAAAATCTTAATTTGTATTAATTCCATTAGAGAAAATGAGTAAAGTGCTAACAAATTCAGCATAATTGCTGATGCACTTTTTTCATAAAAAGCACCATTATTAAAAAATGAAATCATACAAAACAAAAAATATGACTATTATAAATTGGAAATCATGATTTATTTCATTAATTTTCCAAACCCTTTTTCCGAAATAATTACATAACATGAGTTTTCTTGGTTCCAATAAAGAAACAGCAATTTTATAGGAAATTAAAGATATTAAAAAAATGAAAATCCTTTTTTATTTACACGAAAAATCTTTTAAAAAATCAACTCGGAAAATTTAATAAAAATTTTGTAAATTTTATTTAGCAAAATCATCTATGATTTTTAAAAATATATTGAAATCAAAAAATTTTCAGTTTCAATATTTTTAATCTTGGGTTATTATAGAAATAGATAGATATAAAGTAGAGGTATAAGTGCCTTAATTGACATTGGAAAAAATACCATTTTTTATGGGATCGGACCAATTTTTTGTCCTTTTTAAAATATAAGTTATCGACTAATATCATTATTAATTTATTTCTATAAGAATGTTTATGATTTTAAAACTTGAGAAATTTAAAAAAATTCTAACAGTTGATAATCATTAAAGATCAGTCGCGCCACTAGGGAGAGGGGTGCAGCACAGGAGCTCAAGCCCCCTAAAAAATATGAAGAGCCCTCTGAAATTTTTTAAAATTACCTAAAAAAGGCCATGTTGAAAATATTTCAGATTATTTTCCCAAAAAATTTCAAGTCCCCTAAGATTGTAGAGACTAGTGACGCCACTGAAATGGATTAGATGAGTTTCTAATTTCTTTACGATAGAAAGACGTTCGGCCGATATGAATTTAATATAAAACAGGTCAGATCGGTCAACTTGTGCAAATCTTTTAAATGCCCAATTTTTTAATTCAAATGTGTGTTTAAAAGTTATATATTTCACAGTTTTAAAATTCAAATGAGTTTAAAAGTTATATATTTCACAGTTTTAAAATTAATTAAATAGACAATTATTAATGGAAACATGCACAGTTTTAAATTACATGCAGTTTTAAAATTAAATTCTATCAGTTTTATAATTAATTGTAGTTTTTGACTAAAATATACAGAATTTTATTTATTAAAACATTTTCTCATTATATTTAAAGTGCAATTTTATTAAAATGATAAATGTTAAAACCGATGATCCTATTCCAAATTTCTTTTTTTTTATTACTAGCAACTTGGCTAAAACTGATTTTTTCCAGTCAATATTAAATGATATTTATTTAATAATTAAAATTAACTTTATTTATTAACTGTATTACATATAGTATTTTTAATATTTGTTTTTAGCTATAGATGAGAAACATACAACATATAAATCGCTTTCTGGAAAATTTGGAATTCTAAATAACATTAAAAAAAATACAAAATGGAACAAGAATACAATTTACAGTTTTTATAAAAAACGAATAAATTACACAATTTTAGTCAATGCAAAATTTTTATCCGCAAATTTTATAAAAAATTATATTCGCCTCAGCTATGATAATTTAATTTGTTTAAAAGTTTATGCCAAGATTCAATTGAATTATAAAAATATTTTATGCGAATTAGATGGGCATTCAATGAA
This sequence comes from Gordionus sp. m RMFG-2023, assembly GCF_954871325.1. NCBI lineage: Eukaryota > Metazoa > Nematomorpha > Gordioida > Chordodea > Parachordodidae > Gordionus > Gordionus sp. m RMFG-2023. The sequence goes on along the minus strand of NC_088775.1, from coordinate 46,110,519 downwards.
AGATTCATTTATATATTATAATCGTTTAAAAAATATTTTTTATTCAGATCAATTATTAGTTAATAATCACTTAAAATGTATGAATATCTATTTTCCAAATAATCTCTGTGAATTTGGAATGGATACTATGTTATCTTTGAAGAGAATTAATAATGTTCACGATTCCATAAAGAGAAATAGGCTAAAAAACATGAAAATTTTATCGCCGTTTAAATTTAATTATTTTTTTGGGAAAAGGTGGAAAATTTTAGACTGTTCCTTCTTCAAATTTGATTTGAAAAATAAATTATGCTTTATGGAAACTTGTAATAAAAATGAAATATTACGAATTATGAATAATATCACCGTACTAAAGTCTATAAAATTTCATGATAATGATGAGCCTAATAATGCTATCACAACAAAATATTCATGCATAAAACCGAAATATATTCATAAACAAGATATTGGCATCAAATTATACAATACTGAGGTCAAAAATTACAAACTTGAGCAGCACATCGTTATCACGGTATTATCGTATCATAATAATTTTTTTAAAAAATAATCAAAAACTTGTAATAGAAATTCAAAAACATTTATTTCTGACATTATAGTACATTATTATATAAAATAAACTTATTAATAAATGTGACTGAATATGAGGCACATTGGCAGTATGCAACGTTAAAAAATTTAATCTTGCCTCTAAATTAATAAATTTATTAAATTTGGTCATCCAAAATTAATTTTTTTAAATTATAAAAAAAATTAAGATTTGTGGTTTCCATAACATTCTTAAAAAATTAGCTAATTTTCGAAAGATTTACTTTAGACACAAAATTTAAAATTAAAAAAAGTTACTTCAATAACGAAAGTAGGCAGTGTAAATGTAATAATTTTAATACACTTAATATTTCTCATCTTCACATTAATGTTTCACTACTCTACACAACTCTCTTTCAATTCATCTTTGAAATTAAACCCTTTAATTCTTTATTCAAAACTATAAACATAACGATAAACCTTTATTTTATTTTATACAACTAAATATACCGATTATTATTTATACCCTATTAAAATCATCTGATGACAATAATATAATATTACTAATTAGTGATCTGCATCGGGCCTAATTTTTCAAACCCGGCCCGAAATTTTTTTAAAAAGATTTGCCGGCCCGGTGAACACTAAATTTTTTTAAAAAAATTTACCGGCCCGACCCGGCCTGGAATTTTTTAAAAAAGTATTAAATCCGACCCGGTCCGAACCCGATTTTATAAAAAATATTAGGCCCGACCCGGCCCGAACCTGATTTTTTAAAAAATATTAGGTCCGACCCGACCCGAACCTGATTTTTAAAAAAAAATTAGGCCCGAGCCGGGCCTATTTTTGCAGATATCTATTATCAATATCATGCAATACATAAAGTAAATGATATATAAGTGAGCAATTAGACTAGATTTTTTAAAATTAGAATGCTATTTTTTAAATCTTTTGCAAGATAATTAGTTAAAATTTTTATATTGAATTAATATTTGAAGTTTTATTTATTCAACCGTTAAAAATTAGGCAAATATTAATTTTTTCTATAAAATGCACAAGCAAGTAGTAGGTTATATATTCGATTTGGAAGAGATAAGTATGAGCCTCAACAACATAAAAAAATGTAACCATATTTTGAAAATTTCCTCTTTTCATATATGTTAACAAACACTTCTGATTTTCACTTACTGTAACATTACTTCAAAAAGAAACGCATTACTCGTTATATAAAAAAGGAACGCGTTACCGTTACTCGTAACCTTGAAAGGAACGCGCGCTTCTAGCTATTTAGAAAGTAAGTTACTCGTTATTTGAATAATTAATAAATATTATTTAACAAAATTTCCTATATTTAATATAAATAAAATTATACAAAAAAATATATATTATAAGATGAGATCTTTTTATAATAATTTTTTTGTCTATTTATAATATAAATAAAATTATACAAAAATAATATATTATAAGATAAGATACTTTTATAATAATTTTTGAATTTTTAGCAACAATTAAATTTCAATATTTTGATAAAATAAACGAGAGTGCTCAACATTCGACACGATCAAATGGCGCAGAGGATGGGAGGGTTGTATAATATTTAATAAAAAATTTTAATTGGGGGAATTTATTAAAAATTAAAGAATAATCCTTATCATCTTCAAAAGAATCTTCATTTAGATCCTCATCAAAATATTTTTTTTATCTATATCAGAAAATAATCTGATGGTATGTGTGTTGTTTTTAAAGGATCAAAGTCTGCCTTTCCTTTGTCAAAATATTTTCTCAAACTGGAAGATTCCTACTTTCGTTGATCTTTTATCCACAGATAATCTAATTTAAATAGCAGGTGAATTATTGCTGATAGTACATATTCATTTTTATAGACTTGTTTAAATCTATTAAAACTAAATATAATAAATTGTAAACAATTTTTCTACTATACTTTTTATCAATGCCATGCAACATTGCATTAATAAGTGACTTACAAAACTTGAAATTATTTAAAGCAATTTTTTTTAAGTTTTAATATTATAATAGTTATTGTGGGAGTGAGATATCTCACATGTTCTAAAATCGAAAGAGCCGTAGCAACAGGTTGCATAACATATTAAAACATATATACCTAATATCATATTTTCTAATAAACACTAACCACACAAAATTTATATGTACGATTTGTCATTATCTGAAAATTTCTGCAATTCGGATTTATCACAAGATTTGTCATTGGTTTTTTTTCTTAATAAGACTATTAATTTCAAGGAGTTATAAAAAGAATTCCATACCAGATATCTCCCCATTTATATCTTTGGCTGCACAGTTTCGAGACTGCCCATATTTATTCCACAATTGAAGAAATATTTAGTTGGGACACAATTTTACAAAGTGTAGACTTTGTACCCTTAATTTAATTTTATGGTGTAAAAATATTTCATACAGGAGCAGACTGGCCATAAGACCAGGTGGGCATTTTTGCGCACGAGGCCGTGAGAAAATGTCGTTTTTGAGGCCGATCAGAGGAAAATATCAAAAAAGAGGCCGATTAGAAAAAAATAATATATCATGTTCACATTATTTTTTCTTAGCATTTATTTATTTTAATAATATCTCTATTATTTGAATATCACATTCCTTGAGAATTATCATGTTTACTATATTTTAATGCATAAAATATCAATAACTTCGCTTGACGCTATACATCATTACTACCTGCCTTTCTTTGTTTTTTTTTCAAATGAAGTGGAAACGCTTCAGTTTGAATTTGAGTAAAGTGAAAGATATGTTTTGATTAATTTATTATATTAAATTTTTATACATTGATTTATTGTAGAAATAATATAGCCAACATTTGTGATTGTATTTCCTGTTCTTAATTCATTGAAATTAAATAAAACCCAGGTATTATAATTTTAATAAAAGAAATTTTTGATCAATTTGATTTTCTATTGTTTATTTTTAATATAACTGATGTTATTTTATTACTAACTAAGCTCAACGAACACAGATTTTTAAAATCTTACCTAAAATTCTACAATTTATACTTATATGCAAAAATTTTCAGTAAAATTTATTGTACAAACCAAATATTATAAACAACTTTATATATCTATTTTTACACTTATTTATATGATCATTGAATTATAATGTGTGTAAAAAGTTAGTAAACAACTTATTTATACTTCATAACCCATACATAATAATGTTTTTTTTATTATTAATGGCTGGTTCATCAGATTTTTATAAAAGTAAGTAATTTTATATGAAATATGAATTTTATTTGGATTTCCAGTTGACATCTTGAGATATTTTTATTAGCCTTAAGTTATAAATTAATAATAGAAAATGTTTTATGTAACATCATAAGAAAGGATAACCTAAAATTGGTTGCTTTATGATATAATTCTTTAAAAAAATTATATTAAATTTAATTTTACACTTATCATGTTTATATTTATCATGAGTAGTGCACACAATTATTATTTTTAGTTAAATTGAGATATTTTTAAATATCATGAATAGAAATGCCAAAAGAAAATTTAAAGGTGGAGCTTAAAATTAAGAGAAAAAAATGCTGCTGGTCTCAAAGTAGCTGGTGCTGATGCAAAATAACTTAAATTATCTTTCTTTGATAAATCAAAACCAAATCTAATACTATTACTTCATGTAAAAGAACTATTTTTTTTAGGAATATCAACAACTGCCTCCTATTCACATCTACCTGAAACAACTACATTGTCTGCAACATCTTCATTTATTATTGCATCAGTTCAATCATTGCCACACCCACCTAAAACTATATTATCTACCATTATAGCAGATAAATCATTTACATACCCTGAAAATACATAATCTACAATTGCAAAAATTCCATCTATATTGTTCTAACACTTGCCAGAGGCAACTACATCAATAATGCCTTCAGATATTCACAAGTGGATCATTGATATCGTAAACAATTCCACCACGTATAAGAATATTAACGTCACATTCATCTGTATCAATTTCATCATCTATTCTTCTAAAGAGCACCTTCCCAGATATGCCACAAATCGATTTATGTTATCCTACAGTATCCCCTTAAGAATTGGATATGCATACAGATACACGTAACAGCTACTATATCTCAAAAACTTACATTTTTAATGAAACATTCTATACAATCAATAAATAGTAAATATGATAAATTATATTATCGAATGGTAATGAATGAAAAAATACTAAAATGTATTACAATAAAACTAATATGCAATAAAGCCAAAGATGTGTGCTCAAGTTGCCTGGCATTTGCAGTATGCGAAAATACTTTCACAACAGGCTCAACAAATTTTCGACATATGCATTCAATAATTAAAATACATGAAAATTCAAGAGTACATATTAGTGCCGAGGCCTACTTCAGAGCATCAAAAAACAAGTCATTTGATATTTCAATTATTGTTAAAATATTAAATGAAAAAAATCGACAAATTATAACAATGTCCACATAATAAAACAAATATTCGAGATAATAAAGTTTCTAAGCAAACAAAACTTACCCTACAAAGGATCAATCTTAGCTACTTCCCTCGACAAATATTGCAGATAGAAATCCTGAAATCCCTATTTCCCAACCTCATAGGATTTTCCATCCTATGTTTATCATTCTTTTCAAATTAAATTTTGAATCATGGGAATTTCCTAGAAATGATTTGTATTATATCAAAGAGTAATCAAATACTCAGACATCATTTCAAGAAGGCTATTTTAAAGAGCAAACGTAGAAAAGAAAAGCTTAAACTCTCTGGCAAATTAAAATCGAAGGGAAAAGATTCTCTCATAACCTTGTTGTCAAAACAACTGTTAACAAAGTTATTGATGTTGTTCTTGATCAAATCAGGAATTTAATAAAAAAAGGAGATTGGTAACAAACGGTTTAGTTTGCAAATGGATAGTAATCAAGACATTAGCGTTTATGTTCAGACAACCAGTCTACGATACATATATAATGGCAAAATAACAGAAAGGATTTTCGCACTTACAAAAGTTACAAACTCTTCTGGAATAAGATTTTTTGATATCTTAAGTCAGTGGCGTATCCAGGATTTTCTTATAGGGGGGGAAAATTTTTTTGGGGGCTTCGCCCCCAAACCCCTTTTACCTGGCCTTCGGCCAGCTTTCCCCGGCCTTCGGCCGGGTCTTATTAAGCTATTCTATTAAATTATGAATAATTTAATAATAATTATATTTCTATTTTTAACTATTATTTACTAATTCGTGCTTATGGATAGGATATTACATGCCTCTTTTCTATTATTTCAAGTTAGGTATATTATATTTAATAAAGTTTTTTTAAATGTAAAGGTTTATTTATATGTAAAGTTGAAATAAAGTGTAATGTCATTTTTTTTATAAAATTTGCTTTAAAAACTAGCCTCAGCTTAAATTCTCATACAATATAAGTAGAATATAATTTTTTTTATTGAAAATACTAATAGTAGTTTAAAATATTGACTAGAAAATAATTAAATTAACAAGTTTTTTTTAACTTCTTATCAAATACAAGATTTTTAATTATTTCGTTTGTCTTTGGAACCAAATCTCTGTGTATATTTAACAGAGCTAACCCATTTAGCCGAGATTCAGTACTTCGTAAATATGTTTTCAACCTTCTCAAGTTGGAAAAAGTCCTTTCATTCGTACATGTTGTAATAGGCAAACATGCAAGAATATAAAACAACTTCGAAATATTAGGAAATTGAGCCAAGGTTTCTTTACACCGATTGAGCGCATCAATAGCATACTCAGGTAAAATAGCTAAACGTATAAATATTTATACCACAATTCGAATTCACTGATTAAATTTATTTCAGTATCAATCTCATAGGAATAAAATTTTTCTAAATATTTAATTTTACCAATAGTGGCATTAGAAAATGAAGAAGGATCTTTGGGTAATAAAACTTGAAGATTGCTAAAGACTTGTTTTTTATCTAAAACCCGTACTTTTATTTGCTATAAAATAGTATCTAAGAATGGGATGAAAATGGATATTTTAGAATATTCTTCAGTTGAGCCAATATTTATTTTCATCTCAAAAATGGCCTAGGTGCTAGACGAGGTTTAATTAGTATTATATCATAAAATTTAGCCTTCGATTCAACGTCTAGATAAATATTATGAAAATATTTATCTACATTCATTCTTATTGTATCTACCTGTTCATGTATATTTTCCGCCAAATCAATAACTTGAACCAAATCTAAATTTGGTTTTTGTAAATTTCTACAAAGTAGTGAGCTAAAAATAATTTATTGATGCAACTAGCAGCAATGATAAACTCTGATTGATCAATTGAATTCAATAATGATATCGCTGCTAACGACACATTACTTTTTTTCATGCTCAGCCTTATTTATAAATTATCGTTTGATTTCAATCTCTTTGACTAAATATTTTTACATTTTATTAATATTTTTGAATAATATGTTGGAAAATTAATATTCAAATATTTGTAAAATTTTGATTTGTGTGGGTAAGGGGGGGGGGGGGTCTGGGGGGTGGGGGTAAAATTTTTATTAGCTTAAAATGATATTTATGAAAATAGTCAAATTTGCGATGGGGGGGGGAAATTTCCCCCTTTCCCCCCCATTGGTTACGCGCCTGTCTTAAGTTAATGCTTTTTGAAAAATGTAATTCAAATGAGAAATATAATTGGAGAATTATTTGATGGTGCTGCAAATATTCGGGGTGAATTTGTTAGGTTGCAAGCTCTTATTAGACAAGAGGCTCCAGGTGGTTTGTATATTTGGCGCTAATATTATAATATCTTCTATCTATCTATAATCATAGGTCTTTTGCAATTTGGATCTGATTATATATGATATTTTTAATGATGATTATACCTAAGATACCTCATCAGAAAACAAAATATAGCCTAACCATTTCATCAGAGGGTTAATATCTAGATTTTCACAGTATCAATGTTTAAATTATCAAATATTTCTTACAATAAAGATTTTATCGAAGAATGGATATATTTGAATTTTATACAATTATATGTCTTTTAATTAGGTAATTTTTATGCATAAGTAAATATTTGCATTTATGTGATTACTAAATGATAGATCAGTTTGACAAAAAATTAGAATTTTCTCCTTAATTTGATGATGGATGAATTAAATTAAAAGCCATGCTTTATGAATTATCACTTTTGCTTAGGTCTCTAATTTTGCAACTTAGTAAATCAATGGAATTTTTATTATGGAAGCAGATTTTGGTTTTGTTCTTTGATACAACTCAATTGCGATTAGCATAGCTGATATTTTTAAAATTTTGCCATTATTAGGCTATCCCATGTTATTCATGCAACTTTCAACTGAGTACCTCTTTTATCTTATCTAAAGATGCCTTTTTACATGCATTTCATAGTTTTGTATATTTTCTCATCACTTCATATGTGTTTAATGTATGTTATTCATTCATATAACTTATAACATTTTTGATTAAATGTAAAACTTTTTTGTTTTACTTATATATAATTTGACTATGATTGAATTAATCTCCTATTATTTGTTAACTTAGAATATCTTTTTATTTTTTCTATTGTAATTTAATAATATCTTTTAATTTTTTCTATTGTAATTTAATAATATCTTAAATTTAATTTTATATTTTGTACCTAAGTAATAAATCACATATCAGGAGGGGTGGTTGTCTGTTTAAAATTTAAATTAGGATGAAAATTTTTCACGAATTTATAAAAGGCATGGTACTTTAATATGTATTCATGAATTTCATAAAAATGCCAGGAGTTAACCATTAGAATGATGGGTGGTAATCAGATATTTACCCTGCATTTGATAATAAATTATTTTGAAAAATTTTCTCAATAATATAGAATGGCAAAAAAATGTACATATAAAACAGATTTAATTCTTATAAACCCCTTACATTGGACATATTTTTCTGGATCCACGGAAAAAATTAATTATTATCGGTTTTGCTGGGCTTGGGAAATATTTTCCACAATTAATATGGGCTTGGACCTGGCTTGGGAAAAAATTTTCAAAATTATTAAGGTCATATGCTTAAAAAATTTTAATTTTAAATATGGGTTAGACATTGACCTGTAATTTTTTTTTGAAGACATGGCCAGGCCTGATAAAAAAACTAAGGCTTATGCTCAAAAAAATAGTATTCACTCTTAGTCTTAATATGTTGGCCTTGGTCTAAAGTAGTGGTGAGCGAGGTTAAAAAGAATAAAAAATAGAGATGATTTTTAGAGATTTACCTATCTCCAAGCTGGGAACAATTTTGAAAATTACTATGGGTTGGGCTGGACTTTGAAAATATTTTTTTAAATTATTTTGGGCTGGACTTGTGGAAAATTATTATAATTTTTTAGATATTTTTTTTCAGTTCTCAACTTTATGATCTTTCATTGGGCTGGAACAATTTTTTCAAAATTATTATGGCGTACCTTGCTTGGGAATTTTTTTAAATATTAAATATTAGGCATAGGTGATCAGTAATATTTAACAAATGATATTGATATTAAGTAAAAACTTTAAATATATTTTGAATATTACACTTAGTTTTAACGGATTAAACCTGGCCTGAAGGGGGAGGGGGGTTATAAAGAATAAAAATTGGATATTATGTTCAAATATCAGGTAACAACTAGCATAAAAGTAAGGAGAAAATTCTCATACATTGTCATTTTTGACAGGCTATCTACTAGTAAAATATACATGTGCAATGAATATTTTTTTATATTTGCAATGATATTTTTTATATGTGCAATGAATATGATTTTAGATGTGCAATTTTTTAAAATAAAATATATGATCATTGTGTACTATTTTTTTATTTTATTGAAAATGTAAATCGTTTGATTTTATATTCAAAAATAAGAAGTAATAAAAATCATGTACGAAGAAGCCATGAAGGTCTTGCAAAAGCAGGCCGAAGACCCGCAAAATGGGGAGTTTGAGGGGTGGAAGCATCCATAAAAATGAGGCCGCTATAAAAAAAATGCTCACGAGGCTCTAGCATTGACAGTCCGCCCTGGTTTCATATTGGGGCCAGGGCAGGTTAAATCATTTGTCTGAAGTAATATGTACAATTGATATAATTATCTTTATAAAATAAATTATAATATTAGAGAATAAGAATCTTGATTGATTCAATATTAATTAGATTAACAATCGTGACTGACAATTTAACAACGAAAATTTATAATAAACATGAAAGAATTTGATGGTTTGACTTAAAAAGTCGGCTTAAATATGTTTTTTTCATATTTTTTAGGAAAAAAATTTAAAGTAGCGAGTAATGTTTTGCGTTAACTTTACTCAAAAAAAATAACGTGTTACCATCACTGGTTACCTCTAGGAGGTAACGAACGACGTTTTTCTTCCAAAAAGATATCTATTTATTTTGCCAGATTAGAAGAAAAAAAATCTTTGCTGGGATTCGAACCCATGTCCCTCACATTTGTAACTAACGTTCTTGCCGATTAGGCCATAGACACTTTTAAAAAATCGTGAATATTTAAATATTTACTATAAATTGTCACACTGTGACTGTGACAAAGCTTTTATATATATTATAGATAGATAATTATGCTATATATTATAATGAATATAATGATAATTTAATCTCAAAAAATATAGTCCAGTTCAGATAAAATGTTCCTATCCTAATTCCTAAATTTAAAGTAATACAAACAGATTTTATCTGATGTTATGTTATCATTAAATAAAACAATTAGGAAGAAGGAAATTAACAAACTAGACATGTTTTTTGGAAAAAAAATTAAAATTTGTTTAAAAAAATATAAAAATAATCAAATACTGTTTCTCAAAAATATTATTTATAAATAAAAATGATTAAAATGCTAATTTTATTGTGGGAGACATTTTAAAATTGTGGGAGATTTCAAAATACAGGAGTAAGATTTTACATGTAAACTAAAAAATTGTGGGACCCCATCATGAGATCTGTTTAAAAATTGAAATTCTTCCAACTCACTTTGAGAATATAGTAGGTCAGGATATAAAATGAAGATAGAGAAATTAATCTAAAATAATTTGTTTCAGTAATCTCTTAAATCTGATATTTTATATGGAGTTTGGAAATTTTAAAAATTTGTAACCTAAAAAATAGGCATTTAATTTATTAATTTAAAGCATCATTTATTAATTTAGAGCATAAATAATCAATCATTTTTTTATCAAAAAAAAATAGCAAATCAATTATTTAACAATGTTTAAATTAGAATTTTTTGGTTACCACCAAGCCTAACAGATTCAGATCAAAAAATCTATTATGTATGTGAGTAAAAAGAAATGATGAAAAGAAAAAAGTAATTAGATTTTTGTATACATATACTTTAAAATAATATTTTGCTTTGAGATAAAAATTTGCTTCAATTGCCAACATAAGAATAAGTCTGGTAGAAACACAAAGTTTAATTTGGAAGAATTATTATTATACAATTTTGGTTTTATATGGCAATAAAAAGTATTCATAAGCTTAAAAATTGTTTAAAATCCTATTCATATAATATAACTTCATTTTTTATTAATTTCAAATGCTATATTGATAACAATCTTTTAAATAAATATAAATGTTATATAAAAATATTAATTATCCTTAAGTTTTTGCCACTTTAAAGGTTTTTGTCTATAAATAGGCCATGCTGGTATAACCATCTATTTTAACATAAGTATAAATAACAACCATATTAGATATATTTACTAAAGAAGATATCAAAATGCCTATTCCCAATAAATATACCGTATAAGAAAACAACTGGAAATAATAACCCAGAAGAAAACCTAAAACCTAAAATAAAATGGGTTACCTAAAATTTTATATATTTACCCCAAATATAATTATGATAGATTGGTATATTTTTTCAGCTAGCAATTGTCCTTCATAATCCTAAAATAAACATTATAAATTTCTAAAAAATAGATACCATATGCAATGGAATAGTTTTAAAATATTTATACATTTTTTAATAAACACGTAAAATTATAGCTTTAGAGGTTTCTGCCACAAACAATGACAAAATTTTGACAGGTAGTGAAGGGACATAATATCAAATGTTGTTTTTTCGCATTTATAAAAAAATGATGCAGAATCTGAATAAGGCTCTGTAGAAGAAGTATAGGAAATTTTTATAATCGGGAGGATTTTTTCTTTTTTTATAATTTCCAAAACTGAAATTGTTTTTAATTTTTTTGCCACCGTATTTTTTCCAACGACACTTACTTTTGTAATTTTTGAGATTATACTTAAAAATCTACTTTTGTATACTTAAAAATTTTTTATTTTTCAAAAACTAAAACCTAACAATCAATCAATAAAAAAAATATATTAATACATTTAAAAAAAATCAATATTATTTTCTTTTAAATTAATAACAATAATAATAATAAACATATACCTAGAACACCTCCCTTATTTTTAAGAGGCGTTCTCAGGTTACTAAATATATATATATATATATATAAAAATATTACATTTTATAATATATATTGTTCCTCTTTATTCATTAACTTCATTTATACCCATCTCTGCGAATTATTGTTGCACTTCTTCAGCTACGTTCATTTTAGTAGAAAAATTGACGGGTCTTTTCCTTTGCAATGCTGGTTTTTTCATAAGTGTCTTACGCACTCCAAAATTCTTCTGATTCATGAGTACTTGCTTAGGCAGGATTACATTAGAACGATCCAGAATTGTGTTAGCACGAGCAAAATTCTAATCATTGACTTTATTTTGGTTATTATCATTATTATTGATAACATAAGTATTGCTGGGACAGTTAGCTGCTTTGTGTCCATCTGTTCCACAGGCAAAACAAGTTAAACGGAATATAGGTCTGTTGAACAATTGCTGAACACTCTCCTTGATCTATGAAAGGATGGTTGCACATTTATCGTTGATTGGTTTGGTGGCTGACCATTTCTCACAAGTTCCTCCTTCCTATTTGCCAGTTCTGTCCATGCACAGGCTAAAGCAGTTCCTGCTTGCGCTTCATTGATCTGCAGGATACTAGATTTTAAGTTAACGTAATACGTGTTCATGGTCACTCCTATTATCAATAAATTTTTCAACAAATTTTCCGAATTTTATTAATAAAATTATTTACTAAACATCATTAACTTTTCTTATTTATTCCAACTTATATTTAATTATTATTTTCACAATAAACAATTAATTTGATAAACAAATAACATTTTTTAATCCACTCACCACCATCATTATTTATTTCAAAAAATATACTTTCCAAACCTCTTTAAATCAACTTTTTATCTCTTGCTGCATAAATTTCACTTTTTTAATAATAATTCATAAGTTGTTTAAATTTCTCCTTTTTCTTATCAACTCTTTAATTTCTCGGTACATATGTTTCACTTAATAATAAAATTAATAACTTTTACGTTAAATATAAATGAGTATCTTTCTACCAAATAAATTGATTTCTTATCTCAACATTCTATCAATTTAAAAAGTTAACACAATTTACATTACTATAAAATAATTCCCCTCTTCAACTTTTACTTTTATCTCTCAACTGTTTTTTTTAACACAAAAAAAAACTACTAACCACGATATGCTTCACTTCACTTAAGAACAAATATTTAATAAAACAAAAGATGACCTGCAATATACATTTTTGTTAAACCAAACGAATTATCAACATATTCAGTTATATGTATCTCATCTATTCAATTATACATATACATATATATCAAACTATATCTCAGTTTTTTTTTATAATCCTTAAACAAATATTTTAATAATCATAACTCGAAATGAACCGAACAAATATTTTAATAATCACAACTCGAAATGAACCGAACAAATATTTTAATAATCATAACTCGAAATGACCCGAACAAATATTTTAATAATCACAACTCGAAATGAACCGAACAAATATTTTAATAATCATAATTCGAAATGACCCGAACAAATATTTTAATAATCGAAATCGACTAAGATATTCCTGTTCCAATTAATTTAATAATTAAAATGGTTTAAAATATTTAAATTATATATATAACCTTTTATTCTATTCTATATTTCTAAATTCTATATATATTTTTTATTCTATCCCACTTTATTTCCCCCTCTTTCTTAATTGATCACAGTGTATCATTTCTACACTTTTATTTTCCATTACTACTGAACATAATTTATTCCCCAAATTCTATCACAGCGCCTTTTTCCCATTTTTTTCCTTTTCCATACATTCTAACCCCAATTGATTCACTATATATTTCACCTGATTTTCCTTCTCCTGTATCTTCACAATTTCCCCAGGTTTCAACATATCCAAAAACATATTTATTTTTCGATCTAACAATTTTTCCGTAGGCGATTTACCATCTTTCCTTTAGCATTATTATAATACAACTGCAATACCCATATTTCACTTCGGTTATCTTTAGTTTTCATTAACCAACTTTTAACAATCGTCACCATCCTTTCCGCTTGTCCATTCAAACTAGAATGGTACGGTGGTGCAACTATATGATTTACATTTAATTTGATACAAAAATTTTTAAATCGTGTACTAATAAATGCTGGACCTCCATCCGATACCATAACTTTCGGTATCCCAAATCTCGAAAATATTTTTTTACAAAATTTTATTACAATTCCCGTGGATAACCCATGTACCTCCACGAATTCTATCCACTTCGAAAAAGAATCCACCATTAAAACAAATTTTTTCCCTTCCCACTCGAAAAAGTCCAAATGAATTCTTTCCCAAGGTTCTTTAGTTTTCGGCCAACTACTATTTTTATCTTTAGGGGGCATATTGGCACAGGCATTACAAACCTCACAATTTTCCCCTAATTTATCAATTTCTTCATTCATACCTGGCCACCATATGTATTCCCGTCCCCATTGTTTCATTTTCGTAATTCCTTGATGACCCGCATGTAAAATATCTAAAGATTTTCCTCTTAAATTACGAGGAATGATCGCTCTATTTCCTCTCATAATACATTTATCTACTATAATTAATTCCGCTTCCACATTTTTAAATTTCCTTCCCTGATCACTCCATGGTTTTTTCCCAGTAATCTACAATTTTACCAAATTCAATTCTTCATCCTTCATAGTATATCTCTGAATATCCTCCCATTTGGTAGGACTACCCTTTAACACTTTAGTTAACATCCTGATAAGAGCTTCCTCTCCATTTTCTTCATCAATTTTCACCTCTTGTTTCTCATCAATGATTTCTAATCTAGACATAATGTCCGGAAAATGATTCTCTTTTCCCTGCCTATACTTCAACTCCAAATCAAAACTTCCCACCAGCAGTAACCACCTTTGCAACCGAGGCGACATCATTAACTGCTTATTATCTTTTTTGAAAAGATGTATTAAGGGTTTATGATCTGTATACACTACAAATTTCCTCCCTATCAAATATTCTCTGCATTTTGTCAATCCAAAAATAACTGCCAAAGCTTCTTGTTCTATCACCGAATATCTGGTTTCCACCTCTCTGATACCCTCGAAAAAAATATTACCGGTCTTTCTAAACCTTCTATCACATGCAATAAAGCTCCTTCAACACCTTTATTCGAGGCATCTACCGCCAAAATAACCTCCAATTCGCTGTTAAAACATACTAAAATAGGCTCCTTGCTAGTTTGTAATTTTAACCACTCAAACGCCACTTGTTCATCTTTCCACTCAAAAGATACATTTTTCCGTAATAACTCATATAAGGGAGCTGCTACCTTTGCAAAATCTTCAATAAATCTATGGTAATAATTTACCATTCCCATAAACGATTGAATTTCAGCCTTATTCACCGGCTTTCTCATATAGCAATACTTATCAAATTTTTATCCAACGGTTTTACCTCTATTCCATTTATCTTATGTCCCAAATATACAACTTCGGTAACTCCCATAACACTTTTTTCACTACTCGCAAGCAATTCTTTAACTTTTATTCGTTCAAAAACCTCTTCCAACCTTCTATTATGTTGTTCTACCGTTATTCCTGTAATCAATACATCATCCATATAATAAAAAACACCTTCTAACCCTTGAAAAACCGCAGCCATTGTCCTCTGAAAAATTGGTGCCGAAATACTTAATCCAAATGGCAATATACAAAATGTAAACAATCCTTACGTCGTTATGGTTAACAATTTCCTCGTAGATTCTTTCATAGGTAACTGCAAATACGCACATGAAAAATCTATTTTTGAAAAATACTTCGCCCCCTTTAAATTCGCTAAAATTTCTTCAATTCTCGGCAACGGATACTTTACTTCCACAACCCATGGATTTAAAGTTACTCTAAAATCCGCACAAATCCTTAAATTACCATTAGCTTTCCTTACCGGAACTAATGGAGTTGCCCATTCACTGTATCCAATGGGACAAATTATTCTATCTCTTAACCAATTATCCAATTCTTTTTCCAATTCTTTTTCCATTTCTGCTCTCCATTCAAACGGTACCCTCCTAACAGCACAATATTGTGGAATAAACCCTTCTTTCAAACGTATATCTACTTCATAATCTACTAAACGTCCCAATCTTTCATCAAAAATTATTTCTTTATATTTTTCCTTCAAATTAACCATTGCCTTCCTTAACACCACTAAATCTTCTTTACTTTCATTTTCTATTTTTTTTCTAACCAATTTCACCAGAAAATTTTGTGCTACAGACAATTTTTCTCTCTCTAAATTCGAATCTTTGTAAATTCCATCACCACTCATATAACTATCCTCCAATCCCGATTCCCTTGAAATCAACTTTTTGTCTACCTCAAAATTAAAATTTTCATCACTTGTTTCCAAAATATTATCCATCTCTACATCCACAAAAATATCATCAATATCCAAATTAACATTTTACCCAGAATCATATATTATAGCTTGTTCATTATTCACACGATCAGGCTCCTCCTGATCCATTTTTCCATTTATAATTATTTCATTTCTCTGAATTTCCTCAAAATCTTTTCTCGAATTTTTAATTTCCTCGATTTTTAATATTCCAATTTCCGAAATTACATTTATTTCATTATCACAACTTCCTGATTATCATTTTCCATATTCTCCATTTTACTATTCTCCAAAATTTCATTTTCCACCAATTCATTTTCCGAATTTTTAATATCCACCTCCTTTACGGATGTTTCTAACTTTTCAATGCTTTTATCATCCATTTTCCCTTGAAATATATTCAAAAATTTATTTTCTAATCCAAATTTAGATATCCAATTCCATCCCAAAATCGCACCAACCTCTTCTTTTATTATCCACAAATCCAAAAATTGTACTACCCCTTTAACTAACACTGGTAAATTCACCTTCCCCAAAACGAAATTACAGTTCCATTTAACTGTTTAATTATCATTTTATCATTTATTAATTGCTCATTCGGCCATAAATTTGAAAATTCCTTATACCCCATTACCGATATAGTTGCCCCCGTATCTAATAACATTACAATTTCCTTGTTTCCCACATTAATTTTCACCCTCGAACATTCATCATAATTAATATCTTTTTTCACCAAATCTGGTATAATACAAATTTGTATATTTGCCCGCCACTCATTCCCTTTATTTTTAACCACTAATTTATTACAATTTTTCCATTCTTCGATTTCCAAATTATTTTCAATATTTAATACATTTCCTAATAATAAAGTTTTTCCCTTGTCCAATGGGTTTTCCGATGTTATAACCCCACATATGGATTCCTGTCCACCATATAGTCATGTGACGGGACAATCTCTCGCATAATGCCCAATGTTACGACATTTGAAACATGTTACATCTTCGACATTCCTTTTTTCATAGATATTTTTTCCCCCTTTTTTTATATATTCTACCGCCGGAAATGCTTTAGAATTTTCTTGTTGATTGTTAAAACACTTATCATGACCATGACAAAAATTTCCACAATTTCCACAAGCCTTTTGATTTTTATTCAACAATTTGTACGCCGGAACATAACACTCCTCAGTTTTATGCCCTTTATTCCCACACCTTTTACAAATTATGGTTAACATATTTGGATTTCTCCTTTCATTACAACCCCTACTGATATGTCCAAACTTCCCACAATTATAACACTTTTTATTTTCCCTTTCATCATTCCCATACACTCCTTTTCCTTCATTTTTCTTTTCCAATTCTTCTATTTTAATTTTCATTTCTGTCATTTCTGTTCTCAACATCTCTTTTTCCTTTTTAATCAACTCCAATTTTTCCATTTTCTTCCTTTCTTCCATTTCTTTTTTCTCTATTTCCTTCCTTTCACTTTCCCATTCCTCCCTCATTTCTCTTCTCATTTCTTCAATATTAACCTCCTTTTTTTTATGTTCCATTTTTTTAATTTCCTTTTCCTCTTTTTTTTCATTTTCTCCAATTTTTCCATTTTCTCTTTTTTCAGACTCTCTAACGAAATCTGTTTTATTAATATCAATTTCACATACATTTTTTTCAGAATCTCTGACGATATCTGTTTTTAATATTTCCTTTTTATCATTTCCATTTTTTACCATATATATTTCAATAAATAAATTTTCAATATTCCTCTTAAATTCTTAAATTTTTTTTATTTTTCTCCATTTCCACTTGCTCTAACACTCTTACTCGATTTATATCTTTATTTCCATTTCTTTTCTTATACCAAAAATATATTATAACCCATAATATAAAAACCACTAATATTCCAAAATACATTCTTAAAGGCTCAACATTTTTGACCTCAAAATAATTGTTGGTCTTAATATTTTTGCGATTTAGCATTTTCTTAAAATTATTTTTACTTTAAATTCTTAATTTTCAAATCTAAAATTCTTTAACTCTATAATAAACTTATCAATAATTTTATCAAAAAAATTTTCACTGTCTTAAATGATAAAATATACAATACCGAAATTATTCCGAAAATTATTAATACACAATAATACATAAAATTTCCAAAAAAAAAATCAAATTTTACCTTTTTTTAACGAATTTCCTTTTTTCTTTTTATAATTTTCTGGCCTGTTTCGTAATGGTAGTCATTGGTCTTCCGGATTAATTTTTTTTTAAATACAATCTTTTAATTGGAGGCACCACTTTTGAGATTATACTTAAAAATCTAGAACACTTTTGAGATTATACTTAAAAATCTTTTATTTTTCAAAAACTAAAACCTAACAATCAATCAATAAAAAAAATATATTAATACATTTAAAAAAAATCAATATTATTTTCTTTTATATTAATAACAATAATAATAATATATATATACCTAGAACAGTAATGTTTATATATCTATAAATGATTAAGAAATAATTAAAATGAAGATTTAAATTAATATTTTTTATTTTGTAGATTGTGACCTAATATTGACTCCTAAGTTCCTTCTTGATCAGGGGGTGTATATCGGTTACCCTCAATATTTTTTATATAAATTTAGCCCTCTTTCAAATTTTGAAAAGAGACTGAGCTCCCTTTCCCACCTTCCGGTTAAAAAATTTAATATTTTTCAAAAGTGTTAAATTTGAATCTCCTATCTCTTTATTATAGTTATAAAAATCGAAATTTTTATAAAATAGAAATTTTTTAGTTTCAAAAAAAAAAAATTTCTTCCTTTTGGATATTTTTTTTTATAGCCAGACAGAACCATTATAACCTAAAAGTTAGAAAAGCAAATGGTTTTATATTTCTATTTTATTATATTCGCTATTTTTGAAATGTATTCAGAACAATAATATAAAGTGATTTATTTCATATAATAAAATGTTTTTCTATTTTTCTAAATTGTAATAAATTATAAAGCAAATATAAAAATCAATTTATTTAAATACATTACAGTTCTCCCCACTATAAATTAAATTCATCATAATAACGTAATGGGGGTTTCGAAACTCTTTTTTCTAGAGTTGTATTTCCATTATGTTCTGCAATGTCCAAATCCTCAGTCATTGTTATGGGTGTTTCCTTAGCTTGTAGATGAGCTTCCTCAGTTTGTCGGCATGCTTGTTTTTTTACAATACCCTCAGACTCAACATCATACAATATCGCACTTTTCCGTTGAACCACTGTCCCTTCGTGTCATCCCGCAGTCCTTTCGTTTTTTACCCAAATCTTTTGCTTCTCTTCAAATTCACGGGGCCAACGTTCCTATCACTATAATCTTTTTTGTTTCCATAACGCGTTTACAGTCCTTTCTCTCGTAGATAATTTATTTGATCTAACGTCGTCCTGAGCTTCCTTCCAAACATCATTTCTGCAGGGGATTTACCTCTAGTTGCATTTGGAGTATTTCGGTGTGTAATTAAAACATTCGCTAAATTCAACTGGTCCGGAGTCCCACTTCTCTTTCCAGCAAAGAAACATGTCTTTATCGTACGTATATAACGCTCAGCCAAGCCATTCGATTTGGAGCTATAAGGGTCCGATCTAAAATGTGTTATATTATTTTTAAAAAGAAACGTTTTGAATTCAGATCCAGTAAACTGAGTTTCGTTATCTGAGACAATGTAACGAGGTAAACCAAATCTAGTGAAATAATTACGCAGATTATTTATTACACTCGTCGAATTAATATGTGTTAAAATTGCAACTTCACCTCATTTGGTAAAAGCGTCTACGCAAATTAACCAGTACTTTCCAAACACGGCCTGTCAAATCAATGTGTATTCGTTCCCAAGGTCGGGTAGGAATATTCCAATTGTATAACGGTACTTCTCTGGCTCCCGGTCTTCCTTCCTGACAACTCTTGCAGTTTTTGACAAATTCTTCAACGTCTCGATCAAGATTCGTCCAGAAGACATAGTATCTGCATAAAGATTTCATCCCCACTATCCCAGGATGTTTGATGGATAACATTCAAAACCTCTTTTTTTAGGTTATCAGGAATAATAATTCTATCATTATAAAATAATAGCCCTTCTTTGAAAGAAATATTATCTTTAATTAAGATGAATTTTTTTAAACTTTCCGAATAATTATTCATATTATCAATATGCCAATGATTTTTTATTAATTTAATGATCTCTTTTAGATTTATATCATTGATCGTTTCACTTATAACTTTACTTCGAGTGAACGATAAATCTTCTATTAAATTGATCTTTACTTCTCTAATTTCATTTTCAAATTTTTTTTTAACTTCATTAATTTTTTCTCTTTCTACCCCCAAACGGGACAGAGCGTCGGCGCATCTGTTTTGATTACCCGGCCTATTAATTATCTCATAGTCGTAATTTAAAAGCTTCGTCGCTCAGCGTATTAAACGGTTATTTGTTATTTTATTTAGGTCTCTTTTATCACCTAAGATATATTTTAAAGGTTTATAATCTGTAACCAAAATAAAATGTCTTCCATAAATATATTGATGAAACTTCTCGATAGCGAACATGATCGCCGAAGCCTCCCGATCAATGGTGGCGTAATTCTTTTCAGTCGCCGAAAGTGTCCTCGACGTAAGCAATCGGTTTCTCCTGGCCAGTAAGAAATCGGTGCGCAATAACAGCTCATAGACCATCTTCGGAAGCGTCACAAGAAATCACGACAGGAATATCGGCTGAATAAGGAATTATTGTATCTTCTTTTGATAATATTTTTTTTTACTCTATTAAATATTTCATCTTCTTTAGCTGACCAAAACCAACACACATTTTTATTCGTTAGTCGGTGTAAAGGCGCACAAATAAAATGTAAATTTTTAATAAACGATTCATGATAATTTACTATTCTCAAAAACAAACGTAATTCTTTAACATTAGACGGTGTTTTACAATTTTTTACATTAATCTTTGGGTCGGGTGAATTCCATATTCATAAATAACATGACCTAAATAACTTATCAAATCTTCTTAATACTTCTTCTAGATTAACTATATGATCAAAATTATTCTCGCCTGCAATAATTACATCGTCTAAAAATACACTAACCATAGGAATTCCCTTTAATAGATTTTGCATAAAGCGTTGAAATATTATCGGAGCGCTAGTCAACCCAAAAGGAATTCTTTGGTATCGGTAATAACCGACATGATTCGCATTCTGGACTAACTCCGAATTGTAAAAATGCATCTCTTAAATCTATCGTTGAAAATAATTTACCATCCGCGATCCTATTTGTCAGGTCGACGAAAGTTGGTAGTAAAGCGTTATCTATCGCTAAATATTTGTTGATTGTTAAACGAAAATTTCCGCATATCCGCACGGCACCGGATTTCTTTAAAATATTAACCGTTGGTATATCCCAAATAATTGGAGTCTTTGTTAGATCCACCTTCTCGATAACGAAAGTCTGTCCAACTCAGTTTAAACGATTCGACGCTACGAAAATTGAATTCTTCTAGATGGCAGCGCAATTGGCACTGTATTTGGTTGTATCTTGATGACAGCTTCCTGTAATTTTATTTGTCCTAATTATTTTTAAAAACTTGCAGAAATTTTGAAACTATAGTATTTAAACTGGAATCTTTCATATTTATATTATTAATACGAACTTCTTCAGGAAGTTTTATATCAAATTCTTTAAGAAAAGGCATTCCAAAAATAAGGGAATTCTCACCCTTAACTACACAAATAGGTAAAAATTTTGAAATATTTTTTACTTCGACTTCCACTAAACATTTACCCAATGCATCGATTTTGATATGGTTATATCCTACTAGTTTATAAGCAGGTGATAATGGTGGTTTGCCTATGCGACTCCAGGTAACCTCATCTATCACACTACATGCCACGCCAGTATCAAATTCCATAGTAAGCTACAGCCCATTTATCTTCGCATCGATTGTAGCTTTACTAGCAAAAGACAGGCGTGTCTGTGGTAAAGTCATTTGTATAGCATGCGTTCTACACTCTTTCGCTATGTTGTTTGCTTTTCCGCACCTAAAGCATATTACTTTTTTTTGACTGAAATTAGGTTTAAAACTTGGTTTATAAAAATTATGGTTGAATTTGTTAGCATTATAATTATTATTATTATTGAATTTGTTTAAGTTGTTATAATTATTCGTAAAATAAGTATTTTTGGAACATAGCATAGGCTTATGTTTAATTATTTTATTAACTTCTGTCAGGGTTTCTTTCTCCAATGAAGACAGCGCATTAGCTAGATGTACAATATCTTCAAAAGTAATATTTCCTTCGGCATATTTTGACCGAAGTTCTTTGTCCAGCTCAGGTAACCCTACTCCTAAGATGAAAATATCTCTTAAGAGTTCATCAACCGGTGATTTAAAATTACATAAAGAACAAATGCTTTTTAATTTAATTGAAAAATCAATAATAGTTTCATTATTTCTTTTTAAGGTATAAAAATCGTTTCTATGTAGAAAAATACTCGAGAAATCCTTAAATATTTTTTCTAAATTCTTGAGTAAAATTGGATAATTTATGTTATCTAAGTTAATAGGAAAGTAAAAGTTTTTAATAAAAGTTTTATAGAAAATTGTAGAAATACTATTTTTATAAAATATAAAACCAAAAAAGGCCAATAAAAGATATTAGTTGAAGAATAAGATGCAATAACAATCGACAGCGATGATGACAGGTTTTTTAAATTTTTACTTTATTTCAATGCACCAACTCTATGAGGCAATGGAGCCCTCAACGCGTTAAAATATCCTATAAATTGATAGTATTGACTTATTTATATTTTAACATCAAATTTTAAAAAAAATTTACAACCATCATTGAAATTTTTTGCTTCTGTTTTATTTACATAATTCACTACCAGCAAGTATTGACGATAAATCGCCTCATTTTAAATAAGTTTTGAGTCAAATCTAAAAAGACAAAACAAAATTTTTATTCTAAAACTGTATCTTAGTCTTGATCCACGTTTACAGTTAAAGGAGAGCTCAGTCTTGAAAAAAAAGTCAACTCGTGCCACAAGCCTTATCAAATTTTTACAATGTTAGGATTAACATTTAAACGCACTATAGGCTAGAAATAGACCTAGTTTTAGGTTTAATTTCATGAGGTTCTTCGGTATCTTTTTGCCAATGAACTAATTTTTATTGATTGTCTGATATTTTAAAAAAATATATCATCAAGATATTCCTAACAAAAAGTTTAAAAAATTCCTCAACTGTGCATACATTATCCTACAATACTACCAAGTGTGAGTCGTTTATCTTATGAATTCGAATTTAATTTTCATAACAAAATATGGAAAAGGAATCTCAGCGGAGGGATTGAAATCTTTATAAAAAATAACGCAGCCCAAAGGTAACGAAGAATCGGAATATTTATGGAAATTTTTTTTAATTGAAAAATTAAAGCCTCCCTGCCCAGATTATAAGCAACAACACTGTTCGTGATGGTAAAGATTAGAGCTCACATGCCTTAGAAACATACCTAGAATGATTTAGAAATATAAACAAACTTACTAATGAAGAAATATCTTATTATATCCGATCTATTTATATGCTCGTTTATTTTGTATGCATAATATAATAAATGACAAAATATGAAATTCAGAATAGTTCAGAGTTAGTAAATTTTAAAAATATAATATATTAATATAAAACCAGGCCGAAGGCTGGGCAAAAGCAGACTGAAGGCCCGCAAATAAGGAGGTATGGGGGGCTTTGCCCCCATTAATTTTTTTTAGTTGAGCCCCCTGAGATTGTAAAGGCTAACGATGCCCCTTGTGAAATAGAAAATGATAATAATTATAACAATGAAATCAAATTCAATACAGCAATGACTAAAAAATTAGAATGACACAAAGAATAGAAAATTGCCTGAATATGGCCTGAAATGTAAATTTATTTGAGGTTAAAAAATAAAATATATATTTAAAATATAAATTATCCTTTAAAAATATATCTGTTGATTTATTAAAATGCAATGTCATTTTTAAACATTATTGGAAAAAACGTTTGATTCATTTGGGCATACCTGTTATCCTAATGTCTAACATTTTACCAACAGATATCCTGGCATATTCTATACTGCTAAATTGTTAATTCATTTATCAAATTAGAAAAGTGTATCTCATACATTCTGAATATGGAGGAAATATTAATTTATAATTATTTTGACATGACTAGGGATGTAAATTTACCGGAAAACTAGAATAGGAAGACATTTCCCTAGAAATTTGGAGAAAAACGGGAAAATAAGGAAGCAACGGAGAATTTTCTTTAAAAAATTATTTTACAGGTCAATATTAATTTTTTTTCCATGTTTATTAAAAATTTATAGACTATCTATATTATAATTTTTTGATGTCCTCGCTACATCATTCGTGTGTCAGGTTATCGCTACGTCATGTCATCGTTACTATTCTTATTATTTATTTATCAATTTCAAAAAAATAATAAAGAAATAAATATTTTCTTCAAATTATTTTATCTCAAATTCAATCAACAGTATTCCAGTAATTTCACTTCTAATGGGTCACTAATTATAGTGTGCAAGTTAATTATATTATATTGAAGCAAATTATATATATGTACAAATTTTAGATATCAAAAAATAAAAATAAATATTTTCTTCAAATCATTCTATTCTAAATTCAACTCAACCAGTATTCAAGTAAATTCAATTCTAATGGATCATAATTTTAATTACAATATTGTTTGAAGCAGAATTTGCTTCTGGTAGCTTTCTTACCATTAAGGTTTTCTTAATTCCAACTGATTCTGGCTTACAATTTTTTTAAGTGCCGCCAATTTCTCGTGAGACCTGCTTATGTCATGACAATTTATAAAGCTCAGAGACAAACGTCGTTGGACAAAGTTGGCATCTATTTACCTCATCCTGTTTTTTCACATTGACAGCTATATGTGGCTATGTCTCGGGTTTGTTTTCCTCAATGTGGTGTTGAGGTTATATCCGATTAATCCCGTTAATACGAATACGATAGAACAACACTATATGATATTTTTTTTATA
Source organism: Gordionus sp. m RMFG-2023 (assembly GCF_954871325.1). Taxonomy (NCBI): domain Eukaryota; kingdom Metazoa; phylum Nematomorpha; class Gordioida; order Chordodea; family Parachordodidae; genus Gordionus; species Gordionus sp. m RMFG-2023. Next base: position 46,085,083 of record NC_088775.1, on the reverse strand, counting down.
ATTTAAATAAATTTATATATCTATTTTAAGTATCCTACTTATTTTTAAAGCTATCCATTATGTCGGGCCGAGCAATATGCCCTTTTATCTATGATGAATATTTGTATAACTCACAGAAAAATATACATAGTATATTATTTTTATTATTTAAATAAATTTATATATTAAGGATCTTACTTTATTTAAAGCTTGGCATTTTGTCACGAACAATGCTTTATTATCCCTGCTGATTATTTTGTATATAACTCACAAATATATAGTTTCTTTTCCTTGGTACCTTCTAACTTACGCTAATCTTTTTAATTTAATTTTTATTTTAGAATAAATGTATACTTTTTTTACTTGATATATTTTGAGCAATATGCCCTTTTATCTATGAAATATTTTGTATAACTCACAGAAAAATATACATAGTATATTATTTTTATTATTTAAATAAATTTATATTAAGGATCTTACTTTTTTTAAAGCTTGCCATTTTGTCACGATGCTTTATTATCCCTGCTGATTATTTTGTATATAACTCACAAAAATATATACATAGTTTCTTTTCCTTGGTACCTTCTAACTACGCTAATCTTTTTAATTTAATTTTAATTCTTTTTTAGAATAAATGTATACTTTTTTTACTTGATATATTTTTTATTTTCTTTTTCTTTTCCTTTTTCTTATTTTTTTTCCTTTCAACTAAAAATGAATGAAATTCTCTTTTCAAATTTTCTTTTAGCAACAGGAATAATAATGATTTATTTTGCTTTGTTTTCACTTTATATAACATCGCGAAAAGAATAAATACAAAAATAATCTACACAATAACAATAATATTATATTTTTTTTTCAACAACGATAAACATACAAAAATCGATAAACATTACGTAAAAAAACTATTACATGATAAATATATATCGATTAAACATTATTTACTAAAAAACCTATTAGCATAATAACTCAATATTCGCCAATCACATCACATAGTACATAATTTTTATTATTTAAATAATATTATATAGGATTATATATCTATTCCAAAAAGATGATATATATTACAATATTTTTATTATTTATAAAATTATATATCTATTCTTAAGGACGATACGTGTTCTTATATTTTTTATTATTAGGATTTTAAATTTATTCCAAAAAAACAATACATAGTATACGAATTTATATTATTAAATTATTCCATATCCATTCACAAGGATCCTTTTTTTAAAAGTTTGCCAATTGGTCTCTCCTAATAATAATTTATTTTAATCTTACCTTATAAAAATAACTTAAGAATTGGTTACCCGAATAATATTCGTTTTAGTTCGAAATATACTTACTATTTTGAATAATATTAGTAAATATTTCTATAATTTTTATCATTTGAAAACGGCTAACTCAATATTTTAACCAGAAATTTGCCTAAATCTTGAAATTGTCCAAACCTTTGTTCTATCTGTTAACAAAATTGTTAGGCTTTCGATGTGACTTCCCTATTTTTTACTAAATAACCAGGATATCGCTGCTAATCTCTACCATTAATGGTCACCGTACCATATCTGCAACAGTTTATATTTATTGATTTTTCACATATAAATTTTTTGAATTGAAATAATTTCACATATGATTCTTATAACTCGAAGATTGTACAACATAAAAAACATTTTTTTAAATATTTATTTTTGAGTGTGCTAGATGCCATTGAAGTTCGAGAACTTTGGATTAGTAAAAGTCATATGTTCTAGGCTCCATCGTTGAAAGAGTATTTATTTTTTTAATGCAATTGACATAAATTTCTAATATATGCCTTGACCTATTCTAATTTATTTTGACCCGTCATTTTATCTATTCTTGGATTTATAATCATATGTTTTTACTGTACCATTTATGCAACGTTGACCTTATAGATTAAAAAAAAGTAATTTTTCTAAAATAAAATATATAAAAAATTGGCAACATATTTAATTATATATTTTGTTTATAATTCTTACTAAACAAAAATACTATTTTTTCATTATAATATTTTTATTATTTATATAAAGTAATTCCAGAAAATTATTAATTTTTATTTTTTCATTTGAATATAAAAATTATTTGTAAATTATTTATTATCAACTTATATTTGCCAAATTTTATTATTGTGACAAAACAATTTCTAACAGTTGATGAAGCCCTATCCATGCTTTTCGATAAAGGCCCTATTTATAAAACAGATGTTGCAATTATACTTCCTAATACTGCTTTAATTAGTGATGATGAAGATTTCGATGAGAACGATATAACCAACACACCTAATCTTCCATTAGATACTGAAGGGGTGATCGAAATCCATAATCGAGCAGATATTAATTGTCTCAGAATACTCGATATCTACAAATCAAGAAAGCAAATTAAATTTTCGAAATAATTTAAAATGGAGAAAAATTGATCCAATTTACACATTGAGACCTAATGATAATGATAAAGAATTATAGAATCTCAATTTGATTTGATCGGAAAAACTCCAATAGAAATATTTGGATTATTTTTTGATCAAGAAATGTATTCACTGCTTGTGGATCAATCACATAATTATTCAAAACAATAAACCAAATTTTATTACAACTGAGTAAGAGATAAAAAGATTTAGAATTGTGGTGTTTTGATCTATGCGATAACATAGTATCAACATATAGAATAAATATGAGATAAAAAATGGTAGTGCCTATTTTTGAATCTTATTGATGTAGAAGTAGTAAATTCATGGAAGTTATGGAATCGAGTGTATCCTGATGATAAAAAATCATTACTAACATTTCGGCGGGTAATAACTACCACACTTTTGAAAACTCCTCTGGTAAATAAAAAAAATGAGTACAAGTAGAGGTCATCCTAGTCACTAAGTGAAACACCTGAAAATTCTTATGGGTATAATATTACAACTATTATCGATAACAAAAGGTGACGTTGTAAGCATGTAACATGTGTCAAATACTAATACATATTGATTGTTTAAAAAATTTCATAAAATATAAATATTATAAAATTGTATCTCATAAATGTAAAATATGTAAAGAAATTTTGAAATTATCTATCTCATTTCGATTTTACTCAATAATAATTTTATCTTATCTTTATACCCCTAATGGTCAATCATATTTCCTATTTAAGATAATTTTTTCGTGCCGACTTTTTTGTGATATCTTAGTTATACTAAAATAAATAAAATTTGAAAAAATTAAGAATTTTCATCAGCTGAAAAAAGGTAACCATTAATTGGTTAATGCAAAATTTTACCGTGTTTACATTCTATAACTGAATTAAATTGTAAAAAAGGTCCAATTTACCTTGTTGATAGCCTTATGGTTAAATGTCTCAACATATTTGCTTAATACTAACTCAATATTTTAATCGATCCTGCTATATATACATTATTCATGATTTAGTGCAAAGAAATTATATTTTACTTATGATTGTGGTGTCCAGGAATAATAATGCATTCAAATATAAAATTTGAAAATTCAATAAGAAATATAATAATACTTTTTGGGAATTATTTAATTTTGGATACATTAATTAAGTTAAAGAAAGGATACACAATTATAACCTATCCATATAGGAATCACATTTTTTTTAATAATCTCCTGATTTCGAAAACATTTAAATTTGTTTCTTTATATTTTCTATTTAAATAAAGAATTTTATATTCTTAATATTATTAATTTTTTTTTTTAAATTACGTTTTTTAAAAATTTTTATATCTAGTGTGAAACCATTTTCTTTTAAATATTAAAGTTGTTTATATAATTCATCTTATAAATATTATTCTATCATATGTTTCTATGAAAAGCGATTATAAATTTTAATGAAAAAAATTAAATTTAATAATATATTTATTATATTCCACCTTTTATTTTTCAAGATTGTTGAAATGATAATTTCGTTCAATAAAAATTTACCATCAATTATTTTAACAATTATGACGTAGGCGCTTTCTTAAATTCGGTTTAATCGTGAACGTTTTCTTAAATTTTTATTTACTTCTTTTATTTTAGGCAGCTGATTACAAAATAATCTTGAGAATAATAAAAAAAGTAGAAGAGCAAATTGATCCTTAGTTCACCATTATCCTTATATTTAACTTTTCGATTCACTCTATGTAACCCATTCTCGATAAGAAATAATATTTTGATAGGCAATCAAATCTTGAATAAAACTCAAATTTCGAAAGCTATTGAAATAAATAAGCTTTTTTTGTTTATCGAGAAATATCATGTAAAAGTATATTTCTAGAAAATTTTCAAAATTTAACAGATTTGGTTTAATATTTGTGAAAGTCTTAAAACTAAAAAGTTAAAAAATTAAAAAAAATCTCTAATATTATTTCGCGCATAATATAATTTTTCTATATATATCTCATTTACATAACTAAATATAAAAAAATATTTTCTAATCGTCGATGTACAATAATAATTCTTAAAATTTTTCCATTAATAACATAAAAATTGAATCATATAATAAATTTCATTAACTTCCATAATATATTATAGCAGAGACTTGCAGAGGTATACCATTTACATGGACCGGCCCGGGTATTTTCAGGCCCGGCCCGGATTTTTCTAAAATATATTACATTTATTTTTAATTTTTATTAGTAATAGTGGCGATTTAAAATATATGGCCTGGCTTGGGTATTTTTTTAAAAAAATTTTAGGCCTCCCCGGGTATTTAAAAAAATAAAATACTATGCAGTCTGATTTATAGTGCTGGCAATTAATATGCAAATTATAATTCAACAAAAACTCGGACTATTTAAACAACCAAATTTCAATTTGCTTTAATAATCATATATCTCGATAAACTATAGTTTTCTTCCATCTTATCCAGTGACTTGTTTTAATCACCTCCTGGGTTAATCTTTTAGACCTGTTCTAATGACCTGTCCTTTGTTTACTATTCTTAGCTTCTAACAGCTTGTATCGGATTATCGCTTAATTTCCTTTCCCGCTTTTGTTTCTTTTAATACCAGCTTAAAATTCATGCCGATTTGTTCTAGCTTCTGTTGCTTGTTTCTCACAATCTCTATTAAATAAAAAAGTTTATCTCTGTAAACGATTGACGATTGCTGGTAAACGATTGAAGATTGCTGGTAAACGATTGAAGATTGCTGATAAACGATTAATTGCTTGTAAACGATTCATGATTATTAGAAAGAAATTAGCAATTCTTGTAACTATAACAATCTTTTGTCAGCTAACGATTTTGTAACAATCATGATCTCTTGTAGATCTTGTCAATCATGTGTTATTTTTACCTTCCAATATTGCTCTTTTTTTTACGACCATTTGTTTAGATATCGATTCTATTGTTTCTTTATCCTAACCATTGATCATTATCTTTTGTCAACCATGTTAATGCTAGATTTATACATAAAAATCTTTAATTCTTAATTTATATTTAAAAGTCTCTTTTTTTCCTTTTGTGCCTTTAGGCGTTTAAATCATCATATTTTAGGAACTTTTGGACGAGCACTCTCGTTGTTGAAAATCAACTGAAATATATATCTTTGTTGTTCTTTATTTTCTTGCACTCTCGTTGTTAAAATTAACTGAAATAAATATCTATAATGCACCTTCTTTTCTTCATAAACATTCTTATTACCCTCTAATTCTTCTTTTTCGAAATTTCTTAAACCAATCCTACAATTCTTGTAAATTATCTTACATTTATTAAAACTTTAAATTAATCTTTTATTCTTCTCTTCGGATAGCTTTAGAATTTCAATATCAGCATCATACAAAAAATAAACTATTTCTTTATTCTGCTTGGATATTTTATCTACAAGTTCTATTGTAATTAGCTTTTCTCTTGTATCTACTTTCAAGGCTCTTATTAATTTAATATATATCTTTTCCTCTATATTCTGATCTAAACAAGTAATCTATACTCTATTTTTTGTTTTCTAAAAAAAATAATTCTTTTCTTCTTTCTCTTAATTATTATCTCAATTCAACTTCAAAACAATAAATCATTTTTTCATTCTGCTTGGATCTTTTATCTACAAGTTTTATCTACTTTCCCTTATTAATTTATTATTTATTTTTTCTTCTAGATTCAGCTGATATAAACGATTAATCGTATACTCTATTTTTTCATTTTCTAAATTCAAATCAGTCTATCTCTAAATGAGATCGAGTGCGGCATGATTTTTCAAATGATGAAGGCCTTTTCCTTTTCTGGAGATATTGGTGTTAATCAACAACCTAATATTTTATTATATATTATCAACTTGAGCGTAACTTATATCCCTTTTTACTCCTGATCTTATATAAAAAAAAATTTTCTTTACAAGATCCTTGAGGCTTTTTTTTTCTCGCAGCCCTTGAAATAAAAGTTTAGACGTTATTCTTTAATAAGAATTTAATTCCAACAAACATCTGTTTTAGCAATAATTATATATTCGTCTTAGGCTCTGTTAAATATAAAATAAATTTAAGGTCATTTAAATTATTTAACCTTAAAAACAAAATTTTTCTTTTCTTAATGTGTTATATTTAAAAACCTTAAAATAAATTCTTTCTTACTTTAATATTGAACCTTAAAATAAATTGTTCTTTTCTTATTTTTGTATATGTAAATAATTATAATATAAAATATATATGTCGTATTGGGATATGGAATCATGTGGGATTCGAAATCCCCACGTTTTATTAGATATATTTTTTTAAAATATTTAAAAAATATTCCGAATCCTCATGAAAAAAAAATAAAATAATATAATTACTTTTTCTTCTCTTTTTTGCTGCTGGCACCATATAATTAAAAGGCCAAAATAAGGGATTTAAAAAAAGAATTTAAAAAAAAAGTAAGTATAATATTAAGGCATATAATGAATGAAAAGGGATGAGGTTAAAACTTTTTTGTTTTAAAAAATATATTTATAAAAAATCCGAATTATTGCAACAATTATTCAATGCAATATGGCATTTCGTTAACAGGGACCGTTACGGTTCAGTATATAAAAAATTATAATGGTTTATTTTTCTGGATGTAATATTGAGTTAGCTGTTTTTAAAAATCAATTATGAATAAGGAAAAATAATATGTATCTTAAGGTTGAGCAAATAAGGTTAGACTCATTTAGAGATTGTTAAAACTAAATTATTTATAACAACGAATAAATTTTAAGTTGAGATTATTAAAATGTTTTTTTTAAAAAGGCTAAGAAAAGAACCAATATATATTTTTATTTAGTAATTTTAAATATTTTTACATATTTTTATATAGTTGTTTTAATATTTTAGTGTTTTATCATTTTTTTAAAAATTATACCAATATCAATATTATCAAAATAATATTTTAAAAAATAAAACAAATAACAAAGACAATATTTAGAAGTTTTGTAAGCAGGAAAATTTATTTCCTTTTTTGAGAAAATTAGAGAGTAAAATTTTGTCAGCCCTGGCAAATTCGGCTTCTAGTGAAAGGTTATTTTCTGTAGCCAGTCACCTATTAGAGGAAAGGCGTACACAATTAAAATAAAAAAAAAATAGACATTCTTCTTTTTCTAAGTAAAAATTTAGATTTATAATATGTATTTATTTTTTGTTATTATGGATATGGAATTAAAGAAATAAATTCAAAAAAGTGTAAAAAATTATAGCATTAAAGTTTTGAAAAATTTAAAAACACCGTGAATTTTCGGGCATGAAACAAAATATTGCCTTTCGTGAGCGGGCAGGTCGGGTCGAAAATTTTTTAGTGGTAAGCTTGAATGGGTGTGAATATTGACATTGCCACATTTATATTTTTACATTTAATTTATATTAAAACCATTTTTTCGAGTATTTATTATTTAATGATTTAAAGCATAAAAGTAATACTTATTAAATATCTCTAAAAAATAAAATTTTCTGGTGCCTGCCAGGCGGCAAAAAAATATAATTTAATTGTTTTTAAAAAAAAAGATTCTGAATCCCCTTAAATATTTTTTTTTTTTAAATTTATTTTTGTTATAAATATCTGAACCATAACCGTAACCGAACCGATATATTTTGAAGGAGTAAAAAGAACCTTTATAAAAAACGGTCACTTTTTATATTTTAGCAAGGGAAATAATTTATATCCAATTATATAAACGTGCTCTTATAGTACTGGGGGTTCCCACAACACAAGTTTCTGTAGAAAGGGCTTTTTCGGGGCTAATTGTGTTATCGTCACAACGAACAAAAATGAATCCATTTATACTTGAAAATATATTACTTATAAGTTCAAATAATATATTTAAAAATGAGTTATTTTGAATCTTATTTTTTTTTATATATAATTTATAGATGCTTATAATAAAAATAAATTAGAAGATGGTGTTGCTTCAATAAAAAAAAAATTTCTAACCATAATGAACCTTTATAAACCTTTATAATTGGCTGAATCGAACCGAACCTTTATGAATTTCTTCTCATCAAGAACCATAACCAAAACGTAACCATTATAATTTTTTATATACGGTCCCTGCTTAAATGTTCAAGGAAATGCCATATTGCAAAAAATCTTCACCTCATCCCTTTTCATTCATTATGTGTCTTAATTTTATACTATTTACTCTTTTTTTAAATTTTCTTTTTAAATCCCTTATTTTGGCCTTTTAATTATATGGTGCCAACTGCAAAAAAACAGAAGAAAAAGTAATATATTTTAATATTTTTTAAAACAAAAATGTCTTAACCTCATCCTTTTCATTTATTATATGCCTTAATTTTATACTATTTACTTCTTTTTTTTAAATTCTCTTTTTAAATCCCTTATTTTGGCCTTTTAATTATATGGTGCCAGCCGCAAAAAAAGAGAAGAAAAATATATTTTCTTTTCTTTTCATGGAGATTCGGAATATTTAAAAAAAAAAATTTTTTTAAAAAAGATCCCCAATAAAACGTGGAAATTCCGAATCCCACATGATTCCATATCCCAATACGACATATATATAGGATAGAATTTTATCAAATTGTAACATATATTTTTAATAATAATGAAATAAAATTTTTAAACCGTTTAATATATCATTATTATATCTGCCTTCTATAAGTTTTTAGTCTCTAATTTTAATCTTCATTATCAATTATAGTATTTTTTAAACCAAATCTTAAAATTATTTACACACTATATTAGTATCATTCTAAAATTCTTTTATAATTTTGTCTTTAGAAAAAATCTTAGCTAGTTTTCTTTTTAAAATTTTCAAGTCATCTTTTATTAATCTGCTTATTATTTCATTCTTCTCAATAACCACAGATAAAAATATCTTTATAGTCTTAGAAATTTTATCTTTCTTTTCTTTATATCTTAAATTTTTCGCCTTATTTTCAAATTTTTCAATCTTCATCTCATTTTATTGCTTTGTTTGTTATTTTTCTTTCCTATAACCTCAGTATATATTTATACGATCTTAGAACCTTTTTCACTTTCTTACCCATTTATTAAAATCGTTAATTTACAAATTGCCTTAATGCCTATTTAGTAGTGTTGTTAATCGGCTTAGCCGAGTCGGCTCGAACGCAGCTCACCCAAATTTTGGGTCGTTTTTTTCGACTCTAACTCAAAGTTTTGGTCGTTTTTTACGACTTCGACCCGAGTTCAAGCCGAAAAAAATGACTTCGACCCAAAATATGGGTCGTTTTTTTCGACTCCGACCCAAGTCCAAGCCGAAAAAAACGACCTCGACCCAAAATATGGGTCGTTTTTTACGACTCCGACTCAAAATTTGGGTTGTATTTTTCGACTCAAACTTGAAATTTGGGTCGTATTTTTCGACTCAAACTTGAAGTTTGGGTCGTATTTTTCGACTAAAACTTGAAGTTTGGGTGTATTTTTCGACTAAAACTTGAAGTTTGGGTCGTATTTTTCGACTCAAACTTGAAGTTTGGGTCGTATTTTTCGACTCCAACTCAAAGTTTGGGTCGTTTATCTGACTCAGACTCAAACATCGGGTCGTTTTATTCAATCCGACTCAAAATATGGATCTTTCTTTTTAAAGACGACTTAAAGTTAGGGTTGCTTTTTTTCACCCTTAACCCAATATCTAGATCATTTTTTTTGACCAAAAGTCAAATAACATTTAGTATATATTAATATTATAGGCGGGAAAGTTACTTAAAGCTTCTTTAAATTATAATGCTCTGGATTAACTATTCATCATAGTTATTTTTTAAAATTTTTAAGTGAAGATGCACCATAGAAAAGAGCCATTTGTTATGATGCTTATTTTTGAACTTTTTTAAATGAAATAGATGAAAATATATATTGTAGACATGTTAAATCAAAATTTCAGTGAAGATGTACCATAGATAAGTGACAATTGTCATAATCGCCATTTTTGAACTTTTTTGAGTTTTTTTAAAGCAAATTGCTAAAAATATATATTCTAAACATGTTGAATTAAAAATTCAGTGAGGATGTATCATAGATAGGTGACAATTGTCATAATCGTTATTTTTGAACTTTTTCCAAATTTTTAAAGCAAATAGCTAAAAATATATATTCTAAACATGTTAAATTTAAAATTTGTGAGGATGTATCATAGATAGGTGACAATTGTCATATCGCTATTTTTGAACTTTTTCAAATTTTTTTAAAGGAAATAGCTAAAAATATATATTCTAAACATGTTGAATTAAAAATTCAGTGAGGATGTACATAGACAATTGTCATAATCGTTATTTTTGAACTTTTTTCAATTTTTTTAAAGGAAATAGCTAAAAATATATATTCTAAACATGTTAAATTAAAAATTCAGTGAGGATGTATCATATATAGGTGACAATTGTCATAATCGCTATTTTTGAACTTTTTCAAAATTTTTTAAAGGAAATAGCTAAAAATATATATTCTAAACATGTTAAATTAAAAATTCAGTGAGGATGTATCATATATAGGTGACAATTGTCATAATCGCTATTTTTGAACTTTTTCAAATTTTTTTAAAGGAAATATCTAAAAATATATATTCTAAACATGTTAAATTAAAAATTCAGTGATGATGTATCATAGATAGGTGACAATTGTCATAATCGCTATTTTTGAACTTTTCAAATTTTTTTAAAGGAAATAGCTAAAATTATATATTTTAAACATGTTAAATTAAAAATTCAGTGATGATGTATCATAGATAGGTGACAATTGTCATAATCGCTATTTTTGAAATTTTTCAAATTTTTTTAAAGGAAATATCTAAAAATATATATTCTAAACATGTTAAATTAAAAATTCAGTGATGATGTATCATAGATAGGTGACAATTGTCATAATCGCTATTTTTGAACTTTTTCAAATTTTTTTAAAGGAAATAGCTAAAATTATACATTTTAAACATGTTAAATTAAAAATTCAGTGATGATGTATCATAGATAGGTGACAATTGTCATAATCGCTATTTTTGAATTTTTTCAAATATTTTTAAAGGAAATAGCTAAAAATATATATTCTAAACATGTTAAATTAAAAATTCAGTGAGGATGTATCATATATAGGTGACAATTGTCATAATCGCTATTTTTGAACTTTTTCAAATTTTTTTAAAGGAAATATCTAAAAATATATATTCTAAACATGTTAAATTAAAAATTCAGTGAAGATATATCATAGATAGGTGACAATTGTCATAATCGCTATTTTTGAACTTTTTTAATTTTTTTTAAAGGAAATATCTGAAAATATATATACTAAACATGTTAAATTAAAAATTCAGTGATGATGTATCATAGATAGGTGACAATTGTCATAATCGCTATTTTTGAACTTTTTCAAATTTTTTTAAAGGAAATAGCTAAAATTATATATTCTAAACATGTAAAATAAAAATTCAGTGAGGATGTATCATAGATAGGTGACAATTGTCATAATCGTTATTTTTGAACTTTTTTCAATTTTTTAAAGTAAATAGCTAAAAATATATATTCTAAACATATTAAATTAAAAATTCAGTGATGATGTATCATAGATAGGTGACAATTGTCATAATCGCTATTTTTGAATTTTTTCAAATTTTTTTAAAGGAAATAGCTAAAAATATATATTCTAAACATGTTAAATTAAAAATTCAGTGAGGATGTATCATATAGGTGACAATTGTCATAATCGCTATTTTTGAACTTTTTCAAATTTTTTTAAAGGAAATAGCTAAAAATATATATTCTAAACATGTTAAATTAAAAATTTAAGAGGATGTATCATAGATAGGTGACAATTTTCATAATCGCTATTTTTAACATTTTTTAAAGAAAATAGCTAAAAATATATATTCTAAACATGTTAAATTAAAAATTAAGTTAGGATGTATCATAGATAGGTGACAATTTTCATAATCGCTATTTTTAACATTTTTTAAAGAAAATAGCTAAAGATATATATCCTAAACATGTTAAATTAAAATATCAGTGAGGATGTATCATAGATAAGGGACAAAAAATGTTATTATATATACGAGTAGTAAGGTACATAATAATTTTTGAGTGATAAAATGAGATGCTAATATATTTCTTGTAATTTTAATTTATAAAAAAATTCTTAAATATGTTATTGTCATAGACTGGGTCAGAAAATCAACTATCACATAAACTCATCTATGTTTTATTCATATTATATTTTTAAGTTTAAGGATATTAAAATATTTCCTCTTTGAAGTTTCTAGTTAGGATAAAATTTACTTGGCACATCTTACAATGATATTTATACCTTGTTTTTTTTTCGAGAATAAATTTTATGCGATATCTCATGAAGGAAATTACATATCATTGTACAGAGAAATAACTTTGTATAAATTATCTGCACCAATATCTTTTATATCAATCTCTATCGATGACATTTTAAATTATATTGGAAACTAGATTGTGTAGATTTCTAAATATTAATTTAAAGGATTAAGATTTTAGAATTAATTATAAATATATCTTAATAATTTTTATATGCATTTAATATTTAAAATCTCTCGTTTTAAGCCTATTTAGCAAGAAAAATATTGACTAATCCTGAAATTACGATAATAGATATCTATACCTTTATATAATCTATGAGAAAAATTGCTCTCATAATATTCTTCTTAATAAAATAGTGAATAATTAACGCCTGAAAAAAAGTATAGCGCTTTATAACATGGTTCAAAGTTAATCCCAGTATCAATTTTAATGTGTAATTTTTCTCAAGTGTTCAAAATTCTAAATCTTAATATCAAAAACTATTTTAGTTATCAATTTAAAGTCAAATAATATTAAAACACTAATATTCTACAGTATTCATAAAAAACAACAGCCTGAAACAAGAATAGTAAGCTCAAAACATCTTAAATATTTGATACATTTATAGTTTAAATATTTTTATTTAAATTATATATATTTATTAATGTACAAAAAATTTAATTTAACAATATATATAGATATAAAAATTATGTATAAAATTTATTATTCATGATATTGATATCCCATGAATATAAACATAAACACTGTTTAAGTGTTTCGGAGGCCATGCGATTTCTTTTCTTTGTTAAGGTGTCCACCCCTCTTGAGAAGACACGCTCGCTCTCAACGGATGTACTTTGCTGCGACAAAAAATCTTTAGCCATCATGCAAAGGTACGGAAAACGCTCAGAATTACAGCTCCACCAATCCAACACTGTAGTCGTTGCTGAGACTACTGGATCAGCTAGGTATTCGGCGATCTCGTTCACCATTGGAACTAACGAGGCTTTCCTAAAAATATAAAATAAATTATTAAAATTAAATATATCAACTTTGAGAAAATTTAAAATAGTTATAGAATATTAAATATATACCTTCTCAGACTATTTAAGATAGTTATTGACATCATTTCACAATTATCGTCTTTTTGATATTTCTGGCGATATATTACACCGGTATTTACCATATAAAGCAATCAATTTTTCATAATAACATTCTTTGTTCATCCATAAGGTATGAATGTTTTCTTGATACGTGGATCAAGAAAACTACACACATATATTTCGAAATTGTCCATAATATTGATATATTTTTGGCATTTAGCCAACATAGATCTAGACGATTCTACTATAACATTATTATTACTGGTTTCAATACTTGTTACCAGTAATATTTGAATCGTATCTAAATATAGTGCATACATCCCTATTGTAGATGTATTCGTACTTATCTCGCACGTTATTTTATAAAAAGGATATAAAAAATCCTCTATATCTTTTAACATTCTACTCTCATCTGTATTAATGTAAAAATTTTCATTGATACATCTTTTCCAGTTTCTAAATTCTATAAATCAAACAGTAAAAAAATTAAATATTAATATTAATACCTTATTAATTTTACTAAGCATGAGATACTTTGAATTCCACCTAGTTGACACATCTAATGGAATTTTGCAATTACAAATATCAACAAAATCCTGCATCAAGGAAGGACTTTTATGAATTTTTTTCACCAACATCTCAACTTTTTCTAAATCTGTTGAGATTGTTGGCAGTCCTTCTTGTACAATCAAATTAATAATGTGGGCAAGACATCTAATTGTGTTAAAATTTTGGTTATATGTCTCACGAATTAAAGGAATTATGAGCTTTCCCGCCGAAAGCATGTTCGATCCATTATCATGGGTAATGGATGATATTTTATCTATTATTTTGTACTCTGTCATTATTGATAATAATTCTTTAATATCTTCACCCGTGTGAGGGTGGGCAAATTCCGTAATTGATAATAAGGCATTAGTTATATTCCATTTATCATTTATATAATGGACCGTTATGGCGCAATAACTTATTAAATTATTGCTGGTCCATATGTCATTGCCATCTTATTTTTATAATTATGGAAGGAATTCATAATATTTGTTTTAGCCTCGTTATATATATTGTTTAAATATTTCATAGCAGTTTGCCTGCACCAAACTTTGGAGGTTTTGTTTAAATATGTAAAGATGTCTTTAAAATTTTTACTATCATACGTTCTAAATGAAATATTTTCATTGATGATATATTTGAGTATTAATTTATTAAAATGAAAATTATCGTCTGTTGTAAGTTTTCTTGCCCCTATAATAGAATCAGGCAAAGGTGGCGAATCATTGATTACTTCAGGATGTTTGGTTAGAAGATGTTTGCGCAAATTGGCTAAAATAAATTATATATATTATTAAATAAATTATATATATTATATATGTCGTATTTGGGATATGGAATCATGTGAGATTCGGAATTCCAACGTTGGGATTCAAGATCTTGAATCCCCACGTTTTATTCGGGATCTTTTTGTTTAAATATTTTTATTAAAATATTTAAAAAATATTCCGAATCCCCATGAATAAAAAATAAAATAATATAATTACTTTTTCTTCTCTTTTTTACGGCTGGCACCACATAATTAAAAGGCCAAAATAAGGGATTTAAAAAGGGAATTTAAAAAAAAGTAAATAGTATAAAATTAAGGCATATAATGAATGAAAAGGGATGAGGTTAAGACATTTTTGTTTTAGAAAATATTAAAAAATATATTATAAAAAATCCGAATTATTGCAACAATTATTCAATGCAATATGGCATTTCATTGAACATTTAAGCAGGGATCCAAACATTTATAACGGTTCAGTATATAAAAAATTATAATGGTTTATTTTTCTGGATGTAATATTGAGTTAGCCGTTCTAAAATATCAAATATGAATAAGGAAAAATACTATGTATCTTTAGGTTGAGACAAATAAGGTTAGACTCATTTAGAGATTGTTAAAACTTAATTATTTATAACAACGAACAAATTTTAAGTTGAGATTATCAAAATGTTTTTTTTTAAAAAAAGCTAAGGACCAATATATATTTTTATTTAGTTTTTATATTTTTTTTTTACATATTTTTATATAGTTTTAATATTTTAGTGTTTTATCATATTTTTTTAAATTATAACAATATCAATATTATCAAAATAAAATTTTAAAAAATAAAACAAATAACAATGGCAATATTTAGAAGTTTTGGAAGCAGGAAAATTTATTTCCTTTTTTGAGAAAATTAGAGAGTAAAATTTTGTCAGCCCAGGCAAATTCTGTTTCTAGTGAAAGGCTATTTTTCTGTAGCCAATCGCCTATTAGAGGAAAGGCGTACACAATTGAAATAAAAAAAATAGACATTCTTCTTTTTCTAAGTAAAAATTTGGATTTATAATATGTATTTATTTTTTGTTATTATGGATTATGGAATTAAAGAAATAAATAAAATAAATTCAATAAAGTGAAAAAATTATAGCATTAAAGTTTTGAAATATTTAAAAACACCGTGAATTTTCGGGCGTGAAACAAAATATTGCCTTCGAGTATTTAATGATTTAAAGCATAAAAGTAATACAATATTAATTATCTCTAAAAAATAAAATTTTCTGGTGAAAATATAATTTAATTGTTTTTTTTTAAAAAAGATTCCGAATCCCCTTAAATATTTTTTTAAAAAAAATTTATTTTTGTTATAAATATCTGAACCAGGAGGTTCCAGCAACACAAATTTCTGTAGAAAGGGCTTTTTGTGTTATCGTCACTACGAACAAAAAGGAATCTATTTATACTTGAAAATATATAGCTTATATGTTCAAATAAATATTTAAAAATGAGTTATTTTGAATCTTATATATTTTTTTTATATATAATTCATAAATGCTTATAATAAAAATAAATTAAAAGATGGTGTTGCTTCAATAAAAAAAAATTTCTAACCGTAATGAACCTTTATAATTAGCTGAACCGAACGGAACCTTTATATAAATTCCTTCTCAAGCACCGTAACCAAAACGTAACTATTATAATTTTTTATATACTGAACCGTAACCAAACTGAACCGTTATAAATAACGGTTCGGGTCCCTGCTTAAATGTTGCAATAATTCGGATTTTTTGTAAATATATTTTTTAAAACAAAAAAGCCTTAACCTCATCCCTTTTCATTCATTATATTTCTTAATTTTATACTATTTACTTTTTTTAAAAATTCTCTTATTAAATCCCTTATTTTGGTTTTTTAATTATATGGTGCCAGCCGCAAAAAAGAGCATGGGGATTCGGAATATTTTTTAAATATTTTTTTTAAAAATATTTTAAAAAAAAGATCCCGAATAAAACGTGGGGATTCAAGATCTTGAATCCCCACGTTGGGATTCCGAATCCCACATGATTCCCCAATACGACATATATATTATTAAATAAATCAAAAGAAACTATATTCTAAACCCTGCCTCCTTTCGATTATTCAAACATTTGAATGTTGATGCATAATGCACTAACTAATAAAAATTTTAATACTGATATATTGCCTATCATTAATGTTAAGCCCGATTTGATCGATTTTTAAAAAGACCTGAATAATATTATGTAATCATGGAGATTTTATAGATGACAGATAGGTTTTTATTTTACCAAATCTCGAGGCTTACTTATTATTTTGCTAAAATCCTAATTTGGCCATTTTTAAGAAATCGAAAGGGGTCGGCTGAAAAGTGATTGATTTGACAATGACCCTACAAAGAAGTATTAAATAATACTAAGAATTAATACCTATTTTGTTGTTAATAACTAAGTTACAATCAGAAATTAATAAATAAAATATATCAGAGGGCTAGATCGTATTTTAATTTTTTTATATATACCACCGGGCTGGGCCTAAAATTATTTATAAAAAAATATCCGAACAGGGCCGGCCATATATATCAAATTAAATATTTAAAATCGCTTTTATTAGCTAAAAATCTATAAATATAATATATTTTAAAAAAATCCGGGCCGGGCTAGCCGTATATTGTAAATTAAATATTTGTAATACCTATTATTAGCTATAAAAATCTATTATAAATAGAACTGTATTTATATTGATATAAAATTTATAAAAATATTATTTAAAAATATCCTAAATAAAAAAATATATGTATATTATTTTAAAAATAAAATAAATTAACCAATCACAAAAGAACAATAATATATCAAAAAAAAATAACATAAAAAACATTTAAAAAAATAACAAAAAAATTCAATATAAAAAGAAGTCCGAGTCAAAAAAACGACCCAAACTCTGGGTCGGGGTCGCGACGTTTGAACAACATAATAATGAGCCCCTCCAAAAAAATAGTAACCTAACTTAATATTCTAAATAATTAATATTAAGTATAAATTATTACCTTTTTTGAAAAATATAGCCAGGTTTATATATTGAATATATTTTCTATATTTTAATTAGGTTTAAAATAATAAAAAATTAGAGTAAAAAATAAAAAGATAGGTAAATTTAGCACTTAAATAAGATAAAATAGGCCATTATGAAGTAATAATTAAATCTTTATAAGCAAATATCGCAAAATTGACAGAGCTGTACCGTCATAAAAATTAAAATTTTTTTAATTTAGTTTTTATTTTTTTATATATTGAAAATAAATAAGTTATTATCCACTTTTAGCTTAAAAATATTTAAAAACTGGAGGAAAACAAAACAATTCTAGACCAACATTAAAATCCTAAAAACCCCGAAATATTTTATGTTTTTTTAAATATTAAAAAACATTACTGCCATCATAAGGAATAATTTCTTTTTAAATTTGAAAATTTAATTTAATGTAACTATATAAAAACAAAAATTTATTAAACTTGTAGCGGTAGTGGAACGATATATTTTTTCGCAATGATTGCATTTTTTGTGTGATTTATTTGGACTATAATTATAATTTGATTTAATATTGAAACTACTATTAATCGCAGAAGAATTTAAATCCTGTTCTATTAGTGAATCCGAAAAAGGCTCCAACTAAAATTATAAATATATTAAAATAAAGGTTATAATTGCATAAAATCGAAATAATATCATAAAGGTTTATGGTTATTGATTTACTTGATTTTCTCTATCATCTTGAGTTGACCTTGATGGCGTAGAACTTGAACTTTGTGACATCACACTAAGAAAAGTTTTATATAAAAATAATATTTAAGAAATGATTTAAATTGGACAACTTTTATTAATAAAATTTATGTTAATAATATTAAATTATAATTTTAAAAACAAAAAATGAATAAAATAAAAAAATTTAGATTTATACCCCTAAAAATAATAAAAAAAAATTTGGAAAGTTAAAAAAAATTTGGAAAGTTAAAAAAAATGATTATTAATCATATCCCTATCCCTAACAATGAAGAAAAGAAAAAATCTCAACAAATTTGCCGTCTAGCTGGCACCACTAAAAGTAAAATAAAATATCTTTTATAATTTTAGAATTTAAATAGTCACTTCACTTCCATATGGAATTTTTAAACTAATAAAACAATAAATTTTTTAAATAAGTATTTGCGATTCCGGATGCATTTTTCAATTAAAATATGAATTTTTTTAAATATAATTTAATAATTTAGGCGAGCTATATTTTTCATAAATGTAGTGTTAAGTCGAGTTTTTTTAAGTCGTACTGTAATTCTGAGCGTTTTCCGTACCTTTGCATGATGGCTAAAGATTTTTTGTCGGAGCAATACATCCGTTGAGAGCGAGCGTGTCTTCTAAAGAGGGGTGGACACCGTAACAAAGAAAAGAAATCGCATGGCCTCCGAAACACTTAAACAGTGTTTATCTTTAAATTCATGGGATATCAATATCATGAATAATAAATTTTATACATAATTTTTATATCTATATATATTGTTAAATTAAATTTTTTGTACATTAATAAATATATATAATTTAAATAAAAATATTTAAACTATAAATGTATCAAATATTTAAGATGTTTTGAGCTTAGTATTCTTATTTCAGGCTGTTGTTTTTTATGAATACTGGAGAATATTAGTGTTTTAATATTATTTGACTTTAAATTGATAACTAAAATAGTTTTTGATATTAAGATTTAGAATTTTGAACACTTGAGAAAAATTACACATTAAAATTGATACTGGGATTAACTTTGAACCATGTTATAAAGCGCTATACTTTTTTTCAGGCGTTAATTATTCACTATTTTATTAAGAAGAATATTATGAGAGCAATTTTTCTCATAGATTATATAAAGGTATAGATATCTATTATCGTAATTTCAGGATTAGTCAATATTTTTCTTGCTAAATAGGCTTAAAACGAGAGATTTTAAATAATAAATGCAATATAAAAATTATTAAGATATATTTATAATTAATTCTAAAATCTTAATCCTTTAAATTAATATTTAGAAATCTACACAATCTAGTTTCCAATATAATTTAAAATGTCACCGATAGAGATTGATATAAAAGATATTGGTGCAGATAATATATACAAAGTTATTTCTCTGTACAATGGTATGTAATTTCCTTCATGAGATATCGCATAAAATTTATTCTCGAAAAAAAAAACAAGGTATAAATATCATTGTATGATGTGCCAAGTAACTTTTATCCTAACTAGTAACTTGAAAGATTTAAGAATTTTATTATAAATTAAAATTACAAGAAATATATTAGCATCTCATTTTATCACTTAAAAATATTATGTACCTTACTACTCGTATATATAATAACCATTTTTTGTCCCTTATCTATGATACATCCTCACTGATGTTTTAATTTAACATGTTTAGGATATATATTTTTAGCTATTTCCTTTAAAATAATTGAAAAAAGTTCAAAAATAACGATTATGACAATTGTCACCTATCTATGATACATCCTCACTGAATTTTTAATTTAACATGTTTAGAATATATATTTTTAGCTATTTCCTTTAAAAAAATTTGAAAAAGTTTAAAAATAACGATTATGACAATTGTCACCTATCTATGATACATCCTCACTGAATTTTTAATTTAACATGTTTAGAATATATATTTTTAGCTATTTCCTTTAAAAAAATTTGAAAAAGTTCAAAAATAACGATTATGACAATTGTCACCTATCTATGATACATCCTCACTGAATTTTTAATTTAACATGTTTAGAATATATATTTTTAGCTATTTCCTTTAAAAAAATTTGAAAAAGTTCAAAAATAGCGATTATGACAATTGTCACCTATATATGATACTTCCTCACTGAATTTTTAATTTAACATGTTTAGAATATATATTTTTAGCTATTTCCTTTAAAAAAATTTGAAAAATTCAAAAATAGCGATTATGACAATTGTCACCTATATATGATACATCATCACTGAATTTTTAATTTAACATGTTTAGAATATATATTTTTAGCTATTTCCTTTAAAAAAATTTGAAAATATTCAAAAATAGCGATTATGACAATTGTCACCTATCTATGATACATCCTCACTGAATTTATGTTTAGAATATATATTTTTAGCTATTTCCTTTAAAAAAATTTGAAATAGTTCAAAAATAGCGATTATGACAATTGTCACCTATATATGATACATCCTCACTGATGTTTTAATTTAACATGTTTAGGATATATATTTTTAGCTATTTCCTTTAAAAAAATTTGAAAAAATTCAAAAATAGCGATTATGACAATTGTCACCTATATATGATACATCATCACTGAATTTTTAATTTAACATGTTTAGAATATATATTTTTAGCTATTTCCTTTAAAAAAATTTGAAAAAATTCAAAAATAGCGATTATGACAATTGTCACCTATCTATGATACATCCTCACTGAATTTTTAATTTAACATGTTTAGAATATATATTTTTAGATATTTCCTTTAAAAAAATTTGAAAAAGTTCAAAAATAGCGATTATGACAATTGTCACCTATATATGATACATCCTCACTGAATTTTTAATTTAACATGTTTAGAATATATATTTTTAGCTATTTCCTTTAAAAAAATTGAAAAAAGTTCAAAAATAACGATTATGACAA
The DNA here is from genome assembly GCF_954871325.1 of Gordionus sp. m RMFG-2023. Lineage (NCBI taxonomy): Eukaryota > Metazoa > Nematomorpha > Gordioida > Chordodea > Parachordodidae > Gordionus > Gordionus sp. m RMFG-2023. The sequence goes on along the minus strand of NC_088775.1, from coordinate 46,063,279 downwards.
TTGTCACCTATCTATGATACATCCTCACTGAATTTTTAATTTAACATGTTTAGAATATATATTTTTAGTTATTTCCTTTAAAAAATTTGAAAAAGTTCAAAAATAGCGATTATGACTATTGTCTAACCATCATAACAAATGGCTCTTTTCTATGGTGCATCTTCACTTAAAAATTTTAAAAAATAACTATGATGAATAGTTAATCCAGAGCATTATAATTTAAAGAAGCTTTAAGTAACTTTCCCGCCTATAATATTAATATATACTAAATGTTATTTGACTTTTGGTCAAAAAAAATGATCTAGATATTGGGTTAAGGGTGAAAAAAAGCAACCCTAACTTTAAGTCGTCTTTAAAAAGAAAGATCCATATTTTGAGTCGGATTGAATAAAACGACCCGATGTTTGAGTCTGAGTCAGAAAAACGACCCAAACTTTGAGTTGGAGTCGAAAAATACGACCCAAACTTCAAGTTTGAGTCGAAAAATACGACCCAAACTTCAAGTTTGAGTCGAAAAATACGACCCAAACTTCAAGTTTTAGTCGAAAAATACGACCCAAACTTCAAGTTTGAGTCGAAAAATATGACCCAAACTTCAAGTTTAAGTCGAAAAATACGACCCAAATTTCAAATTTGAGTCGAAAAATACCACCCAAATTTTGAGTCGGAGTCGTAAAAAACGACCCATATTTTGGGTCGAGGTCGTTTTTTTCGGCTTGGACTTGGGTCGGAGTCGAAAAAAACGACCCATATTTTGGGTCGAAGTCGTTTATTTCGGCTAGAACTCGGGTCGAAGTCGAAAAAAACGACCCAAACATTGAGTCGGAGTCGAATAAAACGACCCGAGCTTTGGGTCGGGGTCGCGACTCGCGGCGTTTTAACAACACTACTATTTAGTTTTTTAAATTTTAATATCAACTTTTAATGAAAAATTTTAATATTCTTTTTAAAATAAATTATAATATTAGAGAATATAAATTACCATACCTTCATTGAATCAATATTAATTATATTAACAATCATGACTATATAAAATTCAAAAACAAAAATGCGATTAAAGTTAAAATGAAAACATTAGTGGTTGATATGATATAAAAACTCCTCTCAAACTATTTATATAATTTTAAAAATATTTAATAAAATGTATTTTTTCATATTTTTTAGAACGAATTTTTATTACATTTGTCACAAATATTCTTGATATTTTTGGCGAAGTTTTGATTTAACTTTGCCCCACACTCTCTTCTAGTAAGTATATATTTTTTAGATTATAAATTACAAATACAAATGAATAAATATTTTAAAAGATTTTTTATTGTGCACATAAATTAAAATTACTAAATATATACTTAATAAACATATTAAAATAATGGAAAATTTTAGAATAACCCCTCATCTAAATAAATATGAATTTCTGAATCGATAGGAAAATTTCTGATTTATCCATCATTAAATAAAATTAAAATTTATTATTCATTCATCATTTAAAGGTGAAAATTTTGATTCCCAGTCATTCTTGACGTGCTATCATCTACTAGTTTTCTAATTATCTCCATATCGATACACATGCACTTATATATCGCGCATTTAAATGTGATTTAATTTCGTCATTAATATTTAATTTGTATCAACATTAATATCAACATTAGTATACAGTCATAGCCCTTATAAATATACTTAAAGATATATTTTACAGATTTAATAAATATATAAATTTCTACGTTAATATGAGAATTAAATTTTAACATTAGATATCGATTATATGGAATAACATTAGAAAGAATTACCATTATCTAGCCTTTTATAGTATGGAAACCCATCCTTAGGAAATTTTTTGGTACATATGCCATTTTCCATGCAAGGCGATTTGGAGTTATATATCTCGTATGGACCATGTATCATAAAATGGGTGACAATCTGAAAAGTTCGAGAATTTTATCTGGCATTTCGGCACAAACAAATTTATCTGTAGCTTGAGATGTTTCAATTTTACTATCATCGTTTAAAATAATAATTACATAGGCATGTGGCAAACCTCTTATTTGGAACTCTATTGTATATATATGTCGTATTAAAATATGGAATCCGGAATCCCAACGTGGGGATTCAAGATCTTAAGTCCCCACGTTTTATTCGGGATCTTTTTTTTTAAATATTCCGAATCCCTATGAAAAAAATAAATAAATATAATTACCCTTTCTTCTCTTTTTTTTGCGGCTGTTACCATATAATTAAGGCCAAAATAAAGGATTTAAAAAGAGAATTTAAAAAAAAAGTAAATAGTATAAAATTAAGGCATATAATAAATGAAAAGGGATGAGGTTAAGACATTTTTGTTTTAAAAAATATTAAAATATATTACTTTTTCTTTTTGCGGCTGGCACCATATAATTAAAAGGCCAAAATAAGGGATTTAAAAAGAGAATTTTAAAAAAATAAATAGTATTAAATTAAGGCATATAATGAATGAAAAGGGATGAGGTTAAGACTTTTTTGTTTTAAAAAATATTAAAAAATATATTTATAAAATATCCGAATTATTGCAACAATTATTCAATGCAATAAGCATTTCGTTGAACATTTAAGCAAGGACCCGAACCGTTATTTATAACGGTTCAGTTTGGTTCAGCTAATTATAAAGGTTTATAAAGGTTCATTACGGTTAGAAATATTTTTTTATTGAAGCAACATCATCTTCTAATTTATTTTTATTATAAGCATCTATGAATTATATATAAAAAAAATATATAAGATTCAAAATAACTCATTTTTAAATATATTATTTGATTTTATATGTTCGTTGTGACGATAACACAAATTTTAGCCCCGAAAAAGCCCTTTCTACAGAAACTTGTATTGCGGGAACCTCCAGTACTATAAGAGCACGTTAATATAATTCTGGATATTCAAATTATTTCCATTTCTAAAATATAAAAACTTAACCGGTTTAAGCGTTTTTATAAAGATTCTTTTTACTCCTTCAAAAAATAATTATATCGGTTCGGTTACGGTTACGGTTCAGATATTTAACAAAAATAAATTTTTTTAAAAAATATATTTAAGGGGATTCGGAATCTTTTTTTAAAAAAACAATTAAATTATATTTTTTTGCCGCCTGGCTGGCACCAGAAAATTTTATTTTTTAGAGATATTTAATATGTATTACTTTTATTCTTTAAATCATTAAATACTCGAAAAAATGGTTTTAATATAAATTAAATGTAAAAAATAAATATTATTTTTAAATTAATAATTTAGACAAATTAGAGGAAAAGAAAGCGAAAAGAGGTGCGGGCCTAATTTTTTATTCACGGCCCGCCAGCTCACGGTGGCAATAATCACGCCCATTCACGCTTACCACTAAAAAAATTTCGACTCGACCCGCCCTCTCACGAAAGGCAATATTTTGATTCACGTCCGAAAATTCAACGGTGTTTTTAAATTTTTCTAAATTTTAATACTATAATTTTTTACATTTTGAATTTACTCTATTTATTTCTTTAATTCCATAATCCATAATAACAAAAAATAAATACATATTATAAATCCAAATTTTTACTTAGAAAAAGAAGAATGTCTATTTTTAAAATTTCAATTATGTAATACTTTCCTCTAATAGGCGATTGGCTACAGAAAATAACCTTTCAGGGCTGACAAAATTTTACTCTCTAATTTTTTTAAAAAAGGAAATAAATTTTCCTGCTTCCAAAACTTCAAAATATTGCCATTGTTATTTGTTTTATTTTTTTAAATTTTATTTTGATAATATTGATATTGGTATAATTATAAAAAAAAATCAGACCCGATGGCTTAACTTGCACACTCTGGTCCAATGGGAAATCCCTTATTTGAGATGCAATCTGCGTATCATCCTTTTCAATTAATACAAACCCTCTTACTTGTGTGGAAAATAAAAAAATTAATAAATATTCAAAATTAAATAACTTTATATTTCGCCAATAGTCATTTCAACTAACGGCAATTTTTCACAGTCTACATATATTTTTTAAAAAACTTTATCACGAAATTTTTTTAGCATAACAAACGAAAATCGCGAATCCTTATTTCTTAAACAAAAACTTCAATTGGAAATTTTTAAACCCAATTATACTTGCTTTTTAGGTATATTTTCATTATTAAATTAAGCTCTTTTTAAAGCCTTCGATGCTATTAATATATATTTTTTTATATATTTTTACATATTTTTTTATAGTTGTTTTAATATTTTAGTGTTTTATCATATAAACGTGTTCTTATAGTACAGGCTGTTCCCGCAACACATGTTTCTGTAGAAAGGGCTTTTTCGGTGCTAAAATGTGTGTTATCATCACAACGAACAAAAAGGAATTATTTATACTTGAAAATATATTATTAAAAGTTCAAATAATATATTTAAAAATGAGTTATTTTGAATCTTATATATTTTTTTATATATATAATTCATAGATGCTTATAATAAAAATAAATTAGAAGATGATGTTGCTTCAATAAAAAAAAATTTATAACCGTAATGAACCTTTATAAACCTTTATAATTAGCTGAACCGAACCTTTACAAATTTCTTCTCAAGAACCGTAACCATTTAAATTTTTTACATACTGAACCGTGACCAAACTGAACCGTTATAAATAACGGTTCGGGTCCCTGCTTAAATGTTCAACGAAATGCTTATTGCATTGAATAATTGTTGCAATAATTCGGATATTTTATAAATATATTTTTTAAAACAAAGTCTTAACCTCATCCCTTTTCATTCATTAAATGCCTTAATTTAATACTATTTACTTTTTTTTAAATTTTCTTTTTAAATCCTTATTTTGGCCTTTTAATTATATGGTGCCAGCCGCAAAAAAAGAAAAGAAAAAGTAATTATATTTATTATTTTTCATGGGGATTCGGAATATTTTTTAAATATTTAAAAAAAAAGATCCCGAATAAAACGTGGGGATTTAAAATCTTGAATCCCCATGTTGGGATTCCGAATCCCACATGATTCCATATCCCAATACGACATATTTATATTAACATAGATTTACTTAATAAATTTTTTTATTTATATCGAACAATAATTAATTTATTTTTAATTCAAAAACACGTGCTATTAAATCAGGTCTATCTGAAGGACTTTGCCCGGGAAATAGATTTTCCTTAATTTCACGCCAATTAGCATTGCATGTAAAAGTAATAAACAAATCAGGTTTACCAAATTTTAGCACAATGGTTATTGCATCATGATAGCGTTCTTGCATATTTCTTGAGACCTTGAAAAGATGATGGTAGTATTACTTCTTTACCGGGAATTATAGTGTTTGACCTTATTTCCAAGCAGTCCATTAATTCAGATATTCATATGTTCGTAATTTTGGCTGATTTTTTCTAATAAAATTTAAATTATTTGCCTTGACCTGTAAATAGGAATCAACAATATATTGTTGGGAAAATTTCTCAGTAAAAAGGATTGGGTTGAATTCATTTTCACGAATTTCTAATCTAAACATTTTAAACTGTAGTAGTAAAAAATTTGTTCTTCTACGCCTTGTACCTTCGCCCTTTAAATCTGGTTTTCATCCAGGGTCACCAAAAGGAAATAATAGAGGATATACCATTGGATCAAGATCAGGATTTAATATATTTATATTTATGAGATTGCTATCATCAACTCGGGGATAGACTTTGATATCTCGCTTAAACGGGGGTTCACCATAATCATTTGCAAAAATCATAGCGACATCTATATTAGGGATGTTGTATCTTCGCTTGTCACTTGTGCAATCTGCACGAAAGATCATAATAATTTTTTAAATTGGACGATTTTCTTGAATGTCTCTATTTTTTTCTTCTTTCTCAATTTCCCCCAAAGTTTCAAAGCTAATGAAAATGGGTATTTTTGTCTTATTAAAATATTTTTCAAGAGATTCTCATTTCAACCTGAATTTTTTTTCATATGTAATCAGCTATTAACAGCCAGTGTAGTTTCAAGGGCATATAGTTGTGCAAACTTGGGAGGCACCAGTGGAAGGATATAAATGAAATGTCCTGTGAAAAATTTTCCCATTACCTCTAAAACAATATGGGCCCGGGTTCAAACTATTAGAAATCTGTGCATCCACCGATGAAAATGCAAGAGAACTTTATAAGAATGGATGTTTCATAAAGTTGATTTGATAAAAAGTCTTGTAAAAAAGAAATATATCTGATTGATGATATCTTATCTTTATTCTTAATACAGCAATTCTTGATTTTAAACATCTCAGTGGTAAAAATTTATATAGGATTTAATTAATATTTCTTTTATTAGGATGTCAGAATTTTAAAAATAAATTCTGGATTCTAATTACATTTAAATATAAATTATAATTTATGATTTTTTTTTAACATTTTACTTGTATTTTTTTCATAATTATTATTTATTATTTCTAAGATAGAGTTTTTGTGGTATGAGATTTGTTACAAATACTTTTAATTGAATCAACTAATTTGAGGTAAATATAATTATATATATTATAAATCAAAGAAATCCTGAGTCAATCAGTCTATATTAGAGGTCTGCAATGGGCGAATTTTATTCAAAAAGTCGGCCCACTCGTTGTTTTAAATTTTTTTTTAACTTGCCCGCCCACTTATAATTTTTTTAAATTTACCCGCCAGTCCGCCTAATGTTTAAAAATTATTTTAAATGCTGATTTGGCCTTATTTTAATGTATTTTTAAGTAAGCATATAAAATATACAATATTATGAAATAAAACTATTATTTTTAATAAATTGAAGTCTGTTCGCTCATTTCGCCTGAAAAATATTAAAAATTCACCCGCCAACACCCGCCCAATTATTAAAAATAAATATAAATTTTTTTTTAAAACACCGATAATTAATTATAAATCATTAAAAATTTATATTTTGCCAATCAAAATCGGCTCAGGCTTAGCCTTAGTCAATCAAAATCGGTTTAAACTTAGCCTTAGGCAAAAAAACCGGCTCTGGTTTAACTTTAGCCAAACTAAATTGGCCTAGTCTTAGCCAAAAGATTTACCTAAACTAAGCCTATTTTCCAACTAAAGATGTGACTATAAAAATACTATATCATATTTGGGCATTAGTTTGATCTCCAGTGGCTTCAATGAGCATCATCATACAAATATAGGCAGTCATAACATAATCCCATAGGGGTATTGGGGCATTAGCTTGTTTTTCCGCGGCTTTGTTAACCATCGTTCTGTCACCTATATGGTGGTTCATGAAGTCAGCTTGAATCTTCTATCATCCCTTCGGACAAGAAATTCCACTTGTATAATCATAAATTAATTTCTCAGATCACGTTACCCCGGTAATTATAGAATTTCGGGTTTTTGTCCATAGGGGGAGTTGAAATTGTTTTTGTTACGAACTTCGTCGTTTGATTCGTCTCTTTCACAAATTCCAACTAAGAAATGCACCTTTTTGCCCTTAGGAAGATGCACTTTAAATCCTCTCTGCTTTGAACCTTCCATAATAAATGCAATTAATTGCCCATAGGAGGACGCCATTTGATTCGTCTTATTCGAATACGATTTTTCAAATAATATACGACAATATGAAAAATCCAATCTATATATTTTGGAAAAAAGGATTATGATATATTCAAATAATTTATATATTCCTCTAAATAATATATTTGATAATATAGTAATTCATCTTCAAATATTTTATTATATTATTTTATTATTATCCACTTATTTATATTCAGAGTTTGAATATCATCAATATGCCCATATGAATTTCCGAATAATATAAATTCAATATAATATAAAACTAGAATCAGTATATTTCGAAAAAATGATTATTCTGGCATAATTTTCTAAATAAATTTAATATATTCCAAATATTATCTTTAATAATAAAGTGGCTAGGGTTTTACAAAATCCCTCTGAAATTATTTAAAATTATTTCATGAATATGTTTTATTCCAAAAACATGAGTGGTTATCGATAATATAAAAATACAAATTTTTTGATATATCTTCCAAATAATATCTTAGCATTTGAAAGTCTATAGGACTTTCCTCCGAATAATTTAAATTCAATAATATATAAATTCAAAAATATATAGATTCAATAATGTCTAAATACAAATAAGTATATATCATAAATGTAGTAATATTATATTATATTATTACATTATTTTATATTTTTTAAGTGTATTCCATAATAAGGAATTAACATTTCTACAATTTATAAATATCAATGTCCTTTTCCTTCTCTCACGTAATGCAATGTTTTTTTGTATTCCATATTAAGAGAAATTAGCATTACTAATTACAATTATTAATATCAATATCCCTTCCCCTCCCCTCCTTTATGTAATGTTTAATTGTAGTTCATAATATGGAATCATCATTATTTATTACATTTATAAGGATCAATTTAATGTTATATAATATATAATTTTAAAAATTTACAATTTTAATATTATGGTTTATTTCTTTTTTTCAATGTAGAGAAAAAATAGTCGACAAAAAGTAGTAAAAATCTTTCAAGACAATATATCTCTTTATAGAATGAACATTTTTTAAAACAAAGAGATGCTCAAGTTCATCCTCAGAATTATAATAAAATACATGGAATTACAAAAAACACACTATCCTTACAAATATAATTTTTCATCAAAATGTAGCAAATCATTAATAATAAATCTTTTAGTGTTTATATTAGAATAAATTATTCAGTCAAAATGAGAATAACTTAAAAAATTAAAATGATAAGAAAATGAAATGGATAATTAGAATTAACTCTGCATACTCTTTTATAAAAGTATGCTTTTCATAATTAATTTATTGGATTCCATCTTGAACACATGAAAAGTCCATTTCTAACGTTCTTTCATCCAGTAAAAATCGTACTAATTTTATAGCATTATATACATTACTCAGAGTTGTTGTGAGTTAATAAATACCTGCCCGATTTTTTAAATATCTCAAAAACTTTCGAGAATTTGTTTTATTTATTCTAATAACATTTATGAAAAATGGACTTCATCTATTAGAGCTCTCTCAGCATCCACTAGTGTGGTTAAATAGTTGGTTTTACACGACCACGATAAACCAGAACCAATCCAACCAAATGGGTCGATCTGATCGACCATATCCATAGACGCGAACATCGGCCAGAGCACCAAAAATAACTTATTATTATATTTTATTGTGAATATTTTGCACAATCATATTTTTAAACAGAGAGGACGAATTTTTAATACATTATGTTTAATATTATTAGATACCTTTTTTAAAATAATTGTTCTCTTCTTATCTGAAAATATTGAATAATTTTTACCTTAAACTAGCAACTTGAGTTGCGAACTCGAGTTGAGTTATGATCGACCCAAATTAAAAATTAGAGGACGAGTAGTTCAATAGCATATAATAATTATAATATTAAAAAAATAATATATTATATTCCTTTTTTTTATAAAACGTTCTTATCTTGAGATAAAAATATTGAATAATGTTTACTTTACACTAGTAAATCGAGTCACAACTGAAGTAGAGATCGAAAACCCAATTTAAAAAATAGAGGATGAGTAATTCAATTCCATATTAATTAAATAATTAACATTGAATTCGAAATAATTATCTTCTAAGACCGGGAAATATTATAGGAATTTATCTATTTTTAGATATTAGTAATTCATATATCATCAAAAAATGAGGGTAGTATATGTTAATTTAATTAATAATTTTAGGGGTTAGGCCTAAAGTTGTAAAAATTGGCTAAGGTTTAAGCTGACTAGATGAGTTGGCTCAGGAGTTGACATTAGTCAGCACAGGAGTTGGCTCTAGTCAACCCAATAGTTGGCTCTAATTAGTTGGCACAATAGTTGGCTTGAGTTTAATTTTGAGCCAAAGTGTATTTATTTGTTATTTAACTCAAATTCGCTAATGGATATTATGATAAAAATTAATTGCTTAATATATAGCTAAAATTTGTTCCTTTCATTTGTAATATTGGCTATCCAGAAAATTTCATGAACCTGAATTATATACCCTCTAGCGAGTAGTTATAGCTGTTCAAGTATCGATGAAAAGATCTTTCTGTGCACTACGATTAAGTAACCCCATTACAAACTAGAATAGACAAATGTAATAGACGATATTTTAACCATCAAATTTAATGAAAATTTGTTAAACAATGTTATCTTTTGATTTTTCATATTCATTTTTATATTAAAGATTTTGAGTTATTAATATTTGTGAATAATTATATATTGTCATAGAATAAATAAAATTTTAGTGAAATTGTTACAAAATTAAGTTATACTAATTTTGAAATGACATAGTCAAAAAAGGTGGTACCCACATTTTTCGAACTCGTTAATTTTAAAAATTTATTTTAATCTAAATCGACTCGAATTTCGGCAATAATTATATTTTTTATTAAAACTAATAATATAGTTAACTACAAAATGTCTATAATGATAAAATCAATAAATATCGTACTTTTATAACACTCTAAATAAATTTTTGGGTTGGACCTATAAAAAAAAACTTCACCGATCAGTTAAAACATGACCACCTGAGAGTTCTATAGGATCTAGACTTGGATGCTCGCTTACACAGGCACACACTTGCCACCAATGCAACTTAACCGTTCAACCTAACGCCCGACACTGCCTAAACTGCAGCCTCCACCAAGGTCGTCATCTCCGGCATAAAGCAATTTATAAAATCATCCATAATGCTTTTAATAAGGCTAAAGTATCCAACATACTCAAACCAACCTCACATTACAGGACGGCCTCTGACCCGGCGGTTTAACCTGCACCCCCTGATCCAACGGGAAATCCCTTATTTGGGATGCAACCTGCGTCTCCTCTATTCTTTCATCAATTAATTCAAACCCTCTTAATTGCGGGGAAAATAAAAAAATTAATAAATATTCAAAATTAAATAACTTTATATTTCAGCCAATAGTCATATCAACTAACGGCAATTTTTCACAGTCTACATATTTTTTTTAAAAAAACTTTATCGCGAAAAATTTTTAACCTAAAATCGCGAATTCATATTTCTTAAACAAAAACTTTAACTAGAAATTTTTAAACACAATTAGGTACATATTCATTATTAAATTAAGCTCTTTTCAGAGCCTCCGATATTTACAAAATATATATATTTATTTTTATTTAGTAATTTGATATATTTTTATATACTTGTTTTAATATTTTAATGTTTTATCATTTTTTTTATTTAAAGTAACCCATGACCGGAAAAAAATAAAAAAAATAAAAAGATTTGTAAAAAAATATTTTTTAAATGAAATAGAAATTTTTAAAATTATAAAGAATAAATTTATTATTAGATATAACCAGTAGCGTACGCAGAATTTGGTGGGGGGGGGGGGAGGAAGGGGGGGGGGGATAATTAAAATTTTTTTAAATAAAATTATTGTTATTTAAAAATATCAAGCATAAATTTATTAGGACTTATAACTATTTCTAATATACAAATTTAAATTAATATGAATTATAAAAAATTAAATATATAAACCGATATATAAAAATAAATTTGATTTAAAAAATATTAAACGAATTATAACCGGCGGCATATAAATACTTTAAATAAATCTGAATTATAAAATATTAAGTGGATATAACCAGGATATGATGACTATAAAATAAATAATCCATAATAGAAATTTAAATTTTTTTGAGCTTTTAAAATTTATATATAAAGTATAAAAAATCTAAATGTTGGAAATATGAATAATTATATTTTTTATGTAGAAAAATATATAAGACATTAAAAAATGATAGCAAAAAAATATTATAGAAAAATTATATAATGTAAAATCCAATCTTCGTTGGGAGGGAGCTAATTTTTCAATTATCTCATCCGTGTTTGGCGTCAAATGCCTATGAATATTCAATAGGGCCAGACCATTCAACCTACTTTCAGAAGTTGTACTTCTTAGGTACGTTTTTAATCTTCTTAAAGAAGAGAATGTTCTCTCATTAGTTGCAGTACTAATGGGAAGAGTTGCTAATATATATAATAATTTCAATATATTGGGAAAATAATCTAAAAGATGTTTGAAATGATGCAAAGCATCATAGCCTTTTTTGGGACTATATCAACCATAGTTAATCTTTTATACCATAGTTGGCATTCAGCTAATAAAGCATCATGAGATACATTAATGTCTTCATGATAAAAATCTTTCAAATATTTTATTTTTTTTCTATCATCATCTGAAAAAGGTTCAGAGGGCTTTTGCGGAGGTAATATCTGCAGATTGATAAGTGTTTCTTGATAAATTAAAAACCTTTCATTTACTTGGGTTATAAATGTATCCAAAAGAGGTATAAAGACATTTATTTTATAATATTCTTCTATTGACCCTATATAAATATTTGGACGATAAGTTTGCCTTACTGTAAGTCGAGGGAGACAAATATTGAACTCGTATAGCTCTGCTTTTGATTCAACATTAACATATAAAATATGAAATTCCTCATCAGCATTAGCTCTAATTTCTTTGAGTTCTAATAAAATTGTCTCTGCTATTCTCATCATCTCAATCAAATCAATATCAGGTTTTTGAAAAGTATTACATAAAATAGTTGTATAATTAAATAATTTATTAATACATTCTAATGCGAAAAAAAAAATTGGTATAAATATTGAATCCAGTAACTTGCTTGCTTCTGAAGAAATATCTTTTTCAGACATTGTGATATTTCTATAAGAGCATTAATAATCGGCTCTTCTAACTCGATAAAAGCTGTTACTGCTTGATGTCGAAGACTCCATCTTGTTGGACAAGCTTTTTGCAATTTTTTTCTCCTTGTTGGGCAAGGAGTTTCAGATTTAATTCTGTTCAAAATATTTTGACGCTTGGGGTATCTAAACATCTCATAGATGCTAGATATTTTACCTGATATAAATATAAAAAATTTAATTTAATAATTAAAAACCTAAGCAATTTGATATAATCCGATATTGCTAAGTTGAGTGAATGGGCATCACAGTGGACATATATAGTTGTTGGGCATTTTTTTTTAATAAATGCCTGAAGCCCATTGAATTGTCCACTCATTGCACGTGCTCCATCATACCCTTGCCCACGTATCTTATTTATATTTAGCTATATTTTTTAAAATAATTATATAATAAGATTAATTATTACTTTTAATTTTTTAAGATTCACAAATATTACATCAGCTAAAGCAGACCCAGTCATGCTTTGAAACAGGAATAAATTGGAGAAACATTTCCTTGATAATGTTTTTATGAGTATCTACATATCGCGCACACAACGACATCTGCTCAATGCCAGCAATGTCCGTGGTCTCATCTGCCAAAATTGAGAAGCATGGGGCAGAATTGATTTCAACAATCAATTTTTCTAAAATGATATTGTTGCAAATATCCATTATCTCATTTTATATCCTAGGGCTGAGATAAGTAGCATTTTTATTGGTACTAATGAGGCTCTCAATTAATACAGGATCTCCCAATGCTTTAAATTTTAAAAGTCCACGGAAATTACCTTCGTTATCATTATTATTAAAATTTAAGCTTCCTGAATCCTTGTGGCCACGAAGTGCTAGGCCTTGCTGGCCACAATATAAAATAGCCTCAATAGTTAGTTTTATCTTGCCTCTATTTTCTTTTGCAATTTTAACCCTATTTTTATCAATTATTGATGAAATGGGAATCATACCCTCCTTTTGAATTGATTCTTTTGAGGAAATCATCAGTTCACAGCTTTTGTTTATTAAATTATCATACTATACTTTTTTGCTTTTAGGCATGATTTTCACCTTCAGCGTTTTTAAAAAAAAGTCTAATATCCATGAAATTTGAAAATTATAATACCGGGAAATTTAAAAATAATGGATAAATATTACGCCACAAGGAAAACTTGAAAATGAAATTAATTTATAAAGTAAATTAGTAAATGAAAAAGGTAATAATATAAAAATTTAAAAAGAAATAGTATGAATAATTATAATAAAATATAAAAAATAATATTTTTGAAAAATATTTCCGGCATCTGCATTTTGGCTTTGGTAGGGGGGGGGATTTGTCCCCCTGCCCCCCCCTTCCGCTGCGTACGCCAATGGATATAACACTGTTATCCTATCAATATAAAGAACACTATATCTATCAAATTTATGATTAGTGATAGTTTTGATGGTACTTATACGGTACATTAAATAAAAAATAAATAAAAAATAGATCTTATCACTTGACAAACCATGATATTTTTTTTAATAAACAATAATTTATTTTTATAAAGATAATTAGAAATATTAAAAATAATTGTGCAGATCTATGTAAAAATACTAGTTTGATTTTCTGAAAATTTTTTTAATTCTTCTTTTATAATTAATTGTTTAGCAATTTAAATTGTATAAATTAAATTGTTCCCCATGACTAGTATTATTGTCTTAAAAAATAAAAATGTTAGTGTTAAAACAGATTTTTATAACAATGATAAAATAAATATAATAATTTCTTTCTTATTATTAATTTCTATATATTGGGTGCCAGCTAGACGGCAATAAGTAAAATAAATATATAAAATAATTATAAAGTTATATAGATTTTTCTTTAGCCAGAAGAATAGGTTCATATTTTATATCAAAAAAATATTATGTTGGTTTTGTATAGGTGCTCGGGTCGGTGTTCAGGTCTGCGCTCGGGTTGGTGTTCGCGTTGGCTATCGGGTCGATGCTCAGGTCGGTGCTTGGGTAGATGATCGGGTCTAGTGTTGCGTAATCGGCTAAAAACAACGCCTAAGTCTAAAAATCAGCTAAAACTAAATTAGTCAAAAATTCTGCATCGGCTAATCGTCCGTCAGCGTTCTGTAAGATATGCCTAGCATTAATTATTATATATTTATTTTAGTAAAATAATTTATTTTATTTATATTAATGTAAATATTTTATTATTATCAACAAATAAACATGATATGATTTAATATTTTTTATTTATATTATTATATTATGAAATGATATTTATTTGATGTTTTTTTTAATAAAAAAAATCGGTAACTCACTGAATCACTGGGAAATTTTTAATTTTTTCTTTTTTTTAAATATATATTTTTTATTTCTTTTATTTTATATAATGATAATAAATATAAGATCGTCAGAATTTTGGTAGAAATTTTTTAATGGAAGGGGCAAATCAAATATTGATAAATCTTAAAATTAAATATTTTTCCAAGTTATAACAATCGGAATGAAAATGGATATGATCATTACTGATAGACCCTAATGATATATCAACCCACACTCAACGTATTGAGCGTTTATGGGAGGATCTTAAAGCAAGCATCTCCAGAAATAATATGTGAATATTCCTATTTTCGTATATAAATAAATTAATTAAATTTTGAAATGATATAAATATATATAGAACTATTTTTCCTTAAAAATATATATCTATATTATCATTGTATATATATTATCTTTATTCAAATAAATTGATTAATTATCTAGTATTTGATTTAAGAGTAAATTGTAAGAATTATGAAAATTTTCACAAATAAAATACTCCGTTTTTTTTTAAATTGTTAAATATACTCTGTTTTTTAATATTCTTAAATATACTCCGATTTTTAAATTCTTAAATATACTCCCTTTGTAAATTTTTAAATACACTCCTTTTTTAAAAAATTTTAAATATAGTCCGTTTTTATTGTAAAAATACACCAAAATTCAATTTGAATATGCTCTTTTTTTTAAACTTATGAATTTACTCCGTTTTTTTTAATTTTTAAATATACTCCGTTTTTTTAAATTTTTAAATATACTCCGTTTTTATTGTAAAATTACACCAAAAAAATATCCAAACGATCTTATATTTATTAAATATTTAAAAAAATATTATAAAACATAAATAAAAAAAAAGGGTAGATCTATAAGTCGAAAGGCTGCATGATACGAAAGGCTAAAAAATAATATTGAAAATAAAAATAACAAAGAAAATGATTAATGTGTAATTTGATTGATTTATTGCTTTTTTTAAGAGAAAAATATTATAATAACATTACATTATAATATATTAAAAAAATGGAAATTTTAAGATCTTTTCAATTTTTTTTATTAATTCTTTGAAATAAATTCGGTTTTAATTTTATTAATTTTTAATTTATATTTTTAATTAAATTATATTTATTTATTTAAAAAAAATGGAATATAATATATTAAAAAAATGGAAATTTTAAGATCTTTTCAATTTTTTTATTAATTCTTTGAAATAAATTGCGGTTTTATTTTTATTTAATTTTTAATTTTTATTTTTAATTAAATTATATTTGGTTATTTTAAAAAAATGGATTATAATATTTCAATTTTTTTATTAATTCTTTGAAATAAATTGCGATTATAATTTTATTTAATTTCATTCATTTTTAATTTATATTTTTAATTAAATTATATTTGGTAATTTTAAAAAAATGGATTATAATATTTGAATTTTTTTATTAATTCTTTGAAATAAATTGCGATTTTAATTTTATTTAATTTCATTAATTTTTAATTTTTATTTTTAATTAAATTATATTTGGTTATTTAAAAATTATGGAATTTTTAAAATTATATGTATATTCTATTTAAGTTTTTTTTCAAAACTAAATTGATAGTAAGTATAACGATATTGTGAGTACTGGATTAGGGAAAAGACTAACATCTTAAACGTAATTTTAAGTATCTTTATATCATTCTACTCAGAATTAAATTTCCTATCCAATTATGCTTAGATATATTTTTTTACGTTTCCGGTTCAAAAAATAACATTTTTGTCGCGAAAACGTTCGAAAGGAAAAGGCTAACATCTTAAGTTTAATTTTATAAACTTTTATATCATTGAACTCAGAATTAAATTTCCTATTGAAATATGCTTTGATGTATTTTTTTACGTTATCGGTTCTAAAAATAAATTTTTTGTGGTAAAAACGTTATAAGGGAAAAAGCTAACATCTTAAACGCAATTTTAGGTATTTTTATATCATTCTACTCAGAATCAAACTTCCTATCCAAATATGCTTAGATGTATTTTTTTACGTTTCCGGTTCAAAAAATAACATTTTTGTCGCGAAAACGTTTGAAGGGAAAAGGCTAACATCTTAAGTTTAATTTTATAAATTTTTATATCATTGAACTCAGAATTAAATTTCCTATCTAAATATGCTTTGATGTAATTTTTTACGTTATCGGTTCAAAAAATAAATTAAAAAAATTTTTTTGTGGTAAAAACGTTGGAAGGGAAAAGGCTAAGATCTTAAACGCAATTTTGAATATTTTTATATCATTCTACTCAGAATTAAATTTCCTAAAAAATTATGCTTAGATGTATTTTTTTACGTTTTCGGTTCAAAAAATAACATTTTTGTCGCGAAAACGTTCGAAGGGAAAAGGCTAACATCTTTAGTTTAATTTTATAAATTTTTATATCATTGAACTCAGAATTAAATTTCCTATCTAAATATGCTTTGGTGTATTTTTTTACGTTATCGGTTCAAAAAATAAATTTTAATAATTTTTTTGTGGTAAAAACGTTGGAAGGGAAAAGGCTAACATCTTAAACGCAATTTTGAATATTTTTATATCATTCTACTCAGAATTAAATTTTCTATCCAATTATGCTTAGATGTATTTTTTTAAGTTTCCGGTTCAAAAAATAACATTTTTGTCGGGAAAACGTTCGAAGGGAAAAGGCTAACATCTTAAGTTTAATTTATAAATTTTTATATCATTGAACTCAGAATTAAATTTCCTATTGAAATATGCTTTGATGTATTTTTTTACGTTATCGGTTCAAAAAATAAATTTTAATAATTTTTTTGTGGTAAAAACGTTGGAAGGTAAAAGGCTAACATCTTAAACGCAATTTTGAATATTTTTATATCATTCTACTCAGAATTAAATTTCCTATCCAATTATGCTTAGATGTATTTTTTTACGATTCCAGTTCAAAAATTAACATTTTTGTCGCGAAAACGTTCGAAGGGAAAAGGCTAACATCTTTAGTTTAATTTTATAAATTTTTATATCATTGAACTCAGAATTAAATTTCCTATCTAAATATGCTTTGATGTAATTTTTTACGTTATCGGTTCAAAAAATAAATTAAAAAAATTTTTTTGTGGTAAAAACGTTGGAAGGGAAAAGGCTAAGATCTTAAACGCAATTTTGAATATTTTTATATCATTCTACTCAGAATTAAATTTCCTAAAAAATTATGCTTAGATGTATTTTTTTACGTTTTCGGTTCAAAAAATAACATTTTTGTCGCGAAAACGTTCGAAGGGAAAAGGCTAACATCTTTAGTTTAATTTTATAAATTTTTATATCATTGAACTCAGAATTAAATTTCCTATCTAAATATGCTTTGGTGTATTTTTTTACGTTATCGGTTCAAAAAATAAATTTTAATAATTTTTTTGTGGTAAAAACGTTGGAAGGGAAAAGGCTAACATCTTAAACGCAATTTTGAATATTTTTATATCATTCTACTCAGAATTAAATTTTCTATCCAATTATGCTTAGATGTATTTTTTTAAGTTTCCGGTTCAAAAAATAACATTTTTGTCGGGAAAACGTTCGAAGGGAAAAGGCTAACATCTTAAGTTTAATTTATAAATTTTTATATCATTGAACTCAGAATTAAATTTCCTATTGAAATATGCTTTGATGTATTTTTTTACGTTATCGGTTCAAAAAATAAATTTTAATAATTTTTTTGTGGTAAAAACGTTGGAAGGTAAAAGGCTAACATCTTAAACGCAATTTTGAATATTTTTATATCATTCTACTCAGAATTAAATTTCCTATCCAATTATGCTTAGATGTATTTTTTTACGTTTCCAGTTCAAAAATTAACATTTTTGTCGCGAAAACGTTCGAAGGGAAAAGGCTAACATCTTTAGTTTAATTTTATAAATTTTTATATCATTGAACTCAGAATTAAATTTCCTATCTAAATGTGCTTTGATGTAATTTTTTACGTTATCGATTCAAAAAATTAATTTTAAAAATTTTTTTGTGGTAAAAACGTTGGAATGAAAAGTCTAACATCTTAAACGCAATTTTGAATATTTTTATATCATTCTACTCAGAATTAAATTTCCTATCCAATTATGCTTAGATGTATTTTTTTAATTCTGAGTTCAATGATATAAAAATTTATAAAATTAAACTAAAGATGTTACGTTTTCGCGACAAAAATGGAAACGTAAAAAAATACATCTAAGCATAATTGGATAGGAAATTTAATTCTGAGTAGAATGATATAATAATACCTAAAATTGCGTTTAAGATGTTAGCCTTTTCCCTTCCAATGTTTTTACCACAAAAAAATTATTAAAATTTATTTTTTGAACCGATAACGTAAAAAAATACATCAAAGCATATTTAGATAGGAAATTTAATTCTGAGTTCAATGATATAAAAATTTATAAAATTAAACTAAAGATGTTAGCCTTTTCCCTTCGAACGTTTTCGCGACAAAAATGTTATTTTTTGAACCGGAAACGTAAAAATATACATCTAAGCATAATTGGATAGGAAATTTAATTCTGAATAGAATGATATGAAAATATTCAAAATTGCGTTTAAGATGTTAGCCTTTTCCCTTCCAACGTTTTTACCACAAAAAATTTATTTTTTGAACCGATAACGTAAAAAATTACATCAAAGCATATTTCATTAGGAAATTTAATTCTGAGTTCAATGATATCAAAATTTATAAAATTAAACTAAAGATGTTAGCCTTTTCCCTTCGAACGTTTTCGCGACAAAAATGTTATTTTTTGAACCGGAAACGTAAAAAAATACATCTAAGCATAATTGGATAGGAAATTTAATTCTGAGTAGAATGATATAAAGATACTTAAAATTACGTTTAAGATGTTAGTCTTTTCCCTAATCCAGTACTCACAATATCGTTATACTTACTATCAATTTAGTTTTGAAAAAAAATTTAAATAGAATATACATATAATTTTAAAAATTCAATTATTTTTACATAACCAAATATAATTTAATTAAAAATATAAATTAAAAATTAATGAAATTAAATAAAATTAAAATCGCAATTTATTTCAAAGAATTAATAAAAAAATTGAAATATTATAATCCATTTTTTTAAAATAACCAAATATAATTTAATTAAAAATATAAATTAAAAATTAATAAAATTAAAACCGCAATTTATTTCAAAGAATTAATAAAAAAATTGAAAAGATCTTTAAAATTTACATTTTTTTAATATTTTATATTCCATTTTTTTAAAATAAATAAATATAATTTAATTAAAATTATAAATTAAAAATTAAATAAAATTAAAACCGCAATTTATTTCAAAGAATTAATAAAAAAATTGAAAAGATCTTAAAATTTCCATTTTTTTAAATTTAATATTTTTCTCCTAGATTCGCAGCAAGGCAAGCCCATCGTTTCGATATTAATTCAGGGCCAGTCGAAGAATACTATAAAATAAATCTCTTTATTCCTCTCTTAGATACTTTTATAACTCAAATGGATGGAAGGTTCTTGATTAATCAGGCAACACTTACAAATCTGTAGATATTATTATCGCAGAATTCTTCTGAATCTATTTCAAATTCTGATAGAGAAAAAATTAAATATTTGGCAGATTTTTTTAATTATAAAAGTTTAACTATGGTTAATAATTTCCCAAAAAAGGCTATATAAATGTTTTGCATAATACAAACAAATTCTATTTTCATAATATGCAAAAATTATTATTAACTCCCATGTTAATAAAAAACTAGAAGATGAATTAATAACTTTCCAAAAATTTTAAATATCTAAAGAACTATTCTTATACTTTCTATTTAATTTAAATTATGCCCCAAGTAATTAATATTAGCGTCCATTTCTAATTTTGAAAAACTGCCCGAATAATTTGATGTCTTTTTTATACAATTTTCATTCATTAGTCTTTATAATATAGATCAATTATTATTTCTTTTTCTGAAGTATCGATTATATTCCAATCATAAATAAAATAAAAACAAAAAGGTGCTCATTCTATAAAAACGGAATTGGGACTACAGGTTCCCAAAAAAAACGAATAATTATATTTTAAAATTGTTAAGGGCTCTTATTTTACCGCATATATTTTTAAAAAAATTTTAAAGTTTCCCTTAACATATGTTCAAGGAGATGCCGATTAATAAAAAACATAATTTGTTAATTTCGAATATTTTTTTTCTCTTACATTTTCTGGATAGAAGACATGCATAAGTCGCACGTGAAGTCCCAAATTAAAGATTTATCAAAAGACCAAGGTATGGAAGTTATAATATCTGACCTTAGGCCATCTAATGATAAATTAGAAATTGATGCTTGGTATTCGGGCCCTCGTAAGAGAAAGGCTAATTAACTAAATTAGTCGCTGCAGGCCTTGCATATCTGAACAATATATACAATTAAGACTAAAAGATTACCACTTATATTTATGCGGTGATGCTAATATTAATTTGAGTGTCGAAGTACACCTTTCCGCACAACTTGGTAACAAAATTATCTATTGGAATTTAAAACTTTCATTATATTAATAACAAAACAATTACAAATATTTTTTAAAAAAAATTAAAGTTTTTAAAATCTTGAAATCACTTAATAGTTTAAAATACTAAATAATGGGTATAATAATTAGTATTGTAAACGTTAATAAAAAAAATTGTACTATGTAAAAATAATATTTAGGAGGCACAAAAAAAGTGGTATTAATCTCCATGAATCTTTTTTTTTAAAATATATCACATTAATATATATAATTTATATTTTTGGTTTTATCTCGGGGTTTCGATAAAGGAACAAAATTTCTAGAGAAATACAAGATTATAAAAAATGAGATTCCCTTTTATTATTTACACTTAAAAAAAATTTTTGAAAAAATTTACATTAAAAAATCGTTTATAAATAATCTGAGAAAATCAGTATAAACTCTTCACCTTCAGTATTTCTAATTTTGGGAAAAATTCTAATCATTTCAGAATATTTGCTAAAATTTACTTTAATGACATAAGAGCATTTTTAAAATTAATATAGGTATGGGCTGGGGAAGATTAATTGTGGAAAAAAACTGAACCCACCCTCTCAGTATACTTACAATCATGAGTAAGAGGAATCAAAAAGAAATTGGCTTATTAATTTTTTTATAACAATAGATTGTTTACTTAATAGACAATAAGTAACAAAAGATCCTTGCATTTATGAGGAACTTATTTGGTAGACTATTAGTGATTATGTTGTTTTCATTTAAATAAATGCATTAGCAATATTTATTGTATCGCGGTAATGCACTAACGACAATGACTTCGTGGAAATACATTCGTAGTAAAAAAATTTCCTATAAAGGGTTCGCAATAAAAGTTTCCCTATAATGGTTTCGCGATCATAGTCTTGCTAAAATGTAATCGCTATAAAGTATTCGACATTATGGTTTCGCGGAGAAAAATTCGCGATAATGAGTTCGCGATAAAAGTTTTGCGAAAAAGTATATCGTGATAAAAGTATTTCGCGATAAAAATTTTGCTGAATTAACCAGATAGGCACAATATACACTAAATATTATTGACATATATGTAAAATAAATTATAATTTTAGATATGATAAATTTTCATTCCTTGATTTCAATACTAGTTAGACAATCTTGACTGTGTAAAATTCAACAGTATCCCTTTCGCTTGGGATTGCATCAATATAAATATATTCGCTAAATCTAACACCCATTAAAATTCTCTTTCGGCGACCGAAATAATATTTAAAAATATTCCGAATTAAACAATATTAAATTTGTTCCTGTGTCATCGGAAACTTTGGTTACAAGGCATTCTTCTTGAAGGAGATTCCCGTTCAAATTTTTATCAATTCACGGCTCCATATAGCCTATTCTTCATCATTTATAATAGTATTTTTATTGGTCTAATTTTAGTCTCTTTTTTAAAAAAAAAATATTTTATTGTTTTAACAATAAGATAATATAATATTACTAGCTAATAACCCGTCAAGAATGACGAGGTTGAGGAGTAATTAGTTCGTGTATATGTACTAAATATACTTTATTAATATATTTTATAAAAACATTAAAATTTAGGCGAAAAAGAGGTAAATTTGTGAATCACACCTCATAAGATTAATTTCTGATTCATCTATCATCGAATAAGGGAGAAAAGTATGATGACCCTACTTTCTTGAAGGGATAAATGAAAAATATATAACTAAGAGTACCAGAGCTCCCGTTAGTCAGCATTGCTGAGTCCTTCAAAAATGACGGGGAATGAGAATTTCCTTACTCTTATGATAGTTGTTACCTGTTATTTGAAAATATTATCCAATTTTTAGTCTTTATAACCCCCTCCCACTTTCAGGTCAGGTCCAATCCATTAAAACTAAGTTTAAATGCTATGTTTTGAGTCAAAATATATTTAAAGCTTTTACGTGATACCCATTTCAATATTATTTGTTAAAATATTACTGATCATCTATGCCTATTATTTAATATTGAAAAAATCCCAAGCAAAGCCCAAGGCCATAATAATTTTGAAAAAATTTCCCAACCCCAACCAAAGATTATAATAATTTTGGTAGTTGAGAACTGGAATAAAATATTTAAAAAATCATAATGAATTTAAAAATACAATCAAAATCAGATTTTATGGGTCTTGGTTTAGATCCATAGTTAATAATAAAAAAAATTCCCAAGCGTCCAAGCTGATAATAATTTGAATCCCCAAGCGTAGCCCAATATAATTTATAAAAATATTTTCCAAGACCAGCCCGACCCATTATAATTTTAAAAAAATTTTTTTAAAACTGGCCAACCGCTAATAATTTTGAAATTTTTTTCAGCTTTCAATAAAAAAAATATTATAAAATATTTTCCAAGCCCAGCCCGATCCATTATAATTTTAAAAAAATTTTCTCAAACCTGGCCAACAAATAATAATTTTGAAATTGTTTTCCCAAGTCTGGAGCCAATCCATTAAAACTAGTTTAAATGCTATGTTTTGAGTCAAAAATATTTAAAGCTTTTACTTGATACCCATATCAAATTATTTGTTAAAATATTACTGATCATCTATGCCTATTTCCAAGCCAAGGTCCGCCATCTGTAACTGTGACACAGCTTTTATATATATATATATATATATATATAATATAGATTCCCTAAACAATAAATCCACCAAAAATATTTAAAATGACATTAAAAATAAGTGAATAATATAAATAATATACATACAGATTTGGCAGGTCCTCCGGAAAAAGAATTTAGATGCAGATACAGATTCTTTATAAAAAAAATGAGTTTTAGATACAGATACTAGTATTATTTTTAAAATATCAAAAAGATAAAAGATACTTGTATCTTTTGCTAAATAGAGTATCTTAAATACAAGATATTTTAAAATTATCATTACCAATTAAATTAGAATAGTTTATAAAATAAAGTTTTTATTATTTATTTGTGAAGAACAACGCATATAATAAGAATGAATTACAATAATTAATAAAATATTTAATGATGAGTTAATTATAATTATCAGGGATTTTATTATTAGTAATAGTCCATTCTTGGCTTAGATAGGGAAGAAAGACTAGTATATTTAATGGGAGTTGAAATATTAATTTGCAAAAGAGTATTTAAAATAGATTAATAATTTTATATGATAATCATATTTTTCAAATAATTTATCATTAGATATTTGCCGTTTCGGTGTACTTTACATTATGCCAAAACTAATTAACCCTTGACTTAGAGTTGATGAAGGTATTGCAGTATTATATTTTAATAGAAGGATAATAATTAATCATTTATAATGTGTTTCGACTTTCTTTAATATAATTTAAAACCTCCAGTTTAATGTTATTTGTATTATTGAACTCTGTAACATTTGTTTCACCAAAAGAAAAATAATCATTTTCTTTATTAGATGTTAAATCTATTGGTAATATAGTTTGAGGATTATATACTCTGGTACAGAATTTAGAGCTTCTTTTAATAATATATTTTGAGAATTTTTTTTTATCATCCTACTCAATCCATAATTTCTTAAAATATGGATGTGATATTGATGCCAAAATAGTCATTATATTCATGTCATAGGAAAATATTTTATTTCTTTTGCCCATTATATCTTAGACAGCTTTTAATAAGGTAGACAATATTGTAAACTTGAATTTTTAAGATAACCTATGTCCCTTTTAACCACATATAAATAATATATTTTATACCTACTAAAATACGAATCGAATAATGGAATTCGTATTCGTTTAAATCGAATAATTTATTATTCGTATTCGTATGAATAATAAAATGATTATTCGATTTGATTCGTCGAATATTCGATTCGAAAATTTTATTTACCATGAATTAAAAAAGATCTATTATAAAATTTATTTTGTAAAATTTAACTAAGGATGAAGACAAACAAATTTTATTAGTGAGACAAAATAGAAGCATACATATATAATATATTTATATTCAATGTGGAAAAATCAATATAATATTCATATCTATAATGTAGAAGATAAATCTGACAACAGCCAATTTTTCAAACATAAAGTTTTTCGGATTGTTTCCTCCTTTAACGACATTCTGTATTTTGTAACCATATGAGCTCCAACAGAAAAGAGTCGCTCACATGGGGTTGAAGATCCCTGTATCGATAGTATGTCCCTCGCCATTTTAGATAACATGGGAAAACGGTCTCCATGTAGTTTCCACCATTCTAGTGGGTTTTTATTTGACGTTATTCTCACTTCTTTCAAATATGTGTCAATTTCAGAAATTGGCATAACATTCTGTTTAAAAATGACATCCATATTTGATTGTATTAAAGGTTTACTTTTTGATACATCTTCTCAAAATTATTAAATATAGTTGTAACGTTTATATTATAAAATATAGGTAGGCACTCAAAAAATTCCAGTTTAAGTCTTGGATCTAATATTGCAGATAAGATATAATTGTTCGGAAATCTGTTAAATTATAATATGTGATCTTTAATCCCAAACACTACTTTATTGTTATTAACATAAACTAAAATAATATATAAGTCAAAGTAATATTCTTTTTAATGTGGGGAAATAATAAATTGTCAAAAAGCTATGCAACTTAAATAAGTACGAAAAACTTACATTAGCAATATTTTACAAATAAAGTGGTAAAAACTTTAGGCAAAAAGTCAAATTTATGATTTCTCCATCATCAAATGAAAGAGAAATATCAGGTTTGCCCGTCATTCTTGATGTGATGGGATTAACAGTTTATTATAATTGTATATGTTATGTGTTATATAAATTACCTTCTTCGTCCATCTCTATCATAAAAGAAATTACTAAAGTAATGGTCTATTATGAGATAAATTAAAATGGAGTTACAAAATTTGGAACAATTTTCATTATTCCACTAGGAGATTTTATTAAATTGAAATAATTTCAAATAATTCCTAATAATAATATATGATTTATATATGATTATTTTCCAATATATATTAATACTATAAATTATTTTAGTCGAATAATCTC
Source organism: Gordionus sp. m RMFG-2023 (assembly GCF_954871325.1). NCBI lineage: Eukaryota > Metazoa > Nematomorpha > Gordioida > Chordodea > Parachordodidae > Gordionus > Gordionus sp. m RMFG-2023. The sequence goes on along the minus strand of NC_088775.1, from coordinate 46,036,734 downwards.
GAATAATTCGATCGAATAATAGATAAAAAATTATTCGACGAATAATATATTTTCCTTATTTGAATTCGATTCGAATTTTCGAATCTAATATTTGTGTTATTCGTATTCGTAAAATACGAATCGAATCGAATATCGAATAACAAATAATTCGTTTTAGGTATATCCCTGATATACTTTAATATGTTTAACAAAATTTGTTTTGAACACCTTATCATTTTTTTGTTTATACAAGTTTTACATTCAGTTTGTACATTGTCTTTTTTAACTTTTATTTTTAAAAAAAATCCATCTAAAATTTTAAGATTGGGATTTGATTCATAGGATAGGAACTTATTTACATCATTTAAATCTCACTACCTTCTTCTTCACTACCATGAGTGTTAATCATCTTATAAATTAATTAAATAAAATTGGTAATTATATGCTATGAGTAATGTTTATATATAAAATATAACTTTACTTACTTCGTTTTGGTGTTGTTATTTTTTTATCTATTTTACTATGAGTTGTAAATTTTCCAGCTAATTTTGGTTGTCAATATATTTAAAATATGGCCGAAAATATAAGGAAATTAAAAGAAGAATCCTGAAGAAAATATGTGATATGTAAAATTTTAAACATTAATATTAAAAAGAAACTTTATCTATATCTTTTGTTAAGAAATTGAAAAAGATATTCTTTTCAGAGTAAAAAATCTAAGATAAAGATAGTATCTTATTAAAAAGTAAAAGATACTGAATACAAGATACAAAAGGATCTTGTGTCTTAGATGTAAGTATTCGTGGTACTGCCCAACTTTGTATACATTATATTTTATAATAATGTATTTTCTAAGTTAAATATTGGCAAGCAGATTGCCTTTTCAAGGGTTAATATATCTTCTCCATAAACATAATTTTGCTTCTGCTAAAGACTTCATCGGTCCTATTCTTACCTGGTACCCAATTATATTTTTTTAAATTTTTTGCATATATTTTCTCATTGTCTTTAAAAAAAGGTAAGGTAAGGATAAATGGGTTTTACTAACTGTAGTGGTCTTATGGGTCAAAATTTAAGCATAATTGAACTTAGGGATTTTTGTGATTATTTGTGGATAAAAGTTTGTATTAAGCGCTCTGCCTCCTTTTGATCGTGGATGGTTAGGAGCATTATATACATTTTTAATGTAATTATTTGAAAAATATCCAGAATTCTCTAGTTTGTAATGAGGGCCCATTATCGGTAACAATAGTATTAAAGTAACCGAAGATAGTAATAACAATATCTTTCTTACTTACATAAAATTATTTGTCGAAAGTTTATGTTTAGGACATTTACTATAACTTCTATTATTATGAAATATATATATCTCTGTTAATTGGTTCGGCAAAATCTAAACGAATTTATCCCCATGGTTTTTTTGCAGATATTTGACATAATTCATAATACTTACCGTGTAATTCGATGTCTACGTTAATATTAGGCAGCTAAACGTTTTCTTGGACTAATAATTTTGTGCTGGTATAAACCTAGTGGCCCATAGATAGAAAGTATAAAATATTTGACGATTTTTTGGAATTGGGGTTTTAATCCTTGTAATATACACTCAGCCTCCATCGTGTGTTCATTTCGGCACTGGAAAAATGGTTTAAGATTATTAACTTTTATTTTCCCAACCAGTTGTAATATGACGTGAAACTTTTGATAGCATGGATTATTTCTTGTGTGTTTATTTCTAACACTGAGATGTGTGGAGCATCCTCTACTATTAAATTAATATCTAATTCTTCCCAAGCAAAAAGCATATCTGCATTGCTATTCATTTTCCTTCCTAGAAGTTGCAACTCATGCCAACTTAAGCCTTATTTGAAAATAAAAATTTGTTAAATAGTATACAGAAGAAGTACAAATAGAAATATAAAAATATTTTAGCATTTACTTTTACTAAATATTTAATTCATATTTTCAGAAATTCTGTGATTTAAATTTTATTTTAATAACATGGGGTTCGTAGAGTTTAAGCGTGTAGCTAATCCAGAACTTTTTCCTATCATCAAATTTCCCCCATATGTATTAAGCTTTCCCAATTTTGTTCTAAAAAATGGCTGTAAACCGGGGTAAGGATAAAGATTCTAGAACGACGGCCGTAAGCATTCTATTTCGCCATTTTAATTAATTTTTTAAAAAAATGTTGCTATATTGAATTGAAAATTGCTGACAAATACAACTACATAAAATTAATTTATTGATTCACCGATTAAAATTGTTCAGATTAACATATTTCTTGAGCTATAAAATATTTATAAAAGTAAACCTTAAATGCAAATGCCTTTTTTTTTTAATTCAATAAATTTTTATGATAAAAAGGAAGCTTAAATTTGCAATATAATTAGCACCGACCGCAAAACCTTCCATTTTAAAACATTTGGATTTGGCTGGGGTTCTCAGATCCTATCACCACTTTGCTAAAATCTAATAAGGGGCTAAAAAAATAGACGAAGGGACTTTGCCTCGTCTTCATATCCTTCACCATAAGACTCATATATCTACTATCTTTAAATAAATATTCATGATTACTTTATGTATTACATATTTTATGATAAACATACAGTTCTTTTATAATATAAATTTTTATGTGCTTCCTTATTTACTGATGCTCTTTATTTGCGGAATCCCATTGTTTTTCTTAGAGGTTGCTTTAGGACAATTTTTGAGTACAGGTGCAGTTGATGTATAGAATTTTTCTCCTCATTTAAAGGTTGTATTTAAAATATATGCATATACATTGTAAAAAATTATACAATTTATTGTTTATTATAATGATATATCATATACTGTCAAAAAATATTTATTATTAAGGGGTAGATATTGGAACCGTATTGCTAACCGCTATTGGGAGTATCTCCTACAATCTTCTGATTACATTCATTTTATTTTTCTTATTTTCCTTTTTTACTAATAAACAATTACCTTGGGGTAAATGCGACAATTCTTGGAACACCAAATCGTGTTTTATTCTAAAAAATCTTAATGATACTACATTATCTAATATAACAAACCTGGGCGAAGTTAAAACTTCTACTTTTGAATTTTGGAATAAATTTGCATAAATAATATGAATATATACGATTTAAATAATCAGAAAATTAGTTAAAATCACATATAATATAAATTTATATTATTATTCATATCAAATTTAAACTAAGCCATAGAATTTTACGAATATCGAAGGGAGTTGATAATATGGGAAATTGAATTTACATTTAGCAGGCTATTTTATATTAGCATGGATTATCACTTACCTTTGCCTAATTCGTGGAATAAAGTCTACTGGTAAGGTAAGTTAAGTTTTAAATTGTGACCTTATACTAAATGTTAAAGTGAATTGTTTACATAATTTAACTGAGATTTTTAAGAAATAATAATTCAAATTTAATAAAATTTAATAAAATTTAGAAATTTAAGAATGATAGTTCAAATGAATTCGTTGGAACTAGTGCTGGTTACCTTTTTTGAAGAAAAGGAACGCGATTCGCTACCTTATTCTAGAGGTAATGAGTAACGGTGACACGTTTCTTTTTTTTAAATTTTTTCTTAAAAAATTAAAAGAAAACATATTTTATTGAATACTATAAAATTACTTTTATTTATTTTTTAATATAAATAATCTAAGCTGAGTTTTTCATTCATATCAACCACCATTCCTTCATTTATATTTTAAATTCTCGTTGTTAAATTTTCAGTCAAATGTTAATCTAATTTAATATTCATTCAAAATTTAAAGTGAATATTAATAATAATATTATTATTCTATTTTATAATTTATTTTAGGAATATTATGGCATATGAAGATAAAAAGATGAATTAATATATTATTATTTTAAACATTACTTTAATAATAGAATATTAAATCATGGGTATTATAAATTAATCATTAATAGAAGTATTTCTTCATAATATTTTGAAAAGCTTGATAATGAAATTAAAATGTAAGCAATTTATAGTATAGGGCTGGCAACAAACATTAAAAACCTAAGATTAACAAAATATTGGTATTGGTTTAAAATATTATATTAGGTTTAAAAAATTTATTGTTTTAGTATTGCTATTGGTTTAACTTCAAATTGTTAATAAATTTAAAGAATAAAATATTGATTTTAAAAAACTTTGTTTAAAATTTGTTTTTTAAATAAATAAATATATGGAATAAAGTCTGAAGCAATATTGTTTTACAGAACTGAACCTAGATGTTTTTCCTTATTTCTTTTTAAATGATAATTCTGAATTCTGAAAGAGATAAGAAATTTAAAAATTATCTTTGGCAATCATAATTTCAATTTTTAATGTTTTCCTTGACAATAACCTTAGTGAGGGATTAAAAAATGCAATTAAATTTTTTAAAGATTTATCTTCAATTATTGAAAAAGCGTTATTTTTAATAAAAAATTATAGACTGTACATTCCTAAAAAATGAAAGAGATTAATAAACATTTGAATAATAATTAAAAAAATATTGAAGCCAATCAACTCACACTCATTAAAATGCAGGATCTACATCAAAGATGAAAATAGCTCAATCAGCTGTTGAATTAGTTTTTAATTTAGTAATTGAAGAATTAAAACCATTCAATTGTAGAAACTAGAAAGCACTGCATTCGTTAATACTATCAAAAATTTTCAGCAACTAAAAATGTGATATCTAGGCCTACATTCGTATTAAAAATAAACAAAGCATATGACACCATGGCAAAGATATTAGTAAATATAAAGTGTATCCCAAAAATTGTGTGTACAACTGTGGATTCTTGGTCAGCTTATCGTCGGCATATAAAATATATATTTTAGAGATTGATAATATTGTCTTTTAAAAAAATTTTTATTTAAGGATGAGGGCACTGGCTACATCTAGACACTCTTGAGAGGGTTTCAGCCTACTTAGCTTGCAAAAGGCTAAACCAAAAAATACATTTGAAATTTGATTATATAGCAAAAATAATTTATGACATTTTTCTACATATAAGATACAAATCAAAATAAAGTGACTAAATGCAACACCGACAATCCTAGAAATTATATAAAAGCTTTCAAATAAAAAAATTGTAATATATGTATTAAAAATTTATTCTATATGAACAAGGAGAGGAATAGGATGATAAAATAGTTCCTCTACCATTATTTGATCTATTTGAATATCAAATACTAATTATAGTATTTTATACTGACCTAAGCCTCATTCCTGTTGAGCACATTAAATCTCATTGCTACGATGTCCACTTTAAAACTATTTCAAAAGTTACATTTACTAAGTGTAAGCTATTGTAGGATAAACATGGGCAATCTTCGCAGCCATTTTTAAAACATGGTAAAATATTTGATAAAACCGGTTATAATAAGATGGAACTCTTTTATAACACTATGAAATTAATAGATAGTCGTATTAAGGAGGATTGCCAAAAATCTGATGAATCTTGTGATAAATCTGGTGGATTAATATTGTATGTGTTAATTAAGAAATATTATATATATATATGATTTTATAGGTTATGGAACCGATTGCTACGACTTTCAATTTTAGAGAAAGAAGAAAAAATGCATTTGGGATATCTCACTCCCACAAAAACTATTTTAATATTGCTTTAAATAATTTAAGTATTGTAAACCGATTATTAATTCAATGCTGGTAGGCAGATAAAAGGTATACAGTTAAAATATTGCTTACAATATATATTTTGATTATTTTTTATTTTCAATAGATTCAGACACTTCTATAAAGATGAATATATACTATCCGCAATAATTCACCCGCTATTTAAATTGGATTGGCCCTTGAAAAAATTAGAGGTCGACAAAGGAAGAATGCTAGAACTTATTTCCAATTTGAGAAAAGATCTTGATAATGAAAGAGCAGACTTAATTCCTTATCCAACACACATACCAGAATATTTTATGATAAAGATAATTTTTTTGTTATGAATGAAGATCCTTGTTAATATTATAAATTAAGCTTTTTTCAAAATAAAGATAATTCATTAAATATTTTTAATTAATTCCCATAATTAAAATTTTTATTTATTAAATATAATACAAATCTTCCTACTCTGCGCCAATTGAACATGTGTTTAGCATGGTGATTTTGAGAGCACTAAGCGCTCTTGTTTGTCTGATCAAAATTTTGAAAATTAATTGTTGCTAAAAATAAATAAAAAATTGTTACAAAAAGATATTATCATATATATAATATATTATTTCTGTATAATTTTGGTTAATGATAGATACTACCAAGTCAACATATAGGAATTTTCAAAATATCAACTTAATTTGCTAAATACCAACCAAAATTTTTTAAATGTAATAAGACCCTTTATTATTTAACATATATTATAATGGAATGAGGTGGTCTAGTCCGGCCTCTTATATATCATCCCACCAATGATGGAACCACCAAGTTGGATTAAGAAAAAAAACATGATCGTTACTGAGATTCGAACCCAAAGCATTAGGATTGGTAAGCGACGCTCTTGCTGACTAGGCCACAGACTTTATCCAAATATAATGATTTTAAAATATATATTATAAATAAATTTGGTAGTACCTATCTAAATGAAAAATAAACAAAATTAGGTACTACCTTAAGACAATACCTATTATTAACTTATAAGGTTATTTATATTATAATTATATATATGAAAAATTTTTTTGTAAAAAGATCTTTTCTTATATATTCTTTTTGTATAGTTTTATTTATATTATATATTGTAGGAAAAAATAAATATTTATTTTGTATATAATATTTAACTGTTTAAGTAATGAGTAATCGTTACTTTTTTGAATAGTCAGTAATGCGCATTCCTTATTTAAAAAGGTATCGACCAGATTGTTAAAAGATACTTTTTAAATAGATATAGATACATCGTCGAAAAAGTTATATAACAGGTACTATTTTAAAAATGTAATCTAGATATAGGTACAATTTTAAAAATGTATTTATATACAGATACAATTTTTATTATACCCTTATATAAGGTTTGCATAAACCTAAATTGTGAAAATTCAAGAAATGAGCTAAAAAATTTACTGACTCGATATCACATTTATCAAAATATAACTAAAGTAATGATTTTTATATTTTTATATAATAATGTAATATATGAAAATAATATATGATTATAAAAATATTCAAAATTTTGGTCATTAAGGCATCCTCGTTTATCTATAAGACATTTTTAAATACACTAAAAAGTCTTTCCTCAGGCGCTTGAAGGGAATGTGGTGTTATATTTTATGAATAACAATTTTGCATCAGGATATTCTTTTAAAATACTAAAATCTCGACATTCATTATCGAAAAAATTATTTAAAATTTGTTGAGTATCAAAATTTAAATCATTTTTAACAATCATATCAGCTGCTGTGGGGTACTTAAAAAATCGGATATTAAATTATTTGTTTTTTTTCACAGGTTATTTGTTTGAAATCAGTTGAAGACCTTGATAAATCATCAACTAATCTTTCTATTAATTGTTTTGTTAGATGTTTTATCTTAAAATTTAAAATTACATGTAAACATTTATTTAGAATCTATGCCAATGACACAAGAGGGGGGAGGGCAAATTTTTTTTTTATTACCAATAATTTTGTTTATAAAATAATATGTACGCAAACCGAAAAGAATATCGGTTCGGGTTTGGATAAAAAGAACGGTTTAAGGTTCAGGTTCGGTTCGTAAGAAATTAAAATATTGGTTCGGTTCGAACCTATAAAAACCGGACATTCGAATTATGTATAGGAAAATATTTTTTATTTTATCATTAATTTAAAAAACTCATGTATAAATCCTTCATTTTTATTAATTGCACATTATAAAATAATATTTAATTTATAAATATAAAAATATATATCAATGATTAATTTTAAAATGAACAATATTTTCCTTTTTTCACTTAAATTTTTTTAATAAGCCGCACAATTAATATATTTTCAAAATTCGTCTCACTCAAATTACATCTATAGGGAGATAGTATAAATTTAACTGTTGAAAAACATCTTTCCATACTAACTTGTGTAGCCGGCACTGCCAATATGATATCAGATTCAATGTGTCATTTATAATAGGATTTAATGTTTCTCTAAGCATTATAATTTATAAGCTTAAAATAATTTAAAAATGTTGTAAAATGACAATATACTAAAGTTTATAAAAATTATGACCGACACTCAATTAAATCTGATTGATGATTTAAAAATAATTCGAATATAATTGAAATCTATTAATAACTTACATATTATTTTATAAGCATAAAATCATGAGACTCGAACCGGTTTAAAGGCATTTTAGCGGTTCGGATCAGGTTCGGCTAAATTTTTTTTAGCGATTTATGTTCGGTTTAGGTTCGAAAATACCAGTCAGGTTCGGTTTGGATCCCTGTATGTACGATATCAAAATGAAATATATTTTAAAAAAAAATATTTTCAATTTTAAATGATAACATGATTTAAATTAAAAATTATATGAACTAAAATATTAAATAACAGGTAGGGGGGGGGGGTATAAAGATATATTGTAAATATTTTCTGGCATAGTAGAGCCGAGGATGGAGAAAAAATATGATCTGCATATCTTGAAAGATATTTTTTGAAAAACAATTATAAATTTAATAGTATTATTGTTAAACAAATTAGTTTTAAAGTTTTAATTTATTTTTTATAATTTAAAAGAAAAATCCTTTAATTTGGTAAAGATAAAGAGCAAGCTTTGATTTTCTTTTTCCGGTTGAGTTTGAATTGTTGATTATACTTGAAACACGAGAGGATATTAAGAAAATCTCAGTTAGTATGATAAGTTACTTTGTGATGTCGAATTTTGTTATAAAAATCTCGACAGAATAGAGCACTCTTTGAGACAAGTAAATGTTTAACAGGCCTTTTGTGTGTTCACTTTAGATTCCCTGCCTAATACAAAACATTGTTATCTTTATTTTGGCTACTTTACCGTTAGTACCTGCACTAATAAAAGATCTTTTTCAACTTTGAAAAGGTTAAAAACCTATTTAAGAAATAGCACCGGTAAAAACCGTTTAATGGACTAGCACTTTTAAATTTATAAGGAAAATATTCTAAATAAAAATTAGATTTTAGATAATTAGCCAAATCTCAGAGAAAAGTGATCTCTCTTAATTCATATCAAAAAATTGCAATATGATTTTAATATGTTCTTAGAGGTCCGTGAAGTTGGCCGCACAATTTTTGATTTTCAATGGTTTATCAGTTGGTATGATTTGTACCGATTTGTACTGTTTTCAGTTCGATTTGTACCATCACCGTTTTTGAGATATTTAAAGAACAAAATGGGGGGCCAACTTCACGACAGCCCCCCCCCCCCCCAACTTTTGAACTTAGAAATAAAAAGTGCATAGGTCGATAGAGAATGATTTGTACCGTTTTCAGTTCGATTTATACCATCACCGTTTTCCAGCTATTGACCGTTAAAAATATAGCGCCTAAAATAAAAAACACTCCAAATTTATTTTTATTTAAATTTTTTAACGTACAACGATAGAGAATTTTTTTCTCTTCCTAATGATGCCTCAAATTAAGCTTTATTTTCATTATTTATTTCGGAAATCAAATTTTAAACCTTATATTATAGCGTGAAGTAAGCCCCCCACCCCCGATATTCAAAATTTGGATTTTTAAAATTTTTAAAACGGGATTGATTTGTACCGTTTCAAACTCTATTTGTACTATTACCGTTTCCCAGCTATTGACCGTTAAAGATATGGCGCCAAAAATAAAAATACTCAAAATTTATTTTTTTAAAAAATTTTTTAACGTACAACGATAGAGAATCTTTTTTTCTTCCTAATGATGCCTCAAATTAATATCTTCATTATTTATTTCGGAAATCAAATTTTAAACCTTATATTACAGCGTGAAGTTAGCCCTCCCCCCCGATATTCAAAATTTGAAATTTTTCAAATTTTTAAAACGGGATTGATTTGTACCCGATTTGTACCATTTCAAACTCGATTTGTACTATTACCGTTTTCCAGCTATTGACCGTTAAAGATATGGCGCCAAAAATAAAAAACACTCAAAATTTATTTTTTAAAAATTTTTTTTAATGTACTACGGTAGAGAATTTTTTCCTCTTCCTAATGATGCCTCAAATTAAGCTTTATCTTCATTATTTATTTCGGAAATCAAATTTTAAACCTTATATTATAGCGTGAAGTTAGTCCCCCCCCCCCCGATATTCAAAATTTGAGATTTTTCAAATTTTTAAAACGGGATTGATTTGTACCGATTCAAACTCTATTTGTACTATTACCGTTTCCCAGCTATTGACCGTTAAAGATATGGCGCCAAAAATAAAAACACTCAAAATTTATTTTTTTTTAAATTTTTTTAACGTACAACGATAGAGAATCTTTTTTTCTTCCTAATGATGCCTCAAATTAATATCTTCATTATTTATTTCGGAAATCAAATTTTAAACCTTATATTATAGCGTGAAGTTAGCCCCCCCCCCAGCGTCCACATGAGCGGGAGGGGTAGGAACAGTTTGCATCCTATTCTTTTGAGGGGGTAGGCTGCTTTAATGGGGGTATGATAAATTTTTTTGGCGGTTATCTATTAAATTTTGAGATCAAATAGGACAAAATTTATTGCTGTAAAAATTAATACTTTTATTATAGAATTATTATAATACAATTTATCGACCAAATCTATATATTGCAAACAATCATACACATTGTTTTCCAAATAAAACTTTCTGCTATCCTTTGTAATGTAATAAGGTTTAGATATTTTAGCAAGCTCATAATGCCATAATAATTAATTCATTGTAAATAATGGAGGTTTTAATTGAATTTATTATCTAAAAAATAAATTCTTTATATTCACAAAATATCGATAGTTGGTAGTAGAGATAGATTAATTTAAGCTTGTCGTGATTATGTAGATAGTTAGACAATATTATTTTATTTATGCAAATATTTCTTGTTATGAGTTAGTTTAATTATATTATAGTACTTATCGATATATTCAAATTTTTCTTATTATAAGTACGTTTAATTATATTATAATATTTGTCGATATATTCAAATTTTATTTTGGGTAATTTTCATGTTTAACGGTAGATTATATTTATGATAAACAGAAAAAAGCAAATTGAAAATAGATTTGAATATTTAGTTTTTTTTAGTCGTTTAAATATATTTTTGAATAGCGATAACTGTAAATAATTTAATTTATGAGTATAAAAACTCTAATTTTTTACCATTCGAATAATTAAATTTTTTATTATAATTTTTTCTAAATTTTATATTTTATTCATTATCAAAATAAAATCGTCAAGTTCATTAATTCGTTTTCTTTTTATATTATATATATATTTATCCTAATTTATTTAAATATATTTTATTTTTTCTTTTATTTAGATACCACTATAATAAGAATTCTTAGTGAGAGATCTAATAACATCGATAATAAATTTCGACCTATGCACTTTTTATTTTTAAGTTCAAAAGTTGGGGAGCTGTCGTGAAGTTGGCCCCCCATTTTGTTCTTTAAATATCTCAAAAACGGTTTGTACAAATCGAACTGAAAACGGTACAAATCAGTCCAACTGATAAACCATTGAAAATCAAAAAGTGTCATAAAATTTTTATATGTAAAACTTAATTATAATAAATTCTTAGTCATAAAATTTATATTATAATTTTTAACAAATATTGCATTTGCAATAAGAGTTATTTGGGTAGGTCTATAAGTCGAAAGGCTGCATGATACGAAAATAAAAAATAATATTGAAAATAAAAAATAACAAAGAAAATGTTTAATGAGAATTTTGATTGATTTATTGCTTTCTTGAGAAAAATATTATAATAACATACATTATAATATATTAAAAAATTGGAAATTTCAAGATCTTTTCAATTTTTTTATTAATTCTTTGAAATAATTTGCGGTTTAAATTAAATTTAATAATATTAATTTTGAAATTAAATTTTTGATTAAATTATATTTCGTTATGATTACAATTTTTAAAAAATGGAATTTTTAATTTTTTTAAAAACTAAATTCATAATAAGTAAAAAGATATTATAAGTACTGGAAGGCATGGGGGGGGGGGGGGGTGAAGTAATTATCAAATATAAATTAAATGGTAAATTTATTTTGAAAAATATTTTTTTTGTCGCGAAAACATTCAAAGGGAAAATGCTAACATTTTAAACGTAATTTTAAGTATTTTTATATCACTGAACTCAAAATTAAATCCTCTATCCAAAAATGCTTAGATATATTTTTTTTTACGTTTCCGGTATGAAAAATATTTTTTTTGTCTGGAAAACATTCAGAAAAAAAGGCTAACATTTTAAACTAATTTTAAGTATTTTTATATCATTATCAATTTAGTTTTGAAAAAAAAACTTAAAAATTCATAAATTCCATTTTTTTAAAATTGTATTAATATAAAATCATAAGGAAATATTTATTTAATCAGAAATTTAATTTAAAATTAATATAACCGCAAATTATTACAAAGAATTAATAAAAAAATTGAAAAGATCTTAAAATTTCCAATTTTTTAATATATTATAATGTAATGTTAATTAGAGATCTGCAAAAGTAGGCCGGGCCTAATATTTTTTAAGAAAATTCGGGTCGGCCCTTAAAATTTTTTTAAAATATATCTTAAATTTATCAATTTTATTTTGAATTTTTTATGTAAAATAAAAACTGATTTTATTTATAGAAAATAGACGCCATATAACATATATCGTTTATTTTGAGTAATTATAAGTATTAATTTCTATATTTAAATAAATTCGAGCCGGGCCGGGCAAAACATTATAAAAATAATTTCGGGCCTGGCCGGGCTTGAAAAATTAGGCTCGATGCAGATCATTAATGTTAATATAATATTTTTCTCGTAAAGAAAGCAATAAATCAATCAAAATTCTCATTAATCATTTCCTTTGTTATTTTTTATTTTCAATATTATTTTTTAGCCTTTCGACTTATAGACCTTGCGAATATTTTTATATTATTTTTTAAAAAAATTTTAAGACTCCTAGAACCCTCCACTTTTAAAAAGGGTCCGGGTACAGACTAAATACGAGGGTTCAGGGTCCGGGTTCACATCCCTGCTTGGAAATGGTGACCCAAATGAAGGATATAATACAACAACCTAGAGGTTTGCCGCTCTTATTTTATTCGCATTAATTAATTATGCTAGGGTAAAATTAGTCATTTACACATATGTTTTCATCATTAATATATTTTTTACCTTTTTAAAAGTGGTATTTTTGAATTTATAATTTGTTTTAATTTTTTAATTAAATTATTGATAAAGATAACAATAACTTACCGAAATATTAAATAAAGAAAAAAATTGATGAAAAATTCCATTAACAGTTTATAAAAATATCTAGGTTTCATCAAAAGAATTATACTTTAAGTTTGAAAATGTTTATTTATTTAAGCTTATATGTAAATGGAATATTAAACTTTATAATTAATAGAGTATACAACAACTTAATAATAATATAAACGAATAATAACACCATTATAAATTTGTAAGTAACAACAGGCAAATTATATAATATTCACCCTTACATTAATATAATTTATGAAAAATTTAATTTTATCATGTAAATAATATAGATAACAATATAGTCAATCATCTCTTTAAAGCCTTTCAGCTTTTAATATTATTTAGTCAACTATTTTCTCTGCTATCACGTTCTCAAAATGACGGGGGAGATGAAAAGGGAGAAGATGAGCTGTAGCCAGTTTTCCCTACATCGCGCCCTTTAGCGTTAAATTTGCCATTTGCAAGCTGGCCTTGTTTGTGGCGTTTTTTGGGGTCGGAATCGTTACTTTCAAACACGTTGTCGGTATCGCGAGACGGATCTTCTAAATATCGCATTCTATAGTCAGTGTTTTCATCGTGGACTATAATAGGCGGAGCGGATGGTGTGACGGAAGATGCGTTCTGGGCTCTTCGAGAACTTTTATCGTGATTGTTATCGCGAGAATATTCTCGGTGGGTGCATGTTTCGGTCGAAAGGGGACTTAGTAAAGGGTAGAGTCCAGATTGATTTAAATATATGATCATATAAAATTGATTCTCGTGTATTTTATGATTTAATGAATTCAAATTAAAGTAGTGTAGGTAAAGCTACTTTACTTTTCTATAAAAATAGTTAAATCCATTTTTATGTACAAATAGCTAAAGCTACTTTTCTATAAAAATAGATAAATTTGTAACGCTACTATTCCTTTCAAGCCACGCTGCTACTCTTTTCGAGAGTTAAAATAATCAATTTAGCTTTCTTAAATTTTCTATATTAAGTATAAATATATATTATTATTAAAAATCAATAATGTATTGTTAAATCATTTGATATCGCTTGCATTGGAAATAAGCATTAGAATACTATTCTATTTTATCTAGCAAAATTATGAAGAGTGTGGTAATTATTCAAAATGAAGATTATCCTAATATTAAGGTGTTATTTATAAAGTATACTACCTTACCAAAGGCTTTTTATTGAACTAAAAAGGTGTTTAAATGGGGATACTCGGTGATATTACAATTTTAAAAAAAATAGTATATCAACTCGACGTGGGGGGGGGGGGTAACAATTTGTTAAAGAAACTGTCCTAAGAGTAGAGGTGTGTTGTATACAAGAGACCAAATTGAAAGGTAATGGTGGAAAAATGATTGGCAAGACAAATGAAATGTATATTTATTTTCTCTGGCAAGAAAGTTTCGAAAAATGTTTATTCTAACAAATAAAACGTTTCTATAAAGTTGAATGGAAACGTTTACGTAATTTTATAGCCTATGTTGGTGAAACATGGACAATGAAAGTGGCATACGAAGCTAAATTGAAAAGAACGAAGATAACAATGGTTTGTGCATGGGATATGTCCGAAAAAAACAAGCAAGATGTTGTGAGAAAGTTTTCGAATAGTGGAGTGGTTAGAGAAGAAATAGACTGAGTTGATTGGGGCATGATGAACGAAAGACGATTGGATAAAGAAGATACAGAGTGAAACAAACAAGGGGGAGGGGGTCAAGGACTAGTGGAAGACCCAAGACTACCTGAATAAAAGTGATAACGGATGAAATGATAAAAATGGATTTCACAATTAGATATGACAAGGCCCGTAAAAAATGGAGAAAAGGGATAAGAGGAAAAACTGGTTTACCCGCCTAGACCTGAAAAGCAGCCAAATGGAAAAAATGAATTTAATTAAAAATAGTGAGGAATTAAATGTAAAAACTATATCAATTTTATTTATTGGCTATTAAATCAGCGATGTTATTTAACCCTAAAAAGTATTCGTGGGTCCGTACAAACCTTATTTTATAAATAGGTTATTACATTAAATTCTGTAAATAAAACGGTCTGGATTTTTAAGCTGCTTAATAATTTTTGTAAAACATAATTGTTATATTTTCCTTATTTGCTTTTGATAGTTCTAAAACTTTTTTTAAAATATATTATTTCAAGTTTTTTTATGGTTAGTATTGATAATAGTTCTATTAAGTAAAGTATTCCCCCCCCCCCTGAGAGCTGTCATAAACAGCATTAAAATATTTTGTTAATATTTTTCCCATCCTTTGTATAAAATTGTGAGAAAATACCCACATGAGCAAATAATATTATTAATTTTTATTTCACATATTATGGCATCCCCATCTAGGTTACGTCCTGGATTATACATCATGAAATAAAAATATCCCATACAATAATGTTTATACATTCATCGCTTTGTTATATTTTATAAATGGGCAAAAAAATTGAACGTTATCATTAATTTTTATTTCGTTATCATTAATTCTTTTAATGTGCAACCTATATAATTTTAAATACGCAATACCGATTAGATAATTTTATACCGTAAACTCTTATAATTATTTTACGTGGTGTGTTGTAAACACTATTTTAAATTAACTTCGACCTAAATCCCCTCTTCTACAAAGGTGCAGTGAAAGCCGTCCAATTATTTAATATGTGGTTAATATGTTTAAGGTTAATGGTAGGATGTTGTAACTAAAATTTAGTTGTAATTTAAGTAAAATATGTCGGTTTCTTCCAAGGACCATCACCTTCCCTCCCCCACTGTTCGTGATGCCCGCAAGCTGGTCCAGAACTCAACAATAATGTAGGCAAAATTTAACTTACCTGATAAATATTTTGAGATAACAAGGATATTTAATCAATTTTGATCAATCTTAAATTTAAAATCCAATTATTTCAATATAAACAACATTTTGGGCTAGAAGTCGTTTTGTTTTATCATTAATGATAAAAATAATTATTATTTACTTTAGGTTAAAATAATTTTTAATATGGAAAATAATTTTTGTTATTAACCCTGGGATATTTAATTAGATTTGGAGTGAATTACTTTAATACTTATCTTCAAAGAAATGATGACTATGATGATAACTTTATAAGAAAACAAGATTTTTATCATAATAATCATATAATATCATATTTTATAAAAAAAATATAAATAAAAATTATTTTATTTATTGATTATAATGTAATAATTAGCAAGGTGTGGAGCACAAATTACCTTGTTGCACTCGTCTCTAATTTGTCAGTTTAGGACATATCTGAAAATCTTTCGATATGTTCAATTAAGTTTGTTCCTATATCTTTACTATCTATATTAAAAATTTTAATTTCTTTAACAAAGTGTTATGCTATATGCACAAATGGCAATTCAGGGAATTGATTCAATGAACTTCGTTGGATTTACGCATGTAAAATATTCCAGGGTCAATAATTCGTGTTTTAAAATAATTATTATATTAGATAGGTTATTTTTTAAAAAATAATTTCGTTAATATCATGAAAAAATGACTGAAATAACATAAAATTTCGGTCTGTATATACCCCATGAATATTTTTTTAAAACGAACGCTCTTAAGGGTCAAAGGTATCGTTAGCGCTATTAATAGTATTTATGATTTTTGAGAAGGTAGTTGTAGTGGCGCGCGCTACTTTTTTTATGCCCTATATTCAATACAAAATTAGCTCGTCTAATTCATACATCATTTTTTTGCTCAATTGAAATTGTGTTTTAATATATTATAGCCTTTACCCAGTGAGGTCGATAGTCTGAGTCGTTCGTCTAGTTAGGGATTCGTTGGCGTCCTTCAATTGCTTGGTCTTGAGTTCCAATTTACGTATTTGATTGAGTAAATTAGTCTCCCGCTTCCTTGAGCATGTGATGACTTCTTCCAACGTCTTGACAGATTGACGTCTACTCTCTACCTCTACACGAAGCAGACGAAAGTCGCGTTTAAAATCTTCCACCGTTTTGGTCAGCTAAGGCATCATTATTTATATTTATAGTATTGGTTAATTCCGAAAAGGTAAATAGTTAAAATTTGGGGAATACAAAGCGATTAGGAATATAGTAACAATCAATAAATGAAGGTTTTCGGAGTTAGAAAAAATAATTAGGTTCAAAAATAGATTATATGCAGTTGGGTTTCACACCTCGTGGTGATTTAGTGAAAGTATCAAGAGAGGAAAATAAGCTATAATTCGTATTGATAGGTATCCTGGAGAAGGTATCTGACATAGTACCATGCAAGATCACAAAGTAAGCTTTGAGATTAGCAGAAGCAGATAAATGGTTGCTGACTGCCATTTTAGAGATGTAGGATGAGGCACGAACGATAGTCAGACCTTTTGATAGGGATAGTAAAAATTTTGAAATTACATTGGATCTGCACTAATAACGCCTTGAACTCGTTTAGGTTTATCATAATAATGGAGATATGATTGAATGTATGCCGATATTCTTAATTGGAAAATTAAATAGAAATTTAAGATTAAGATAAATATAGATGTGAAGGGTTTACTGTAAATATAGGAAAGATAAAGTGATAAAAAAATATAGTGCAATATATGTGACAAAGATATCACTAGAAACTCAATCATTTCATCTGTTATCGGCAATGCTAATGGGTCAAAAAAAAGTGTAGTGGCGAAAATGGAAGTTTGAAGTAGCATGCAAAAATTAAGCGGTTAAAAGAAATTGATTGAGGTAGTTTGGACATGTGGAGGAAAACGAAGGATAATTGGGTGAAGAGAGGCAATGTATTGAATGGGAATTAGGCCACGAAGTATTCCCTGTTAAAATTCAACATTTCCCAATATTTAATAAATTAATTTATTATAATTACAACAAACAAGGCAATCATATATATCTCACATGATTTATGACGATTTTTTTGGAGCCTTTCTTTCTTTTGATAGTGACTCTTCTAAACGGGAAATTTTTACCTCTAGGAATGCAATTGTATAAATTATTATTTAAAATAGATATACCGCGAAATTCTGATTAGAGCCTCAATTAAAAAAAAATCACTTACAAAATTTATTTGTCCTAATAATAAAGTTAAAAATCAACTAATTAATTAGCTTAAAATGAAGAATTAATTATGTATAAAACTTGTAGGGCATCGGAGATTTTCTTATCGAGCTCGGCTTGAAGTGAGAATTGAGCAACCCGCGACTCATGACAAATAGTCTCAAGGCGGCGACAGTCCAGCTTGAGGCGTTGTACCTCTTGGCTCCGCTCATTCGCCGCTTTTTCAAGAGCGCATGCGTGCGATGTCATGGACTCAGCCGTCGCGTGTGACGTCATAGCTTCGGCGGATTCAGATTTTCCCGCCTCAGAAATTAACAAGTGTTGTTCCAATTCGCGGTCCTTGTATACCAATTCAAGCCTGAAAAGGATAAAAATGATGAGTAAAACCAAAATTGATAAGCAGAATGTTGTTCTATAAGATTAACTGATAACTATCAATGAAATGTAGAAGCAGTTCAATGATCAAGTGCTTTCACAGTTAGCTTAACAAAAAAAATGACTTAAACCCCCCCCCCCCAAAAAAAAAAATCGATTATTTAAATATAAATAGCAATTTTATTCAAACTACTAATATTTTTAGAAATTATTAATTTAGATTAAAAAATATCATAATTTTAGATATAATAAATAACAGCAAAACTTTTATCGCCAATATATAATAACGGAAATTTTATAGAGAAGGCGAAACCAAATCACGAATAAAATACACCGAAAACTATTTTGCAAATCATAACAAATTAATTATTGCGATGTTAATATAGGGAAAATGGGCGAAAGCAATAGCGCGATGATTGCTAATTACTATTTTCTTAAAATCAATAGAAAATTATTTTATTCTTTCATATATATATATATATATATCTGAGCATTAAAGAAATAATTAAGGACATTCGATTTTTTTCTGAGCTTTGAGTATTCTCAACGTTGAAGGAGTTTTTCAGTTCTAATTCTGAGCGATTAAATAAGTTAATTTTAAAATACTCATAAATATGGTGGTAGCTTTGATACTTTATAATTTAGCAGCGACAGTATAAAAAGTATTCAAATAAATTTTTGATATTTTAAAAGAAAAACTAACATCAAATTAAGATTAGCTACGATGAAAATGAAACATTACAATAGATTATTCTTACAATGCTCAAATAAAAAATTATAGTGATAACTATTTTATAAAAGGGAATCGAAAATATGAGGAGTAAATTTATGTTGAATGAATCCTTATAACTTTTCAGGTAATTGAAAAAAAAAATATTTTTGAAGGCAATTGAGAAAATCCCCATTTAAATCTCCCAATTGGATATTTAAAAAAATTTCTTGGAAATGATAATTAATTTCATAATTTAAAAAAAACTAGGTTCTAAAAATTGTAAAATTGAATTGAGGTATTTTTTATAAAATTTCTTCAAGTCATGCATGATAAACCTTTAAAATTCTTTCCCATAAGTAGTTATCTGTATCAGGCCTAATTTTTCAAGCCGGGTTCGAATTTATTTTTTAAATGGTTTTGCCGGCCCAGCCCGAACCCAAAATTTTTTTAAAAAAATTAACCGGCCGAGCCCGAATTTATTTAAATATAGAAATTAATTTTTATTACTCAAAAATAAAAGACATATGTTATATGGCGTTTAGTTTCAATAAATAAAATCAAAAATTTTTATTTTACATAAAAAATTCAATATAAAATTGATAAATTTAGATGTATTTAAAAAAATTTCCAAGATCCGAAACGTCCCGGCCCGATTTTTTAAAAAAAATATTAGGCCCAGCCCAGCCCGAACCCGATTATTTTAAATATAATTAGGCCCGACCCCGGCGGCCGGACCTACCTTGCAGATCTCTATTATATGGCGTCTATTTTCTATAAATAAAGTTACATATTTTTATTTTACATAAAAAATTCAACATAAAATTGATAAGTTTATATATTTTAAAATAATTTTAAGGCCCGACGCGGCCCGAATTTTCTTTAAAAATATTAAGGCCCGTCCCAACCCGAAGCCCGTTCGGGCCGGGCCTACTTTTGCAGATCTATACCCATAAGATCTAAAAGTTGGAAGAAATGTTTAATGACGAAAAAAATATATTTCTTCTTTTAATTACTTGAAACCTCGAAACTTCGAGGGGTAAATTTAAAAAATAAATTTCAGATTTATAAAGCAGAGACCTGCCGGTCAGGGCTAAAAAATGCTATGATTTTAAAAATCCGGCTGATCTTAAAAATTTTTAAAAATGAAAAATCTGGGCAGGATCATTACAATTAAATGTTATATCGCGTAAACTGTAACTAGCAGTATTAGATTAAGAGTATATAGATAAGCATTCGTTTATTTTATAATAATTTTTTGGCTTAAATTTCCCAAAAGTGGGTTCGAGATAAGGAGATAACTTTACACGTATTATAATTTTCTGAGACCTGCAGAAGTACCATTTGAACGGCCCGGCCCGGGTTTTAAAATTTTAGGCCCGGCCAGAACAGGCCCGGATATTTTTCAAAAAAATTTTTTGGGCCCAGCGCTGCCTGGATTATTTTTTAAAAAATTTTTTAGGCCCGGCTCGGAATTTTTTAAAATTATATTCGATCTGGTATATACAAAATTTTACCTATTCGGTATTTTATCATATTTTTCGGAGAGTATTATCATTTAATAAGCAAGCATATTAGCTAATGTTGCAGATTTTTAAAAACGGCTAACTCAATATTTTCGCCAGAAAAATATTGACTAAACCTCGAAATTTCGATACTATATGTCTAGACCTTTGCTCCTTCTATGAACAAAATTTTCAGGCTTGCGTAATATTTTTCTGGATAAAATACTGATTTAGCCGTTTTTAAAAATCGGCTCAAAACCCGTTTAACAACACTAATATTTTATTTTATTTTATTCTAAACAGATATTTAGTATATTACAAATTGATACTATAAAACATTTGTGTTACAAACTGATACTATAAAACATTTGTGTAAATAATATTTTGAGAATATATTATATTAATTGTATTTATAAAAAAATAAAACTGATATTTTAATTAATAAAAAATATAACATATATTATACAATAATGTATTTATTACCTATTATCCTGGCAGGAAAACTATAATTATATTATGTAATAGATACTATGAGTATTAGCTAGGGTTAACTTTCACCCAACATTATATTAATCCTAACTATATATAATCATTATAACCATATCTAATTGACGAATATAATAATTCATGTTCGGCCCAGATTTTTTAGAAAAGAATTTTTCAGGCCCGGCCCTTTAAAAATTTTAAATATGGCCCCGGGCAGGTCTCTGATTATTTTGGCTAAAATCTTTATTTAAAAATGGTTTCGATTACTAGATATTTTAACTACTTTTTATTTGGGAAATCTTTTTGAGGAATATATTTTCCAGAAATTTTTTTTATTTTGTTGATTTTTCCAAAATTTTTAAATATTTTATTTAGAAAATTTTATTGCGTGGATATATTTATATGGAATTTTTTCTCCTATTTTATTAGTTTTTTTTAAAAAAATAATATTTTTAAGGATCTACAAAAAACAGGAAATTTTTTTCTGGGGAATCATTTTCTGAGACAGAGGAATTATTTTTCTAGATTCGCATAGTAGTCCCAACATAAAAAATTTACCTGGAAATCCTGCTCAATTTAATTATATTTTACATGAAGGTCGTAAATTATTTATTTGATATAATAAATTCCAATCGAAATCATTTAGATATAAAAAATTTTTTTAAATGAATTTCCAGTGTATTTAAGAATTTTAACAAATATAATAATAATTTATTATTTCTATGTACTTACTTAATGTGAATTAGTGAGCTGCATCGGGCCTAATTTTTCAAGCCCTGAACGAGATTTTTTAAAATATGTTTTATCGGCCTTGCCCAAACCCAAATTTATTTAAAAAAGTTTTGACGACCTGGCCCGAATTTATTTTATATATAGAAATTTTTTTTTTAAATTATAATTTAAATTTTTTAAAAATTATTATACCCAAAATAAAAGATACATGTCATATTTGGGTCTAATTAAAAATTCAACATAAATTAATAAATTTAGATAAATTTTAAAAAAATTCCAAGGCCTGACCATATTCAAATTCTTTTTAAAATATTAGGCCTGACCCAAAACCCGTTCGAACTGGATTTTGCTGATTTCCAATGTTAATTACAATTATAACATTAAAAACTATAAATTTTAACAATTTAAGCAGTCTCAAGAATCAAAGAACTAAAAGCAAGGTTATTACGCTTATAAATAAATATATTCGGTTTACTAACATTCGATCGATATATATATAATGCTAAAATTGAAATATTCAAGCATACCGTAAAAGTAATGTTATATTTTTAAGATATTTTTTAGGGGAATGATGTTTTGAGGATTTAGTGATTTTTAGGAAAAGGCGACCTCATAGAAATGGTGATTAATTAAAAATTAAATCATTTAAAAATATCTTTAGTAACAAATTATTTATTAAGCGATATACAGGGTTTCCAATTCAAAAAAGGTAAAGTGTCAATCAAAAAAGGAAAATTCCCATTCAATTTATTGTATTTTTAATTTTTTTATTATTCCTTCAGTATTAAAAATAATACAAAAAATTATTTACTTGCTCAAAAGTATCGAATGCTTCTTGCATAAATATTAAAATTTTAAAACTAAGAATTTAAATATGATAATATTTATTAATTTACATATTAGGTGTTATAGTTAAAACTTATTTAATTTTTATAAGGTATATTATACTAAGCAATTCATTTAATTCAGCAATTTTAATTAAATAATTTGATATGCAAAAAATTCTAATAAAAAAAATTATTTTGCCAATGAGAAATAAAAATTAAGTGAAAATTATAAATAATTACAAAAATGAATGGTCAAAAATGAGAAAATAAAAAAAATTGGTAGGGATAAGAAATATAGAGATTAAAAATAACCTCAGGAGATTGAAAAAGTTAGAAATATATAAAAGATTAAGGAGAAAAATTAAAAAAAGTCAAAATTTGTTATGGATGAAGAAAAATAAGGAAAATTTATAAATTTTTTTTAAAAGACAAAAATGAATTATCAAAAATGAGAAAAATAAAGTTCAAAAATGACTTAAGGAAATAGCATAAAATTAGAAATAAAAAATATAATTTTTTTTAAAAAAATATTTAAAAAATAACGATTTTCCTTTTTTGATTGACACATTTCCTTTCCTTTTGGGAATTTTTCTTTTTTGATTGGACCTTTTCCTTTTTTGTTTGACACTTTTCCTTTTTTGATTGAACCTTTTCCTTTTTTGATCGGACTTTCTCCTAAGCTTTTGGGATGTATAAAATTAATGAACACTTGGATTAGATTACAATTTAGATATTAATATTTTTTAAAAAAGTTTTACCTCAAATTAGTGAGTTCGTTTTCCGAATTTTTCCTTTGAGTAATCAAAATGCCTATTTGTTTTTCTAATCCTTTGCATTGTTCGATAAACCCACATTTTTCTTGTTCCTTGATAAATTGATATATGAAATATAACAAATATATTTGATTAATGTTTTCAAACATTTTCTTTTTTTATCATAAAATTAACTTAAAAATCACTTAAACTCTTGGTATTTACGTGCCATGAAATCTTTTTTTTAATCTAAATTCTACTGTCATTTCTAGCCCTAAATTTATCTACATTGTTTATAAATGAAGATAAGAGGTGTTTTTAAAGCTTTTCGTGGATCATTTTTTAAAACAAATATTAAAAAAATTAAAAATCAGATGACTATTTTTTTTAATTACTATAAATAGATAGAATTCATTAATATTTTATGATCCTAGAATCTTCAAATATTTTGATACATAATCACGATTTCACTAGTCTTAAATATAGCTAATTTCAATTTCTAAAGTTACGATTATACAGTATAAATTTTTCAATAAACAAGCAATAGTAAAATTTTATGATAAAAATCGTTCACAATATAAAGAAACTTTAGCCATCAAAATTTCCTCGAGCGATTTAATTTGTGTTTCCATAAAATCACATCTCTCTTTGAGTTCCCTATTTTCTTTGCTGGTGGTATCGAGCTCTTCACTTAATTTCTAGAGTTAAAATAAACATAAATATTATTTTTAATGTATTTGGACAGTAGAAAAATTTTATTTCAACGAAATCGGAAAAATTATAAGCCTCGAAAGAAAATTTAACTAATTTTTGGATATTTCTAAAAATAATATGCATTAAAAGATAAGAAAAACAAAATAATTTAAAATTTAGCTCGAGAAAATATTTGCCCGTATCCAGCCGACCCGAGACATCGGACTTGGATAGGTCCATGGCACTCATATATGATTATGTGTCATTTATGCAATTGACTTTAACCACTAGTCATTGCCCTAAAAAGACAGACCACATCATGGCTTTATAGCTCATAACTAGTGCCCCTACTAATATTCGAATATTTTTAATTTGATATCTTCTGAATCAAGTAATTTATTTTAAAATACGAATATTATTTGACGAGAACATAAAAGAGAGTATTATAAACTCCATCATGGATGACGAGATATTTCAATGAAGACTTACGAAAGAAAATAATATCTTTTCATTATTAGAGGAGTATAACCATAATTTTGTTGCACCAATTTAAATTTAAACGATCAATCAATAAATGTTATATTAGTCTTATCTTCAATAGTATTTTATCAAGGCCGATGGATGAGGTAAATATTATTTTAAAATTAATAATTTAATTGCCTGCATTAAAAACATAATATTAAATCATTAATTTTAGTTTATATAAAAGCAATTCTTGTTTTGCTTTTGCTTCCCTATCTATCTTTTTAAACTTAAATTATATATATAAAACATATGTAATTTTTATAATTACTAAGCATTTAAAAAAATTGTTTTCTTTAAGTAATATAAATAATTATTGTCATGGTTCTAAAAAATTAGTTATGAGCAAAAGCTAGGATAAAACCTTGTGCTCGATTGTGAGGCTATGAATGTCTGCCCTAAGAATTTTATTCTCCTCGAGGAAGGCTCTACGATCTCTCTCGCCATTGACCGAGGTGACACGTTGGAGTTCCGTCATTTTGCGTAATTCTTCGGTCCGCGTTTCGTTGAGTCGAATGGCCGAATCAATTCGACTTTCCAATTTTTTCATCGTGGAATGTAACGAAACAAGAGTTCTTTCCTTTTTTCAATAGATAGGAGAAAAAAAATGTTTTATAGAAAATTTTAGATATATCAAATAAATTAGTAGGGGTTCGCTAAGCAAACTCAACTAGAAGGAAAAACGAAAATTGTTTGTCTAGACCGAATTTTCTGAAAATAGGTGATTAAATATATTTTAATTTCTAAAAAAAAAATTAATTTTTATATTAAAAAAATGGTTTAAATAAACCTGTATGCCGGTTAGCCGCCAGCTTTTTTGATCACAATGAAATACTTAGATAAATAATGTCACTCGAATAAATCAGTGCAAAAATATTTTTTAAAAATGTAATACTAAAATAATTTGTATTTCTTATACAGCTTTTTATTTCATCTAAAAATAAATTTGAAATCATACAATTTACAAATGATAACGTAAATTTGATATTTTCTATAATTCATAAAATAAGACGTTATGAAAATACACTATTATATTTAAGATTTTTTTTTCTCAAATGATACTTTTTATTTATTTTAAAAAATGATAAAACACTAAAATATTAAGACAAGAATATAAAAATATATAAAATTACTAAATAAAAATAAATATATATATTATAAGTAACGAAGGCTCTAAAAAGAACTTTATTTAATAATGAATAACATGTCACTTAAAAAACAAGTATAATTGTGTTTAAAAATTTCTAGTTGAAGTTTATGTTTAAATAAGGATTCGGATTTTCATGTTATGTTTAAATTTTTCGTGATAAAATTTTTTTTAAAAAAATGTAGACTGAGAAAATTGTCGTTAATTGATATGACTATTGGCTGAAATATAATGTTATATAATTTTAAATATTTATTAAATTTTTTATTTTCCCCATAAGTAAGAGCGTTTGAATTTATTGATGAAGGTAAGGAGGAGAAGCAGGTTGCGCCCCAAATAAGGGATTTCCCATTGGACCAGGGGGTGCAGGTTAAACCATGGGGTCTGAGACCGTCCTGTAATGAGAGGTTGGTTAGTTCAAGGATGTTGGGTATTTTAGCCTTATTAAAAGCGTTATGAATGATTTTATTAATTGCTTTATGCCGGAGATGGCGACCCCGGCTGCGGATGCAGTTTAGGCCATGTCTGGCGTTAGGTTGAACGGGTAAGTTGCATTGGTGGTAAGTGTGTGACTCTGTAAGCGAGCATCCAAGTCTAAATCCTATAGTAACTCTCAGTTGGTCATTGGTTAAGAGATTATCAAAGGTTTGGCTTGGAAGGTTATCGTTGAATTGTAATAGTTGTATATCGCTAATATCGGTAGAGTTAAGACTATTTTGTAATTTCTTTATTAGGGGTTCGATGATAGATTTGTTAGAAATTTCGATTAAAAATGTAAAACCGTCTGGCGTAAGTAGATTCCATTTTACAATTGATGCTGTTAGAAGATCATCATTGGCTTATGATGATGAGATCGCTGAATTGAGCGATAGGCAATTTGAGATAAATAGAGATAGGGAAAGTAGTTCTAAGGGGATCAAGTCGATACTTGCTAGTTTAGCGATTGGGCTAGGTGCCTATTAAAGTCTGATAATGAAAGGTTGAGAATCCTTTCTATAAAGGTCTTTAAGCAAATATTGTGTTGCATGAAAAATTTTGAGGAGGTGAATGAGGAGGATGAGTGGAAGAGATGCGAGATTTTAGGTATATATAAACACTTTTTTAATAAGTAAAAAAGCTGGTGCGATGGAATGTGGTTGATAAACTTTTCCAAGTTTTGCATCTCAGAAAAAGTTTAATCGATAATTTTTTCAGATATATTATTATTAAGTAAGGGGAACCCAAGAGTTGGATATCTTCTTTTTCGATAATAATGTAATCTTTAAATAAATCTAAGGGAATCTCCGGGTTGAGGAAGCATATTTCTGTTTTAGATTTGTTTAATTCTAAACCTATTTTAGAGTATTCTCTTTCGATGTGGTTAAGGGCTTTGTTAATTTGATGTGGATTACAGCAAAGGGTGCCATCATCAAGGTATCATAGGTTAAGGTCTAGGTCAAAATCAAATTTAAGATCTTTCATCATATTGTGCATAGCTAAGCAGAAAAGAATAAGGCCGAGTATACCTACAAAAATACGAATCGAATAATGGAATTATTCGTATTCGTTTAAATCGAATAATTTATTATTCGTATTCGTTTAAATCGAATAATTTATTATTCGTATTCGTTTAAATCGAATAATTTATTATTCGTATTCGTATGAATAATAAAATGATTATTCGATTCGATTCGAAAATTTTATATACCATGAATTAAAAAAGATCTATTATAAAATTTATTTTGTAAAATTTAACTAAGGATAAAGACAAACAAATTTTATTAGTGAGACAAATTAGAAGCATACATATATAATATATTTATATACAATGTGGAAAAATCAATATAATATTCATATCTATAATGTAGAAGATAAATCTGACAACAGCCAATTTTTCAAACATAAAGTTTTTCGGATTGTTTCCTCCTTTAACGACATTCTGTATTTTGTAAACATATGAGCTCCAACAGAAAAGAGTCGCTCACATGGGGTTGAAGATCCCTGTATCGACAATATGTCCCTCGCCATTTTAGATAACACGGGAAAACGGTCTCCATGTAGTCCACCATTCTAGTGGGGTTTTATTTGACGTTATTCTCACTTCTTTCAAATATGTGTCAATTTCAGAAATTGGTATAACATTCTGTTTAAAAATGACATCCATATTTGATTGTATTAAAGGTTTACTTTTTGATACATCATATTTAATTTTATATTCATCAAACATTTTCTCAAAATTATTAAATATAGTTGTAACGTTTATATTATAAGATATAGGTAGGCACTCAAAACATTCCAGTTTAAGTCTTGGATCTAATATTGCAGATATAATTGTTTGGAAATCTGTTAAATTATAATATACTATTTTTTGTTGCGCATTAATTGCGCTTATAAGCGTATTATCAAAGAGACTTAGGTGCTCAATTAACGATATATAAAAGGGGATGACCAGATTAAGTGTAGGATATGTTTCTCCTGATATGGCAACAGTAAAATCATAAAATGTTTTTAAGTTTAAATGTATTCTTTCTAAGGCGGTCCGATCCTATATTAAAAAATAAAAATTAGATTTAAATATAAATAAATACTTCACTAAGTTGTTTCTCTTGAATAATAGATATATCATAACTATTAATAACGACATGATCTATAGCTTTTCTCATTTGTATTGCTCGTTCTATCATAGAATATGAGCTGTCCCATCTGATAGGTGTATCTAATTTTAACTTCAAATATGTAGTGCTGTAAACATTTTTAAAAAAATCGAACGCGTTCGCGTTCAACGTTCATTGACAAAAATCGAACGCGTTCACGTTCAAATTCAAAAAAAGGAACGCGTTCAAGTTCATGAACGCGTTCATACGTTCAAAATTTTATGATAAATTTTTTTTTAAATTTAATTTAATATAAATAAATGCCTTATATTTTTCAACACAAATTAGCCATGATAAAAAATAATAGTTTTATTTTGATAATATAATTATAAATACAATATAATAGAGCGATAAAAAAATAAATTTATAAAAAATTTTTATTATTAATTTTTAATAATAATTGCTTTTAATTTTCATCTGATAGGCATGAACGCTTGTCAGTTATTACAGCGTTAGCTATACTAAAAACTCGCTCAACAAGGGCAGATGAAGGGATTGCTGTGTTATACTTGATAAACAATTCTTTTAAAAGGGGGAATTTATTAAAAACATTTAATGTTTTATCCATTGTTTCAAAAAATTGAGCTATGTTATCATCCTCCAATCTGCCCTCTTCTTCCTCGTCAAAAAAAAGGATATCTCGGAATTGATTTTAAAACAGTGAAATATTTTTGATATTTGGGCCATGGTAATTCTAATTCATCTAATATTGAATTTTGATTTTCAGAATCTGATGATGAAATATTTATATCCATGCAAATGCTAATCTATTAAATTAAAATATAAAATATTCAAATTAATAAACTTTAATCTTATCTTCTCTAGCAGTAGCACTATGGTACGTTAATTGCAATATGAAAAAGGAAAAAGTAAAAACAGCTGATTAAAAAATATAAGACTTTTTTGTTAAAAAATTGGATTAAATATTAATTTTTCAAATAAATAAAAATATAAGGCTTTTTTGTTAAAAAATGCGGATTAATATTAATTTTTCAAATAAATAAAAATAAAAAGTGTTTTTAAAATTGAACGAACGTAAAATTGAACGAACGTAAAATTGAACGCGTTCATCAAAGAAAAGGAACGCGTTCACGTTCAAAGTTCGTCAAAAAAAAGGAACGCCGTTCATCACCTTTTTTCAAAAAAACGAACTTCGTTCACGAACGCGTTCATTTTGAACGTGTTCGTTTACAACACTACAAATATGTAATAGATGGAATTCGTGAATTACAAAATTCTTTCATCATAGTAGTTTTCTTATAAGAATTTCGAATGCTTTATATAGTGCCTCTTAATTTTATTAATTGCTCATCAATTTGTATTATTATTTCTTGAACAACAAGATTTAAAACATGTGCAAAACAGCGAATATGTGCAATTTTTGATCTTGGATTTTTAATTTTAAGGGTATTTATAAAGGTAGTGTTTGATGCGGCATTGTCGCATGTAACAGCCGTTGACTTTATATCTATGCTATAATTGTTAATGATTCTATAAAATGTCTTATATATGTTTTCCCCAGAATGGGAATTTGTAAAAGGAACAATGTCTAATAATATAGATTTTAGTACCCATTCATCATCAATGTAATGGCAGGTTAATCCCAAGAATGGGACATTTGTTGGACTTGACCAAATATCTATTGTAAAATTTATTTGTGTATTAGATTTGTTTATTATCAATTTAATTTTTTGGAATTCATTATCAAAAGATTCATTAATGTATTGTTTTAATGTAGGAATTGAACATATTTTAATGCTAGGATTTAATGCTTTAACAAAACCTTTAAATTCATTTGTTGCAAGAATTTTAAATGGGATATTAGATTTGATCAAAAATTTTAATAAATGGTGTTTGATATCATTATTGTTGTGCATATGATTTTTATTTATATCATTATAAAAATATGATTCAATAAATTTATTATTAAAAGCTTTTTGATGGAATCGTTTGTAATGATTAATCAAAGCTGAAGTAGTTTTTTTTACACTTAATTTCAACCCGACAAATCTTACATCTTGCAGTTTTTTTTGATGCTTGGTAAATATAATGTTTCCAAATATCTGCATTTTTCCGTCCTCCCGAGCCTGACAGTATAGAATTTGAGGTGAATGATGAATATTGGCTTTGTTCTCCAATGCTTTCTGATTCAGAAATATTTATTATACCAATACGTTGAATATCTATTTAATAAATTAAATATTATTATAATATTTATAGCATAGCCAGCCAACCCAATATGGCAATCAATAAGTTAGTCAGTAATATATATATGTCAAAATCATCATATCAGAATTTTCTTATAATTTTTTACAAACTGCTCATACAATTGATAAATTATCCAAAAATGTAGATGAGATGATAGCTTATAAAGAATTTATCACAAAATTATAATATATATTTTAGTGAATTTGGATATAAATGAAAAATAAAGTTTTAAGTTTAAAAATACTATTACATGTACTTATATTAAATTTTATATAGATTTACTTATAAAATATTTTTTACAAAAATGATTTGGATTTATAGGTTTTAATTCCAAACACTGTTCATAAAATTTAATTATATTGGGAAAAGAATCAAGAATATAATTTTATAAAGATAATATAAATTTTTGTGAATTTTGATTCATAGTAGAATAATGAAAGTTTGATTATTTGATTTGGGCAATAAGAAATTCCTACTGAGATTCAATGATGATCTTTAATCACAAACACTACTTTGTTGTTATTAACATAAACTAAAATAATATATAAGTCAAAGTAATATTCTTTTTAATGTGGGGAAATAATAAATTGTCAAAAGGCTATGCAACTTAAATAAGTACGAAAAACTCACATTAGCAATATTTTACAAATAAAGTGGTAAAAACTTTAGGCAAAAAGTCAAATTTATGATTTCTCCATCATCAAATGAAAGAGAAATATCAGGCTTGCCCGTCATTCTTGGTGTGATGGGATTAACAGTTTATAATTGTGTTATTCGTATTCGTAAAATACGAATCGAATATCGAATAACAAATAATTCGTTTTAGGTATAGGGCCGAGGGGGTCGCCCTGTTGTACTCCCTCTTCGGAATATATAACGCTACCATTAAAAATGAAGGAAGTGCTATTGTTATAGCAGTTGTCTACGAAGCGCGAGTATTGGGGGAAATTATCGTAAAAAGATTTGAGTCCCGAGAAACGTGAAATTATATTGAAGGCATTCTTAAAATTGATTTTGAATAAAACGGAGTTTATCGGTGGATGTTGAAGGTATATTCGGCAGTGAGAGGCTATATCTACGCCTCCTTTAATTCCGCATCTTAATTGGTATTTGCCAAGCAGGGAATGAGTATAGGATTTTATTTTTTTGCGATAATCTTAGCTATCAGGCGTCTGAAAAATGAACCGATTGCGATTGGGCGGATGCCTCCATTAGGTTTTTCAAAAGCAATCAAGTTAGCTCCAAATATAATTTGATGAGCTAATGTGGGAATATCTTTAGTAGTTATATTAATAATGGTAAGTGAGTTAAAAAAAATTATCGGAATTATGAGATTTTAGAAATGTTTGGAAGTAAGTCGGTCTATAGCATAGCCATCCGGGCTTGCTACTGAAAATTTATTAAATTCATTTATAGTTTCGCGAATATCTTGGTTTGTAATTATGTAAGGGGGGATATTGAGTGTTGGTTTAGTAAGCTAGTATAAGAGGCACGTGGATGAAGGGATTCTAGGTTGTCAAGGATCTCTTGTTTGTGAAGAGATTAATTTTTGTTTATTTATTTTTTTGATATTTTGTTGCAGGTATTACTGAAACTTTCGTTAGAATTATTGGGATTTTTAATGTATTCTAAAAGTGTTAAATTTCCCAAATTTTTGAGTCTGTCTTTTATTAGGTTAGGTAGTGAGATGGATTTGTTATCTGTTGGGATTGAGAGGCATGAAAGGGAATATGAAGATATTACCAATGATTTAATTTGACAAATCTTTATTAATATCAAATAATTTAGTAAGATGGTCAATAATCTGGTAATTAACACTAGATGGGATGTGTTTTATGTATTTTTTTAACAAAGATAAATTCTTCTAGATACTTGTTTTTAAGTACATATTCATTATTAAATTAAGCTCTTTTTAGAGTCTTCGTTACTTATATATTTAGTAATATTTAAGATGACATAATAAAATATGGTAATTGCTTAAGGTATATTTATGATTTTAAAATATAGTTTAAAAAATTTGTATATTCTATTTAAATATCTTTCAAAACATATCAAGCTTTTAGAAAACAAGGGAGATAAAGAACAAAATCTAACAAATTTTGCTTGTAAACATTCAGCAAGTTTATGATTCGTGGAATAAATTTGAACTAGAATGTTGTGTTCTTCTAAGTAAGTAAATGTTATCCGAATAATATAGATGTTTTATATTTTTGAAAAGGAAAGAGGATTGAAAAGAATCCTTCCAAACTGGCAAGAAAATATTTGTGAAAAACTAGGACACTTAATGGAAGAATTTTCTCTAGAACTAGTTAACGCCAAATTCAGGAGATCATCATTATATCCATTAAATGTGAATATGATTATAATTATATATGATAACTATAAAATTACAAATATTCAAAAAATCGTATTATAACCTTTATAACATAAAATATAACAAGTATGGTAGTGGTAGACGATGCACAGCACTATGAAAAATATTGATTATGCTGAAACACTCGTATTGAGTCAATAAAACCGACCTGTCACCCACAGAACAATTAGTCAAGTATCCCGAGAAACTGGTATTTTGCAAACTTCAGTACATTGGATCATCCACACAGAGCTGCAGCTGAAATGTTTAAAAGAAACAAGCCCAAAACCTAACCGATGTGAATAAGATTGTCCGTCTGGTATGTATCAAACAACTTCTACGAGAATACCCTCAGAGGTTAGTTCATTTTATGTGATTCATGGATGAAAAGCTGTTTACAATAACTCTACTGGTGAATATGCAAAATAATAGGGTGTATGATGCAGTTCCAATGAGAAAAAAACAAGTTACAGCCAGTTGATAGCTTTCATACCCATTCAAATTTTTTTAAATCAGTCATGGTTTCAGGGTATCAAGTTTTGGTTGCATAAAGCACATCTTTATCGATCCAGGTGTCAAATAACTTAGCATGCGAGGGTTAAGATATACTTATATTAATTTAACTAAAAGTAATGAAAAGTGCTTGGTCACAATAATTTATAGGTATATAAGTATCGAAAAGTAAAAAATATATTGAATGTATTTTACAGCTATAAAAATAAATATTATAATCGAATATAAGAAAGCACTAAAGTAATGTCATGTTGGAAAGTTCGAATTTTGTTGTCCAACTTTGAATGTGCCTAACTTTACACCTTGTTGATAGAATTTGATGAAATTTGTAGAAAACTCAATTTAAGAAATTTTATTGAATTATTTTTAGAATTGATGTATTTATTGCAAAAACAAAAAAGGGTATCAGTTCATTTAGAAGAGAGTGAATATTTATTGTTTTACTCAATTCCAAATAATTCGAGGAGTTTAAATATTTCGAAAACCGTTAAAAAACCTGAATCGAGATAACATAAAAAAGTATAAAAAATAAATAATTTTGATATTAGAAATTAAAACTTTTTCCACTAAATCTTCTGTGAGTGAAGATTTTTCAGCTTGAAGTTCTTGGAATCGAAGTTGGCTTAATTCAAATTTTTGGTCCAATTCTTTAATGATTTTGTGAGCTTTGTGCAATTCGACTACTGAAACGCTCTTAGTTCTAATCTCGTGAGATTGAGAATCAGTTTGCGCCATCAAATTCCTTTTAAATTTAGATAGTTAATTAATTTATGCGAAATAATATTGGAGAAATTCTCTTTGATAAACAATAAATTATATTAGAGTTTAGTATTTAGAAATTATTTATTAATAAAAAATATGGAAAAATATAAATATATACTTAATGAATTAAATAATATGGAAAATTCTACTAACCAATTTTTTGCAGGTATTTAAAGCTAAACCTAATAATGCATTTTGATACCATATATGGAAGAAATTTATAAAATAAAATTAAAACTGTAAATTGTGTAAATTTTCGTGTTCACTCTCCAATTGTGACTTAAGTTCCTGAGATTCTTCTTGTGCATTCTTCAACTTTCCATTCAAAGCATTCCGATCTTCGCTTAAGAGTTCGGCCACTTTTATTAAATTCGACACCTGCAGTTCCATCTCGAGTTTTTGCTTGGAGTTAGAGCCATCTTTAACCTTTGTAGATGTGATGAGAGATAAGCATTAATAGCATTTAAATTTATATTTTAATAATCCCATTAAATAAACATGCCAACCTTGTGGAAAATTCAGGCTAAGACATAAGCGAATGTTGTTTAAGAGGAAGAACATTCGTCAATAAGATAAACCCGATACCTATGAATCTCAAAGAATAATTGCAAGACGTGCTAGCATTACATAAAATAGCGTGCAAAAGAATTAAGAGGAAGAATGGTCTAAAATCTGACAAATGTTTAAAACATCAGCACATATGGAAGATTTAATAAGGAAAAGCCTGCAGCAATTTCAAAGTTTGTATTCACAATACCATCAACATGATGTGAGAAGAGTGAATTTCAGAAAGAAGCAGACAGAAGTTTTTCATTACGGAACCTAAAAACAGACAAAACAAACGTGTAAAATCATCTAGTCCTAAAATATACATACATCCAACCCGATTCTACCATAAAAAACTTCTGTTTTTCAACTATAATGGAAAGAATTATTATTTTTCATTTGTATGAACTAACATCTCAATGCCAGGATTATGCTTTGGTGCTAATAAGATGAGCAAGGCAATGCTCAATCACATAGTGCCAATATTATTCAAAAATACGAAATCTCCTGATTTAAAAAGCCCGTTAGATTCATATTAAAATGTTTAGAAAACAAAAAATGGTGTACAAATAATAGAGGGACTATTTCAGTATCTAGAGTTATTGCAACAAATAAATCAAGATATGGGGACGGTCTCTCGTATCAGAAGGGAACATCAGATCAGTGATCAACCATCGGAAAATACGGGCCCTGGTATTAATCCAAGAAAAAGAGTTTTATTCAAAATGGAAGGCATTTTTTGCCTAGAATTAACCGAATTGAATTTTATAAAAATTATTAATTTATTTTTATTGATTTCCATATTTTAATTTCTGATATTAAAGAAGAGTTAAAAAAATTTGGCGGCCAATTTTTCTGGGAGCTATTTTCCGTAGCCAATTTTCTTAAACCAAATTTCCAATTATCAGCCGAAGGACTTTTTTAATTATAAGATTTTTCCCCTACCTCAATTTGACCATAAATTATATATGACATTCGATTTATTGTTGATTTCATTCTTTAAAATTCCTAAATTACAGCGATTGCCCATTTAGATCCAAAAAATAATGGGGAAGACCCTCAAAATTATAATTTCAAGTCAAATAAATCTCAAGAATAATTTTGCCACAGTTTCCTAATATCAATCCAATCCATGGGTATCTAACTCAAATTTAATTAACCTCATTATATAACGTTTGTAGTTCTTTCCTTTCCTTCTCGCTGCGTTCTAGCAGGAATTGTAAATCGTCTTTTTCTTTGATCAATTTTTCAAAAGCGGAAAACTCGTCCGCACTATTGACTTCAAGCTAGAAATAATAAATAAACAATTGATTGGATTTATAGTATTTAAATATTTCATATGAAAAATTTTATATTTTCTAAATTGTGATTTAAAAAGTGAGTTTAGATAATATACTAACGCTCTTTGGGTAATCATAATGAATTTATTTTTGACTTAATCATTGCAAACGATTTTTCACCTTATAGGAACTGTGCTTGATTTTGTAAGATCTCGGAGGTTTATCCTTTATCCCTTCATCCAAATCGCTCAAATCCATTTCAATCTCTACCGCAGTCGGGTGAGTCTTGGTAGGTTCCAATTTTTTGGATAAGTTGTTATCGACGTATTTTAATAAAAACTGTGCAAATGAGCCCAAAAACAAAAATTATGAAATAAAAAATTGTTCTCAAAAATTTAGATAAAGTCTAAAATATCTTTAAAAAAATATATCCAGGTTAATAGGTTAAGTTAAATCTTATGCAGAGAGTTAATATACAGAGTTGTGTTAGAAAGCACAGAGGTTTCGATATGGGACATATTTTGCATTCCAACTTTTCTGCTTTGTTCATAATTTATTGCCAAGGAAATGCAAATAAAAATTGTAATAAATAACAATCGAAAATTACTATCCTGGTAGATCTTCTACGTTGTCAAAAAACCCACCTTGGTTATTTATGTAAAATCGGCATTGGTGTCCTTATGATGATAATATTTTCAAATTTGTTGACCAAAGTCAACTAGAATCGAAGGATACAGAGATGATGGTTCATACCTTATTGGATCTTCTTAAATCCGCTGGGTTTTCTGAAAATTTTTTACAATAAAATGTAGCGATGACATATGGAAGTATTACAAGCGCTAACTACCTTAAAGCCTTTATTGACACAATATAGTTTTTATAGTTAGTCTAACAAAAATCAAAAGAGATTAGATCAAATTACATTTGAATTGGGCATTAAATTGGTGAAGATTGGAATGGTATTTGATGTACGATGGGTAGCTAGCAGTTCGTACTATTAAGGCATTTTGCAAAAACTATGAGGCCCTGTATAAACATTTCAAAAATTCAGCAAATTCTAGCAACCGTGCAAAATTTAAAAGGCTGTTAACCGGGATAGGAATGGTGAATGCCTTGATGTATGATGTTTTATTTTAATTATCCAATCTGCCTTTAAGGCTTCAGGGAAGTACAATCAGTTTACCTAATACTGAAAAATCAATAAAGCGAACGATTCATGTTTTAAAATCGTTTAAGGATATATCTGGTAATAGAGACTTGCAAATCATGGCCCGGCCAAAAATAATTACGGGTTGGGCTGGGTCAGGTCTAATATTTTTTAAAAAAATTTGGATCGGGTGGCTAAAATTCTTAAATATGATATCGTTACATTTTGTCAAATAAAATGATATATTTTAAAATTCTTGGAAGATACAAGGCGCCTTTTTATTTGTATATAAAAAATATTAATTTTTCTATATTTAAATAATTTGGGTCGGGTTCGAGCGGACAAATAATTTTTATTTCGAGTCAGACTTTTCGGGACAAATAAAAAAATTCGTTCGGGATAAGGCCGGGTCGGACAATTTTTTAAAAAAAAATTCGTGGCCTGGCCGAGCTTGAAAATAGGCCCAATACAGATCACTAGTTTCTAAATCTCTTTTATAATTTCTAAATGAAGGTTTATTTAATTATATTGCCTGAGAATTAGGTTTTCACTTTTTGTCAAAAATGATTTTTTTTATATAAATACGTTTTTTATAATTATAGTAATCTATTTACATAAAAACCAAATATTTATAAAATAAATTAAATTATAGCTAATATAAGGTTAACCATCATAATGAAAATAAATGAAACTTAATTTTTTAAAATTTTTCCTGTAAAATTATAAAAAGATAGAATAATCTAATATCGAACGACGATTTCTAAAGGAAAACATATGAAAATATCTCAAGAAGCTAAAAGAAAACAGAAGGCACTCTGGTATCAACAAAATCAATTCATCACTCTTAATAGACAATATGGAAAATAGGTTAATGGATGCTAATTCCGATAATTCTCTATATTATATTATGAAGTTTTATATTTTCAGCTAATTTATCTGATATGAAATATTAAGATAACTGGGCAGCAAACCCTTACATTCGTTGGGAAGAGAAAATTAAATGACTTTGTTTCCGACTGAAGCTCGATGTGGATCGCCCAATAAATGGGATGAGAGTATATTGATGATGATTTGAAACAGGTGCAAAATTTAATACAATTCTTTGTAATACTGCTGAATGTGAGTGTGGCTTTCATCTTAGGAATATAATTATGACGGATTTGCTTGCAAGTCCATATTTCAAGTTAAAGATGATAAACATTAATAGGCCTTCTCTCAGTCAATGGAATTCTTCGACATATATTAAAATGTGTTAAAGTTACAGGCCTGCAAACGATAATCAATCAAGGAAGCGTGCAGCTAATATTAAATATTGAAAAAAATTTGTTATGGAGAATATTGTAGTTTATTTTCACCTTTTTTGATCTATTCCCATTTATATAATATATATTTCAATTTTATATAACTTTCTAAATGGCATTTGATATGATATAAATATATGTGTTTTATAAGATGGACAGCCGGGTGCTAGGATACTTGTCCAATAAAACCAAAAAAGAAGGCCAGCTGAACTCGTGGGTCAGATGATAACGATTTCTTGGCCAGCGCTAGGATGATGGGATGATGGTACCTCGGGGGCCGTTCAAGCTCAAGTCTGTCTACCAAGTTACAATGGACTTGATAACGATACTCCGGAGGGATATCCATCGATATTGATACCAGTGGGAGAGATCAGGATTGGGTTATCTGTCGATTTGATAATTCAGTGTGAGGAATACTCAGGTGGGATATCTGGTCGATATTGATTTGATGCCCCGGTGGGGGAGATCAAGATACTTTGGCCTCGTGATACACCGGTGATCGATACAAATGAAATCGATCAGAAATACAAAGATAAAAATAGATAGTAAGATTAATATTATAATAGATAAGTGAAGGAGCTTACCACCAGAAAAGGTGAAAGCTTAAAAGAAAAAAAAAATATGAAATGCTTCAAGATAAGCTATTTTTTAAAAAAAATTTGCCTTCCTGGAAAAACAAGAATTCGCCTCTATTTATTGCCCATTTTAGCGTAGCCCTTACTATTTTTTTAGAGCAATAGCGTACCCCCACAATAAATTGGAATACAACATATATCGTCGGTCTAGAATTCGAGTGCTGAAAATCAACGTTAAAGTTTAAAATAAAATATAGATAAAAGTTATTGATCCATTTTGACAATAACTTTGGAAAAAATTAATATTTTTTTAATCTAGTTTTTATTTTTATATATAACGGAAATAAATAAGTTATTATCCGCCTCTAACTCAAAAATTTTGAATGTTAAATGAGAAAATCAACATTAAGGTTTAAAATAAAATATAGGGAAAAGTTATTGATCAATTTTTACAATAACTTTGGCAAAAATTAATATTTTTTAATCTAGTTTTTATTTTTATATATATTGGGAATAAATAAGTTATTATCCACTTCTAACTCAAAAATTTTGAAAATTTCGAGTGGAGCACTTCAATTCTAGACCAAAGATATATCTTGAAAAAAATTATCTATATCCTATTATTTTTAATCCATGTATTATACCTGTATCTAGATACCTTTTTAGGCTATGTAGATATATTTAAAAGGTATCTTTTAAAGACTCGTCGTACATTTTCTTTTATCTATTATTATTTTTGAATTTCATTGAGTTACCATTCCAGCGATGAGATTAGACTATAGTTGCTAAACCTTACTTTTAAAAGTAGCCTATTACTATTTGTAAAAAAAAGTAGCATACCGCATCTTTACCCATCAAAAAAAATAGCGCCATATTAGCTACTATTTATTAAAAGTAGCTTGACTACTTTTTAGTCTAATTTTTATAAAAAAAATTAGAAATAAATTTGTTTTATTTTTTGATTATATTGTAAAATTGCATAGTATATAATACATAAAAATCAACATTTATAAATATTTAAAAATGTTAGTTATTATAAAAAAATTTATTTAAAAAGACTATAATTTATGTAATAAAAATAAATATTTAAGGTAATATTCATTATTTATATTTTTGCATTTTAATAATAAAATCATTTTTATACTATCATCCCCAAGTCTAGAGCAACATCAGAAAGTATAAGTTTTGCCTTACTAAATAATCTCTGAACATTAGCAATGAGGACAAGGCAGTATATAATTTTATATACATATTTTTGATATAAAAATTATCAAAAATTCTCATTTGAGTATTCTTAGATTAAAAAAACGCGTCTAGAGGTTTTTCTATTATATTAGTATCTTTATTTCAAAAAAATTATCAATTGAAGTCGTTTTTGTGGTTCTAACTAAGGCATCTTTGTCTGCTATTATAATCATTAGTGTATGTGACAAAAATTTTTGCACCAGAGGATAGTTTTAATTAACATGATAAATGATGGATCATCAATTAATGACATTAGCTGTAATGTATCAATTATAAAATCGAAAATGACTTTATCAGCCAATTTATGAGAAATATTGACATGTGCAATATTATTAATCAATTTAATTAGAAATCAATTGGTCTTTTTGGATGTAGTCTCCCCTATGCCAACATTAATAAGATATTTTTCTATCTCTTACACTGTTGACATGAACATTCTTATAAAATAAAATTACTATTTAGATTTAAAAATGACAATTACATTTAGATGTTTTTCGAGGTTATAGCTATATATTTATTTAAGGATATATTTTCTATTGTTATCAAGAGCATTTTCTTCTATGGTACCTACCACTTCATTAATATTATCATTATCTGACTCACTCATCGATTTCGAATTCATTTACGATGAAATTTTAGATAATTTACACCTTATGATTTAGGTTTATAATACAAATTGAAAATATAAATTTTAAAATTAAATAAATCATAAAGATTATAAATTATATTTAAATTTAAATGTTTTTCGAGGTTATAGCTATATATTTATTTAAGGATATATTTTCTATTGTTATCAAGAGCATTTTCTTCTATGGTACCTACCACTTCATTAATATTATCATTATCTGACTCACTCATCGATTTCGAATTCATTTACGATGAAATTTTAGATAATTTACACCTTATGATTTAGGTTTATAATACAAATTGAAAATATAAATTTTAAAATTAAATAAATCATAAAGATTATAAATTATATTTAAATTTAAATTTTCACGTTTAGTTACCTTCATTATATTTTTGCTACTTTGCTA
The DNA here is from genome assembly GCF_954871325.1 of Gordionus sp. m RMFG-2023. NCBI lineage: Eukaryota > Metazoa > Nematomorpha > Gordioida > Chordodea > Parachordodidae > Gordionus > Gordionus sp. m RMFG-2023. Next base: position 45,994,999 of record NC_088775.1, on the reverse strand, counting down.
CTATCAAAAAAAGTAGCACACTAAAAAAAATAATTGGAAAAAAAGTAAAGTTCACACGCTACTTTAACAACTTTGGATTAGATATAGAAAAATGTTTTTAAGTAAATATATTACATGATTAAAAGTTAAATAACATTTCCGATTATTTAGAAATTTCAATTTGAATAAATATTTATTTGATTTAAAGATATGGCAGAAATATGAAGATAAGAGAGTGACGAGAAATATATTATAAATTAATTAGTTATATCTCCTGAAATTGATAATTATACCAAGTATTCGTCTTTGTAAAAATTTCTGTCCTTCTCTAGATCGGAAATTAAAGTATCTACTTTATTTTTTAAAGTTTGCCTCTTGGTACTGCAATACCCCGGTGTCCTGAGGAATGTTTTGTGGTGCAATTTTTCGATTTCCTGTAACAAATCTTTTTCTGCCAAGAATAAATTTTGGAATTACAGTAAATTAGAAAATCTAAATAGAAATAATTTACTAAAACTAAGTTAATATTATTTTTTAAAAAACATTAAACCGTGTTTTAAAAGTTGATTGATTCGAAAGGATAGATTTGTTTTGCTCTCCAAGTTCCTCTTGTAAAGCTTGGTGACATTTTCTATTTCTTTCTCCTTTTCCTTCAATATCAAATCCGTATCTAAATTTGAATAAATTTTATACAATTATAGCATAGTATTCATGTATGATTATATTATATTCTAATATAGGGATTTCCTTAAACTTTACTCTCGATTTGAAATACCTACAAATATTAATTTCAAAAAATTAATAAAAAATCCTTAATAAGCCAATATTTCACCGCAATTTTTAATCATCAATCATCTTATCGCGTAAGTTGTAAAAAAATTTTTATAAAATGTTTTACAATATGAGAACATATTTTTAAAGACAAATGTATAAGAATTAGGGATTCGAACCGAGCCCGAATTAAAGAAAAAACATGGGTTTTGGGGAAAAAATTCTGAACCCGAACCAAACCCCTTTTATAAAATTTCTAAAAACCCAAACCAAACCCATAAATTTTTTGAACCCGAGTTCAATTAGGTTCAATGAATATTATTTTAAATCATATGCTAAGATATTTGCATATTGTAAATAAAAATATTCGCAATTTAAATGAGATTATATAATATTTTTGAATTTCCGATTATGAGTGTTAATAAATTTTAATTTCAATACATTTAAGCCATTTATTTTATATTTTAAATTATACTGAGATTCGATTAAGTGAAGTATTAATAAATTTTAAACAATTCCATTTATGTCATTAATTTTTAATTATATTAATTATTGGAAAATGTAGTAAATTATTATACCTAATTCTTATAAATTAGAATATTATATAAACAATGCTTTGATAAGTAATTAATTTTTATTTGATATATCAAAATCAAATAATAAATTGATCCATGACTATGCTTTGTATTTTTAAAATATATTTTGCCTATAAATAAAATAAAAATTTTATATTTTTACCAAATTAATGTGTAGTTTTTTAATATGATTTAAATATCGATTTTTTTTAATACAATTAAAATATTCCTAAACCCGAGCTGAACCCGGAACAAACCCGGGGTCAATATTCCCCTAAACTGAACCCTAACCAACCTAATTTTTTTTATCTTACATCAAACCCGAACCAAACCTGGTTAATATTTTTACCGAGTTCACATCCCTGATAAGAATACCTTTTAACTTAACCTTCCAGTAAAACCGTCATATCTAACTCTCAAAAGGACAAAAAATTTAATTAACCATAGCGAAAGTTAATTATATTTACACCAGTATAGCGGAAAACATTATTTTTATTAATCATTTAAATTAATACATATTTTTTACTAAACTCTATCACAAATAATAAGCAAAATTAATGATCAGTTAAATTTAAATACGTGTCGCAAAATCAGTTGTTAATGCTTGCATTAAAATGACATGAACTCTATAAATTTTGCAAGGATATAATATAAAACATAACTTACCATTCTAAAACAAATGAAATTTCTATCCAATTACTAATGAAAGAGCCGGGAATGTATATCAAAATTCCCGGGAATATACAAAAATTTGTAATATCATTTGGAAAAGATTCAAAGTACAATGAAAACTTGAGTATCCATATCATAATATTTTAACTTTCCATTAGGTTATTATATCAGCCAATTTTCTTCCTTGATGAAGGATTGTAATCGAATATTTACTTAATATAGGCAAATAATATCGGCAGAATTTGGAATTCATCAAATAATAAAGATGATATGAGGTCTGGAGGAATATATCAACAGGACAAAGCCAACAATCAGGCTTGCCATAAATGTTGAAAACCAGTGACATAAACTCAATAAAGAATCAATTCAATAATTCGCAAAAATTCAAATCGATATAAACAACTGCGACGACAATTAAGTAGAAAGGAACGCGAATGGGAACATCTTTTTAGAAGAGGAAATGTTGAGAGAGCCTTATATCATAAATACACATTCATTTAATAACGAAATTATTTTTTTATATTTTTTACTTATTTATATTTCGGCAACTCTTTATAGAATACGTTTTAATATGGTCTTAAAGAATAACCTTTGCAAATTTTTGCGCAACAAAATCATATCCACGATAGGTAATTATTATTTTTTATAATCTAAGATTGATTTAAACTCTCAACGAAAGATCATTTTAAACTTGAACGATAGATTAAAATTCCGGCTATAAGTATGAAAAATTTAATGAAACTTCAACTTTTATGCACAATATATTTGTGGTAACTGAAGAGAAATAATAGATATATGTATACTTTTAATTATCTATTTTTGGTTTTATAAATACAGAAACAGAAAATAATCTATCGTTTGTATTTCACTGGTAATATGCAAATTAACGATATGCCATAATTTCTATTTTATTATTTTAGCTCAAGATCATTTTGTATATGGCTTGTTATCTCAAATATAATATTTAAACTAGATAGCTAGAGTCGAGAAATCGGTAATGAACTACAAACAATATTTAATTTTGTCTTTCATATTTATATTTATAATTCAAAAATTAAAAAAAATATTAACATTATAAAGATGAAAACCATTTTTGTTATCTTTCCCACTCTTGGACGAATCATCACTATCCTTAGGTGCAACTTCGTCCTCTCGACTTTCTTGCGCTTAAAATATTATTAAAAATCAATATAGTCTCAATCTATTTTTATTAATTATGAAAATATGTAATAAGAAAAACCTCCCATGTTTGTTTCATCATCGTCAGGCAATTCCGTGCCCTTAGGTGCCAACCCTAAACGCATATTCCTAGTTTTTTCCCCTATGCTCTCAAGTTCTTGGATCAAAGCCATGGTTTCATTCTCTGTATTTCATGATAAAAAAAATGTTATGGTATGGGATATATATTTTGATGTTTGATACAAAAACCATGACAGTGGAATGGCTCAGATGGGATGTTTTGCTGAACTATTTTGAGAATGATTTAAATGTGATTCAGATAAATCCACTCTTGATGATATTTGGTTTAGAGCCTCGTATTTGACTTGTAGTCATCCGGACTTGTCCGGAAAATTTATGATTATTAAGCCTGCCGAGTCCTGATTTATAAAAAATTGGATCCGAGTATTCTGTAAGTGCATAAGTTTAATTTGGTTCATATAAAAATATTATTTTTATCAAAAATTTACATTTTGGTCAACTAAAATATAATTCATTAAATTTTATCCTTAGTTCTAAGAAATTGGCATAAACACTTTCTAGATGTAAAGAGAGACGATAAGTTCGTGGAAAATAAGTAATATATTAATTAACTTCCTATAATGTATATCGGAGAAATTATCTCTCCAAATACTCCAATTTTTTGAGTATCTACTTCTCATTAAAATAAAAGCTAGTTTTAACATTATAAATTTATTTTTATTCTTTAATTATAAATATATTAAATATAAAATTTTTAATAAAGTTCATAATCATCAAAAAATAATAATATCAGGAATATTTTTAATCGTCCTTGTTCAATAACTAAATAAAATAATCAAAATCGTTTAAAAAAAATCGAAAATCTGTAAATTCGATATCCCTGGGAGTTTCCGTCTTTGAGTAACTGGATGCGTAACCAGAACTATTGTTATAATTTTAAATGGTGTTGAATAGCTTTCCAATTGAAAAGGGAAGCAAATTTCAATAAAGATTCATCTATTTTATAATTTACAAATTGCTTATCTCTATTTTTTGTGTAATTTTTGGGTAGGGCGCCAGATCTGTAGTTAATAGGAAACCGGGGATAGTGTGTTCCCGGGGTAGGTATTTCCTTCTCAAATAATTTAAAAATTAATAAGCTTTGAGATTTAAAATTTAAGCCAAATATGTATTTTAATAAGGTGCTTAAATAGGTCTAAAAATGAAATTGCTCATGAAAAGTTTTAAGTGCAAATTTAATTTCAACATACCTAAAGTAACTTTTTGAAATTTTACATTTTCACTAATAACTTTTTTTATGAAAGTTGTCAGACTTAATATTAATTCTAAATATAAAAAAATCTCCATTTTATTATATATTAAAATATTGACAATCATGTTAATTTAATTTTTAAATGGAGGCCTTGGGGAAGGTATTAGGGGTGCATCTTATCTTATTCACATTCATTAAATTACCGGTTGTGATTTGCAAAATGGTTCGAACATATATAAGAAAAACAAAGAAAATAATGATAATCAAAAGGAAATCATCCTTCAAATGAAAGATAAGATTACTTTGACAACTATAGCCTTTAATACGAATTTAAGTTATGGGAGATATATCAATATATTTAAATTAATATATTTAAGAAACTAAGCATTAAGAGTAACATAAATTTTTCAAAAGGAATGAAGATTTTCAAGAGATATATTTAGGGCTGTGCCGATATTAAATATCGGATCGGTACCGATATTTAATGTTTTCCAAAAATATCGAATCGGGCCGATACCTGTAAAAACCAATCCGATCTTTTTACTTTTCTTTTTTTTGTTATTTTATGTTATGTATATTTATTTTACATTATTATAATATTTTCTAAATAATTTTTTTAAATTTTATTTCTTTTTTAAAATAGATTTATAGTATTTTAAAAGTTTTTTTTTATAAAAATAGAAAGGAACACCCAAAGTTTTATATTTTAAATCTTTTTAAATAACGCCAATTTTTTTATTTATACTTTAAATAAAAGAATTTTATTTATACTTTAAATAAAAGAATTTTATTTAAATATGGTATCTGAATTATGGAAATATTTTACAAAAGACAAAGATAATTTTGCAAAATGCTTTATCTGCGGAATCATCTGAGCCTGCCTACGGCAAGAGATATAGATAGTCCATATCGTAGAAGCTTATTCCCAGAAAATCTGGAGGCCCTCATATTTATTTTAAAAAATCTAAATATTATAATTTTATATATTAAATATTACAATTTTATAATTCATGCCAACATAAAATGGATATATTATTAAATATATATTTTTTTATTATAGTCTTAATTGTAAAAATAAAAAAATTAAATTAAATTCATAATTCGATTTTTTGCATAAAAAATATTGATTTCATAATCACATTTGAACGGGGGTGATTAAAAATAAGTATAAATATCGGATCGGTTTTGAAGCAATATCGAAAAATATCGGCTCGGATCGGTGAAAAATATGTGGATCAGCACAGCCCTAGATATATTCAAAGATCAGTATTTACTCCTATTCAAGAAGCTAAATTAACATATCTAATTAAGGGAAAGACTATTCTCAGGAATATGCCCTAAACAAGTATTTTAATTCTTTGTAAAATTTTGTTATTATCTTTAAAATTGTGCCATGGTATTTCTTTAGTTAAATAATAAACTTGAGAACAAATTAATAAAAAAAAATTTTAATTATTAAATACATTATAATGTTAAGGAAACATTTTTATTAATATTAAAGCACTTTAAAGTAAGAACTTAACTTAAGCATTAGAATGATATGTAATTATGTGGTATAATATATATTTTAATAAAATGATGTGGCCATGTATGTATAGTAATTTTAAAATGATGCTGTCATGTATATATATTAACTAGTAAATAGCCCGTCAAAAATAACGGAGAATGAGAATTTTCTTCTTACTTTTATGCTAGTTAGTGTTGTTAAACTACCTAACTTTAGTCAACTATAAAACAGCGTAGCCATAAAAATATTCCAATAAAATCTTCAAGTTGAGACCCAACTTAGAGGCTTAATTCAATTATTTAGACTAAAAGCTTGACTAAGCCACAATAGAGATTATCAAAGTTAGGTATTTGACAACACAAATGCTAGTTGTTACCTGTTATTTGAAAAAAATATCCAATTTTTATTCTTTTTACCCCCTCCCTCCTTCAGGCCAGGTTCAATACATTAAAACTTAGTGTAAATATTATGGTTTGAGTAAAAATAAATTTAAAGCTTTTATTTGATATTACCAATATTATTTGTTAAATAATACTGATCACTTATACCTAATATTTAATTAAAAAAAATTCCCATGCAAAGTACAAGGCCATAATAATTTTGAAAAATTCTTCCAAGCCCAATGAAAGATCATAATAATTTTGGTAGTTGAGAACTGAAATAAAATATTTAAATAATCATAATGAATATAAAAATACAATAAAAATGAGATTTTAATGGGCCTTGGTTTTTTGATCAGGCCGAGCACAGGCCTGCAAAATAACTTGTTTTAGGGTAATGTCTGACCCATAGTTAATAATAAAAAAAATATCAAGCGTCCAAGCTCATAATAATTTTGAAAATTTTTCCCTAAACTCAGCCCAATATAATTTATAAAAATATTTTTCAAGCCCAGCCCAACTCAAATAATTTTATTAAAGTTTTTCTCAAGCCTGGCCAACCTATAGTAATTTTCAAAATTTTTTCCCAAACCTGGAGATAGGTAAATCTCTAAAAACCATATCTATATTTTATTCTATTTTAACCCAGCTCACCCCTACTTCAGACCAAGGCCAACCCATTTAGACTAAGAGTGAATACTATTTTTTTGAATAAAAATATATTTAAATTAGCTTTTACCTGAGGGCCATATAAATATTCTGTGTTAAATATTACACCTATGCCTAATATTAAAAAAATTCCCAAGCCAGGTCCACGCACTTGGGAAAATTTTCTCAAACCCGCCCAAAGACCATAATAATTTTGGTGGTTGAGAACTGAAATAAAATATATAAAAAGTCACAATGCATTTAAAAATACAATCAGAATATGAAAGTTGCATGGGCCTTGGTTTTAGATCAGGCCTGGCCATGTCTTCAAAAGAAATTAAAATTAAAAAATTTTCAGGAATCTAAGACTATATTAATTTTGAAAAATGTTTCCCAAGCTACATCCAAGTCCATATTAATTGTGAAAAATATTTCCCAAGCCTAGGAAAACCTAGAATAATTTATTTTTTCTTCCATGGATCCAGAAAAATAGTAAGGGGTTTATAAGAATTAAATCTGTCTAATATGTATATATTTTTTTGCTATTTTATATCATTGGGAAAATTTTTCAAAATTATCATCAAATGAAGAGGAAATATCTTATTTACCTATCATTCTTCTGGTTAGCTATATGAAATTCATGAATACATATTAAAGTACCATGCCGAGTTCATCCTAATTTTAATTTTAAAAAACCACCACCTTTCCAAATAATTTATTACTTAGTTACAAATTATAAAATTAAATTTAAGACATTAATATTAAATTACAATAGAAAAAATAAAAAGATATTCTAATTAATCAAAAATGTTATAAGTTATGAATAACCTACATTCTACAATTATGAAGTTATGAGAAAATATACACTATGGAATGCATGTAGAAAGGCCAAATTTTCAGATAAGATAAGAGAGATGCAAATATTTCCTTATGCATAAAAATTACCTAATTAAAAGATATATAGTTGTATAAAATTGCTATCAGCTAAACCAAGTGCAATTGATTTAAAAGATCTAATTTTACAGGACTATTAATTTTTATGTGCTTACCATCAAATGAGCCAAGGCAGTTTGGAAATCCATGTTTCTCAAAATATTATTGTTCAATCTAAAATGTTTGATTTTCTAACTCTAAAATAATTTAAAATTATTTATTAATATTAAAAATTTACTTTGATATAAACTATTATTTCTGAAAGTGCCATCATCACATCTATATTTTTAAATTATGGGTTGCATTTGAAGAAATTCGCCATATTACAAATCACGTGGGAATTACTATTGGCTTAAAATTGCTATGATGATTATCATTGGACAAATATTTTTTAAAAGAACACTATGGTTAAATTTGATTGACGTTTTTTGAGGATTATTATAATAGATTTTAAAATAATTTATACATTGATTTAAGATTGTATATATTAATTCTATAATTCTAAAATAAATTCAGAATAAAATTTAAGAATTAGGATTTTAATGAGATTTAATATATAAATAATTTAATATCTTATGTTTAAATATAGGTTAGAATTTTAGCATATCATATGGCTAAGATGCATAGTTTTGAAGTACCAAAATCTTGGGAAATAACTCAATCAGCTAATGAAGACTGGTTTGATTAAAAGAAATCCAACCATATCTTTGAGAACACCAAGAAATTGTTGAGTTCTTTTTTAATAATTATTTGTCTGTTTTAATGGAAAATAACTTTCTACCAGGTGATATATATAATATGGATGAAACTGAATCTTTAATATTTTCATAGAATTAACAACAGTTCGACGGCCTAATAAAGTTATAGAAAGGAAAGGCGAGAAACAGGGGAAATTATTACATCAGAACGTGATACAATCATGACCTTGACAATTGCTGTTAATGCCTTAGGAAATTCTATTCCATTTATGTTTATATATCCCAGAAAAAATTCTATGATCATTATTTAAGAGATGGCCCAATAGGATGCATTGGCGCGTCCAGTGGGTAGATGTTGGCTGAAGATTTTAAACATTTTTTAAAATATGCTAATTCCAGTCTTGAAAAAAAAAGTTTTACTTTTTCTAGATCATACATCTCATCAATGTATTGAAGTCATTGAGCTATCCTCTGACAGTGGCATTGTTTTCTCCCTCCCCATTGCACCCATTAACTCCAACCATTTGATAGAACCGTTTTTGGACTTCTTAAAAAATATTACAATAGTGCTTTGGATGCATGGATGGGAATGCACCCAGAGAAAAGTTTTACAACTTATAATATCCCTGAAGTGGTAAAGAAGATAAAGCCACCTCGGCTTCAAATATTCAGAAGGGTTTTGAATCCTCGAGTATTTGGTAAATCCTTTGATTTTTAATGACAAAAATTCGAATCCATTATATTTTATTAACAATAAAGATCCTAATGAGATTCAACTAAATTTATCTGAAATTACTTCGCAACCATCTTTCAAAGAATCTTCTCAGATGGGAATCGATTTTACTTAAGAGAATATTATTCCCCACATAATATTTTAAAAAAACCACTAGTAATCAAATGACAACATCCATTTTAACATCATCTCCATATAAAAAAAATGGCCAGAGCTAAGGCCACTAATCAGGAAAAACACCATACAAGCCAAAAATAGAAGAGCAAAAAAAATGCTTAAATATGAATATCGCTAGAAAAAAAAGAATGTTGCTTAGTATGCGGCAAAAGTTATCAGTACACCATCAGAATGAAGATTGGTTCCAATGTCGAGGTCATTTATGGGTATATGGATCTTGTAGCGATTTTAATTTCTCTTTTATTTGTAATAAATGTGATTAAATATGTAATGAATCATAATTGTATATTAATATTATAATTTTTGTGTTTTTTGTATGAATAAAATGCATAGAAAATGATAGGCTAAAACATGCCCCACAAATGGATAATACGTCTCCCATGTCTTTTTCATAACTCAAAAATTTTTATAATATTTTTTTCTTATTAATTTCTACCATAGATAAATATATAAAGAATAAAACAACGTTTAAATTAATTTGATAAGTTACTTCACTTTTTCACAGCCTCTCAATCTTTTATAGACAATATAACCCCCGTCTTCCCTACTGATTTTAATGTAAAATAAAAAAGATTTTGCTTAATCGGAGTTTAATTTTGAAGAATAGAAGGATACTTTGTCACCCTATTTTTTTTTATCTCATATTTCTATCAAATATACTGACCAAAGCAATCAATCCTAATCTATGAAAATTATAAAAATTTAATAGATAAGTTTGTATAAAAAATTTGAGGAAGATTATAAGAGAATCTGAAAATATTGCTTAGAGGTGCTATAAGGGTTATGCATGTTGATGAACAATCACTATTGAATTATCGTTCCATAAAACTTTTTTAAAATAGATGATCATATTGTCCTATTTCCTTTTCCGCCATAACTTATTTCAGATTATATAAAAACTTACAGAAGCAATTATATAAGTGAGATAATTATTACATCCCATTTAATCCCTATACTAAGCCCTTCCCAAAAAATATGTATATTAATTTATATCGGAATGGGTGGGGGATTCTTTTTTTCATTTGATATGGTAAAACTAAAACGATAAATAATATATTATTTTTTTAAGAAATTTAATTTTGATGACCAACCTTTTTCGAGATATCGAATGCTGTCGACAGTTTTTCCAGTCTCGAGTGTTTCGAGATATCGCTTTAAGTCGTCATACTTGAGCCTGAGGTGACCGACATTTTTTACGAGGTTGCGAAGAAAGGCATCCGTAAAGGCGGCGTCACGATTGGCCTTCGGTATCCGTATATCGTCTATCAGGCTCGATGTGTCCATACTAGTATTCAGATCAACTTCATTAGCATTCTGATTCGCTACAGTGACGGGCGCCAAATTGGAGCATGGACCTATCATTCTCTCAATCAACTCATCCTTTGCGCGCAACTGTCATAAAACAAAATCGTCGATTAAACACGATTGGTAATATTAATCAATATATTAAACAATATAAGTGTAACCTAGTTATAGATATAGGGGAAGAATCGGTTAAGTTTAAACAATTATTTTAACCGACAAAAATAGTAGATATATATGCCTGTAATCATAAAAAAAGTATGCCTAAAAGCCATAGCCAGATTTAATAACTAAGACTAATAGCCATAATCAATTTTAAAGAGCTCTGGCAAATAGTTTTTTAGTTATATTTCCAAAATCAGAAGGCCATTTACGTGATACGTGATTTAATCGTAAATGCTCTTTATTTTTATGGGTACTATTGTTATTAAACAGCTCGATTTAAACCGATTTTTAAAAACGTTTAACTCAATATTTTTGCCATCTATTCACGAAATCTCGAGTTATAAAATCGGCTAAAATCGAGCCGTTTAACAACATTAGTGGATGCAACAGTGGCGTAGACATGGGGGGGGGGTATAAGGATCTAAACACCCCCCCCATGAAAAAATGAAATATCTATCATATTTGATTATTATATATTTTTTTAATAAATTTTAAATTATCTTGCAGAAAAACTTGTCTAGTTTGTCATATTCCCTTTAAAAAAAATCTACTTTGTCAATTTCATTATGAAGAAATAATGAGCAGCACAAAAAGGTAGTCAAATAGACTTGTGGCATATCTGTGCTTAACATTTGTCGAAATATGGATAAATCAAATATAAAAGTATCTAAACTACAATCACATCAAATATTTTAAAAGTTGATAGGAGTTTTTATAACGATAATAATAGTAAAACTAATTTTAGATATTTGGTTATTATTTTAATTGTCTAGAATCTTCGTCTATCTTGATCAATGAGATTTAAATTACTTCTATATTTATTAAACAAACTGAAAATCATAAAATTCAAAAATATTTTGAATCGGGGAAAGATAAACCTTAATGTATTTAAACCAAATTTATTTTTGATAATTTAAAATTCGATATTTAAGATTTCGCCTAAGATTTGCCGAAATTTTATTTCGCTTATAACTAGTTTTTATTTATTGGCTGAAAAAAACTGATCGGTGAACTAATAAGTACTAATCATGCATTACATATTATTCATTGCTTCTATAATTTTCGCGATTTTTTATTATTTTGCCAAAAATGTTTTTCTTTAAACTATCTGCCAAACGGGTTGAAGCATTAAAGATGTAAGAAAAAGGCACTAATTATTGACATAAATTTCCGAGATAATGCTTCCAGATGTTTAGCTAACATTATGCTTAAAAGTGATATAATATTTAGTTTTTGGTTCATAATTCGGTCACTTTTTTAATGGCAGTAAAGAACTAATAAATCACTAAATATTAACGCAAACCAGATAGTTAAAATTTATATATTCCCCGTTCTGACATGATGCAAATATTGACAATTTTTTATTTTTCACCAAAAATTCTTTTCCTCTTTAAACCAATTGCCAAAGAGAATAAAGCAATAAAATATCCTAAGAAAGCTAAACTCAATAATTTAGTATAAGTTTCAAAATTAGTGTTTCCAAAAGCTTGGCTCACTTCACACTTAGAGCGTTATGTAATAGTTTTCACTTTGTCAATAACAGTTTTTTGGGGGGTTCTCATATTTGGTGAGGAATTGAAAGTAAGTCAGGCATTAAATATTAAGGCATGCCAGATAGTTTTTTATATTATTCATTTTGCGGGATATCTATTTTAGCAATTTTCTAATTCTTTATACTGTCTACCAAACGGATTAAATTAATATACACTTCATTGATAAAATTTACAGTCACTTTTTAATCTTAAGATCGGCCAAAATCTTATTACTAATAATTTTTTTCCTTTATACTGGCTACTATGCTGGTTAAAATCAGACAATAATACAGCACAAAACATTGTTATATTTTAAAATTAGGTTTTGTTCAGCTAACTTCAACGGAGATAAAATAAAGACTACCGAAAAATTATTAATATTTAATAACTTTTTATAAAAGGGACCGCCGAAGGCAATCAAAAAAAAGGTATGGGGGCTTTACCACCAAAAAATTTTTAATACCCTCCATTAAAAATCCTGGCTACGCCACACAAAAGAGCTAAGCTAGGTATTCCTCATTTCCATAGAAGTGAATATTAAAGAAAATTTGGGGAATGAAAATATGAGGAACCCTCTACACGTTTGTGATCAAGATGTACATACTTGTAAGACTATTATATGTATATTGTAAAATAAAAATAAATTTCTAGGATTTTTTCTTTTGTTTTGTTTATTTATATTCATTACTTAGGGATATCTCACAATTAAAAAATTATTAGCCAGAGCTATTTAAAATTGACTATGGCTATTAGTCATAGTCATTTAGATAGTTTATGGCTATATTCATCATAATCGTTTATTAAAAATAATAGTAGTTATCTTTAATACACTATGAGTAGATAGTGATTATAACAACCATTCCCCATCTTCAGTTATAGCTAATCCTAAGGCCCGACTATAGTTGTAATTATAATTTATCTGAATAAACGATAATAATGAAGAGAATTTATCGATATAATAGCCAGAAATATCAATTTTTAAAATATATAATTTCAATTTTTTTAGTTTATAATTCAGAGACCTGCAGAGGTACCATTTGCAAGACTGGCCCGGATTTTTTTAAAGTATATTATATTTATTTTTAATTTTTATAGCTAATACGATTTAAAATATTTGGTTTTTATTTTTTTTTAGGCCAGGCCTGGCCCTGGTATATTTTAAAAAATTAAATACGGCCCGGGGGCTGGACCTGCAGATCTCTGATATTTATTAATTTTTAAATATTATGCAAGAGTGGGATACCACGTCAAATTGATGAAAAAAAATGATTTTTGGACTATCCCTTTCGATTTTTATTAAAATTTAGTCTACAAATTAAGGTTAGTGTTACTTATAACTGATCAAAATTTTACCCTCCTAGCTCTTAGTTTATAAAATATGTTTAAAGGGGTCGACCGAATCGTGATTGATTTGACATGAAATAACCCAGTTATCCATAAGCTATTTTTAAAATTTATATATTACCTTAAATTTTATCACAAATTTCGTGTGATAATCAATATTTCAAAACATTAATAAAATAAAGGTATTTAATAAAAAAAATTATAATTTTATTATATCTTAATTGGTAATAAATTATTACCTAAAAATATAACATAATTATGAAATGGATCGAAAAATTAATTGAGAAGTATCAAAAGGTTTTCCCAAAAAGTGGACCCATTAAATTAAAAATAACCAAAAATTAATGAAGGATATTAAATTTCAGGATCATTAAAATGACATCATAGAAATAATATTTTTTTAAAAAACGATTCCTTTTTTCAGTATCCTTTTTCCTTTTTAATCGGACCTTTTTCTTTTTTTAATGACCCTTTTCCATTTTTGATTGGCTTTTATTTTTTGAATGGAAAACCCTGTATTAAAATTTATATCATTACCTTTTCCTTGGTATCCATTAACTCTTGTTGGCATGTATTTCTTTTGAGTTCCGATTCATTCAGCCTCTTGTTCAGCGTATTAATCTGATTTTCAACTATCTAATCCCATTTTTATATATTAAAATGAGATATGAGTATGTCAATTATATATCCTTGAATATCTTGTTCCGTTTCAATATTATGTGTTGGAAGCAATAATAAAAAATTTGTTAATTTTTTGGGCCTGATTCGCATATTTTTGATTATAAGTTTAGCTCAGATTTTTTAATTTTGATCATCATGCAGTCCATCCAAGCCCATAATTTTAAAATCTCGTTATTATTAATAGTTTTGACTCTCTTGTAAATTGTTTCAAAGGTAAAATTAAAATATAACCAGTAAATGAATGTTATCTAACCGATTATTAATTTTTAAAAATTTAAATCAACCCAGCTCAGTCCAGGTTTTGTGAATTTGGCCTGGCTTGGATTTTTAAAATTTAGCCATTTAAGACAGAATCTAAGCTGGGTTACAAGCTTGCAGTCTGTGATTTTAATACATTAATGGTTTCTTTGATTTAATTTAAGTACCCTCCTTTAAACCATAAGAGTGGGTAATCAACTTTTGAAAGTTTTGTATTAGGTAGGTTTAATGAACAATATTCAAGTTTAAAAATTCAAAACCTTAAAAACATCTATTGAATGTTTTCGCTTGTCCTCACCTGCATTAGTGAATGAAGATGTTTCTGTTATGCTATCTTTACTACCCTCCTCGGATGAGTTGGTGATATTATTTTGGGGCAAGGATGATTTTACATTGGCACTAGGTGGTAAGAATGAATCAATTATCATTTTTTCATGCTTGAAAGGGATGGGAGCTTTATTACCACCTTTTAAACATAAAAATTTTATGTGATTAAATTTATTTAATTATTGGTCATAAAGAATTTGAAAAGAAAATTAATTGGTGTAGAGGATGAGAGGATAGTTTTATATATAATAAATAAACATTTTAATTGAGGGATTTTATAAAAAAAATTTAAAGAATTATCTTTATCTTCAAAAAACTTATATCATCTTCACACGAATCTTTATTCAGATCCTTATCATTTTTCTAAAATCTTTATTAGAATTTAATCTGAATTTATACATTTAATTTTATGTCATTGGACATTGAGGTTGAAATATTGTAGGGCACATTCTACACTTAATGTAGAGAGGCAGAATATGATTCTATTTCCTTCCCCAAAATATAAAATATCTATCCTGTGGGTGATTGTTTTTTGATAAATATATGATTATTACAATATATTTATAGTGAATCATAATTTGTTTATCATTGAATAATTACTTGATAACTTTGATAGATAACTTGTATTTAATTTGCCTAGCTTTCATTATCCATATTTACTAATGTGTCATCATTCTTAGTAATTTAGATTTAAGATGGTTTATAATAAATACAGTCAATGTATAATTTTTTGTCATATATTTTCATAAGATTGTTAAAAATAATTTATTTTCTAAATTCGATTAAAATACTTCCTGTATAAACAGAAAATATTAAAGCTAGATTTTTTAAACATATTATCTTTAAGTAAAAAAAAATTGTAACCATGGATGAGGATGTGTTAGAATAAAAATATATATAATTATTAGCTTTTTAATATTATATATTTTAAATTTTATTATTATTTATAAATTTAATATTCAAATGGTTGAAAAAATTCAAAAAATTTTTATACAGAGCATGTATGCCTGCATTTGGTATTGTTAAATAGCTCGAATTTAGCTATTTTTAAAATGATCGGCTTAAATCCAGCCAATTAATTCTACCTGCATGATTTAAATAATTGGTGATAAATTCTAAGGGGCACAAAAATGTTAGTGGTGCAAAGTTCTGCCCGTAGTTTTAATGAGATTAAATATCAATTAAACCCAGCTTAATGCACAATTTTGTAATTTATTTTACTTACTTTTTTAATATTAATTCCAAGTGATATTTTATGACTTATAAAAAAAATATGAGATAATTTTACCAGGAAAATTGCTAAAAATCCCATCTATGCCTAGTGATGATAATGATAGAAATTTTTGATAGATTTGGGGATGAACTTATTAGATATCAACACCTTCCAAAAAATATCAGTAAAGCCTAAAAATTATTAGTTTTATGATTTACTCACATAAAACTAGAGAAAAATAATTATGTTAAAATTAAAAAATTGAACTAAATTAAGTTATATTTTGCATGAATTGCAAAAGTTGCTAAATATTATAAATCTACTTTTTTTAAAAAAATTAAGTGTTTAATGAATTCTGCTGATAAAAGTTGTCAAAATTGATTTCTGGTATAAGATTTGAAATTATTTATTGTAGCAAAATGTAAATTTATGATTGTTAAAATTTAGTTATTGGGATTTAAAACAAAGCTATATTAATTTCTGCATTTTTATTTATTTGTAAAACATATTTTATGAAAAAATAAAAACCTGGTGTTTGAATCACAGCTTTTAAATTATTTTCTTCCAATTTTAATAACAACTTTGATTTTTCTTTATTATCTAATTCAATATGCTTTATATTTTTAATGAATTCTGCTTCTCTGAATCTAAAATTAGCATTTTCTTGTTCTAAATGGGAAGTTTTTATCTTATATTCTAACATTAGGCTTATATTATTTTAGGTTTATATAAGATACCAGTGATTTCCTTTTCATGTCCTTGTTTTAATATCAAGTTTGTTTCATGCAACTCACATATCTTTTTAAGTAAAGATGCCATGTGTGTTTTAAGACTGATAAATTTTGATGATGGTTTAAACTAAAAAAAAAACTAAATAAATTTTTATATAAATATACTTCATTAGAATCCTCTTTATAAGTAATCTTTTCTTGGCAATAAAATAATTCATTTACTAATGAATTAATCAAAGTAATTGATTCCAATCCAAATGGCTGAATGAAACCCATTTTATCCAATTTGCCTCGTAAATTTCTATATAAATGGTCATTATCATATCCCACATGCATAGCCAACCTTATAAAATAATTTTTAAATTATGCGCTTTCGCAAATTTTTAATATTTGTATGGTTATTTACTAAATAAAATGTGATTGGATATATTCAAATCAAAAAAATTGAAATATCATATCAAGCACGTTAGTCATGGACCTGCCCAAAGTGAGCTAACTTGAATTACATGGAGGCCCCTCCATATATTTATTCTGATGATTTTTTTCTCAAGGATACTAACAAACCTTGTAACTCAGTAGTTTTATCATTAAAGAGTGGAACTACGCCCTATCCGATTATAGTATTAGTATAGTTATGAGTATATAAGAGAGAAGATAAGAAGAAAAGAGAGAAGAAAAGAGAGAAGAAAAGAGAGAAGAAAAGAAGATTTCTTCCAAATACGAAATAGTTATATTAAATTAGTTAGGGTTTCCGTTTAGCTATTGAAATTTTTTTTTTATAAATTGTTGCATGTGCGCATGTGCTCTATTATAATATTAAATACTTAAATAAAGTTCAGTTGTATATCTCAAGGCAAAAAAATATATATAAATTAATCCATTTTAAATCACTTGTTTTTCTCATATAATAATAACTTGTTTTTCTCATATAATAATAACTTGTTTTTTTCTGATTTTTAAAATAAATTATAAAATTATATAGGAATTCCTCAATCACACACTTTATTCTATTCTATTCGTATTCTTATAAATACTTTATGATGGAGGATAGAAATGATGTAAAGATCAAGGTATTGTTGAAGACGTTGGATCTGAAATTTCTTGCGGAGAATATTATAGATGAAGCTACAAAAAAATATAAATTATTCGAAACATTGGATAAAGAGATGGCTGAGTATCATGGATAACATTGATAATTTATCATATCAACAAATGAAAGATTTAGTACAAAATAAAGTCGAAAAGAACAAGATCACGCGTATTTTGGAGTTATTCAATACAAAACCGGACAGACTTGAGTCTTCCAGAGAGTATTTCGATAGATGATAGATACTGATTTCCGGTGTCATCCTTGCCCATGAAAGAGTTTGAAAAGCTTGCGAAGGATGAAGATGTGGAGTTGAAAAGTTGTTCGAAGAAATTATTCTCGTATGAAGGGTCGCCTATCACAGTCATTGGTAAAGTTATTAATTGTAAGGTCAAATTTCTAAATACGATTAAATATTTAGATTTTATGTTTTGGAAGGGGAGGGACCACCTTTATGTGGTCTAGATTGGATCAAAGAATTTGATTAGATTCAATTTTAATTTTAATACTAAAGAGTTAGAGATAGGGTAAATTTTGTAACTTTTAACAATCCTTGTAAAAATAATGACAGATTTGATAGAGGGAATTTGGTTATTCCGTCAATGTTTATTAAAAAAAATTGTTATGATTTTAATTATGATAGTAATAATTTAGTTAAAAGGTTTGATTGTGTTTTTAACAGAGTTGTACAAAAGATCTTCTTTGAAGATTTTTGAGCGTGATCTAGCTCAAAAATTTGAGCAAGATCTTTGAAGATCGTAAAATTTGAAGATCTTTTATTTATAAAAAAATTTGAGCAACGATCTTCAAAGATCTATCTTTTATTTTTTAAAAATTTTGTGTAACGATCTTCAAAGATCTTCATGATATTTATTTTTTTACCCTTTATCCAGATGTTTTTCAATTTTATTAATATAATATTTCTTTTATGTTTTATACCGCTCCTCCTGCCTTGATGAAAGAAAAAAATAAATTTTTTTTAAAAAAAAAATATTGACACAGCATGTTTCTAAAATTTTTGTTGGCTTTATTATTAGATTGCAAAATATTAAAAAAAGAGTGCCTACAAGAATATTTTTTTTGATTGATATAAGAGTTTTTAATATTATCATTGAAAAGTGAAATAATTTTTATTTATTTGAATTGTAAAAAAAATATTTAAAAATTTATTGAAAAGCTTCCTTTTCTTCCGAAATTTTTTTAAAAAAATAAAATTATAACTGTTTCCAAGTAAAATATTTTGTTAAAAGATGATTTTAAACCAAGATTTTTGAAGGCCAGGAGAGTACCGTTTGAAATAGAAGAAGAGTTAGGTAACATTCTAGAACAATGGTGTCAACATGGCATAATAACCCCTGTTATATTTTCCCAATGGGCGACACCATTAGTTTTGGTTAAAAAGAAGGATAATGCTTTGAGAGTTTTTGCTGACTTTAGGGTCACTGTTAATCCACAGTTTTGAATATCCGCTTCCAAGGATAAGTGACATTATTGCTAAGGTCGGAAAAGGCAGATTATTTTCAAAAATAGACTTTTCCTCGGCTTATTTGCAAATACCTATTTCTAAAGAAACTTCCAAATTTTTAACCGTTTCAACCCATAAAGGTCTTTTTCAATTTAATAGATTACCTTTTGGACTTACAGTGTCGACTGCTTATTTCCAAAAGACCATGGATGAAATTTTTGCTGACTAACGGGGTTATGTATTATTTAGATGATTTATTAATTTTTGGTAAGAATAAGGAAGATCATTTTAATAAATTGAAAAAGGTATTTCAAAGAATGATGGATTTTGGTTTGATTGGAAATATAAAAAAAAGTTAATTTTGCAAAGAGAGTATTAAGTATTTAGGTTATTTGATAAGTGACAAAGGTATACAGCCAATTAAAGAAAAGATTGATCCGATAAGTACCATGACTGAACCTATAAGTAAGGAAGAATTGCATTCGTGGTTGGGTCTGATCAATTATTATTCAAGGTTCATAGAAGGTTTTTCTAAAAATTTATTTATTTCTACTGATGCTTCTAATAAAAGTATGGGTGCTGTTTTATTTCATGTTGAAGAGGATGGTCTTGAAAGGCCGATTGAGTTTATGTTAAAAGCATGGACGGGTGCTGAGAAAAGATATTCGATTATTGAGAAAGAAGGATTGTCGATTGTTGTGGCTGTTAAGGAATGGAGGGAATATGTAGTAGGGAGGAATTTTAAAATTTTTACGGATCATAAACCTCTAATTAATTTGTTTGGAATAGATCCGGTTAAACTTTACAATATGTCGCCATGGCTTCAGAAATGGGCTTTTTGTTTAGCCGGGTTTGATTTCGACATTAATTATAGGAGGGGTAAAGATCAATTTATTGCTGATGGGTTATCTAGGTTAATAAAGGAAGATGTTATTTGTTTTTTTAATATTGATAATGATTTAAATGACCAGAGAATTTTGAATAATTTAGATATGATAAGAAGAGAGACTGTGGAAGATTTAGAACTTATCAAAGTTAAACAATTTATTTTGAATAAAGCGGGAGATTTCACACAGATTAAAGTATATATGGAGCTAGGTAAGTTGTTGTTCATTAAAAATGATTGCATTTTTAAGGGAGAGCAGATTGTTATTCCCCAATCGCTAAGAAAAGAGATTCTATATGTTCTTCATGAGGGACATATAGGTTTGTCTAGGATGATTGATATTATGGAAAGATATTTTTGGTGGCCTGGGGTTAAAAGAGACATCAAGGAAATGGTTTTTAGGTTTAATATGTGTATGGTAAATGCTCCAAAATTACCAAGGGTTAGAAATAATCATTGGGTAGATCCGAGCAAACCCTGGTATCGTATTTTTATTGATTTTTTTGGACCCATTAAGAATTATTATGGATTAGTAATAATTGATGGGTACTCTCGATGGCTTGAGATTATCAAGGTTAAAAATATTACTACTAATACCACGATTATGGTATTAAATAATATTTTTTCTAGATTTGGTTACTCCGTAGAGTTGGTTTCTGATAATGGACCAGCTTTTAGGTCGTATGATTTTAAAAATTTTATATTAAAAAAGGGTATAACACATATATTTACTCCTGCATACCATCCGTCTTCAAATGGTATGGCTGAAAGAGCGGTACGCTCAGCTAAGGATATGATTTATAAATTAGGTGGTTGGGATGATAGGTTATTGGAAGAGGTGTTATTGAATTATTGCAATACCACTCATTCGACAACCAAAACTTCACCTGCGTTTAGATTATTCGGCAGGGAACATAGATTTAAGAGTTTTTTGAAGGACAGTGACTGTGATATGCGACCTAAAATTAAAAGAATAAAGTTCAGAGAATTAACATTTGGCAATTCTGTTTTTGTCAAAGTGGGCTTCAATCAAGAATGGCGTGTGGGGATTGTCATTGGGAGAATTAGTAACGTCATTTGGGAAATTCAGGTAGATGATAAGTTTCTCTTTGTTCATATTGATCACATTAGAAATTATTAATAGGAATATATTGCATTATATTTTTACTTTTATATTGTGGGTTACAAATATTAAAGCATCATATATATTCTATCTTTCCTAGTTGTGATAATTTTGATTAATAAGTAACATTGTTAATATTGAAAATAATTCTCCCTTCCCAATTGTAATTGTTTATTATATTCCAAAAAAAAAGGAAATAATGACAATAATTTCCCCTTCCCAATTGTAATTGTTTATTATATTCCAAAATAAAATAAAATAATGACAATAATTCCCCTTCCCAATTGTAATTGTTTATTATATTCAAAAAAAAAGGAAATAATGACAATAATTTCCCCTTCCCAATTGTAATTGTTTATTATATTTCAAAAAAAAATAAATAAAATAAAATAATGACAATAATTCCCTATTCCCAATTGTAGTTCCTACTATCCCCATATATATATTATTTGTTATATAATTCCTTGTTAATCTTAATGTAAGGGGTATTATTTTAATAATGATATCATTGTAACATTAAATTTTAACCTTATTACGCATTTAACAGTATAAAAATACCTCCCGCATGCCAAGCGAGAGTTTATTCCCTATAAATTGTAGTTTCTTTCATTTTTTATTTCAATATGATTAAATAATTTTCTTCATTATATTAATTTTATTCCAAATATATTTATTGTTTATTGGCCACTTATAGTGTGAATTGTACCTATCGATAGTGTAATCTATACCTTTTGTAAGGGTAATTACATAAAAAACTATCATGTACAACTATGGTGTCATTTCCCCTTTATACATATATATTTTTTTTTATTCTTAAAAAATAAATCTAAATTACCTCTCGCATGCCAAAAAAGTTCTTTCCTTCCCCATTTTTTTGTACCATGTTGTATTTTCAAGATTTATAATTTTTTTTTTCATATATTTTTTGGAGGTGGTGCATGTTGCATGTGCGCATGTGCGCTATTATATTATTAAATACTTAAATAATTTATATTTAAAAGTTCAGTTGTATATCTCAAGACAAAAAAAATATATATAAATTAATATATATTTTCATTTTAAATCACTTGTTTTTCTCATATAATAATAACTTGTTTTTCACATATAATAATAACTTGTTTTTTTCTGATTTTTAAAATAAATTATAAAATTATATTGGAATTTCTCAATCACACACTTTATTCTATTCTATTCGTATTCTTATAAATACTTTATAAATTAATATAGTACATATTACATATTATGTAATCAGTATAAAAGGTTAAAATCTACTAATATTTAAATTATTTAGTAATTTTCCTATTATGAGAAATATCTAGTTAAATTTTATTTAAGTTATAATTAATTATAATTAATATTTAATAATTATTATATAATTTCAAAGTGTTGTAATTATTTATACTTAATACTATTTATTATTTTTTTTTTTTATAGTACTGGATTCTTATAATTATAATGAGCTATCAAATTTCATAATAGGCTTCATTATATAATTTGAAATTCCCTTTAATAAGGACCTGTAAGATCCCTTAATCTACCTCTATATGCATCAATATATCTTAGTCATGATGAGTTATATTTTTTTCGAAACATTGTATTTTAAAATAGCCTTAATATACCTTATGACTTTATAAATGACTAAAATTAGAATTAATAATATCCATGCATTGGCGTACGCAGCGGCCCCCCCCCAAAGCCAAAAAATGCAGATGTCGGATATATTTTTCTAAAATATTAATGTTTATATTCATTTATATTTTATTATATTTATTCATATCTCATTCTTTTTAAATTTTTATATTATTACCTTTTTCATTTACTAATTTATTTTATCAATTAATTTCATTTTCAAGTTTTCCTTGGCGTAATATTTATCTATTATTTTTAAATTTCCCCATTTTCAAATTTCTAGTCATGGATATTAGACCTTTTTTTTTAAAACACTGAATATAGTGATAATCATATCAAAAAGCAAAAAATTATAGTAAAATAATTTAATAAAATTTTCATTTTAAAATATTTTTAGCACATAAAACCCCTCCCATAATAGCAAATAATGAAAGAATTGTTGAAAGAATAATTGAGAGTCAGGATATAGAGCCATCTAAAGGTTAGTTATTCTAAAAATACAATTGGGCAGGTTTATAATAATTTAGCTGGTATTATTTAATAATTTTAGATATTTAATTTAGTAAAAGAATGAGATTGCAACAATGTGCAACAATATTTTTTTTTAAAATAATTTTAATTTACATCTCAATATTTAGACATAAACTTAAAACTAAAATCTTTATACAAAACTAGAGTACAATGATCATCCATATGATATAGCCAATTTTTAGATAAAGATAATATTAGCCTAGAAGAAAGACATATACTTCTCAAAAAGGTATATATTAAAGATACTTTAGCGAAGGTAGAACCATTATTTACATTTATTTATTTCTATAATTCATTCAAAATGTGTTAGAGATCAGCAAAGTTAGGCCCGGCCCCTACCCGGCCCGAGTCCATTTAAAATAATTAGATTCGGGTCGGGCCGGGCCTAATATTTTTAAAAAAAATTCGGGCCGGGTCGGGCCGAACCTTGGAATTTTTTTTAAATATATCAAAATTTATCAATTTTATATTGAATTTTTCATATAAAATAAAAATATTAGATTTTATTTATCAAAATTAAACGGCATATAACATATTCCTTTTATTTTAAGTAATTATAAAAATTAATTTCTATATTTAAATAAATTCGGGCCGGGTCTGTAAATTTTTTTTAAAAAAAATTCGGGTTCGAGCCGGCGAAACTTTTTAAAAAAAAATTTCTGGCCGGGCTTGAAAAATTAGACTTGATGCAGATCACTACAATGTGTATCAGTTTTTATTGACATTTTATTCTATATTATTTAACCATAAGGTGCAACTCAATTATAAATGGCGATATATAATTACCCATTAATGGATGGGTCTGTACATAATACATTAGGAAGTTAAACAACCCCTATTATATTAATCGTAAAAAAAAATATATATATAATCATATCAAATATAATATATAATATGATAAAATATTACAATAGATTACTTATTTATAACCAATGACGTAGCCAGCGTCTACATGAGGGGGAGAGTTAGGAACAGTTTGCATCCTATTTTTTTGAGGGGGTAAGCTGCTAATGGGGGTAGGATAAATTTTTTTTTTGGGTTATCTATTAAATTTTGAGATGAAATAAAACAAAATTTATTGCTGTAAAAATTAATACTATTATTATAGTATTATTATAATACAATTCATCGACCAAATCTATATATTGCAAACAATCATACACATTGTTTTCCAAATAAACAATCCTTTTAAATATAATTTAAAAGGTTTAGATATTTCAGAAAGCTCATAATGCCATAATAATTAATTCATTGTAAATAATGGAGGTTTAATTAAATTTATTATCTAAAAAATAAATTCTTTATATTCACAAAATATTGATAGTTGGTAGTAGAGATAGATTAATTTAGGTTATCCTTTATAAATTATTAAAGAGAGTATCAATAAATAAATAGGTGAAAATAATGATAAAGAGACATCGCCGCCGAAGGCGGCGGAGATTTTTTAGGGAGGTAGGCAAAGGATTTTGAAGGGGGTTTGCATCCAGTGAAAATCCTGTCATGTAGACGCTGGGCGTAGCTACGGGGGTAGTTTTCGGGTTTGGACCCCTCCCAGAGCAAAAATATTTTTTTAGATTATACGTTCAAATGACTTAAAAGTGACTTTATATCAAATAATAAATGCCATTAATATTTATATTTTTCTGGTTTTGATGTTTGTGGAAGGATATTATATTATTATTGAAATTATTCTGGATAGTATTATTATAAAGTCATTGAGAATAATCCACTAAATTATAATAACATATTATTGATGCATTTAAAAAATATATTTATATATATTACCGAAGATATGGTTATGATTTGTAAGATAAACACGGCCGAAGCCTGGGCAAAAGGGCCAAAGGCCCGTATAAGGAGGTTTGGGAAGCGAATCCCCACAGGATTTTATATGTATGGACCCCCTCTAAGGAAAATTCCTAGCTACGCCACTGTTTACTACATTTCCCCCTACATTAATTGTGCGATGCCTTTATCTCTTCAATCATTCGTTTCAGGGGCTTATGTGTCCACCCTCGCCTTGGGGTCTCCCACTCTCTCTGATCGCTGTCAGCGACGCGCTCCGTCGTATCTGATATCAAACGGTCCCTTAGTTGGTCAGCATGTTTTCGTATTACACGATCTGGGGTCTTGACTACATAGGAATATAATCCCTTTTTATCCTGTATCACCCCTTCTCTCCAACCCTTAGTGGTTTCATCTATTACCCATACACGCTGACCAACGTCAAATTTCCTAAAATTGGAATGTGTATCACGTTCTTGATTTTGTTTATCATTGGCTTTATCAATCTCCTTTCCCACCTCTGGTCTAGCCCAGTCTAGATTAGTTCTTATTTGACGACCGAACATAATCATCGCTGGTGACCTACCCGTCGAACTATGTTCTCCCAGCCTATACGCTGCTACCGTTTGAGTCATAGCCTATTACGGGTCATTAATTGATTCTCGAGTGGCATAATAACTCCCTTTTAAGGTTCGAATGGTTTGTTCCGCCTGCCCATTTGTCTTCGGGTGGTGCGGCGTTGAGCGATTGTGGCAAATGTTGTTTTCTTCACAAAATCGCTTAATTTCTATTGAAATAAATTAAGGTCCATTATCCGTTACAATGCTTTTAGGTACCCCAAAAGTAGCAAACCACTTCTTTAATCTCGTTAACATCTCCTTCGCCGATGTATTCCTCATCAAGTCTATCTCAGCCCATTTTGAGTATGAATCTACTCCCACTAGCCAATATAAAGAGTCAACCGGTCCCGCAAAATCTAGATTTATGCACTCCCGTGGCTCTTTGGTACAATTCCATGAGTATAGTGGTAACTCCATTACGTTTGGTCGATTTTTCTGACATTCAACACACAGCTTTATATACCGTTCTATGTCCTCTTCGCACTTCAGCCACCAACAATACAACCGAAAAATAGATTTCATCGCGTTCATTCCCGGATGTCCCCGATGTAGTGTTTCCAACACTGAATTCCTAAGTTTCGTAGGGATTATCAATCTTTCAACTATTCCCCTGTCTACTGTTAATTCCTCTCGTTGGGTGTGAAAGATTACTAGCTCTGGTTCTTCTTTCCGATTAAAGCCTCTCCACCCTTGCTCAATATGTTGTGCCACTCGCTTTAGTATTGGATCTTTAATTGAATTCTTGCGCAGGTTTCCCTCTGAGGCTTGCATATCCTCTAAGTTTACGTTTCGAATAGCCAATGCATGCTTGGTATCCCGATTAGGTATGATATCGTGGAGCGGTAGCCTAGATAAGGCGTCTGCCATAATATTCTCACGAACAGATCAATATTCCACGCTAAAGTCGTAAACGGCCATCTTCCTGGCCCAACGTGTCAGACGATTGTTCGATATCTTTGGCAGATCCCTCTTTTCCCCGAACAACCGTTCCAAGGGTT
The DNA here is from genome assembly GCF_954871325.1 of Gordionus sp. m RMFG-2023. Lineage (NCBI taxonomy): Eukaryota > Metazoa > Nematomorpha > Gordioida > Chordodea > Parachordodidae > Gordionus > Gordionus sp. m RMFG-2023. The sequence continues at coordinate 45,967,797 of NC_088775.1, read as the reverse complement.
TATGGTCTGTCCGAAGTATAAATTTTCGACCGTAGATAAAGTTGTGGAATTTTTCTATTCCAAATAACAATGTCCTCGCTTCTTTATCGATAGGCGCATAATGTTTCTCCGACTGTAACAACGTCCGAGACGCGAATGCTATGGGTTTTTCCCCGTTTTGTGAAACCTTATGAAGTAAAACAGCCCCCATTACTGTATCTGACGCGTCACACTCCATAATCAACGGCAATATAGCATTATACGGCGTTAAGGTTTTTTCTGCTGATAACAATGTCTTAACTTTATCGAAAGCCTCTTGCTCTACATTAGTCCAAAACCATGATACTTTTACACTAGTCAATCGATGTAACACAGTTGCTTCACTATGAAGAGGTGTGGCCTGGATTGCTTTAACTTTCTCTTTGCTTGGATGTACCCTATTTTGGTCGATAACGATACCTAAAAATGAAACAGATTTCCGTAGAAATTGGATTTTTCCAAATTTAGCTTTGAGGCCTGCTTCCTGCAGCCTATCGAGTACTATTTTTAAATTAGCCAGATGTTCGGCATCATTTTTGCCGGAGATAATTACATCGTCCATACACTCCAGTCATCGGGCAATCTTTTAAAACATTGTCCATGTAACAGTGGAAAATAGTTGGTGCGCACGAAAGTCCAAACAGCATCCTTCGGTATCCATAATATTTTTTATGTGTTGAGGTGACCAAATATTTTTGGGACTATATCTCAACGACCATTTGTATATACGCGTCCTTTAAATCTATCACCGTAAAAAGCCCCCCCCCCTGAATCTTAACCAATAAGTCATCTAGCATAGGAATAACATGATGATCATATAATAGATGGGGATTTAAACTCACCTTGAAATCTGCGCAAATACGAATCTCGCCATTGTTTTTCCTGACATTTACTGTTGGGGTTGCCCATAACACCCTAGTTATAGAGGAATCGATGGGCTCCAAAATCTCCGCAGCCACAAGGCGATCCAGTTCTAGTTCAACCGCTCTATGTAACGGAAATGGCACTCGACAGGCTGGAAACGATTTTGGAACAGCCGTATCTTTTAATTGGAGTCTTACCGCGAAATTACGTATTAACCCCGGTTTGCCGTCAAAAACAGCTTTAAACTGTTTAGCTAACAAATTCCCTATTGAGTTTTCCGTTAGTGACATCCTCGATCCGTGTGAGCATCGATTGTATTCGAACGGCCCATCGGGGCTTCGGCCCGCGGGGCCACCGATTGTATTCGAGTGGCCCATCGGGGCATCGTTGGTTTGGTGGCAACTTGATGTTATTGTTTTTCTATTCGTTTTGAGAACCTGTTGTATGCTTACCTGTCTCGGTAACTCAAACCCAAATGCTAAAATCCATGGCAACCCAAACAGAGGTAGGTCATTTGACTTTATTATAATAACTGATAAATTGCGAATTTCCTTCCCCACTTGCACACGAACCATGGCTTCACCCATAAGATCCAAAAGCTTATCTCCATAGGCTGCTAACGGGTTTGTAGAAGATGTTAGTGGTTTGCCAATTTTCTCTCAAATATTCAATCCTATAATAGAGGCTTGTGCTCCTGTATCATAATCAAAAGTGACACTAAGTCCATTTATTTTGGCTGTGATCCTTTTATTTAATCCCCTTGTCCAGAGATTATTAATTAAATCACTTGAGTAAAAATGTGGTTACTTAAATTGCTATATACAGGCTTACTACGGCAACATGCTGCAAAATGTCCGGTTCTTTGGCACTTAAAACATGTTTTGCTTTTAGCTGGGCATAAATATCTTTCATGCCAGCCGGTAAATTCTTACATTTATTATCGTAAAACTTGTTATTAGGCTTCCTATAATTATTGTCTCTCTTAACACACTCTTGTGAATTAGGCATTTTATGTTTGCAATCTTGCAATCTGACACTATTTACCAAGTCTTTCTTGATAGTCATTTCGATTTGAACATTTTCTGTTGCCGTTGCCATATCTAGCACGAACTGGAAGGTCAAGGGCTTTTTGTTCACATCCAATGCTAAAGGATATTTAGTCCTAAGTTCAACTTCGAGACTTGGTAGATCTATATCCGCAACTAATTGATCTCTTAACCGACCGTCAACTTCTTACGGCGTAAAACAACACGCTTTCGCAGTTATTTTGATTCTATTAGCGAAATCTCCAATTAGTTTATTCTCATTCCTAATTAACCTTATGAAGGATAATCTACTACCGAAAATGGTTTTATTCTTCTCAAAAATATAAAGCGAGACACTCCCTATCTTATCAAATTTAGTCGTTAGAATGGTTTCAGGAAATAAGTATTGTTTCGAGAATGTCAATGCTCTCAGCGCCAAAACTCACCATGAACAGGTCCTTATTTTCTTGATCGGTCGGTGTCAGTTCTTTAGTCTTAACGTTGCGTCCAAACCAACGTTGTATAGACCCATTAATTTGATATTTTTCTAACTTATCAATTACTTGGTAGATCTATACCCGCAACTAATTGATCTCTTAACCGACCGTCAACTTCTGAAGGCGTAAAACAACACGCTTTCGCAGTTATTTTGATTCTATTAGCGAACTCTCCAATTAGTTTATTCTCATTCCTAATTAACCTTATGAAGTCTAATCTACTACCGAAAATGGTTTTATTCTTCTCAAAAATATGTAGCAAGACACTCCTTATCTTATCAAATTTAGTCGTTAGAATGGTTTTAGGAAATAAATATTGTTCGAGAATGTCAATGCTCTCAGCGCCAAAACTCACCATGAACAAGTCCTTATTTTTTTGATCGGTCGGTGTCCAGTTCTTTAGTCTTAACGTTGCGTCCCTAAAATTAGAACCAACGTTGTATAGACCCATTAATTTGATATTTTTCTAACTTATCAATTACTTGGTAGATCTATACCCGCAACTAATTGATCTCTTAACCGACCGTCAACTTCTGAAGGCGTAAAACAACACGCTTTCGCAGTTATTTTGATTCTATTAGCGAACTCTCCAATTAGTTTATTCTCATTCCTAATTAACCTTATGAAGTCTAATCTACTACCGAAAATGGTATTATTCTTCTCAAAAATATGTAGCGAGACACTCCTTATCTTATCAAATTTAGTCGTTAGAATGGTTTTAGGAAATAAATATTGTTCGAGAATGTCAATGCTCTCAGCGCCAAAACTCACCATGAACAAGTCCTTATTTTTTTGATCGGTCGGTGTCCAGTTCTTTAGTCTTAACGTTACGTCCCTAAAATTAGAACCAACGTTGTATAGACCCATTAATTTGATATTTTTCTAACTTATCAATTATACTAGTATTTTTGGACTGAGGCATAATTTATAAAATTAATAACTATTTTCTTACTTGTTTTAATTAGAATATTAGAATCCTCGTCGCCACTTTAGCGAAGGTAGAACCATTATTTACATTTATTTATTTCTATAATTCATTCACAATGTGTATCATTTTTCATTGACATTTTATTTAGTATAATTTAACCATAAGGTGCAACTTAATTACAAATGGCGATATATAATTACCCGTTAATAGATTGGTGTGTACATAATATAGGAAGTTAAACAACACCTATTATATTAATCGTAAATATATATATATATAATCATATCTAACTGGCAAATATATTATATAATATGATAAAATATTACAATAGATTACTTCTTTACTACATATACCTATGATAAATATATTTGTCTATATTTTATGTTAAGTAAAAAAAAATTCTGTCTATTTAAATAACAAAAATGCCATTAAATACTAATGAAACTTAAAATCAGGCAAAAATATAAATAAACATTATTATTGAAATAAAACGAACATTAAAATACTGTACTGAACCTGTAAAGGGGTCAATATATGCATATCTCTAGTAGTTGGGAGATTATCATCAAAAAATAAAATTTGTCTAGTTGGGGACTTATCAAGACTATTATATTTTTCTGAAAATTTATTTTGTATTTGTTGATTAAATTATATATAAATTGTTGTTTATTATATAGGGTTATTGTAGCTTTTCGGATAAATTTAATGTATGTCTTGCATTTCCCAAATTATTTGTCTATATTTTATGTTAAGTAAAAAAAAATGCTATCTATTTAAATAACAAAAATGCCATTAAATACTAATGAAACTTAAAATCAGGCAAAAATATAAATAAACATTATTATTGAAATAAAACGAACATTAAAATACTGTACTGAACCTGTAAAGGGGTCAATATATGCATATCTCTAGTAGTTGGGAGGCTATCATCAAAAAATAAAATTTGTCTAGTTGGGGACTTATCAAGACTATTATATTTTTCTGAACATTTATTTTGTATTTGTTGATTAAATTATATATAAATTGTTGTTTATTATATAGGGTTATTGTAGCTTTTCGGATAAATTTAATGTATGTCTTGCATTTCCCAAATTATTTGTCTATATTTTATGTTAAGTAAAAAAAATGCTATCTATTTAAATAACAAAAATGCCATTAAATACTAATGAAACTTAAAATCAGGCAAAAATATAAATAAACATTATTATTGAAATAAAACGAACATTAAAATAGTGTACTGAACCTGTATAGGGGTCAATATATGCATATCTCTAGTAGTTGGGAGGTTATCATCAAAAAATAAAATTTGTCTAGTTGGGGACTTATCAAGATTATTATATTTTTCTGAACATTTATTTTGTATTTGTTGATTAAATTATATATAAATTGTTGTTTATTATATAGGGTTATTGTAGCTTTTCGGATAAATTTAATGTATGTCTTGCATTTCCCATATTATTTGTCTATATTTTATGTTAAGTAAAAAAAAATGCTATTTAGTTAAATAACAAAAATGCCATTAAATACTAACGAAACTTAAAATCAGGCAAAAATATAAATAAACATTATTATTGAAATAAAACGAACATTAAAATACTGTACTGAACCTGTAAAGGGGTCAATATATGCATATCTCTAGTAATTGGGAGGCTATTATCAAAAAATAAAATTTGTCTAGTTGGGGACTTATCAAGATTATTATATTTTTCTGAACATTTATTTTGTATTTGTTGATTAAATTATATATAAATTGTTGTTTATTATATAAGGTTATTGTAGCTTTTCGGATAAATTTAATGTATGTCTTGCATTTCCCAAATTATTTGTCTATATTTTATGTTAAGTAAAAAAAAATGCTATCTATTTAAATAACAAAAATGCCATTAAATACTAATGAAACTTAAAATCAGGCAAAAATATAAATAAACATTATTATTGAAATAAAACGAACATTAAAATACTGTACTGAACCTGTAAAGGGGTCAATATATGCATATCTCTAGTAGTTGGGAGGTTATCATCAAAAAATAAAATTTGTCTAGTTGGGGACTTATCAAGACTATTATATTTTTCTGAACATTTATTTTGTATTTGTTGATTAAATTATATATAAATTGTTGTTTATTATATAGGGTTATTGTAGCTTTTCGGATAAATTTAATGTATGTCTTGCATTTCCCAAATTATTTGTCTATATTTTATGTTAAGTAAAAAAAAATGCTATCTATTTAAATAACAAAAATGCCATTAAATACTAATGAAACTTAAAATCAGGCAAAAATATAAATAAACATTATTATTGAAATAAAACGAACATTAAAATACTGTACTGAACCTGTAAAGGGGTCAATATATGCATATCTCTAGTAGTTGGGAGGCTATCATCAAAAAATAAAATTTGTCTAGTTGGGGACTTATCAAGACTATTATATTTTTCTGAACATTTATTTTGTATTTGTTGATTAAATTATATATAAATTGTTGTTTATTATATAGGGTTATTGTAGCTTTTCGGATAAATTTAATGTATGTCTTGCATTTCCCAAATTATTTGTCTATATTTTATGTTAAGTAAAAAAAAATGCTATCTATTTAAATAACAAAAATGCCATTAAATACTAATGAAACTTAAAATCAGGCAAAAATATAAATAAACATTATTATTGAAATAAAACGAACATTAAAATAGTGTACTGAACCTGTATAGGGGTCAATATATGCATATCTCTAGTAGTTGGGAGGTTATCATCAAAAAATAAAATTTGTCTAGTTGGGGACTTATCAAGATTATTATATTTTTCTGAACATTTATTTTGTATTTGTTGATTAAATTATATATAAATTGTTGTTTATTATATAGGGTTATTGTAGCTTTTCGGATAAATTTAATGTATGTCTTGCATTTCCCATATTATTTGTCTATATTTTATGTTAAGTAAAAAAAAATGCTATTTAGTTAAATAACAAAAATGCCATTAAATACTAACGAAACTTAAAATCAGGCAAAAATATAAATAAACATTATTATTGAAATAAAACGAACATTAAAATACTGTACTGAACCTGTAAAGGGGTCAATATATGCATATCTCTAGTAGTTGGGAGGCTATCATCAAAAAATAAAATTTGTCTAGTTGGGGACTTATCAAGACTATTATATTTTTCTGAACATTTATTTTGTATTTGTTGATTAAATTATATATAAATTGTTGTTTATTATATAGGGTTATTGTAGCTTTTCGGATAAATTTAATGTATGTCTTGCATTTCCCAAATTATTTGTCTATATTTTATGTTAAGTAAAAAAAAATGCTATCTATTTAAATAACAAAAATGCCATTAAATACTAATGAAACTTAAAATCAGGCAAAAATATAAATAAACATTATTATTGAAATAAAACGAACATTAAAATACTGTACTGAACCTGTAAAGGGGTCAATATATGCATATCTCTAGTAGTTGGGAGGCTATCATCAAAAAATAAAATTTGTCTAGTTGGGGACTTATCAAGACTATTATATTTTTCTGAACATTTATTTTGTATTTGTTGATTAAATTATATATAAATTGTTGTTTATTATATAGGGTTATTGTAGCTTTTCGGATAAATTTAATGTATGTCTTGCATTTCCCAAATTATTTGTCTATATTTTATGTTAAGTAAAAAAAATGCTATCTATTTAAATAACAAAAATGCCATTAAATACTAATGAAACTTAAAATCAGGCAAAAATATAAATAAACATTATTATTGAAATAAAACGAACATTAAAATAGTGTACTGAACCTGTATAGGGGTCAATATATGCATATCTCTAGTAGTTGGGAGGTTATCATCAAAAAATAAAATTTGTCTAGTTGGGGACTTATCAAGATTATTATATTTTTCTGAACATTTATTTTGTATTTGTTGATTAAATTATATATAAATTGTTGTTTATTATATAGGGTTATTGTAGCTTTTCGGATAAATTTAATGTATGTCTTGCATTTCCCATATTATTTGTCTATATTTTATGTTAAGTAAAAAAAAATGCTATTTAGTTAAATAACAAAAATGCCATTAAATACTAACGAAACTTAAAATCAGGCAAAAATATAAATAAACATTATTATTGAAATAAAACGAACATTAAAATACTGTACTGAACCTGTAAAGGGGTCAATATATGCATATCTCTAGTAGTTGGGAGGCTATCATCAAAAAATAAAATTTGTCTAGTTGGGGACTTATCAAGATTATTATATTTTTCTGAACATTTATTTTGTATTTGTTGATTAAATTATATATAAATTGTTGTTTATTATATAGGGTTATTGTAGCTTTTCGGATAAATTTAATGTATGTCTTGCATTTCCCAAATTATTTGTCTATATTTTATGTTAAGTAAAAAAAATGCTATCTATTTAAATAACAAAAATGCCATTAAATACTAATGAAACTTAAAATCAGGCAAAAATATAAATAAACATTATTATTGAAATAAAACGAACATTAAAATACTGTACTGAACCTGTAAAGGGGTCAATATATGCATATCTCTAGTAGTTGGGAGGCTATCATCAAAAAATAAAATTTGTCTAGTTGGGGACTTATCAAGACTATTATATTTTTCTGAACATTTATTTTGTATTTGTTGATTAAATTATATATAAATTGTTGTTTATTATATAGGGTTATTGTAGCTTTTCGGATAAATTTAATGTATGTCTTGCATTTCCCAAATTATTTGTCTATATTTTATGTTAAGTAAAAAAAAATGCTATCTATTTAAATAACAAAAATGCCATTAAATACTAATGAAACTTAAAATCAGGCAAAAATATAAATAAACATTATTATTGAAATAAAACGAACATTAAAATAGTGTACTGAACCTGTATAGGGGTCAATATATGCATATCTCTAGTAGTTGGGAGGTTATCATCAAAAAATAAAATTTGTCTAGTTGGGGACTTATCAAGATTATTATATTTTTCTGAACATTTATTTTGTATTTGTTGATTAAATTATATATAAATTGTTGTTTATTATATAGGGTTATTGTAGCTTTTCGGATAAATTTAATGTATGTCTTGCATTTCCCATATTATTTGTCTATATTTTATGTTAAGTAAAAAAAAATGCTATTTAGTTAAATAACAAAAATGCCATTAAATACTAACGAAACTTAAAATCAGGCAAAAATATAAATAAACATTATTATTGAAATAAAACGAACATTAAAATACTGTACTGAACCTGTAAAGGGGTCAATATATGCATATCTCTAGTAATTGGGAGGCTATTATCAAAAAATAAAATTTGTCTAGTTGGGGACTTATCAAGATTATTATATTTTTCTGAACATTTATTTTGTATTTGTTGATTAAATTATATATAAATTGTTGTTTATTATATAGGGTTATTGTAGCTTTTCGGATAAATTTAATGTATGTCTTGCATTTCCCAAATTATTTGTCTATATTTTATGTTAAGTAAAAAAAAATGCTATCTATTTAAATAACAAAAATGCCATTAAATACTAATGAAACTTAAAATCAGGCAAAAATATAAATAAACATTATTATTGAAATAAAACGAACATTAAAATACTGTACTGAACCTGTAAAGGGGTCAATATATGCATATCTCTAGTAGTTGGGAGGCTATCATCAAAAAATAAAATTTGTCTAGTTGGGGACTTATCAAGACTATTATATTTTTCTGAACATTTATTTTGTATTTGTTGATTAAATTATATATAAATTGTTGTTTATTATATAGGGTTATTGTAGCTTTTCGGATAAATTTAATGTATGTCTTGCATTTCCCAAATTATTTGTCTATATTTTATGTTAAGTAAAAAAAAATGCTATCTATTTAAATAACAAAAATGCCATTAAATACTAATGAAACTTAAAATCAGGCAAAAATATAAATAAACATTATTATTGAAATAAAACGAACATTAAAATAGTGTACTGAACCTGTATAGGGGTCAATATATGCATATCTCTAGTAGTTGGGAGGTTATCATCAAAAAATAAAATTTGTCTAGTTGGGGACTTATCAAGATTATTATATTTTTCTGAACATTTATTTTGTATTTGTTGATTAAATTATATATAAATTGTTGTTTATTATATAGGGTTATTGTAGCTTTTCGGATAAATTTAATGTATGTCTTGCATTTCCCATATTATTTGTCTATATTTTATGTTAAGTAAAAAAAAATGCTATTTAGTTAAATAACAAAAATGCCATTAAATACTAACGAAACTTAAAATCAGGCAAAAATATAAATAAACATTATTATTGAAATAAAACGAACATTAAAATACTGTACTGAACCTGTAAAGGGGTCAATATATGCATATCTCTAGTAATTGGGAGGCTATTATCAAAAAATAAAATTTGTCTAGTTGGGGACTTATCAAGACTATTATATTTTTCTGAACATTTATTTTGTATTTGTTGATTAAATTATATATAAATTGTTGTTTATTATATAGGGTTATTGTAGCTTTTCGGATAAATTTAATGTATGTCTTGCATTTCCCAAATTATTTGTCTATATTTTATGTTAAGTAAAAAAAAATGCTATCTATTTAAATAACAAAAATGCCATTAAATACTAATGAAACTTAAAATCAGGCAAAAATATAAATAAACATTATTATTGAAATAAAACGAACATTAAAATACTGTACTGAACCTGTAAAGGGGTCAATATATGCATATCTCTAGTAGTTGGGAGGCTATCATCAAAAAATAAAATTTGTCTAGTTGGGGACTTATCAAGACTATTATATTTTTCTGAACATTTATTTTGTATTTGTTGATTAAATTATATATAAATTGTTGTTTATTATATAGGGTTATTGTAGCTTTTCGGATAAATTTAATGTATGTCTTGCATTTCCCAAATTATTTGTCTATATTTTATGTTAAGTAAATAAAAAATGCTATCTATTTAAATAACAAAAATGCCATTAAATACTAATGAAACTTAAAATCAGGCAAAAATATAAATAAACATTATTATTGAAATAAAACGAACATTAAAATACTGTACTGAACCTGTAAAGGGGTCAATATATGCATATCTCTAGTAGTTGGGAGGCTATCATCAAAAAATAAAATTTGTCTAGTTGGGGACTTATCAAGACTATTATATTTTTCTGAACATTTATTTTGTATTTGTTGATTAAATTATATATAAATTGTTGTTTATTATATAGGGTTATTGTAGCTTTTCGGATAAATTTAATGTATGTCTTGCATTTCCCAAATTATTTGTCTATATTTTATGTTAAGTAAAAAAAAATGCTATCTATTTAAATAACAAAAATGCCATTAAATACTAATGAAACTTAAAATCAGGCAAAAATATAAATAAACATTATTATTGAAATAAAACGAACATTAAAATACTGTACTGAACCTGTATAGGGGTCAATATATGCATATCTCTAGTAGTTGGGAGGTTATCATCAAAAAATAAAATTTGTCTAGTTGGGGACTTATCAAGATTATTATATTTTTCTGAACATTTATTTTGTATTTGTTGATTAAATTATATATAAATTGTTGTTTATTATATAGGGTTATTGTAGCTTTTCGGATAAATTTAATGTATGTCTTGCATTTCCCAAATTATTTGTCTATATTTTATGTTAAGTAAAAAAAAATGCTATCTATTTAAATAACAAAAATGCCATTAAATACTAATGAAACTTAAAATCAGGCAAAAATATAAATAAACATTATTATTGAAATAAAACGAACATTAAAATACTGTACTGAACCTGTAAAGGGGTCAATATATGCATATCTCTAGTAGTTGGGAGGCTATCATCAAAAAATAAAATTTGTCTAGTTGGGGACTTATCAAGACTATTATATTTTTCTGAACATTTATTTTGTATTTGTTGATTAAATTATATATAAATTGTTGTTTATTATATAGGGTTATTGTAGCTTTTCGGATAAATTTAATGTATGTCTTGCATTTCCCAAATTATTTGTCTATATTTTATGTTAAGTAAAAAAAATGCTATCTATTTAAATAACAAAAATGCCATTAAATACTAATGAAACTTAAAATCAGGCAAAAATATAAATAAACATTATTATTGAAATAAAACGAACATTAAAATAGTGTACTGAACCTGTATAGGGGTCAATATATGCATATCTCTAGTAGTTGGGAGGTTATCATCAAAAAATAAAATTTGTCTAGTTGGGGACTTATCAAGATTATTATATTTTTCTGAACATTTATTTTGTATTTGTTGATTAAATTATATATAAATTGTTGTTTATTATATAGGGTTATTGTAGCTTTTCGGATAAATTTAATGTATGTCTTGCATTTCCCATATTATTTGTCTATATTTTATGTTAAGTAAAAAAAATGCTATTTAGTTAAATAACAAAAATGCCATTAAATACTAACGAAACTTAAAATCAGGCAAAAATATAAATAAACATTATTATTGAAATAAAACGAACATTAAAATACTGTACTGAACCTGTAAAGGGGTCAATATATGCATATCTCTAGTAATTGGGAGGCTATTATCAAAAAATAAAATTTGTCTAGTTGGGGACTTATCAAGATTATTATATTTTTCTGAACATTTATTTTGTATTTGTTGATTAAATTATATATAAATTGTTGTTTATTATATAGGGTTATTGTAGCTTTTCGGATAAATTTAATGTATGTCTTGCATTTCCCAAATTATTTGTCTATATTTTATGTTAAGTAAAAAAAAATGCTATCTATTTAAATAACAAAAATGCCATTAAATACTAATGAAACTTAAAATCAGGCAAAAATATAAATAAACATTATTATTGAAATAAAACGAACATTAAAATACTGTACTGAACCTGTAAAGGGGTCAATATATGCATATCTCTAGTAGTTGGGAGGCTATCATCAAAAAATAAAATTTGTCTAGTTGGGGACTTATCAAGACTATTATATTTTTCTGAACATTTATTTTGTATTTGTTGATTAAATTATATATAAATTGTTGTTTATTATATAGGGTTATTGTAGCTTTTCGGATAAATTTAATGTATGTCTTGCATTTCCCAAATTATTTGTCTATATTTTATGTTAAGTAAAAAAAAATGCTATCTATTTAAATAACAAAAATGCCATTAAATACTAATGAAACTTAAAATCAGGCAAAAATATAAATAAACATTATTATTGAAATAAAACGAACATTAAAATAGTGTACTGAACCTGTATAGGGGTCAATATATGCATATCTCTAGTAGTTGGGAGGTTATCATCAAAAAATAAAATTTGTCTAGTTGGGGACTTATCAAGATTATTATATTTTTCTGAACATTTATTTTGTATTTGTTGATTAAATTATATATAAATTGTTGTTTATTATATAGGGTTATTGTAGCTTTTCGGATAAATTTAATGTATGTCTTGCATTTCCCATATTATTTGTCTATATTTTATGTTAAGTAAAAAAAAATGCTATTTAGTTAAATAACAAAAATGCCATTAAATACTAACGAAACTTAAAATCAGGCAAAAATATAAATAAACATTATTATTGAAATAAAACGAACATTAAAATACTGTACTGAACCTGTAAAGGGGTCAATATATGCATATCTCTAGTAATTGGGAGGCTATTATCAAAAAATAAAATTTGTCTAGTTGGGGACTTATCAAGATTATTATATTTTTCTGAACATTTATTTTGTATTTGTTGATTAAATTATATATAAATTGTTGTTTATTATATAGGGTTATTGTAGCTTTTCGGATAAATTTAATGTATGTCTTGCATTTCCCAAATTATTTGTCTATATTTTATGTTAAGTAAAAAAAAATGCTATCTATTTAAATAACAAAAATGCCATTAAATACTAATGAAACTTAAAATCAGGCAAAAATATAAATAAACATTATTATTGAAATAAAACGAACATTAAAATACTGTACTGAACCTGTAAAGGGGTCAATATATGCATATCTCTAGTAGTTGGGAGGCTATCATCAAAAAATAAAATTTGTCTAGTTGGGGACTTATCAAGACTATTATATTTTTCTGAACATTTATTTTGTATTTGTTGATTAAATTATATATAAATTGTTGTTTATTATATAGGGTTATTGTAGCTTTTCGGATAAATTTAATGTATGTCTTGCATTTCCCAAATTATTTGTCTATATTTTATGTTAAGTAAAAAAAATGCTATCTATTTAAATAACAAAAATGCCATTAAATACTAATGAAACTTAAAATCAGGCAAAAATATAAATAAACATTATTATTGAAATAAAACGAACATTAAAATAGTGTACTGAACCTGTATAGGGGTCAATATATGCATATCTCTAGTAGTTGGGAGGTTATCATCAAAAAATAAAATTTGTCTAGTTGGGGACTTATCAAGATTATTATATTTTTCTGAACATTTATTTTGTATTTGTTGATTAAATTATATATAAATTGTTGTTTATTATATAGGGTTATTGTAGCTTTTCGGATAAATTTAATGTATGTCTTGCATTTCCCATATTATTTGTCTATATTTTATGTTAAGTAAAAAAAAATGCTATTTAGTTAAATAACAAAAATGCCATTAAATACTAACGAAACTTAAAATCAGGCAAAAATATAAATAAACATTATTATTGAAATAAAACGAACATTAAAATACTGTACTGAACCTGTAAAGGGGTCAATATATGCATATCTCTAGTAATTGGGAGGCTATTATCAAAAAATAAAATTTGTCTAGTTGGGGACTTATCAAGACTATTATATTTTTCTGAACATTTATTTTGTATTTGTTGATTAAATTATATATAAATTGTTGTTTATTATATAGGGTTATTGTAGCTTTTCGGATAAATTTAATGTATGTCTTGCATTTCCCAAATTATTTGTCTATATTTTATGTTAAGTAAAAAAAAATGCTATCTATTTAAATAACAAAAATGCCATTAAATACTAATGAAACTTAAAATCAGGCAAAAATATAAATAAACATTATTATTGAAATAAAACGAACATTAAAATACTGTACTGAACCTGTATAGGGGTCAATATATGCATATCTCTAGTAGTTGGGAGGTTATCATCAAAAAATAAAATTTGTCTAGTTGGGGACTTATCAAGACTATTATATTTTTCTGAACATTTATTTTGTATTTGTTGATTAAATTATATATAAATTGTTGTTTATTATATAGGGTTATTGTAGCTTTTCGGATAAATTTAATGTATGTCTTGCATTTCCCAAATTATTTGTCTATATTTTATGTTAAGTAAAAAAAATGCTATTTAGTTAAATAACAAAAATGCCATTAAATACTAATGAAACTTAAAATCAGGCAAAAATATAAATAAACATTATTATTGAAATAAAACGAACATTAAAATAGTGTACTGAACCTGTATAGGGGTCAATATATGCATATCTCTAGTAGTTGGGAGGTTATCATCAAAAAATAAAATTTGTCTAGTTGGGGACTTATCAAGATTATTATATTTTTCTGAACATTTATTTTGTATTTGTTGATTAAATTATATATAAATTGTTGTTTATTATATAGGGTTATTGTAGCTTTTCGGATAAATTTAATGTATGTCTTGCATTTCCCATATTATTTGTCTATATTTTATGTTAAGTAAAAAAAAATGCTATCTAGTTAAATAACAAAAATGCCATTAAATACTAATGAAACTTAAAATCAGGCAAAAATATAAATAAACATTATTATTGAAATAAAACGAACATTAAAATACTGTACTGAACCTGTAAAGGGGTCAATATATGCATATCTCTAGTAATTGGGAGGCTATCATCAAAAAATAAAATTTGTCTAGTTGGGGACTTATCAAGATTATTATATTTTTCTGAACATTTATTTTGTATTTGTTGATTAAATTATATATAAATTGTTGTTTATTATATAGGGTTATTGTAGCTTTTCGGATAAATTTAATGTATGTCTTGCATTTCCCAAATTATTTGTCTATATTTTATGTTAAGTAAAAAAAATGCTATCTATTTAAATAACAAAAATGCCATTAAATACTAATGAAACTTAAAATCAGGCAAAAATATAAATAAACATTATTATTGAAATAAAACGAACATTAAAATAGTGTACTGAACCTGTATAGGGGTCAATATATGCATATCTCTAGTAGTTGGGAGGTTATCATCAAAAAATAAAATTTGTCTAGTTGGGGACTTATCAAGATTATTATATTTTTCTGAACATTTATTTTGTATTTGTTGATTAAATTATATATAAATTGTTGTTTATTATATAGGGTTATTGTAGCTTTTCGGATAAATTTAATGTATGTCTTGCATTTCCCATATTATTTGTCTATATTTTATGTTAAGTAAAAAAAAATGCTATTTAGTTAAATAACAAAAATGCCATTAAATACTAACGAAACTTAAAATCAGGCAAAAATATAAATAAACATTATTATTGAAATAAAACGAACATTAAAATACTGTACTGAACCTGTAAAGGGGTCAATATATGCATATCTCTAGTAATTGGGAGGCTATTATCAAAAAATAAAATTTGTCTAGTTGGGGACTTATCAAGACTATTATATTTTTCTGAACATTTATTTTGTATTTGTTGATTAAATTATATATAAATTATTGTTTATTATATAGGGTTATTGTAGCTTTTCGGATAAATTTAATGTATGTCTTGCATTTCCCAAATTATTTGTCTATATTTTATGTTAAGTAAAAAAAAATGCTATCTAGTTAAATAACAAAAATGCCATTAAATACTAACGAAACTTAAAATCAGGCAAAAATATAAATAAACATTATTATTGAAATAAAACGAACATTAAAATACTGTACTGAACCTGTAAAGGGGTCAATATATGCATATCTCTAGTAATTGGGAGGCTATTATCAAAAAATAAAATTTGTCTAGTTGGGGACTTATCAAGATTATTATATTTTTCTGAACATTTATTTTGTATTTGTTGATTAAATTATATATAAATTGTTGTTTATTATATAGGGTTATTGTAGCTTTTCGGATAAATTTAATGTATGTCTTGCATTTCCCAAATTATTTGTCTATATTTTATGTTAAGTAAAAAAAAAATGCTATCTATTTAAATAACAAAAATGCCATTAAATACTAATGAAACTTAAAATCAGGCAAAAATATAAATAAACATTATTATTGAAATAAAACGAACATTAAAATACTGTACTGAACCTGTAAAGGGGTCAATATATGCATATCTCTAGTAATTGGGAGGCTATTATCAAAAAATAAAATTTGTCTAGTTGGGGACTTATCAAGACTATTATATTTTTCTGAACATTTATTTTGTATTTGTTGATTAAATTATATATAAATTATTGTTTATTATATAGGGTTATTGTAGCTTTTCGGATAAATTTAATGTATGTCTTGCATTTCCCAAATTATTTGTCTATATTTTATGTTAAGTAAAAAAAAATGCTATCTATTTAAATAACAAAAATGCCATTAAATACTAATGAAACTTAAAATCAGGCAAAAATATAAATAAACATTATTATTGAAATAAAACGAACATTAAAATAGTGTACTGAACCTGTATAGGGGTCAATATATGCATATCTCTAGTAGTTGGGAGGTTATCATCAAAAAATAAAATTTGTCTAGTTGGGGACTTATCAAGATTATTATATTTTTCTGAACATTTATTTTGTATTTGTTGATTAAATTATATATAAATTGTTGTTTATTATATAGGGTTATTGTAGCTTTTCGGATAAATTTAATGTATGTCTTGCATTTCCCATATTATTTGTCTATATTTTATGTTAAGTAAAAAAAAATGCTATTTAGTTAAATAACAAAAATGCCATTAAATACTAACGAAACTTAAAATCAGGCAAAAATATAAATAAACATTATTATTGAAATAAAACGAACATTAAAATACTGTACTGAACCTGTAAAGGGGTCAATATATGCATATCTCTAGTAATTGGGAGGCTATTATCAAAAAATAAAATTTGTCTAGTTGGGGACTTATCAAGATTATTATATTTTTCTGAACATTTATTTTGTATTTGTTGATTAAATTATATATAAATTGTTGTTTATTATATAGGGTTATTGTAGCTTTTCGGATAAATTTAATGTATGTCTTGCATTTCCCAAATTATTTGTCTATATTTTATGTTAAGTAAAAAAAAAATGCTATCTATTTAAATAACAAAAATGCCATTAAATACTAATGAAACTTAAAATCAGGCAAAAATATAAATAAACATTATTATTGAAATAAAACGAACATTAAAATACTGTACTGAACCTGTAAAGGGGTCAATATATGCATATCTCTAGTAGTTGGGAGGCTATCATCAAAAAATAAAATTTGTCTAGTTGGGGACTTATCAAGACTATTATATTTTTCTGAACATTTATTTTGTATTTGTTGATTAAATTATATATAAATTGTTGTTTATTATATAGGGTTATTGTAGCTTTTCGGATAAATTTAATGTATGTCTTGCATTTCCCAAATTATTTGTCTATATTTTATGTTAAGTAAAAAAAATGCTATCTATTTAAATAACAAAAATGCCATTAAATACTAATGAAACTTAAAATCAGGCAAAAATATAAATAAACATTATTATTGAAATAAAACGAACATTAAAATAGTGTACTGAACCTGTATAGGGGTCAATATATGCATATCTCTAGTAGTTGGGAGGTTATCATCAAAAAATAAAATTTGTCTAGTTGGGGACTTATCAAGATTATTATATTTTTCTGAACATTTATTTTGTATTTGTTGATTAAATTATATATAAATTGTTGTTTATTATATAGGGTTATTGTAGCTTTTCGGATAAATTTAATGTATGTCTTGCATTTCCCATATTATTTGTCTATATTTTATGTTAAGTAAAAAAAAATGCTATTTAGTTAAATAACAAAAATGCCATTAAATACTAACGAAACTTAAAATCAGGCAAAAATATAAATAAACATTATTATTGAAATAAAACGAACATTAAAATACTGTACTGAACCTGTAAAGGGGTCAATATATGCATATCTCTAGTAATTGGGAGGCTATTATCAAAAAATAAAATTTGTCTAGTTGGGGACTTATCAAGATTATTATATTTTTCTGAACATTTATTTTGTATTTGTTGATTAAATTATATATAAATTGTTGTTTATTATATAGGGTTATTGTAGCTTTTCGGATAAATTTAATGTATGTCTTGTATTTCCCAAATTATTTGTCTATATTTTATGTTAAGTAAAAAAAAATGCTATCTATTTAAATAACAAAAATGCCATTAAATACTAATGAAACTTAAAATCAGGCAAAAATATAAATAAACATTATTATTGAAATAAAACGAACATTAAAATAGTGTACTGAACCTGTATAGGGGTCAATATATGCATATCTCTAGTAGTTGGGAGGTTATCATCAAAAAATAAAATTTGTCTAGTTGGGGACTTATCAAGATTATTATATTTTTCTGAACATTTATTTTGTATTTGTTGATTAAATTATATATAAATTGTTGTTTATTATATAGGGTTATTGTAGCTTTTCGGATAAATTTAATGTATGTCTTGCATTTCCCATATTATTTGTCTATATTTTATGTTAAGTAAAAAAAAATGCTATTTAGTTAAATAACAAAAATGCCATTAAATACTAACGAAACTTAAAATCAGGCAAAAATATAAATAAACATTATTATTGAAATAAAACGAACATTAAAATACTGTACTGAACCTGTAAAGGGGTCAATATATGCATATCTCTAGTAATTGGGAGGCTATTATCAAAAAATAAAATTTGTCTAGTTGGGGACTTATCAAGACTATTATATTTTTCTGAACATTTATTTTGTATTTGTTGATTAAATTATATATAAATTATTGTTTATTATATAGGGTTATTGTAGCTTTTCGGATAAATTTAATGTATGTCTTGCATTTCCCAAATTATTTGTCTATATTTTATGTTAAGTAAAAAAAAAATGCTATCTATTTAAATAACAAAAATGCCATTAAATACTAATGAAACTTAAAATCAGGCAAAAATATAAATAAACATTATTATTGAAATAAAACGAACATTAAAATACTGTACTGAACCTGTAAAGGGGTCAATATATGCATATCTCTAGTAGTTGGGAGGCTATCATCAAAAAATAAAATTTGTCTAGTTGGGGACTTATCAAGACTATTATATTTTTCTGAACATTTATTTTGTATTTGTTGATTAAATTATATATAAATTGTTGTTTATTATATAGGGTTATTGTAGCTTTTCGGATAAATTTAATGTATGTCTTGCATTTCCCAAATTATTTGTCTATATTTTATGTTAAGTAAAAAAAATGCTATCTATTTAAATAACAAAAATGCCATTAAATACTAATGAAACTTAAAATCAGGCAAAAATATAAATAAACATTATTATTGAAATAAAACGAACATTAAAATACTGTACTGAACCTGTAAAGGGGTCAATATATGCATATCTCTAGTAGTTGGGAGGCTATCATCAAAAAATAAAATTTGTCTAGTTGGAGACTTATCAAGACTATCATGTTTTTCTAAACATTTATTTTGTATTTGTTGATTAAATTATATATAAATTGTTGTTTATTATATAGTGTTATTGTAGCTTTTCGGATAAATTTAATGTGTGTCTTGCATTTCCCAAATTATTTGTCTATATTTTATGTTAAGTAAAAAAAAATGCTATTTAGTTAAATAACAAAAATGCCATTAAATACTAACGAAACTTAAAATCAGGCAAAAATATAAATAAACATTATTATTGAAATAAAACGAACATTAAAATACTGTACTGAACCTGTAAAGGGGTCAATATATGCATATCTCTAGTAGTTGGGAGGCTATCATCAAAAAATAAAATTTGTCTAGTTGGGGACTTATCAAGACTATTATATTTTTCTGAACATTTATTTTGTATTTGTTGATTAAATTATATATAAATTATTGTTTATTATATAGGGTTATTGTAGCCTTTCGGATATATTTAATGTATGTCTTGCATTTCCCAAATTATTTGTCTATATTTTATGTTAAGTAAAAAAAAATGCTATCTATTTAAATAACAAAAATGCCATTAAATACTAATGAAACTTAAAATCAGGCAAAAATATAAATAAACATTATTATTGAAATAAAACGAACATTAAAATACTGTACTGAACCTGTAAAGGGGTCAATATATGCATATCTCTAGTAGTTGGGAGGCTATCATCAAAAAATTTGTCTAGTTGGGGACTTATCAAGACTATTATATTTTTCTGAACATTTATTTTGTATTTGTTGATTAAATTATATATAAATTGTTGTTTATTATATAGGGTTATTGTAGCTTTTCGGATAAATTTAATGTATGTCTTGCATTTCCCAAATTATTTGTCTATATTTTATGTTAAGTAAAAAAAATGCTATCTATTTAAATAACAAAAATGCCATTAAATACTAATGAAACTTAAAATCAGGCAAAAATATAAATAAACATTATTATTGAAATAAAACGAACATTAAAATACTGTACTGAACCTGTAAAGGGGTCAATATATGCATATCTCTAGTAATTGGGAGGCTATTATCAAAAAATAAAATTTGTCTAGTTGGGGACTTATCAAGACTATTATATTTTTCTGAACATTTATTTTGTATTTGTTGATTAAATTATATATAAATTATTGTTTATTATATAGGGTTATTGTAGCTTTTCGGATAAATTTAATGTATGTCTTGCATTTCCCAAATTATTTGTCTATATTTTATGTTAAGTAAAAAAAAAATGCTATCTATTTAAATAACAAAAATGCCATTAAATACTAATGAAACTTAAAATCAGGCAAAAATATAAATAAACATTATTATTGAAATAAAACGAACATTAAAATACTGTACTGAACCTGTAAAGGGGTCAATATATGCATATCTCTAGTAGTTGGGAGGCTATCATCAAAAAATAAAATTTGTCTAGTTGGGGACTTATCAAGACTATTATATTTTTCTGAACATTTATTTTGTATTTGTTGATTAAATTATATATAAATTGTTGTTTATTATATAGGGTTATTGTAGCTTTTCGGATAAATTTAATGTATGTCTTGCATTTCCCAAATTATTTGTCTATATTTTATGTTAAGTAAAAAAAATGCTATCTATTTAAATAACAAAAATGCCATTAAATACTAATGAAACTTAAAATCAGGCAAAAATATAAATAAACATTATTATTGAAATAAAACGAACATTAAAATACTGTACTGAACCTGTAAAGGGGTCAATATATGCATATCTCTAGTAGTTGGGAGGCTATCATCAAAAAATAAAATTTGTCTAGTTGGAGACTTATCAAGACTATCATGTTTTTCTAAACATTTATTTTGTATTTGTTGATTAAATTATATATAAATTGTTGTTTATTATATAGTGTTATTGTAGCTTTTCGGATAAATTTAATGTGTGTCTTGCATTTCCCAAATTATTTGTCTATATTTTATGTTAAGTAAAAAAAAATGCTATTTAGTTAAATAACAAAAATGCCATTAAATACTAACGAAACTTAAAATCAGGCAAAAATATAAATAAACATTATTATTGAAATAAAACGAACATTAAAATACTGTACTGAACCTGTAAAGGGGTCAATATATGCATATCTCTAGTAATTGGGAGGCTATTATCAAAAAATAAAATTTGTCTAGTTGGGGATTTATCAAGACTATCATGTTTTTCTGAACATTTATTTTGTATTTGTTGATTATTAATGGTAGATATATCAATATTTAAACAATTATAAGGAAGAAATAAAGCAGGGTATGTTATATAAAATAAAAACAAATAAAAATTTTTAAAAAAATGAATGCGTTAAATTTGCAGAGAAGTCAATATTAGGTTCAACTCCCTAGAAATAGTGGGAATATCATCAGAAGATAAAATGGATGTATTCTAAAATATAAAAAAATATAAGAACATTTATGCCTTTTTAGTATATATATATATATATACACTAACTTTATTATGTGTTGTTAGTATATTTTGCTGGGATTCACAATCCCTATAGCTATTCTTTTATTGATGGACCTGCCATTTTTTTCTTACATTAATGATGGATAAATCACCATCTGTACAATCATTAAGTGAGGTTAAGACAGGGTTTGTTATCTAAAATAAAAACAAAAGAATAATTCAAAAAATATAAATGCATTGAACCTGTAGAGGAGTCAATATAAGGTTCAACTCCCTAGAAATTGTGGGAATATCATCAGAAGCTAAAATAGATGTATTCTAAAATATAAAAAAATATAAGAACATTTATGCATTTTTATATATATATAAGGGCTAACTTTATTTTGCGTTGTTAGTAGATTTTGTAGGGTCTCACGATCCCTAGAGCGTTTCTTTTTTGATTGACCTGCCATCTTTTTCTTTTATTAATGACGGATAAATCACCACCTTTACAATCATTAAGTGAGGTTAAGACAGGGTTTGTTATCTAAAATAAAAACAAAAGAATAATTTTAAAAATAAATGCATTGAACCTGATGAGGAGTCAATATACCACCTGTACAATCATTAAGTGAGGTCAAGACAGGGCTTGTTATCTAAAATAAAAACAAAGAATAATATAAAAAATTTAAATGCAATGAACCTGAAGAGGAATCAATATTAGGTTCAACTCCCTAGAAATAGTGGAAACAATATCAGAAGCTAAAATAGATGTATTCTATAATATAAAAGAGTATAAAAAAACATTTATGCATTTTTAATATATATATAAGGCTAACTTTATTTTGCGTTGTTAGTAGATTTTGTAGGGCCTCACGATCCCTGAAGCGTTTCTTTTTTTGATTGACCTGCCATCTTTTTCTTTTATTAATGACGGATAAATCACCACCTGTACAATCATTAAGTGAGGTTAGGACGTGGCTTGTTATCTAAAATATTAAAAAAAGAATAATTAAAAAACATATTAATGTATTAAACCTGAAGAGGAGTCAATATCAGGTTAACCTCTCTAGAAATAGTGGGAAGATGAATAACTTTATTTTGCATTTGGTAGATTTTATTGGGCTTCACGTCATATGACCCAGTATAATATTTTTGCTTGAATATGAGTTGAATTAAGAATTGAATGATGTTTATTTTTTGATAAGCCCAGCTTTCGGCTGGAGTGTGTAGCCTGAGGTAGGGAAATAAGAGAAAATTAAATGGAAAGAAAATAGGGAAATTAAAAGGGAAAGGAAGGTAAAGATAAAGAAAATTAAAAAGTGAAGATAGGAATAGGAAATGATGAGAAAGGGGAAGATAATAAAAGAAATTAAAAGGGAATGAAAGGAAAAGAGAATTTTAGTATTTTTTTAAATTTTGATTTTTCCCATATTATTTGAGATTGTTGTTAAAATAATGAATGTTAGTGATATCTTTAGTAGAGATACATATGTTGTCGGCATAGCATTATTCTACATTTTGTATGTTACTGAAAACTATTCTTTGAGTTAAAATATATATTAATAAAAATATTTAAGACTAACATTTAACATTAAATAATCCCAATCTAGGTTCAAGCCAACAATATCTGGAAAAAATATCCAAGCATCTGAGATCTTAATAATTTAAAAAGATTTTCTCAAGCCCACCTCAATCCCTAATAATTTTGAAACCAAGCCCAGAGATATTAAATTTATAATTAATGAAAAGGAAATCTCTGATTGACCATTAGTCTACGGGTAAAATATATTACTTTATAAAAATAATAACATAAGACTAACATTTAACATTAAAAAATCCCAATATAGGTTCAAGCCTACAATATTTGGAAAAAATTTCCAAGCATCCAAGATCTTAATAATTTAAAAAGAGTTTCTCAAGCCCATTTCAATCCCTAATAATTTTTGAAAACCAAGCCAATATTAATTTTGAGAAATATTTTTTAAGCCCAGTCCAACCCATAATAATTTTGAAAAAATTTTCTCAAACCTAGAGATATTAAATTTATTGAATTAACTCAGTTATGAATTTCTATATAAAATAATAATAATTTGTAATATTTAGTAAATAATGTAATACTTTGACAATTGGTTTTAATATGGCCTCCTACAGTTCCACTAATTTTGAAAGAAATCATGTGAATTGGTAATAAGGGAAACTGAGAAAGCCTGAACATAGCACTTATTAGAGAATCATGACAAAATAAGATTTGCATAGAAAATTTAAGTTATAGGTAAATTTTGTATAAAATAAATAAATAAAATCAACAATAGTAAATAATGTATTACTTTTTGGTTTTAATATGGACTACTACAGTTGCATAGAAAATTTAAGTTATAGGATCATCTGTTTGTATAAAATAAATAAATAAATAAAATAAAATCAACATTAGTAAATAATGTATAAAATCAACAATAGTAAATAAAGTATTACATTTTGGTTTTAATATGGCCTCCTACAGTTGCATAGAAAATTTAAGTTTTAGGATCATCTGTTTGTATAAAATAAATAAATAAAATCAACAATAGTAAATAATGTATTACTTTTTGGTTTTAATATGGACTCCTACAGTTGCATAGAAAATTTAAGTTATAGGATCATCTGTTTGTATAAAATAAAATAAAATTAACAATAGTAAATAAATAATGTATTACTTTTTGGTTTTAATATGGCCTCCTACAGTTGCATAGAAAATTTAAGTTAAAGGATCATCTGTTTGTATAAAATAAAAAAAAATCAACAAATAAAAAATAAATAAGACATGACGTAACGATGACATGACGTAACGATGACATGACGTAACTATGACATGACGTAACTATGACATGACGTAACGATGACATGATGTAGCGATGACATGATGTCACGATGACGTAGTGAGGACATCGAAAAATTATAATATAGATTTACAGAGAAAGTAAAGGTGATGTTTAATACATAATGAATATTATTAGATTAAGCAAGTTAGAATATATACCTTTTGATGAGAATATAATTAAATATTCCTGCTCTTTATTAACATTTTCAGTTTATTAATTAATGAATATCTTTAATATTTTATATAGACTAATCAATATAAAAGAAAATCTATATACTAATAAGAATATAGTTTAAAATTTTGTCATTTCCAGAGAAGTAAGGATTTATTGTTTTCTTTAATACTTCATGAATATCTTTAAGATTTTAAAAATATATTTAGACTTATCAAGTTAGAATGAATATTTTTTATAATAATTAATTTGATTATTTATATTTATATATTCAATAACAAGAATCAAAGCGAGGAAAGTTATATTATGATTTGAAATTTATTATATTTTTTATATTTTAAGAAAATTGACCCATTCTTGATTATTAACCCATCTTTAGCACATGTTTAATACCTAACTTTAAAATCTGGAATTTGCATATTTTCTATTTCATCACATAATTTCTCTTTTTTATTTCATTTATCACTTTTTTTTTATATACAACATTATTCAGACATTTCATATCCATAATTTTCTTTTCATTTTTTTTTAAATATTAGTAAAATATTTCATATCCATAATTTTTATTTCACCATATTTTTTTAAAATATCAATATTATCACAATATATATATATTTTTGATACTTCAAAAAAATTTATTTATGCTAATTATAATCTCAAAATTTAAATATTAAGCAATCTTTTCTGTCCTGCATATCGTAAGGTCTTAATTTCTTATGACGGAATACCTATAACGCCATTCAAGAGTTTTAAGGTTTTCAAAATAAACCTTATTATAAAGACAGATGGTTTAAAAAATAAAATCAAAACATATACCTAAATTATTACCCCCACCATATGCCAAAGTTCCAATTTTTTTTTCCAAAATAAATAATATATATCATATCCAATGGTTCCCAAAAAAATTTTATATTCTAAGATAAACCTAAAAAAACTCTTCTAAACCCATGTTTTACTTTTGATCACTTATTTTATTTACTCAATTAAGACCATTGAAAACCTTTTAAACCCATACTTTAATTTCTATCTTATCTTTTATTAACTCAAAATTTAACTATTAATTTTAAAATAACATATAAAAAATTTTTTTTAAATAAAACTTTATTTAATTTCATCCTTCTCTTTCTTTTTAAATTACCAAATTTTCTTTTAAATTCAACATTAACTTTACTTTTATAAATTTATACATTTTAAATTTAATTCTTTCAACTATATAAACTATTAATATATATAAAATAAAATATTATTCATTTATATATCCAAAACTTTAACTTCTATATATCAAAACATTTTAACCCAACCAAATTCTTTTGAAAACATCTTTCATTTAAATTTCTTTTTTTTCCTCTCTTCCCTTTTTCCCTTCCATCTATTCCAATTTTTCTCTACTTTCTTATTTATAATTTTATAAATTGCATACAAATATAATTTTGTAGGTTTGTTTTCAAATCTTTTTTTATTTTATTCTTAATGTTCCATGATCGTATATTGTTAATTACTTACATTGCGTCAAATTTTTCTCAAATGTCTTCTCCTTTGTTGAAAAAGCGGCATCACTTTTTAACAATATATGATTCTATATTGCCAATTCTTTATTTTACAAATATAAATCTATATAATAATGTCACATGATCTAAAAAGAACAAAGATATTAAAAATGTTATATATCTCTTATTCGAAATCAATTGAAGAACGTCCATAAATGTCAATTATATATCAACAGATACAACAAAGGGAATTGGCTTTTTGATATTAATTCAGACCCAAGGAGAGGGAAAAAGTAATCCATCATGTAATAAAAAGTCTCATGTGAATAATGGAATCAGATATTTTGTATTTTATATTGGAAATTTAGGATTATGATTGACAGTGAAGAAGTGCTGGAATAATATTAAAATAAACGAATAAAGAATACATTTTGGAGGTAATTTAAAAAAAAGGCATCTGGCTGAATTACTTTCTGTAATATTCTGTACAGTCAACTACAATGATACTGAATTAATTTTAACAATCGTAAGATAAGAAGGATCATGACTGCTCAATGAAGCTACGGATCAACCAAGTTATGACTCATTAACCATTAATATTAATCACAATCAACAGTATAATCAACGTCTCAATGGCAGAAAATTTGATGGAGGCAAACCCTCCTATAAAATCCACCCCTACCTCCCTAAAAAAAATCCGCACCTTTGGCCGCGATATTCGCCAAACCTTAAAGCTATAGTGATATTAATAAAAAAAAATCAGCTACCATTTATTCACAACAAAATTTTATTTACATCTTTTCATGCCTATTTAGGCTAGAAAAAACAATTAAATATCTAATTCTTACTAATAATTAATCGGCAATTAAAAAGCTGTTTGGACCACTCCATTGGGATTGATCATTGAATGAGAAGAAAATATAATCTATAAATCTTCAATAACTTTGGATGTTTGCTAATTATTAAATAAAGAATATAGTTAAAATTAGTTAACCTATCGAAAATCTTATTTTTTAATAATACATATTTAAAGTATTTTTCTAAAATTTTAAATGATTTATTATATTCTTAGATAAATTTATTATTAAAATTAATCGTATATGTTAATTACTTTTAGAAAATTAACAAATAAAAATAATATTAATATTTACGTGTGAAATTGTAAAATATTATGATAAAAAATTAATAAGAAAGCTTATAATATAAAAAAAATAATTTCAATATATTTTGGAGACATTTGTCTCCTATCCATCCCGGCCATGTAGACACTGATTACAATATCAATCAAGCTATGACCCACACACTGTTTTAAATGATAATCAACAGCAAAATGACAACTATTAGGTATGGTTAAGAGAAAATATGGAACTTCTGAAAAAGAAGAAAGAAAATTTAATGAGAATAAATAATAATAATTGTTGATCATTTATTAGAATTTATGCAGATATTTACTTAGATTATATTGATATATACGTAAGTTGTATTATTTATCCCAGTTTATTTGTAATTGACAGATATGGACGTTTTTCAATATATTTTCGAGAAGATATTATATTACTATTAATTATCTTTGTTTAAATTAAATCATGTGATTTTTATAGGGATTTCGATATTATAAGAAAACTAAGAAGTTTCATATACATATAAAATAATACCTAATTTAATATAATAAAAAAATGGTTATATCCTTTATTTCTTCTTTAAGCACCATAAACGCGAATTAGTAAATAAAAGCTAAAAATATTGACATAATTATTGAATTATGAATAATTTGATGGAATAGCTCAAACATATGACCAGGCCAAGACCAGCTAAGGGGGTTTGAGGGGCAAAAATTCCCCAAAAATCTCCCCCCCCCCACTATCTTAGGAAAAACATGGATACGGTGCTGACCTAACATAACACCAAATATCTAAAAAATTGGCAAAATATTTTAAATAAGTTAGTCCTCTGATTTATATGTATTTAATTTAAAACCTTCGCGTATTATATTTATTAGGTATTTTAATGTGTAGGAATATCTTATAAAATACTAATTATAATATAAATACATCGTGCCACATGGAAAATAATATTTATTTAAAATATGCACTAAAATTTCGTAAGGTTACTATTTAATATTAACTAATTATTTTAATTCAGTGCTAAATTTTTGAAAAAGGGTGCGAATCCATTTTCAAAATTGGTGCCTAATTTTGAAAAAGGGTTTCTAGCAGTCAAAGCATCTAGCTAGCGACGCCATTGCTAAAACCTAATTTATTATAGTATTTTTATTTACTAAAAACATCAAATCTAGCCAACCTATTTTTCATATTGTCTAATAAGGCAGTAATAAATTTTATTTATCTGATACAAGTGAGCCTTCTGTTTCCTTTAGCTTTTTGAGATATTCTCATATGTTCTACTTCGCAAATCGTCACCTGAGAATTAGACTATTTTATCTCCACTTTTTGTATTTTTACAGGAAAGGATTTTAAAAATTAGGTTTCGATAGTCAATAATATTGTTTACCTTATATTGGCTAAATTTAATTTATTTTATAAATATTTCGTTTTATTTAAGTAGAATAGTATAATTATAAAAATTGATTTATGTAACAAGTCATTTGTGACAAAAAAGGGAAATAAAATATTAAATAAACATTAATTTAAAATTGTAAAAGTGATTTGGAACCTACCAGGCATATTCTTAAACGATTGTTTTACACGAATACTTACACTTTATTGATTTTCAGTGTTAGGTAAACTGATTGTCCTTGACTAAAGCCTTAAAGACATATTGAATGATTCAAATAGAATTATATACATCAAGGCGAGATCGGACAAGAATTCGCCAATTTCCAACCGGGTGGTTAGCTTATTAAATTTTGCACTTTTTATATAATTTTCTGAATTTTTGAAATGCGTATGCAGAGCCTCATAATTATTCCAAACTTCTTAACAGTACGTAGACTTATAAACCAATCGTACATTAAATACCTTTCAATCTTCAGCAATTAGATACCCAATTCAAACACTATCTTATTGATCCAACGTCTTTGATTTTTGGTAGACTGCCTATTTGCTAGATATATTGATTTTATTTCAAAGATATTTATTTTATACCTAACGGCAATAATAAAAAAAGATTTTGTTTCTCAGGGTTGGGTAAATTTTCAGAAAATTGTATTCGGATACAGATACTTTATAAAATTTTGTATTTAATATTCAAGATACTTTAGAAATATTCCAATAAGATACAAGATACATGTATCTTTTTAAAAAAAGGTATCTAAGTTACAAGATACTTTCTTAAAAACTTTAAATAGTCGAAATTAAAATGTATAAAGCTTTATTTTCTTATCTATAATATAAATTTATAAAAAATATGAAAATAAATTGTAGAAAATAACAAATTTGTTATATAAGATAATGCGATATTTTTAAAAAAAATTGTATATTATAATAATGAAAACGATATCAGAATAAAAAATTAATTAGTAAATATTAATATATCAACATCATAAATTAGCATTATTTTTTAATATTATTAATTTTTCAAATAATTTATCGTTCAGTCTTTGATTGGTCTATTGACCATATTACCAAAGCTAAATAATCGTTCAACAGGGGCAGAGGATGGTAATATTGTGTTATATTTAATAAATATTTCTTTTATATTTATACCCATTTAACAAATTTATACTGCGCCTGTTAAATTTCATATAATTTAGGACCTCTGATTATATCATTTATTGAATTATTAGAATTGGATGTGGTACTTTTAAAACAAAAGTAATCATCATCTTCATCAATTGGATTTTGTTGACGTATTAATTTCAATATTATTTTTAAAAATAATTAAAGCTTTATGCATTAATAAATCCTGAAGGTATTTTTTTCTTTTCCACCATCAATCCAAATATGTTTAATATAGGTATGAGAAATAGTGGCCAAAAATGCGCTTTTAAGTTATTATCAAATTCATATATATTTTTAAATCTTTTATTTAAAAAATTTTCTACTGCAATAGCTAATGGTTTGCAAAAATGTAGATCAGTTTGAATTAAATTTTATAATTTTTTTTAACGACATTTAATATTGGAACTGATTCTCCATAATAGTAGTTGATTTCACTTTGTATTTTATCAATCGCTATAGCCAATGGGGACATTATATGGCAATATTCTTCTAAATATTGAATTTCAATATCTCTTAATTTTGGAAATTCAAATTTTTGACATAATTTAGGAAGTTCGCCTTTAAATTTTAATGAACTACTAAGGCTATCAAACATACTATTCCATCTGTACAGCATGGTGTAATTAATTGTTTTCCTAAAACTGCTTTGATTAGTTCTGCAGTTTTAGGTCTATTACTAGCATTCCATAACTTAGTACATTTAGCAGTGCGGGATGATGAATTTTAGAATTGTTAGGAAAATCTTTAATAACTTTTTCGACATCTGTTGTGGCAATAAGACTTATCGTATGGCATTGACAACGAAAGTGCCGAGGCAATGTTATTGAGGCTTCTTTAGACCCTTAAATTTAAACAAATAAATAATTTTATTTGAATAAATT
The DNA here is from genome assembly GCF_954871325.1 of Gordionus sp. m RMFG-2023. Taxonomy (NCBI): domain Eukaryota; kingdom Metazoa; phylum Nematomorpha; class Gordioida; order Chordodea; family Parachordodidae; genus Gordionus; species Gordionus sp. m RMFG-2023. Next base: position 45,936,366 of record NC_088775.1, on the reverse strand, counting down.
TTTTTATTAAATTTACTATATCATAATAAATATTAAAATAAAAGAAGTATTAAATAATACTTTCAATGATTTCAAATTCTATACATGCTCCACACCTTCCATAGAATATCCAAACTCCTTGAAAGCTTTCTTGAATTTAGATCCGTTGTCTGTCACAGTTGCTATAACTTTTTTATCAAAGTCATGATGGATATCATCAACTAATTCTGCTATTTTATCATATGTGTGGCTTTTCAAAAATCTTCTTACAACAAGGGCCCGAGATTGTCTTTGTAAACTATCGCTTGAGAGCTTATTTAAATATTTATTAAATTGAATTTATAAATATAATTGGCATATTATTTCATTACCCAGTGATAAGTCTGAAAAGAAAGAAGGAAAGGATATACCTGCGAGTAAGTAAAAATATATTTTATTATTATTAACTAACTACTTTTTCTCTTTATACACATGCTATATATATACTATATAAAATTATAATATATATGATTAAACAAAAAACAAAAAGTAAGGTTACGAAAAATAAAAAGTAATACAAGTTGAATTTGAATTCATAATAAAAAATAAAAACATTATTTGAATAAATATAATGAATGTATGTTATATAAATTAAAACATATTACTATTCAATAACCAATATTTTAATTTATTAATTCCTATAATGTAACATTCTCCCTCTTCTACAAGCCTTCCCATAATTTCATCTAAGAAGTCATAGAGAGTTTGCTGTTCAAGTGGTTTATCGTTTTGGTTGTCAATGTTGCATAAGTCACATCGTTGGCTTGTCCAAATCGTTGGTTTGTTCGTTTTTACACGTTTTTGTTTAAATCGTGAGCTTGATATCCATTGTCCTTACAAATCGTGACTTCATATAGCTTGTAGTGCTCAGTTGTTATTATTATCATTTTTCAAATTACGAAAAATAAAAAGTAATATAAGTTGAATTTGAATTCATAACAAAAAATAAAAACACTATTTGAATAAATATAATGAATGTACGTTATATAAATTAAAACATATTACTATTCAATAACCAATATTTTAATTTATTAATTCCTATAATGTAACAAAGTCATTCCAAGAAGAAATCTAGTCTTAGTAGACCAAATCTGCAGTAATGTAGATATATGTCTGATTCCCTATTTTCTTTCCATTTAATTTTCTCTTATTTCTCTAGCTACACACTCCAGCCATAACTATTTTAAATTATCAGTTTCATATATGAAGCTTTTCTCAATTTTTCTTTGCAAAGATCTTCGAGAAAATTTTTTAATTGGTAATGATAATCCAATACAAGATAATATTTCTAATAAATTGACAAGTAGAAGAAATAAGGATAAGAGAAAAAAATTAAATTTACCTTCCATCAATTTGACAAATTCCTTTTCCTCAACTATAGATAATGGATGCATTCCTTTAACAGCAAATGAAGTTAATAAATTATTAAATTTTTCTTGAGATATTTTTTTCTTTTTATCATTTCAAATTCTAATGTTTTTTGAGTTAATGATGCAGTTTTCACAATTTCTTTTTATTTTTCTGTTTGTGTAACATATTATGATGGTTCATATAATTTTTATATGATTCATGACGTCTCTATAAGTGAAACAATAAAATATTTAATATTCGAGATTTACTAATTTTTTGTAAAATGTTTACTTTGAAATGATAGAATTAAATGAAATGTATTTATATTAAAATATTATGATATTTATAAAAATTTTGTCTTATTTATAAATAATAACTATTACCTATTAAAATTTTATAAATAATAATTAAAAACTTAGATACTTTTGTAAGAATTTTTTTTAAAATGCAATATAATGGTCATGGTCATCTATTTATTTTATAAAAAAAATTATATTTTTAGCATATATGCAAAAATTAAAAAAAAATATATATGAAAGGTGGATTAAATATTGCTAAGTACTCTATCATATAAAAATGGTACCCCAAATATTTGGATTATATTTTGGCCTAGTGTTCAAATTAACAACCTCTTTTTATTTCAATATTAATATTCTAATTCTTTTCATAGATAATTTTTATACATCATTTTAATTTCATTATTAATCAATATAAAAATTTATTTTAAAATACCTCTAAATTTAGCAACAGATTGATATGGAATATGAAATGATGATGAATATGATTATAAATGTTATTTATTATAAAATTTGTGGCATTCTTTACATTCTGCAATAATTTTATTATGTCCTTGTTGAGTTACTTTACTTAATTTAAATTTATAGTTATATTTTTCGGTGGAGAATCATCTGAAGACGAAGATAAACATATTATTCTATTTTCTTCTTCCATTATTTTAAAATAGAAGGATATACGATTCAAATAAAACATCATAGTTCTAATTGTTAGCAAATTGCTATATGATGACCAACGTCATATATCATACATTATCTTAAAATATCTAAATTCTGATTAAATTTCTCATTAAAATTTTAAATTTTAATACTATTTAAATTAACTAATATAAATTTTTTTAAAGTATCTGTATCTTTTTGAATACAAAGTAGGTTAAGATACAAATACTTTTAAGTAATATGTATCTTAGATACTGGATATAAGATACTAAATTTAATAATTTAGAATAATAATTATATGAGTTGACATTGAATATTGTAGGAAATTGTGCTTATAAAATCTGGAAGGTTTCGCATATTTCTCGCAAAGTTTCTTTAACCAAATCTGGGTATTCGGTGTCCAACTATTACACGTCATCGCTCAAGTTTGGTTTCATCCGTAGCCACTTTGCATTTCATTTTTTTAATTATTTATTTCCATTCAGATTAGAAATGCGATGATTCCAACCTTCGCATTGATTATATCAGTTATTCGTCAGATAGAGTGCTCTGATTCACGTTCCAAGTTTCTGAAGGAAATCGAGGCACAATTCGACGTGTTTGGAATTGAGAATTACTTCTTGTGACGTCCCTTGATACTCCATTGATATAATTTTTAATTAGTTATAATATGGGCACTCGCTTATAAATTTATTTATCAACATTAATTATTGCTAGGTTTTATTATTATATAAGAGTGTATAAAATAATTCTCCACTCATTCAAATTTGTAAAAAAAATAAATAATTCCATATAAAAATTAGCTAAAAAGTAAAAATCAAAACAACATTTACCTTTATTTACCCAACACTATATATTAATATGATAAAGCATTCCTAATAATTCCCCACCACTCTTTGATTTTTGATTCAAATAAGATCCCATAGAAGAAATCGTTTGGTGAGATTCAAAACGTGTTAATTATAAGCATAAAATTTGATTAAAAAATACTATTTAAATTTTTAATATTTTATTTCCAAGACATTTAATTATTGTTAATGTTATTAACATAAATTAAAATAGTATATGATATAAGTCAAAGTAATAATCTTTTTAAATATTTATAAACTTGATATATTATAGTATAGTATTCATTATTTAACCTTAGAATGGTTGGTAAATTATATATTTCCCCTTTTAATGATGGATATATTAGAAATTTACCTATCTTATGAGATGTGAATCAAAAATATATTTTTATTTTGATGAGAGGTGGTTACTAAATTTCCAATATTTAAAAAAACCTTAACAGAGTATTTATACCTTGTAGGGAAATAATAAATCCTCAAAAAGCTATGCAATCTAAAATAAGGTATGCAAAACTCACAACTAGCAATATTTTACAAATGAAGTGGTAAATATTTTAGGCAAAAAGTCAAATTTATATTCGCGCGTCATTCTTGACGGGATAGCTACTAGTTTATTATAATTGTATATGTGTTATTAATTGCATATAAAAATAAATACTTTCTTCGTTCATAAATAAAACAATTTTTAGAAGTTAATTTTGTATTAAGTTATTTGAGCCGTTAACAATTTTAGAAATATAAAATGTTTCTTCATTATTCCACTAGGAAATTTTATTAAATAGGATTAATTCCAAATAATTCCTACTAATAATATATGATTATTTTTCTTAATACTAAAAATTATACTAGTCGAATAATCTCGAATTATTCGATCGAATAATAGATAAAAAATTATTCGATGAATAATATATTTTCCTTATTCGAATCAAATAATTGTGTTATTAATATTCATAAAATATAAATCGAATCGAATATCAAATAACAAATAATTTGTTTTAGGTATACTCGAGTTGTAAACTAAGTTCCTAAACTCAAGTTATGAAAATCGAGTTATAAACTCGAGTCGTAAACACGAGTTATGAACTCAAGTTAAGAAACTCGAGTTATGAACTCGAGTCGTGAAATAGAGATATGAACTAGTGGAAGAATATTTCATAATTACCTTTAAATTAAAAAATAATTTTTATTTTTGTTTGTTTAGAAATAAAATAAGAATCTATGGCTAATTTTTTGGATAAAAATAGATAATTATGGAGATGACCTGATTAATTTTTTTATATATTTCTTTTTCGTTATTAACTTAATACTAACCTTGTGGACTTATTTTGTAATATAAACTCAATAGTTTGATTTAAATTGATTTTTCGTTTATATAAATTAAATTGATTTTTCGTTTATATAAATTGTTTACATGCTATATAAGCAAGAAAAATATATTACATTTTTAGTAAAAAAAATATATATTTTTAAATAAAATAAATTCTTAAAATTTCTAATATGATTGCAATTTAAATTGAATAAAATCTCCTTGTTATACCTATTAGCAGTAAACATAATGGACAATTGCATATTAAATTTAGAAAACTTCAGATTATATATGTAATGCTGTGAAGTAACGTCAAAAAAGTAACATCGTTACTAACGACGTTACTTTTTTTGAAGAAAAGGAACGCCATTCGTTACCTTCTTCTAGAAATAACGAGTAACGGTAACGCGTTTCTTTTTATGAGTAATGGTAACGTAAAACATTACTCGTTACTTTATATTTTTCTTAAAAAATATCAACAAAAAGAAAAACATATTTTAATGTATTATAAAATTACTTTTATCTATTTTTTAATTCTTTATATAAATAATTTAATCAGAGTTTTAATTCATATCAACCATTGCCTTCATTTTTATTTTAAATTCTCGTTAAATTTTCTATCGAAATTAATATTCAAATTCATATACGTTAATAATAATATTATTATTCTTATAATTTATTTTAAGAATATTATGTCCATAGTACTTACTTCTTCAGATGAAGATGATTTAACCCTTCCCTTGCCCCAATTTGAAATATATTTTAAACCAATAAAGAAAATTAATGGTATAAAGTGTACACTTTGGAAATGTAAATTATATCCCAACACAAATATTTCAACCTCAATGTCCAGAAGTTCAAACTTAAAAAAGCATTTGAAGGTAAAAAGATAAATTAATATATCATTATTTTAATATTATTTTAATAATAGAAGAATATTCTTTCATAATATTTTGAAAAGCTTAATCATGGAATTAAAATATAAGTAGGGCTGTGTCGTTAAATATAAGATCAAATCGGTACCGATATATAGAATTTTCCAAAATATCGGATCGGGCCGATACCTGTAAAAACCGATCCGATTTTCTAACTTTTTTTTTGTTATTTTATGTTATGTATATTTATTATAATATTTTCTAAATAATTTTTTTTTAAACAATACAAATGCACAACACCCTTTAAATTTTATTCTTTTTTAAAATAGATTTATAGTATTTTAAAAGTTTTTTACCACAGAAAGGTACACCCAAAGTTTTAATTATTCTAAATCTTTTAAATAAAAACGCCAATTTTATTAATTATACTTTAAATAAAAGAATATTTTTAAATATGGTATCTGAATTATGGAAATATTTTACAAAAGACAAAGTTAATTTTGCAAAATGCGTTATCTGTGGAATCATCTGAGTTTACGGAAGGGGATATAGATACTCCGTATCGTAGAAGCTTATTGCCAGAAAATCTAGAGCCTCTACTATTTATTTAAAAAAATCTAATATATTATAATTTTATATATTAAATTCAATTTTATAATTCATACCAACATAAAATGTATATATTATCAAATATATGTTTTTTAAATTATAGTCTTAATTGTAGAAATAAAAAAAATTAAAATGCATAATTTGTTTTTTGCATATAAAATATTGATTTCTTAATTAAATTTGGTTCAAAGGGGGGTGGGGGGTGGGAGGGGTTGTGAAAAACAATATAAATATCGGATCGGTGTCAGTCGCATCAGTTTTGGAGCAATATCGGATCGGTGAAAATATGTGGATCGGTACAGCCCTAAATATAAGCAATTAAATTATACTACAGTATTGGGCTGGAAACAACATTAAAAACCTAAAATTAACAAAATATTGGTGTTGGTTCAAAGTGTTATATTAAGTTTTTTATATCTTCTAGTTCTTGTTTAGTATTGCTTGGTGTGACTATATTTGTTAATAAATTTAAAGAATAAAAAATAGTGATTTTAAAAAACTTTATTTAAATAATAAATATATATGAAAGAGTGGCGAAGCCAGGATTTATCCAATAACAAAATTTTACAGAGAATTTTATTATAGATTTTATTTATTATTAAAATACTATATATAACAACCCATTATTTAACCAGCCGTGTTGAGCACTAAGCGCTCTTGTTTGTCTGATCAAAATTTTGAAATCAATTGTTGCTAAAAATAAATAAAAAATTATTACATAAAGATGTTATCTTATAATATATTATTTTTATATAATTTTATTTATATTATAATTAAATATATGTAGACATGTGCGCCGCCGGTGATTCTGACCACGCCGACGCCGCACGCCAAAAAAGTGTCGGCGCTCAACACGCCGCCGCCGATGTAAAAATATGGCGGCGTGGCGGCGTGATACATATTTTTCATTATTAATTTATTTTATATGTTATTTATGAATTGTAATTAGAAGAAAAATATTAATTATTTTTTGAATTATTTAAAATTGCGATTTTAATTAATAAATATTATTTGCTATAGATTTCCATATTCGCTCACTTTGGGCAGGTTTGTGACCAACTTGCTAGATAAAATAAGATTAGGACATTAAATTTGAAAAGGTAATTCTATATTTTATTCTTTTAATTTTTGATGCTTCAAATAATTTACAACTCGTTATATAAAATTTATTTTCTATCATAATAGGAAATTTTAATAATGATTTTTATTTTGTTGCCATTATAACATATATAAAAAAACCAGGACTAAAACAATTATAATGGATGCAGCATTGCAATACTTTGTAACAAAATATAGTATATCCTTGCAAGCAAAGCCTTCTTTTGCTTGGAAACATTTTGGATCCTTAATATTAAAAATTGACACAAATAATAAGAGTACCAATGTTACTACAGATAAAGTCTTTTGTAATATATTTGCAAATAGCACTTGATAAAGATGGTGAGGATGAAAATAATTATAGAGTAAATTTTTTGATTATTTTAAAAATATTTGTAAATTTTTTAATTTGATATCCAATCAAATCTTTTTCAAAAAATATCAGCACATCAAATATAATAAAACATTTACTTGACAAACATGATTTATCATGTAAAGAAGAAATACCTAAACAAAATTTAAAGTTATTTTTCAAACCCATAAGATACAACTGATCCTAAAATGGATTCTGGTAAAGAATTATGTTCTCATGTGTTGCAAGGATTTAATGCCATTCTCTTTTATAAATAATATTGGAATGCAAGATTTTCTAAAGGTTATTTGTAAAATCATTATAATTTTTTATAGGGCAAGGGCAATCTTAATTTTTATTATAACTATTAATATATTTAATTATTTTATAACATCCCACATTTAGAATTTTTTACGACATAATATTTTTATTATTAACTTTTTATTATATGGAAATATAGCATTATTTCAGATGCCAAAGAATTATCATATAGAACTACACTTAGCAGGAGTGGATTAGATGATGTGTATTTATAAATGAAAGCATACATATGCCAACATAATACAGGTCCTAAATTGTGTGCTATAACTTTTGATATGTGGACCGACAAATATAGACGGCGAAATTATATCACCTTTACATTTCACGAAATAGGTAATAATTTTAATATTGTATTTTATACATTGGCGACACATCATGTCACTCAAAAACATACCGCTGAAACTATTCTTTCCGAAATAGAAAAAGTTGAAAATGAATTTGATTTAGGGTCCAAGAAAATTCAAATGGTTACGGATGCAGGACCCAATATGAAGAAAAGTGTTCGTCTAGGAGAATATGACCATCATTTATGTTTGGGGCATGGATTACATAATCTAGTGACAGTCGATGGAATAAAAAAAAGTTAATAAAATAGAAAATCTCATTAAAAAGTGAGAGAAGTTATAGTTGCCTTAAGATTCAAAACAGTGGATTTTGAATAAATAAACGATATAGAAAATGTTTTGAATCGATATCATATATATCGGATATTTTAGATTTGGATGATAATGATTCTTTTTATGAAGATCGTTTGGGTTTTGTGATGATAGTGTAAATCAAAAATCATATGAGAAAAAACAAAAAACCTTAAAATTAAATGTGGCCATTGGTATAGTTGGTGCATGAACTTTTAAATTTTCTTAAAACCTCCAAAAAAAACTGTTGAATTTTTATCTGTCCAAAAAGGAGTAACTATAAATTTTGCCTTATTATTTCGTAGTGAAATTAATATGATAGTCCTCCCATAGCATCCCTTAAACAAAATAGTGCTTACTAAATTTGATCATAGATTTCCAATAACCAGGTACTATTTTAAAATACATAAATTATTTTTATATATTATTTCTCTTTCTTTTATTAATTTACTTAGGTGTTAGGAGCACTTTTGGATCCTCGTTTTCAATCAATAAACATAGTAAATGAATATTTAAAGGAAAAAATATTACTCCGGTTGAATTTTTATGTCAACACGCTACCTCTATACGGCCTTACACGGACGAATTAAACGAATATGAAACGACGGAAGTTGCTTCAAAACTCGATTATCTTAAGTCATTGGCTACGAAACATTCATTTATTCAAAACAATAACCTGGAACAACAACACTATTTAACTAGTTTAGAAAAAGAGTGTTATTCATTATTTTCGCCTTATAATTTGGAGATAAAAGATGTCTTCGATTTTTGGAAGATAAGAACATTGGATCTTCCTAAACTCAATATTCGGTAGAAAGGTGCTGTGCATTCCAGCTACGAGCACACCCAGCGAGCGTGTATTTGCTGGGCTCACTCTGAACTCTAAAAGATCATTATTATGTCCTTTAAATCTTAATAAAATAATATTTATTCATGATAATTATAACTTAATAAAATCATTAAATTATAGTTATAAACATAATAAAGTATAAATTTTATTTTAAAAGTGTTTCCAATGAATTTATAAATATAATTAAAAAAATTTAAGTTAGAAAAATATTAGACGCCGCCGCGCCGCCGCCGATTTTTGTGGCGGCGTCTAAATTGATTCGCCGCCACCAGCCGATCATTTTAAAAAAAGAAACGCCGCCGCCGAAAATGCTGTCAGCGCACATGTCTAAATATATGAATATTTTTTTTATAAAACGATTTTATATATTTTTTTTATATAGTTTTATTTTATTATATATTGTCGGAAATAAATATTATTTTTGTATATATTTAATTTTTTTAAGTAACGAGTAGCCTGTTACTTTATTGAGTCGGTAACGCGCGTTCCTTTTTTGAAAAGGTAACGAGTAACGGTAACGCGTTCCTTTTTTCAGATGTAACGAGTAACGGTAACGCGTTTCTTTTTTGTAGTAACGTTTACAGCACTATATATTAGTATATGAATTATTAAAATCAAAAATCATTAATTTAATTATATATTTGTATATAGATTTTATCTCAGATATCAAATGTTGCGTAATGGGGTGGGTCTATTTATCGCTCGGCTAGGAAATATCGCTCGGCTAACCACATAATAAATCATTTATTACTAAATATCGCTCGGCTAACCGCATAATAAATCATTTATTACTAATTATCGCTCAGCTAACCACACAATAAATCATTTATTACTAAATATCGCTCGGCTGGAAAATGTTGCTGGGCTAACCACATAATAAATCAAATCCTAAACTAGTGACATAATAAATCATTTATTACTAAATATCGCTCGCCTGAGAAATATAGCTCGGCTATAAATAATCCTCTATTTATATATTATATTTACTATCATATTCTAAGTGAGCTTTCATTTTCTTAATATTAATTGAGTATTATTAATTTTTATATATAAAATAAGTGTTTGGAGGTATAAAAAAATTTCTATTAGATATTTAAGCATCAATACTTTTATAAAATTAAATTTAACCATAATCCTTATTTTTTATAAAAGTAATAAAAATAATATTCTATCCGCTAGATGGCGTCAATAATATTAATTTTATTTAAATAAAAATAATGAATGGATTTAATATATTTTTTTTAAATATCTAAATACTACCAAGTTAGCCTTCTAAATCAACACACCCATTTAGTAACTTGACCCTATCCACGTCATGTACGCAACCTTCTTCCACTGTACTAAGTTTGAGACTGTTCCTCCCTATCAATAATCACATTCTGTTTCAGATATTATAGCTTTAATACATTTATAAAATAAAATTTACTCATTTTTTTACATTCATGATAGTAAAAAAAAATAAATATTTTTCTATCCTCTAGATGAAATTTTTTTTATCATTCAAATTAAGAAAACAAAAATTTTGGACTGGTCTATTTTAACTTATTCTACCAAGTTGCACTAAAATGAACGGTGTTTTTTATTGTATTCTTTTCTATATTTTAGTAAATTAATTAGTAGTCTTTTTTAAATTTTACCATTTCCATTGATCAGAGTAATTCGAGTAATTCTTTTTATTGATGCATAATTATAAATCATAATTTCACATATATATATATATATAATAATAATGCTGTTATAATATAAGTGATTATTTATATAAAATATAATTTATCCGGCATCGGCGAAGAGAGGATTAAAATATATATTTAAGATAATATAATTATATATATTGACGAAATAAATAATATTAGTTATTCTAGAAATTTAAGAAAGGGGCAGGCGAAGGTCGGGACAAGTTAACTTCACTATATTATAAACCTAATTATGTATATTGATGAAATATATCTGTTACTTTAATAGGCGAAGGGCATGCGAAAATCAGGAAAAAATAGGGAATTAAAATTTATAATAAATATTTTCATAATTGCGAAATTTAAAAAATATTAAGTAGTGAGTTCATAAATGCATTCTAAATATATTAATGAAGTGAAATAATAAAATAAATTAACGATAAGAAATAAAGCATTAAAAATATAATGTAGGACCTCTAAGCGAGTAAACCCGATTCATATTATTAATTTTTACCAATAATATAAAAATATTTGGAAAACACTAAATGTGCCAATCCTATGCGATATTTAATATCGGCACAGCCCTATAAATGATTTATGTTTTCCCCATAATTTCGTTAAATGAGCTCTGATTTTATATCTGGGTTTGAGTATTATGAAAATAAGTATCTTTTATTAATGAATATTGTATTTTTTTTAAATTAAACAAAAATTATTTTAAAAAAAAGTTTGGACCCTGAACCTAAATTTCAAAATAGGTTTTTTCCGCGAAATATCGAGTTGTTTTTAAATAAAAAAAATAATAAAAATTAATTTCAGGAAATAACTTTAATTCTCTGAATGAGAAAAATTATTTTCAGAAAAACTTGATAAAATATATTGAAATAACAGTGACAGATGAGTCAAATAAGTTATTTCAAAATAAAATCATTTATGACATATCACCAATTTTTTTCGAATTCAGATTCAATGGAGGATGCTTTATTAAGGTTAATATTCATTTACTCTTCATATTTTCTTTCAATATGTGATTTATAAATTTTATTATGGGTTCTATTTTTCATTCAAATAATATAGTTTGTTAAAGGGGTTTGAATCCTGCAAAAAATCTCTCAAGGTTCGAATTAGATTAGGTGCCCAGAAAAATAAAGACTTGTAAAATTTAGTTAAAATAACAGATACATAATTTTACTTTAAATTAATCTTATTATATTTATTTTAGAATTCACCTTAAAAATATTTATCATTCGGAGTTTTGGTGATAATCATTTTAAAAAAAAGAACTATATATTACAGTCTAGGGCGATAATTTAATAAAATTGGACATTATTTACTCTATATCTTATAAATATAAACCTTTATCTACTATTTATGTATAAATAAGAAATAGTTTTAGAATTTTAAAAAATCTGAGCTTTTTTTAAATTTTAAGAGCGGGGATTAAATGGCGTAAATAAATTTAATTGTTTAAAATTTATTAACATTCTAATAGGAATCTTTGAGAATAAATTCAAAAAATTCAAAAATGGCGTAAATAACTTAAAATTTATTAACATTTAATTAATTGGAAATTTGAAAATATTATAAAATCCCTTAAATTATTATTATTTATAATTATACAAATATCTTAATATATAATTTTAAACAATACATAGAACCCGATTGAACCCGGGTTTATATAAAATTTCCGGATTCTGTTTGAGGTTTTTAACATTTTTAATAACTAGATTTATAATGCTAACTAGATTTATAATGCTAACTAGATTTATAATGCTAACTAGATTTATAATGTATATTTTTAAATATAAATTTTAAAATTAAATTAAATAAAAGGAATATAATTAGATTTAATAAAAAATATATTTTAATAATTTCTAGATGTATTTCTGATGTAAAATGCGCTACTTCGCTACTTTCAAAATTAATAGCGAGATACCACTATCGCTATTTTCTAAAAAAAGTAGCCCGCTAAAGCTACCGTTACTGAAAAAAGTAGAGCGCTATATTAACAACACTGTAAATTAGTTATTATTAGCAATTATCGCAATATTAAATTCGCTATTATATCTTCGCGATATATGTTTCGCGAAATAATTATCGCTATATTTTCTTCGCGATAATAATTTCGCTATAAAATTTTCGCGATAAAGGTTTAGGGGTAATGTATTCGCTTTAAAGGTTTCGCGATAAAGGGTTCGTTATAAAATTCTTGCGATTATTGATACACGATATTGTATTCGCGGAATAGTAATTCGCTATTATGGATATGCGATAAAAGTTTAACTATAAAATTCATTCGCGATAAAAGTTTCGCTAAATTGACATGGAGACCATTATATCACATATGGGAAGGGGTGAGTATTGAGAGAAACAAAAAAATTACCTATATGTATATAAATATATGATAATATACTGGTTAATAATTAAGACTAATATAAATAAACTTGTCAACGATCTCAAATTTGATTTATGCACGATATAACAACTTTACGATCTATCTTGATCTCCCACATGACATTACTGATCCTCCCAATGACAATCCCCTTATGTCAATCATGATATGTACACACTTTCACAAAAACATATTTACCTATAATTAATTCTTTTACAATGAGACTCCACATCACAGTCATTTTTATCTAAAAAACCTAATTTCCATCTCAATTTCTTACCCAACAATCTAGTTGCAGGTGGAAAATACGTTACCGAATGAGCATTGCGATAATTTAATCATCTGCTGACATGAGCTCATCCCAACCCCTAATCTATAAATCAGCAATCTCTGCCATCTCTTTAGAGGAAGGGTGATAAGCAGGAGCAAAAAATATAAAAATTTACCTGGTAAAAATTTTTTAAATTCATAAGTTATAAAAATTGGTCCATTATCTAATACCAATTCTACTGGATAACCGATTCTAGAAATTTTTTTATTTTATTTAATTATAGTGGTAATGGTATTAATGTTTTTAACCTTGATAATCTCCAGTCATCGAGAGTACCTATCGATAATTATCAATCCGTAAAATTTTTTAATCGGTCCAAAAAAAAATCAGTGTAAATTCGATACAATGGTTTATCTGGTTGTACCCAGTGAATTTGCACAACTCTTCGTTATGTAGGTGCATTAATCATAAAAGTATTACACCTAAACACTATTTCTTAAATGTCTTTAATAACTCCTGGCAACCAAAAACATCTTTTCATCGTATCTATCATCCTGAATACACCATTGTGCTCTTCATGTAACTTAATAAGTATATATTTTGATAGTTCTTGCGGAGAAATAATTTGATTTAATTTAAACATACAATCATTTATTATGTTTAAAATATTTACATGTGTTTTATACTCCTTAACTTCTGAATAATTATTACATTTATACAACAATATTTCTTTAACTTTAATAAGCTCTGTATCTACCAAAGCGCTTTTAATTATATCCAAATCACTAATGATATTTTGATCATTATTAACATTATCCACATTAAAAAAACAAGTGACATCTTCAATAATTAATCTAGATCAACCATCAGGAATTATCTGATCTTTCCCCTTTCTAAAATTTATATTAAAATCATATCCAGCTAAACACAAGGCCCATTTTTGTAACCTTGGTGATATATTATAGAGTTTGGCAGGATGTGCCCCAAATAAATTAACAAGCGGTTTATGATCTGTATAAATTACAAACATCCTACCAACTAAATATTTTCTCCATTTATTAACTGCCAAAACTATAGCGAATCCTTCTTTTTCAATAATGGAATCATCACCCCACATGATTTCAAGAGACCTCTCATGTCATGACCATCTTGAACATATATTATTGCTTCCATATCCTTAGTAGAAGCATCAGTCGATATAAACAAATCATAATGTGTTAAAATAGTCGCATTACACAATCTTCTTCTAATCTCACAAAAATTTAGGTTGCATTCAAAGTGGAGACGGATCCGTTTTTTACACCCGTTCCGTCAAAAGTCAATCTCATTAAAAATGATATATATGTTCAAAGTGCGTCCGTTCCGATAACTTCCGTTTTAAAAACGGATCCGGCAAATTTTGACTTTTTGATCCGAAAATTTTATAGAGCGTTATAACGTTAGTTATAATTTTTTAAAAATGAAAATCAATACATACATATATATCATTTTTAATGAGATTGACTTTTGATGGAACGGATGTAAAAAACGGATCGGTCTCCACTTTGAATGCAGCCTTACTCTTTCATTAATCCCCCAATAAAAATGTTTCATCTTCTTAGACATATGGAATAATTTATAAGCCAATTTCGAAAAACCTTCGATAAACCTGGAATAATTCATGAGTCCCAACCAAGATTGTAACTCATCCTTATCTTTAGGTTGAGTTATTATACCAATCGGTTCAAATTGGCTACCTTTACTATTTATTAAGTAACTTAAATACTAATGTTATATTTACCAAATTCATTCTTTTTAATATTTCCTATTAAGCCAAATTCTACCATTCTTCCAAACTTTTTCAATTTGCTAAAGTGATGCTCGGCATCTTGACCAAAAATTAATAAAACATCTAAATATGACGCCATTTATGTCAGAAAATATTTCGTCCATAATTTTTTGAATAAGCAGTTAAAACTGTCAGCCCAAGAGGTAACCTATTAAATTGAAACAGACTCTTGTTAGACACCGCAAGAAATTTTGAAGTTTCTTTAGAGACAGGTATTTGCAAATAAGGCAAAAAATAATGTTACTTATCCTTAGTACTTAGTAGAAGATATTCAAACCTTTCTAATTGAGGATTTACTGTACATTTAAAATCAGTACAAAATACCAAAGTATTTTCTTTTTTTTAACCAAAACTAACTGTGTAACCCATTACGAAAATCTGTCAAGAATTATAATACCCTTTTTATGCCATTGCTCAAGAATGTATTCTAATTCTTCTTCCAATTCAAATGGTACCCATCTAGCCTTAAGAAATTTAGGCTTATAATTATCCTTTAATAAAATGTTTATTTTTAAAATTAACTCTTCCTATTTCATGATTAAAAACACTACCAAATTCTTTAATTAAATTATTAATGTTAGTTCTAGATTCAAAAATAATATATTTAGTGTAAATTGAAGGAATTAAAACATTACCTTTACTGTGGCTTAAAAAATCAACGTATTTATTATTCATGTATGTAAAAGGATTGTTAAAAGTTAAAACATTTATTTCATCCCCTGTTTCTTATTTATTAATAATGTTTGTATCAAAATTACTTATGATTATATCAAACTCTTTCCAATCCCGACCACATAAGGGTGGTCCATCTTCATCCAATACATAAAAATTTTAATAATATTTAACTAGTGGCGTCACTAGGGGAGGGGGCGCAGGAACTCGAGACCCCTGAAGCAAAAATTTTTCTTTAATGGCTCCTTAATATCCACTTGAACTAAAAATAAATTTTTTTGATTGCTCCCTGAGCGATTTCTTTTATAATTCTATTAAGTAGTGTATAGATTCAATTTTATTATTTAAAAAATAATAAGGCTATCTAAATTTTTATTAAATTTATACTATTTCAAATATTAAATTTATACATATAAATTATATTTTCACCAGGCTTGTTAACCGATCTTTTTAAAACGATCGAATCCCGATCACGATCTTTTCAAAAAAAGAGGATCGAAATCCAGGATCGACCTTTTTTTCTATTTAAATTTCTGCAGGAAATTTCTGACCGATGCAAAATTAACTAATATATGTTATAAATTTATTGTTATTGAATAATAATATAATATAACCCATGCAAAATTAACTAATATAAAAATAAATTAAATATGGTAGAAATTTATTGTAATTGAATAATAAATATAACAATTTTAATATATTTATTTATAATTAAAATTAGCTTTTAATAATAAATTTTTTTCTAAATTATCATCATTTAAACATCCGCGTCTTTCATTTAGAACATGTTTAGTTTTACTAAACAAGCGCTCCACAGGAGTGCTTGATGGCAAAGGTGTATTATATCCAATAAATATTTTTTTTAAATTAATATAAGTATTAAAAATATTCATGTAATCATTTGAATAAAAATTATTTTTAACGGAACAAGCATTTTGTACAGTATTTTTCCTGAAAAAAGTATCAATGTCATCCATACATTCATATGAGGTATCCGCATATGGTTGTTCCTGCATATTTTCCAAATGGGCAATTAATCTTTCTTTTACCATCATATTTTGTGGCAGATTAATATAAGGCCAATTAAGTTTAAATTTAGGGTGAATCATGGCTGCCAAAATGTTACTGTCTTCATACAGTGAAGGAAATCTATATTATGAAATGATAATTAATTTATTATTAAATAAGTGTTCAATTTATTCATATAAATCAAATCAAGTATCTGCAAAACTTAACCCTTTTAAATTTTACAGTCAAGTCTGGCACATCATCTGTATGGTATTTATTTATATTTGGGTCATATCATTAATATTAATTAAATGTAAACTTAATACTTAATACTTAATATACAAAGAAATTAACATTGTAATTTATTTACAAAGAATATTAATCAAAATATTAGCTTAAAATTCAAATAATCTAATAAATTTTTAATGTCTTCAAAGGCCCATTAATATTTTACTAGATATCAGAGTAGTAGAACTGGCCTGTTAAAAATATTTTACTAAATTTGCCAGATCTTTGCAATTTTTTAATATTGCAGATATCTGATAATATAAAATAATTGCATAAAAAAATATTACCTTTTATCAATACCTCTAAGAACACTATCAAGGGGCTGACAATACCGCAGGCAGCTAAATTTCGTTAATTTATCTATCAATATCGATAGAACGGGAGTTAGATATCCCTGCTCCATATTATCCTTTCGTTCCAAGATTTTTAACGAGATCGTCAAAGGTTCCATAACCTATAAAATTTAAATTTATTTAGAGAATATCATTGTATTACTGTTGCATACTCTTTAACAAAAAAACATTCCTTTAACATTGCAAATCCAATTTGATCACATACTTGTTCTACTCATCTTATCTATTAATTTCATGGATTGGTAAAAAGAATTCCATCTTGTCTTGTTGGGAGCTATTAAATATCTTACCAATTTCTCCAATAAAATATCCGCCATTTTTGACGACATATTTTGTTTATTAACTAAAGCAAAACATTTTGCAAAAGTGGATCTAGATATTCGTTTATAATTGAGATCACTATTTGCCATCTCCGCATCTGTTGTTGCAATAATGTTAAGATTATGGCAACAACAACGTTGATGTTTTGGTAGACTGATAGTAGGAATAATTGGGTCATCAACGGATAATATGTCATACAAATTTATCAATTCCTTATCCTCACTACTATCTTCTTCATTTTCTCCAAAAACTCTAAATAAATTTATTTAAATATTTTATGCTAATAAATATTACTTAAATGCCTTGACAAAGTTGGTTCCATTGTCAGTCACCATCTTCACCACCTTATTATGAATTTTACAGAACTTGTGGATACCCATGATTTCGTTGGCCAAAACATCATATGTTTGCCTCCCAATTATCCTCCTCAGTGCCAAAGCGGCTGACCTTCTCTTGAGGGTTAACGGATCCAGCCAATGTGTAGTAAGTCCAATAAAAGATTATAAAATTCATATAAATATAATATACCTTCGATGACCACTCCAACAATCAGCAGTGGTGCATACATAAGAAACTTTAGACAAATCTTTTATAAGATTTGTCGTCATATAAGAGAAGGAAGTAGATATCCTGTTGCCCAGTGTTTGGCGACAAATAATTTTTGTCGCAGGAGAAAAAGTTTTAATCATTTTTTCAAATGAAGGATCATCAACCAGAAACAGTGGTTGGAAGGTGTCAATAATAAAATCCATGATAACCTTGTCTGCTGTTTTTTGCGATACAGCTGGAATGTTTAGATTGTTAAAATTTAATTTAGATTGTCTGGATTTGCAACCAGAACCACTTTGGTTTTGCAGTGATATATTTTTTTGGGTAGAGAATTCGTTGAGGTGTTTGGTAATCTCATTTTTAAATTCACTGTGCTTTTTCTTTATAAAAGAAAAAAATAGTATGTATCAAAGTTGGATGAAAATAACTTCTCCTGAATCAAATTTCATTTTTAAAATTTTATATGGAAATTTAAAGTTAAAAAAAACAATGTACAGGCTGAATGTAAAACCTATATAAACAAAAAAAAATGATAAAGGGTTCAACACAAATTTTGTTAAACATATTAAAGTATATTATTTAATTTATATATGGTTAAAAAAGAATCATATAGGTTATTTTAAATTTTAAGTTTACAATATTGTCTTTGTCTATCTATCATTATTAAAAGTTGCCCAAGATGATATGGGCTAAAGATTTTGATAAAATATTTTCCTATATATGAATATAATTAGCCTTTTTGGCATTTAAGAACTATGGATTAAGGGTTCAACAAATTTTGTTAAACATATTAATATGTTTTATTAGTGGTTAAAAGGGGGTAGGTTATCTTAAAAATTTAAGTTTACAATATTGTCTATCATTATTAAAAGTTACCCAAGATGATGGGCCAAAGATTTTGATAAAGTATTTTCCTATTATGAATATAATGAGGCTTTTTGGCATTTAAGAACTTATGGATTGAGTCAAATGATACAAAAAATACTTTCAATTCAAAATATATTATTAAAAAAAGCCCTAAAAATGTTGTCAAGAGGATTATATAATCAAACTCAAACTGAAACTATAATACTAATTGATTAGATTTAACATATTATAATTAAGAAATAATAGAATAGATATTTATTTTTCTTTTGGTGAAACATTGCTAAGTTCAATACAAATAACATTGAACTGGATGTTTTAATTATATTAAAGAAAGTCAAAATACATTATAAAGGCTTAAATATTAGTTATTACACTTCCATTTATTATAAATACTCTTCTTTTGAAAATTAAACTAATATAATAGTAATATTAAAAAATAAATGCCTAATTATTATATATAAATAACAAAACCAAGATTAACTCTTCATCAAATATTTTATTAATTATACTGTATCTAATAATTCATTTTTTTTATAAAGAATCTGTATCTAGATTTTCTGTAGGACCTGCTCAACTCAGGAATGTAATAAATTAAATTTAAACATGTTGACAATAAGATTATCAAATAAAAAATTTTTAAAAGAATTACTTGTAAATGTCTCTTTAAGTTCGAGGATGATATTTTGGAAGATGATATTATCTTCTTACAGAGACGGCATTTGGTGCTGATCATATTATAAGAGTTGCTTTCATCCATTTCACATAAAGTAAAATACTTACGTAATTTCAAAAATGGTAAAAGATTCTCATTCTCACTTATATCTGCTGTTACATCAATAGTAGAAGCAATAAAATCTTCTAAATCTATAATGGACATTTACATTTACCTATTAAAATAAATATTAATATATTATTATAAATTTATATTAAATAACTTGTAAGAGCTCTAAATCTCGTAAAATTTAGGAAATGAATAAATATATCTATAAAATAAATGGTGGAATGGAAGTTGATAAAATATGAAGATAGATATTTTTTTTTAAAATAATATTTTAATTTAATTTTCAATATTTTTATTTTATTTATTGCTTTTTAAGTAAAAAATTAATTTTTAAAAAGATCGGGATCGAATTTTAAACAAAATGATCTCGATCTCGATTTAAGTCAGAATCATAAATCTCGTAAAATTGACAAATTTGCGATCGAATCCATCGTCGATCTTTTGATTCGATCTTTTAACAACTCTGATTTTCACTATGTCAGCTTTTTAATCAAATTCTGTACTAAAAATAGAACATCAATATCACTAATTAAATATATATTTAACATTAACAGTAGAAGCTCAATTGACTTTTATTATTTAAATTATTATCCTAATTAAATAAATATAATCATTTATTAATTTAAAATTAACAAATTTAATATTATAATTAGCCGGGTTCAAAATCACTAATCAACTATATTATTCATTTTTAAATTTAATCACCATGCCCAGGGTTGCCATGTCTCCCCCCATCAGTGGGAGTCTCCCACAATTTTTTAGTTTACCCACATACATCTCACTCCCACAAAACTCCCACAATTAGAAATCTCCCACAATTTTTTAATTTCTCCCACAATTTTTTTTTTTAGCATTTTAATGTTTTTAATATATAAATAATAATTTTGAGAGACAGTATTTGGTTATTTTTATATTTTTAAAATAAATTTTAATTATTTATTGGAAAAATATGTCTAGTTCCTTTATTTTATTTTTCCGCTCTAAAATATATTTTTTATAAAATTCTCCAATTCTCCACTCGACATTTTCAAAATTTTTGTGTTAGAAAGAATAGAAGTTAGAACAGTATGTATAATTATTATAATTATATTTTAAATTACTTAATATATTTTATATCGTTATCTAGAATTGCAGTGCTCCACTCGACATTTTCAAAATTTTTGTGTTAGAAGAATAGAACTTTTAGAAGTGGATATTATTCTAATCAAATTAAAGTGTATTTACCGAATTGAGGCAGCACAATAATGAATTAATACCAATTAGCTGTATATACCATATACTGCATAATTCTTGCAAGAAGGCAATGAATGTACTATCGGTAGATGTCGAAGTAATTGTGATGAAATGTTTTAACGAATTTAGTTCATCAACTAAAAGAGTCACTGAATTAAAAGAATTGGTGGAGTGGTCTGATTTGGAATGGTGTGAGTTGTTGCGATATGTACCTATCAGGTGGTTATCATTAATACTTGCCATCGAGAGAATTTTAAAATTTTACGAACCCTTAAAGAAATACTTCTTAAATAAAGATTTTAAAAGCTGTCCTAAAATTTTGAAAAATTTTTTCGAGGATGAAATGTCAGAAGCATATTTGGGATTGGTTTCACATGTAGGAAATCTACTTCATGTAGTTAATATTCAGTTGCAATCAGAAGATTCTTTATTGATAAAGATTCACAAAATCATGCTAGCTCTGTTCATCTCTACAGTTAAAAATAGATAATAAATTTTATGGCGCTATTGCTAAAAATATCATATTAAAATGTTCAAATATTACTATAATTAACGTATTTTTAAATGAAGCAAATATTTTTATTAAGAAAATTTTGGAATATTTACAATCAAGATTTGATTTTAATAACTCTATTTACAAGTGTATAAATATTATGACCTTGGAACAGCAACCATCATTTGATGGTTTTTGTAATTTAATAAATATATTAAAATTACCGATAGACATTGAAGCTTGTTTGAAGAGATTGTAATTTTTTCCATTTTTTAAGATTCGCCAGAATACTTAAAGTTAGAAGGTCTAAAAGCACAGGAGAAATGGGTGGAATTTTTTCGTAATAACGATAAATCCCCATGCTTGGAAAAAATTTGCGAGTATGTTTTCTCCTTATCTCATTCTAATGCCTCATCGGAGTGCATTTTTAGCCTGATGAGGACTGCCTGGAGAAAGGAAAGAAATCGAATTGCTTTAACAACATTAGAGGCTGAGTTAATGGTTAAACAAAATTATAAAATGTCATTCCAGGAACTTTATAAATATCTTAATAACGACGGTAAAGTTTAGTTCCATTATTTAAATCTCAAATAAAATATATTAACTATAACTATTTGACTTTCTATATTTTATAAAATCTTATTTATACATTTGCATAAAATCAAATAAATTTATTTTTTACATTGTAAAATTAATATTTTGAATATTTTGGCAAATCATAAAAATAAAGAAGCATTACAATCTCCTTAAACATGACATCATATTAAATCTTATTAATAATTATCCGATAATAGTAATATATTCTTACTTTGGTATTTCTGCAGCATAATTTAGTGAACCTTTATTAAATTATATTCTTCTGATAGCAACTGTATATTAACAGCATATAGTAGATTTCCTATATGTAAAATTCCTAAATATACTTCTGCCATTTATTTTTGAAAATTTTTTTCAAAATATTAGGACAGCTTTTATAATCTATTTATTTTTTAAAGGTTTGTAAAATTTTAAAATTCTACGATGGCGCGTATTAGGAGGAACCTGTCAACCAACATTATGCTGACTCAATTCTGTAAATACACTCTGGTTTTTGCCAAATTCACTGAGGAATTATCAGATCAGAAAGCTGCCATGCAATTCATTGGTAATGCCAAATCTGCCATATTTACCATTATATATGGTTAGCTATGTCTTTGGATATTTCATATCTGGAGAAAAATTTTTAATAGTTTTATTGAAATGACATTAATTTTGTTGAAATAGGGGAGGATCAAGGGAAATGTTTTGATATCTCCTTATTAGATGCATCTGTTAGAATTGCATATGTTTGCACATCTTTCAAATCGTCAAGAATTGACCTTCTGGATTTATATCCTAAAACATTGATGATAGCCTTGCTCATTTGTGTTCTATTAAGTATACTTTTCATTTATATTAGTCGTTAAATATTATGGGGAAAGATTCTACCAACATTGTGATGTTAAGTAGCTCTCTGAATGTTGTACTGCATGATAGGTATTTACCATTTCCGCAACTGTAGTTGCATCTGTATTATTTCTTATTTTTGAAGAATATTTTTGTTTTGCAATAGATGTTGATAGACTGCCCTGTACTGATTTATGCTTTGAAGATTTTTGATGCCTCAAAATATCATATTCCCTTCCCCCTTTGTATTAACTAGATACTGTAGAACAATTTCCCCGCACTGATTATAATTATTTTTTACATTGTAAATTTAAAATTGTTTGTTTTTTTATAAAATCTTATTTATACATTAGCATAAAATATATTTTTTTACATTGTAAAATTACAATTTTTTTATAAAATTTTATCTTGTTTACATTCTTTTGTATTTAAAAAAGATCGTTGGTTATTATTTTTAAACAAAATTAATATATTATAATAAATCAATATGTTATTTTAATAATAAAGATAGTATTTAAGAAATTTTGTGTCGTACTATAATTACCTATTTTGAAAAATAGTTGCGTATTTTATTTTGGAAAATAGTTACCTATTTTATTTTGAAAAAGAGTTGGCTATTTTATTTTGAAAAATAGTTGGCTATTTTATTTTGAAAAATAGTTGGCTATTTTATTTTGAAAAATAATTGCCTATTTTATTTTGGAAAATAGATTCGATTTTATATTTATAAAAAATAATAAGCGGATAACTAAGTCAATGACCCGCAAAATTTTTTTTTTTAGCAATTTTCATATTTCTCCCACAATTTTTATATTACTCCCACAAAATACCGAATTTCTCCCACAATTTGAAAATTTTGACCTGGCAACCCTGACCATGCCTCTTCCTAAAATATTTTCAAAATCCAACTAAGTATAGGAGATTTCTTTATAAAAAAGTAGACATTATTTATAATCGCCTAATATATATAATTGGTTATAAAATATTAGGTAAAATGTCACTTTTACAGATTGCCAGTTATATAATATATTAAAGTTAATATTTTAATAAATTTTACTAATAAATGCTTTAGATAATAAATATAAGTGACAATTTGCATTTAATTCTTTAACGCCATCTACTTATATTTATAAATTTTATTGAAAATTAAACATATTATTCATCCTACAATGGATGTAATAAATTAGATATCTTTTCTTCTCTTTTTTAACGTGTTTTTAGGTAAGCTATTTTTTTCTTATTTGAAAAACAGTTTCGAGTCAAATATTTAATACGAGTATATATTTGATAATATTACAAACTACTATTATTTTATGATATAATATACCAACTCGAGGTGGTGCGACAATGATATATCAAATCTTAATTGCTTTTCATATCACTCTGGAAATGTTTCATTTCTAATATGGCATCCTTGCCGTGTAAATAACTTAAGGCTTCAATATATTTACATAATTTCTTCCTAAGATTTCTAGTGTTTTTGTTTTATCAATTTATATAACATAATAAATTCTAATATGAGTTTACATCGTAAGTGTCATGGCTATGACTGCAAATTAACTAACATCTGTTATTTGTGTGGCAATGTAATTTAAGATTATTACTCCTGCTGCTGAGAGCATATGATTGCAAAATTTAAATGAGCAATAACTGTCTGGTCGTATATATATCATTAAATAAGATAATCTTTTAGAAATAATAATCTTTTCGATTACTTAAGCTTCCATCACGTCATCTAATAGGAAGCTAACCACCCTATAATTTTATGATTTGGATTGGTTGATTATATTCTCCTCTTCAAAAATTATTGATTTGGTTAGGCCTATAAATTTTTCCTTATTAGTCCATTCTATAAAACATTGTCTAAAATGGCAACAGTTATATTAGTTTCAAGACCTTTTGTCAATGTAAGCAGCTAAGAATTATATGATATTATGTGTTTTTTTAAATCCAGCTCGTAATTCTTTAGCGGCAAATTTTTTTATATCATATTATTTTTAGAAATCTATTGTATTATTTTAATTATTTATATGCTAGTTTATTTTGTATGCATAATATAATAAATGACAAAATATGAAATTCAGAATAATTGTTCAGAGTTAGCAAATTTTAAAAATATAATATAAAACCTGGTCGAAGGCCAAAAGCCCAAAGGCCCGCAAATTTGGGAGTATGTTTTTAGTTGAGCCCCCTGAGATTGTTAAGACTAGCAACGCCCCTGTATTTAACTTTACAATTGATAACTTACCTAACAACAGTGATAGGTAAGCCTATTATAAATAATTTTCTGTAACAACTACTCAATTCAATGTTTTCATAATTAGCGAATCTTTCAAAATCTTTGATAGGCAAGGAAGTCACTGGAGATCCAGTATCTATCATAAAAGAATAATTTAATTGAATATCAATATTATTGATTTTATTTATGGCCTTAGATTATATGGTATCTGTATAATCTCTTGTTTCTTGCTGTGGTTGCTGCAAAATTTTCAAATTGTGGGAGAAATTAGGTATTTTGTGGGAGAAATATAAAAATTGTGGGAGAAATTGCTAAAAAAAGGGATTTAGAATTGACTTAGTTATCCACTTATTATTTTTTATAAATATAAAATCTAATCTATTTTCCAAAATAAAATAGGTAATTATTTTTCAAAATAAAATAGCTAACTTTTTTTAAAATAAAATAGCTAACTTTTTTTCAAAATAAAATAGCCAACTATTTTTCAAAATAAAATAGCCAACTATTTTTCAAAATAAAATAGCCAACTATTTTTCAAAATAAAATAGCCAACTATTTTTCAAAATAAAATATCCAACTCTTTTTCAAAATAAAATAGCCTAACTATTTTTCAAAATAAAATATCCAACTCTTTTTCAAAATAAAATAGTTAACTATTTTCCAAAATAAAATACCCAACTATTTTTCAAAATAGGTAATTACTGTACGACATAAAATTTCTTAGAGTACTATCTTAATTATTAAAAAAACATATTGATTTATTATAATATATTAATTTTGTTTAAAAATAATAACCAACGATCTTTTTTAAATACAAAAGAATGTAAACAAGATAAAATTTTATAAAAAATTGTAATTTTACAATGTAAAAAAATAAATGGGGGAAGGGAATATGATATTTTGAGGTATCAAAAATCTTCAAAGCATAAATCAGTAGAGGGCATTCTATCAACATCTATTTCAAAACAAAAATATTCTTCAAAAATAAGAAATAATATAGATGCAACTACAGTTGCGGAAATGGTAAATACCTATCATGCAGTACAACATTCAGAGAGTTACTCAACATCTCAATGTTGGTAGAATCTTTCCCCATAATATTTAACGACTAATATAAATGAATAGAATACTTTGTAGAACACAAAATGAGCAAGGCTATCAACAATGTTTTAGGATATAAATCCAGAAGGTCAATTCTTGACGATTTGAAAGATGTGCAAACATATGCAATTCTAACAAATGCATCTAATAAGGAGATATCAAAACATTTCCCTTGATCCTCCCCTATTTCAACAAAATTAATGTCATTTTAATAAAACTATTAAAAAAATTTTCTCCAGATATGAAATATCCAAAGACATAGCTAACCATATATAATGGTAAATATGGCAGATTTGGCATTACCAATGAATTGCATGGTAGCTTTCTGATCTGATAATTCCTCAGTGAATTTGGCAAAAACCAGAGTGTATTTACAGAATTGAGTCAGCATAATGTTGGTTAACAGGTTCCTCCTAATACGCGCCATCGTAGAATTTTAAAATACAAACCTTTAAAAAATAAATAGATTATAAAAGCTGTCTTCAAAAATAAATGGCAGAAGTATATTTAGGAATTTTACATATAGGAAATCTACTATATACTGTTAATATGCAGTTGCAATCAGAAGAATATAATTTAATAAAGGCTCACTAAATTATGCTGCAGAAATACCAAAGTAAGAATATTACTATTATCGGATAATTATTAATAAGATTTAATATGATGTCATGTTTGAGGAGATTGTAATGCTTCTTTATTTTTATGATTTGCCAAAATATTCAAAATATTAATTTTACAATGTAAAAAATAAATTTATTTGATTTTATGCAAATGTATAAATAAGATTTTATAAAATATAGAAAGTCAAATAGTTAGTTAATTATATTTTAAATGAGATTTAAATAATGGAACTAAACGTTTACCGTCATTATTAAGATATTTATAAAAATCCTGGCATGACATTTTATAATTTTGTTTTACCATTAACTCGTCCTCTTAGGATATCTTAAGCTTAGATTAAAGATGATTAAGATAATAATATTTTCTAAGATGAGTTCCACTTTCATTGCTAATTTTTAAAAATATTACTTCTAATATTAATAATATATTTTTTAATATATAATAGTACATAAGCAGTTTATATTGAAAATAATTTTTCTTTTTATATGCTAATTATAACCTTTTATTGTCCAAAAAACAACATCAGTATTGGAAACTAATGCTTTAACCTCAAAACAATCTAAATCTCACCTAGAAGATAACTATCATGGTATATATAAATAAAAATATGTATAATATTTAGGATTTTTTAAGCTTAGATTAAAGATGATTAGGATAATAATATTTTCTAAGATGAGTTCCACTTTCATTGCTAATTTTTAAAAATATTACTTCTAATATTAATAATATATTTTTTAATATATAATAGTACATAAGCAATTTATATTGAAAATAATTTTTCTTTTTATATATTTAATTATAACATTTTATTGTCCAAAAAACAACATCAGTATTGGAAACTAGTGCTTTAACCTCAAAACAATCTAAATCTCACCTAGAAGATAACTATCATGGTATATATAAATAAAAATATAAAAAAAGCACTAGTTTCCCATACTATTCTAACTTCAAATTTTGAAAATGTCGAATGGATTGGATGGAGAATTTAAAATTAGCGGAAAAATAAAATAAAAGAACTAGACATATTTTTCGAATAAATATTTAAAATTTATTTTAAAAATATAAAAATAATCAAATACTGTCTCTCAAAATTATTATTTATATATTAAAAACATTAAAATGCTAAAAAAAAAATTGTGGGAGAAATTACAAAATTGTGGGAGATTTCTAATTGTGGGAGTGAGATGTATGTGGGTAAACTAAAAAATTGTGGGAGACTCCCACTGATGGGGGGAGGCATGGCAACCCTGTTGCTGACCCTTTATATATATATTTATTGTCTCTCCATCCCGTATTTCTTGTCAATTCGCTCCATCTCTTCTCCATGTATCTTTCTCTGAACAGATTTTATTATCTGCAACTTCTATCGATTGACATTTGACCACTATATCATCAATAATGTTAAAATCCGTCGTATTTCCCTCAAATAGTCTTACTTTAAGTTTTTCATTACGATATGTTGATGATAAATTGTAACCGAAATAAATTGCGTATTCAGCCTAGAATCACAGCCTTTAAGCTGATCCAAATATTCTTGTAATCTATTCTATCTAAAAGTTCAAATATTCCAGTAATCTTATCCTTTCCAACTTTTTTTAGATTCAAGACTTTCATTTGCTGATAGAATAAATTATCCAAATTGTCCATAATACTCACCGCCATATCTTTATCAATCATCTCGAAAAGTTTATATTTGTTGGTAGCCTCATCCACAATATTTTCAGCTAAGATTTTAAGGTCTAAAGTCTTAAAGAGCACTTTGATTTTAATGTAAATCCTATCCTCTACCATGTAGGGTAGGGATTAGCTCACTAATTTATCGGATGAAATTATATATGAAACTATAAGTAATTTTTGTATATAGTAAAAAGAAAAAAAATCAATATATCGAAGTCAACAAAAAAAATAAATATATCATAAAATATAATGTAGGGCTGTAACGATATTAAATATCGGATAGGCACCGATATATAGCGTTTTCCAAAAATATCGGATCGGGCCGTTATCTGTAAAAAACTGATCCGATCTTTTTACTTTTCTTTTTTTGTTATATTATGTATATTTATTTTACATTAATAATATTTTATAATTTAAACAATCACCCCTTAAATTTTATTTATTTTTTTAAACAGATTTATAGTATTTTAAAAGTTTCTTTATAAAAATAGAAAGGAACATCCAAAGTTTTATTTATTTAAAATCTTTTTAAATAATAGAGCCAATATTATTATTTATACTTTAAATAAGAGAATTTTTTTAAATATGATATCTGAATTATGGAAATATTTTACAAAAGACAATGATAATTTTGTCTGCGGAATTCTATTTTCACGGGGAGGAATAATGAAAAATTCATTTAATACTACCAATATCCGTAAACTTTTTTAAATTAGTGTAGAAATAAAAAAAATTAAATGAATAATTCGATTTTTTGCATAAAAAATATTGATTTCTTAATTACTTTGGTTCAAAGGGGGGTGGTTAAAAATCAATATAAATATCGGATCGGGTTTGAGCCAATATCGTCGGTGAAAAATATGTGGATCGGCACAGCCGTAATATAAGTATAATATTATTATAATATCAATTATTTGTGTTGATTAAAATTGTGAAAAGCATGTTTGGTTAACGCTTGTAAAGAAGATAAATGTATATATAAATTTCAAGGATGTTGTCATAAACATAGAAGATATATGAAATCATAATTTACTAATCCCTTTATTTTACATTGTCATACACATGCTCCCATATACATTTATAATAACATAATCAAAATTATACAATAATAAAAGAATTAAAGTGGAGAATCAAAAAGTTTAAAAAAAAATCTTCCTAAAAATTGAAAAGCGGCGAGTACAAAAATAAAATCTCAAATCATAGAAAAATATATAACTTACTTTTAAAATTAACATATTCGACAATTATAATCTATAATTAAGAAACATCACACGTAATATCGTAATAATTCTTCTAATTTGCATAAGAAATTATTCATATAAAAATATTAAATTGAATATCACTTTCTCACTCCGCAGTCTAGACATGTGCACTTAAAGTGATAATTATTATTACAATCAACCTATTATATGATAACCATATGATTTTTTATATCTCTCATCCAACTCAAAGATACTACAACTTAATAAGATCAAGTGAATTAGAGGTCTGCAACGAACCCGCCCACTCGTTGTTTTAAAATTTATTTAACCACCGCCCACCTAAATTTTTTAAAAAATTTTACCTCCTGTCCGCCCATTTATCTATAAATTTTGTTTTACGCGCTCGCCCAATGTTTAAAAATTATTTTAATGACTGGTTTGGCTATTTATTTATTTTTAAGCATATAAAATGTACAATATTATGAAATAAAACTATAATTTTCAATAAACTGAAGTCTGCTCTGCTTATTTCGCCCTAAAACAAATATTTCTTAACCCACCCAATGTTTAAAATATTTTTTAAAAATCCAACCACGCCCGCCCGAAGTATTTATTTTTTGATAAAAATATTATTGATCCTCAAAAATCTAAACGAGAGTGATAATTATGATTACAATCAAACAATTATTTGATAACCATATCAAATTTTAAACACCCACTCCCCATACCATAGACCAAGAGTGAATATATTAATCCAGTTAAAATATATTTCAAATAGCTTTTATTTGATACCCATATCATATCTATATTTTATGTTGATAAAAATCTTTCTAACCACCAAAGTTAACCCTTTAATTGGGAGATATTGACTTCCAATTGGAGAGATCTTTTGATTAGCTATCGATTGATGTCTATTATCTTAATTATATTAGGTATTTATTCTATAAAATAAATAGTTGTTGTATGATAATAATTCCACCATTGTTAAAAAAATAGGAAATAATTTAATCCTTATAAGGTAATGTTTAAAAAATCAGATTTATAAAAAGATCGGCAGATAAAAAAATTTCTTAAAATGACCAATATCGGCGTCGATTTGATACCTATATAAATATCAATGCTGCCTTATTACTTATAAGTGTATAATATATAATTTAAGAATCATCTTAATTCAGATATATCTATATTTTTTATTAAACACATATACATAAAAATAGTTTTTATAAGTTTAATATTAATATAAAAACCACCAAATGGGTTATTTATTTATTATTTTAATCGGATCAACAAAATGGCAAAAGAGTAACGTCTAGAAAAATTGTTATCGCTGATAATAGTATATGATCATAATAATACATAAATATTGTGAACATTGTTACTTGGATACGGTCTACTTACTCAAATTTTTAAAAATATTCATGTGTATTTAGCGAAAAAATAAAACAAAAAATATATAGTCAAGAGTAAATTGAAATGGTGATTTGATTATCGGTAATATTATATATTTTATATCACGCAATTCCGAGTGTAGATTTAACAATTCTTTTAGCCTTTTCCTTGAATTCGTTTCTATTTTCCCTCCACATTTTGGCAGCATCGACGTTGGCAGCGCTTTCATCATTAGGTTCTATTTTAAATAATAAAATATCCATATTAGTTTTAATTAGATGTATAACATTGAACATACACAGGACAGAGATATTTTATAAATAGGGTGGTGCTGATATTAAATATCGGATCGAGACCGATATTCACTTATTTAAAAAAAACTCGGATCAGGCCGATTTTGAAAACCCGATTTATCTTATATGAAAAACACTCCAAGGATTCCTTTGGATGATTACTTCCCAGGGCCTCTGCATCTGCTTCTACCCTTTCCTTAACTTATAATGAAGTAATTAATAGAATAAAATTCTTTAATAGTCAGTCGGGGGCCTTGATGGCTATAGTTTTTAACCAATATGGCCTAGTTTACTTGTATTCTAAAGGCAGTTCAGCCGTCATAGAGAAATTAATTGATAATCTTGAATAAATTAGGTTTGGCTAACTATCCAAATTACCTGGAATGAAACCCGTTCACATATCCCTGCTTGATGGAAAAAGACCCTGCTTGATGGAAAAAGACCAGATGCCCTTACAAATATCCTTGATTTTTAGGAAAGCTACTTATTTAGGATTTCACATAGGTCTCCTACTCCTCTAACTAAAACATTGACCCGATTATAACAGTTGAAAGTTCGAAATCATATGCCACGATCTTACAAATTTTAATTCCATTCCAATAGATATTCCTACCATTGGGTCCTTGGATCATCTAAGCTACATTTTATTAAGATTTTAGATGTAAAAATTTCTCAAATCTATTTGGAGCGTGCGATTTTTTAAAATTTTACAATCAACCTAAATAAATGTGACTCAATGTGGGCCATCTTACTTTTTTAAATTTAATAGTTTCTATAGATATTATTTTTTAAATTTATAATAAAACAAATTTTAGGTTTAAATTACCATTATTTATTTTATATAGTGTTGTTAATCGACTGAGTCTAAGTTTTGGGTCGAAAAAATCGACCCAAACTGACTTGAGTTATGAACTCGAGTCGACGCAAGTCGTGAACTCAAGTCTTTTCTATGAACTTAAGTCGACTAGAGGACGAATATTTCAAATTAGTTTTTATTTAAAGATATTTATTCTGTTTTTTACATTTATTTACTTTAGACTTCCAACTTGAGTTATGAATACAAAATATATATTTGAGTCGACTAGAGGACGAATAGTTATACTTATATGAACGTGAGTCGACTAGAGGACGAATATTTCAAATTTTATTAATTAAGATATTTGTGATCTATTTTTTACATTTATATACTTTAGACTTTGAACTTGACCATGAATACGAAATATATAATTGAGTCGACTAGAGGACGAATATTTCATATTAGTTATTATTAATTAATTTATTTGTTCTGTTTTTACACAGGATAATTATAATGACCAATATTGTTTGTTAGCTGTTTTAATTTTCCACCTATTAAAATAAGCTTAAAATTTTATTGTAATGTGCAGATACACATGGTATGTGTACCTGGACCACCTGCTAAAACACAGTTTTTAGGTCGTAAGAAAGCAAATCTACTCAGACCTAACTGTATATCGTTATGAGTCTCTCTAAAGTGAATGAAAAGTTCTTTAATATTACATAAAATTAGCCTTTTCTGCACTTGATATTTTCCTATTTACATATAAAATTATTTTTGCCTTCATAAGTAGTGTTGTTAATAGATTGGTTGTGTAGAGCCCAGACCCGGGGTTTGGGTCTAAAATATCGACAAAACGAGCTCTGAGCACGAACCCCTAGCACAGACCCGACGTTCAGACCCAAGGTCCAGATAGATGGCACAAAGGTTTAGACATCTATTATCGAAATCTCGATGCTTAGACAATTGTTTTCTGGTTAAAATTTTGATTTAGCCGTTTTTAAAAATCGGCTCATAAAGAGCCGTTTAACAACACTAATGGAAATCCTGTTCACATTGAAAACAAACTCCCTTTTTTGCTTAAAAATACAGGTAAAGCATTATAAGTAAACCGAATGTTAGACTCAATTTGGCGCCAATTTTTATTATTTTTTGATAGCCCTTTAGAGAATATTTTTACTAATATGATATATAATTATTTTTTGAGATATAAGCATTTTAAAAATTTTACAGATTTGAGCCCCTATATCTCAAGAACCAGGTGTTATAGCGAGCTAAAATAAACGGCTTTCTCATTTATTTACCCTTCTAAATAATTCCAGAAAAAAATGAAATAAAGGCGTGGATAAAATTTAATTTTAACTATTTTATATAATTATTTTTACTTTTTGCAAAGTCATGGTCTGATACATTTTTTATACTTTTTATATATTTTATAAACAGACAAAGTTAGATCATGTTTTTTTTCAAATAATATTTTATTTTTTGTTTATAAATTTTTGGTTATTGCTTAAGTCGAGGGGTATATTATTTTTTTTTTATTTTATTTTTTTTTTATTTTTTTTGTTATTTTTTTGCGCAAGGTCTATAAGTCGAAAGGCTTGGTAATACGAGAGGCTAAAAAATAATATTGAAAATAAAAATAACAAAGGGAATGTTTAATGAGAATTTTGATTGATTTATTGCTTTTTTTAGAGAAAAAATATTATAATAACATTACATTATAATATAATAAAAATATGGAAATTTTAAGATCTTTTCAATTTTTTTATTAATACTTTGAAATAATTTGCGGTTTTTAAAAATTAATTATATTATATTAATTTTTAAATTAATATTTTTAATTAAATTAATAATTGATATAATATATTAAAAATATGGAAATTTTAAGATCTTTTTAATTTTTTATTAATTCTTTGAAATAATTTGCGGTTAAATTAATATTTTTAATTAAATTAATAATTGGTTATGAATTTATATAATGAGTAAGTATAAATATATTGTATAGAAGTAAATGAGAAACATAAATTTTTAAAGGTATTTTTAATTTAATGAATAAAATTGACTCGTTTATTACTATATTTCGATATTTTTATTTTGTATAAATTTCAATAATATATTTCAATTTATTTCGAATTAACCCTTCCCAACAAAGGTTAAAAAAATCACTTAGAATTTAAAGATGGGGTCTATTTTACCCCTAATAAATACAAAATTTAAGATTTTATGCTAATTTTCCTAAAATTGCTTAGATTATCAGACTATATTTCAATTTAATGAATAAAATTGACTCATCACAATTCTTCTACCCTTCTCCCCTCCCTAGGAATTAAGAAATATTTTTAAAAAAGAAAAAAATATTTTATAATATCTTAAAAGAAAAAATACATATTAATTTAAAAATTTATCACCAAATAATAAAAATATGCTACATTATTTTAAAAATTTATCACAAAAAAATTATCACTAAATAATAAAAATATGCAACAATATTTTAAAAATTTAAAAAAAATAACATAAAAAAAATAACAAAAAAAATAAAATAAATAATATACCCCTCGACTTAAGCAATAACCAAATTTTTTTATGTACATGGTGAGAATTTATATTTTAGGTATAGAAATTAAAATATAAATCATTTTTGGTTGTTGCTATTGTATTATTTTTTTAAAATATTTTTTATTTAAAAAAAAAACTTTTCTATAATTCAAAGATTCAAACATTAATAAATCTAAGTAGTAATTATGGTCTGATCAACAAATTTTTGAATAATATAAGAGATATATAAAATAGTGATGTTTTGGACGGCCTGATTAAGATTTTAGCCAAATTAATATTATGCAAGATTGGAGATTTGGCAAATAGAGGTAAAAACCTTTCTGCCATATATGTGTAAAATCTACAGGCTTATAAAATATAATTTTGGTTATAATCTTAATTGGGCCGTTCAACAAGGCTAATATAAAACAGCTAAAAATTTATTATTAATACTTTCTAATTTTCGTGAAGAGCTTAAATTCGTGCATAAATTTATTTGATCAAAATTATTCCTCAATAATTTAAAAGAGATATAGAACTTAGCTAAAAAGTTATCTAATATTTTTTAATTTTCAAGAAGACTCTTCGAATCGAATAATTATATTATTCGTATTAGTACGAATTAAATAATTCCTTATTCGTATCCGTTCGAATAATGAAAACATTATTGGATTTGATTCATCGAATATTCGATGCCAAAAATTAAATTCTTCAATTCAAAAAGGATATTAAAATTTAATAAGTGATTTATAGATGAAAAAAAAAGTAAAAACTTTTCAAGGAACTTTTAAATACTTAAGAATCATGTCAAATATTTCTGGGTCTGAATAATTTGAAATATTAGCAAATAATTTGGAATATTTAATTACGAATAATTTCTAATATTTATAAATTATTTCAAATAATAAGAATAATTCGATCGAATAATAAATAGATAAAAAAAATATTCCACAGATAATATATTTTCTTTATTCGATTCGAATCAAATAATTTTTTTATTCATAAAATACGAATCTTATGAAATAAAATCGAATAGTGAATAATTCGTTTTAGGTATAATTTTATTTTTTGTTAAATTTTACTCAATTTTCTACAAAAGAAAATGATGATATTAAAGTTCGAATCCAATATACTAATACCACGAATTTGCGCTTACTGTGAATTCAGGATAATCCTTGGCTAACTGCTAGTGCCGGCTAGTTTCAGAAAAATGGGATCCCTAAAACAGTTTCTGACGGAACTCACTACCTACCAGATGTCAATTAAATAACAACTTTTTTGTATATCTTTTTTATTATTGATAAAACTGTAAAAAAATTTTATTGGGTTGTGTCCTAAATTATCAAAAATTAAATTCACAAACTTTCGAAACTAATGAAAATATATAAATAAGATAAGTCTATATTTTTAAACATAAAAATAAAAACATTTACAAAACATACTAGACAATATTTTATTGTTATTTATTAATTTTCAATGTTGTTTTATTGACCTTATGAAATAGGTTATGTCTAACATAGGGTATCAATCGATAGCTAATCAAAAGATCTATTCAACTGGAGGTCAATCTCTCCCCCGTAATGGGCGAGTCTAGGTCTGGGGGATCAGGAATATTTTTATAAACAAATTATCGATATGGGTATCAAATAAAAGCTAATTTAAATATCTTTTGACTCTACTAAGCATTCATTCTTGGTCTTGATTTGTATGACTTCTGTCGTAAATGTGACATTTTCTAATATAATGTCAATCAATTTATATATATAAATATATATTAGTTTTATCAATTGTATATAATTAATGAAATGTCAGTCATTTCTGATAAATATGTTGTTGATTTTTTTTGACAAAGAATCACTTTTTAATTTTTCATGATTTTTTTTAATTACAATAAAACTTTTGAATTTTCACTTACTGTGACTTAATAAAAATATAGATCCAAGTTTCAGTTCCGTGTTTTCTTTAGTTATTCTTTCTGAGTTAATTCTTACTTTAGAATTTCGTTGGTTTTAGTAATTTTTTATATAGTTAACATTTGAAGGTTCCTTTTGTTTTTGTCAACTTCGTCTAACATTCAAATATATTATAGAAATTTTAGAAAAATTCTGACGTCCTAAGCCCTAGACCCGACCATTTACTGTTATTTAATATTAAGAGGTTTCTTTATATTATATTTGATTTTTTAAAATCAAATTTTTATTTTTTAACCCACTCCGGATCTAATCCAACCCATTAAAAGACCAAGAGTGAATACTAATATTTTAGTAGAAAAATATTTTAATTAGCTTCTATTTAATAGTCCCATTTTTATGTTGATAAAAATATTCCTGACCCCCCAAGACCTAGACCAGCCCGCTTAAAGTGATTATTATTATATTACAATTAAAAATTATTTTAATTACCTTTTATTTGATAACCATAACAAATAAATTATTTTTTTTAACACCCCCCCTCCCCCCTTCCATCCATTTTCCAGACCAATCAAGACCAAGAATAAATGCTTTCAGCCAAAAGAAATTTAAATTAGCTTTTATTTGATACCCATATCAAAAAAAAATATTTTTTTAACCCGCCCCCCCCCATCTTCACCCACTCCCCAGACCAAGTCATACCATCATTATCATCAAGTGAATGCTTTGAGTCAAAAAATATTTAAATTAAATTAGCTTTCATTTTACAAAAAAGAAGATTTTAAATTCTTATCAAAGCAAATTTTGCTTAAAATTTGGGCTTGAAAATCATTAATTAATTGTAACAAACAAAAATATACACAAACACAATAATACAATACAATACTAATTCTAAATACTCGTCCTCTAGTTGACTTAAATTCACGACTCAAGTTGAAAACTCATGTTCTCGACTCGAGTTGACTTGAGTTCACGACTCGAGTTTACTTGAGTTCAGGACTAAAGTTCACGACTAACGACTTCAGGAGTCGGGTGAACTCGACTTTTTAACAACACTAATTTTATATATAATTTCCTAATTATAATAAATGTTATCACCTTTATCAAGGGGTATATTACTATTTTTTAATAGATAAGGGTTAGTTAATAAGGTTATGAGCATGAATTATAATTTTTATATTTGCATGTGCGGAAAGTTTTTTTTAGATAAAATTAAAATGGTCATGTGTAAAGTCGCATTAAGTGATTTCCTCCACAAAGTAGGTTTCTTCATTGGTCCCAATCGTTCCTTATTTCTCTGTCTCTTATTTAATTACTATTGATCGGCGTATCCTTTGTCATTTCTCAATGCCCTTGTTACATTGCTTCCCTCGTGGCATCGACTCACTTTCTCAATTCCTTGGAACTATCTATTCCTCTGATTTCTATCTTGTTCTCACTTCTAAAGTAGAAAGTCATCTACAAATAAAATTAACATGTATACCCTTTATCATCTCTATTTCTTATTTCATTCTCTCATTTCTGTGAGATTCAGTTTTCCTTTCTTCATGATCAAAATTTTTGACCCTTGTTGAAAAACAACTGAAATAATGTTTTAAGTCAATTGTTGACGAATCAAATTTAAATACAATAATTAAAGTTAAGCAACACCTTAAGATTTGTAGTGCATAAGTGTTAAAATTAATTTAATTGATAACCGAAAAAAATTTTTGAAACTTTATTAATTTAATAGGGGTAAAAATATATTGTTATAATTTAACATCGCTATTTATAATATTTTCGCTTTTCATAATTTACATTTGAGGTCTGCAATGGGCGGGTTTTCTAAAATATTTCCAACATTGTGCGGGTGGCGGGCAGATTAAAAAAAATCTTAAAGGAGAGGGCGTGGGCAGGTATTTAATATTTTTAAGGCAGAAATGAGAAGAGCATGCATCAATTTATTAAAAATAATAGTTTAATTTCATAATATTCCATATTATATATGTTTAAGTAAAAATACATTAAAAAAATTAAATAAAAAATCAAACCAGCCATTAAAATAATTTTTAAACATTGTTATTTAAAATAATTAAAGTAAATATTAATAAAAAATTGCCTTTATGAACTTTTTTGGATATTAAAAATATAAATAAATAAATTTTGAAGAAAAAAATAACATAAGCTATTTTTAATATAAAGCTGCAAAAATGACTTAAAATTTAAAAATTCTGTAGAAAATAGAAAAACATATAACTTGAATTACGATCAAGTAAAAAAGAAATTTTTAGCTGAGACTAAATTTAATAAATTATATTTTCTCACCCAACAAAAATCTGGTAATAATAATAATCATACACAAGGGCAGAGTTGTTAAAGTAGCGAGCTATCTTTTTTGGTAGCCATATCTAATAGCGCGTCATCTTTTTTGATAGCTATAGCTAATTATTTTTTTTAGCGGTTTCTTTTTATGAAAGTAGTGGGCTACTTAGCTACTTTTTACAAATATAATGAATATAACTATAAACATGAAAATTTAATAATATCATAATTAATTAAAATTTTTTATTTAATTTTGAAATTGAAATATATTTTCAATTTGTATATCACGTGTAAATAATTTTAAATGTCATAGCAAATTGATATCCAAATCGTTGAAAGTGAGTCAGACGATGAATGAAATGGAAGATACCCGGGAAGAAAATGTTCTTAATAACAATAATACAAATTTCCCATTTCCAAAATTTGAAAAAAATTTTTAAATTAAATAAACTGGCTACAAATTTATTTGTTTAAAATGTAAAAAAAAATATATCCTCAAATAAATAGTAGCTATAACCTCAAAAAACAGCTATAGGTAATTGTCATTTTTAAATTCTAATAGTATTTATTTTTATTTTGTAAAAATGTTCATGCCAAGGGTTTTATGAAAATATAAAAACACATCTAAATAATTTGCGTATAGACGACTCTACATCCAAAGACCAATTCAATTAAAATTGATTAATAATGCACATGCCAATATTTCTTAGAAACTGGCTGATAAAGTTATTGTTGATTTTATAATTGATACAGTTCAGCCAATATCCTTGTTTAATAATCCATAATTTACCATGAAGATTAAAACTTCATCTCCTGGTACAACTATTTTATGTCGCCAGACACTAATGAATAAGATAGCAGATAACTTTAAAGTGATGAAAAATGCTCAAATGTCTAGTCATCAGAGATGCTCATGCCATAATCTAAACTGATAGCAATAGTGGATGCTGAAGGAGCCCTAAAAAATTAAGATTTTAAATAGGTATCAAGATTCACTTTTTATAAATGTCAAACTCTATGGAATAAGCAGAACAAATCTTCTAAAGGCTCAGACATATTTAAAAAAAAATTAGGCAGGTATTTATTAACTCCTAACCACACTAGATAGAACTCAGTATACCACGCAATCAAATTAATAGCATTTTTTCTTGATGAAAGAAGTTAGAAATGAATTTTCTTTGTGATTATGTTGAAATTCAATATATTAACGATGAAAATACCTTTATAAAAGAGTATA
Organism: Gordionus sp. m RMFG-2023; assembly: GCF_954871325.1. Taxonomy (NCBI): domain Eukaryota; kingdom Metazoa; phylum Nematomorpha; class Gordioida; order Chordodea; family Parachordodidae; genus Gordionus; species Gordionus sp. m RMFG-2023. The sequence continues at coordinate 45,895,693 of NC_088775.1, read as the reverse complement.
CAGAAGTAATTCTAATTATAATTATTCAATTTCATATCATTTTAATTTTTTGAGTTATGCAATATGTGATGTGGCTCTTTCCCTTGAAATTTTAGGTGAGGATAATATGGAGAAGATTGTATATGATGTTCCCACCAGAGATCTGCAAAGTTAGGCCAACGGGCTTCGGGCTATATGTCTTTTATTTTGAGTAATTATAAAGATTAATTTCTATATTTAAATAAATTCGGGCCGGGCCGGGTCGGTAAATTTTTTAAAAATAATTTCGGGTTTAAGACGGGCCGGCAAAACTTTTTTTAAAAAATTTCGGGTTCGGGCAAAATATTTTTAAAAAAAATTTAGGGCAGGGCCGGGCTTAAGCAATTAGGCCCGATGCAGATCACTAGTTCCCACTTTAAGTATCCTAATTACAAAAATACAGAGATTGAATAATCTAATCTTATGCCAGACCCTAGTAGACTATATATTAAAAGGCATTGAGAAAAGGAAAATAAAATTTATATTGTTTTGATTTTGACTGAATAATTTATTCTAATTTAAAGTTAAAAGCTAAAAATTTATAAAATTTTATCATTAAGATATATTTTAAATACACTATTTTTGTAACTTTTAGATTCCCCAACCTATACAATGATGATAATGTATTAGCTGCAATGATTCATCCATTTTAAAATTAAACTGGCCATATATCAATTTCGATGATGCTAAAGATCAAAGTAATAAGCTCATGGTAAAGTTGAATAATCTCATTCCAAACAAAAATGGCTAGTTATATACCCAAAAATGACATCCACTGATAATTTTTTTTAATTAAAAGATAATAAATAAAAAATCCCCTCGACGCGCTCAAATGAGTATTTTTGATAATCTTTCTAATATTAAAAATATGTATATAAAATTAAATGCTGCCTTGCCCTCAAGTGCTAGTGTTGAGAGATTATTTAGCAAGGCGAAACTTATACTTTCTGATCGTCGCCCTAGACTTGGGGATGATAATATTTAAATGATTTCTTAAAATGCAATAAAAAAAGAATAAATTACCATAAATATTTATTTTTATTACATAAATTTTTTTATAATCAAAACCAACTATATTTAAATAATTATAAATGTTGATTTTTATATATAATTTATTATACAATTATATTATAAGCAAAAATTGAAACAAATTTGTTTAAAAGGCAGATAACAGCGCGATACCTTTATGTCTCACGGAATTTATCAGGAAAATATTTAAAAAGTCCATGACCTCTATAATGAATAATATATTTATTATTATTCTAATTATAATATATACCTGAATTCCAAATGTCTATGCCTATTTCTGTGTTCAGTCGTATTTTCAAATATTATATTATAAATAACTAATAATTTTGAATCATATCAAGCTTGAATATTTTTATTTTTTTTTAAACTTAAATGTGTCCAAAGTGTTTTGTTATCAATTTGCGAAAATTTTAATGATCTTTTCAAAACATTTTGGGCACAGCCTAAAATAAATAAACCTTTTTGGATATTGAAAATTAAAATTTTCCTTTTTGGGAATAATCAATATTTCTGCATTGTATTGTTTTATTTTAGTAATGATTGTTTATCTTTATATTGCCCCTTCATTTTTATTTTCTTATATAATATATAAATTTTATTTTTTAATTATTTTATGAATAAAGAAATAATATTCTAAAAAATGATTATTCAGATAATAATAAACCCAAATCTTCAATGTGGAGACAATTTAAAATTATTTTCGATGAAAAATAAAAACGGTTCGACTAAACTACAAATGCCAAGGTAAACTGCAAATGTGGTAAAAATTTTTGATATATTCTCTCTTAATTGGAGCGAGGTTCATTTTCTTATTTTATAAATAACTTATATAAAATTAAATAAACATTAATAATTTATTTCCTTTTATCTCATAATAAAGAGTTTAAATCCTTTAATTTAGTTAAAAATAATTATAATTACATTTTAAATTTATTTAATATTAAATCCGCAAGGAAAAAAAATTAAAAAATAATACCAACTGGCGGATTTTATATTATTGTAATTTAAATTTTATTATAATCCTTTTTTAAGATAATTATATTAATACATTTAAACTATTTATTATGAGATAAATAAAAAATACAACTATTAATGGCTGTTCATTTATTATTGATTATATCTAATAATATAATTTTTATAAGTTATTAATATAATAAGAAAATGAATCTCACTCAATTAATAGAGAATATGTCAAAAAATTTTAACTAATCATTTGCAGTTTACCTTGGCATTTGCAGTTTAGTCAAACCCTGATAAAAAGCTAGATTGGATTCGCTACAATGATTGCGAATTCATCTATAAATATAACAAAAGTGGCACTTACTTCGGCATCAATGTCATGTGCAAATTATGAAGATATGATAGATAATAAAAAAAATAACCGGATATTTCAAAAAAGATAATTCTCAATTACAGTGAAACGAGTGTTAAAAATCAACTAACAATAAAAGGGGATAAACATAATAAAGTTTTATTTTAATTTAATACATATTGAAATTAAATATGGACAAGCAATTAATTAACAAGATTAATCGTTTTTAAATTAATAAAAAGAAATTATATTGTAAATATAAATTTGTAATAAAAAATGGAAATTTTTTTTGATCTTCTTTGAGAATGTTCAAGTAAGATTTTTGTTTAAATTTTATCTAAAATTCTAAACATTTTTTGTAAAAAGTTTTTTTGATATTTGAAAATATTTTAGAATTTCTTAAATGTAATCTATTTTGAAATTTTGCACCAATTTATTTCGATAAAAATATGATAATACTATAAATTTTTATAATAACTTCGATAAAATAATTAATACATAGAAATTATTATTATAATTTATCAAAATATTCTTTTGTTCCACGAATTTGATGATGGTACCTATTTAGAAATTAAAAGAGTTAATATTATAATTATTAATACAAATATATTAAAAGGATTACCTAATTAATCAGTTGCCCGCGATAACCCAACTCCAAATAGTTTTGCATGTGATTGTAAAAGTTAGTAAAATCATAAGGAATAAATCCGTGTAAGAGCTGAAAAATATTCCCAATAATTTCATCTCTTGAATTAGGGCGGGAGTTCATTGCTCGATATTTATTTTTCAAGACTCCAAAAAAATTTTCGATGGGATTTAGCTGAGGTGAATATGGTGGTAGATATTCAATCCTATCTTTATATGCATCGATAAGATAACTTCTATGGATAGATGCATTATCCATTATAATAATTGCATCTGGTGATAAGACACTGATAAGCTCTGTCATAAAATCACGGAATAACAACCCATTATAAGCTCCTTCGATTATTTTATAATGGATTATCCCTCCAATTCCAATTGTACAAAGTATGCTTACATTTTTACCCTTAGAGGATGGAATTTTTATTACTGGACAGACATTGTATGGTGCCCAGGCGTAGATTGGTACAACGTGCAAGTTTATTCCAGTTTTATCTAAGAAATATAATTTTTCTCTTGGGGTATTTAAGATCTTTACACAATAGATTTGACGAATATTGATTGCCCCAGGAGTATTTCTTCTATCAGGCTCCTTGCCAGCTCTTTTTTTAGACCAACCTATATTTTTGATATATTTGCTAATTGTTGTTTTCGTTCTTGGACTACCAGGAGGTAAATTTTCTATTATCTGCTGGATAGTAAGAGTATTATTATCCATCAATAAATTTATGATGAGTCTTTCAATTATGGAATTATCTTTTTTTTACTTCCTCTTTTTTGAATATTATATTCTTTTAAAGGTTCTGCATTTATATCTGGGAATGTGTCCCGTCTAAATTCATGAACTGATGCTAGACATTTCGACGTATTTTGCAATGTCTTTAATTTTCATCTGTTCTCTTTCTGGCATTGATAAAATTTTAGTAACAATATCTATTTTTTCTTTATTCCAATATTTGTGTATTCTTTTTGGTCTTTGAATTCTCGACGAAAATTGGGAGTTTTCATTTAAATTGGAAAAATTAATATATTGGATAATAAAGATTCTATATTAAACATTTTTTTTTAATATTTAAGAAAAATTTAATAAATATTTTTTTACTTATTTAAGAAAAATTTTAAAAATTAATAAAAGTCTTACACATTTATTTATTTTTAATTAAATTTCCAACACAACGATTAATCTTGTTAATTAATTACTTGTCCATATTTAATTTCAATATGTATTAAATTAAAATAAAACTTTATTATGTTTATCATTGGCGTACGCAGCGGGGGGGGGGGGCAGGGGGACAAATCTTCCCCCCCCCCCCAAAGCCAAAAAATGCAGATGCCGAATATATTTTTCGAAAATATTTTTGTTTAGAGTGTTGTGCAGATTTAATTTAAAACATTTCCATATTTTTTAATTTGTTTGTAAATAAAAATTTTAATTTGTAAAAATTAATAAGAATATATAAATATGTTATTTTAACAACTTTTTACAAGTCAAATAATTTTATTTTCAAATAAATTAATAAATATGGAAATTTATCACTTAATTTCGATTTCAAGTTTTCCGGCGTAATATTATCTTATTATTTTCAAATTTTTAGTGGCGTAATATTTATCTACCATTTTAAAATTTCTAGTCAAATAATAATTATTCTGAAATTGTCCATCAGGGAGAAAGAAATTGCAACCTTGTCCTATGAGATAGAGTCTCCGCCATCAAGCAGTAACAGCTTTTATGGAGTTAGAAGAGCCGATTATTTGCTATTACTGACATATCACAATAACCTGAAAGAAATTTTTCCTTAGAAGCAAGAAAATTATTGGATTCAATGCTTATTCCAAATTTTTTTTCTCATTAATGTACAACTATTTTATGTATTACTTTTCAAAAACATGATGACTTGATTAAGAAGATGAGAATAGCGAAGAGCATTTTATTAGAACTCAAGGAAATTAGGGCTAATGTTTATGAAGAATTTCATATTTTATATGTTATTGTTAAGTCAAAAGCAGAGCTATACGTGTTTAATATTTGTCTCACTCGACTTGCAGCAAGGCAAGCTCATAGTTAAAACATTAATATAGGATCAGTAGAAGAGTATATCTTAGATACAAATACATTTATAAACCAAATAAATGAATGGTTTTTAATTCATTATGCAGCACTTACCAATCTGCAAATATTATTTCCATAAAAGCCTTCCCAACCTTTTTCAGATGGTGATAGAAAAAAAAATATTTGTTGTTTATCATGAAGATGTTAAAGTATCTTATGATGCTTTATTAGCTGAATAACAATGTTTATAAGATTAACTATGGTTGATACAGTCCGAAAAAATGCTATGGATGCTCTGCATTATTTCAAACACATTTTAGATTATATTCCCAATGTATTAAAAGGCTTTATATATATTAGCAACTCTTCCCAATAGTAAACTAATGAGAGAACATTCTCTTTTTTAAGAAGAATAACAGAGCCCTGCAGAGGTACCATTTGCAGGACATGACCCGGATTGTTTTAAAGATTTTTACGGCTAAGCTCAATTTTCAGGCCCGGCCTTTTTTAAAATAAAATTTTCAGGCCCGACCCGGATTTTTTAAAAATAAATTATATTTATTTTTGATTTTTATAGCTAATAATAACGATTTATAGTATAGACTGTTAAAAAAAATTTTCAACCCGGCCTAGATGTTTTTTTTAAAAAATTTAGGCTCAGCCCGGGTGTTTATTTTTAAAAATTTCGGGCCCGGCCATAATGTTCAGCCCGGGGCCAGGCCTGCAGGTCTCTGAAAAACATACCAAGAAATACAACTTTTGAAAGTAGATTGAAAGGTTTGGATCTTTTGAATATTCATAGGCATTTGACAACAAGTAAGGATGAGATAATTGAAAAATTAGCTCAATCCCAACGAAGATTGGATTTTTCCCTAAGCTTTTTGTGTATTAATTTATATTTCTAACATTTAAATTTTTTATACTTTATATATAAATTTTAAAGCTCAAAAAATTCAAATTTCTATTTAGGGTCATTTAAGTGATTCTTTACATATAATTTTTTTATAATTCACATTAATTTAAAATTGTGTATTAGAAATAGTTATTAGTCCTGATAAATTTATGCTTGATATTTTTAAAAACCTGCGTACGCTACTGATGTTTATCCCCTTTTATTGTTAGTTGATTTTTAACACTCGTTTCACTGTAAACAAAACGATAAAATCGGGTCTAATTGCCAATAGAATATTGTGCTAGAGACATTAGGTATATTTGTCGACTTAGGGGTCACATAAGGAAAATTGGAGCCGAAAAAATTCCCATGCCCCATAACAGTTAGCAGGCACGTAAGCAAAGTTACAGAGGATCTTAAGGAAATATTATTTTAAAATTGGAGAAATGATAAAAAATTACATTTGCTCATGTACTACTGATATGTATGAGGATTTTACTAAAACCGATTACATATCTCTATCAATCCATTTTGTACAAAATTGGAAATTAGAAAAAAAAATCCTTTTTTTTTTACAATTTCGTCAGGAAAAAAAGACGAGAGAATATTTTTAAAGAAATATTAATTATTAAAAAAATTTAAAATTCCAAGCTCATCTAGACCAAGTAGCAAATATTAAAAAAAGGCTGGAAGGGAAATTCTATAAAATTTATCGATTAGGTAGATATTATAATAATTTTTGAGAGATTCTGTATACATCTAAATAAAAAAAATTCATATTTAGAAACTATATTTTCAGTTTATTCATTCAAATATGAGATTTAATAGACTTAACTGTTTAGCACATATGTTGAACAAAATACTTTGCAATGTAATCCAGCCAACTTTTATTTTGAAAAATGCTCCCGAGATTAATAATATTTTGGCAACTGCAAAATCGTTGACCCCTATTTCAAACAAAGTGGCAACGTAAAATATCTGAGAAAGACAATATAACACAGCATTTATTTAATGTATGATGAGATTTTTTGTTTTTAGAATATCGTGATATGACTAAAAAAATGAGATCTATGGGAAAGGAAGTTTTAAAAACAGTGATAGTATGGAGCCATTTAAAGATACAACTAATGCTCTTTAGGGCGACTTTAGGCCTATACTATAGAACGTTCTTATATGGTATGGAAATTAATATTTTGGGATTTATGCACATTTTAATTTTTATTTATAAAAAAATTAGGTATAATCTTCTTCTACATAAGCATAATCAAATAAATATTAATGGAGAGAAAAATAGAGAAAAGAGCTAAAAATTTTATAAATGAAAATTTTGAAACCCATATGCTCCATAAAATTTCAATATTTTTAATACGAAAGTTCTGACAAATGAGGATGTTGTCGCCGGAATTAATGAAGTAAAATAACACATTGAAAACCTATTGGATTTGATTTGCATAGAAGTAACATCAACGTGGATAAAAATCTGATTTTACCCGTTTGCAAAGAGAATCCAATTAATTATAAAATTCGCTAAGCTACTTATTAAATACAATGTATAAAATTAATAGCATCAGCGTCGAAATTAAACCACAACACATGGGAGGATGAGGTTTTATAGAGGAGAGCACCGTACCTAATGACATAACAATATTTAAATCTTAAAGTAACCAATTTTGATATATATAATTTGGCAAATTATTAAGCTGCTTTTTACAATGAATTAAAATTTAATCACTTTTTTAAATTTATTATTATTTGGTTTTACTTATTTAAAGATCTCATTTGAGGAAGTATACTTCAAAAAAATATCCTATTCGTGGTGGAAACGATAAGGAAAAGATTTGAAAAGCTATCAAGATTAGCAAGAAATATATTGGCACTATCCTACAACTAGTGTTTCTTCTGAACAAAGGTTTGGCATTGCTGGAAAGTTTTTAAGCAAAGAAGAACCTGATTGAATCCAGAAAATGTCGATTCAAATTTTGCATTATAATTACATATAATATCAATTCTATATTTATCTTTTTTTCATAAATAATTTTTATGCTTAATATAGTAATTTCCTAAATTATAAAACTTTTTTGCAGAGGTGTAATGCTGAAACTCAATTATTTTTTTTATAAGATGCTTAAAAAAATTAAAAGAATGAGCATTGTTATGTATTGAATTGTTTATTTTGTTATTTTTGTAAAATGTTTATTTTCATATTATATGAATTTAAATAAAGAAAGTACATTTTGATAAGAAATAAAATAAAATTATATTCCTAACATTACATTTCAAGAATGGCGTAGTCAATAAAAAATCTAACGGATTCAACCCTGTGTTACAAAGATTGGTACGACTTATTCAAAGAATTTAAAAACAACCAAGTTTAACATAATCACTGTTATTAACAAGAATATGATGTGATACTTACAAAATACTGGTAAATTATGTGCACCTGATAGTCTGGAAAACAAAGAGGTATTAGAAATACATAATATTTTAATCAAATTTTTTCATCCTACTCTTAATATAATTGTAGAAAGATATAAATTTTATCAATATAATCAAAAAAAATGAGGAATAATTAATAGACTATATACAAAATCTTCGAAAATTAGCAACGACTTGTGAATTTGGGGAATATTTAAATACTGCATTAAGAGAAAAATTTATATTCGGAATAAAAAATCCTAAAATTTTAAAAAGATTATTAAATAAGGTTATTTAAATAGCTACTGCAGTATAGAAACAGCTATAAAAAATACAAAATGATGAAATTAAAATCGATCAGTTAGAAGAGGAACATAATGATAATATAAATATAATTAAAAAAGTTATTAATGATAATACAGGGTTTCCCATTCAAAAAAGGAAAATTCCCAATCAAAAAAGGAAAAGTTTCAATCATAAAAAGAAAAGGTCCGATAAAAAAGGAAAATGTTCAATCAAAAAAGGAAAATTCCCCCCAAAAAAAGGAAAAAGTCAGATCAAAAAGGAAAGGTGTCAAACTAAAAAGGAAAAGGTCCAATCAAAAAAGGAAAAGTGTCAATCTAAAAAGGAAAATTCCCAAAAGAAAAGGAAAAGTGTCAATCAGGAAAATCGTAATTTTTTAAAAAAATTATAAATTTTTTAAAAAAATTATAAATTTTTCAATTTTTCTTAAATTTTTATTTATTTTTGTCATTCCTTCTTATTTTATTTCTAACTTTTTGCGATTTCTTTACTTTATTTGTATCTTTTCTCAATTTATTTTTCTTACTATATTTTTTCTTCTCATTTTTGACAATTCTTTTGTATTTTTACAAATAATTTATAAATTTAGGTCCAACTAGTGTTGCGTAATCGGCTAAAAACTACGCCTAAGCCAAATAAGGCTAAGCCTAAAAATTGGCTAAAATAAATTAGTCAAAAATTCTGCATCGATGCCTTAATATTTTTTATTTATGGTTATATTTTGAAATGAAAATAAATTAATTTTATTTAAACATGTTATCAATACTTATTTTAGCCTATTAACGTCAAAAAAATTCAAAAAACTTTAAAATCTACGATTATGACAATTGTCACTTATTTATCATACATCTTCACTAAATTTTTATTTAAACATGTTATCAATACTTATTTTAGCCTATTTACGTCAAAAAAATTCAAAAAACTTTAAAAACTACGATTATGACAATTGTCACTTATCTATGGTACATCTTCAATAAATTTTATTTAAACATGTTATCAATACTTATTTTAAAATATTTTCGTCAAAAAAATTAAAAAAACTATAAAAATAACGATTATGACAATTGTCACTTTTCTACAGTACATCTTCACTAAATTTAATTTAAACATGTTATCAATACTTATTTAAACATATTTTCGTCAAAAAAAATTAAAAAACTTTGAAAATAACAATTATGACAATTGCCACTTTTCTATGTTACATCTTCACTTAAACATGTTATCAATACATATTTTAATCTATTTTCGTCAAAATAATTCAAAAAACTTTAAAAATAACGATTATGACATTTGTCACTTTTCTACGGTACATCTTCACTAAATTTTTATTTAAACATGTTATCAATACTTATTTTAATCTATTTTCTTCAAAAAAAATCAAAAAACTTTAAAAATAACAATTATGACAATCGTCACTTTTCTACAGTACATATTCACCAAATTTTTTTTAAACATGTTATCAATACTTATTTTAGCCTATTTACGTCAAAAAACTTTAAAAACTATGATTATGACAATTGTTACCTTATGGTACATCTTGACTAAATTTTATTTAAACATGTTATCAATACTTATTTTAACATATTTTCGTCAAAAAAATTAAAAAAACTTTAAAAATAACGATTATGACAATTGTCACTTTTCTACGGTACATCTTTACTAAATTTAATTTAAACATGTTATCAATACACTAAATTTTTATCTAAACATGTTATCAATACTTATTTAAATCTATTTTCGTCAATAAAAATCAAACTTTAAAAATAACGATTATAACAATTGTCACTTTTCTACGGTACATCTTCACTAAATTTTATTTAAACATGTTATCAATACTTATTTTAGCCTATTTACGTCAAAAAAATTCAAAAAACTTTAAAAATAACGATTATGACAATTGTCACTTCACTAAATTTTATTTAAATATGTTATCAATACTTATTTTATTAACATATATTCGTCAAAATAATTCAAAAAACTTTAAAAATAACGATTATGACAATTCTCACATTAAAAAATATTATCCTTAAAAAGATCATATAAAATAACATCAAAAAAGTTTAATATAAATATTTTTTTAAAAAAACACCTCATTTAATAAAAAAATAGATAATTTTACAAAATTGATAAAAAAAAATTATAAAAGATTTCCCTAAAAGATTGTTTTTTATCTAATAAAATTTACAATATAATTCCTCAATAAAAGATGTATTTGCAAAGAAGATTTTAAAAATCACTAATAAATTATATTAAAAAGAATATTACATTTTTACAATAGCAGCATATTATTTTTTTTATTAAAAAAACATCAAATAAATAAATTTATTTTCATTTCAAAATAAAATATTTACATTAAATATAAATAAAATAAATTATTTTACTAAAATATATAAAAATTAATGCTAGGCATCGATGCAGAATTTTTGACTAATTTATTTTAGCCAATTTTTAGGCTTAGCCTAATTAGGTTTAGCCGATTTTTAGACTTAGCCGATTTATTCGCCTAAAATCTCGGCTAAGCCGTTTTATAATCGGCTAAAATTAGCCGATTATGCAACACTAGGTCCAACAATTCTTTACGATTTTTTTTCATCATACATATGTCGTAATTTTTAAAGGGATCATAACTATCCGGAATCTTCATGGGTTTTAAAGGGATCCCTTTAAAATTTCATTTTTTTAAAGGATAAAGAACTATACGGGCATTATCACGTTTGAACCATGATATAGTCTTATTTTAAAAAGCGTTTTTGAATTTTATTATTATTCATTAATTTTCAATGTTGTTTTTTGGCCTTATGAAATAAGATATGTCTAATATAGGGTGTAATTCGATAGCTAATCAAAAGATCTATTCAACTGGAAGCCAATCTCTCCCCCATAATGAGCTGGTCTAGGTCTTGCGGGGGGGGGGGGGTCAGAAATATATTTATCAAAACAAAATATCGATATGGGTATCAAATAAAAGCTAATTTTAATATGGTTTGACTGAAAGTCTTGATTCTTGGTCTGGGTGGATATGACTTGGTCTGAGGTTGAAGGGGGGTGTATGGAGAGGGGAGTGTAAAAATAAATTTTTTTGATATGGGTATCAAATAAAGGCTAATAAAAATATTCCTGACCCCCCCCCCCAACCTAGACCCGCCCTTTATTGATTATTATTTTTACAATATGATGAAAAAAAATCGTAAAGAATTGCTGGGCCTCAATTTATAAATTATTTTTTAAAATACAAAAGATTTATCAAAAATGAGAAGAAAAAAAATTGAGAAAAAATATAGTAAGAAAAATAAATTGAGAAAAGATACAAATAAAGTAAAGAAATCGCAAAAAGTTAGAAAGAAAATAAGAAGGAATGACAAAAATAAATAAAAATTGAAAAATTTTAAAAAATCACGATTTTCCTTTTTTGAATAAAAATTTTCCTTTCTTGATTGACACTTTTCCTTTTCTTTTGAGAATTTTCCTTTTCCGATTGACACTTTTCCTTTTTTGATTGGACCTTTTCCTTTTTTGTTTGACACTTTTCCTTTTTTGACAGGACCTTTTCCTTTCTTTTTGGGAATTTTCCTTTTTAGTTTGGACCTTTTCCTTTTTAGTTTGGACCTTTTCCTTTTTTGATTGAACCTTATCCTTTTATGATTGAAACTTTTCCTTTTTTGATTTCCTTTTTTGAATGGGAAACCCCGTAATAGACAATCGAAATCATATAATAATTATAATACGAGCTACAAAGAACCAAATCCCTACCACTCCTTCGGGGGAAACCAAAGAAGGGAAAATTGTCTTTTCAAGAATGTCACTTGTTATAAATGCAACAAAATTGGGTACATTGCTGAGTTTGTAAAAAAGAAATAGTGAATTTTATTAATAATACAACAAATGAATATAATCCAGAATTTTGGGTGGATATCAAAATAAACAACAGCGATATCAGAATGAAATTAGATACTGGAGCTGGGGTATCATAATAAACGAAATAGATTGGAAAAATAAACTTAATCGTCCTGGAATAACAAATTGCATGCTAAAACTTAAAAGCTATACAGGAACCAATAGACCACTATAGGTCAGGCTTTAGTAAAAGTATATAATAAAGGACGAACATTAGAACTACCTCTCATAATTACAAAAGGATACACAAAAAATCTAATTGAAAGAAATTGGATAACTAAATTTCCAAAAATGACTGAAATACCTGAAAGGGCCATACAAATAAATAATATTAAAATACAAAATGAATTTCCTCAATTATTTACCAAGGAATTGGGCTGTTTGAAAGATTTTAAGGCACAAATATATGTGAAAAACGAGAAACCAATTTTCTGTAAATCATGTCCCGTACCATATGCATTAAAAGAAAAGGTTGAAGAAGATTTAGACAGATTGCTAAAACTATGAATAATAGAAAAAATTAAACATTCACTTTATGCATCACCCATAGTAATTGTTCAAAAGAAAGATAAAACATACGAATTTGCGAAGATTTTAAAAGAACTATAAATCAAAATATTCATATTGATTCATACCCACCCAATACCAAATCTAAGAATTATTGGCCAGTTTAGGAAAAGGAGAGGAATTTTCAATATTAGATCTCTCAGATGACTATTATCAAATTAAAGTGGGGGGGAGAGTCTCAAATCTATTAATCAATATGCATAGAGTATTATTTAAATATACAAGACTACCTTTTGTTATATAGACTTCTCCAGCAGTATTTCAAGATGCCATCGAGAATTTATTAAAAGGTTTAGAAGGGGTAGCTTGTTATTTAAATGATATTATAATAACTGGGGAAAAACAAGAAACAAATTTAAAAAAGGTACTAAAATGTCTAGACAAAAATGGAATCAAGCTAAAGATAGAAAAACTGAATCAGTAAAAAAAATTTCAGAACCAACAAACTTAAAACAATTCCAGTCATTTCTAGGATCAGCAATATATTATTCATAATTTATTTCAAATTTTGTAAACAAAACCAAACCATTATACAAACTATTAGAAAAAGCAGTACTTTGAAGATGGACTGAATACAAAGACGTGTATAAAAAAATAAAGCAAGAAATGTAGTACTCCAATATTACAACATTATGATCCTAAATTACCCATTATATTAGCAACAGATGCGTCAGCCATATGAATTGGGGCAGTAATATCACATATAGAAAGTGGTAAGGAGAGACCAATTGCATTCGTCTCAAGAACGCTAAATGCAGCCGAGAAAAATTATAGCCAAATAGAAAGAGAAGTTCTTTTCATCATATTCGGGGTTATAAAATTCAAAGAATTCATATATGGAAAAAGTTCAAATTACACACAGATCAGATTAATGAGTTTATTTCATACAAGTAAAGATATATACGAACAACATCTACTGCCAGAATACAAAGATTGGCTATATTATTAGCAGGTTACCAATATGAAATAGAATTCAAAAGTATGCTAACTGTCATCTAGGTTACCTATACAGGGAACCACAAAATCAAAAGAAGAATCATCAGATCATATATAGGTGGGAGAAGAAACACTAAATGCAAGCAAAATTGAAAGTAAAACAATGCAAGATGATGTACTCTCTAAAGTATGACAGATGGCCAATAAACATACATGCTTAAAGGAGTATAGCCAAAGAAGAGAGAAAATCACAACAGAGAGGTTGTTTACTATGGAGAACTAAAATGATAATACCACAACAATACCGAACAATGTTTTAGATATGATACATCAAGGACATATTGAAATGGTAAAAATGAAGATAAGAGCAAGACAATACGCGTGGTGGCCTAATATAAACCAAGATATAGAAACAGAAACATGGGTCAAAAAATGTAGAAAATGCCAGTAACAACACAATATGCCTCAAAAGACATCAATTCAAAATTAGCCAAAATTACCAAAAGCATGGCACCGAGTACATATTGATTATGCTAGTTATAGATGCTAGAAGTCGCTGGCCCGAAATCCATGACTAGTACAACCGGAAGCACGATAAAGATATTAAGAAATATCTTTGCCAGATTCGGATTTCCTAAGATAATCGTTTCTGATAACGGGCCACAATTCAGCAGTAAAGATAGATGATTTTTGAGAAAAAAAGGAAATTAGTGCATGGAGGTCCATACCATCCTCAGACTAACGGCATGACCGAATGTTTATTTTGAACCTTTAAACAGAGCATGAATAAAAGAAAAGAGAGGAATTTAAAACCAGTTTAGATATTTTTCTCTACAATTACTGAAATATACTAGGGGCAGAAAATGAACAAAGTCCCGGCGAAATACTACTAAATATAAATCTATAGGATTCTTAGACCAAATATTTGAATGGGGGAACATAATACTCAAAAATTTGAGATAAATGAAAAAGTGTGGTGGCGCATTTACAATAATAAGGAAAAAAATGGAAAAAACCAATATTAAAAGCATACTCGGATCACTACAATATGAAATAAGTATAGAGGGTGAAACGATTATATTTATACGTCATACTGATCAATTAAGGAAAAGAAACGAAAATATATTAACTGAAGAGTACGAAGTAGAAGAGAGAACCAAAAAGAGAGTAAATAAAGGGTGGTAAACAATAACGATGAAACCTAAAGGAGAGAGAGAAAAATGATTCAAGTCAAGAAGCTGAAGGAATATTACACAAAAGTTAGAAATTACAAGCCAAGATCGATATCCGAAATGAATACGAACGAAACCAATTTGATTGGGGATAAATGTTATGTATCTAATTGTTTATTATGTTATTTTTTGTAAAATGTTTATTTTCATTATTATATTATTATATGAATTTGAATTTTAATAAAAAATAAAATAATATTTCAAAAATTACTTCTAACATTATATTTCGAAAAATACTCCTAACATTACATTTCAGGCATAATTAAATTTTATAATTGCGGGCTAGGGTTAAAATAGGCGGGCGGATAAAAAACTTTAGACTAATGAACGGGCGGACAAGGAATTTTAGACTTATTTTTCTCCCCCCCCATTTAATTCTATAGATCAGTTCAAGATTGTGAAGGATATTTTTATCATGTACGTTAAAAAACGGAAACGCAAACGCTCATTTTGTTCAAAGAATATATAAATCCTTGCTTACCCATGATGCCCATTAATTATTAAAAACAATACCATTGATGCACAAAAATTTTGTTCAAATGAATGATAAAAATAGGGGTATTGATAGACATGTACTCCGCCAGTGATTTTTTACCAAGCCGAAGCCAAAAAGTGTCGGCGCTCAACAAGTAGATGCCGAATACATATTATTATTTAAAATAATATTTATTTATGAATTGCAATTAACCCATTAATGGTCAAGATTTTTCTAGTGGATAAAAATGCTCAATTTTTTCAAATTATATTGATTAATGCTCAAATATGATATTCTAAAAAAATCAGCCAAAAAAAATAATCCTAAATAGAAAATCTAGCCTGGTGCATATATGCACCGTTAACCATTAAGAGGTTAAAAAAGATAAAAATTATATAAAATACTATAAGATCAAAAAACAACAAATATCTTTATTCTTTTTTTGTAATTTATAATAAAAACGAGAAAATGTTTATATATTATGAAAATCCTTGAAACATATGGAGTGCGATTTGACATGTTTGGCACATATATCTTGCGTGCGTATGGCAATATCTGCATCTTCATCTTTTTCCATCTATAATTTTGGATAAATAATGTCCAGATGAATCAATAGGGTTTTCACACTGTAATGCAAACTGGCTGGCGTGACCTGTACTTGAATTTTTTTCTATTTTACTGGCGATCGAAGGAGGTAATAAGTAACTTCTCATCTAAATGCAAGAAACTCTTCTTGTCATCTCGATTCGCGAATTTCCAGATTTTCCATGAATTTACCAAAGCTACATCAATAAAATTGGTGAATATTGGCCACCACCATTTTTTTCCTCTTATTTTTATTCTATATGTAGATATTAGATTATCACATAGATCAACTCCACCCATGTGTTTGTTATAAGCAGTTACCATATTTGGCTGAGGAATTTTTATTTTAGAAGATATTTTCTTAGAATACCTTGAAACATTAGAAAGCAAAGAGATAGTGTGGCATGTCGATGCAACGGTCACCACCGAATTATCATTCCAACGAACTACAAATATTTCGTTTAATTTTTCAAACCTATAATCATAATATCCTCTTTCTTTTTTTGCTACAACCTTTATAGATTCAACTGGGCAATGCTCTATTCTATTGTCCCTCACAGTTCCAGTTGCAAAATATCCCATTTGTTTTAAGTATGACAAGAGTTTAAATGATGTAAAGAAATTATCAAAATATATTTTATGATAATTTGGTTTTTGCAATTTAATAATTTTATGATTACATTTCCACCTAATCCATATTCATATTTATTTTCGCTTTTTCCTTGATATATATCAAATGAGAATACGCAACCGTCGGAAGAAGCCAATATCCAAGACTTGTATCCGAATCTAATTGGTTTTCCTTTTATGAACATTTTGCAAGAATGTCTTCCTCGATATGGTATCATCTGTTCATCTATTGATAAATGATGTTTGAAAATTCCGAATTGCTGAAATTTATTATTCAATATATTAATGTAAGGCCTAACTTTATAAAATCTATCATGTATATCTATTTTAGTATTGTCTGCCAAATGGATAATATATTTCAAATTTCGAAATTGTAATTGGGTCATTGTATCCCGGATTATTGGAATAGAAATATCGCTATCATTATACCAGTACATTCTTTCTTGTGGGAGAGAATGATATCCAGTAAATAATAGAATTCCAATAAATCTCTGAATATCTTGGATGGTTATGCATATGAGGTCTATTC
Organism: Gordionus sp. m RMFG-2023; assembly: GCF_954871325.1. Taxonomy (NCBI): domain Eukaryota; kingdom Metazoa; phylum Nematomorpha; class Gordioida; order Chordodea; family Parachordodidae; genus Gordionus; species Gordionus sp. m RMFG-2023. Next base: position 45,878,184 of record NC_088775.1, on the reverse strand, counting down.
ATTTGTTTAGCATAAATATTACTTTGTTTTACAATTAGTGAATATAAGTCTTCGTCGAAAATTAAAGAAAATATATCTGATGGACTTTTACCATGTAAATCATTTTCAAGTTTTATTACATCTTCTTTTTATCCATTGAAAGGACTTGAAGAATATATTGCATCCGTTTTTCTCCATTTTAAATTGTGAGAAATTCGAGAATAGCTTCTTGTAGAATATGGTTCTGGAAGGTCGTCATCAACTGAATTATGAATCTCCAATTCTCCAGCTGTATCTGAAGGCAAAACTCCGACATTTGTTAAGTCATTTTCATCGAAATCTTCTTCATCACTAACTGCAGAGGGGTTTGGCGGAATTATAACCATATCTCTTTCTTCAATTGGTTCCTCTTCAAAAAGTTGAGCAAGTGTTTGTTCAATTGTTAGAAAACGTTTCATTAAAAAAATTTATTAAAAATTAAATATCTAGACAAATTATTTTCGTAGAATCTTGATTTTTTTATTAGTCATCTATTATTTTGATAATTTTGATTGAATTGACAAAACAGGTGCATAATATTTTATATAAATAAAATAAAATCTTCAGAAAGGAAGAGGCTAAAAATAATTTTAAACTTTTGAATATTTATGAACCTAATAATTTCATATAATTTGATCGGGATAAAAAATTATAATAGGAACAATATATTATTCGATTTAATCTCAGGGGGCTAAAAAAAATTTTTAAATTATTTTCAAAAGGTCTTTTTTTGGGTATAAAATTTTTTTAAAAAAATTCTTAGGGGGCTCGAGCCACCCACCCCTCCTCCCCTCACCCTTAGTGACGGTAGTGGTTTTAATATAAAAAATTATAATTCATTATGTTAAATTTCATTTGTTTGAATTTTTTAAATAATTTATACTGCTAGATGGTTAACGGTGCATATATGCACCAGTCAACTTTATGTGGTTACCTATTAAAATTTTAATTATTTAAAAATTCAAAAATGATTGATAAATATTGATATATCTATAAAGAATATATACACACTAGTTTTTATCGAAATAATTTTATAATATGCTTGTGAGATCACTTAAAAAATTTTGCATTTTAGACCTCATAAATTCGCAAAGTTTGAGGGTTTCTTAGGGACATAAAAAAATATTTTTTTTCATATTTTTCTTTTCCAGTTTTGAAGTACAATGTCTGAACTATATAAAAATCTTTTTTATTATTTTTTAAAATAAAAACTACTATGTTAAAATAAGGTATATAGGAGGTGGTGCATATGGTTACATGTCAATACCGCGAAAATTTTAGCGCGAAATGTATTATCGCGAATGTCGATTACCGCGAAAAGATATTATAGCGAATGCATTACAGCGAATGCATTACAGCGAATACATTATCGCGAATATAATATAGCGAATGCATTACCGCGAATGCATTATAGCGAATATAATACAACGAAAATATTATAGCGAATGTATTAGCGCGAATGTAATACCGCGAAAATGTTATCGCGAATGTTTTATAGCGAATACATTATAGCGAATGAATTATCGCGAATGCATTATAGCGAATACATTATAGCGAATGCATTATAGCGAATCCATTATAGCGAATGCATTATAGCGAATTCATTATAGCGAATGAATTATCGCGAATGCATTATACGAATGCATTATAGCGAATGCATTATCATATCGCGAATGGAGTTTCATGAAAGTTACAATTTTATATTTATCGACTTTTCGACTGACTTAATTAAATCTGAAAATTAAGTTAAAATGGGGATTGGCTCTAAAAACATTTTTTTATTGAAATTAAGGCTAAGGCTTTTCTTTTTTTTGACTCAAAATATATAAAAAAGATTCTAAGTAATAAAATAGATTTCTCTTTTTCATCTAATCATTTTAAATATTAAACATCAAGTTTTTTCTTTTTAATTTATTGAAAACTTGTAGGGGAGAACGGGGTTATGGCGAACCCTAAAGGCAAATTATAAGTACTTTATCATTTTTAATATAAAATATCTCATTTTGTTCAGCTCTATTAGTTTTATGATATGTTTAAATTTCAAAAATACATCTCTAATAATTCTTTCAAAATAACATTTTTCCTGGAATTTTTTTTGGTAACCGAGTGAACCCTACCCGGGGACGAACAAGCCCTTGGTCGAGGCTATTATAAACTCTTCTTAATTTTCCATACATAAAAGTTATATATTTTTTATTAGGATAAATTTAATGATTTAAAACATAAAAGTGTTATATAAAATCATTTAAAACATTCACAATCTTTGCAAATAAAAAAACAATAAAATTGCAAAGCCATGTAGTAACTAATAACGGACATTGAAAGCAGTCTTGATTGTTATGCTTGATATAATTTATTTGTATACCAAGCAATTATTTATCATATAATAACATTTTTCGATTTTTTTTCTTTTAGTTGGTCTCTCCTTGGCTTTTTTTGCATGTCAAATTTTTAAAAAATAGCAAAAAAAAAGGTTCGACCTAACCCCATAAAAATAGCCCCAGTAGCACCACTTTGATTAAGATCATATTTTGAAGTATTCACATTATCAATTTTGTTCGGGTAAATTGTTATTCTATAAAATAGGATTTTTTCTTTTATATAAGATGATTTTTGTGTGGTAAGACTAAAAAGAATAGTATCAGATTACAGAAATCGCGATATTTTATCGTACTTGAAGGGCCTAGCATCCAATATTAATTTAAATATATAATTTAACAATAATGTATTCAATTATAATAAAAAAATAAAATAGCAAATATATATTTTTATATTATTTTATATTTTTTAGTAAAAATATAAAACTCTATAAGCAGCTAGCAGATTGTAATTGTATTCTCTATTAGATTTTTGTTAGAAAAATTCATTTTTGTGGCAATATAGTGAATTGATCTTTAATAATATATGAAGAGTTTTATAAATAAAATTAAATTCTATATATAAATTGAAACGCGAAAGTGAGATTTAAAAAAATTACTGATCAAAAATATTAAGGGTTGTAAACATTAATAAATTTGAATATAACGAGTTAGATTTCAGGCACTAGTCTTGATCCCAAGTTCAGTTAGGGTTCCAGAATTTAAAAAAAATTAAATTATTATTTTAGAGTAATAAAATATAACAAAATATGAGTTAATAAACAAGTCATGTAATCTATTTATAAATCTTATTTCGTAGTATCATCAATTAACTTATATAAATCTTTAAAAAAATTGAAAAAAATTATTGCACCTTTCATCTTTTTAAAGTAAGGTGCCAGAAGTAAATTATAGTTTGGTAATAACTTTATTTTTATCCAATTCCAAAAATGTCTAAAGATTTTAATAGAAAAATATTATTTCAGCCGCTGGGTTATTTTTGAAAGGATAACTTTATCAATGCCAAAAAAAATTATACTTTTATTATAATTTAGCTATTTTTTACAGTCCTGACAAAATTGAATTTAACATATTTCAATGTCATAATTAGTAATAAAATAAATAATATAAATGTCGTAAATTAATATACCCGTGTTCTTTGGCTGCATTTTTAGCTCTGATTATTTAAAGCCCTGCCCTAAATTTTCAAATTTCGTTATTTTGAATATTTTCTCTGTATTTTATAAATTGTTTTATACGGAATTTAAGATAAGTAAATAATATTAAAGCATAATTAAAATGTTTTTCACTATAATATTAAACGGCATAAAAATATAGATTTGTGGCCTTCTGTCTCTCTTAAAGTTGAAATTGTTTTAAACCGTATCATGAATAATAAACCAATTTACACAGTGAGATTTAAAAATAATTAAATAGACAGAATATGAAATTAAAAAATCTTCTTTTCCTATTTCAGAAAGTCTCATAATCATTATGTTTAAAAATATTTATTGTAGGCATTCCCTTTTAGGCAGAATAATATGATTTGAAAATAATTTACAAAATATTAAATTTGAACTAAATTCACATATCATCTCTATTGAAACCACCAAGATATATAATTAAATATATTTTTTATCATTTTAAGATTTATATTTGAAACAGGAGTTGGCATTTATTATTTTTAAATTTAACAATGTTTAAATTTAAAAAAGATAAGATTTTATGTTTTAAAGCTATAAAATTAATGACGATTACAAAAGATTTAATAAGATAGAGGTCTCAATCCAATGTTCCCCTTCATCTAATCTTATTTTAAAAATTATCAACATATTTTTTTAGCGCTGGAAAGGGTAAATCATATCAGTAACTAGGGGCTAGCAGAATTAGGTCGAATTAATTATAATGATATAATAAGTATTCATTGGCTACTATTATAGCTTTAAATTCTATTTTTTTCCCCTTTAACTTTCACCTTTTCTGGTGGTTGATAATCAAAAGAATTAGAAAAAAATTAAAAAATTCATTAAAACTTAAACATTTTTTAAAATAAAATATCACATTTTGAAATTTTTTATAAATTATTTATATACAAATGGTGTATTATTGATAATAACAATTATCCTATAGGAGACTTAATAAACCAATATAATCTACAAGCCTGGGGTTTGGGGCTTGTTGGGGCGAAAATTAACTTTTACTAGAATCAATCTTAAAATATAAAATATTTATTAATAGGGTCTTTTGTAAAAAACGACTTAATCTAATCGTTAAAAAAATTGAGTATACCAAATTCCACATATTTTTAAATAAAATACGAATTTCATAAATAACGACGTGTTTTAGAGGTAAATAATTTTAAAACGCTACTTTAAATAAATATAGACAATTAAGCTGGTTTTCTGGTTTTTTGGAAAATGGGTTAAATATAATTTTGTCAAATATAAATCACTATTGCATTGTGATAATGTTGGTTGTAATGCATTCGCGATATTGCATTCGCTATGATGCATTCGCTATGATGCATTCGCGATAATGCATTCGCTATGATACATTCGCGATAATACATTCGCTGTAATGCATTCGCTATAATGTTTTCGCGGTAATGCATTCGCTATAATGCATTCGCGCTAATATATTCGCTATAATAAATTCGCTATGATGCATTCGCGATAATGCATTCGCGGTATTACATTCGCTGTAATGCATTCGCTATAATATTTTCGCGGTAATGCATTAGCTATAATGCATTCGCGCTAATATATTCGCTATAATACATTCGCTATGATGCATTCGCGATAATGCATTCGCGGTATTACATTCGCTGTAATGCATTCGCTATAATGTTTTCGCGGTAATGCATTCGCTATAATGCATTCGCGCTAATATATTCGCTATAATACATTCGCTATGATGCATTCGCGATAATGCATTCGCTATAATATCTTTTCGCGGTAATCGACATTCGCGATAATACATTTCGTGGTAAAAGTTTCGCGGTATTGACGTGATACGGGTGCATATATGCACCGTTAACCAGTAACGGGTTAAATGGAAAATAATATTAAATATTTTTTGAATTATTAAAAAATACAATTTTATTTTATAAAATTAATAAATATTATTTGCTATAAAAATATTTGATTTGTAACAAACCATATAATACACGTTCGCTCACTTTGGGCAGGTTTGTGACCAACGTGCAATATTAGATAAGATTAGGCTAATAATTTACAGAAGAGGTATTGAAATATTATTATATATTTTATTCTTTTAATTTTTGATGTTTCAATATTTTTTGTAAGACCATCATAAAATTTATTTTTATCATATAAGGAAATTTAAATTAATGATTTTTATTTTATAGCCATTATAACATACATAGCAAGACAACAATTATGGCTGCAAGATTGCAATACACTGTAACAAAATACAGTATATCCTTGCAAGCAAAACTTTCTTTTGCATGGAAACATTTTGGATCCTTAATATTAAAAACTGACATAAATAATTGGGGAAGCAGTGTTGCTACAGATAAAGTATTTTGTAATATATGCAATAGCACTTGATAAAGATGGTGAGGATGAAAATAATAATTAATTTTCAGAAATTTATTATTTTTAAAATTTTGTGAATTTTTTAAAAAGTTATCCAATAAAATCTTTTTCAGAAAATATCAGCACATCAAACATAATAAAACATTTACTTGACAAACATGACTTAGCATGTAAAGAAAACATATCTAAACAAAATTTAAAATTATTTTTCAAACCCATTGTAAAAGATATAACTGATCCTATAAAAGATAAAAAATGGATTCTGGTAACGAATTATGTTCTCATGTGTTACAAGGATTAATTAAATGTCATTCTCTTCTGTAAATACATTCCACATTTAGAATTTTTTAAGGCATCATGTTTTTATTATTAACTTTTTATTATGTAGGAATATGGCATTATTCAGATACAAAAGATTTACCAGATAGAAAACACTTAGCCGAAATGGATTAGATGATGTGTATTTATCAATGAAAGCATGCATATGTCAACAAATTAATATATAGATCCAAAATTTTGTGCTGCTATAACTTTTGATATGAATAGAAAATCTCATTAAAAAAGTGAGAGAAATTATAGTTGCCTTAAGATTCAAGCGGATTTTAAAAATATATAAGATATCGAAAATAGAAAATGTTTTAAATAGATATCATTTACATCGGATATTTTAGATTTAGATAATTATCCTTTTCAAGATGATCGTTTTGGGTTTGATGGATTTATTTTATATGTGTGCCCTATTACTACCAAAAATTTTTTGTACAACCATATTTTCAAATTTAATTTTTTATTAAAGTGAAAAGCCTTCAACAAGCCCTAGTATAGGGTTAGGAAAGTCATCTCTTCTAAAACTATTGGATTCTTAGTTGTTAAAAGATACTTTTAAAATCGATCTAGATACAGATATGTCATCTAAAAAGTTATCTGGATACAGATACAGTTGTAAAAAGGTATCTAGATAAGATATATTTTTATAAATGTATCTAGATACAGATATAATTTTATTATACTCTTATATAAGGTATGCATATACCTAAATTAAGATTCTATTGTGAAAATTCATGAAATTAGCTAAGATTAACTCTATATCACATTTATCAAAATATAACTAAAATAATGATTTTAAAATTTTAATATAATATATGAAAATATATGATTAAATGATTATCAAAAATCCAAAGTTGTTAAACGCTACTTAAAATTAGCGCGCTATCGCTATTTGTCAATAAAAAAAATTCAAACAAATTTTTTATTTTTTGCTTATAATGTTATTGTATAGTAAATATATAAAAATCAACATTTATAAATATTAAAATATAGTTAGTTTTGATTGTAAAAAAATTTATGGTAATTTGTTGCATTTTAATAATAAAATCATTTCAATATTATCATCCCAAAGTCTAGAGTGACGATCAGAAAGTATAAGTTTTGCCTTACTAAATAATCTCTCGACACTTGCACTGGAGGGTAAGGGGTATTTAATCTTATGTACATATATTAATATAAGATAGATTATCAATAATTTTATTTGCAAGTACATCGTAGGCATCCTATTATCATTTTGAGGGCTAATGCCACAGATCTTATTTTAAAGTCCTAGGGTCTAGCCAATGGCCTGTGATTCCCAAATAAGTTCAAAAATATTTAATCAGATCAATTTATAAATATAAATAAGTTTTCTCCCATGGTACATATATATGATATCTCTGATAACTCTATTAGAGCATCTTTCTCATTTTAAAGATATCTGCTATTTTATTCATTAGTGTCTGGCGGCATAAGTTGTACCAGGGGATAGAGTTTTAATCATCATGGTAAATGATGGATTATCAACTAAGGACATTGGCTGAACTGTATAGTATAAATTATAAAATCAACAATAACTTTATCAGCCAATTTCTGAGAAATATTGTCATTTGCATTATTAATTAATTTGATTTGAATTAGTCTTTTTGGATGTAGTTGCCTATATCAAAATTACTTAGATGTTTCTCCATTTCCTTAAAACTAATGAACAGTCTTATAAAATAAATATTATTAGAATGTAAAATGTCAATTTACTAGGTGTTTCTTGAGGTTATAGCTTATGATTGATTTGAGGAAATATTTTTTTTTACATTTTAAACAAATAAATTTGAAACCAGTTTTGGTTATATATTTATTTTTAAAAATTTTCAAATCTAGGGAATGGGAAATTTGTATTATAGCTATTAAGAACATTTTCTTCCCTGGTATCTTCCATTTCATTAATATCATTGTCTGAATCACTCTTAACGATTTAGATATCCATAGGCGATGACATTTTAAATTTAACACGTGATTTAGGTTTATAATACAAATGAAAATATAAATTACTATATTTCAATTTCAAAATTAAATAATAAATCATAAAAATTATAATTAATTATGGTATTATATTTAAATTTTCATGTTTATACTTACCTTCATTATATTTTTTAAAGGTAGCGAAGTAGTGGCTACCTAGCTACTTTCAAAAAAAGTAGCGCGCTAAAAAATTAAATAATTACAAAAAAGTAGCCCGCTATTAGTAATAGCTACCAAAAATGTTAGCGCGCTACTTTAACAACTCTGCAAAAATCGAAAAAACATAAAACTTTAAAATTAAATGTGCCGACACGTTGGCATAGTATTTTAATAATGCTGGAGAGTGGCAATAACAAAAATCCTATAAATATTCTATTAAATAGAATGGAGAACCCGGATCTCAGATTATTTAACTCCGATTGGGATTTGGGTAATGAACTATTAAATTTTCTTAAAACTGTAATAAAACAATTAACCTCAAAGGCAATTAATAATATGATTAATTAAATTCAAATATATAGTTAATTGTGTATACGTATTTAGATTGATTTGTAAAAGATATATAAACTCAAGTACAAAATATAATATTGTACAATATGTCATTGGTGCAGTTTCAAATATTGTTTAATATAAAAGAGTGCAAGATGGAAGTTTATGTATCAAAGATCGAATCCTCTTTAAAATCGCCAAAATAGAAGAAAAAAAATTGTTTTTATTAGCAAATTGGACTAGAAGTTTATTCAAAATTATTTACTTTGTGTTTGTCAAAGGCATTAGATGTAATTAAACTTTTAAAAAATTATTACTCTAAGAAAACTAATTTTATGCTGGAGGGATATTATTTTTTCAAAACGGAACAAGGAAAAGGAGAAACTATTACAGAATATATAAATAAATTAAAGATAAAATCAAATATGTGTGATTTTAGAGTGTATAATATAGTATTGCGGGTTAAATTAGTGTAGGGAATTACTATGAAAAAATATTAATAAAATTAATCAACATGCCAGGCTTGACATAGGAAAGGGCTGCACAAATCGCTACCTCAATGGAGACAACGGAAATGATTTCCATATCTGCAGGAAAGGAGATAAATAAAATTGCAAAAACAGCGACAAGGGAGCAGTATCAAATACAAACCAGTATCATAAATTATTTGTTATTATTGTAGATTAGAAAACCATATAAAACCAAAGTGCCCAAATATAAATGCAATTTCTCATAATTGTCATATAAGGGCATTTACAGAAAGTATGCAGAAGGAATCGTGGTAAGAAAGAATATATTTGAACGATAGATGCCCCAAAAAAGGGACAAGAAAGTTTTGAGGATTGGGATTCTCCAGAGGAGTCGCAGGACAAATTTGAGGTAAAATTATTGATATAAAATATATATTAATTTTTTAACTGACGTAGGATGGGCAGTCTCCATTTTGATATAGGAGACATTTACTGTTTAAAAATACCAGTAACAAAAACGTATATTATTTTAAAATCTTATAATAATGTAATGATCGATATTCTAGTAAATGTATATTACCCATTAATTATAATAAGAAATTAGGTTTACTGAAAAAGTTTAGAGCGAGTTTATCGGTAAAACCCAACCCAAATTTTCAATATCTTAAAAGCTGACCAATACCATTTTCGTGGAAGATAAAAAACTAGAAACGGAATTACAATCACTGGAATTCATGGAAGTTATAGAAAAACTAAAATACTATATATCGTTTCGCCGATCGTGTCTGTACTAAAAAAGATGGATCCTTACGAATTTGCGGTGATCGAGGTTAAGACAAATATTTTGATTGATAAATATCCTATACCCAGAATTAATGAATTATTAGCCATATTAGGTATTAAAAAATATATGGTATTAGATTTATCAGAAGCGTATTTTCAAATATCATAGATGAGGAGACAAAAAACTGTTAGTGGTCAACACGCCAAGATTGAATCGACTTCCGTTTGGGGTAGCCTCAGCGCCAGCCATTTTTCAACAAGCAATGGACTCGTTATAAAAAGTACTACCTAGGGTAGCGGTATATTTGGACGATATAATAATTACTGGGGAATCAATTGAGATTCATAAAAAAAATTGATAAATGTATTAAAAACGTTAGAAATAAACGGTATGAAATTAAATCTAAAAAAATGTAAATTTTTAAAAGAAAAGATTGAATTCTTAGGTGTTCTACCATTAGAAAGGAGGGTATCACAACAACAAATAAGAATGCCAATGCGATTTTAGACGCACCGTTACCTAAAAAACGTTAAAGAATTACAAGCTTTAATCGGTATAATTAATTATTACCAAAAATTTATAAGCAATTTTTCGAATATTGCCACTCCGTTATATATAATTCTAAGGAAAAATGTGGCATAGAAATGGACAGATAATAAAACAGTAAATAAATTTTAAAAATTAATATCAGAAAAATTTTTAACGCATTATAATCCGAAAAAGCCGATAATTCTAGCTGCTGACGCGTTGCAATATGGAATAGAATCAGCTATCTCATAAAATTAACAACGAAGAAAAGCCGGTTGGATTCTTCTAGAACATTAAATGCTGCCGAATAAATTACAGTCAGATAGAGAGTGAGGCTTTAGCAATCATATTTGGATTAATTAAATTTAAACAATATTTAATTGGGAATCATTTTTAAAAACCACTAATCATAAACCACTTATCTCGTTATGTAACCCACATAGAGGAATAACAAATATGTCGTCAAGATTAGTAAGATGGCCAATACTACTAGCAAATTATGATTGTGAATTGCAGTTTCGAGGAACGAAAAAAATAGCAAAGCGGATACACTTTCACGTTTCCCAATTGACGGTAAACTATCTGCTTGGGAAGAGTTAGATATTAATTTAATATTATCGAATGCTCCACAATTTATTTCAGCGTTAGATATAACACACACAAGAAATGACCCGGTACTATACGTTACATTACAACTGGGTGGCCGAAAATAATGAGGAAACTCTACGTTTTTCCAGCACCGAAATTAACTCACGACAGAGGCAAGGTGTGTATTATGGGAATCAAGAACCATAATTCCAAAAAAATTACAAGTAAATATATTGTCTTTTTTACATATGGGGCCAGGATTATACTAAAACAAAATTAATGGCCCAAGAGAACGTTTGGTGCCCTAATATTAACGAAGATATTAAATTACACGGTAAGAATTGTGAATTATGTCAAACAAATAACCCTAGCGGTAAAACGATCATAAGGAAATGGTTCTCCACAAATAAACCATGGGGAAGAATTCAATTTTGCCGGACCAATTAACGGAAAATTTTAGTAAATGGTCTGAAATACAAAAACTATCGACAAATGATTTTACTGAAGTAAGTAAAATATTGTTAAAACTTTTTGCTATTTTCGGTTACCCCAATACTATTGTTACGGATAATGGGCCCCCATTTCAAAGTAGAGAATTCAATATATTTTGCAAACAATAAGCAATTAGAAATGTGCATAGTGCCCCTTACCACCCAAGAACTAACGGAGAAGCGGAGAGGTTAGTACAAGCTTTTAAGAGTTTTTTAAAAACAAAATAAGATTGTGTTTTTAATTATCAAAATATTCCACAAATAACCACAAAACAATCACCAAGTTCAATTATGCTTAAATTTCAACCCATATGGACCCTTACAATTAATAAACCCAATTTATTCGCATCCATACAGACCCCAGTTATCAGGTTTTTTTTAAAATATATATGAGAAAATATATGCAAGATTTTAAAAATAGATATTTGGATACCAGGTATCTCGTTAAAAGAACAGGACCAATGACGTTTTTAGCTGAGACTAAATTAGGGTTATGGAGAAGGCATATTAATCAGTTAAAACATCGATTCGACGATTCCGATTTAAAAAATAGAGAGGAAGGAAGAGAAGGAGAAACGATGCAAACTACACCATGAATGAATGAAAGTGATCCTATACAAGACTCGATGACCAAAGACATTGATCACAAGACTCCGATGGCCAAAGAATTGATCCGATACAAGACTCAATAACCAAAAATACAGCATAAATGATAAGATTGAAATCGACATTACAGATCAACCAGCGGTGGAAAACGAAAGTACAATTAGTCGTTATCCAAAACGGATAAGAAAAACCGTTTCAAATCGAGAGCCCAAAAAGGAGAGAATAGATGTAATAGAATCAATTAACCTCAATGTTACTTAATAATGATTAACTGTATTCATATATTGCTAATTGTGTATGATTATTAATTGATGTATTTAAATTGATTTGTAAAATATATATAAACTGAAGTACAAAATATATTAATACAATTAAAAATATAATAAATTGTACAATATGCCAAAAACTTTCAAAAAAACTGTTGAATTTTTATCCGTCCAAAAAAGGAGTTACTAAAAATTTATCCTTATTATTTCGTAGTGAAATTAAAAATCATTTAATTGTAAAAGAATATGATAGTTCTCCCATAGCATCCCTTAAACAAAATATGCTTACTAAATTTGATAATAGATTTCCAATAACCGATCTTCAGGTAGTATTATAAAATACATAAATTAGTTTCTTTTATATTATTACTTTGTTTTATTTTTTTTACTTAAGTGCTAGGAGCACTTTTGGATCCTCATTTTCAATTTATAAACATAGTAAATGAATATTTAAAGAAAAAATATTACTCAAGTGCAATTTCTGTCAACACGCTACCTCTCTGTTGCCATACACGGACGAATTAACTGAATGTGAAACGACGGAAGTTGCTTCAGAATTCGATTATCTTAAGTCATTGGCTACGAAACATTCATCTATTCATAACAATAAACTGGAACAATAAGACTATTTAACTAGTCTAGAAAAAGAGTTATTCATTATTTTCGCCTTATAATTTAGAGATAAAAGATGTCTTTAATTTTTGGAAGATAAGAGCATTGGATCTTCCTAAACTTTCAATATTAGCTAGAAAGGTCCTGTGCGTTCCAGCTACGAGCACACCCAGCGAGCGTTTATTTTCCATAGCTGAGCTTACTCTGAACAATAAGAGATCATCTTTATGTCCTATAAATCTAAATAAAATAATATTTATACATGATTTATAACTTAATAAAATAATTAAATTAGTTATAAATAAACATAATAAAGCAATTTTATTTTAAAAGTGTTTCCAATGAATTTATAATAATTAAAAAATTTAAGTTATAAAAATATTTGACACCGCTCCAGATTTTTGTGGGCGTGTAAGTCGATTCGCCGCCGCCAGCCGATCGTTTGAAAAAAAACGCCGCCACCGATAATGCTGTCGACGCACATGTCTAGGTATTGATATTTTTATTATTATCTTGTTTACATATTTTGTGCTCTCGTAATAAGAGTTTTTATTCGAGAACGGCTAACTCTGTATATAAGTATGGGAAAAATTGTATCTGCTTATAGATACATTTTTAAATGGTGTATCTATATCTGTATCTAGATTCATTTTTAGAAGATGTATCGATAACAAGATTCATTTAAAAATGCACTACCAAATAAATTTATAAAGGTGTTATACATCCATAATTATATTATAATTCTTATAGGAGTGACTACTATAAGCTCTTTTTATCCTCTACAATATTTTAGAACCTTTCATAAGCATATCCGGGATATTGTGGGGGGGGGGCACTAATAGCTGGGGTGTTCCCAAAAAAATTTATTGGAGATATATAGCTCCACTTATTGTAGGCCTTTGGCTATATTAGATTTTCATTAAAATAATTTTTTCCATTTTTTTTAAAATTTTGAATTATAATAGTTATTTTGAAAGTTATTTCCTTTCTAATTCTTGCTTATAGTGATGTTTACATTTCTTGTAATAGGGAAGGAAATCTCCTCTTGACTACACGCTTGGAACCTCTAGATTCAAATACTCTTGACTACACGCTTGGAACCTCTAGATTCAAATAATACTAAAAAAAAATAAGACACTTTATTATTTAGATGATAGTCATTATTTTTAATTATTTCATTAACAAATTAAGAGGTTTATATACTAAATCTAAAGGGCCCATATATTTGGCTTCTAAAGATTGCATAATTATAGACTCTGATGAAGTTTTAAATATAAACAAACTGTCATTAATTGTAGATATCAACTATTATATATCTGAGTGCATTGTCAGAAATAAGTTAAAATAAGGTCAATTGTTTGACTTATATTAAAGCATTAATAAAATATCCAGATGATTTTTATATTAATTATTAATAGTAATAACAAGGGGTTTATATATCCCTCATCTAGTGTCACAAGCATATGTTTAATAACAAATTCTTCAGGCCCTTGAATAAAAACACAAAACATAAAATGGCTGCCCTTATGTTAAAATATCATGTGTTATCTAACATGTATATTTTACCAGATTTGGCAAAACACATGTTTAATCAAGTTATTTCTAAATTTTAATTAATCTCTTAATCTGTAGATATAAAAACACATTATTTCATCATTTTGTGAGAAAAGAATTTTAAAAATAAATATTATAAAATTTGATATAATTTATTATATATAATATTACTAATTAGGGCAATAATTATTTTTTTCATTATATAAAATAATCCTGTTTATTTTTAATTTTTCTTACATTTTGTATTTTATCTATTCTTCCATAAAAAATTATATGAATTTTAAATTTATGTCATTTTATATTATAAAATCTAAAAACTAAATCAGATGTAAGAAGTTTATTGTAAAATGTAATAAAATTAATTTACATAGTATATTTTTTTTATTTTTTAGCTTTCCAAGTGGGTGGGTTAAAAGATTTTTTACACTATGGGCGAGAGTGGGCGGGTTAAGAAACTTAAGCAATGAGTGGTTGGGCTAAAAAAATTTAAAATAATTTAAGTTAATATTATTAAAAAATGGTTATTATGAACTTTTTGGATATTAAATATTAAAATGTCCTTTTTTGGTATCACAAAAACTCTTTTGTATATTTAAAACTGCTTTGGTGGAAACAACAAGAAAAAGATTTGCCAAAGCTATCAAGATTAATAAGAAATATATTGGCAATTCCAACTAGTACTTCTTCTGAACAGGAATTTAGCATTGCTGGAAGGTTTTTAGAACAAAGTAGAATTTGTTAGATTCCGAAAATGTCGATTCATTATTATTTTTGCATTATAATTACATATAATATCTTTATATTTATATCTTTTCATAAGTATTATATTTGATCAAATAAATTATACATAATTTAAATTCAATATTTTTTATGCTTAATATTGTAATTTGCATAATTATATTCCTGTAGAGGTGTAATGCTGAGATATTTTTATTAAATGCTTAAAAAATTAAAAAATATAATTAAATTTTATAATAGCAGGCTTGGGTTAAATTTTTTTTATAAATAATGGATGGGCGGGTTTAGACTAATGGATGGGCGGGTTTAGACTAATGGGTGGGTGGGTGGGTAAGAAATTTTAGACAAATGGGCAGGTATATTTTTTTGAAAACTATGGGTGGGCTGGGTGGGCGGGTTAAATTTTTTTAAGGCTGCATTCAAAGTGGAGACGGACCATTTTTTACATCCGTTCCGTCAAAAGTCAATCTCATTAAAAATGTTATATATGTTCATAGTGCATCCGTTCCGATACCTTTTATCTTAAAAACGGATCCTGCAAATTTTGAGATCAAAACATTTTGACTTTTTGATCTGGCAAATTTTATAGAGCGTTATAACGTTACGTATAATTTTTTAAAAATGAAAATCAATATATATCATTTTTAATGAGATTGACTTTTGATGGAACGGATGTAAAAAACGGATCCGTCTCCACATTGAATGCAGCCAAAATATTGGGTGGGTGGGCTTATGGTTCAAAAATCCACCCAATGCAGACCTCTAATTTATATTCAAACCTCAACAAGATGATACACCGGGACACCATTGTAAAACCTGGCATTATAGTAAACTTTATTGCTTATTTTCTTATATTAAATCAATCACGTATTTGACTTTATTTTATAATAAAATTATATAAAAAGTGAAAATAAAGGTTGCTATTTTCAAGATGTTAATTATTTTAAAGACATTTTTTTTATCGTTGAGCAGTCTATATTAATATAAGTCTATGATTAAAATAGAATGGTGATCTAAATAACAAATGAGACATGATAATTATTAAATATGAAAAAGATTTGCTGATGAATATCATTTTGTAACTGAGTGTGTGGTAATGATACGAAATCTTATTATAGGGTCATTCCATGTCAAATGAGCAAAAAAATGAAATTTTCGGCCGTACCCTTTGATTTTTTTAAAATTTGGTAATCAAGGTTAATGTAGTTAAGAAATAGCCAAAATTTTAGCCTCGTAACATTTATATTGGGTTCAAAGTGGCAAAATGACGTATTTTTACCATTATCTGCCTTCATTCAATTAAGCATATCTTAAAAACTACATATTTGTAAATAACAATATTAATATCAAAATTACGTACAAAGATTATACTTTCAGATAAAAGTATATTTTTTATATTTTATCCAATTTCCGGTCATTTTATTTAATATGCAAGGACTAAAAACGATTTTTTGTAAATAATACGACCTCAATATTTTTAAAAAATTTAGTAGATATTACTAAACTCTTCCTTTATATTTATAAAAAAAAATTGGTGTGGAACGTGGCCATCTTCATTCTCAAAATCGATAAAAATGTTTAGAAAAGTGTATAAATATTTTCCCGAAAGGGGGCGTCTTTGTATAAAATTATATATTAATCAGTTTTTAATGGATTTTCGTAAACTATTTGATATAATTTAAAGGATTATTCATCTTGTAAATGATAATAACAATAAATAGGGCTTTCATTCAATTATAGAAATTGTTTATCGATAAAAGAAATTCAATTTATTATATTTATAATTTATTATAAAATTTTTTGCTAATAATGAATATTAATAAAATATGTCCAACCAAGTTTCGAGTTCTTAAATATATGAAATCTTGTGCATTTCATATATGACGCCAAAAATAATATCAAAATTTTCGATACTCAATTTTTTTAAATAATTTGATATTTTTAAAATATTACAAATATGAATTTATTATTATAATGAAATTATTATATACAAAATAAAAGTATTATCATCATAAAAAATCCAAAACAATATAAATATTATATCGGATTTTCTAAATCGGCATACCCTTACTTGTAAATAAGAATAACAATAAATGAGTGTTTCAATCAATTAAATAAATTTATATGGGCAAATGTGATAATTGACCAGGGTCAACACATTTACGAGATCAAATAGAAATATCTTGTTCTATGGACATCAAATTTATAACATACAAATAATGGCTATCCGTAGATAGAACCACTCTTGAAACAATAACCAAACCAGTAGATGAATTTATCAATGCCTTTTTGGAAAAAATCGAATCTTTATTACCCCATTCTTTTATTTCAAAGCAGCAATCGTTGTATTAAAACAATCTAAAATTGAACTTATACGAAGGCCAATATTTAATTTTATGTGGTTTTTAGAAAACTATAGCTTTATACTTCAGGATGAAGTACAAAGTTATCATTGGAATAGGGCTCAATCCACTGTTCATCCACCCTTTTGTTATATATTATAAAGATAACTTTGCCAATATTTATTACCTAAATTATGTAATGATATCCGAATCATTCCAACACTATACAATAGCGGTACATTATTTCCAAAAAACATTGGTAAATTTTTAAATTAATAAAATTTCTGTCAAATAAAAATTTTTATTTTTTCGATGGATCCGCTGCACAGTATAAAAATCGTAAAAAATTTACATATTTACCATGATGAGATGGATTTAGGGGTAGGGGTGGAATGACATTTTTCTGCTACAGCACACGGGAAAAGTGTTTGTAATGGGATTGGTGGCACTGTTAAAAGATTAGCCTCTATAACTAGTTTACAAAGGCCTTACTCAAAGCAAATAATCACATCATATGAATTGTACAAGTTTGCTAAAGAAAATATTTATGGCATATATTTTGAATATATGACCCAAAAAAATTATGATTCCGAAGAACTATTACTCAGAGAAAGATTTTCAAACACTTGTTTATGATTTGGTGGTTAGCCTTTGTTTTAGGGAAAAATCAAAAGCAGTAAGAAATATATATATAAGGTTTTTATACCCATCCAAACCTTCTAATTCCTTTACATTTCCAAGTATAGATGACACTAGAGATCTGCAAAGTTGGGCCCGGCTCCAACGAGCTTCGGGCCTAATTTTATTTAAAATAATCGGGTTCGGGCCGGGCCTAATATTTTTAAAAAAATTCAAGCCTGGTCGGGTCGGACCTTGGAAATTTTTTTAAATATATTTAAATTTATCAATTTTATATTGAATTTTTTATGTAAAATAAAAATTGATTTTATTTATTGAAACTCACAATATAACATATGTCTTTTATTTTGAGTAATTCTAAAAATTAATTTCTATATTTAAATAAATTCGGGTTGGATTAGAATTCGGGCCGGCAAAACTTTTTAAAAAAAATTTCTAGCCGGGCCAGGCTTGAAAAATTAGGCCCGATGCAGATCACTAGATGACACTCTTTACTTTCCAAAATGTCATATCTTAACATTAGTTTCATCGTTAACTGCTACTGGCCATAGTTATACATTGTCATCATAAGAAAGTAAATGCACTACTGAAAAATTAGAATCTTTTAAAAGTGAGATATATATTAGATTTTAAAATTTATATTATATCAATTATTTTTAATATTTAGGGGGCCATATATGAAATGCACAAGATTCTGATTCATATATTCAAGAACTTTAAACTTGGTTGAATATATTTTATTAATATTCATTAAATATAAATATATGTTATATAGGCAAAAAATTTTATAATAAATTTTAAAGTAATAAATTGAATTTCTTTTATCGATACACAATTTCCATAATTGAATGAAAGCACCATTTGTTATTTTCACTTACAAGATGAATAATCCTTTAAATTATATCAAATAGTTAAAGAAAAACTATTAAAAACTGATTAATATATAATTTTATACAAAGACGCCTAATTTCGGGAAAATATTTATACACTTTTCTAAATATAATGAAGAGGGCCGCGTCCCAGACCAATTTTTTTTTATAAATGTAAAGGAAGAGTTTAGTAATGTCTAATAAATTTTTTTTAAAATTGAAGGTCGTATTATTTCCAAAAAATAGTTTTTAGTCCTTGCATATTAAATAAAATAACCGGAAATTGGAAAAAGAATAAAAAATACCTTTTTATCTGAAAGTAGAATCTTTGTACGTAATTTTGATATTAAATTTATTATTAACAATTATGTAGTTTTTAAGATATGCTTAATTAAATGAAGACAGATAATGGTAAAAATACGTCATTTTTCCGTATTTGAACCCTAATTAATATCTCCAAAAGTATAAATGTTACGAGGCTAAAATTTTGGCTATTTCTAAACTACACTAACCTTTCTTTGCTAACCAAATATTAAAAAATTCGAAGGGGGTCAGCCGAATTGTGGTTGATTTGTCATGGAATGACCCTATAATGAATTGAATATAGTAAAACAATGGGAAAAACACCATGGAGATTTAGAGATATATGATAATCTATTGATGGTGACGATAAAAGATATATGTAATAAATTTATACTTATGAAAACCTGGTTATTGATATTTGTTTGGTTGTAATGTAAAAAAATAAGGAGATATTGGACTTAGCATTATGATAAATGTTATGAAAAATATAAAGATATGGGCTAACAACCATAGTACCCCAAGAATAGGTGCCTATAATTAAGATTGGGTTACTAAGTACAAAGATTAGACTATAGATGGTTCATTGAAATATAATAATAAGATACCTTATCGAGTAGTTGGTGTCCATATTAAAGATTAGGTTACCAAGTATAAAGACCTAAATGTGGTCATCAAAATATATTAAGTAGATACCCTAAAGAAGTAGATGCCTGAATTAAAGATCAGGATACCAAGGATACAGATAGTTCATCGATATGAACAAATATGACTACCTCTTAATTATGATGAGGGAAAAGATTTAAAATCCAAAATTAAAGTAAATTGGTGATGGGATTTGGCTAAAGTGACATTGTGATATTTATGTGACAACAAAATTTTCAGGTACCATTCAATGTTTAACGGCATGTGAAATGTCCATGAATTATTCAACATATGGAGGTAAGTTGACTTCAATTTATGTAATGTATTAAATGAATCATCAGTCTGTTATAATTAATATTATTAAACCAGGTATAGTTTTACATGTCCACTTGGAATTAACTATAATGAGTTTTAGGTATTTTTTTTATATATTATTATTTCTCCTTAATATATTTTTTCCCATTTTTTAATTATTTTACTTAAAAAATATATTTAAAATTTTAATTATAATTCAAAACAATTTCCTGATTTTTAAAATTGCTTGTTTTATATTTTTGTCGTTAGTTCTCTGCATGACTTTTTTTTATTGGTGTATTGTGTTTTTTTCATTTTATTTTGGTCTAAGCCTATATTATATTACAAAATAATATAAATAAAAATTAATTGCTTTGACAATTATACAATAAATTAAAGTGTAAACCTCTGTAATAAAATGAAAATTATATTTACCAGCCAACATACTAATAACAGATAGAAGAATTTTTTCTATGCTCTGAACTGGGCTCCATCTTTCAGAACTAGATTCATACCCCATAGGATCATCTCCAGGTGTATGTAATATTGATATGCACACTTTACCATCTTTATAAACTATAATAAAAATTATTTAGAATCACATCATGTGATATAACTGTTTGGGTGGAACATATCACATGTGAAAATCATTTTAGGGGGACTTAGTGGATAGTCAGTTGGAAAAAATAGTTTGGTTGGAAAAACTCCACCTTCAAAAGGTGTTCCCTGTGGTCCACTAATAAAAAAAATTGATCTTAATATATAGATTAAATTACATTATAAGTGCTTCCCATTCAAAAAAATCATCTTCTGTAACAGGGCCTGCAATAATCCCTTCTGGAGGGTTTATAGTTAATTCTATTATGAATATCAATCTTTATATTATCACAATTTTATTTATACGCTTATATTCGGCCATCAATCTCCTTAAAGCAGATCCAGACATCTGTATGTTTAAAAAGGAATAATGATATATGATGTTGGTGGGTAAATAGCCATTGCTAAACAACGTCCAGAACATATTAAAAAGATCAATTTATTTTGTAATATACACTTACATATTAATATGGATTTTTAAATTATGATTTAATATTTTTGCTAAAAGCAAAATAGTAAAAAAATATTATAACTGAAAAGCAGCCGCTAAAGCGCAACTCGGGGAGGGCGTCTAGGTCTCTACACAGCATCTACATGACAGGATTTTGACTGGATGCAAACCCCCTTAAAAAATCTTTGCCTACCCCCCTTAAAAATCGCCACCTTCTGCGGCGGTGTCTCTTTATCATTATTTTTACCTATTTATTTATTGATACTCTTTTCAAAGAATTTATAAAGGATAACTTAAATTAATCTATATCTACTACCAACTATCTATATTTTGTGATTATAAATAAATTATTTTTTAGATAATCAATTCAATTAAAACCTCCATTATTTACAATGAATTAGTTATTATGGCATTATGAGCTTGCTAAAATATCTAAACCTTTTAAATTACATTTAAAAGGATTGTTTATTTGGAAAACAATGTGTATGATTGTTTGCAATATATAGATTTGGTCGATGAATTGTATTATAATAATACTATAATAAAAGTATAATTTTTACAGCAATAAATTTTGTCCTATTTCATCACAAAATTTAATAGATAACCCCCCAAAAAATTTATCCTACCCCCAATAAACAGCTTACCTCCTACCCCCTCAAAAAAATAGGATGCAAACTGTTCCTACCTCTCCCGCTCATGTAGACGCTGCCTCTACATAAAAACACTCGCTATTTTTTCAAACTCAGGAGCCAGAGCTGGAGTTTGAGGTTAGGGGGATCTTTTGATCCATTTATTTTATTGCATAAGTTGCTTAGAAAATAATTTCAATTAGCATTGTTGAATGCGAATGTATTAGATTTTTGAAAAATCAAAGAATTGACATTCTGCCAAAAGCAGAGTTGTACAAAAGATCTTCTTTGAAGATTATTTGAGCAAGATCTTTGAAGATCGTAAAATTTGAAGACCTTTTACTTTTAAAAAATTTTGAGCAACGATCTTCAAAGATCGAGATCTTTTGAAGATCTTTTATTTAAAAATATTTTAGATCAACGATATTCAAAGATTTTTATATTTTATAATGTTTTATTTTTTTGATATTATTTTTTGAAGTAAATGGATTAGTAAGCAAAGCATGTTAAATTAAAATAAAAATTTAATAAAGATGTATCGACAATTTTCCTAATCGTTATTTTTTTAAACTTTTTTCGACATATATGGGTAAAAAAAAATTTATATAAAAAAAAGTTTATATTATAATTTCAATGAAGATGTAATGTAAGTAACATAAAAAAGTGGAAATTGTAATAATCGTTATTTTAAACTTATTTGATTTATTATATCGTAAATTAAATAGGTTATAATTATTAATATTAAAATGTAAAAATAAAATTTCAATAAGATGTACCATAGAAAAATGACAATTGTTATAATCGTTATTTTTGAAAATTTTTTTAAAGCATAGATATTGTTAACATGTTAAATTAAAATTTCAGTGAAGATGAACCAAAGGAAAGTGACAATTGTCATAATCGTTATTTTTGAACATTTTTGAATATTTTTAAAGCTAATGAGTAAAAATAGATATTATTAATATGTTAAATTAAAATTTCAGTGAAGATGTACTACAGGAAAGTGACAATTGTCATAATCGTTATTTTTGAACCTTTTTAAATTTTTTTTAAGCAAATGGGTAAAAGAAGATATTGTTAAAATGTTAAATTAAAATTTCAGTGAAGATGTACTACAGGAAAGTGACAATTGTCATAATTGTTATTTTTGAACTTTTTTGAATTTTTTTAAAGCATTTGGGAAAAATAGATATTGTTAACATGTTAAATTAAAATTTCAGTGAAGATATACTACAGGGAAGTGACAATTGTCATAATCGTTATTATTGAACTTTTTTAATTTTTTTTAAAGCAAATGGGTAAAAATAGATATTGTTAATATGTTTTAAATTAAAATTTCAGTGAAGATGTACTACAGGGTGACAATTGTCATAATCGTTATTTTTGAACCTTTTTAAAAATTTTTTAAAGCAAATGGGTAAAATAGATATTGTTAACATGTTAAATTAAAATTTCAGCGAAGATGTACTACAGGAAAGTGACAATTGTCATAATCGTTATTTTTGAACCTTTTTAAAATTTTTTAAAGCAAATGGGTAAATGAAGATATTGTTAACATGTTAAATTAAAATTTCAGTGAAGATGTACTACAGGAAAGTGACAATTGTCATAATCGTTATTTTTGAACTTTTTTGAATTTTTTTAAAGCAAATAGGTAAAAATAGATATTGTTAACATGTTAAATTAAAATTTCAGTGAAGATATACTACAGGAAATTGACAATTGTCATAATCGTTATTTTTGAACCTTTTTAAATTTTTTTAAAGCAAATGGGTAAATGAAGATATTGTTAACATGTTAAATTAAAATTTCAGTGAAGATGTACTACAGGAAAGTGACAATTGTCATAATCGTTATTTTTGTAATTTTTTGAATTTTTTTAAAGCAAATAGGTAAAAATAGATATTGTTAACATGTTAAATTAAAATTTCAGTGAAGATGTACTACAGGAAAGTGACAATTGTCATAATCGTTATTTTTGAACCTTTTAATTTTTTTTAAAGCAAATGGGTAAAAGAAGATATTGTTAACATGTTAAATTAAAATTTCAGTGAAGATGAACTACAGGAAAGTGACAATTGTCATAATCGTTATTTATGAACTTTTTTGAATTATTTTAAAGCATTTGGGTAAAAATAGATATTGTTAACATGTTAAATTAAAATTTCAGTGAAGATATACTACAGGGAAGTGACAATTGTCATAATCGTTATTTTTGAACTTTTTTGAATTTTTTTAAAGCAAATGAGTAAAAATAGATATTATTAATATGTTAAATTAAAATTTCAGTGAAGATGTACTACAGGAAAGTGACAATTGTCATAATCGGTATTTTTGAACTTTTTTGAATTTTTTTAAAGCAAATAGGTAAAAATAGATATTGTTAACATGTTAAATTAAAATTTCAGTGAAGATGTACTACAGGAAAGTGACAATTGTCATAATCGTTATTTTTGAACCTTTTTAAATTTTTTAAAGCAAATGGGTAAAAGAAGATATTGTTAACATGTTAAATTAAAATTTCAGTGAAGATGTACTACAGGAAATTGACAATTGTCATAATTGTTATTTTTGAACTTTTTTGAATTTTTTTAAAGCATTTGGGAAAAATAGATATTGTTAACATGTTAAATTAAAATTTCAGTGAAGATATACTACAGGGAAGTGACAATTGTCATAATCGTTATTATTGAACTTTTTTAATTTTTTTAAAGCAAATGGGTAAAAATAGATATTGTTAATATGTTTTATATTAAAATTTCAGTGAAGATGTACTACAGGGTGACAATTGCCATAATCGTTATTTTTGAACCTTTTTAAAAAATTTTTAAAGCAAATGGGTAAAATAGATATTGTTAACATGTTAAATTTAAATTTCAGTGAAGATGTACTACAGGAAAGTGACAATTGTCATAATCGTTATTTTTGAACCTTTTTAAATTTTTTTAAAGCAAATGGGTAAATGAAGATATTGTTAACATGTTAAATTAAATATTCAGTGAAGATGTACTACAGGAAAGTGATAATTGTCATAATCGTTATTTTTGAACTTTTTTGAATTTTTTTAAAGCAAATAGGTAAAAATAGATATTGTTAACATGTTAAATTAAAATTTCAGTGAAGATGTACTACAGGAAAGCGATAATTGTCATAATCGTTATTTTTGAACCTTTTTAAATTTTTTTTAAGCAAATGGGTAAAAGAAGATATTGTTAACATGTTAAATTAAAATTTCAGTGAAGATGTACTACAGGAAAGTGACAATTGTCATAATTGTTATTTTTGAACTTTTTTGAATTTTTTTAAAGCATTTGGGAAAAATAGATATTGTTAACATGTTAAATTAAAATTTCAGTGAAGATATACTACAGGGAAGTGACAATTGTCATAATCGTTATTATTGAACTTCTTTAATTTTTTTTAAAGCAAATGGGTAAAAATAGATATTGTTAATATGTTTTAAATTAAAATTTCAGTGAAGATGTACTACAGGGTTACAATTGTCATAATCGTTATTTTTGAACCTTTTTAAAAAATTTTTAAAGCAAATGGGTAAAATAGATATTGTTGACATGTTAAATTAAAATTTCAGTGAAGATGTACTACAGGAAAGTGACAATTGTCATAATCGTTATTTTTGAACCTTTTTAAATTTTTTTAAAGCAAATGGGTAAATGAAGATATTGTTAACATGTTAAATTAAAATTTCAGTGAAGATGTACTACAGGAAAGTGACAATTGTCATAATCGTTATTTTTGAACTTTTTTGAATTTTTTTAAAGCAAATAGGTAAAAATAGATATTGTTAACATGTTAAATTAAAATTTCAGTGAAGATGTACTACAGGAAAGTGACAATTGTCATAATCGTTATTTTTGAACCTTTTTAAATTTTTTAAAGCAAATGGGTAAAAGAAGATATTGTTAACATGTTAAATTAAAATTTCAGTGAAGATGTACTACAGGAAATTGACAATTGTCATAATTGTTATTTTTGAACTTTTTTGAATTTTTTTAAAGCATTTGGGAAAAATAGATATTGTTAACATGTTAAATTAAAATTTCAGTGAAGATATACTACAGGGAAGTGACAATTGTCATAATCGTTATTATTGAACTTTTTTAATTTTTTTAAAGCAAATGGGTAAAAATAGATATTGTTAATATGTTTTATATTAAAATTTCAGTGAAGATGTACTACAGGGTGACAACCATAATCGTTATTTTTGAACCTTTTTAAAAATTTTTTAAAGCAAATGGGTAAAATAGATATTGTTAACATGTTAAATTTAAATTTCAGTGAAGATGTACTACAGGAAAGTGACAATTGTCATAATCGTTATTTTTGAACCTTTTTAAATTTTTTTAAAGCAAATGGGTAAATGAAGATATTGTTAACATGTTAAATTAAATATTCAGTGAAGATGTACTACAGGAAAGTGATAATTGTCATAATCGTTATTTTTGAACTTTTTTGAATTTTTTTAAAGCAAATAGGTAAAAATAGATATTGTTAACATGTTAAATTAAAATTTCAGTGAAGATGTACTACAGGAAAGCGATAATTGTCATAATCGTTATTTTTGAACCTTTTTAAATTTTTTTTAAGCAAATGGGTAAAAGAAGATATTGTTAACATGTTAAATTAAAATTTCAGTGAAGATGTACTACAGGAAAGTGACAATTGTCATAATTGTTATTTTTGAACTTTTTTGAATTTTTTTAAAGCATTTGGGAAAAATAGATATTGTTAACATGTTAAATTAAAATTTCAGTGAAGATATACTACAGGGAAGTGACAATTGTCATAATCGTTATTATTGAACTTCTTTAATTTTTTTTAAAGCAAATGGGTAAAAATAGATATTGTTAATATGTTTTAAATTAAAATTTCAGTGAAGATGTACTACAGGGTTACAATTGTCATAATCGTTATTTTTGAACCTTTTTAAAAAATTTTTAAAGCAAATGGGTAAAATAGATATTGTTGACATGTTAAATTAAAATTTCAGTGAAGATGTACTACAGGAAAGTGACAATTGTCATAATCGTTATTTTTGAACCTTTTTAAATTTTTTTAAAGCATATGGGTAAATGAAGATATTGTTAACATGTTAAATTAAAATTTCAGTGAAGATGTACTACAGGAAAGTGACAATTGTCATAATCGTTATTTTTGAACTTTTTTGAATTTTTTTAAAGCAAATAGGTAAAAATAGATATTGTTAACATGTTAAATTAAAATTTCAGTGAAGATGTACTACAGGAAAGTGACAATTGTCATAATCGTTATTTTTGAACCTTTTAAATTTTTTTAAAGCAAATGGGTAAAAGAAGATATTGTTCACATGTTAAATTAAAATTTCAGTGAAGATGTACTACAGGAAAGTGACAATTGTCATAATCGTTATTTATGAACTTTTTTGAATTATTTTAAAGCATTTGGGTAAAAATAGATATTGTTAACATGTTAAATTAAAATTTCAGTGAAGATATACTACAGGGAAGTGACAATTGTCATAATCGTTATTTTTGAACTTTTTTGAATTTTTTTAAAGCAAATGAGTAAAAATAGATATTATTAATATGTTAAATTAAAATTTCAGTGAAGATGTACTACAGGAAAGTGACAATTGTCATAATCGTTATTTTTGAACCTTTTTAAATTTTTTTTAAGCAAATGGGTAAAAGAAGATATTGTTAAAATGTTAAATTAAAATTTCAGTGAAGATGTACTACAGGAAAGTGACAATTGTCATAATTGTTATTTTTGAACTTTTTTGAATTTTTTTAAAGCATTTGGGAAAAATAGATATTGTTAACATGTTAAATTAAAATTTCAGTGAAGATATACTACAGGGAAGTGACAATTGTCATAATCGTTATTATTGAACTTTTTTAATTTTTTTTAAAGCAAATGGGTAAAAATAGATATTGTTAATATGTTTTAAATTAAAATTTCAGTGAAGATGTACTACAGGGTGACAATTGTCATAATCGTTATTTTTGAACCTTTTTAAAAAATTTTTAAAGCAAATGCGTAAAATAGATATTGTTAACATGTTAAATTAAAATTTCAGCGAAGATGTACTACAGGAAAGTGACAATTGTCATAATCGTTATTTTTGAACCTTTTTAAAATTTTTTAAAGCAAATGGGTAAATGAAGATATTGTTAACATGTTAAATTAAAATTTCAGTGAAGATGTACTACAGGAAAGTGACAATTGTCATAATCGTTATTTTTGAACTTTTTTGAATTTTTTTAAAGCAAATGGGTAAAAATAGATATTGTTAACATGTTAAATTAAAATTTCAGTGAAGATGTATCACAAATAATCTTTATTTTTGATTTTTTTATATATAAAATTAAAAACTGATAATTGTCATATGTAATATTTTTAAACTCTTTTTATTAAACAAGGTTAGAATAAAGATATTTTGAAAATTATTTATTATTTCAAAATTATTAAAAAAATATATTGTAAACCAGGTTTGTTGTTAGTAAGGTCCTATCATTTAATTTTAAAAAATAACCAATCTAATTTTTTTTTAATAAAAAATATTAGCTCATCATGTTTCTTAAATTTTTGATTGCTTGTAAAATATTAAAAAGTGGTGCCTTCTAACTTCTATAATTTGAGCGTTATTTATGTAAAGTCGTGCTTTTACAATGTACAACGACATTAAACAGCAAGAACTCAAATTTATATTACGAGCCAAATATATTTATGGATTGTCAAATTCTTGGTTTTTTAGTTTTGACGAAATAATAAACCTGACCTAACTTATTCAATTGGATAGATTTAGTTTTTTTTATACTGAAAATATTTTATATTTTTTTTATTTTACTCTATCAATTCGAGTCGCGAAAGGCAGTTTTAAATATGAATATTTATTGTAAACCTAGCATATAAATATTTCTCCTTTTAAAATTCAACCCATTCTTTTTGATCCTTCACTACAAAGGTGGAAAAAAATTTCTTACAAAAGTGGGGTCTATTTTATCCCAAATTTTGATTAGCTATATCTCAGAACATATTAAAATTTGAGATCTACAAATACAATTTTGAATATATATTCAAATATTATTGGAAATAATAAATACAAAATCTTAGATTAATAGTTACTTCTAAAAACAGTTATGCAAATTTTACTAAAGTTACTGAAATAAAATTTTTTTTCTGAGACCTTTCTAAAATTATATTTTGATCACCAAAAAGTATTATAAAAATGCAAATTTTATTATATATTTTATTAAATGAATGTCGAGTATAGATAATTATATAAATTTTATAAAAAGCTATCAAATATTAAAAAAAGTACTATTGGATTCCTGGATATATAATATATGGGGATAGTTTATCAACTGTATCAACTCCAGTTTTTGTTAAATTATAAAAAGTTATAATTTCTGGTTTTTTAAACTTATCAGTTGATGCATCAATTTTGTTATCAGTGTTTAGAAAACAACACTACATTCTTATACTTTTTAGGTATGTATGAAACTAACAGTTCTATTTTCTCTAAATGCAAATAAATTAAATTTATATCTCTAATAATCACCTGACTCACAATCTTTATAAAATTTATAAATATTAAATAGACAATTCTTCCAGAACTTGATGTTATTAAATTTTCCATGTGCATCTTTTATAGTATTTAGCTCCATAATAAAAAAAAATAGTATTAAATTTTAAAATTTTTGGTTACAACACAACATTGAAAAATAAATTTAAGTTAAGAACCTTTCTATAAATTTAGGTAGCTGACATATAAATGCAATAAATAAAAAATTTAGAAATGGTTGGTTCAGTTTAGATTCTCTATAATAACGGCTAATATATATTAACAAATCGTTTCAGGTTTGGTTTAGCTGAGTTAATAATCAAGCTAAACCTTGGATATGAACTAAAAAGATTTCACCGAAAAACCATTGTTGAAACAAATAAAGTCATCGAAAAAACAAGAAATAAACTAAATTGTATTGTTAAAATGTTAATTTTGATATATTTGTCAAATCCCGCATAAATTTTTTCAACTCTATAATTGTCCCATATATAATATTTCTCTATAAAATCAAGATCTACAAAATAATTCTCTACATTCATTTTAGAATCATTCTCTATAAACGACATTCTCTATAAAATACATTCTCTATAATGGTTTCTCTATAAAGACGTGGAACCCCATTATTATTATTAAAAAAATTTTTATATATAATTCTTTTTATAATAAAAATAAAAACTTCACCCTTCGCCTTCTATTTTATTTGAAAAAAAATTAGTTTTAAAATTTTGGGTTATATTGATGGGGGATTTCTTAACATGTGTTAGTGAAATGGGGGATTTATTAAAAAAAAATTTTAAGATTATATAAAAATCTCTCTAAAAATCTTTCATTTTTATTCATTATTCAGAGTCAGATAAAATATAACATTAAAAAATATTTTTTTTTAAATATTTTTTTTATTAATAAAAACTTCAAACGTTACCTCGTCATGTAGCCTTAAGATTGTGGTCATAAATGGCACAAAAGTTTGGATATTTATCAGCGAAATGTCGAGGTTTAGGTAAGTTAAAAATATTTAATTCCCCTCAAATATATTTAGTATTTTTCTTTATTAAATTTAGCCCTTTTTGAAAATCTAGCAGTTTAGCACTTATATTTATATAAAATTATAAAAAAAACATGATTTAATAAAACAAATTTATCTTTCATCAAAAGAAAGGTGGGACTATAAAGACCTCAATTTTAAAAATTTCAGCACTTAAAACAAGTATTTGTGAATTTTGATTTTTTTCAGTACTTCAAGAGTTTGGGTAACAATTTTATTTTGTATTTCAATTATTCGTCATATTTTAATTAGTAAAATGATTATATATAATTAAATAATACATGATATAATATATACAAATAAAAATTTTATATAAATATAATAAAAATCAAAATATAACGTTATTTAATAAACTTTTATTAAGTTTAATTAATAAAATATCATTTAATATAGATTTCTCTAATCTTGTTCGTAGCGGTGTAAGGACCAATCCCAGAGCACTGAATGATCTCTCAACAGATACTTGAGAGCAAGGAGCGGCTAGAACTACTCGCGATAGAGCATATAATTCCGGATCCTGAAATTTTTTGGATTGCCAATATTGCAAAATATTTTGATCATATGGCAATTTTTGACCATATATTAAAGCATTAATTTTGGTGTTCATATCAAGGATTTCAATATTTTGGTATATTGGAGCATTAGCGCTTTCTCGCTCCAAATATACATCTAATCTGGTTTTTTTACAACTTACAGGGATTAAAGGAGAGCCACTCAGAGCTGGATTATCTTTTGGCTTATTAAAAATTTGTATTTGTCTCCACGTAGACATCAGATGTTCCTAAAATAAAATAAATTTATTTAATTTAAAGTTAAATATTATAAATTTACCCTGGCCAGCAATTTATCACTTTCGGATGGATAGATTCCATTCTGATAATTAAATCTGGGATCCATGTAGATCCCACTTCTAAAACATTATTATCAAAAAGATATTTTTGACGATAATCCAGACATTTAATCAAATTATTTGAGGATTCATTATTTATTTCCTCTAAATCTAATTTGCATTCAAGCCATAATTTAAAAAAATCTCCGATTGTACAAGATTTTTCTTGCAGTTTAATGGTACATAAATTAACAGGAGATAAGACGGTGAGATATGCGTCAATTCTATCCCAGAGTCTTGAATTTATAAAAGTTTCTAAATATATATGGCCCATTTTTAATTAAATATTTTATTATCCTTTAGATTTTTTAGCATTCTATAGGTGCTATTCCACCTAGTAACAGTGTCCAGCACTGGTTTGTTAATTTTTTCTAATGAATATAAACTTTTATATTTTTGTGATTTGCATATTTTTAGAATAGATCTTATATCTTCTAAATCCTCCTTCAGAAATTTTTTTATATAATCATTAACTCCTAATTGAATAGTATGGGCACAACATCGCACACAAATCAGCCCAAATGATTTTCTTAGATCATTTAATAAATTTTCCATATCATCATTTATTTGTTCTTGATTATCATGTTGAAAATGTATGTTATCATCTTGATTTAGATTGTTTATTATATACTCCCCAGAGGAATCATTATCATGTATATTTGAAATATCACTGTTATTTTCCTGGGTGATCTCTATATTATTATAATCGTTATTTGGTTGTGAAGAGTCGTTATATTCCTGCGAGGACTCATTATCGCTATTTTGTAAAAAATATTCTGAGAGTGCATCTTCAGAAAGATCGATATGAGTAATTAGCTGTTCTTCAGCTATCATTTCCACGGTTTTTATCATATTAGCACCATTGTCAACAGTGATACTGTATATTTGGCTCAAACATATATTATACTTTTTTAATAAATTTTCTATTTCTTCCTTTAAATTAGACGCCGTGTGCGCCTTTACAATTTCTAACATGCCTAAAGTTCGTATTTCAATCTTATCATCTATAATAAATTGGGAATTAACCCCCAACACTGATTTTTGAAATCTTGTGGCTGTATCTATCTTCAATGAAATGAGCTTATTTTTTACTTGTTGCATTATTAGGCATCTTATTTCTGATGCCGCATATTTTATTTTATCATTTACGATGTGTTTGTTTAAAGTCATATTCAATGATTGGACTATTGGATCTAATAATAGCTTGAATGATTTATATGTAACTAAATTGATTGGTAAGTTGTTAATAGCAATTAATCCCACAACCGATTCGTAAACCTAAATTTTTTTTAAAAATTATTTAGATTTAATAATTAAAGTCCTGCAAAATTCAACTTTCATATCAAATCAGATTAAAAAATATCTTTCTTAATTTTATTTTGTTATCAATCAGATAATTTTTTATCTGAACGTAAATCTGAGTCAAATAGCATTTAAAAAATTAAAATATACGATTTACCAGAGTTGTTAAAATATCTAGATATAAAAATGAGATATCTGTATTTAGATATTATTTAAGAAGTATCTGTATCTGTTTTGAAATTCATTCTAAGAGACATTTTGATACACTTTTTTATAATAAATAAAAAATAATTTAATGCAAAATTTATTTTATTTCATTAAATGGCTCGTTTTGAACCGATTTTAAAAACGGCTAATCAGTTTTTTATTCAGAAAAATATTATGCAAACCTAAAAATTTTGCTCAAAGAAGGAGCAGAGGTCTGGACATATAGTTTCAAAATTTCTAGGCATAGTCAATATATTTCTGGCGAAAATATTGAGTTAGCCGTTTTTAAAAATGGCACAAAACGAGCCGTTTAACAACATTAGCTAATATGCCTATTAAATGATAATACTCGCCGAAAAATATGATAAAATACCGAATAGGTAAATTTTTGTATATGTCAGGTCGAATATGATTTTAAAAAATTCCGAGCAGGGCCCAAAAAATTTTTTTGAAAAAAACCGGCCGGGCCGGATCTTAAAATTTTTTTTAAAAAAAATCTTTACGGGGCCGTGCAAATGGTACCTCTGCAGGTGTCTGATATATATTAAAAAATATTAAAACTACTATAATAAAATATATATATATAAAATATTAAAACTTATTAAGTGCCATAATTGATGTTTATGGTTTATCAAGCCCCATATAAATTAAGAAATCATGATCGAAATAATATGTAGATATAATAATTACTCATAACTTTCCCAAATTATAGAAGAGTGTTTAAAATTTGCTATAAATCTTAATTTAATATAAAATCAGAGGGAAAAAAGCTGGCTTACCAGGATAAACCTGCAAATTGCCATGAAGAACAATAAAAATTAATATTCTGTCATGCTAAAATTCTTTGAAAATTTCAGTATATCATTAATAGTGATCTGCATAATGTATAGTATCTCAATCTCGGCCCGAAATATTTTGAAAAAGATTTGGCAGGACCGGCCCGGTATAAATTTATTTAAATATTGAAATTAATTTTTATAATTACTCAAAATATAAGACATATGTTATATGGCGTCTAGTTTCTATAAATAAAATTCAAATAATTAAATTTTACATAAAAATCAAATAATTTAATATTACATAAAAAATTCATTATAAAATTGATAAATTTAGGTGTATTTAAAAAAATTACATCGTCCGACCCCACCCAGTTTAAAAAAATATTAGGTCCTAGTCTGGCTTGATTCCCATTTTTTTTTAAAAAATTTTCCCGTACACGGCCCGAATATTGCTTGTGCGGGGCCGGTAAACTTTTGCAGGTCTCTAATTATTAAGATCAATTGAATTGGATAATTGTAATATTTAAATTAGATAATTATATAAAAAGCATATATAATTTAGATTTACAAAAGAATTACAAATAAAAATAATTTTTTTAAAAACATAATCGATACAACAATCTTGATAATTGTTTAAATTATACCTGTGCTAGATACATTTTTAAAATTGTATTTGTATCTATAACTTTTTAGACTAATATTTATTTCTCTACCTAGATCCATTTAAAAAGTATATTTTAACAACTCTGCGATTTACCAACAATAATAATAATTGTAGTGTTTTATTGTTTAATAATGTATGTAATAAAAAATACTTTCAATTTGCTCATGACAATTTTAATTGTTTGAGATGTCTTCTCGTTTGACTGCGAACTTGATGTTGATATATCTAAATTGTTAACTTCATCTGAATTTAAATTAGCTGCAATATTAGGATGTTGACTGAAAATATGTCTTTTAAGATTCGCTCTAAAATGCATATAATTAGTAGGTTATTAAGTCATTTTTAAACTAGGTAGGCCTAATATAAAAAGAAAACAATTAGTGGGGTATATATAATTGGTATCGAACTTATTTTAATTCCGGAATAAATCATTTGTTACATATAGGTTTTGTAGTATGTTGAATGACTTTAAAATTAGAAAAAAAATTATAATATTCTTCTTAATTATCCTTTAATTCAATTTTTAAATAGGCCAAAGTCTCTTAAAAAGAATTAGCTTAAAAAATTTAGATAATATACCTAATTGTGAAGCAAAATTTAGATCACCAAAGGTCCGTGAAGTTGGCCCCGCAATTTTTGATTTTGAATGGTTTATCAGTTGGTGTGATTAGAACCCGATTTGTACCGATTTGTACCGTTTTTAGTTCGATTTGTACCATCACCGTTTTTGAGATATTCAAAGAACAAAATGGGGGGCCAACTTCACGACAGCCCCCAACTTTTGAACTTAAAAATAAAAAGTGAATAGGTAAATGGAGAATGATTTGTACCGTTTTCAGTTCGATTTGTACCATCACCGTTTCCCAGCTATTGACCGTTGAAAATATGGCGCCAAAAATAAAAAACACTCAACATTTATTTTTTTAAAAATTTTTTTTAACGTACAACGGTAGAGAATTTTTTTCTCTTCCTAATGATGCCTCAAATTAAGCTTTATCTTCATTATTTATTTCGGAAATCAAATTTTAAACCTTATATTATAACGTGAAGTTAGCCCCCCCTCCCCAATATTCAAAATTTGAGATTTTTCAAATTTTTAAAACGGGATTGATTTGTACCCGATTTGTACCGTTTCAAACTCGATTTGTACCATTACCGTTTTCCAGCTATTGACCGTTAAAGATATGGCGCCAAAAATAAAAAACACTCAACATTTATTTTTTAAAAAAATTTATTAACACACAACGGTAGAGAATTTTTTTCTCTTCCTAATGATGCCTCAAATTAAGCTTTATCTAAATTATTTATTTCGGAAATCAAATTTTAAATCTTATATTATAGCGTGAAGTTAGCCTCCCCCCCCAATATTCAAAATTTGAGATTTTTCAATTCTTTAAAACGGGATTGATTTATACCCGATTTGTACCGTTTCAAACTCGATTTGTACCATTACCGTTTTCCAGCTATTGACCGTTAAAGAAATGGCGCCAAAAATAAAAAACACTCAACATTTATTTTTTTAAAAAATTTTTTAATGCACAACGGTAGAGAATTTTTTTCTCTTCCTAATGATGCCTCAAATTAAGCTTTTTCTTCATTATTTATTTCGGAAATCAAATTTTAAACCTTATATTATAGCGTGAAGTTAGCCCCCCCCCCAATATTCAAAATTTGAGATTTTTCAAATTTTTAAAACGGGATTGATTTGTACTGTTTCAAACTCGATTTGTACTATTATCGTTTTCCAGCTATTGACCGTTAAAGATATGGCGCCAAGGTTTAATTTGATTTCCGAAATAAATAATAAAGATAAAGCATAATTTGAGGCATCATTAGGAAGATAAAAAAAATTCTCTACCGTTGTACGTTAAAAAATTTAAAAAAATAAATGTTGAGTGTTTTTTATTTTTGGCGCCATATCTTTAACGGTAAATAGCTGGAAAACGGTAATAGTACAAATCGAGTTTGAAACGGTACAAATCGGGTACATATAATCCCGTTTTAAAAATGTTAAAAATCTCAAATTTTGAATATTGGGGGGGGGGCTAACTTCACGCTATAATATAAGGTTTAAAATTTGATTTTCGAAATAAATAATGAAGATAAAGCTTAATTGAGAAGAGAAAAAAATTCTCTACCGTTGTACGTTAAAAATTTTTATAAAAAAAATAAATGTTGAGAGTTTTATATTTTTGGCGCCATATCTTTAACGGTCAATAGCTGGAAAACGGTAATGATACAAATCGAGTTTGAAATGGTACAAATCGGGTACAAATCAATCCCGTTTTAAAAATTTGAAAAATCTCAAATTTTGAATATTGGGGGGCGGCTAACTTCACGCTATAATATAAGGTTTAAAATTTGATTTCCGAAATAAATAATGAAGATAAAGCTTAATTTGAGGCATCATTAGGAAGAGAAAAAAATTCTCTACCGTTGTACGTTAAAAAATTTTTAAAAAAATAAATGTTGAGTGTATTTTATTTTTGGCGCCATATTTTCAACGGTCAATAGCTGGAAAACGGTGATGGTACAAATCGAACTGAAAACGGTTCAAATCGGTACAAATCATTCTCTATCGACCTATTCACTTTTTATTTTTAAGTTTAAAAGTTGGGTGGCTGTCGTGAAGTTGACCCCCCCCCCCCCCATTTTGTTCTTTGAATATCTCAAAAACGGTGATGGTACAAATCGAACTGAAAACGGTACAAATCGGGTACTAATCACACCAACTGATAAACCGTTGAAAATCAAAAATTGCGGGGCCAACTTCACGGACCTGATCACCAAAATATAAAGATGTTGTAAAAAAACCAATAACAAAAATAAAATATTTTTAAAATATCTTACATGGAATTGATTTGAGCTTTTTATGGCATGAGCTGCATGTTGCAAAAATATTGTCTTGGTCAAATAAAAAGAAGTTAGATATAAGAGAATTTTTTTTCATAATATTAATTAAAAAAATTTTATTTGATAAAGAAAAAATTTCATACATCTGAATCTGAAAGAAAAAATAAAATGAAAAAGAAAATTATTATGATTTATAATAAAAGGGGTATTTAAAATTTTTTTAAGTAAAAAAAATAGAAGGCGAGGAAACGTTAGAAGTTTTTATTAATAAAAAGAATTATATATTTTAAAAAAATATATATAATGTTATATTTTATCTGACTCTGAATAACGAATAAAAAGAAAGATTTTTAGAGAGATTTTTATATAATCTTAAAATTTTTTTAATAAATCCCCCATTTCACTAACACATCACATGTTAAGAAATCCCCCATCAATATAACCCAAAATTTTAAAACTAATTTTTTTTTCAAATAAAATAGAAGGCGAAGGGTGAAGTTTTTATTTTTATTATAAAAAGAATGGTTATTGCTTAAGTCGAGGGGTATATTATTTTTTTTTGGGTAGGTCTATAAGTCGAAAGGCTGCATGATACGAAAGGCTAAAAAATAATATTGAAAATAAAAATAACAAAGAAAATGATTAATGTGTAATTTGATTGATTTATTGCTTTTTTTACGAGAAAAATATTATAATAACATTACATTATAATATATTAAAAAAATGGAAATTTTAAGATCTTTTCAATTTTTTTATTAATTCTTTGAAATAAATTGCGGTTTTAATTTTATTTAATTTTATTAATTTTTAATTTATATTTTTAATTAAATTATATTTATTTATTTAAAAAAAATGGAATATAATATATTAAAAAAATGGAAATTTTAAGATCTTTTCAATTTTTTTATTAATTCTTTGAAATAAATTGCGGTTTTATTTTTATTTTTATTTAATTTTTATTTTTAATTAAATTATATTTGGTTATTTTAAAAAAATGGATTATAATATTTCAATTTTTTTATTAATTCTTTGAAATAAATTGCGATTATAATTTTATTTAATTTCATTAATTTTTAATTTATTTAATTAAATTATATTTGGTTATTTTAAAATAATGGAATTTTTAAAATTATATGTATATTCTATTTAAGTTTTTTTTCAAAACTAAATTGATAGTAAGTATAACGATATTGTGAGTACTGGATTAGGGAAAAGGCTAACATCTTATATGCAATTTTGAATATTTTTATATCATTCTACTCAGAATTAAATTTCCTATCCAATTATGCTTAGATGTATTTTTTTACGTTTCCGGTTCAAAAAATAACATTTTTGTCACGAAAACGTTCGAAGGGAAAAGGCTAACATCTTAAGTTTAATTTTTTAAATTTTTATATCATTGAAATCAGAATTAAATTTCCTATCTAAATATGCTTTGATGTATTTTTTTACGATATCGGTTCAAAAAAGAAATTTTAAAAATTTTTTTGTGGTAAAAACGTTGGAAGGGAAAAGGCTAACATCTTATATGCAATTTTGAATATTTTTATATCAATCTACTCAGAATTAAATTTCCTATCCAATTATGCTTAGATGTATTTTTTTACGTTTCCGGTTCAAAAAATAACATTTTTGTCGCGAAAAGGTTCGAAGGGAAAAGGATAACATCTTAAGTTTAATTTTTTAAATTTTTATATCATTGAACTCAGAATTAAATTTCCTATCTAAATATGCTTTGATGTATTTTTTTACGATATCGGTTCAAAAAATAAATTTTAAAATTTTTTTTGTGGTAAAAACGTTGGAAGGGAAAAGGCTAACATCTTATATGCAATTTTGAATATTTTTATATCATTCTACTCAGAATTAAATTTCCTATCCAATTATGCTTAGATGTATTTTTTTACGTTTCCGGTTCAAAAAATAACATTTTTGTCGCGAAAACGTTCGAAGGGAAAAGGCTAACATCTTAAGTTTAATTTTTTAAATTTTTATA
Source organism: Gordionus sp. m RMFG-2023 (assembly GCF_954871325.1). Classification (NCBI taxonomy): domain Eukaryota; kingdom Metazoa; phylum Nematomorpha; class Gordioida; order Chordodea; family Parachordodidae; genus Gordionus; species Gordionus sp. m RMFG-2023. The sequence continues at coordinate 45,838,730 of NC_088775.1, read as the reverse complement.
TCATTGAACTCAGAATTAAATTTCCTATCTAAATATGCTTTGATGTATTTTTTTACGATATCGGTTCAAAAAATAAATTTTAAAAATTTTTTTGTGGTAAAAACGTTGGAAGGGAAAAGGCTAACATCTTATATGCAATTTTGAATATTTTTATATCATTCTACTCAGAATTAAATTTCCTATCCAATTATGCTTAGATGTATTTTTTTACGTTTCCGGTTCAAAAAATAACATTTTTGTCGCGAAAACGTTCGAAGGGAAAAGGCTAACATCTTAAGTTTAATTTTTTAAATTTTTATATCATTGAACTCAGAATTAAATTTCCTATCTAAATATGCTTTGATGTATTTTTTTACGATATCGGTTCAAAAAATAAATTTTAAAAATTTTTTTGTGGTAAAAACGTTGGAAGGGAAAAGGCTAACATCTTATATGCAATTTTGAATATTTTTATATCATTCTACTCAGAATTAAATTTCCTATCCAATTATGCTTAGATGTATTTTTTTACGTTTCCGGTTCAAAAAATAACATTTTTGTCGCGAAAACGTTCGAAGGGAAAAGGCTAACATAAAAATTAAACTTAAGATGTTAGCCTTTTCCCTTCGAACGTTTTCGCGACAAAAATGTTATTTTTTGAACCGGAAACGTAAAAAAATACATCTAAGCATAATTGGATAGGAAATTTAATTCTGAGTAGAATGATATAAAAATATTCAAAATTGCATATAAGATGTTAGCCTTTTCCCTTCCAACGTTTTTACCACAAAAAAATTTTTAAAATTTATTTTTTGAACCGATATCGTAAAAAAATACATCAAAGCATATTTAGATAGGAAATTTAATTCTGAGTTCAATGATATAAAAATTTAAAAAATTAAACTTAAGATGTTAGCCTTTTCCCTTCGAACGTTTTCGCGACAAAAATGTTATTTTTTGAACCGGAAACGTAAAAAAATACATCTAAGCATAATTGGATAGGAAATTTAATTCTGAGTAGAATGATATAAAAATATTCAAAATTGCATATAAGATGTTAGCCTTTTCCCTAATCCAGTACTCACAATATCGTTATACTTACTATCAATTTAGTTTTGAAAAAAAACTTAAATAGAATATACATATAATTTTAAAAATTCCATTATTTTAAAATAACCAAATATAATTTAATTAAATAAATTAAAAATTAATGAAATTAAATAAAATTATAATCGCAATTTATTTCAAAGAATTAATAAAAAAATTGAAATATTATAATCCATTTTTTTAAAATAACCAAATATAATTTAATTAAAAATAAAAATTAAATAAAAATAAAAATAAAACCGCAATTTATTTCAAAGAATTAATAAAAAAATTGAAAAGATCTTAAAATTTCCATTTTTTTAATATATTATATTCCATTTTTTTTAAATAAATAAATATAATTTAATTAAAAATATAAATTAAAAATTAATAAAATTAAATAAAATTAAAACCGTAATTTATTTCAAAGAATTAATAAAAAAATTGAAAAGATCTTAAAATTTCCATTTTTTTAATATATTATATTCCATTTTTTTTAAATAAATAAATATAATTTAATTAAAAATATAAATTAAAAATTAATAAAATTAAATAAAATTAAAACCGTAATTTATTTCAAAGAATTAATAAAAAAATTGAAAAGATCTTAAAATTTCCATTTTTTGAATATATTATATTCCATTTTTTTTAAATAAATAAATATAATTTAATTAAAAATATAAATTAAAAATTAATAAAATTAAATAAAATTAAAACCGTAATTTATTTCAAAGAATTAATAAAAAAATTGAAAAGATCTTAAAATTTCCATTTTTTTAATATATTATATTCCATTTTTTTTAAATAAATAAATATAATTTAATTAAAAATATAAATTAAAAATTAATAAAATTAAATAAAATTAAAACCGTAATTTATTTCAAAGAATTAATAAAAAAATTGAAAAGATCTTAAAATTTCCATTTTTTTAATATATTATAATGTAATGTTATTATAATATTTTTCTCGTAAAAAAAGCAATAAATCAATCAAATTACACATTAATCATTTTCTTTGTTATTTTTATTTTCAATATTATTTTTTAGCCTTTCGTATCATGCAGCCTTTCGACTTTTAGACCTTGCGTTTTTTTTTTATTTTATTTTTTTTGTTATTTTTTTTGTTATTTTTTTTATGTTTTTTTTTTATGTTATTTTTTTTATGTTATTTTTTTTATGTTTTTTTTAAATGTTATTTTAAATTAATATAGTATTATTTGGTGATAATTTTTTTTGTGATAAATTTTTAAAATATTGTTGCATATTTTTATTATTTAGTGATAATTTTTTTTTGTGATTAATTTTTAAAATAATGTAGCATATTTTTATTATTTGGTGATAAATTTTTAAATTAATATGTATTTTTTCTTTTAAGATATTTTAAAATATTTTTTTCTTTTTTAAAAATATTTCTTAATTCCTAGGGAGGGGAGGTAGGTAAAAGAATTGTGTCTACATATTTTTTTAAAAAATTGTTTTTTTAAAGAAATAATTCGTAGTTCCGATTATTATTAGATTATGTATATATATAATATGATTCCTTCCATACTAACTTAATATTATTTCCGTTTTTTTCTTTTAAAATGAATATTTTTACACTAGGTGTGTTAACTAAAACTGTTGAAACAACTTATCAATTTTGCCTTAATAATCAATTAATCTCTTTAGGAATAGAGCATACTTGTTGCAATTCCATAATGCGGGTAGAAAAAAATAAGAATAGTTTGCGAAATCGATGCAATAGATGTCGTAGATCATATTCGATATGGTAAGGTAATATTAATTTTTATATCATAAATGACAAATTTTTAGATTCTATTTTTGAAGGGATTCAGGACGTTAGGAAATTTTTAAGACTAGTATACTTGTATATAAGTAGTAATTATTTAAAAAATATTAAAGAACAAAATTATTTTTAGGCCGTTATAAAATTTTAAGTGCTTCGAAGGAATTGGATTATCATAGGAATGCAATTTCTGGATGGTAATTTAAAGTAAAATATGGTTTTTATATTTAATTTATATAGGTTTAAAAAATTTCGCAAAGTATGTGGGTTCCATATAGCTTCGAATCATACAAAGATCGGGGGGCCTGGCAGAGTTATCGAAATAGACGAAACTCATGTGTGGAAGCGTAAATATAATCGTGGCCGGCATTTGATTTCCGAGGCTATATGGAATGGATCATCGGTGGCATATGTCGCGAGACGGATGAAATATTTCTAAGTGCAACAACAACGAGGGATCAAGATACCACACTGCCTGTGGTTAAAGATAATGTTATGCAAGATTCCACGATAATGACTGACTCATGGTTAGGGTATGTAAATATATTTTTCTGTAAATCAAAAGTAGTAATATATTTAAATCTATTTATCTTAGATATAATCGGTTGGATCAAACAAATTATTTCCATTATAGGGTCAATCATTCCCGAAACTTCGTTGACCCAAATGATAGATCCATTCACACCCAAAAAGTCGAAAGACTGTGGCGGGATCTTAAGGAAAACTATAAAAGACATGGGGATCGAGAGAATATTCATGAATATATACTTGAATATAGATATTTTAGAAAACATAAATTATTAAATCGCTTTGATCTTTTTATTCTATTTATAAATGACTGTATACATTTTAATACAATTTTTCAATTTAATGAATAAAATTGACTCGTTTATTACTATATTTCGATATTTTTATTTTGTATAAATTTCAATAATATATTTCAATTTATTTCGAATTAACCCTTCCCAACAAAGGTTAAAAAAATCACTTAGAATTTAAAGATGGGGTCTATTTTACCCCTAATAAATACAAAATTTAAGATTTTATGCTAATTTTCCTAAAATTGCTTAGATTATCAGACTATATTTCAATTTAATGAATAAAATTGACTCACCACAATTCTTCTACCCTCCTCCCCTCCCTAGGAATTAAGAAATATTTTTAAAAAAGAAAAAAATATTTTAAAATATCTTAAAAGAAAAAATACATATTAATTTAAAAATTTATCACCAAATAATAAAATATGCTACATTATTTTAAAAATTTATCACAAAAAAAAATTATCACTAAATAATAAAAATATGCAACAATTAAAAATTTATCACAAAAAAAATTATCACCAAATAATACTATATTAATTTAAAATAACATTAAAAAAAACATAAAAAAAATAACAAAAAAAATGACAAAAAAAAAAAAATAATATACCCCTCGACTTAAGCAATAACCAAAAGAATTATATATAAAAATTTTTTAATAATAATAATGGGGTTCCACATCTTTATAGAGAAACCATTATAGAGAATGTATTTTATAGAGTAACATTTATAGAGAAGAAAACAATTATAGAGAATGCATTTATAGAAATTGGTTTTATAGAGAATGTCGTTTATAGAGAATGATTTAAAATGAATGTAGAGAATTATTTTGTGGAGAATTATTTTGTAGATCTTGATTTTATAGAGAAATATTATGTATGGGACAATTATAGAGTTGAAAAAATTTATGCGGGATTTGACAAATACATCAAAATTAACATTTTAACAATACAATTCAGTTTATTTCTTGTTTTTACGATGACTTTATTTGTTTCAACAATGGTTTTTTGGTGAAATCTTTTTAGTTCATATCCAAGGTTTAGCTTGATTATTAACTCAGCTAAACCAAACCTGAAATGATTTGTTAAATATATATTAGCTGTTATTAAAGATAATCTAAACTGAACCAACCATTTCTAAATTTTTTATATATTGCATTTATATGTCAGCTTCCTAAATTTATAGAAAGGTTCTTAACTTAAATTTATTTTTCAATGTTGTGTTGTAACCCAAAATTTTAAAATTTAATATTATTTTTTTTTATTATGGAGCTAAATACTATAAAAGATGCACATGGAAAATTTAATATCATCAAGTTCTGGAAGAATTGTCTATTTAATATTTATAACATTTTATATAGATTGTGAGTCAGGTGATTATTAGAGATATAAATTTAGTTTATTTGCATTTAGAGAAAATAGAACTGTTAGTTTCATACATACCAAAAAAGTATAAGAATATAGTGTTGCTTTCTACACACTCATAACAAAATTGATGCATCAACTGATAAGTTTAAAAAACCAGAAATTATAACTTTTTATAATTTAACAAAAACTGGAGTTGATCAACTATCCCCATATATTATATATCCAGGAATCCAATAGACGGCCATTGGCCTTTTTTTATACTATAGTAAATATATCAATCATAAATGTACTGATAGTTCATAGAAATATAAAAATTTATAAAATTATTAGCAATGGAACTGATAACTCCATATATGATCAGCAGTTCTGAGAACCCTAGTATAAGTAGATTATTACGTAACAACATTGGGGATGTTCTCAATATAACTGCTGAAAAACATATTCCAACTAATAAAAAGGGAGTATGTAAAGATTGTCTAAGAGTGAAGGAGGTAAAAACAACATTTATTTGTTTAAATTGTTCAAAATTCATTTGTAAAGATCATATGCATACATTTTGTCGTGAATGTTAGTACAAAAATTTACATGTTATTTGATGATTAGTATTTTTTTTAATATTTAAAATCTTTTTATAAAATTTATATAATTATCTATATTCGACGTTCATTTAATAAAATATATAATAAAATTTGCATTTTTTAAATACTTTTTGGTGATCAAAATATAACTAAAAAAGGTCTCAGAAAAAAATTTTTATTTCAGTAACTTTAGTATTTGCATAACTGTTTTTAGAAGTAACTATTAATCTAAGATTTTGTATTTATTATTTCCAATAATATTTGAATATATATTCAAAATTGTATTTGTAGATCTCAAATTTTAATATGTTCTGAGATATAGCTAATCAAAATTTGGGATAAAATAGACCCCACCTTTGTAGTTAAGGATTTTTTTCCACCTTTGTAGTGAAGGATCAAAAAGTATGGGTTGAATTTTAAAAGGAGAAATATTTATATGCTAGGTTTACAATAAATATTCATATTTAAAACTGCCTTTCGCGACTCGAATTGATAGAGTAAAATAAAAAAAATATAAAATATTTTCAGTATAAAAAAAACTAAATCTATCCAATTGAATAAGTTAGGTCAGGTTTATTATTTCGTCAAAACTAAAAAACCAAGAATTTGACAATCCATAAATATATTTGGCTCGTAATATAAATTTGAGTTCTTGCTGTTTAATGTCGTTGTACATTGTAAAAGCACGATTTTACATAAATAACGCTCAAATTATAGAAGTTAGAAGGCACCACTTTTTAATATTTTACAATCTAAAGCCATCAAAAATTTAAGAAACATGATGAGCTAATATTTTTTATTAAAAAAAAATTAGATTGGTTATTTTTTAAAATTAAATGATAGGACCTTACTAACAACAAACCTGGTTTACAATATATTTTTTTAATAATTTTGAAATAATAAATAATTTTCAAAATATCTTTATTCTAACCTTGTTTAATAAAAAGAGTTTAAAAATATTACATATGACAATTATCAGTTTTCAATTTTATATATAAAAAAATCAAAAATAAAGATTATTTGTGGTACATCTTCACTGAAATTTTAATTTAACATATTAATAATATCTATTTTTACTCATTTGCTTTAAAAAAATTTAAAAAATTTCAATAATAACGATTATGGTAATTGTCACTTTCCTGTAGTACATCTTCACTGAAATTTTAATTTAACATGTTAACAATATCTATTTTTACCCATTTGCTTAAAAAAATTTAAAAAGGTTCAAAAATAACGATTATGACAATTGTCGCTTTCCTGTAGTACATCTTCACTGAAATTTTAATTAAACATGTTAACAATATCTATTTTTACCTATTTGCTTTAAAAAAATTCAAAAAAGTTCAAAAATAACGATTATGACAATTGTCACTTTCCTGTAGTACATCTTCACTGAAATTTTAATTTAACATGTTAACAATATCTTCATTTACCCATTTGCTTTAAAAAATTTTAAAAAGGTTCAAAAATAACGATTATGACAATTGTCACTTTCCTGTAGTACATCTTCGCTGAAATTTTAATTTAACATATTAACAATATCTATTTTACCCATTTGCTTTAAAAATTTTTTAAAAAGGTTCAAAAATAACGATTATGACAATTGTCACCCTGAAGTACATCTTCACTGAAATTTTAATTTAAAACATATTAACAATATCTATTTTTACCCATTTGCTTTAAAAAAAATTAAAAAAGTTCAATAATAACGATTATGACAATTATCACTTCCCTGTAGTATATCTTCACTGAAATTTTAATTTAACATGTTAACAATATCTATTTTTCCCAAATGTTTTAAAAAAATTCAAAAAAGTTCAAAAATAACAATTATGACAATTGTCACTTTCCTGTAGTACATCTTCACTGAAATTTTAATTTAACATTTTAACAATATCTTCTTTTACCCATTTGCTTAAAAAAAATTTAAAAAGGTTCAAAAATAACGATTATGACAATTGTCACTTTCCTGTAGTACATCTTCACTGAAATTTTAATTTAACATATTAATAATATCTATTTTTACTCATTTGCTTTAAAAAAGTTCAAAAATAACGATTATGACAATTGTCACTTCCCTGTAGTATATCTTCACTGAAATTTTAATTTAACATGTTAACAATATCTATTTTTACCCAAATGCTTTAAAATAATTCAAAAAAGTTCATAAATAACGATTATGACAATTGTCACTTTCCTGTAGTACATCTTCACTGAAATTTTAATTTAACATGTTAACAATATCTTCTTTTACCCATTTGCTTTAAAAAAATTTAAAAGGTTCAAAAATAACGATTATGACAATTGTCACTTTCCTGTAGTACATCTTCACTGAAATTTTAATTTAACATGTTAACAATATCTATTTTTACCTATTTGCTTTAAAAAAATTCAAAAAAGTTCAAAAATAACGATTATGACAATTGTCACTTTCCTGTAGTACATCTTCACTGAAATTTTAATTTAACATGTTAACAATATCTTCATTTACCCATTTGCTTTAAAAAAATTTAAAAAGAATCAAAAATAAAGATTATGACAATTGTCACTTTCCTGTAGTACATCTTCACTGAAATTTTAATTTAACTAGTTAACAATATCTATTTTACCCATTTGCTTTAAAAATTTTTTAAAAAGGTTCAAAAATAACGATTATGACAATTGTCACCCTGTAGTACATCTTCACTGAAATTTTAATTTAAAACATATTAACAATATCTATTTTTACCCATTTGCTTTAAAAAAATTCAAAGAAGTTCAATAATAACGATTATGACAATTGTCACTTCCCTGTAGTATATCTTCACTGAAATTTTAATTTAACATGTTAACAATATCTATTTTTACCCAAATGCTTTAAAATAATTCAAAAAAGTTCATAAATAACGATTATGACAATTGTCACTTTCCTGTAGTACATCTTCACTGAAATTTTAATTTAACATGTTAACAATATCTTCTTTTACCCATTTGCCTTAAAAAAATTTAAAAAGGTTCAAAAATAACGATTATGACAATTGTCGCTTTCCTGTAGTACATCTTCACTGAAATTTTAATTTAACATGTTAACAATATCTATTTTTACCTATTTGCTTTAAAAAAATTCAAAAAAGTTCAAAAATAACGATTATGACAATTATCACTTTCCTGTAGTACATCTTCACTGAAATTTTAATTTAACATGTTAACAATATCTTCATTAACCCATTTGCTTTAAAAAAATTTAAAAAGGTTCAAAAATAGCGATTATGACAATTGTCACTTTCCTGTAGTACATCTTCACTGAAATTTAAATTTAACATGTTAACAATATCTATTTTACCCATTTGCTTTAAAAATTTTTAAAAAGGTTCAAAAATAACGATTATGACAATTGTCACCCTGTAGTACATCTTCACTGAAATTTTAATATAAAACATATTAACAATATCTATTTTTACGCATTTGCTTTAAAAAAATTAAAAAAGTTCAATAATAACGATTATGACAATTGTCACTTCCCTGTAGTATATCTTCACTGAAATTTTAATTTAACATGTTAACAATATCTATTTTTCCCTAATGCTTTAAAATAATTCAAAAAAGTTCATAAATAACGATTATGACAATTGTCACTTCCCTGTAGTATATCTTCACTGAAATTTTAATTTAACATGTTAACAATATCTATTTTTCCCAAATGCTTTAAAAAAATTCAAAAAAGTTCAAAAATAACAATTATGACAATTGTCACTTTCCTGTAGTACATCTTCACTGAAATTTTAATTTAACATTTTAACAATATCTTCTTTTACCCATTTGCTTTAAAAAAATTTAAAAAGGTTCAAAAATAACGATTATGACAATTGTCACTTTCCTGTAGTACATCTTCACTGAAATTTTAATTTAACATGTTAACAATATCTATTTTACCCATTTGCTTTAAAAATTTTTTAAAAAGGTTCAAAAATAACGATTATGACAATTGTCACCCTGTAGTACATCTTCACTGAAATTTTAATTTAAAACATATTAACAATATCTATTTTTACCCATTTGCTTTAAAAAAAATTAAAGAAGTTCAATAATAACGATTATGACAATTGTCACTTCCCTGTAGTATATCTTCACTGAAATTTTAATTTAACATGTTAACAATATCTATTTTTACCCAAATGCTTTAAAATAATTCAAAAAAGTTCATAAATAACGATTATGACAATTGTCACTTTCCTGTAGTACATCTTCACTGAAATTTTAATTTAACATGTTAACAATATCTTCTTTTACCCATTTGCTTTAAAAAAATTTAAAAGGTTCAAAAATAACTATTATGACAATTGTCACTTTCCTGTAGTACATCTTCACTGAAATTTTAATTTAACATGTTAACAATATCTATTTTTACCTATTTGCTTTAAAAAAATTCAAAAAAGTTCAAAAATAACGATTATGACAATTGTCACTTTCCTGTAGTACATCTTCACTGAAATTTTAATTTAACATGTTAACAATATCTATTTTTACTTATTTCCTTTAAAAAAATTCAAAAAAGTTCAAAAATAACGATTATGACAATTGTCACTTCCCTGTAGTATATCTTCACTGAAATTTTAATTTAACATGTTAACAATATCTTCATTTACCCATTTGCTTTAAAAAATTTTAAAAAGGTTCAAAAATAACGATTATGACAATTGTCACTTCCCTGTAGTATATCTTCACTGAAATTTTAATTTAACATGTTAACAATATCTATTTTTCCCTAATGCTTTAAAAAAATTCAAAAAAGTTCAAAAATAACAATTATGACAATTGTCAATTTCCTGTATTACATCTTCACTGAAATTTTTATTTAACATGTTAACAATATCTTCTTTTACCCATTTGCTTTAAAAAAATTTAAAAAGGTTCAAAAATAACGATTATGACAATTGTCACTTTCCTGTAGTACATCTTCACTGAAATTTTAATTTAACATGTTAACAATATCTATTTTTACCTATTTGCTTTAAAAAAATTCAAAAAAGTTCAAAAATACCGATTATGACAATTGTCACTTTCCTGTAGTACATCTTCACTGAAATTTTAATTTAACATATTAATAATATCTATTTTTACTCATTTGCTTTAAAGAAATTCAAAAAAGTTCAAAAATAACGATTATGACAATTGTCACTTCCCTGTATATCTTCACTGAAATTTTAATTTAACATGTTAACAATATCTATTTTTACCCAAATGCTTTAAAATAATTCAAAAAAGTTCATAAATAACGATTATGACAATTGTCACTTCCCTGTAGTATATCTTCACTGAAATTTTAATTTAACATGTTAACAATATCTATTTTTCCCAAATGCTTTAAAAAAATTCAAAAAAGTTCAAAAATAACAATTATGACAATTGTCACTTTCCTGTAGTACATCTTCACTGAAATTTTAATTTAACATTTTAACAATATCTTCTTTTACCCATTTGCTTAAAAAAAATTTAAAAAGGTTCAAAAATAACGATTATGACAATTGTCACTTTCCTGTAGTACATCTTCACTGAAATTTTAATTTAACATATTAATAATATCTATTTTTACTTATTTGCTTTAAAAAAATTCAAAAAAGTTCAAAAATAACGATTATGACAATTGTCACTTCCCTGTAGTATATCTTCACTGAAATTTTAATTTAACATGTTAACAATATCTATTTTTACCCAAATGCTTTAAAATAATTCAAAAAAGTTCATAAATAACGATTATGACAATTGTCACTTTCCTGTAGTACATCTTCACTGAAATTTTAATTTAACATGTTAACAATATCTTCTTTTACCCATTTGCTTTAAAAAAATTTAAAAGGTTCAAAAATAACTATTATGACAATTGTCACTTTCCTGTAGTACATCTTCACTGAAATTTTAATTTAACATGTTAACAATATCTATTTTTACCTATTTGCTTTAAAAAAATTCAAAAAAGTTCAAAAATAACGATTATGACAATTGTCACTTTCCTGTAGTACATCTTCACTGAAATTTTAATTTAACATGTTAACAATATCTATTTTTACTTATTTCCTTTAAAAAAATTCAAAAAAGTTCAAAAATAACGATTATGACAATTGTCACTTCCCTGTAGTATATCTTCACTGAAATTTTAATTTAACATGTTAACAATATCTATTTTTACCCAAATGCTTTAAAATAATTCAAAAAAGTTCATAAATAACGATTATGACAATTGTCACTTTCCTGTAGTACATCTTCACTGAAATTTTAATTTAACATGTTAACAATATATTCTTTTACCCATTTGCTTTAAAAAAATTTAAAAGGTTCAAAAATAACGATTATGACAATTGTCACTTTCCTGTAGTACATCTTCACTGAAATTTTAATTTAACATGTTAACAATATCTATTTTTACCTATTTGCTTTAAAAAAATTCAAAAAAGTTCAAAAATAACGATTATGACAATTGTCACTTTCCTGTAGTACATCTTCACTGAAATTTTAATTTAACATGTTAACAATATCTTCATTTACCCATTTGCTTTAAAAAATTTTAAAAAGGTTCAAAAATAACGATTATGACAATTGTCACTTTCCTGTAGTACATCTTCGCTGAAATTTTAATTTAACATATTAACAATATCTATTTTACCCATTTGCTTTAAAAAAATTTAAAAGGTTCAAAAATAACGATTATGACAATTGTCACTTTCCTGTAGTACATCTTCACTGAAATTTTAATTTAACATGTTAACAATATCTATTTTTACCTATTTGCTTTAAAAAAATTCAAAAAAGTTCAAAAATAACGATTATGACAATTGTCACTTTCCTGTAGTACATCTTCACTGAAATTTTAATTTAACATTTTAACAATATCTTCTTTTACCCATTTGCTTAAAAAAAATTTAAAAAGGTTCAAAAATAACGATTATGACAATTGTCACTTTCCTGTAGTACATCTTCACTGAAATTTTAATTTAACATATTAATAATATCTATTTTTACTTATTTGCTTTAAAAAAATTCAAAAAAGTTCAAAAATAACGATTATGACAATTGTCACTTCCCTGTAGTATATCTTCACTGAAATTTTAATTTAACATGTTAACAATATCTATTTTTACCCAAATGCTTTAAAATAATTCAAAAAAGTTCATAAATAACGATTATGACAATTGTCACTTTCCTGTAGTACATCTTCACTGAAATTTTAATTTAACATGTTAACAATATCTTCTTTTACCCATTTGCTTTAAAAAAATTTAAAAGGTTCAAAAATAACTATTATGACAATTGTCACTTTCCTGTAGTACATCTTCACTGAAATTTTAATTTAACATGTTAACAATATCTATTTTTACCTATTTGCTTTAAAAAAATTCAAAAAAGTTCAAAAATAACGATTATGACAATTGTCACTTTCCTGTAGTACATCTTCACTGAAATTTTAATTTAACATGTTAACAATATCTATTTTTACTTATTTCCTTTAAAAAAATTCAAAAAAGTTCAAAAATAACGATTATGACAATTGTCACTTCCCTGTAGTATATCTTCACTGAAATTTTAATTTAACATGTTAACAATATCTATTTTTACCCAAATGCTTTAAAATAATTCAAAAAAGTTCATAAATAACGATTATGACAATTGTCACTTTCCTGTAGTACATCTTCACTGAAATTTTAATTTAACATGTTAACAATATATTCTTTTACCCATTTGCTTTAAAAAAATTTAAAAGGTTCAAAAATAACGATTATGACAATTGTCACTTTCCTGTAGTACATCTTCACTGAAATTTTAATTTAACATGTTAACAATATCTATTTTTACCTATTTGCTTTAAAAAAATTCAAAAAAGTTCAAAAATAACGATTATGACAATTGTCACTTTCCTGTAGTACATCTTCACTGAAATTTTAATTTAACATGTTAACAATATCTTCATTTACCCATTTGCTTTAAAAAATTTTAAAAAGGTTCAAAAATAACGATTATGACAATTGTCACTTTCCTGTAGTACATCTTCGCTGAAATTTTAATTTAACATATTAACAATATCTATTTTACCCATTTGCTTTAAAAATTTTTTAAAAAGGTTCAAAAATAATGATTATGACAATTGTCACCCTGTAGTACATCTTCACTGAAATTTTAATTTAAAACATATTAACAATATCTATTTTTACCCATTTGCTTTAAAAAAAATTAAAAAAGTTCAATAATAACGATTATGACAATTGTCACTTCCCTGTAGTATATCTTCACTGAAATTTTAATTTAACATGTTAACAATATCTATTTTTCCCAAATGCTTTAAAAAAATTCAAAAAAGTTCAAAAATAACAATTATGACAATTGTCACTTTCCTGTAGTACATCTTCACTGAAATTTTAATTTAACATTTTAACAATATCTTCTTTTACCCATTTGCTTAAAAAAAATTTAAAAAGGTTCAAAAATAACGATTATGACAATTGTCACTTTCCTGTAGTACATCTTCACTGAAATTTTAATTTAACATATTAATAATATCTATTTTTACTCATTTGCTTTAAAAAAATTCAAAAAAGGTTCAAAAATAACGATTATGACAATTGTCACCCTGTAGTACATCTTCACTGAAATTTTAATTTAAAACATATTAACAATATCTATTTTTACCCATTTGCTTTAAAAAAAATTAAAGAAGTTCAATAATAACGATTATGACAATTGTCACTTCCCTGTAGTATATCTTCACTGAAATTTTAATTTAACATGTTAACAATATCTATTTTTCCCAAATGCTTTAAAAAAATTCAAAAAAGTTCAAAAATAACAATTATGACAATTGTCACTTTCCTGTAGTACATCTTCACTGAAATTTTAATTTAACATGTTAACAATATCTTCTTTTACCCATTTGCTTAAAAAAAATTTAAAAAGGTTCAAAAATAACGATTATGACAATTGTCGCTTTCCTGTAGTACATCTTCACTGAAATTTTAATTTTACATGTTAACAATATCTATTTTTACCTATTTGCTTTAAAAAAATTCAAAAAAGTTCAAAAATAACGATTATGACAATTATCACTTTCCTGTAGTACATCTTCATTGAAATTTTAATTTAACATGTTAACAATATCTTCATTAACCCAATTGCTTTAAAAAAATTTAAAAAGGTTCAAAAATAACGATTATGACAATTGTCACTTTCCTGTAGTACATCTTCACTGAAATTTAAATTTAACATGTTAACAATATCTATTTTACCCATTTGCTTTAAAAATTTTTTAAAAAGGTTCAAAAATAACGATTATGACAATTGTCACCCTGTAGTACATCTTCACTGAAATTTTAATATAAAACATATTAACAATATCTATTTTTACGCATTTGCTTTAAAAAAATTAAAAAAGTTCAATAATAACGATTATGACAATTGTCACTTCCCTGTAGTATATCTTCACTGAAATTTTAATTTAACATGTTAACAATATCTATTTTTCCCTAATGCTTTAAAAAAATTCAAAAAAGTTCAAAAATAACAATTATGACAATTGTCAATTTCCGGTAGTACATCTTCACTGAAATTTTTATTTAACATGTTAACAATATCTTCTTTTACCCATTTGCTTTAAAAAAATTTAAAAAGGTTCAAAAATAACGATTATGACAATTGTCACTTTCCTGTAGTACATCTTCACTGAAATTTTAATTTAACATGTTAACAATATCTATTTTTACCTATTTGCTTTAAAAAAATTCAAAAAAGTTCAAAAATACCGATTATGACAATTGTCACTTTCCTGTAGTACATCTTCACTGAAATTTTAATTTAACATATTAATAATATCTTCTTTTACCCATTTGCTTTAAAAAAATTTAAAAAGGTTCAAAAATAACGATTATGACAATTGTCACTTTCCTGTAGTACATCTTCACTGAAATTTTAATTTAACATGTTAACAATATCTATTTTTACCTATTTGCTTTAAAAAAATTCAAAAAAGTTCAAAAATACCGATTATGACAATTGTCACTTTCCTGTAGTACATCTTCACTGAAATTTTAATTTAACATATTAATAATATCTATTTTTACTCATTTGCTTTAAAGAAATTCAAAAAAGTTCAAAAATAACGATTATGACAATTGTCACTTCCCTGTAGTATATCTTCACTGAAATTTTAATTTAACATGTTAACAATATCTATTTTTACCCAAATGCTTTAAAATAATTCAAAAAAGTTCATAAATAACGATTATGACAATTGTCACTTCCCTGTAGTATATCTTCACTGAAATTTTAATTTAACATGTTAACAATATCTATTTTTACCCAAATGCTTTAAAATAATTCAAAAAAGTTCATAAATAACGATTATGACAATTGTCACTTTCCTGTAGTACATCTTCACTGAAATTTTAATTTAACATGTTAACAATATCTTCTTTTACCCATTTGCTTTAAAAAAATTTAAAAGGTTCAAAAATAACTATTATGACAATTGTCACTTTCCTGTAGTACATCTTCACTGAAATTTTAATTTAACATATTAATAATATCTATTTTTACTCATTTGCTTTAAAGAAATTCAAAAAAGTTCAAAAATAACGATTATGACAATTGTCACTTCCCTGTATATCTTCACTGAAATTTTAATTTAACATGTTAACAATATCTATTTTTACCCAAATGCTTTAAAATAATTCAAAAAAGTTCATAAATAACGATTATGACAATTGTCACTTCCCTGTAGTATATCTTCACTGAAATTTTAATTTAACATGTTAACAATATCTATTTTTCCCAAATGCTTTAAAAAAATTCAAAAAAGTTCAAAAATAACAATTATGACAATTGTCACTTTCCTGTAGTACATCTTCACTGAAATTTTAATTTAACATTTTAACAATATCTTCTTTTACCCATTTGCTTAAAAAAAATTTAAAAAGGTTCAAAAATAACGATTATGACAATTGTCACTTTCCTGTAGTACATCTTCACTGAAATTTTAATTTAACATATTAATAATATCTATTTTTACTTATTTGCTTTAAAAAAATTCAAAAAAGTTCAAAAATAACGATTATGACAATTGTCACTTCCCTGTAGTATATCTTCACTGAAATTTTAATTTAACATGTTAACAATATCTATTTTTACCCAAATGCTTTAAAATAATTCAAAAAAGTTCATAAATAACGATTATGACAATTGTCACTTTCCTGTAGTACATCTTCACTGAAATTTTAATTTAACATTTTAACAATATCTTCTTTTACCCATTTGCTTAAAAAAAATTTAAAAAGGTTCAAAAATAACGATTATGACAATTGTCACTTTCCTGTAGTACATCTTCACTGAAATTTTAATTTAACATATTAATAATATCTATTTTTACTTATTTGCTTTAAAAAAATTCAAAAAAGTTCAAAAATAACGATTATGACAATTGTCACTTCCCTGTAGTATATCTTCACTGAAATTTTAATTTAACATGTTAACAATATCTATTTTTACCCAAATGCTTTAAAATAATTCAAAAAAGTTCATAAATAACGATTATGACAATTGTCACTTTCCTGTAGTACATCTTCACTGAAATTTTAATTTAACATGTTAACAATATCTTCTTTTACCCATTTGCTTTAAAAAAATTTAAAAGGTTCAAAAATAACTATTATGACAATTGTCACTTTCCTGTAGTACATCTTCACTGAAATTTTAATTTAACATGTTAACAATATCTATTTTTACCTATTTGCTTTAAAAAAATTCAAAAAAGTTCAAAAATAACGATTATGACAATTGTCACTTTCCTGTAGTACATCTTCACTGAAATTTTAATTTAACATGTTAACAATATCTATTTTTACTTATTTCCTTTAAAAAAATTCAAAAAAGTTCAAAAATAACGATTATGACAATTGTCACTTCCCTGTAGTATATCTTCACTGAAATTTTAATTTAACATGTTAACAATATCTATTTTTACCCAAATGCTTTAAAATAATTCAAAAAAGTTCATAAATAACGATTATGACAATTGTCACTTTCCTGTAGTACATCTTCACTGAAATTTTAATTTAACATGTTAACAATATATTCTTTTACCCATTTGCTTTAAAAAAATTTAAAAGGTTCAAAAATAACGATTATGACAATTGTCACTTTCCTGTAGTACATCTTCACTGAAATTTTAATTTAACATGTTAACAATATCTATTTTTACCTATTTGCTTTAAAAAAATTCAAAAAAGTTCAAAAATAACGATTATGACAATTGTCACTTTCCTGTAGTACATCTTCACTGAAATTTTAATTTAACATGTTAACAATATCTTCATTTACCCATTTCCTTTAAAAAATTTTAAAAAGGTTCAAAAATAACGATTATGACAATTGTCACTTTCCTGTAGTACATCTTCGCTGAAATTTTAATTTAACATATTAACAATATCTATTTTACCCATTTGCTTTAAAAAAATTTAAAAGGTTCAAAAATAACGATTATGACAATTGTCACTTTCCTGTAGTACATCTTCACTGAAATTTTAATTTAACATGTTAACAATATCTATTTTTACCTATTTGCTTTAAAAAAATTCAAAAAAGTTCAAAAATAACGATTATGACAATTGTCACTTTCCTGTAGTACATCTTCACTGAAATTTTAATTTAACATTTTAACAATATCTTCTTTTACCCATTTGCTTAAAAAAAATTTAAAAAGGTTCAAAAATAACGATTATGACAATTGTCACTTTCCTGTAGTACATCTTCACTGAAATTTTAATTTAACATATTAATAATATCTATTTTTACTTATTTGCTTTAAAAAAATTCAAAAAAGTTCAAAAATAACGATTATGACAATTGTCACTTCCCTGTAGTATATCTTCACTGAAATTTTAATTTAACATGTTAACAATATCTATTTTTACCCAAATGCTTTAAAATAATTCAAAAAAGTTCATAAATAACGATTATGACAATTGTCACTTTCCTGTAGTACATCTTCACTGAAATTTTAATTTAACATGTTAACAATATCTTCTTTTACCCATTTGCTTTAAAAAAATTTAAAAGGTTCAAAAATAACTATTATGACAATTGTCACTTTCCTGTAGTACATCTTCACTGAAATTTTAATTTAACATGTTAACAATATCTATTTTTACCTATTTGCTTTAAAAAAATTCAAAAAAGTTCAAAAATAACGATTATGACAATTGTCACTTTCCTGTAGTACATCTTCACTGAAATTTTAATTTAACATGTTAACAATATCTATTTTTACTTATTTCCTTTAAAAAAATTCAAAAAAGTTCAAAAATAACGATTATGACAATTGTCACTTCCCTGTAGTATATCTTCACTGAAATTTTAATTTAACATGTTAACAATATCTATTTTTACCCAAATGCTTTAAAATAATTCAAAAAAGTTCATAAATAACGATTATGACAATTGTCACTTTCCTGTAGTACATCTTCACTGAAATTTTAATTTAACATGTTAACAATATATTCTTTTACCCATTTGCTTTAAAAAAATTTAAAAGGTTCAAAAATAACGATTATGACAATTGTCACTTTCCTGTAGTACATCTTCACTGAAATTTTAATTTAACATGTTAACAATATCTATTTTTACCTATTTGCTTTAAAAAAATTCAAAAAAGTTCAAAAATAACGATTATGACAATTGTCACTTTCCTGTAGTACATCTTCACTGAAATTTTAATTTAACATGTTAACAATATCTTCATTTACCCATTTGCTTTAAAAAATTTTAAAAAGGTTCAAAAATAACGATTATGACAATTGTCACTTTCCTGTAGTACATCTTCGCTGAAATTTTAATTTAACATATTAACAATATCTATTTTACCCATTTGCTTTAAAAATTTTTTAAAAAGGTTCAAAAATAATGATTATGACAATTGTCACCCTGTAGTACATCTTCACTGAAATTTTAATTTAAAACATATTAACAATATCTATTTTTACCCATTTGCTTTAAAAAAAATTAAAAAAGTTCAATAATAACGATTATGACAATTGTCACTTCCCTGTAGTATATCTTCACTGAAATTTTAATTTAACATGTTGACAATATCTATTTTTCCCAAATGCTTTAAAAAAATTCAAAAAAGTTCAAAAATAACAATTATGACAATTGTCACTTTCCTGTAGTACATCTTCACTGAAATTTTAATTTAACATTTTAACAATATCTTCTTTTACCCATTTGCTTAAAAAAAATTTAAAAAGGTTCAAAAATAACGATTATGACAATTGTCACTTTCCTGTAGTACATCTTCACTGAAATTTTAATTTAACATATTAATAATATCTATTTTTACTCATTTGCTTTAAAAAAATTCAAAAAAGGTTCAAAAATAACGATTATGACAATTGTCACCCTGTAGTACATCTTCACTGAAATTTTAATTTAAAACATATTAACAATATCTATTTTTACCCATTTGCTTTAAAAAAAATTAAAGAAGTTCAATAATAACGATTATGACAATTGTCACTTCCCTGTAGTATATCTTCACTGAAATTTTAATTTAACATGTTAACAATATCTATTTTTCCCAAATGCTTTAAAAAAATTCAAAAAAGTTCAAAAATAACAATTATGACAATTGTCACTTTCCTGTAGTACATCTTCACTGAAATTTTAATTTAACATGTTAACAATATCTTCTTTTACCCATTTGCTTAAAAAAAATTTAAAAAGGTTCAAAAATAACGATTATGACAATTGTCGCTTTCCTGTAGTACATCTTCACTGAAATTTTAATTTTACATGTTAACAATATCTATTTTTACCTATTTGCTTTAAAAAAATTCAAAAAAGTTCAAAAATAACGATTATGACAATTATCACTTTCCTGTAGTACATCTTCATTGAAATTTTAATTTAACATGTTAACAATATCTTCATTAACCCAATTGCTTTAAAAAAATTTAAAAAGGTTCAAAAATAACGATTATGACAATTGTCACTTTCCTGTAGTACATCTTCACTGAAATTTAAATTTAACATGTTAACAATATCTATTTTACCCATTTGCTTTAAAAATTTTTTAAAAAGGTTCAAAAATAACGATTATGACAATTGTCACCCTGTAGTACATCTTCACTGAAATTTTAATATAAAACATATTAACAATATCTATTTTTACGCATTTGCTTTAAAAAAATTAAAAAAGTTCAATAATAACGATTATGACAATTGTCACTTCCCTGTAGTATATCTTCACTGAAATTTTAATTTTACATGTTAACAATATCTATTTTTACCTATTTGCTTTAAAAAAATTCAAAAAAGTTCAAAAATAACAATTATGACAATTGTCAATTTCCGGTAGTACATCTTCACTGAAATTTTTATTTAACATGTTAACAATATCTTCTTTTACCCATTTGCTTTAAAAAAATTTAAAAAGGTTCAAAAATAACGATTATGACAATTGTCACTTTCCTGTAGTACATCTTCACTGAAATTTTAATTTAACATGTTAACAATATCTATTTTTACCTATTTGCTTTAAAAAAATTCAAAAAAGTTCAAAAATACCGATTATGACAATTGTCACTTTCCTGTAGTACATCTTCACTGAAATTTTAATTTAACATATTAATAATATCTTCTTTTACCCATTTGCTTTAAAAAAATTTAAAAAGGTTCAAAAATAACGATTATGACAATTGTCACTTTCCTGTAGTACATCTTCACTGAAATTTTAATTTAACATGTTAACAATATCTATTTTTACCTATTTGCTTTAAAAAAATTCAAAAAAGTTCAAAAATACCGATTATGACAATTGTCACTTTCCTGTAGTACATCTTCACTGAAATTTTAATTTAACATATTAATAATATCTATTTTTACTCATTTGCTTTAAAGAAATTCAAAAAAGTTCAAAAATAACGATTATGACAATTGTCACTTCCCTGTAGTATATCTTCACTGAAATTTTAATTTAACATGTTAACAATATCTATTTTTACCCAAATGCTTTAAAATAATTCAAAAAAGTTCATAAATAACGATTATGACAATTGTCACTTCCCTGTAGTATATCTTCACTGAAATTTTAATTTAACATGTTAACAATATCTATTTTTCCCAAATGCTTTAAAAAAATTCAAAAAAGTTCAATAATAACAATTATGACAATTGTCACTTTCCTGTAGTACATCTTCACTGAAATTTTAATTTAACATTTTAACAATATCTTCTTTTACCCATTTGCTTAAAAAAAATTTAAAAAGGTTCAAAAATAACGATTATGACAATTGTCACTTTCCTGTATGTAGTACATCTTCACTGAAATTTTAATTTAACATATTAATAATATCTATTTTTACTTATTTGCTTTAAAAAAATTCAAAAAAGTTCAAAAATAACGATTATGACAATTGTCACTTCCCTGTAGTATATCTTCACTGAAATTTTAATTTAACATGTTAACAATATCTATTTTTACCCAAATGCTTTAAAATAATTCAAAAAAGTTCATAAATAACGATTATGACAATTGTCACTTTCCTGTAGTACATCTTCACTGAAATTTTAATTTAACATGTTAACAATATCTTCTTTTACCCATTTGCTTTAAAAAAATTTAAAAGGTTCAAAAATAACTATTATGACAATTGTCACTTTCCTGTAGTACATCTTCACTGAAATTTTAATTTAACATGTTAACAATATCTATTTTTACCTATTTGCTTTAAAAAAATTCAAAAAAGTTCAAAAATAACGATTATGACAATTGTCACTTTCCTGTAGTACATCTTCACTGAAATTTTAATTTAACATGTTAACAATATCTATTTTTACTTATTTCCTTTAAAAAAATTCAAAAAAGTTCAAAAATAACGATTATGACAATTGTCACTTCCCTGTAGTATATCTTCACTGAAATTTTAATTTAACATGTTAACAATATCTATTTTTACCCAAATGCTTTAAAATAATTCAAAAAAGTTCATAAATAACGATTATGACAATTGTCACTTTCCTGTAGTACATCTTCACTGAAATTTTAATTTAACATGTTAACAATATCTTCTTTTACCCATTTGCTTTAAAAAAATTTAAAAGGTTCAAAAATAACGATTATGACAATTGTCACTTTCCTGTAGTACATCTTCACTGAAATTTTAATTTAACATGTTAACAATATCTATTTTTACCTATTTGCTTTAAAAAAATTCAAAAAAGTTCAAAAATAACGATTATGACAATTGTCACTTTCCTGTAGTACATCTTCACTGAAATTTTAATTTAACATGTTAACAATATCTTCATTTACCCATTTGCTTTAAAAAATTTTAAAAAGGTTCAAAAATAACGATTATGACAATTGTCACTTTCCTGTAGTACATCTTCGCTGAAATTTTAATTTAACATATTAACAATATCTATTTTACCCATTTGCTTTAAAAATTTTTTAAAAAGGTTCAAAAATAACGATTATGACAATTGTCACCCTGTAGTACATCTTCACTGAAATTTTAATTTAAAACATATTAACAATATCTATTTTTACCCATTTGCTTTAAAAAAAATTAAAAAAGTTCAATAATAACGATTATGACAATTGTCACTTCCCTGTAGTATATCTTCACTGAAATTTTAATTTAACATGTTAACAATATCTATTTTTCCCAAATGCTTTAAAAAAATTCAAAAAAGTTCAAAAATAACAATTATGACAATTGTCACTTTCCTGTAGTACATCTTCACTGAAATTTTAATTTAACATTTTAACAATATCTTCTTTTACCCATTTGCTTAAAAAAAATTTAAAAAGGTTCAAAAATAACGATTATGACAATTGTCACTTTCCTGTAGTACATCTTCACTGAAATTTTAATTTAACATATTAATAATATCTATTTTTACTCATTTGCTTTAAAAAAATTCAAAAAAGTTCAAAAATAACGATTATGACAATTGTCACTTCCCTGTAGTATATCTTCACTGAAATTTTAATTTAACATGTTAACAATATCTATTTTTACCCAAATGCTTTAAAATAATTCAAAAAAGTTCATAAATAACGATTATGACAATTGTCACTTTCCTGTAGTACATCTTCACTGAAATTTTAATTTAACATGTTAACAATATCTTCTTTTACCCATTTGCTTTAAAAAAATTTAAAAGGTTCAAAAATAACGATTATGACAATTGTCACTTTCCTGTAGTACATCTTCACTGAAATTTTAATTTAACATGTTAACAATATCTATTTTTACCTATTTGCTTTAAAAAAATTCAAAAAAGTTCAAAAATAACGATTATGACAATTGTCACTTTCCTGTAGTACATCTTCACTGAAATTTTAATTTAACATGTTAACAATATCTTCATTTACCCATTTGCTTTAAAAAAATTTAAAAAGGTTCAAAAATAACGATTATGACAATTGTCACTTTCCTGTAGTACATCTTCACTGAAATTTTAATTTAACATGTTAACAATATCTATTTTACCCATTTGCTTTAAAAATTTTTTAAAAAGGTTCAAAAATAACGATTATGACAATTGTCACCCTGTAGTACATCTTCACTGAAATTTTAATTTAAAACATATTAACAATATCTATTTTTACCCATTTGCTTTAAAAAAAATTAAAGAAGTTCAATAATAACGATTATGACAATTGTCACTTACCTGTAGTATATCTTCACTGAAATTTTAATTTAACATGTTAACAATATCTATTTTTCCCAAATGCTTTAAAAAAATTCAAAAAAGTTCAAAAATAACAATTATGACAATTGTCACTTTCCTGTAGTACATCTTCACTGAAATTTTAATTTAACATGTTAACAATATCTTCTTTTACCCATTTGCTTAAAAAAAATTTAAAAAGGTTCAAAAATAACGATTATGACAATTGTCGCTTTCCTGTAGTACATCTTCACTGAAATTTTAATTTAACATGTTAACAATATCTATTTTTACCTATTTGCTTTAAAAAAATTCAAAAAAGTTCAAAAATAACGATTATGACAATTATCACTTTCCTGTAGTACATCTTCACTGAAATTTTAATTTAACATGTTAACAATATCTTCATTAACCCAATTGCTTTAAAAAAATTTAAAAAGGTTCAAAAATAAAGATTATGACAATTGTCACTTTCCTGTAGTACATCTTCACTGAAATTTTAATTTAACATGTTAACAATATCTATTTTACCCATTTGCTTTAAAAATTTTTTAAAAAGGTTCAAAAATAACGATTATGACAATTGTCACCCTGTAGTACATCTTCACTGAAATTTTAATTTAAAACATATTAACAATATCTATTTTTACCCATTTGCTTTAAAAAAAATTAAAGAAGTTCAATAATAACGATTATGACAATTGTCACTTCCCTGTAGTATATCTTCACTGAAATTTTAATTTAACATGTTAACAATATCTATTTTTCCCAAATGCTTTAAAAAAATTCAAAAAAGTTCAAAAATAACAATTATGACAATTGTCACTTTCCTGTAGTACATCTTCACTGAAATTTTAATTTAACATGTTAACAATATCTTCTTTTACCCATTTGCTTAAAAAAAATTTAAAAAGGTTCAAAAATAACGATTATGACAATTGTCGCTTTCCTGTAGTACATCTTCACTGAAATTTTAATTTAACATGTTAACAATATCTATTTTTACCTATTTGCTTTAAAAAAATTCAAAAAAGTTCAAAAATAACGATTATGACAATTATCACTTTCCTGTAGTACATCTTCACTGAAATTTTAATTTAACATGTTAACAATATCTTCATTAACCCATTTGCTTTAAAAAAATTTAAAAAGGTTCAAAAATAGCGATTATGACAATTGTCACTTTCCTGTAGTACATCTTCACTGAAATTTAAATTTAACATGTTAACAATATCTATTTTACCCATTTGCTTTAAAAATTTTTAAAAAGGTTCAAAAATAACGATTATGACAATTGTCACCCTGTAGTACATCTTCACTGAAATTTTAATATAAAACATATTAACAATATCTATTTTTACGCATTTGCTTTAAAAAAATTAAAAAAGTTCAATAATAACGATTATGACAATTGTCACTTCCCTGTAGTATATCTTCACTGAAATTTTAATTTAACATGTTAACAATATCTATTTTTCCCTAATGCTTTAAAATAATTCAAAAAAGTTCATAAATAACGATTATGACAATTGTCACTTCCCTGTAGTATATCTTCACTGAAATTTTAATTTAACATGTTAACAATATCTATTTTTCCCAAATGCTTTAAAAAAATTCAAAAAAGTTCAAAAATAACAGTTATGACAATTGTCACTTTCCTGTAGTACATCTTCACTGAAATTTTAATTTAACATTTTAACAATATCTTCTTTTACCCATTTGCTTTAAAAAAATTTAAAAAGGTTCAAAAATAACGATTATGACAATTGTCACTTTCCTGTAGTACATCTTCACTGAAATTTTAATTTAACATGTTAACAATATCTATTTTACCCATTTGCTTTAAAAATTTTTTAAAAAGGTTCAAAAATAACGATTATGACAATTGTCACCCTGTAGTACATCTTCACTGAAATTTTAATTTAAAACATATTAACAATATCTATTTTTACCCATTTGCTTTAAAAAAAATTAAAGAAGTTCAATAATAACGATTATGACAATTGTCACTTCCCTGTAGTATATCATCACTGAAATTTTAATTTAACATGTTAACAATATCTATTTTTCCCAAATGCTTTAAAAAAATTCAAAAAAGTTCAAAAATAACAATTATGACAATTGTCAATTTCCTGTATTACATCTTCACTGAAATTTTTATTTAACATGTTAACAATATCTTCTTTTACCCATTTGCTTTAAAAAAATTTAAAAAGGTTCAAAAATAACGATTATGACAATTGTCACTTTCCTGTAGTACATCTTCACTGAAATTTTAATTTAACATGTTAACAATATCTATTTTTACCTATTTGCTTTAAAAAAATTCAAAAAAGTTCAAAAATACCGATTATGACAATTGTCACTTTCCTGTAGTACATCTTCACTGAAATTTTAATTTAACATATTAATAATATCTATTTTTACTCATTTGCTTTAAAGAAATTCAAAAAAGTTCAAAAATAACGATTATGACAATTGTCACTTCCCTGTAGTATATCTTCACTGAAATTTTAATTTAACATGTTAACAATATCTATTTTTACCCAAATGCTTTAAAATAATTCAAAAAAGTTCATAAATAACGATTATGACAATTGTCACTTCCCTGTAGTATATCTTCACTGAAATTTTAATTTAACATATTAATAATATCTATTTTTACTTATTTGCTTTAAAAAAATTCAAAAAAGTTCAAAAATAACGATTATGACAATTGTCACTTCCCTGTAGTATATCTTCACTGAAATTTTAATTTAACATGTTAACAATATCTATTTTTACCCAAATGCTTTAAAATAATTCAAAAAAGTTCATAAATAACGATTATGACAATTGTCACTTTCCTGTAGTACATCTTCACTGAAATTTTAATTTAACATGTTAACAATATCTTCTTTTACCCATTTGCTTTAAAAAAATTTAAAAGGTTCAAAAATAACTATTATGACAATTGTCACTTTCCTGTAGTACATCTTCACTGAAATTTTAATTTAACATGTTAACAATATCTATTTTTACCTATTTGCTTTAAAAAAATTCAAAAAAGTTCAAAAATAATTATGACAATTGTCACTTTCCTGTAGTACATCTACACTGAAATTTTAATTTAACATGTTAACAATATCTATTTTTACTTATTTCCTTTAAAAAAATTCAAAAAAGTTCAAAAATAACGATTATGACAATTGTCACTTCCCTGTAGTATATCTTCACTGAAATTTTAATTTAACATGTTAACAATATCTTCATTTACCCATTTGCTTTAAAAAATTTTAAAAAGGTTCAAAAATAACGATTATGACAATTGTCACTTCCCTGTAGTATATCTTCACTGAAATTTTAATTTAACATGTTAACAATATCTATTTTTCCCTAATGCTTTAAAAAAATTCAAAAAAGTTCAAAAATAACAATTATGACAATTGTCAATTTCCTGTATTACATCTTCACTGAAATTTTTATTTAACATGTTAACAATATCTTCTTTTACCCATTTGCTTTAAAAAAATTTAAAAAGGTTCAAAAATAACGATTATGACAATTGTCACTTTCCTGTAGTACATCTTCACTGAAATTTTAATTTAACATGTTAACAATATCTATTTTTACCTATTTGCTTTAAAAAAATTCAAAAAAGTTCAAAAATACCGATTATGACAATTGTCACTTTCCTGTAGTACATCTTCACTGAAATTTTAATTTAACATATTAATAATATCTATTTTTACTCATTTGCTTTAAAGAAATTCAAAAAAGTTCAAAAATAACGATTATGACAATTGTCACTTTCCTGTAGTACATCTTCACTGAAATTTTAATTTAACATGTTAACAATATCTATTTTTACTTATTTCCTTTAAAAAAATTCAAAAAAGTTCAAAAATAACGATTATGACAATTGTCACTTCCCTGTAGTATATCTTCACTGAAATTTTAATTTAACATGTTAACAATATCTATTTTTACCCAAATGCTTTAAAATAATTCAAAAAAGTTCATAAATAACGATTATGACAATTGTCACTTTCCTGTAGTACATCTTCACTGAAATTTTAATTTAACATGTTAACAATATATTCTTTTACCCATTTGCTTTAAAAAAATTTAAAAGGTTCAAAAATAACGATTATGACAATTGTCACTTTCCTGTAGTACATCTTCACTGAAATTTTAATTTAACATGTTAACAATATCTATTTTTACCTATTTGCTTTAAAAAAATTCAAAAATGTTCAAAAATAACGATTATGACAATTGTCACTTTCCTGTAGTACATCTTCACTGAAATTTTAATTTAACATGTTAACAATATCTTCATTTACCCATTTGCTTTAAAAAATTTTAAAAAGGTTCAAAAATAACGATTATGACAATTGTCACTTTCCTGTAGTACATCTTCGCTGAAATTTTAATTTAACATATTAACAATATCTATTTTACCCATTTGCTTTAAAAATTTTTTAAAAAGGTTCAAAAATAACGATTATGACAATTGTCACCCTGTAGTACATCTTCACTGAAATTTTAATTTAAAACATATTAACAATATCTATTTTTACCCATTTGCTTTAAAAAAAATTAAAAAAGTTCAATAATAACGATTATGACAATTGTCACTTCCCTGTAGTATATCTTCACTGAAATTTTAATTTAACATGTTAACAATATCTATTTTTCCCAAATGCTTTAAAAAAATTCAAAAAAGTTCAAAAATAACAATTATGACAATTGTCACTTTCCTGTAGTACATCTTCACTGAAATTTTAATTTAACATTTTAACAATATCTTCTTTTACCCATTTGCTTAAAAAAAATTTAAAAAGGTTCAAAAATAACGATTATGACAATTGTCACTTTCCTGTAGTACATCTTCACTGAAATTTTAATTTAACATATTAATAATATCTATTTTTACTCATTTGCTTTAAAAAAATTCAAAAAAGGTTCAAAAATAACGATTATGACAATTGTCACCCTGTAGTACATCTTCACTGAAATTTTAATTTAAAACATATTAACAATATCTATTTTTACCCATTTGCTTTAAAAAAAATTAAAGAAGTTCAATAATAACGATTATGACAATTGTCACTTCCCTGTAGTATATCTTCACTGAAATTTTAATTTAACATGTTAACAATATCTATTTTTCCCAAATGCTTTAAAAAAATTCAAAAAAGTTCAAAAATAACAATTATGACAATTGTCACTTTCCTGTAGTACATCTTCACTGAAATTTTAATTTAACATGTTAACAATATCTTCTTTTACCCATTTGCTTAAAAAAAATTTAAAAAGGTTCAAAAATAACGATTATGACAATTGTCGCTTTCCTGTAGTACATCTTCACTGAAATTTTAATTTTACATGTTAACAATATCTATTTTTACCTATTTGCTTTAAAAAAATTCAAAAAAGTTCAAAAATAACGATTATGACAATTATCACTTTCCTGTAGTACATCTTCACTGAAATTTTAATTTAACATGTTAACAATATCTTCATTAACCCAATTGCTTTAAAAAAATTTAAAAAGGTTCAAAAATAACGATTATGACAATTGTCACTTTCCTGTAGTACATCTTCACTGAAATTTAAATTTAACATGTTAACAATATCTATTTTACCCATTTGCTTTAAAAATTTTTTAAAAAGGTTCAAAAATAACGATTATGACAATTGTCACCCTGTAGTACATCTTCACTGAAATTTTAATATAAAACATATTAACAATATCTATTTTTACGCATTTGCTTTAAAAAAATTAAAAAAGTTCAATAATAACGATTATGACAATTGTCACTTCCCTGTAGTATATCTTCACTGAAATTTTAATTTAACATGTTAACAATATCTATTTTTCCCTAATGCTTTAAAAAAATTCAAAAAAGTTCAAAAATAACAATTATGACAATTGTCAATTTCCTGTAGTACATCTTCACTGAAATTTTTATTTAACATGTTAACAATATCTTCTTTTACCCATTTGCTTTAAAAAAATTTAAAAAGGTTCAAAAATAACGATTATGACAATTGTCACTTTCCTGTAGTACATCTTCACTGAAATTTTAATTTAACATGTTAACAATATCTATTTTTACCTATTTGCTTTAAAAAAATTCAAAAAAGTTCAAAAATACCGATTATGACAATTGTCACTTTCCTGTAGTACATCTTCACTGAAATTTTAATTTAACATATTAATAATATCTTCTTTTACCCATTTGCTTTAAAAAAATTTAAAAAGGTTCAAAAATAACGATTATGACAATTGTCACTTTCCTGTAGTACATCTTCACTGAAATTTTAATTTAACATGTCAACAATATCTATTTTTACCTATTTGCTTTAAAAAAATTCAAAAAAGTTCAAAAATACCGATTATGACAATTGTCACTTTCCTGTAGTACATCTTCACTGAAATTTTAATTTAACATATTAATAATATCTATTTTTACTCATTTGCTTTAAAGAAATTCAAAAAAGTTCAAAAATAACGATTATGACAATTGTCACTTTCCTGTAGTATATCTTCACTGAAATTTTAATTTAACATGTTAACAATATCTATTTTTACCCAAATGCTTTAAAATAATTCAAAAAAGTTCATAAATAACGATTATGACAATTGTCACTTCCCTGTAGTATATCTTCACTGAAATTTTAATTTAACATGTTAACAATATCTATTTTTACCCAAATGCTTTAAAATAATTCAAAAAAGTTCATAAATAACGATTATGACAATTGTCACTTTCCTGTAGTACATCTTCACTGAAATTTTAATTTAACATGTTAACAATATCTTCTTTTACCCATTTGCTTTAAAAAAATTTAAAAGGTTCAAAAATAACGATTATGACAATTGTCACTTTCCTGTAGTACATCTTCACTGAAATTTTAATTTAACATGTTAACAATATCTATTTTTACCTATTTGCTTTA
Organism: Gordionus sp. m RMFG-2023; assembly: GCF_954871325.1. Classification (NCBI taxonomy): domain Eukaryota; kingdom Metazoa; phylum Nematomorpha; class Gordioida; order Chordodea; family Parachordodidae; genus Gordionus; species Gordionus sp. m RMFG-2023. Next base: position 45,807,476 of record NC_088775.1, on the reverse strand, counting down.
AAAAAATTCAAAAATGTTCAAAAATAACGATTATGACAATTGTCACTTTCCTGTAGTACATCTTCACTGAAATTTTAATTTAACATGTTAACAATATCTTCATTTACCCATTTGCTTTAAAAAATTTTAAAAAGGTTCAAAAATAACGATTATGACAATTGTCACTTTCCTGTAGTACATCTTCGCTGAAATTTTAATTTAACATATTAACAATATCTATTTTACCCATTTGCTTTAAAAATTTTTTAAAAAGGTTCAAAAATAACGATTATGACAATTGTCACCCTGTAGTACATCTTCACTGAAATTTTAATTTAAAACATATTAACAATATCTATTTTTACCCATTTGCTTTAAAAAAAATTAAAAAAGTTCAATAATAACGATTATGACAATTGTCACTTCCCTGTAGTATATCTTCACTGAAATTTTAATTTAACATGTTAACAATATCTATTTTTCCCAAATGCTTTAAAAAAATTCAAAAAAGTTCAAAAATAACAATTATGACAATTGTCACTTTCCTGTAGTACATCTTCACTGAAATTTTAATTTAACATTTTAACAATATCTTCTTTTACCCATTTGCTTAAAAAAAATTTAAAAAGGTTCAAAAATAACGATTATGACAATTGTCACTTTCCTGTAGTACATCTTCACTGAAATTTTAATTTAACATATTAATAATATCTATTTTTACTCATTTGCTTTAAAAAATTTCAAAAAAGGTTCAAAAATAACGATTATGACAATTGTCACCCTGTAGTACATCTTCACTGAAATTTTAATTTAAAACATATTAACAATATCTATTTTTACCCATTTGCTTTAAAAAAAATTAAAGAAGTTCAATAATAACGATTATGACAATTGTCACTTCCCTGTAGTATATCTTCACTGAAATTTTAATTTAACATGTTAACAATATCTATTTTTCCCAAATGCTTTAAAAAAATTCAAAAAAGTTCAAAAATAACAATTATGACAATTGTCACTTTCCTGTAGTACATCTTCACTGAAATTTTAATTTAACATGTTAACAATATCTTCTTTTACCCATTTGCTTAAAAAAAATTTAAAAAGGTTCAAAAATAACGATTATGACAATTGTCGCTTTCCTGTAGTACATCTTCACTGAAATTTTAATTTTACATGTTAACAATATCTATTTTTACCTATTTGCTTTAAAAAAATTCAAAAAAGTTCAAAAATAACGATTATGACAATTATCACTTTCCTGTAGTACATCTTCACTGAAATTTTAATTTAACATGTTAACAATATCTTCATTAACCCAATTGCTTTAAAAAAATTTAAAAAGGTTCAAAAATAACGATTATGACAATTGTCACTTTCCTGTAGTACATCTTCACTGAAATTTAAATTTAACATGTTAACAATATCTATTTTACCCATTTGCTTTAAAAATTTTTTAAAAAGGTTCAAAAATAACGATTATGACAATTGTCACCCTGTAGTACATCTTCACTGAAATTTTAATATAAAACATATTAACAATATCTATTTTTACGCATTTGCTTTAAAAAAATTAAAAAAGTTCAATAATAACGATTATGACAATTGTCACTTCCCTGTAGTATATCTTCACTGAAATTTTAATTTAACATGTTAACAATATCTATTTTTCCCTAATGCTTTAAAAAAATTCAAAAAAGTTCAAAAATAACAATTATGACAATTGTCAATTTCCTGTAGTACATCTTCACTGAAATTTTTATTTAACATGTTAACAATATCTTCTTTTACCCATTTGCTTTAAAAAAATTTAAAAAGGTTCAAAAATAACGATTATGACAATTGTCACTTTCCTGTAGTACATCTTCACTGAAATTTTAATTTAACATGTTAACAATATCTATTTTTACCTATTTGCTTTAAAAAAATTCAAAAAAGTTCAAAAATACCGATTATGACAATTGTCACTTTCCTGTAGTACATCTTCACTGAAATTTTAATTTAACATATTAATAATATCTTCTTTTACCCATTTGCTTTAAAAAAATTTAAAAAGGTTCAAAAATAACGATTATGACAATTGTCACTTTCCTGTAGTACATCTTCACTGAAATTTTAATTTAACATGTCAACAATATCTATTTTTACCTATTTGCTTTAAAAAAATTCAAAAAAGTTCAAAAATACCGATTATGACAATTGTCACTTTCCTGTAGTACATCTTCACTGAAATTTTAATTTAACATATTAATAATATCTATTTTTACTCATTTGCTTTAAAGAAATTCAAAAAAGTTCAAAAATAACGATTATGACAATTGTCACTTCCCTGTAGTATATCTTCACTGAAATTTTAATTTAACATGTTAACAATATCTATTTTTACCCAAATGCTTTAAAATAATTCAAAAAAGTTCATAAATAACGATTATGACAATTGTCACTTCCCTGTAGTATATCTTCACTGAAATTTTAATTTAACATGTTAACAATATCTATTTTTACCCAAATGCTTTAAAATAATTCAAAAAAGTTCATAAATAACGATTATGACAATTGTCACTTTCCTGTAGTACATCTTCACTGAAATTTTAATTTAACATGTTAACAATATCTTCTTTTACCCATTTGCTTTAAAAAAATTTAAAAGGTTCAAAAATAACGATTATGACAATTGTCACTTTCCTGTAGTACATCTTCACTGAAATTTTAATTTAACATGTTAACAATATCTATTTTTACCTATTTGCTTTAAAAAAATTCAAAAAAGTTCAAAAATAACGATTATGACAATTGTCACTTTCCTGTAGTACATCTTCACTGAAATTTTAATTTAACATGTTAACAATATCTTCATTTACCCATTTGCTTTAAAAAATTTTAAAAAGGTTCAAAAATAACGATTATGACAATTGTCACTTTCCTGTAGTACATCTTCGCTGAAATTTTAATTTAACATATTAACAATATCTATTTTACCCATTTGCTTTAAAAATTTTTTAAAAAGGTTCAAAAATAACGATTATGACAATTGTCACCCTGTAGTACATCTTCACTGAAATTTTAATTTAAAACATATTAACAATATCTATTTTTACCCATTTGCTTTAAAAAAAATTAAAAAAGTTCAATAATAACGATTATGACAATTGTCACTTCCCTGTAGTATATCTTCACTGAAATTTTAATTTAACATGTTAACAATATCTATTTTTCCCAAATGCTTTAAAAAAATTCAAAAAAGTTCAAAAATAACAATTATGACAATTGTCACTTTCCTGTAGTACATCTTCACTGAAATTTTAATTTAACATATTAATAATATCTATTTTTACTCATTTGCTTTAAAAAAATTCAAAAAAGTTCAAAAATAACGATTATGACAATTGTCACTTCCCTGTAGTATATCTTCACTGAAATTTTAATTTAACATGTTAACAATATCTATTTTTACCCAAATGCTTTAAAATAATTCAAAAAAGTTCATAAATAACGATTATGACAATTGTCACTTTCCTGTAGTACATCTTCACTGAAATTTTAATTTAACATGTTAACAATATCTTCTTTTACCCATTTGCTTTAAAAAAATTTAAAAGGTTCAAAAATAACGATTATGACAATTGTCACTTTCCTGTAGTACATCTTCACTGAAATTTTAATTTAACATGTTAACAATATCTTCATTTACCCATTTGCTTTAAAAAAATTTAAAAAGGTTCAAAAATAACGATTATGACAATTGTCACTTTCCTGTAGTACATCTTCACTGAAATTTTAATTTAACATGTTAACAATATCTATTTTACCCATTTGCTTTAAAAATTTTTTAAAAAGGTTCAAAAATAACGATTATGACAATTGTCACCCTGTAGTACATCTTCACTGAAATTTTAATTTAAAACATATTAACAATATCTATTTTTACCCATTTGCTTTAAAAAAAATTAAAGAAGTTCAATAATAACGATTATGACAATTGTCACTTCCCTGTAGTATATCTTCACTGAAATTTTAATTTAACATGTTAACAATATCTATTTTTCCCAAATGCTTTAAAAAAATTCAAAAAAGTTCAAAAATAACAATTATGACAATTGTCACTTTCCTGTAGTACATCTTCACTGAAATTTTAATTTAACATGTTAACAATATCTTCTTTTACCCATTTGCTTAAAAAAAATTTAAAAAGGTTCAAAAATAACGATTATGACAATTGTCGCTTTCCTGTAGTACATCTTCACTGAAATTTTAATTTAACATGTTAACAATATCTATTTTTACCTATTTGCTTTAAAAAAATTCAAAAAAGTTCAAAAATAACGATTATGACAATTATCACTTTCCTGTAGTACATCTTCACTGAAATTTTAATTTAACATGTTAACAATATCTTCATTAACCCAATTGCTTTAAAAAAATTTAAAAAGGTTCAAAAATAACGATTATGACAATTGTCACTTTCCTGTAGTACATCTTCACTGAAATTTAAATTTAACATGTTAACAATATCTATTTTACCCATTTGCTTTAAAAATTTTTTAAAAAGGTTCAAAAATAACGATTATGACAATTGTCACCCTGTAGTACATCTTCACTGAAATTTTAATATAAAACATATTAACAATATCTATTTTTACGCATTTGCTTTAAAAAAATTAAAAAAGTTCAATAATAACGATTATGACAATTGTCACTTCCCTGTAGTATATCTTCACTGAAATTTTAATTTAACATGTTAACAATATCTATTTTTCCCTAATGCTTTAAAAAAATTCAAAAAAGTTCAAAAATAACATTTATGACAATTGTCAATTTCCTGTAGTACATCTTCACTGAAATTTTTATTTAACATGTTAACAATATCTTCTTTTACCCATTTGCTTTAAAAAAATTTAAAAAGGTTCAAAAATAACGATTATGACAATTGTCACTTTCCTGTAGTACATCTTCACTGAAATTTTAATTTAACATGTTAACAATATCTATTTTTACCTATTTGCTTTAAAAAAATTCAAAAAAGTTCAAAAATACCGATTATGACAATTGTCACTTTCCTGTAGTACATCTTCACTGAAATTTTAATTTAACATATTAATAATATCTATTTTTACTCATTTGCTTTAAAGAAATTCAAAAAAGTTCAAAAATAACGATTATGACAATTGTCACTTCCCTGTAGTATATCTTCACTGAAATTTTAATTTAACATGTTAACAATATCTATTTTTACCCAAATGCTTTAAAATAATTCAAAAAAGTTCATAAATAACGATTATGACAATTGTCACTTCCCTGTAGTATATCTTCACTGAAATTTTAATTTAACATGTTAACAATATCTATTTTTCCCAAATGCTTTAAAAAAATTCAAAAAAGTTCAAAAATAACAATTATGACAATTGTCACTTTCCTGTAGTACATCTTCACTGAAATTTTAATTTAACATTTTAACAATATCTTCTTTTACCCATTTGCTTAAAAAAAATTTAAAAAGGTTCAAAAATAACGATTATGACAATTGTCACTTTCCTGTAGTACATCTTCACTGAAATTTTAATTTAACATATTAATAATATCTATTTTTACTTATTTGCTTTAAAAAAATTCAAAAAAGTTCAAAAATAACGATTATGACAATTGTCACTTCCCTGTAGTATATCTTCACTGAAATTTTAATTTAACATGTTAACAATATCTATTTTTACCCAAATGCTTTAAAATAATTCAAAAAAGTTCATAAATAACGATTATGACAATTGTCACTTTCCTGTAGTACATCTTCACTGAAATTTTAATTTAACATGTTAACAATATCTTCTTTTACCCATTTGCTTTAAAAAAATTTAAAAGGTTCAAAAATAACTATTATGACAATTGTCACTTTCCTGTAGTACATCTTCACTGAAATTTTAATTTAACATGTTAACAATATCTATTTTTACCTATTTGCTTTAAAAAAATTCAAAAAAGTTCAAAAATAACGATTATGACAATTGTCACTTTCCTGTAGTACATCTTCACTGAAATTTTAATTTAACATGTTAACAATATCTATTTTTACTTATTTGCTTTAAAAAAATTCAAAAAAGTTCAAAAATAACGATTATGACAATTGTCACTTCCCTGTAGTATATCTTCACTGAAATTTTAATTTAACATGTTAACAATATCTATTTTTACCCAAATGCTTTAAAATAATTCAAAAAAGTTCATAAATAACGATTATGACAATTGTCACTTTCCTGTAGTACATCTTCACTGAAATTTTAATTTAACATGTTAACAATATCTTCTTTTACCCATTTGCCTTAAAAAAATTTAAAAGGTTCAAAAATAACGATTATGACAATTGTCACTTTCCTGTAGTACATCTTCACTGAAATTTTAATTTAACATGTTAACAATATCTATTTTTACCTATTTGCTTTAAAAAAATTCAAAAAAGTTCAAAAATAACGATTATGACAATTGTCACTTTCCTGTAGTACATCTTCACTGAAATTTTAATTTAACATGTTAACAATATCTTCATTTACCTATTTGCTTTAAAAAAATTTAAAAAGGTTCAAAAATAACGATTATGACAATTGTCACTTTCCTGTAGTACATCTTCACTGAAATTTTAATTTAACATGTTAACAATATCTATTTTACCCATTTGCTTTAAAAATTTTTTAAAAAGGTTCAAAAATAACGATTATGACAATTGTCACCCTGTAGTACATCTTCACTGAAATTTTAATTTAAAACATATTAACAATATCTATTTTTACCCATTTGCTTTAAAAAAAATTAAAGAAGTTCAATAATAACGATTATGACAATTGTCACTTCCCTGTAGTATATCTTCACTGAAATTTTAATTTAACATGTTAACAATATCTATTTTTCCCAAATGCTTTAAAAAAATTCAAAAAAGTTCAAAAATAACAATTATGACAATTGTCACTTTCCTGTAGTACATCTTCACTGAAATTTTAATTTAACATGTTAACAATATCTTCTTTTACCCATTTGCTTAAAAAAAATTTAAAAAGGTTCAAAAATAACGATTATGACAATTGTCGCTTTCCTGTAGTACATCTTCACTGAAATTTTAATTTAACATGTTAACAATATCTATTTTTGCCTATTTGCTTTAAAAAAATTCAAAAAAGTTCAAAAATAACGATTATGACAATTATCACTTTCCTGTAGTACATGTTCACTGAAATTTTAATTTAACATGTTAACAATATCTTCATTAACCCATTTGCTTTAAAAAAATTTAAAAAGGTTCAAAAATAACGATTATGACAATTGTCACTTTCCTGTAGTACATCTTCACTGAAATTTAAATTTAACATGTTAACAATATCTATTTTACCCATTTGCTTTAAAAATTTTTTAAAAAGGTTCAAAAATAACGATTATGACAATTGTCACTTTCCTGTAGTACATCTTCACTGAAATTTTAATTTAACATGTTAACAATATCTATTTTTACCTATTTGCTTTAAAAAAATTCAAAAAAGTTCAAAAATAACGATTATGACAATTGTCACTTTCCTGTAGTACATCTTCACTGAAATTTTAATTTAACATGTTAACAATATCTATTTTTACTTATTTGCTTTAAAAAAATTCAAAAAAGTTCAAAAATAACGATTATGACAATTGTCACTTCCCTGTAGTATATCTTCACTGAAATTTTAATTTAACATCTTAACAATATCTATTTTTACCCAAATGCTTTAAAATAATTCAAAAAAGTTCATAAATAACGATTATGACAATTGTCACTTTCCTGTAGTACATCTTCACTGAAATTTTAATTTAACATGTTAACAATATCTTCTTTTACCCATTTGCTTTAAAAAAATTTAAAAGGTTCAAAAATAACGATTATGACAATTGTCACTTTCCTGTAGTACATCTTCACTGAAATTTTAATTTAACATGTTAACAATATCTATTTTTACCTATTTGCTTTAAAAAAATTCAAAAAAGTTCAAAAATAACGATTATGACAATTATCACTTTCCTGTAGTACATGTTCACTGAAATTTTAATTTAACATGTTAACAATATCTTCATTAACCCATTTGCTTTAAAAAAATTTAAAAAGGTTCAAAAATAACGATTATGACAATTGTCACTTTCCTGTAGTACATCTTCACTGAAATTAAAATTTAACATGTTAACAATATCTATTTTACCCATTTGCTTTAAAAATTTTTTAAAAAGGTTCAAAAATAACGATTATGACAATTGTCACCCTGTAGTACATCTTCACTGAAATTTTAATATAAAACATATTGACAATATCTATTTTTACGCATTTGCTTTAAAAAAATTAAAAAAGTTAAATAATAACGATTATGACAATTGTCACTTTCCTGTAGTACATCTTCACTGAAATTTAAATTTAACATGTTAACAATATCTATTTTACCCATTTGCTTTAAAAATTTTTTAAAAAGGTTCAAAAATAACGATTATGACAATTGTCACCCTGTAGTACATCTTCACTGAAATTTTAATATAAAACATATTAACAATATCTATTTTTACGCATTTGCTTTAAAAAAATTAAAAAAGTTAAATAATAACGATTATGACAATTGTCACTTCCCTGTAGTATATCTTCACTGAAATTTTAATTTAACATGTTAACAATATCTATTTTTCCCTAATGCTTTAAAAAAATTCAAAAAAGTTCAAAAATAACAATTATGACAATTGTCAATTTCCTGTAGTGCATCTTCACTGAAATTTTAATTTAACATGTTAACAATATCTATTTTTACCCAAATGCTTTAAAATAATTCAAAAAAGTTCATAAATAACGATTATGACAATTGTCACTTTCCTGTAGTACATCTTCACTGAAATTTTAATTTAACATGTTAACAATATCTTCTTTTACCCATTTGCTTTAAAAAAATTTAAAAGGTTCAAAAATAACGATTATGACAATTGTCACTTTCCTGTAGTACATCTTCACTGAAATTTTAATTTAACATGTTAACAATATCTATTTTTACCTATTTGCTTTAAAAAAATTCAAAAAAGTTCAAAAATAACGATTATGACAATTATCACTTTCCTGTAGTACATGTTCACTGAAATTTTAATTTAACATGTTAACAATATCTTCATTAACCCATTTGCTTTAAAAAAATTTAAAAAGGTTCAAAAATAACGATTATGACAATTGTCACTTTCCTGTAGCACATCTTCACTGAAATTTAAATTTAACATGTTAACAATATCTATTTTACCCATTTGCTTTAAAAATTTTTTAAAAAGGTTCAAAAATAACGATTATGACAATTGTCACCCTGTAGTACATCTTCACTGAAATTTTAATATAAAACATATTGACAATATCTATTTTTACGCATTTGCTTTAAAAAAATTAAAAAAGTTAAATAATAACGATTATGACAATTGTCACTTCCCTGTAGTATATCTTCACTGAAATTTTAATTTAACATGTTAACAATATCTATTTTTCCCTAATGCTTTAAAAAAATTCAAAAAAGTTCAAAAATAACAATTATGACAATTGTCAATTTCCTGTAGTGCATCTTCACTGAAATTTTAATTTAACATGTTAACAATATCTATTTTTACCCATTTGCTTTAAAAAAATTTAAAAAAGTTAAATAATAACGATTATGACAATTGTCACTATCCTGTAGTACATCTTCACTGAAATTTAAATTTAACATGTTAACAATATCTATTTTACCCATTTGCTTTAAAAATTTTTTAAAAAGGTTCAAAAATAACGATTATGACAATTGTCACCCTGTAGTACATCTTCACTGAAATTTTAATATAAAACATATTAACAATATCTTCATTAACCCATTTGCTTTAAAAAAATTTAAAAAGGTTCAAAAATAACGATTATGACAATTGTCACTTTCCTGTAGTACATCTTCACTGAAATTTAAATTTAACATGTTAACAATATCTATTTTACCCATTTGCTTTAAAAATTTTTAAAAAGGTTCAAAAATAACGATTATGACAATTGTCACCCTGTAGTACATCTTCACTGAAATTTTAATATAAAACATATTAACAATATCTATTTTTACGCATTTGCTTTAAAAAAATTAAAAAAGTTCAATAATAACGATTATGACAATTGTCACTTCCCTGTAGTACATCTTCACTGAAATTTTAATTTAACATGTTAACAATATCTATTTTTACTTATTTGCTTTAAAAAAATTCAAAAAAGTTCAAAAATAACAATTATGACAATTGTCAATTTCCTGTAGTGCATCTTCACTGAAATTTTAATTTAACATGTTAACAATATCTATTTTTACCCAAATGCTTTAAAATAATTCAAAAAAGTTCATAAATAACGATTATGACAATTGTCACTTTCCTGTAGTACATCTTCACTGAAATTTTAATTTAACATGTTAACAATATCTTCTTTTACCCATTTGCTTTAAAAAAATTTAAAAGGTTCAAAAATAACGATTATGACAATTGTCACTTTCCTGTAGTACATCTTCACTGAAATTTTAATTTAACATGTTAACAATATCTATTTTTACCTATTTGCTTTAAAAAAATTCAAAAAAGTTCAAAAATAACGATTATGACAATTATCACTTTCCTGTAGTACATGTTCACTGAAATTTTAATTTAACATGTTAACAATATCTTCATTAACCCATTTGCTTTAAAAAAATTTAAAAAGGTTCAAAAATAACGATTATGACAATTGTCACTTTCCTGTAGTACATCTTCACTGAAATTTAAATTTAACATGTTAACAATATCTATTTTACCCATTTGCTTTAAAAATTTTTTAAAAAGGTTCAAAAATAACGATTATGACAATTGTCACCCTGTAGTACATCTTCACTGAAATTTTAATATAAAACATATTGACAATATCTATTTTTACGCATTTGCTTTAAAAAAATTAAAAAAGTTAAATAATAACGATTATGACAATTGTCACTTTCCTGTAGTACATCTTCACTGAAATTTAAATTTAACATGTTAACAATATCTATTTTACCCATTTGCTTTAAAAATTTTTTAAAAAGGTTCAAAAATAACGATTATGACAATTGTCACCCTGTAGTACATCTTCACTGAAATTTTAATATAAAACATATTAACAATATCTATTTTTACGCATTTGCTTTAAAAAAATTAAAAAAGTTAAATAATAACGATTATGACAATTGTCACTTCCCTGTAGTATATCTTCACTGAAATTTTAATTTAACATGTTAACAATATCTATTTTTCCCTAATGCTTTAAAAAAATTCAAAAAAGTTCAAAAATAACAATTATGACAATTGTCAATTTCCTGTAGTGCATCTTCACTGAAATTTTAATTTAACATGTTAACAATATCTATTTTTACCCAAATGCTTTAAAATAATTCAAAAAAGTTCATAAATAACGATTATGACAATTGTCACTTTCCTGTAGTACATCTTCACTGAAATTTTAATTTAACATGTTAACAATATCTTCTTTTACCCATTTGCTTTAAAAAAATTTAAAAGGTTCAAAAATAACGATTATGACAATTGTCACTTTCCTGTAGTACATCTTCACTGAAATTTTAATTTAACATGTTAACAATATCTATTTTTACCTATTTGCTTTAAAAAAATTCAAAAAAGTTCAAAAATAACGATTATGACAATTATCACTTTCCTGTAGTACATGTTCACTGAAATTTTAATTTAACATGTTAACAATATCTTCATTAACCCATTTGCTTTAAAAAAATTTAAAAAGGTTCAAAAATAACGATTATGACAATTGTCACTTTCCTGTAGTACATCTTCACTGAAATTTAAATTTAACATGTTAACAATATCTATTTTACCCATTTGCTTTAAAAATTTTTTAAAAAGGTTCAAAAATAACGATTATGACAATTGTCACCCTGTAGTACATCTTCACTGAAATTTTAATATAAAACATATTGACAATATCTATTTTTACGCATTTGCTTTAAAAAAATTAAAAAAGTTAAATAATAACGATTATGACAATTGTCACTTTCCTGTAGTACATCTTCACTGAAATTTAAATTTAACATGTTAACAATATCTATTTTACCCATTTGCTTTAAAAATTTTTTAAAAAGGTTCAAAAATAACGATTATGACAATTGTCACCCTGTAGTACATCTTCACTGAAATTTTAATATAAAACATATTAACAATATCTATTTTTACGCATTTGCTTTAAAAAAATTAAAAAAGTTAAATAATAACGATTATGACAATTGTCACTTCCCTGTAGTATATCTTCACTGAAATTTTAATTTAACATGTTAACAATATCTATTTTTCCCTAATGCTTTAAAAAAATTCAAAAAAGTTCAAAAATAACAATTATGACAATTGTCAATTTCCTGTAGTGCATCTTCACTGAAATTTTAATTTAACATGTTAACAATATCTATTTTTACCCATTTGCTTTAAAAAAATTTAAAAAAGTTAAATAATAACGATTATGACAATTGTCACTATCCTGTAGTACATCTTCACTGAAATTTAAATTTAACATGTTAACAATATCTATTTTACCCATTTGCTTTAAAAATTTTTTAAAAAGGTTCAAAAATAACGATTATGACAATTGTCACCCTGTAGTACATCTTCACTGAAATTTTAATATAAAACATATTAACAATATCTATTTTTAACGCATTTGCTTTAAAAAAATTTAAAAAGGTTCAAATAATAACGATTATGACAATTGTCACTTTCCTGTAGTACATCTTCACTGAAATTTAAATTTAACATGTTAACAATATCTATTTTACCCATTTGCTTTAAAAATTTTTTAAAAAGGTTCAAAAATAACGATTATGACAATTGTCACCCTGTAGTACATCTTCACTGAAATTTTAATATAAAACATATTAACAATATCTATTTTTACGCATTTGCTTTAAAAAAATTAAAAAAGTTAAATAATAACGATTATGACAATTGTCACTTCCCTGTAGTATATCTTCACTGAAATTTTAATTTAACATGTTAACAATATCTATTTTTCCCTAATTGCTTTAAAAAAATTCAAAAAAGTTCAAAAATAACAATTATGACAATTGTCAATTTCCTGTAGTGCATCTTCACTGAAATTTTAATTTAACATGTTAACAATATCTATTTTTACCCATTTGCTTTAAAAAAATTTAAAAAAGTTAAATAATAACGATTATGACAATTGTCACTATCCTGTAGTACATCTTCACTGAAATTTAAATTTAACATGTTAACAATATCTATTTTACCCATTTGCTTTAAAAATTTTTTAAAAAGGTTCAAAAATAACGATTATGACAATTGTCACCCTGTAGTACATCTTCACTGAAATTTTAATATAAAACATATTAACAATATCTTCATTAACCCATTTGCTTTAAAAAAATTTAAAAAGGTTCAAAAATAACGATTATGACAATTGTCACTTTCCTGTAGTACATCTTCACTGAAATTTAAATTTAACATGTTAACAATATCTATTTTACCCATTTGCTTTAAAAATTTTTAAAAAGGTTCAAAAATAACGATTATGACAATTGTCACCCTGTAGTACATCTTCACTGAAATTTTAATATAAAACATATTAACAATATCTATTTTTACGCATTTGCTTTAAAAAAATTAAAAAAGTTCAATAATAACGATTATGACAATTGTCACTTTCCTGTAGTACATCTTCACTGAAATTTTAATTTAACATGTTAACAATATCTATTTTTACTTATTTGCTTTAAAAAAATTCAAAAAAGTTCAAAAATAACGATTATGACAATTGTCACTTTCCTGTAGTACATCTTCACTGAAATTTTAATTTAACATGTTAACAATATCTATTTTTACCCAAATGCTTTAAAATAATTCAAAAAAGTTCATAAATAACGATTATGACAATTGTCACTTTCCTGTAGTACATCTTCACTGAAATTTTAATTTAACATGTTAACAATATCTTCTTTTACCCATTTGCTTTAAAAAAATTTAAAAGGTTCAAAAATAACGATTATGACAATTGTCACTTTCCTGTAGTACATCTTCACTGAAATTTTAATTTAACATGTTAACAATATCTATTTTTACCTATTTGCTTTAAAAAAATTCAAAAAAGTTCAAAAATAACGATTATGACAATTATCACTTTCCTGTAGTACATGTTCACTGAAATTTTAATTTAACATGTTAACAATATCTTCATTAACCCATTTGCTTTAAAAAAATTTAAAAAGGTTCAAAAATAACGATTATGACAATTGTCACTTTCCTGTAGTACATCTTCACTGAAATTTAAATTTAACATGTTAACAATATCTATTTTACCCATTTGCTTTAAAAATTTTTTAAAAAGGTTCAAAAATAACGATTATGACAATTGTCACCCTGTAGTACATCTTCACTGAAATTTTAATATAAAACATATTGACAATATCTATTTTTACGCATTTGCTTTAAAAAAATTAAAAAAGTTAAATAATAACGATTATGACAATTGTCACTTTCCTGTAGTACATCTTCACTGAAATTTAAATTTAACATGTTAACAATATCTATTTTACCCATTTGCTTTAAAAATTTTTTAAAAAGGTTCAAAAATAACGATTATGACAATTGTCACCCTGTAGTACATCTTCACTGAAATTTTAATATAAAACATATTAACAATATCTATTTTTACGCATTTGCTTTAAAAAAATTAAAAAAGTTAAATAATAACGATTATGACAATTGTCACTTCCCTGTAGTATATCTTCACTGAAATTTTAATTTAACATGTTAACAATATCTATTTTTCCCTAATGCTTTAAAAAAATTCAAAAAAGTTCAAAAATAACAATTATGACAATTGTCAATTTCCTGTAGTGCATCTTCACTGAAATTTTAATTTAACATGTTAACAATATCTATTTTTACCCAAATGCTTTAAAATAATTCAAAAAAGTTCATAAATAACGATTATGACAATTGTCACTTTCCTGTAGTACATCTTCACTGAAATTTTAATTTAACATGTTAACAATATCTTCTTTTACCCATTTGCTTTAAAAAAATTTAAAAGGTTCAAAAATAACGATTATGACAATTGTCACTTTCCTGTAGTACATCTTCACTGAAATTTTAATTTAACATGTTAACAATATCTATTTTTACCTATTTGCTTTAAAAAAATTCAAAAAAGTTCAAAAATAACGATTATGACAATTATCACTTTCCTGTAGTACATGTTCACTGAAATTTTAATTTAACATATTAACAATATCTATTATTAACCCATTTGCTTTAAAGAAATTTAAAAAGGTTCAAAAATAACGATTATGACAATTGTCACTTTCCTGTAGTATATCTTCACTGAAATTTAAATTTAACATGTTAACAATATCTATTTTTACCCAAATGCTTTAAAATAATTCAAAAAAGTTCATAAATAACGATTATGACAATTGTCACTTCCCTGTAGTATATCTTCACTGAAATTTTAATTTAACATGTTAACAATATCTATTTTTCCCAAATGCTTTAAAAAAATTCAAAAAAGTTCAAAAATAACAATTATGACAATTGTCACTTTCCTGTAGTACATCTTCACTGAAATTTTAATTTAACATTTTAACAATATCTTCTTTTACCCATTTGCTTTAAAAAAATTTAAAAAGGTTCAAAAATAACGATTATGACAATTGTCACTTTCCTGTAGTACATCTTCACTGAAATTTTAATTTAACATATTAACAATATCTATTTTTACTTATTTGCTTTAAAAAAATTCAAAAAAGTTCAAATAATAACGATTATGACAATTGTCACTTCCCTGTAGTATATCTTCACTGAAATTTTAATTTAACATGTTAACAATATCTATTTTTACCCAAATGCTTTAAAATAATTCAAAAAAGTTCATAAATAACGATTATGACAATTGTCACTTTCCTGTAGTACATCTTCACTGAAATTTTAATTTAACATGTTAACAATATCTTCTTTTACCCATTTGCTTTAAAAAAATTTAAAAGGTTCAAAAATAACGATTATGACAATTGTCACTTTCCTGTAGTACATCTTCACTGAAATTTTAATTTAACATGTTAACAATATCTATTTTTACCTATTTGCTTTAAAAAAATTCAAAAAGGTTCAAAAATAACGATTATGACAATTGTCACTTTCCTGTAGTACATCTTCACTGAAATTTTAATTTAACATGTTAACAATATCTATTTTTACTTATTTCCTTTAAAAAAATTCAAAAAAGTTCAAAAATAACGATTATGACAATTGTCACTTCCCTGTAGTATATCTTCACTGAAATTTTAATTTAACATGTTAACAATATCTATTTTTACCCAAATGCTTTAAAATAATTCAAAAAAGTTCATAAATAACGATTATGACAATTGTCACTTTCCTGTAGTACATCTTCACTGAAATTTTAATTTAACATGTTAACAATATCTTCATTAACCCATTTGCTTTAAAAAAATTTAAAAAGGTTCAAAAATAACGATTATGACAATTGTCACTTTCCTGTAGTACATCTTCACTGAAATTTTAATTTAACATGTTAACAATATCTTCTTTTACCCATTTGCTTTAAAAAAATTTTAAAAGGTTCAAAAATAACGATTATGACAATTGTCACTTTCCTGTAGTACATCTTCACTGAAATTTTAATTTAAACATGTTAACAATATCTATTTTTACCTATTTGCTTTAAAAAAATTCAAAAAAGTTCAAAAATAACGATTATGACAATTGTCACTTTCCTGTAGTACATCTTCACTGAAATTTTAATTTAACATGTTAACAATATCTATTTTTACTTATTTGCTTTAAAAAAATTCAAAAAAGTTCAAAAATAACGATTATGACAATTGTCACTTTCCTGTAGTACATCTTCACTGAAATTTTAATTTAACATGTTAACAATATCTATTTTTACCCAAATGCTTTAAAATAATTCAAAAAAGTTCATAAATAACGATTATGACAATTGTCACTTTCCTGTAGTACATCTTCACTGAAATTTTAATTTAACATGTTAACAATATCTTCTTTTACCCATTTGCTTTAAAAAAATTTAAAAGGTTCAAAAATAACGATTATGACAATTGTCACTTTCCTGTAGTACATCTTCACTGAAATTTTAATTTAACATGTTAACAATATCTATTTTTACCTATTTGCTTTAAAAAAATTCAAAAAAGTTCAAAAATAACGATTATGACAATTGTCACTTTCCTGTAGTACATCTTCACTGAAATTTTAATTTAACATGTTAACAATATCTTCATTTACCTATTTGCTTTAAAAAAATTTAAAAAGGTTCAAAAATAACGATTATGACAATTGTCACTTTCCTGTAGTACATCTTCACTGAAATTTTAATTTAACATGTTAACAATATCTATTTTACCCATTTGCTTTAAAAATTTTTTAAAAAGGTTCAAAAATAACGATTATGACAATTGTCACCCTGTAGTACATCTTCACTGAAATTTTAATTTAAAACATATTAACAATATCTATTTTTACCCATTTGCTTTAAAAAAATTAAAGAAGTTCAATAATAACGATTATGACAATTGTCACTTCCCTGTAGTATATCTTCACTGAAATTTTAATTTAACATGTTAACAATATCTATTTTTCCCAAATGCTTTAAAAAAATTCAAAAAAGTTCAAAAATAACAATTATGACAATTGTCACTTTCCTGTAGTACATCTTCACTGAAATTTTAATTTAACATGTTAACAATATCTTCTTTTACCCATTTGCTTAAAAAAAATTTAAAAAGGTTCAAAAATAACGATTATGACAATTGTCGCTTTCCTGTAGTACATCTTCACTGAAATTTTAATTTAACATGTTAACAATATCTATTTTTACCTATTTGCTTTAAAAAAATTCAAAAAAGTTCAAAAATAACGATTATGACAATTATCACATTCCTGTAGTACATGTTCACTGAAATTTTAATTTAACATGTTAACAATATCTTCTTTTACCCATTTGCTTTAAAAAAATTTAAAAAAGTTAAATAATAACGATTATGACAATTGTCACTTTCCTGTAGTACATCTTCACTGAAATTTAAATTTAACATGTTAACAATATCTATTTTACCCATTTGCTTTCAAAATTTTTTAAAAAGGTTCAAAAATAACGATTATGACAATTGTCACCCTGTAGTACATCTTCACTGAAATTTTAATATAAAACATGTTAACAATATCTATTTTACCCATTTGCTTTAAAAATTTTTTAAAAAGGTTCAAAAATAACGATTATGACAATTGTCACTTTCCTGTAGTACATCTTCACTGAAATTTTAATTTAACATGTTAACAATATCTATTTTTACCTATTTGCTTTAAAAAAATTCAAAAAAGTTCAAAAATAACGATTATGACAATTGTCACTTTCCTGTAGTACATCTTCACTGAAATTTTAATTTAACATGTTAACAATATCTATTTTTACTTATTTGCTTTAAAAAAATTCAAAAAAGTTCAAAAATAACGATTATGACAATTGTCACTTCCCTGTAGTATATCTTCACTGAAATTTTAATTTAACATGTTAACAATATCTATTTTTACCCAAATGCTTTAAAATAATTCAAAAAAGTTCATAAATAACGATTATGACAATTGTCACTTTCCTGTAGTACATCTTCACTGAAATTTTAATTTAACATGTTAACAATATCTTCTTTTACCCATTTGCTTTAAAAAAATTTAAAAAGGTTCAAAAATAACGATTATGACAATTGTCACTTTCCTGTAGTACATCTTCACTGAAATTTTAATTTAACATGTTAACAATATCTATTTTTACCTATTTGCTTTAAAAAAATTCAAAAAAGTTCAAAAATAACGATTATGACAATTATCACTTTCCTGTAGTACATGTTCACTGAAATTTTAATTTAACATGTTAACAATATCTTCATTAACCCATTTGCTTTAAAAAAATTTAAAAAGGTTCAAAAATAACGATTATGACAATTGTCACTTTCCTGTAGTACATCTTCACTGAAATTTAAATTTAACATGTTAACAATATCTATTTTACCCATTTGCTTTAAAAATTTTTTAAAAAGGTTCAAAAATAACGATTATGACAATTGTCACCCTGTAGTACATCTTCACTGAAATTTTAATATAAAACATATTAACAATATCTATTTTTACGCATTTGCTTTAAAAAAATTAAAAAAGTTAAATAATAACGATTATGACAATTGTCACTTTCCTGTAGTACATCTTCACTGAAATTTAAATTTAACATGTTAACAATATCTATTTTACCCATTTGCTTTAAAAATTTTTTAAAAAGGTTCAAAAATAACGATTATGACAATTGTCACCCTGTAGTACATCTTCACTGAAATTTTAATATAAAACATATTAACAATATCTATTTTTACGCATTTGCTTTAAAAAAATTAAAAAAGTTAAATAATAACGATTATGACAATTGTCACTTCCCTGTAGTATATCTTCACTGAAATTTTAATTTAACATGTTAACAATATCTATTTTTACCCAAATGCTTTAAAATAATTCAAAAAAGTTCATAAATAACGATTATGACAATTGTCACTTCCCTGTAGTATATCTTCACTGAAATTTTAATTTAACATGTTAACAATATCTATTTTTCCCAAATGCTTTAAAAAAATTCAAAAAAGTTCAAAAATAACAATTATGACAATTGTCACTTTCCTGTAGTACATCTTCACTGAAATTTTAATTTAACATTTTAACAATATCTTCTTTTACCCATTTGCTTTAAAAAAATTTAAAAAGGTTCAAAAATAACGATTATGACAATTGTCACTTTCCTGTAGTACATCTTCACTGAAATTTTAATTTAACATATTAATAATATCTATTTTTACTTATTTGCTTTAAAAAAATTCAAAAAAGTTCAAAAATAACGATTATGACAATTGTCACTTTCCTGTAGTACATCTTCACTGAAATTTTAATTTAACATGTTAACAATATCTATTTTTACCCAAATGCTTTTAAATAATTCTAAAAAAGTTCATAAATAACGATTATGACAATTGTCACTTTCCTGTAGTACATCTTCACTGAAATTTTAATTTAACATGTTAACAATATCTATCTTTTACCCATTTGCTTTAAAAAAATTTAAAAAGGTTCAAATAATAACGATTATGACAATTGTCACTTTCCTGTAGTACATCTTCACTGAAATTTTAATTTAACATGTTAACAATATCTATTTTTACCTATTTGCTTTAAAAAATTCAAAAAAGTTCAAAAATAACGATTATGACAATTGTCACTTTCCTGTAGTACATCTTCACTGAAATTTTAATTTAACATGTTAACAATATCTATTTTTACTTATTTGCTTTAAAAAAATTCAAAAAAGTTCAAATAATAACGATTATGACAATTGTCACTTCCCTGTAGTATATCTTCACTGAAATTTTAATTTAACATGTTAACAATATCTATTTTTACCCAAATGCTTTAAAATAATTCAAAAAGGTTCATAAATAACGATTATGACAATTGTCACTTTCCTGTAGTACATCTTCACTGAAATTTTAATTTAACATGTTAACAATATCTTCATTAACCCATTTGCTTTAAAAAAATTTAAAAAGGTTCAAAAATAACGATTATGACAATTGTCACTTTCCTGTAGTACATCTTCACTGAAATTTTAATTTAACATGTTAACAATATCTACTTTTACCCATTTGCTTTAAAAAATTTTAAAAAGGTTCAAAAATAACGATTATGACAATTGTCACTTTCCTGTAGTACATCTTCACTGAAATTTTAATTTAAAACATATTAACAATATCTATTTTTACGCTATTTGCTTTAAAAAAATTCAAAAAAGTTCAATAATAACGATTATGACAATTGTCACTTTCCTGTAGTACATCTTCACTGAAATTTTAATTTAACATGTTAACAATATCTATTTTTACTTATTTGCTTTAAAAAAATTCAAAAAAGTTCAAAAATAACAATTATGACAATTGTCACTTTCCTGTAGTATATCTTCACTGAAATTTTAATTTAACATGTTAACAATATCTATTTTTACCCAAATGCTTTAAAATAATTCAAAAAAGTTCATAAATAACGATTATGACAATTGTCACTTTCCTGTAGTACATCTTCACTGAAATTTTAATTTAACATGTTAACAATATCTTCTTTTACCCATTTGCTTTAAAAAAATTTAAAAGGTTCAAAAATAACGATTATGACAATTGTCACTTTCCTGTAGTACATCTTCACTGAAATTTTAATTTAACATGTTAACAATATCTATTTTTACCTATTTGCTTTAAAAAAATTCAAAAAAGTTCAAAAATAACGATTATGACAATTATCACTTTCCTGTAGTACATGTTCACTGAAATTTTAATTTAACATGTTAACAATATCTTCATTAACCCATTTGCTTTAAAAAAATTTAAAAAGGTTCAAAAATAACGATTATGACAATTGTCACTTTCCTGTAGTACATCTTCACTGAAATTTAAATTTAACATGTTAACAATATCTATTTTACCCATTTGCTTTAAAAATTTTTTAAAAAGGTTCAAAAATAACGATTATGACAATTGTCACCCTGTAGTACATCTTCACTGAAATTTTAATATAAAACATATTAACAATATCTATTTTTACGCATTTGCTTTAAAAAAATTAAAAAAGTTCAATAATAACGATTATGACAATTGTCACTTCCCTGTAGTATATCTTCACTGAAATTTTAATTTAACATGTTAACAATATCTATTTTTACCCAAATGCTTTAAAAAAATTCAAAAAAGTTCAAAAATAACAATTATGACAATTGTCACTTTCCTGTAGTACATCTTCACTGAAATTTTAATTTAACATGTTAACAATATCTTCTTTTACCCATTTGCTTTAAAAAAATTTAAAAAGGTTCAAAAATAACGATTATGACAATTGTCACTTTCCTGTAGTACATCTTCACTGAAATTTTAATTTAACATGTTAACAATATCTATTTTTACCTATTTGCTTTAAAAAAATTCAAAAAAGTTCAAAAATAACGATTATGACAATTATCACATTCCTGTAGTACATGTTCACTGAAATTTTAATTTAACATGTTAACAATATCTTCTTTTACCCATTTGCTTTAAAAAAATTTAAAAAAGTTAAATAATAACGATTATGACAATTGTCACTTTCCTGTAGTACATCTTCACTGAAATTTTAATTTAACATGTTAACAATATCTATTTTACCCATTTGCTTTAAAAATTTTTTAAAAAGGTTGAAAAATAACGATTATGACAATTGTCACCCTGTAGTACATCTTCACTGAAATTTTAATTTAAAACATATTAACAATATCTATTTTTACCCATTTGCTTTAAAAAAATTAAAGAAGTTCAATAATAACGATTATGACAATTGTCACTTTCCTGTAGTATATCTTCACTGAAATTTTAATTTAACATGTTAACAATATCTATTTTTACCCAAATGCTTTAAAATAATTCAAAAAAGTTCATAAAATAACGAATTATGACAATTGTCACTTTCCTGTAGTACATCTTCACTGAAATTTTAATTTAACATGTTAACAATATCTTCTTTTACCCATTTGCTTTAAAAAAATTTAAAAAGGTTCAAAAATAACGATTATGACAATTGTCACTTTCCTGTAGTACATCTTCACTGAAATTTTAATTTAACATGTTAACAATATCTATTTTTACCTATTTGCTTTAAAAAAATTCAAAAAAGTTCAAAAATAACGATTATGACAATTATCACTTTCCTGTAGTACATGTTCACTGAAATTTTAATTTAACATGTTAACAATATCTTCATTAACCCATTTGCTTTAAAAAAATTTAAAAAGGTTCAAAAATAACGATTATGACAATTGTCACTTTCCTGTAGTACATCTTCACTGAAATTTAAATTTAACATGTTAACAATATCTATTTTACCCATTTGCTTTAAAAATTTTTTAAAAAGGTTCAAAAATAACGATTATGACAATTGTCACCCTGTAGTACATCTTCACTGAAATTTTAATATAAAACATATTGACAATATCTATTTTTACGCATTTGCTTTAAAAAAATTAAAAAAGTTAAATAATAACGATTATGACAATTGTCACTTTCCTGTAGTACATCTTCACTGAAATTTAAATTTAACATGTTAACAATATCTATTTTACCCATTTGCTTTAAAAATTTTTTAAAAAGGTTCAAAAATAACGATTATGACAATTGTCACCCTGTAGTACATCTTCACTGAAATTTTAATATAAAACATATTAACAATATCTATTTTTACGCATTTGCTTTAAAAAAATTAAAAAAGTTAAATAATAACGATTATGACAATTGTCACTTCCCTGTAGTATATCTTCACTGAAATTTTAATTTAACATGTTAACAATATCTATTTTTCCCTAATGCTTTAAAAAAATTCAAAAAAGTTCAAAAATAACAATTATGACAATTGTCAATTTCCTGTAGTGCATCTTCACTGAAATTTTAATTTAACATGTTAACAATATCTTCTTTTACCCATTTGCTTTAAAAAAATTTAAAAAAGTTAAATAATAACGATTATGACAATTGTCACTATCCTGTAGTACATCTTCACTGAAATTTAAATTTAACATGTTAACAATATCTATTTTACCCATTTGCTTTAAAAATTTTTTAAAAAGGTTCAAAAATAACGATTATGACAATTGTCACCCTGTAGTACATCTTCACTGAAATTTTAATATAAAACATATTAACAATATCTTCATTAACCCATTTGCTTTAAAAAAATTTAAAAAGGTTCAAAAATAACGATTATGACAATTGTCACTTTCCTGTAGTACATCTTCACTGAAATTTAAATTTAACATGTTAACAATATCTATTTTACCCATTTGCTTTAAAAATTTTTAAAAAGGTTCAAAAATAACGATTATGACAATTGTCACCCTGTAGTACATCTTCACTGAAATTTTAATATAAAACATATTAACAATATCTATTTTTACGCATTTGCTTTAAAAAAATTAAAAAAGTTCAATAATAACGATTATGACAATTGTCACTTCCCTGTAGTACATCTTCACTGAAATTTTAATTTAACATGTTAACAATATCTATTTTTACCTATTTGCTTTAAAAAAATTCAAAAAAGTTCAAAAATAACGATTATGACAATTGTCACTTCCCTGTAGTATATCTTCACTGAAATTTTAATTTAACATGTTAACAATATCTATTTTTCCCAAATGCTTTAAAATAATTCAAAAAAGTTCATAAATAACGATTATGACAATTGTCACTTCCCTGTAGTATATCTTCACTGAAATTTTAATTTAACATGTTAACAATATCTATCTTTTACCCAAATGCTTTAAAAAAATTCAAAAAAGTTCAAAAATAACAATTATGACAATTGTCACTTTCCTGTAGTACATCTTCACTGAAATTTTAATTTAACATTTTAACAATATCTTCTTTACCCATTTGCTTTAAAAAATTTAAAAAGGTTCAAAAATAACGATTATGACAATTCACATTTGCTTTAAAAAATTTAAAAAAGTTAAATAATAACGATTATGACAATTGTCACTTTCCTGTAGTACATCTTCACTGAAATTTTAATTTAACATGTTAACAATATCTATTTTACCCATTTGCTTTAAAAATTTTTTAAAAAGGTTCAAAAATAACGATTATGACAATTGTCACCCTGTAGTACATCTTCACTGAAATTTTAATTTAAAACATATTAACAATATCTATTTTTACCCATTTGCTTTGAAAAAAATTAAAAAAGTTCAATAATAACGATTATGACAATTGTCACTTCCCTGTAGTATATCTTCACTGAAATTTTAATTTAACATGTTAACAATATCTATTTTTCCCTAATGCTTTAAAAAAATTCAAAAAAGTTCAAAAATAACAATTATGACAATTGTCAATTTCCTGTAGTGCATCTTCACTGAAATTTTAATTTAACATGTTAACAATATCTATTTTTACCCAAATGCTTTAAAAAAATTCAAAAAAGTTCAAAAATAACGATTATGACAATTGTCACTTTCCTGTAGTACATCTTCACTGAAATTTTAATTTAACATGTTAACAATATCTTCTTTTACCCATTTGCTTTAAAAAAATTTAAAAAGGTTCAAAAATAACGATTATGACAATTGTCACTTTCCTGTAGTACATCTTCACTGAAATTTTAATTTAACATGTTAACAATATCTATTTTTACCTATTTGCTTTAAAAAAATTCAAAAAAGTTCAAAAATAACGATTATGACAATTGTCACTTTCCTGTAGTACATCTTCACTGAAATTTTAATTTAACATATTAATAATATCTATTTTTACTCATTTGCTTTAAAGAAATTCAAAAAAGTTCAAAAATAACGATTATGACAATTGTCACTTCCCTGTAGTATATCTTCACTGAAATTTTAATTTAACATGTTAACAATATCTATTTTTACCCAAATGCTTTAAAATAATTCAAAAAAGTTCATAAATAACGATTATGACAATTGTCACTTCCCTGTAGTATATCTTCACTGAAATTTTAATTTAACATGTTAACAATATCTATTTTTCCCAAATGCTTTAAAAAAATTCAAAAAAGTTCAAAAATAACAATTATGACAATTGTCACTTTCCTGTAGTACATCTTCACTGAAATTTTAATTTAACATTTTAACAATATCTTCTTTTACCCATTTGCTTAAAAAAATTTAAAAAGGTTCAAAAATAACGATTATGACAATTGTCACTTTCCTGTAGTACATCTTCACTGAAATTTTAATTTAACATATTAATAATATCTATTTTTACTTATTTGCTTTAAAAAAATTCAAAAAAGTTCAAAAATAACGATTATGACAATTGTCACTTCCCTGTAGTATATCTTCACTGAAATTTTAATTTAACATGTTAACAATATCTATTTTTACCCAAATGCTTTTAAATAATTCAAAAAAGTTCATAAATAACGATTATGACAATTGTCACTTTCCTGTAGTACATCTTCACTGAAATTTTAATTTAACATGTTAACAATATCTTCTTTTACCCATTTGCTTTAAAAAAATTTAAAAGGTTCAAAAATAACTATTATGACAATTGTCACTTTCCTGTAGTACATCTTCACTGAAATTTTAATTTAACATGTTAACAATATCTATTTTTACCTATTTGCTTTAAAAAAATTCAAAAAAGTTCAAAAATAACGATTATGACAATTGTCACTTTCCTGTAGTACATCTTCACTGAAATTTTAATTTAACATGTTAACAATATCTATTTTTACTTATTTCCTTTAAAAAAATTCAAAAAAGTTCAAAAATAACGATTATGACAATTGTCACTTCCCTGTAGTATATCTTCACTGAAATTTTAATTTAACATGTTAACAATATCTATTTTTACCCAAATGCTTTAAAATAATTCAAAAAAGTTCATAAATAACGATTATGACAATTGTCACTTTCCTGTAGTACATCTTCACTGAAATTTTAATTTAACATGTTAACAATATCTTCATTAACCCATTTGCTTTAAAAAAATTTAAAAAGGTTCAAAAATAACGATTATGACAATTGTCACTTTCCTGTAGTACATCTTCACTGAAATTTTAATTTAACATGTTAACAATATCTTCTTTTACCCATTTGCTTTAAAAAAATTTAAAAGGTTCAAAAATAACTATTATGACAATTGTCACTTTCCTGTAGTACATCTTCACTGAAATTTTAATTTAACATGTTAACAATATCTATTTTTACCTATTTGCTTTAAAAAAATTCAAAAAAGTTCAAAAATAATGATTATGACAATTGTCACTTTCCTGTAGTACATCTTCACTGAAATTTTAATTTAACATGTTAACAATATCTATTTTTACTTATTTGCTTTAAAAAAATTCAAAAAAGTTCAAAAATAACGATTATGACAATTGTCACTTCCCTGTAGTATATCTTCACTGAAATTTTAATTTAACATGTTAACAATATCTATTTTTACCCAAATGCTTTAAAATAATTCAAAAAAGTTCATAAATAACGATTATGACAATTGTCACTTTCCTGTAGTACATCTTCACTGAAATTTTAATTTAACATGTTAACAATATCTTCTTTTACCCATTTGCCTTAAAAAAATTTAAAAGGTTCAAAAATAACGATTATGACAATTGTCACTTTCCTGTAGTACATCTTCACTGAAATTTTAATTTAACATGTTAACAATATCTATTTTTACCTATTTGCTTTAAAAAAATTCAAAAAAGTTCAAAAATAACGATTATGACAATTGTCACTTTCCTGTAGTACATCTTCACTGAAATTTTAATTTAACATGTTAACAATATCTTCATTTACCTATTTGCTTTAAAAAAATTTAAAAAGGTTCAAAAATAACGATTATGACAATTGTCACTTTCCTGTAGTACATCTTCACTGAAATTTTAATTTAACATGTTAACAATATCTATTTTACCCATTTGCTTTAAAAATTTTTTAAAAAGGTTCAAAAATAACGATTATGACAATTGTCACCCTGTAGTACATCTTCACTGAAATTTTAATTTAAAACATATTAACAATATCTATTTTTACCCATTTGCTTTAAAAAAAATTAAAGAAGTTCAATAATAACGATTATGACAATTGTCACTTCCCTGTAGTATATCTTCACTGAAATTTTAATTTAACATGTTAACAATATCTATTTTTCCCAAATGCTTTAAAAAAATTCAAAAAAGTTCAAAAATAACAATTATGACAATTGTCACTTTCCTGTAGTACATCTTCACTGAAATTTTAATTTAACATGTTAACAATATCTTCTTTTACCCATTTGCTTAAAAAAAATTTAAAAAGGTTCAAAAATAACGATTATGACAATTGTCGCTTTCCTGTAGTACATCTTCACTGAAATTTTAATTTAACATGTTAACAATATCTATTTTTACCTATTTGCTTTAAAAAAATTCAAAAAAGTTCAAAAATAACGATTATGACAATTATCACATTCCTGTAGTACATGTTCACTGAAATTTTAATTTAACATGTTAACAATATCTTCTTTTACCCATTTGCTTTAAAAAAATTTAAAAAAGTTAAATAATAACGATTATGACAATTGTCACTTTCCTGTAGTACATCTTCACTGAAATTTAAATTTAACATGTTAACAATATCTATTTTACCCATTTGCTTTCAAAATTTTTTAAAAAGGTTCAAAAATAACGATTATGACAATTGTCACCCTGTAGTACATCTTCACTGAAATTTTAATATAAAACATGTTAACAATATCTATTTTACCCATTTGCTTTAAAAATTTTTTAAAAAGGTTCAAAAATAACGATTATGACAATTGTCACTTTCCTGTAGTACATCTTCACTGAAATTTTAATTTAACATGTTAACAATATCTATTTTTACCTATTTGCTTTAAAAAAATTCAAAAAAGTTCAAAAATAACGATTATGACAATTGTCACTTTCCTGTAGTACATCTTCACTGAAATTTTAATTTAACATGTTAACAATATCTATTTTTACTTATTTGCTTTAAAAAAATTCAAAAAAGTTCAAAAATAACGATTATGACAATTGTCACTTCCCTGTAGTATATCTTCACTGAAATTTTAATTTAACATGTTAACAATATCTATTTTTACCCAAATGCTTTAAAATAATTCAAAAAAGTTCATAAATAACGATTATGACAATTGTCACTTTCCTGTAGTACATCTTCACTGAAATTTTAATTTAACATGTTAACAATATCTTCTTTTACCCATTTGCTTTAAAAAAATTTAAAAAGGTTCAAAAATAACGATTATGACAATTGTCACTTTCCTGTAGTACATCTTCACTGAAATTTTAATTTAACATGTTAACAAT
The DNA here is from genome assembly GCF_954871325.1 of Gordionus sp. m RMFG-2023. Classification (NCBI taxonomy): domain Eukaryota; kingdom Metazoa; phylum Nematomorpha; class Gordioida; order Chordodea; family Parachordodidae; genus Gordionus; species Gordionus sp. m RMFG-2023. The sequence goes on along the minus strand of NC_088775.1, from coordinate 45,778,496 downwards.
ATCTATTTTTACCTATTTGCTTTAAAAAAATTCAAAAAAGTTCAAAAATAACGATTATGACAATTATCACTTTCCTGTAGTACATGTTCACTGAAATTTTAATTTAACATGTTAACAATATCTTCATTAACCCATTTGCTTTAAAAAAATTTAAAAAGGTTCAAAAATAACGATTATGACAATTGTCACTTTCCTGTAGTACATCTTCACTGAAATTTAAATTTAACATGTTAACAATATCTATTTTACCCATTTGCTTTAAAAAATTTTTAAAAAGGTTCAAAAATAACGATTATGACAATTGTCACCCTGTAGTACATCTTCACTGAAATTTTAATATAAAACATATTAACAATATCTATTTTTACGCATTTGCTTTAAAAAAATTAAAAAAGTTAAATAATAACGATTATGACAATTGTCACTTTCCTGTAGTACATCTTCACTGAAATTTAAATTTAACATGTTAACAATATCTATTTTACCCATTTGCTTTAAAAATTTTTTAAAAAGGTTCAAAAATAACGATTATGACAATTGTCACCCTGTAGTACATCTTCACTGAAATTTTAATATAAAACATATTAACAATATCTATTTTTACGCATTTGCTTTAAAAAAATTAAAAAAGTTAAATAATAACGATTATGACAATTATCACTTCCCTGTAGTATATCTTCACTGAAATTTTAATTTAACATGTTAACAATATCTATTTTTACCCAAATGCTTTAAAATAATTCAAAAAAGTTCATAAATAACGATTATGACAATTGTCACTTCCCTGTAGTATATCTTCACTGAAATTTTAATTTAACATGTTAACAATATCTATTTTTCCCAAATGCTTTAAAAAAATTCAAAAAAGTTCAAAAATAACAATTATGACAATTGTCACTTTCCTGTAGTACATCTTCACTGAAATTTTAATTTAACATTTTAACAATATCTTCTTTTACCCATTTGCTTAAAAAAAATTTAAAAAGGTTCAAAAATAACGATTATGACAATTGTCACTTTCCTGTAGTACATCTTCACTGAAATTTTAATTTAACATATTAATAATATCTATTTTTACTTATTTGCTTTAAAAAAATTCAAAAAAGTTCAAAAATAACGATTATGACAATTGTCACTTCCCTGTAGTATATCTTCACTGAAATTTTAATTTAACATGTTAACAATATCTATTTTTACCCAAATGCTTTTAAATAATTCAAAAAAGTTCATAAATAACGATTATGACAATTGTCACTTTCCTGTAGTACATCTTCACTGAAATTTTAATTTAACATGTTAACAATATCTTCTTTTACCCATTTGCTTTAAAAAAATTTAAAAGGTTCAAAAATAACTATTATGACAATTGTCACTTTCCTGTAGTACATCTTCACTGAAATTTTAATTTAACATGTTAACAATATCTATTTTTACCTATTTGCTTTAAAAAAGTTCAAAAATAACGATTATGACAATTGTCACTTTCCTGTAGTACATCTTCACTGAAATTTTAATTTAACATGTTAACAATATCTATTTTTACTTATTTCCTTTAAAAAAATTCAAAAAAGTTCAAAAATAACGATTATGACAATTGTCACTTCCCTGTAGTATATCTTCACTGAAATTTTAATTTAACATGTTAACAATATCTATTTTTACCCAAATGCTTTAAAATAATTCAAAAAAGTTCATAAATAACGATTATGACAATTGTCACTTTCCTGTAGTACATCTTCACTGAAATTTTAATTTAACATGTTAACAATATCTTCATTAACCCATTTGCTTTAAAAAAATTTAAAAAGGTTCAAAAATAACGATTATGACAATTGTCACTTTCCTGTAGTACATCTTCACTGAAATTTTAATTTAACATGTTAACAATATCTTCTTTTACCCATTTGCTTTAAAAAAATTTAAAAGGTTCAAAAATAACTATTATGACAATTGTCACTTTCCTGTAGTACATCTTCACTGAAATTTTAATTTAACATGTTAACAATATCTATTTTTACCTATTTGCTTTAAAAAAATTCAAAAAAGTTCAAAAATAATGATTATGACAATTGTCACTTTCCTGTAGTACATCTTCACTGAAATTTTAATTTAACATGTTAACAATATCTATTTTTACTTATTTGCTTTAAAAAAATTCAAAAAAGTTCAAAAATAACGATTATGACAATTGTCACTTCCCTGTAGTATATCTTCACTGAAATTTTAATTTAACATGTTAACAATATCTATTTTTACCCAAATGCTTTAAAATAATTCAAAAAAGTTCATAAATAACGATTATGACAATTGTCACTTTCCTGTAGTACATCTTCACTGAAATTTTAATTTAACATGTTAACAATATCTTCTTTTACCCATTTGCCTTAAAAAAATTTAAAAGGTTCAAAAATAACGATTATGACAATTGTCACTTTCCTGTAGTACATCTTCACTGAAATTTTAATTTAACATGTTAACAATATCTATTTTTACCTATTTGCTTTAAAAAAATTCAAAAAAGTTCAAAAATAACGATTATGACAATTGTCACTTTCCTGTAGTACATCTTCACTGAAATTTTAATTTAACATGTTAACAATATCTTCATTTACCTATTTGCTTTAAAAAAATTTAAAAAGGTTCAAAAATAACGATTATGACAATTGTCACTTTCCTGTAGTACATCTTCACTGAAATTTTAATTTAACATGTTAACAATATCTATTTTACCCATTTGCTTTAAAAATTTTTTAAAAAGGTTCAAAAATAACGATTATGACAATTGTCACCCTGTAGTACATCTTCACTGAAATTTTAATTTAAAACATATTAACAATATCTATTTTTACCCATTTGCTTTAAAAAAAATTAAAGAAGTTCAATAATAACGATTATGACAATTGTCACTTCCCTGTAGTATATCTTCACTGAAATTTTAATTTAACATGTTAACAATATCTATTTTTACCCAAATGCTTTAAAAAAATTCAAAAAAGTTCAAAAATAACAATTATGACAATTGTCACTTTCCTGTAGTACATCTTCACTGAAATTTTAATTTAACATGTTAACAATATCTTCTTTTACCCATTTGCTTAAAAAAATTTAAAAAGGTTCAAAAATAACGATTATGACAATTGTCGCTTTCCTGTAGTACATCTTCACTGAAATTTTAATTTAACATGTTAACAATATCTATTTTTACCTATTTGCTTTAAAAAAATTCAAAAAAGTTCAAAAATAACGATTATGACAATTATCACATTCCTGTAGTACATGTTCACTGAAATTTTAATTTAACATGTTAACAATATCTTCTTTTACCCATTTGCTTTAAAAAAATTTAAAAAAGTTAAATAATAACGATTATGACAATTGTCACTTTCCTGTAGTACATCTTCACTGAAATTTTAATTTAACATGTTAACAATATCTATTTTACCCATTTGCTTTAAAAATTTTTTAAAAAGGTTGAAAAATAACGATTATGACAATTGTCACCCTGTAGTACATCTTCACTGAAATTTTAATTTAAAACATATTAACAATATCTATTTTTACCCATTTGCTTTAAAAAAAATTAAAGAAGTTCAATAATAACGATTATGACAATTGTCACTTCCCTGTAGTATATCTTCACTGAAATTTTAATTTAACATGTTAACAATATCTATTTTTCCCAAATGCTTTAAAAAAATTCAAAAAAGTTCTAAAATAAGAATTATGACAATTGTCACTTTCCTGTAGTCCATCTTCACTGAAATTTTAATTTAACATGTTAACAATATCTTCTTTTACCCATTTGCTTTAAAAAAATTTAAAAAGGTTCAAAAATAACGATTATGACAATTGTCACTTTCCTGTAGTACATCTTCACTGAAATTTTAATTTAACATGTTAACAATATCTATTTTTCCCAAATGCTTTAAAAAAATTCAAAAAAGTTCAAAAATAACAATTATGACAATTGTCACTTTCCTGTAGTACATCTTCACTGAAATTTTAATTTAACATTTTAACAATATCTTCTTTTACCCATTTGCTTTAAAAAAATTCAAAAAAGTTCAAAAATAACGATTATGACAATTGTCACTTCCCTGTAGTATATCTTCACTGAAATTTTAATTTAACATGTTAACAATATCTATTTTTACCCAAATGCTTTAAAATAATTCAAAAAAGTTCATAAATAACGATTATGACAATTGTCACTTTCCTGTAGTACATCTTCACTGAAATTTTAATTTAACATGTTAACAATATCTTCGTTTACCCATTTGCTTTAAAAAAATTTAAAAAGGTTCAAAAATAACGATTATGACAATTGTCACTTTCCTGTAGTACATCTTCACTGAAATTTAAATTTAACATGTTAACAATATCTATTTTACCCATTTGCTTTAAAAAATTTTTAAAAAGGTTCAAAAATAACGATTATGACAATTGTCACCCTGTAGTACATCTTCACTGAAATTTTAATATAAAACATATTAACAATATCTATTTTTACGCATTTGCTTTAAAAAAATTAAAAAAGTTAAATAATAACGATTATGACAATTGTCACTTTCCTGTAGTACATCTTCACTGAAATTTAAATTTAACATGTTAACAATATCTATTTTACCCATTTGCTTTAAAAATTTTTTAAAAAGGTTCAAAAATAACGATTATGACAATTGTCACCCTGTAGTACATCTTCACTGAAATTTTAATATAAAACATATTAACAATATCTATTTTTACGCATTTGCTTTAAAAAAATTAAAAAAGTTAAATAATAACGATTATGACAATTGTCACTTCCCTGTAGTATATCTTCACTGAAATTTTAATTTAACATGTTAACAATATCTATTTTTCCCTAATGCTTTAAAAAAATTCAAAAAAGTTCAAAAATAACAATTATGACAATTGTCAATTTCCTGTAGTGCATCTTCACTGAAATTTTAATTTAACATGTTAACAATATCTTCTTTTACCCATTTGCTTTAAAAAAATTTAAAAAAGTTAAATAATAACGATTATGACAATTGTCACATTCCTGTAGTACATCTTCACTGAAATTTAAATTTAACATGTTAACAATATCTATTTTACCCATTTGCTTTAAAAATTTTTTAAAAAGGTTCAAAAATAACGATTATGACAATTGTCACCCTGTAGTACATCTTCACTGAAATTTTAATATAAAACATATTAACAATATCTATTTTTACGCATTTGCTTTAAAAAAATTAAAAAAGTTAAATAATAACGATTATGACAATTGTCACTTCCCTGTAGTATATCTTCACTGAAATTTTAATTTAACATGTTAACAATATCTATTTTTCCCTAATGCTTTAAAAAAATTCAAAAAAGTTCAAAAATAACAATTATGACAATTGTCAATTTCCTGTAGTGCATCTTCACTGAAATTTTAATTTAACATGTTAACAATATCTTCTTTTACCCATTTGCTTTAAAAAAATTTAAAAAGGTTCAAAAATAACGATTATGACAATTGTCACTTTCCTGTAGTACATCTTCACTGAAATTTTAATTTAACATGTTAACAATATCTATTTTTCCCAAATGCTTTAAAAAAATTCAAAAAAGTTCAAAAATAACAATTATGACAATTGTCACTTTCCTGTAGTACATCTTCACTGAAATTTTAATTTAACATTTTAACAATATCTTCTTTTACCCATTTGCTTTAAAAAAATTCAAAAAAGTTCAAAAATAACGATTATGACAATTGTCACTTCCCTGTAGTATATCTTCACTGAAATTTTAATTTAACATGTTAACAATATCTATTTTTACCCAAATGCTTTAAAATAATTCAAAAAAGTTCATAAATAACGATTATGACAATTGTCACTTTCCTGTAGTACATCTTCACTGAAATTTTAATTTAACATGTTAACAATATCTTCGTTTACCCATTTGCTTTAAAAAAATTTAAAAGGTTCAAAAATAACGATTATGACAATTGTCACTTTCCTGTAGTACATCTTCACTGAAATTTTAATTTAACATGTTAACAATATCTATTTTTACCTATTTGCTTTAAAAAAATTCAAAAAAGTTCAAAAATAATGATTATGACAATTGTCACTTTCCTGTAGTACATCTTCACTGAAATTTTAATTTAACATGTTAACAATATCTTCATTTACCCATTTGCTTTAAAAAAATTTAAAAAGGTTCAAAAATAACGATTATGACAATTGTCACTTTCCTGTAGTACATCTTCACTGAAATTTTAATTTAACATGTTAACAATATCTATTTTACCCATTTGCTTTAAAAATTTTTTAAAAAGGTTGAAAAATAACGATTATGACAATTGTCACCCTGTAGTACATCTTCACTGAAATTTTAATTTAACATGTTAACAATATCTTCTTTTACCCATTTGCTTTAAAAAAATTTAAAAAGGTTCAAAAATAACGATTATGACAATTGTCACTTTCCTGTAGTACATCTTCACTGAAATTTTAATTTAACATGTTAACAATATCTATTTTTACCTATTTGCTTTAAAAAAATTCAAAAAAGTTCAAAAATAACGATTATGACAATTATCACTTTCCTGTAGTACATGTTCACTGAAATTTTAATTTAACATGTTAACAATATCTTCATTAACCCATTTGCTTTAAAAAAATTTAAAAAGGTTCAAAAATAACGATTATGACAATTGTCACTTTCCTGTAGTACATCTTCACTGAAATTTTAATTTAACATGTTAACAATATCTTCATTTACCTATTTGCTTTAAAAAAATTTAAAAAGGTTCAAAAATAACGATTATGACAATTGTCACTTTCCTGTAGTACATCTTCACTGAAATTTTAATTTAACATGTTAACAATATCTATTTTACCCATTTGCTTTAAAAATTTTTTAAAAAGGTTCAAAAATAACGATTATGACAATTGTCACCCTGTAGTACATCTTCACTGAAATTTTAATTTAAAACATATTAACAATATCTATTTTTACCCATTTGCTTAAAAAAAATTTAAAAAGGTTCAAAAATAACGATTATGACAATTGTCGCTTTCCTGTAGTACATCTTCACTGAAATTTAAATTTAACATGTTAACAATATCTATTTTACCCATTTGCTTTAAAAAATTTTTAAAAAGGTTCAAAAATAACGATTATGACAATTGTCACCCTGTAGTACATCTTCACTGAAATTTTAATATAAAACATATTAACAATATCTATTTTTACGCATTTGCTTTAAAAAAATTAAAAAAGTTAAATAATAACGATTATGACAATTGTCACTTTCCTGTAGTACATCTTCACTGAAATTTAAATTTAACATGTTAACAATATCTATTTTACCCATTTGCTTTAAAAATTTTTTAAAAAGGTTCAAAAATAACGATTATGACAATTGTCACCCTGTAGTACATCTTCACTGAAATTTTAATATAAAACATATTAACAATATCTATTTTTACGCATTTGCTTTAAAAAAATTAAAAAAGTTAAATAATAACGATTATGACAATTGTCACTTCCCTGTAGTATATCTTCACTGAAATTTTAATTTAACATGTTAACAATATCTATTTTTCCCTAATGCTTTAAAAAAATTCAAAAAAGTTCAAAAATAACAATTATGACAATTGTCAATTTCCTGTAGTGCATCTTCACTGAAATTTTAATTTAACATGTTAACAATATCTTCTTTTACCCATTTGCTTTAAAAAAATTTAAAAAAGTTAAATAATAACGATTATGACAATTGTCACTTTCCTGTAGTACATCTTCACTGAAATTTAAATTTAACATGTTAACAATATCTATTTTACCCATTTGCTTTAAAAATTTTTTAAAAAGGTTCAAAAATAACGATTATGACAATTGTCACCCTGTAGTACATCTTCACTGAAATTTTAATATAAAACATATTAACAATATCTATTTTTACGCATTTGCTTTAAAAAAATTAAAAAAGTTAAATAATAACGATTATGACAATTGTCACTTCCCTGTAGTATATCTTCACTGAAATTTTAATTTAACATGTTAACAATATCTATTTTTCCCTAATGCTTTAAAAAAATTCAAAAAAGTTCAAAAATAACAATTATGACAATTGTCAATTTCCTGTAGTGCATCTTCACTGAAATTTTAATTTAACATGTTAACAATATCTTCTTTTACCCATTTGCTTTAAAAAAATTTAAAAAGGTTCAAAAATAACGATTATGACAATTGTCACTTTCCTGTAGTACATCTTCACTGAAATTTTAATTTAACATGTTAACAATATCTATTTTTCCCAAATGCTTTAAAAAAATTCAAAAAAGTTCAAAAATAACAATTATGACAATTGTCACTTTCCTGTAGTACATCTTCACTGAAATTTTAATTTAACATTTTAACAATATCTTCTTTTACCCATTTGCTTTAAAAAAATTCAAAAAAGTTCAAAAATAACGATTATGACAATTGTCACTTCCCTGTAGTATATCTTCACTGAAATTTTAATTTAACATGTTAACAATATCTATTTTTACCCAAATGCTTTAAAATAATTCAAAAAAGTTCATAAATAACGATTATGACAATTGTCACTTTCCTGTAGTACATCTTCACTGAAATTTTAATTTAACATGTTAACAATATCTTCGTTTACCCATTTGCTTTAAAAAAATTTAAAAGGTTCAAAAATAACGATTATGACAATTGTCACTTTCCTGTAGTACATCTTCACTGAAATTTTAATTTAACATGTTAACAATATCTATTTTTACCTATTTGCTTTAAAAAAATTCAAAAAAGTTCAAAAATAATGATTATGACAATTGTCACTTTCCTGTAGTACATCTTCACTGAAATTTTAATTTAACATGTTAACAATATCTTCATTTACCCATTTGCTTTAAAAAAATTTAAAAAGGTTCAAAAATAACGATTATGACAATTGTCACTTTCCTGTAGTACATCTTCACTGAAATTTTAATTTAACATGTTAACAATATCTATTTTACCCATTTGCTTTAAAAATTTTTTGAAAAGGTTGAAAAATAACGATTATGACAATTGTCACCCTGTAGTACATCTTCACTGAAATTTTAATTTAAAACATATTAACAATATCTATTTTTACCCATTTGCTTTAAAAAAAATTAAAGAAGTTCAATAATAACGATTATGACAATTGTCACTTCCCTGTAGTATATCTTCACTGAAATTTTAATTTAACATGTTAACAATATCTATTTTTCCCAAATGCTTTAAAAAAATTCAAAAAAGTTCTAAAATAAGAATTATGACAATTGTCACTTTCCTGTAGTCCATCTTCACTGAAATTTTAATTTAACATGTTAACAATATCTTCTTTTACCCATTTGCTTTAAAAAAATTTAAAAAGGTTCAAAAATAACGATTATGACAATTGTCACTTTCCTGTAGTACATCTTCACTGAAATTTTAATTTAACATGTTAACAATATCTATTTTTCCCAAATGCTTTAAAAAAATTCAAAAAAGTTCAAAAATAACAATTATGACAATTGTCACTTTCCTGTAGTACATCTTCACTGAAATTTTAATTTAACATTTTAACAATATCTTCTTTTACCCATTTGCTTTAAAAAAATTCAAAAAAGTTCAAAAATAACGATTATGACAATTGTCACTTCCCTGTAGTATATCTTCACTGAAATTTTAATTTAACATGTTAACAATATCTATTTTTACCCAAATGCTTTAAAATAATTCAAAAAAGTTCATAAATAACGATTATGACAATTGTCACTTTCCTGTAGTACATCTTCACTGAAATTTTAATTTAACATGTTAACAATATCTTCGTTTACCCATTTGCTTTAAAAAAATTTAAAAGGTTCAAAAATAACGATTATGACAATTGTCACTTTCCTGTAGTACATCTTCACTGAAATTTTAATTTAACATGTTAACAATATCTATTTTTACCTATTTGCTTTAAAAAAATTCAAAAAAGTTCAAAAATAATGATTATGACAATTGTCACTTTCCTGTAGTACATCTTCACTGAAATTTTAATTTAACATGTTAACAATATCTTCATTTACCCATTTGCTTTAAAAAAATTTAAAAAGGTTCAAAAATAACGATTATGACAATTGTCACTTTCCTGTAGTACATCTTCACTGAAATTTTAATTTAACATGTTAACAATATCTATTTTACCCATTTGCTTTAAAAATTTTTTAAAAAGGTTGAAAAATAACGATTATGACAATTGTCACCCTGTAGTACATCTTCACTGAAATTTTAATTTAAAACATATTAACAATATCTATTTTTACCCATTTGCTTTAAAAAAAATTAAAGAAGTTCAATAATAACGATTATGACAATTGTCACTTCCCTGTAGTATATCTTCACTGAAATTTTAATTTAACATGTTAACAATATCTATTTTTCCCAAATGCTTTAAAAAAATTCAAAAAAGTTCTAAAATAAGAATTATGACAATTGTCACTTTCCTGTAGTCCATCTTCACTGAAATTTTAATTTAACATGTTAACAATATCTTCTTTTACCCATTTGCTTTAAAAAAATTTAAAAAGGTTCAAAAATAACGATTATGACAATTGTCACTTTCCTGTAGTACATCTTCACTGAAATTTTAATTTAACATGTTAACAATATCTATTTTTCCCAAATGCTTTAAAAAAATTCAAAAAAGTTCAAAAATAACAATTATGACAATTGTCACTTTCCTGTAGTACATCTTCACTGAAATTTTAATTTAACATTTTAACAATATCTTCTTTTACCCATTTGCTTTAAAAAAATTCAAAAAAGTTCAAAAATAACGATTATGACAATTGTCACTTCCCTGTAGTATATCTTCACTGAAATTTTAATTTAACATGTTAACAATATCTATTTTTACCCAAATGCTTTAAAATAATTCAAAAAAGTTCATAAATAACGATTATGACAATTGTCACTTTCCTGTAGTACATCTTCACTGAAATTTTAATTTAACATGTTAACAATATCTTCGTTTACCCATTTGCTTTAAAAAAATTTAAAAGGTTCAAAAATAACGATTATGACAATTGTCACTTTCCTGTAGTACATCTTCACTGAAATTTTAATTTAACATGTTAACAATATCTATTTTTACCTATTTGCTTTAAAAAAATTCAAAAAAGTTCAAAAATAATGATTATGACAATTGTCACTTTCCTGTAGTACATCTTCACTGAAATTTTAATTTAACATGTTAACAATATCTTCATTTACCCATTTGCTTTAAAAAAATTTAAAAAGGTTCAAAAATAACGATTATGACAATTGTCACTTTCCTGTAGTACATCTTCACTGAAATTTTAATTTAACATGTTAACAATATCTATTTTACCCATTTGCTTTAAAAATTTTTTAAAAAGGTTGAAAAATAACGATTATGACAATTGTCACCCTGTAGTACATCTTCACTGAAATTTTAATTTAAAACATATTAACAATATCTATTTTTACCCATTTGCTTTAAAAAAAATTAAAGAAGTTCAATAATAACGATTATGACAATTGTCACTTCCCTGTAGTATATCTTCACTGAAATTTTAATTTAACATGTTAACAATATCTATTTTTCCCAAATGCTTTAAAAAAATTCAAAAAAGTTCTAAAATAAGAATTATGACAATTGTCACTTTCCTGTAGTCCATCTTCACTGAAATTTTAATTTAACATTTTAACAATATCTTCTTTTACCCATTTGCTTAAAAAAAATTTAAAAAGGTTCAAAAATAACGATTATGACAATTGTCACTTTCCTGTAGTACATCTTCACTGAAATTTTAATTTAACATATTAATAATATCTATTTTTACTTATTTGCTTTAAAAAAATTCAAAAAAGTTCAAAAATAACGATTATGACAATTGTCACTTCCCTGTAGTATATCTTCACTGAAATTTTAATTTAACATGTTAACAATATCTATTTTTACCCAAATGCTTTAAAATAATTCAAAAAAGTTCATAAATAACGACACTGAAATTTTAATTTAACATGTTAACAATATCTTCTTTTACCCATTTGCTTTAAAAAAATTTAAAAGGTTCAAAAATAACGATTATGACAATTGTCACTTTCCTGTAGTACATCTTCACTGAAATTTTAATTTAACATGTTAACAATATCTATTTTTACCTATTTGCTTTAAAAAAATTCAAAAAAGTTCAAAAATAACGATTATGACAATTGTCACTTTCCTGTAGTACATCTTCACTGAAATTTTAATTTAACATGTTAACAATATCTATTTTTACTTATTTGCTTTAAAAAAATTCAAAAAAGTTCAAAAATAACGATTATGACAATTGTCACTTCCCTGTAGTATATCTTCACTGAAATTTTAATTTAACATGTTAACAATATCTATTTTTACCCAAATGCTTTAAAATAATTCAAAAAAGTTCATAAATAACGATTATGACAATTGTCACTTTCCTGTAGTACATCTTCACTGAAATTTTAATTTAACATGTTAACAATATCTTCGTTTACCCATTTGCTTTAAAAAAATTTAAAAGGTTCAAAAATAACGATTATGACAATTGTCACTTTCCTGTAGTACATCTTCACTGAAATTTTAATTTAACATGTTAACAATATCTATTTTTACCTATTTGCTTTAAAAAAATTCAAAAAAGTTCAAAAATAATGATTATGACAATTGTCACTTTCCTGTAGTACATCTTCACTGAAATTTTAATTTAACATGTTAACAATATCTTCATTTACCCATTTGCTTTAAAAAAATTTAAAAAGGTTCAAAAATAACGATTATGACAATTGTCACTTTCCTGTAGTACATCTTCACTGAAATTTTAATTTAACATGTTAACAATATCTATTTTACCCATTTGCTTTAAAAATTTTTTAAAAAGGTTGAAAAATAACGATTATGACAATTGTCACCCTGTAGTACATCTTCACTGAAATTTTAATTTAAAACATATTAACAATATCTATTTTTACCCATTTGCTTTAAAAAAATTAAAAAAGTTCAATAATAACGATTATGACAATTGTCACTTCCCTGTAGTATATCTTCACTGAAATTTTAATTTAACATGTTAACAATATCTATTTTTCCCAAATGCTTTAAAAAAATTCAAAAAAGTTCAAAAATAACAATTATGACAATTGTCACTTTCCTGTAGTCCATCTTCACTGAAATTTTAATTTAACATGTTAACAATATCTTCTTTTACCCATTTGCTTTAAAAAAATTTAAAAAGGTTCAAAAATAACGATTATGACAATTGTCACTTTCCTGTAGTACATCTTCACTGAAATTTTAATTTAACATGTTAACAATATCTATTTTTCCCAAATGCTTTAAAAAAATTCAAAAAAGTTCAAAAATAACAATTATGACAATTGTCACTTTCCTGTAGTACATCTTCACTGAAATTTTAATTTAACATTTTAACAATATCTTCTTTTACCCATTTGCTTTAAAAAAATTCAAAAAAGTTCAAAAATAACGATTATGACAATTGTCACTTCCCTGTAGTATATCTTCACTGAAATTTTAATTTAACATGTTAACAATATCTATTTTTACCCAAATGCTTTAAAATAATTCAAAAAAGTTCATAAATAACGATTATGACAATTGTCACTTTCCTGTAGTACATCTTCACTGAAATTTTAATTTAACATGTTAACAATATCTTCGTTTACCCATTTGCTTTAAAAAAATTTAAAAGGTTCAAAAATAACGATTATGACAATTGTCACTTTCCTGTAGTACATCTTCACTGAAATTTTAATTTAACATGTTAACAATATCTATTTTTACCTATTTGCTTTAAAAAAATTCAAAAAAGTTCAAAAATAATGATTATGACAATTGTCACTTTCCTGTAGTACATCTTCACTGAAATTTTAATTTAACATGTTAACAATATCTTCATTTACCCATTTGCTTTAAAAAAATTTAAAAAGGTTCAAAAATAACGATTATGACAATTGTCACTTTCCTGTAGTACATCTTCACTGAAATTTTAATTTAACATGTTAACAATATCTATTTTACCCATTTGCTTTAAAAATTTTTTAAAAAGGTTGAAAAATAACGATTATGACAATTGTCACCCTGTAGTACATCTTCACTGAAATTTTAATTTAAAACATATTAACAATATCTATCTTTTACCCATTTGCTTTAAAAAAATTTAAAAAGGTTCAATAATAACGATTATGACAATTGTCACTTTCCTGTAGTATATCTTCACTGAAATTTTAATTTAACATGTTAACAATATCTATTTTTACCCAAATGCTTTAAAAAAATTCAAAAAAGTTCAAAAATAACGAATTATGACAATTGTCACTTTCCTGTAGTACATCTTCACTGAAATTTTAATTTAACATGTTAACAATATCTTCTTTTACCCATTTGCTTTAAAAAAATTTAAAAAGGTTCAAAAATAACGATTATGACAATTGTCACTTTCCTGTAGTACATCTTCACTGAAATTTTAATTTAACATGTTAACAATATCTATTATTTACCTATTTGCTTTAAAAAAATTCAAAAAGGTTCAAAAATAACGATTATGACAATTGTCACTTTCCTGTAGTACATCTTCACTGAAATTTTAATTTAACATGTTAACAATATCTATTTTACCCATTTGCTTTAAAAATTTTTTAAAAAGGTTCAAAAATAACGATTATGACAATTGTCACCCTGTAGTACATCTTCACTGAAATTTTAATTTAAAACATATTAACAATATCTATTTTTACCCATTTGCTTTAAAAAAATTTAAAAAGGTTCAAAAATAACGATTATGACAATTGTCACTTTCCTGTAGTACATCTTCACTGAAATTTTAATTTAACATGTTAACAATATCTATTTTTACCCATTTGCTTTAAAAAAATTTTAAAAAGGTTCAAAAATAACGATTATGACAATTGTCACTTCCTGTAGTACATCTTCACTGAAATTTTAATATAAAACATATTAACAATATCTATTTTTACGCATTTGCTTTAAAAAAATTCAAAAAAGTTCAAATAATAACGATTATGACAATTGTCACTTTCCTGTAGTACATCTTCACTGAAATTTTAATTTAACATGTTAACAATATCTATTTTTACCCATTTGCTTTAAAAATTTTTTAAAAAGGTTCAAAAATAACGATTATGACAATTGTCACCCTGTAGTACATCTTCACTGAAATTTTAATATAAAACATATTAACAATATCTATTTTTACGCATTTGCTTTAAAAAAATTCAAAAAAGTTCAAATAATAACGATTATGACAATTGTCACTTCCCTGTAGTATATCTTCACTGAAATTTTAATTTAACATGTTAACAATATCTATTTTTCCCTAATGCTTTAAAAAAATTCAAAAAAGTTCAAAAATAACAATTATGACAATTGTCAATTTCCTGTAGTACATCTTCACTGAAATTTTAATTTAACATGTTAACAATATCTTCTTTTACCCATTTGCTTTAAAAAAATTTAAAAAAGTTCAAATAATAACGATTATGACAATTGTCACTTTCCTGTAGTACATCTTCACTGAAATTTAAATTTAACATGTTAACAATATCTATTTTACCCATTTGCTTTAAAAATTTTTTAAAAAGGTTCAAAAATAACGATTATGACAATTGTCACTTTCCTGTAGTACATCTTCACTGAAATTTTAATATAAAACATATTAACAATATCTATTTTTACGCATTTGCTTTAAAAAAATTCAAAAAAGTTCAAATAATAACGATTATGACAATTGTCACTTCCCTGTAGTATATCTTCACTGAAATTTTAATTTAACATGTTAACAATATCTATTTTTCCCTAATGCTTTAAAAAAATTCAAAAAAGTTCAAAAATAACAATTATGACAATTGTCAATTTCCTGTAGTGCATCTTCACTGAAATTTTAATTTAACATGTTAACAATATCTTCTTTTACCCATTTGCTTTAAAAAAATTTAAAAAGGTTCAAAAATAACGATTATGACAATTGTCACTTTCCTGTAGTACATCTTCACTGAAATTTTAATTTAACATGTTAACAATATCTATTTTTCCCAAATGCTTTAAAAAAATTCAAAAAAGTTCAAAAATAACAATTATGACAATTGTCACTTTCCTGTAGTACATCTTCACTGAAATTTTAATTTAACATTTTAACAATATCTTCTTTTACCCATTTGCTTTAAAAAAATTCAAAAAAGTTCAAAAATAACGATTATGACAATTGTCACTTCCCTGTAGTATATCTTCACTGAAATTTTAATTTAACATGTTAACAATATCTATTTTTACCCAAATGCTTTAAAATAATTCAAAAAAGTTCATAAATAACGATTATGACAATTGTCACTTTCCTGTAGTACATCTTCACTGAAATTTTAATTTAACATGTTAACAATATCTTCGTTTACCCATTTGCTTTAAAAAAATTTAAAAGGTTCAAAAATAACGATTATGACAATTGTCACTTTCCTGTAGTACATCTTCACTGAAATTTTAATTTAACATGTTAACAATATCTATTTTTACCTATTTGCTTTAAAAAAATTCAAAAAAGTTCAAAAATAACGATTATGACAATTGTCACTTTCCTGTAGTACATCTTCACTGAAATTTTAATTTAACATGTTAACAATATCTTCATTTACCCATTTGCTTTAAAAAAATTTAAAAAGGTTCAAAAATAACGATTATGACAATTGTCACTTTCCTGTAGTACATCTTCACTGAAATTTTAATTTAACATGTTAACAATATCTATTTTACCCATTTGCTTTAAAAATTTTTTGAAAAGGTTCGAAAAATAACGATTATGACAATTGTCACCCTGTAGTACATCTTCACTGAAATTTTAATTTAAAACATATTAACAATATCTATTTTTACCCATTTGCTTTAAAAAAAATTAAAAAAGTTCAATAATAACGATTATGACAATTGTCACTTCCCTGTAGTATATCTTCACTGAAATTTTAATTTAACATGTTAACAATATCTATTTTTCCCAAATGCTTTAAAAAAATTCAAAAAAGTTCTAAAATAAGAATTATGACAATTGTCACTTTCCTGTAGTCCATCTTCACTGAAATTTTAATTTAACATGTTAACAATATCTTCTTTTACCCATTTGCTTTAAAAAAATTTAAAAAGGTTCAAAAATAACGATTATGACAATTGTCACTTTCCTGTAGTACATCTTCACTGAAATTTTAATTTAACATGTTAACAATATCTATTTTTCCCAAATGCTTTAAAAAAATTCAAAAAAGTTCAAAAATAACAATTATGACAATTGTCACTTTCCTGTAGTACATCTTCACTGAAATTTTAATTTAACATTTTAACAATATCTTCTTTTACCCATTTGCTTTAAAAAAATTCAAAAAAGTTCAAAAATAACGATTATGACAATTGTCACTTCCCTGTAGTATATCTTCACTGAAATTTTAATTTAACATGTTAACAATATCTATTTTTACCCAAATGCTTTAAAATAATTCAAAAAAGTTCATAAATAACGATTATGACAATTGTCACTTTCCTGTAGTACATCTTCACTGAAATTTTAATTTAACATGTTAACAATATCTTCGTTTACCCATTTGCTTTAAAAAAATTTAAAAGGTTCAAAAATAACGATTATGACAATTGTCACTTTCCTGTAGTACATCTTCACTGAAATTTTAATTTAACATGTTAACAATATCTATTTTTACCTATTTGCTTTAAAAAAATTCAAAAAAGTTCAAAAATAATGATTATGACAATTGTCACTTTCCTGTAGTACATCTTCACTGAAATTTTAATTTAACATGTTAACAATATCTTCATTTACCCATTTGCTTTAAAAAAATTTAAAAAGGTTCAAAAATAACGATTATGACAATTGTCACTTTCCTGTAGTACATCTTCACTGAAATTTTAATTTAACATGTTAACAATATCTATTTTACCCATTTGCTTTAAAAATTTTTTAAAAAGGTTGAAAAATAACGATTATGACAATTGTCACCCTGTAGTACATCTTCACTGAAATTTTAATTTAAAACATATTAACAATATCTATTTTTACCCATTTGCTTTAAAAAAAATTAAAGAAGTTCAATAATAACGATTATGACAATTGTCACTTCCCTGTAGTATATCTTCACTGAAATTTTAATTTAACATGTTAACAATATCTATTTTTCCCAAATGCTTTAAAAAAATTCAAAAAAGTTCTAAAATAAGAATTATGACAATTGTCACTTTCCTGTAGTCCATCTTCACTGAAATTTTAATTTAACATGTTAACAATATCTTCTTTTACCCATTTGCTTTAAAAAAATTTAAAAAGGTTCAAAAATAACGATTATGACAATTGTCACTTTCCTGTAGTACATCTTCACTGAAATTTTAATTTAACATGTTAACAATATCTATTTTTCCCAAATGCTTTAAAAAAATTCAAAAAAGTTCAAAAATAACAATTATGACAATTGTCACTTTCCTGTAGTACATCTTCACTGAAATTTTAATTTAACATTTTAACAATATCTTCTTTTACCCATTTGCTTTAAAAAAATTCAAAAAAGTTCAAAAATAACGATTATGACAATTGTCACTTCCCTGTAGTATATCTTCACTGAAATTTTAATTTAACATGTTAACAATATCTATTTTTACCCAAATGCTTTAAAATAATTCAAAAAAGTTCATAAATAACGATTATGACAATTGTCACTTTCCTGTAGTACATCTTCACTGAAATTTTAATTTAACATGTTAACAATATCTTCGTTTACCCATTTGCTTTAAAAAAATTTAAAAGGTTCAAAAATAACGATTATGACAATTGTCACTTTCCTGTAGTACATCTTCACTGAAATTTTAATTTAACATGTTAACAATATCTATTTTTACCTATTTGCTTTAAAAAAATTCAAAAAAGTTCAAAAATAATGATTATGACAATTGTCACTTTCCTGTAGTACATCTTCACTGAAATTTTAATTTAACATGTTAACAATATCTTCATTTACCCATTTGCTTTAAAAAAATTTAAAAAGGTTCAAAAATAACGATTATGACAATTGTCACTTTCCTGTAGTACATCTTCACTGAAATTTTAATTTAACATGTTAACAATATCTATTTTACCCATTTGCTTTAAAAATTTTTTAAAAAGGTTGAAAAATAACGATTATGACAATTGTCACCCTGTAGTACATCTTCACTGAAATTTTAATTTAAAACATATTAACAATATCTATTTTTACCCATTTGCTTTAAAAAAAATTAAAGAAGTTCAATAATAACGATTATGACAATTGTCACTTCCCTGTAGTATATCTTCACTGAAATTTTAATTTAACATGTTAACAATATCTATTTTTCCCAAATGCTTTAAAAAAATTCAAAAAAGTTCTAAAATAAGAATTATGACAATTGTCACTTTCCTGTAGTCCATCTTCACTGAAATTTTAATTTAACATTTTAACAATATCTTCTTTTACCCATTTGCTTAAAAAAAATTTAAAAAGGTTCAAAAATAACGATTATGACAATTGTCACTTTCCTGTAGTACATCTTCACTGAAATTTTAATTTAACATATTAATAATATCTATTTTTACTTATTTGCTTTAAAAAAATTCAAAAAAGTTCAAAAATAACGATTATGACAATTGTCACTTCCCTGTAGTATATCTTCACTGAAATTTTAATTTAACATGTTAACAATATCTATTTTTACCCAAATGCTTTAAAATAATTCAAAAAAGTTCATAAATAACGACACTGAAATTTTAATTTAACATGTTAACAATATCTTCTTTTACCCATTTGCTTTAAAAAAATTTAAAAGGTTCAAAAATAACGATTATGACAATTGTCACTTTCCTGTAGTACATCTTCACTGAAATTTTAATTTAACATGTTAACAATATCTATTTTTACCTATTTGCTTTAAAAAAATTCAAAAAAGTTCAAAAATAACGATTATGACAATTGTCACTTTCCTGTAGTACATCTTCACTGAAATTTTAATTTAACATGTTAACAATATCTATTTTTACTTATTTGCTTTAAAAAAATTCAAAAAAGTTCAAAAATAACGATTATGACAATTGTCACTTCCCTGTAGTATATCTTCACTGAAATTTTAATTTAACATGTTAACAATATCTATTTTTACCCAAATGCTTTAAAATAATTCAAAAAAGTTCATAAATAACGATTATGACAATTGTCACTTTCCTGTAGTACATCTTCACTGAAATTTTAATTTAACATGTTAACAATATCTTCGTTTACCCATTTGCTTTAAAAAAATTTAAAAGGTTCAAAAATAACGATTATGACAATTGTCACTTTCCTGTAGTACATCTTCACTGAAATTTTAATTTAACATGTTAACAATATCTATTTTTACCTATTTGCTTTAAAAAAATTCAAAAAAGTTCAAAAATAATGATTATGACAATTGTCACTTTCCTGTAGTACATCTTCACTGAAATTTTAATTTAACATGTTAACAATATCTTCATTTACCCATTTGCTTTAAAAAAATTTAAAAAGGTTCAAAAATAACGATTATGACAATTGTCACTTTCCTGTAGTACATCTTCACTGAAATTTTAATTTAACATGTTAACAATATCTATTTTACCCATTTGCTTTAAAAATTTTTTAAAAAGGTTGAAAAATAACGATTATGACAATTGTCACCCTGTAGTACATCTTCACTGAAATTTTAATTTAAAACATATTAACAATATCTATTTTTACCCATTTGCTTTAAAAAAAATTAAAGAAGTTCAATAATAACGATTATGACAATTGTCACTTCCCTGTAGTATATCTTCACTGAAATTTTAATTTAACATGTTAACAATATCTATTTTTCCCAAATGCTTTAAAAAAATTCAAAAAAGTTCTAAAATAAGAATTATGACAATTGTCACTTTCCTGTAGTCCATCTTCACTGAAATTTTAATTTAACATGTTAACAATATCTTCTTTTACCCATTTGCTTTAAAAAAATTTAAAAAGGTTCAAAAATAACGATTATGACAATTGTCACTTTCCTGTAGTACATCTTCACTGAAATTTTAATTTAACATGTTAACAATATCTATTTTTCCCAAATGCTTTAAAAAAATTCAAAAAAGTTCAAAAATAACAATTATGACAATTGTCACTTTCCTGTAGTACATCTTCACTGAAATTTTAATTTAACATTTTAACAATATCTTCTTTTACCCATTTGCTTTAAAAAAATTCAAAAAAGTTCAAAAATAACGATTATGACAATTGTCACTTCCCTGTAGTATATCTTCACTGAAATTTTAATTTAACATGTTAACAATATCTATTTTTACCCAAATGCTTTAAAATAATTCAAAAAAGTTCATAAATAACGATTATGACAATTGTCACTTTCCTGTAGTACATCTTCACTGAAATTTTAATTTAACATGTTAACAATATCTTCGTTTACCCATTTGCTTTAAAAAAATTTAAAAGGTTCAAAAATAACGATTATGACAATTGTCACTTTCCTGTAGTACATCTTCACTGAAATTTTAATTTAACATGTTAACAATATCTATTTTTACCTATTTGCTTTAAAAAAATTCAAAAAAGTTCAAAAATAATGATTATGACAATTGTCACTTTCCTGTAGTACATCTTCACTGAAATTTTAATTTAACATGTTAACAATATCTTCATTTACCCATTTGCTTTAAAAAAATTTAAAAAGGTTCAAAAATAACGATTATGACAATTGTCACTTTCCTGTAGTACATCTTCACTGAAATTTTAATTTAACATGTTAACAATATCTATTTTACCCATTTGCTTTAAAAATTTTTTAAAAAGGTTGAAAAATAACGATTATGACAATTGTCACCCTGTAGTACATCTTCACTGAAATTTTAATTTAAAACATATTAACAATATCTATTTTTACCCATTTGCTTTAAAAAAATTCAAAGAAGTTCAATAATAACGATTATGACAATTGTCACTTCCCTGTAGTATATCTTCACTGAAATTTTAATTTAACATGTTAACAATATCTATTTTTCCCAAATGCTTTAAAAAAATTCAAAAAAGTTCTAAAATAAGAATTATGACAATTGTCACTTTCCTGTAGTCCATCTTCACTGAAATTTTAATTTAACATTTTAACAATATCTTCTTTTACCCATTTGCTTAAAAAAAATTTAAAAAGGTTCAAAAATAACGATTATGACAATTGTCACTTTCCTGTAGTACATCTTCACTGAAATTTTAATTTAACATATTAATAATATCTATTTTTACTTATTTGCTTTAAAAAAATTCAAAAAAGTTCAAAAATAACGATTATGACAATTGTCACTTCCCTGTAGTATATCTTCACTGAAATTTTAATTTAACATGTTAACAATATCTATTTTTACCCAAATGCTTTAAAATAATTCAAAAAAGTTCATAAATAACGACACTGAAATTTTAATTTAACATGTTAACAATATCTTCTTTTACCCATTTGCTTTAAAAAAATTTAAAAGGTTCAAAAATAACGATTATGACAATTGTCACTTTCCTGTAGTACATCTTCACTGAAATTTTAATTTAACATGTTAACAATATCTATTTTTACCTATTTGCTTTAAAAAAATTCAAAAAAGTTCAAAAATAACGATTATGACAATTGTCACTTTCCTGTAGTACATCTTCACTGAAATTTTAATTTAACATGTTAACAATATCTATTTTTACTTATTTGCTTTAAAAAAATTCAAAAAAGTTCAAAAATAACGATTATGACAATTGTCACTTCCCTGTAGTATATCTTCACTGAAATTTTAATTTAACATGTTAACAATATCTATTTTTACCCAAATGCTTTAAAATAATTCAAAAAAGTTCATAAATAACGATTATGACAATTGTCACTTTCCTGTAGTACATCTTCACTGAAATTTTAATTTAACATGTTAACAATATCTATTTTTACCTATTTGCTTTAAAAAAATTCAAAAAAGTTCAAAAATAACGATTATGACAATTGTCACTTTCCTGTAGTACATCTTCACTGAAATTTTAATTTAACATGTTAACAATATCTATTTTTACTTATTTGCTTTAAAAAAATTCAAAAAAGTTCAAAAATAACGATTATGACAATTGTCACTTCCCTGTAGTATATCTTCACTGAAATTTTAATTTAACATGTTAACAATATCTATTTTTCCCTAATGCTTTAAAACAATTCAAAAAAGTTCAAAAAAGTTCAAAAATAACAATTATGACAATTGTCAATTTCCTGTAGTACATCTTCACTGAAATTTTAATTTAACATGTTAACAATATCTTCTTTTACCCATTTGCTTTAAAAAAATTTAAAAGGTTCAAAAATAACGATTATGACAATTGTCACTTTCCTGTAGTACATCTTCACTGAAATTTTAATTTAACATGTTAACAATATCTATTTTTACCTATTTGCTTTAAAAAAATTCAAAAAAGTTCAAAAATAACGATTATGACAATTGTCACTTTCCTGTAGTACATCTTCACTGAAATTTTAATTTAACATGTTAACAATATCTTCATTTACCCATTTGCTTTAAAAAAATTTAAAAAGGTTCAAAAATAACGATTATGACAATTGTCACTTTCCTGTAGTACATCTTCACTGAAATTTTAATTTAACATGTTAACAATATCTATTTTACCCATTTGCTTTAAAAATTTTTTAAAAAGGTTCAAAAATAACGATTATGACAATTGTCACCCTGTAGTACATCTTCACTGAAATTTTAATTTAAAACATATTAACAATATCTATTTTTACCCATTTGCTTTAAAAAAAATTAAAGAAGTTCAATAATAACGATTATGACAATTGTCACTTCCCTGTAGTATATCTTCACTGAAATTTTAATTTAACATGTTAACAATATCTATTTTTCCCAAATGCTTTAAAAAAATTCAAAAAAGTTCAAAAATAACAATTATTACAATTGTCACTTTCCTGTAGTACATCTTCACTGAAATTTTAATTTAACATGTTAACAATATCTTCTTTTACCCATTTGCTTAAAAAAAATTTAAAAAGGTTCAAAAATAACGATTATGACAATTGTCGCTTTCCTGTAGTACATCTTCACTGAAATTTTAATTTAACATGTTAACAATATCTATTTTTACCTATTTGCTTTGAAAAAATTCAAAAAAGTTCAAAAATAACGATTATGACAATTATCACTTTCCTGTAGTACATCTTCACTGAAATTTTAATTTAACATGTTAACAATATCTTCATTAACCCATTTGCTTTAAAAAAATTTAAAAAGGTTCAAAAATAACGATTATGACAATTGTCACTTTCCTGTAGTACATCTTCACTGAAATTTAAATTTAACATGTTAACAATATCTATTTTACCCATTTGCTTTAAAAATTTTTTAAAAAGGTTCAAAAATAACGATTATGACAATTGTCACCCTGTAGTACATCTTCACTGAAATTTTAATATAAAACATATTAACAATATCTATTTTTACGCATTTGCTTTAAAAAAATTAAAAAAGTTCAATAATAACGATTATGACAATTGTCACTTCCCTGTAGTATATCTTCACTGAAATTTTAATTTAACATGTTAACAATATCTATTTTTCCCTAATGCTTTAAAAAAATTCAAAAAAGTTCAAAAAAGTTCAAAAATAACAATTATGACAATTGTCAATTTCCTGTAGTACATCTTCACTGAAATTTTAATATAACATGTTAACAATATCTTCTTTTACCCATTTGCTTTAAAAAAATTTAAAAAGGTTCAAAAATAACGATTATGACAATTGTCACTTTCCTGTAGTACATCTTCACTGAAATTTTAATTTAACATGTTAACAATATCTATTTTTACTTATTTGCTTTAAAAAAATTCAAAAAAGTTCAAAAATAACGATTATGACAATTGTCACTTCCCTGTAGTATATCTTCACTGAAATTTTAATTTAACATGTTAACAATATCTATTTTTCCCTAATGCTTTAAAACAATTCAAAAAAGTTCAAAAAAGTTCAAAAATAACGATTATGACAATTGTCACTTTCCTGTAGTACATCTTCACTGAAATTTTAATTTAACATGTTAACAATATCTTCATTTACCCATTTGCTTTAAAAAAATTTAAAAAGGTTCAAAAATAACGATTATGACAATTGTCACTTTCCTGTAGTACATCTTCACTGAAATTTTAATTTAACATGTTAACAATATCTATTTTACCCATTTGCTTTAAAAAATTTTTAAAAAGGTTCAAAAATAACGATTATGACAATTGTCACCCTGTAGTACATCTTCACTGAAATTTTAATTTAAAACATATTAACAATATCTATTTTTACCCATTTGCTTTAAAAAAAATTAAAGAAGTTCAATAATAACGATTATGACAATTGTCACTTCCCTGTAGTATATCTTCACTGAAATTTTAATTTAACATGTTAACAATATCTATTTTTCCCAAATGCTTTAAAAAAATTCAAAAAAGTTCAAAAATAACAATTATTACAATTGTCACTTTCCTGTAGTACATCTTCACTGAAATTTTAATTTAACATGTTAACAATATCTTCTTTTACCCATTTGCTTAAAAAAAATTTAAAAAGGTTCAAAAATAACGATTATGACAATTGTCGCTTTCCTGTAGTACATCTTCACTGAAATTTTAATTTAACATGTTAACAATATCTATTTTTACCTATTTGCTTTGAAAAAATTCAAAAAAGTTCAAAAATAACGATTATGACAATTATCACTTTCCTGTAGTACATCTTCACTGAAATTTTAATTTAACATGTTAACAATATCTTCATTAACCCATTTGCTTTAAAAAAATTTAAAAAGGTTCAAAAATAACGATTATGACAATTGTCACTTTCCTGTAGTACATCTTCACTGAAATTTAAATTTAACATGTTAACAATATCTATTTTCCCATTTGCTTTAAAAATTTTTTAAAAAGGTTCAAAAATAACGATTATGACAATTGTCACCCTGTAGTACATCTTCACTGAAATTTTAATATAAAACATATTAACAATATCTATTTTTACGCATTTGCTTTAAAAAAATTAAAAAAGTTCAATAATAACGATTATGACAATTGTCACTTCCCTGTAGTATATCTTCACTGAAATTTTAATTTAACATGTTAACAATATCTATTTTTCCCTAATGCTTTAAAAAAATTCAAAAAAGTTCAAAAAAGTTCAAAAATAACAATTATGACAATTGTCAATTTCCTGTAGTACATCTTCACTGAAATTTTAATTTAACATGTTAACAATATCTTCTTTTACCCATTTGCTTTAAAAAAATTTAAAAAGGTTCAAAAATAACGATTATGACAATTGTCACTTTCCTGTAGTACATCTTCACTGAAATTTTAATTTAACATGTTAACAATATCTATTTTTACCTATTTGCTTTAAAAAAATTAAAAAAAGTTCAAAAATAACGAATATGACAATTGTCACCTTCCTGTAGTACATCTTCACTGAAATTTTAATTTAACATATTAATAATATCTATTTTTACTCATTTGCTTTAAAAAAATTCAAAAAAGTTCAAAAATAACGATTATGACAATTGTCACTTCCCTGTAGTATATCTTCACTGAAATTTTAATTTAACATATTAACAATATCTATTTTTACCCAAATGCTTTAAAATAATTCAAAAAAGTTCATAAATAACGATTATGACAATTGTCACTTCCCTGTAGTATATCTTCACTGAAATTTTAATTTAACATGTTAACAATATCTATTTTTCCCAAATGCTTTAAAAAAATTCAAAAAAGTTCAAAAATAACAATTATGACAATTGTCACTTTCCTGTAGTACATCTTCACTGAAATTTTAATTTAACATTTTAACAATATCTTCTTTTACCCATTTGCTTAAAAAAATTTAAAAAGGTTCAAAAATAACGATTATGACAATTGTCACTTTCCTGTAGTACATCTTCACTGAAATTTTAATTTAACATGTTAACAATATCTTCTTTTACCCATTTGCTTTAAAAAAATTTAAAAGGTTCAAAAATAACGATTATGACAATTGTCACTTTCCTGTAGTACATCTTCACTGAAATTTTAATTTAACATGTTAACAATATCTATTTTTACCTATTTGCTTTAAAAAAATTCAAAAAAGTTCAAAAATAACGATTATGACAATTGTCACTTTCCTGTAGTACATCTTCACAGAAATTTTAATTTAACATGTTAACAATATCTATTTTTACTTATTTGCTTTAAAAAAATTCAAAAAAGTTCAAAAATAACGATTATGACAATTGTCACTTCCCTGTAGTATATCTTCACTGAAATTTTAATTTAACATGTTAACAATATCTATTTTTACCCAAATGCTTTAAAATAATTCAAAAAAGTTCATAAATAACGATTATGACAATTGTCACTTCCCTGTAGTATATCTTCACTGAAATTTTAATTTAACATGTTAACAATATCTATTTTTCCCAAATGCTTTAAAAAAATTCAAAAAAGTTCAAAAATAACAATTATGACAATTGTCACTTTCCTGTAGTACATCTTCACTGAAATTTTAATTTAACATTTTAACAATATCTTCTTTTACCCATTTGCTTAAAAAAAATTTAAAAAGGTTCAAAAATAACGATTATGACAATTGTCACTTTCCTGTAGTACATCTTTACTGAAATTTTAATTTAACATATTAATAATATCTATTTTTACTTATTTGCTTTAAAAAAATTCAAAAAAGTTCAAAAATAACGATTATGACAATTGTCACTTCCCTGTAGTATATCTTCACTGAAATTTTAATTTAACATGTTAACAATATCTATTTTTACCCAAATGCTTTAAAATAATTCAAAAAAGTTCATAAATAACGATTATGACAATTGTCACTTTCCTGTAGTACATCTTCACTGAAATTTTAATTTAACATGTTAACAATATCTTCTTTTACCCATTTGCTTTAAAAAAATTTAAAAGGTTCAAAAATAACGATTATGACAATTGTCACTTTCCTGTAGTACATCTTCACTGAAATTTTAATTTAACATGTTAACAATATCTATTTTTACCTATTTGCTTTAAAAAAATTCAAAAAAGTTCAAAAATAACGATTATGACAATTGTCACTTTCCTGTAGTACATCTTCACTGAAATTTTAATTTAACATGTTAACAATATCTTCATTTACCCATTTGCTTTAAAAAAATTTAAAAAGGTTCAAAAATAACGATTATGACAATTGTCACTTTCCTGTAGTACATCTTCACTGAAATTTTAATTTAACATGTTAACAATATCTATTTTACCCATTTGCTTTAAAAATTTTTTAAAAAGGTTCAAAAATAACGATTATGACAATTGTCACCCTGTAGTACATCTTCACTGAAATTTTAATTTAAAACATATTAACAATATCTATTTTTACCCATTTGCTTTAAAAAAAATTAAAGAAGTTCAATAATAACGATTATGACAATTGTCACTTCCCTGTAGTATATCTTCACTGAAATTTTAATTTAACATGTTAACAATATCTATTTTTCCCAAATGCTTTAAAAAAATTCAAAAAAGTTCAAAAATAACAATTATGACAATTGTCACTTTCCTGTAGTACATCTTCACTGAAATTTTAATTTAACATGTTAACAATATCTTCTTTTACCCATTTGCTTAAAAAAAATTTAAAAAGGTTCAAAAATAACGATTATGACAATTGTCGCTTTCCTGTAGTACATCTTCACTGAAATTTTAATTTAACATGTTAACAATATCTATTTTCCCATTTGCTTTAAAAATTTTTTAAAAAGGTTCAAAAATAACGATTATGACAATTGTCACCCTGTAGTACATCTTCACTGAAATTTTAATATAAAACATATTAACAATATCTATTTTTACGCATTTGCTTTAAAAAAATTAAAAAAGTTCAATAATAACGATTATGACAATTGTCACTTCCCTGTAGTATATCTTCACTGAAATTTTAATTTAACATGTTAACAATATCTATTTTTCCCTAATGCTTTAAAAAATTCAAAAAAGTTCAAAAAAGTTCAAAAATAACAATTATGACAATTGTCAATTTCCTGTAGTACATCTTCACTGAAATTTTAATTTAACATGTTAACAATATCTTCTTTTACCCATTTGCTTTAAAAAAATTTAAAAAGGTTCAAAAATAACGATTATGACAATTGTCACTTTCCTGTAGTACATCTTCACTGAAATTTTAATTTAACATGTTAACAATATCTATTTTTACCTATTTGCTTTAAAAAAATTAAAAAAAGTTCAAAAATAACGAATATGACAATTGTCACCTTCCTGTAGTACATCTTCACTGAAATTTTAATTTAACATATTAATAATATCTATTTTTACTCATTTGCTTTAAAAAAATTCAAAAAAGTTCAAAAATAACGATTATGACAATTGTCACTTCCCTGTAGTATATCTTCACTGAAATTTTAATTTAACATATTAACAATATCTATTTTTACCCAAATGCTTTAAAATAATTCAAAAAAGTTCATAAATAACGATTATGACAATTGTCACTTCCCTGTAGTATATCTTCACTGAAATTTTAATTTAACATGTTAACAATATCTATTTTTCCCAAATGCTTTAAAAAAATTCAAAAAAGTTCAAAAATAACAATTATGACAATTGTCACTTTCCTGTAGTACATCTTCACTGAAATTTTAATTTAACATTTTAACAATATCTTCTTTTACCCATTTGCTTAAAAAAAATTTAAAAAGGTTCAAAAATAACGATTATGACAATTGTCACTTTCCTGTAGTACATCTTCACTGAAATTTTAATTTAACATGTTAACAATATCTTCTTTTACCCATTTGCTTTAAAAAAATTTAAAAGGTTCAAAAATAACGATTATGACAATTGTCACTTTCCTGTAGTACATCTTCACTGAAATTTTAATTTAACATGTTAACAATATCTATTTTTACCTATTTGCTTTAAAAAAATTCAAAAAAGTTCAAAAATAACGATTATGACAATTGTCACTTTCCTGTAGTACATCTTCACAGAAATTTTAATTTAACATGTTAACAATATCTATTTTTACTTATTTGCTTTAAAAAAATTCAAAAAAGTTCAAAAATAACGATTATGACAATTGTCACTTCCCTGTAGTATATCTTCACTGAAATTTTAATTTAACATGTTAACAATATCTATTTTTACCCAAATGCTTTAAAATAATTCAAAAAAGTTCATAAATAACGATTATGACAATTGTCACTTCCCTGTAGTATATCTTCACTGAAATTTTAATTTAACATGTTAACAATATCTATTTTTCCCAAATGCTTTAAAAAAATTCAAAAAAGTTCAAAAATAACAATTATGACAATTGTCACTTTCCTGTAGTACATCTTCACTGAAATTTTAATTTAACATTTTAACAATATCTTCTTTTACCCATTTGCTTAAAAAAAATTTAAAAAGGTTCAAAAATAACGATTATGACAATTGTCACTTTCCTGTAGTACATCTTTACTGAAATTTTAATTTAACATATTAATAATATCTATTTTTACTTATTTGCTTTAAAAAAATTCAAAAAAGTTCAAAAATAACGATTATGACAATTGTCACTTCCCTGTAGTATATCTTCACTGAAATTTTAATTTAACATGTTAACAATATCTATTTTTACCCAAATGCTTTAAAATAATTCAAAAAAGTTCATAAATAACGATTATGACAATTGTCACTTTCCTGTAGTACATCTTCACTGAAATTTTAATTTAACATGTTAACAATATCTTCTTTTACCCATTTGCTTTAAAAAAATTTAAAAGGTTCAAAAATAACGATTATGACAATTGTCACTTTCCTGTAGTACATCTTCACTGAAATTTTAATTTAACATGTTAACAATATCTATTTTTACCTATTTGCTTTAAAAAAATTCAAAAAAGTTCAAAAATAACGATTATGACAATTGTCACTTTCCTGTAGTACATCTTCACTGAAATTTTAATTTAACATGTTAACAATATCTTCATTTACCCATTTGCTTTAAAAAAATTTAAAAAGGTTCAAAAATAACGATTATGACAATTGTCACTTTCCTGTAGTACATCTTCACTGAAATTTTAATTTAACATGTTAACAATATCTATTTTACCCATTTGCTTTAAAAATTTTTTAAAAAGGTTCAAAAATAACGATTATGACAATTGTCACCCTGTAGTACATCTTCACTGAAATTTTAATTTAAAACATATTAACAATATCTATTTTTACCCATTTGCTTTAAAAAAAATTAAAGAAGTTCAATAATAACGATTATGACAATTGTCACTTCCCTGTAGTATATCTTCACTGAAATTTTAATTTAACATGTTAACAATATCTATTTTTCCCAAATGCTTTAAAAAAATTCAAAAAAGTTCAAAAATAACAATTATGACAATTGTCACTTTCCTGTAGTACATCTTCACTGAAATTTTAATTTAACATGTTAACAATATCTTCTTTTACCCATTTGCTTAAAAAAAATTTAAAAAGGTTCAAAAATAACGATTATGACAATTGTCGCTTTCCTGTAGTACATCTTCACTGAAATTTTAATTTAACATGTTAACAATATCTATTTTTACCTATTTGCTTTAAAAAAATTCAAAAAAGTTCAAAAATAACGATTATGACAATTATCACTTTCCTGTAGTACATCTTCACTGAAATTTTAATTTAACATGTTAACAATATCTTCATTAACCCATTTGCTTTAAAAAAATTTAAAAAGGTTCAAAAATAACGATTATGACAATTGTCACTTTCCTGTAGTACATCTTCACTGAAATTTAAATTTAACATGTTAACAATATCTATTTTACCCATTTGCTTTAAAAATTTTTTAAAAAGGTTCAAAAATAACGAATTTGACAATTGTCACCCTGTAGTACATCTTCACTGAAATTTTAATATAAAACATATTAACAATATCTATTTTTACCCATTTGCTTTAAAAAAAATTAAAAAAGTTCAATAATTACGATTATGACAATTGTCACTTCCCTGTAGTATATCTTCACTGAAATTTTAATTTAACATGTTAACAATATCTATTTTTCCCAAATGCTTTAAAAAAATTCTAAAAAGTTCAAAAATAACAATTATGACAATTGTCACTTTCCTGTAGTACATCTTCACTGAAATTTTAATTTAACATGTTAACAATATCTTCTTTTACCCATTTGCTTAAAAAAAATTTAAAACGGTTCAAAAATATCGATTATGACAATTGTCACTTTCCTGTAGTACATCTTCACTGAAATTTTAATTTAACATGTTAACAATATCTTCATTTACCCATTTGCTTTAAAAAAATTTAAAAAGGTTCAAAAATAACGATTATGACAATTGTCACTTTCCTGTAGTACATCTTCACTGAAATTTAAATTTAACATGTTAACAATATCTATTTTACCCATTTGCTTTAAAAATTTTTTAAAAAGGTTCAAAAATAACGATTATGACAATTGTCACCCTGTAGTACATCTTCACTGAAAATTTAATATAAAACATATTAACAATATCTATTTTTACCCATTTGCTTTAAAAAAAATTAAAAAAAGTTCAATAATAACGATTATGACAATTGTCACTTCCCTGTAGTATATCTTCACTGAAATTTTAATTTAACATGTTAACAATATATATTTTACCCATTTGCTTTAAAAATTTTTTAAAAAGGTTCAAAAATAACGATTATGACAATTGTCACCCTGTAGTACATCTTCACTGAAATTTTAATATAAAACATATTAACAATATCTATTTTTACCCATTTGCTTTAAAAAAAATTAAAAAAGTTCAATAATTACGATTATGACAATTGTCACTTCCCTGTAGTATATCTTCACTGAAATTTTAATTTAACATGTTAACAATATCTATTTTTCCCAAATGCTTTAAAAAAATTCTAAAAAGTTCAAAAATAACAATTATGACAATTGTCACTTTCCTGTAGTACATCTTCACTGAAATTTTAATTTAACATGTTAACAATATCTTCTTTTACCCATTTGCTTAAAAAAAATTTAAAACGGTTCAAAAATATCGATTATGACAATTGTCACTTTCCTGTAGTACATCTTCACTGAAATTTTAATTTAACATGTTAACAATATCTTCATTTACCCATTTGCTTTAAAAAAATTTAAAAAGGTTCAAAAATAACGATTATGACAATTGTCACTTTCCTGTAGTACATCTTCACTGAAATTTAAATTTAACATGTTAACAATATCTATTTTACCCATTTGCTTTAAAAATTTTTTAAAAAGGTTCAAAAATAACGATTATGACAATTGTCACCCTGTAGTACATCTTCACTGAAAATTTAATATAAAACATATTAACAATATCTATTTTTACCCATTTGCTTTAAAAAAAATTAAAAAAAGTTCAATAATAACGATTATGACAATTGTCACTTCCCTGTAGTATATCTTCACTGAAATTTTAATTTAACATGTTAACAATATCTATTTTTCCCAAATGCTTTAAAAAAATTCAAAAAAGTTCAAAAATAACAATTATGACAATTGTCAATTTCCTGTAGTACATCTTCACTGAAATTTTAATTTAACATGTTAACAATATCTTCTTTTACCCATTTGCTTTAAAAAAATTTAAAAAATTTCAATAATAACGATTATGATAATTGTCACTTTCCTGTAGTACATCTTCACTGAAATTTTAATTTAACATGTTAACAATATCTATTTTTACCCATTTGCTTTAAAAAAATTCAAAAAAGTTCAAAATAACGATTATGACAATCGTCACTTCCCTGTAGTATATCTTCACTGAAATTTTAATTTAACATGTTAACAATATCTATTTTTACCCAAATGCTTTAAAAAAATTCAAAAAAGTTCATAAATAACGATTATGACAATTGTCACTTTCCTGTAGTACATCTTCACTGAAATTTTAATTTAACATGTTAACAATATCTTCTTTTACCCATTTGCTTTAAAAAAATTTAAAAGGTTCAAAAATAACGATTATGACAATTGTTACTTTCCTGTAGTACATCTTCACTGAAATTTTAATTTAACATATTAACAATATCTATTTTTACCTATTTGCTTTAAAAAAATTCAAAAAAGTTCAAAAATAACGATTATGACAATTATCACTTTCCTGTAGTACATCTTCACTGAAATTTTAATTTAACATGTTAACAATATCTTCATTTACCCATTTGCTTTAAAAAAATTTAAAAAGGTTCAAAAATAACGATTATGACAATTGTCACTTTCCTGTAGTACATCTTCACTGAAATTTTAATTTAACATGTTAACAATATCTATTTTACCCATTTGCTTTAAAAATTTTTTAAAAAGGTTTAAAAATAACGATTATGACAATTGTCACTTTCCTGTAGTATATCTTCACTGAAATTTTAATTTAACATGTTAACAATATCTTCTTTTACCCATTTGCTTAAAAAAAATTTAAAAGGTTCAAAAATAACGATTATGACAATTGTTACTTTCCTGTAGTACATCTTCACTGAAATTTTAATTTAACATATTAACAATATCTATTTTTACCTATTTGCTTTAAAAAAATTCAAAAAAGTTCAAAAATAACGATTATGACAATTGTCACTTTCCTGTAGTACATCTTCACTGAAATTTTAATTTAACATGTTAACAATATCTTCATTTACTCATTTGCTTTAAAAAAATTTAAAAAGGTTCAAAAATAACGATTATGACAATTGTCACTTTCCTGTAGTACATCTTCACTGAAATTTTAATTTAACATGTTAACAATATCTATTTTTACCTATTTGCTTTAAAAAAATTCAAAAAAGTTCAAAAATAACGATTATGACAATTGTCACTTTCCTGTAGATCTTCACTGAAATTTAAATTTAACATGTTAACAATATCTATTTTACCCATTTGCTTTAAAAATTTTTTAAAAAGGTTCAAAAATAACGATTATGACAATTGTCACCCTGTAGTACATCTTCACTGAAATTTTAATTTAAAACATATTAACAATATCTATTTTTACCCATTTGCTTTAAAAAAAATTAAAAAAGTTCAATAATAACGATTATGACAATTGTCACTTCCCTGTAGTATATCTTCACTGAAATTTTAATTTAACATGTTAACAATATCTATTTTTCCCAAATGCTTTAAAAAAATTCATAAAAGTTCAAAAATAACAATTATGACAATTGTCAATTTCCTGTAGTACATCTTCACTGAAATTTTAATTTAACATGTTAACAATATCTTTTACCCATTTGCTTTAAAAAAATTTAAAAAGTTTCAAAAATAACGATTATGACAATTGTCACTTTCCTGTAGTACATCTTCACTGAAATTTTAATTTAACATGTTAACAATATCTATTTTTACCTATTTGCTTTAAAAAAATTCAAAAAAGTTCAAAAATAACGATTATGACAATTGTCACTTTCCTGTAGTACATCTTCACTGAAATTTTAATTTAACATGTTAACAATATCTTCATTTACCCATTTGCTTTAAAAAAATTTAAAAAGGTTCAAAAATAACGATTATGACAATTGTCACTTTCCTGTAGTACATCTTCACTGAAATTTTAATTTAACATGTTAACAATATCTATTTTACCCATTTGCTTTAAAAAAATTTTAAAAAGGTTCAAAAATAACGATTATGACAATTGTCACTTTCCTGTGGTACATCTTCACTGAAATTTTAATATAAAACATATTAACAACATCTATTTTTACCCATTTGCTTTAAAAAAAATTAAAAAAGTTCAATAATAACGATTATGATAATTGTCACTTTCCTGTGGTTCATCTTCACTGAAATTTTACTTTAACATGTTAACAATATCTATTTTTACCCATTTGCTTTAAAAAAATTTAAAAAAGTTCAATAATAACGATTATGATAATTGTCACTTTCTTGTGGTTCATCTTCACTAAAATTTTAATTTAACATGTTAACAATATAATATCTATGCTTTAAAAAAATTTTCAAAAATAACGATTATAACAATTGTCACTTTTCTATGGTACATCTTCATTGAAATTTTATTTTTACATCTTAATATTAATAATTATAACCTATTTAATTTACGATATAATAAATCAAATAAGTTAAAATAACGATTATTACAATTTCCACTTTATTATGTTACTTACATTACATCTTCATTGAAATTATAATATAAATTTTTTTTCACCCATATATGTCGAAAAAAGTTTAAAAAAATAACGATTATGAAAATTGTCGGTACATCTTTATTAAATTTTTATTTTAATTTAACATGCTTACTAATCCATTTAATTCAAAAAATAATATCAAAAAAATAAAACATTATAAAAAGATCTTTGAAGATCGTTGCTCAAAATTTTTTAAAAGTAAAAGATCTAAATATCACACCCTCGTTTATTAAAGCTCAAAACCGATATACCCTTATATTTAAAAGATGTGTTTAATTCTTCAATTTTTTATAATTAATATTTTTATTTACTTGTGAAAATCTACTAAGGTGATATTTTATATTAATAATCTAAAAGTATTTTTACTGATCTTAAGGAGTAACAATGAGGAGGATTATAAGATAAACTTAGCCATATTTTCAAATATCAATATCATTCAAAATAATTTTAGCTAAATTCTTCAAATGAAATCATGATTTTAGCTGAATTCTGCAAATGAAAAATGATAGCTCAGCCCAATTTTTAAAATCAAGCATGGTCCAGATTTGTAATTCTGATATTTCAAATAAAACTAAGATGACATAAATTTAGGAAGCTTGGAAGGATTAGGAAATAACTAATATAAAGTAAAGATACACCTTTTTTAAAGGTTACAATGACATTCAAGATATCCTATTTATTAACCTAAGCTTATAAAATTGAAAGAGTTACATATGCACAACACAATCCCCTATAGCAAACAACTCAAATTGAAAAACTAAAAAATATGAATATGGTTTATAAATGCAATAAATACTTTTTGATTATGCCCATTAATTGTAACCATATTTAATATGAAAAATACAAATAAAAAATGTTCCTAAAAATACATTCACTAGTTTTATATGGTACAATTTTTTGATGAATTTTGACATAAAATTTATTTTTAGTTTTACCATCTGTAAATTAAAAAGTAATTTGAACCCAAGTTTTTTTTAAAACACCCTAATATTTAATCAAAAAATATTAATTTATAAAATTTTAATTGCCTTGTAATAATCTCAAAGACTCTATTTTTTTTTTAATAAATGAGAATTAAAAACATTTTTTTATATTTATCTGGTTTCTTAGAGTTTAAGCCTCCTGCAACTTGTTGGGCATTAATTTGCTTTTTTTGTTCAAATTTTATTTATTATACATTGTTAAATAATATTTGCATTTAATAACTATGACCAATTGTTAAAACTGATAATTAACCTTCTAAAATTTAATAATACTAGTAGAAAGCCAACGGGGAATGAGATTTTTATTCATTTTCGATATATGTTATGCCAGGTTCAAGCTCACAATATTAGGAAGCATCCAAGACAGGGTTGCCATGTATCCCCCCATTAGCGGGAGACTCCTGCAATTTTTTAGTTTACTCGATTTGTACTATTACCGTTTTCCAGCTATTGACCGTTAAAGATATGGCGCCAAAAATAAAAAACACTCAAAATTTTTTAAAAAAATTTTTTTATACAACGGTAGAGAATTTTTTTCTCTTCCTAATGATGCCTCAAATTAAGCTTTATCTTCATTATTTATTTCGGAAATCAAATTTTAAACCTTATATTATAGCGTGAAGTTAGCCCCCCCCTCCCCCGATATTCAAAATTAGAGATTTTTCAAATTTTTAAAACGGGATTGATTTGTACCCGATTTGTACCGATTTGTACCGTTTCAAACTCGATTTGTACTATTACCGTTTTCCAGCTATTGACCGTTAAATATATGGCGCCAAAAATAAAAAACACTCAAAATTTTTTTTTTTAACGCACAACGGTAGAGAATTTTTTTCTCTTCTTAATGATGCCTCAAATTAAGCTTTATCTTCATTATTTATTTCGGAAATCAAATTTTAAACCTTATATTATAGCGTGAAGTTAGCCCTCCTAGCTTCAATTTACAAGTAAGATATTTTGAACATTTAAATTATTATATACGTATCTTTATTAATAAATAAATATGCTATCCAATTTATTTTGGCCTAAACCAATGATTTAGGAAATCTCAAGTATATCGTTTCACCCCGCTATTTGGGGCATGTAGGACAAAGTTTTCACTTTTACAAAAAATATAATTTTGATAAAATTTTCAAAAGATTTTTACATGATATATTTTAATTAAAATATATAATCATTATTATGTAAATTAAATTTTATAGCAAAGTTAAAAAACCTATAATTTTGCAAAGTTTTATTATAATATCAAATTTATTAAAAATTATGTTCATTAAATAATTTTAAATACCGGATTTGGTCTTTTATAGTGGCTATCAATTAAAATTTATTTATAAAAATATTACAATGATTCCTTTCCTTGTAATTGTTCTTATTTTTATTAATTCCTTATTACCTGGGCCCAATTAATATAGACCTAAATTTCCTTTAAAATTATTATGATATATTACTGAAATTATAATTTAAAGACCGATAACCTTTAAAAAATTTTTAAAAAATATATAATTTTTTTAAGACATAGCACCTATTAAAAAAATATCAACTCGGAATTACTTATTCTGAAACAATACGTTAACGATTTATATCAAGAAAATGGAGAACCGCACCCACCATCCGATTATGGTGTCAATTAAGTGCAGGTTTATCATATTCCAAGACTCCTAAATATCTTTATATGCTTATTAAAACTGATAGATATAATATCAGAACACAAGTTGACCCATCATATTGTGAAAAGTATTCAAAATATCTCCATGAATAGACAATATTATACCAAGCAATAGTACAGAATCATATACTAAAAAATTCATTATGACCCTATCTTCCGATGAATGGAATAAAATTAACCCTATTAAAAGAATCTATAACAATAATACCACAAAAAAAGGAAGCCCATACTCTGTTTTGCAGCCCGGAATATGGGTTGATTATACAATCTCATTTTTGGGATGTTACAAGATTACCATGTTCGATACAGTTTATTAGGGCAAAGGTGTCTGATATTGGCCCATATTATGTCGTGATGAAAGGAACATGTTCCAATTGTAAATCTAATTTAAAAGCAATTATTCTTGTACGTCCGGAGTTGGAACAGAGAGTTATAGTGAAATGCGTTTATAAAGGCCATCTCTTGACGTTGTAAGTATCTTTTTTTATAAAAAAACATTTTTATTATATGATGCTTTATTAAAAATTTTAAAAATATTTGCTTTAAAAAATTAAAATGTAGGATTGCAAAGTTTTTCCTTCATCAGTTATTGCATCTATGACCTCTATCCATAAATAGTCCCAGAGGTATAAAATATTTATTATATAGATTAGAATTATAATATTGTTTTTTATAGAAATTATCGACAACTCCTTCCGAATTTTCTAAAAGGCATGTAGTTTCAAATCCTTTTAATACGGTCATTATAATTTTTACAAATCTAATCATTATATTAATGACTTAGATGCCAATTTGAAATTCTCTCTACCGACTGATAATATTTTGGAATCTGAACCATTTATAAACAAAAAATCTACAGATGTAAGTTTATAGTTATTTTATTTTTTAAAAAATTTAAAAAAATAATTAAGCATTATTTTGATAACGATCGTGATGATTTATCAATAGTTTCATGCCAAACAGAAACTTCTAACTCGGTAATATATTAATCTTATTAAGTTATAATATTTAAATATTTAGAAATTATCTACCAATCAAATATCAAGCCCCTTCTAAATTGCCTCATTTACATCATTGACCTCATCCTATAAAAATCCTCAAACAATCCCAAAGGTAGAAAATATTTATTATATAGATTAGAATTATGATATTGTTTTTTATAGAAATTATCGACAACTCCTTCCGAATTTTCTAAAAGGCATGTAGTTTCAAATACTTTTAATAACGGTACCATTATCATTTTTACAAACTATTCATTTTATAAATAACTTAAATGCCAATTTGAAATTCTCTCTACTGATTGATAATATTTTGGAATCTGAACCATTTATAAACAAAAAATCTACAAAGGTAGATGTAAGTTTAATAGTTATTTTATTTTTTAAATTTAAAAAATATTTAAGCATTATTTTGATAACGATCGTGATGATTTATCAATAGTTTCATGCCAAACAGAAACTTCTAACTCAGTATTATAGTAAATATTATTAAGTTATAATATTTAAATATTTAGAAATTATCTACAAATCAAATATCAAGCCCCTTCCAAATTGCCTCATTTACATCATTGACCTCATCCTATAAAAATCCTCAAACAATCCCAAAGGTAGAATATTAATATTAAATATATCATTTTATATTTTCTAAAAATCAGAACGCAATACCTAGCATTGATACTTTAATAGAGAGGAATGCTATAGAAAATTGGCGAGGTCTTATTAATAAATAGCGGGGTAGGAGCTATATGGATCCCAATATCGAATGGCATTATATTAGCGGTGATGCAAAAGAAGACCACTATCCAATTCGCCTTCTAAAAAATGGGAATTTATGTGGATCGGTAAGTTATGAAGGAAAAAAATACACGACGACGAATATATGTGCTATAGACGCCTTTATTCAACTAATAACATCAGCCAATATAGATAGCCCGGCTTACAAAAACTATATGACTCTAACATCCCCTTCTTTAACAAATATAGAGGAAAGTTTAATTCATAAACATATTTTAAATGCATATAAACAACGCATTCACATTTTAAACAAATTATTTAAGGCAAATATTTTACCAAATAATGTTTACCATATTGCTGCTGAATCTAATATATATGCACTTATTAACAAAATAATAGCAATAGGTATGTTTGAACACACGACGGAAGAAAGTGTCGTGTGTTCTAAAGAGTCATGTTTTAATATAATTTACAAAAATGGCATTTTATCATTTTCAATTGAACATATAAATAATATATCTAATTTAGAATCAATTATTAATGATTATTTAGCCCTATAGATAGAGGGCTATGTAATGTAAAAAAAATTTCAAATATTTCTTGTAACTATATATTATCTTCTACGTTACTTTTAAATCGTTATAATATATTATTAGAAATCACATTAAAAACGGGGCAATACCCTTTAATTGAAATAAAAACAATACCAAATTATATCAAAATTGATCAAATTATTTACACCCTTAGAGGTGTAATAGCTTATGAAGGCAATGAGCAAAACGATGCAAATATTTTAGGTCATTGTATCGCTTATTGCCTATGTCGCAATAATGTATAAGAGGTTTTTAATAATTTAAAAGTTAAAATTTTTTTTAATATACCTAAAAAAATTCGACCGCATATATATATACACTATTTGATATCCTATCATTATTATATTGAAATCTATTCTCAATTTTAATTTTTATTATTTTTTATAATTTGATAGATTTTATAATTATTAATTTATTTTCTAACTATAAAAATTGCATAATAATTTGGATTTGTATAATTATCATAACAATAAATGATTTGTTATATATAAAATTTGGATAATAAAATACATAAATATGTTATTAAGCTCCGGTTGAAGAGCCTATAATGCATTTTAGATGGTATTGTGCAAATTAGATTTTTTTACTGTAAGCGTTAAAAAAAGCTAACTGGTTTGATTTATTTTATAATTTTGTGCTAAAATTGAAAATGTATACCAAATTGTATGTATAATTTATCTCATATATTAATTGATATTATATCATTTAGGAATATATTAATTTATATAATTTTAGAATATATTAATTTATATTTATATAATTTTAGAATATAGTAATTTATATTATATCATTTTATAATATATTAATTGATATTATATCATTTTAGAATATAGGATAAGGTTACCAAAAAATTAGTAAATATTTATGAACAATGATAAAAGAAATTACACCAAAGGTTTCTAGTTAAAAAATAAATGCGCTCTTGGATGATAAACTTTTGGCTCTTTTGGA
Organism: Gordionus sp. m RMFG-2023; assembly: GCF_954871325.1. Taxonomy (NCBI): domain Eukaryota; kingdom Metazoa; phylum Nematomorpha; class Gordioida; order Chordodea; family Parachordodidae; genus Gordionus; species Gordionus sp. m RMFG-2023. The sequence continues at coordinate 45,736,235 of NC_088775.1, read as the reverse complement.
ATGGGTGCCATCTGAACAGTAAAATATATTTTTTTTATCTATAAATTTAATATTATTTTAGATTGTATCTACAATCATAGCAGAAGTAAATAATTTTTCAAATGTGAGACTTTGATGGAGTAATCAAAGAATCAAAACACTACTGTTGAATTATAACCTACAAATTCAATAGAAACACCTTCCAATTAACCATCATTATCTTTCTTTAATAAAACGAAATCATATATTATTGTGTTTATTTTTGTAAATATATTTATTTATATATATAATAAAGTAATATTCTATATGATGTGCCCATTTTTGAAAAATATTTATAAATAAGCAAACTATTTTGAATATCGGGTGGGGGGGGGGGCTAATTTCACGCTATAATATAAGGTTTAAAATTTGATTTACGAAATAAATTGTAAAGATAAAGCATAATTTGAGGCATCATTAGGAAGAAAAAAAGATTCTCTACCGTTGTACGTTAAAAAATTTAAAAAATAAATAAATTTTGAATGTTTTTTATTTTTAGCGCCATATCTTTAACGGTCAATAGCTGGAAAACGGTTAGTACAAATCGAGTTTGAAACGGTATAAATCGGGTACAAATCAATCCCGTTTTAAAAATTTGAAAAATCTCAAATTTTGAATATCGGGGGGGGGGCTAACTTCACGCTATAATATAAGGTTTAAAATTTGATTTCCGAAATAAATAATGAAGATAAAGCTTAATTTGAGGCATCATTAGGAAGAGAAAAAAATTCTCTATCGTGTATGTTAAAAAATTAAAATAAAAAAAAATTCGAGTGTTTTTAATTTTTGGCGCCATATTTTTAACGGTCAATAGCTGGAAAACGGTGATGGTACAAATCGAACTGAAAACGGTACAGATCGGTACAAATCATTCTTTATTGACCTATGCAATTTTTATTTTTAAATTCAAAAGTTGGGGGGGGGGGGGGCTGTCGTGAAGTTGGCCCCCCATTTTGTTCTTTGAATATCTCAAAAACGGTGATGGTACAAATCGAACTGAAAACGGTACAAATCGTTACAAATCTGGTACAATCATACCAACTGATAAACCATTTAAAATCAAAAATTATGGGCCAACTTCACGGACCTGACATATAGACCTACCGGGAAACTTTTTATTTATATTCCGCTCATGTAGACGCTCGGTGAATTACTAACCACAGAAGAATTGTTAAAGTAGCATAGTTATAGCGCGCTACTTTGAACGGTAGCGATAGCGAACTCTTTTTTTGAGGTAATATTAATTAAATTTATATTTCAAAAAATGCTTTATAAGTCTTATTTATTTAAAGTATATATGCCGTCAATAAGATAGACATGGAAGATAATTTTAAGATAGGTGATAAATTTCACTAAAAAATGATAAAATGGAATTATTTTTCCCCAAGTTGAAAAATATTTTCAACTTAACAAATAAAAATTGATTTAATATTAGATGCATAAAATAGCTGACAATATTGTTTAATAAATCAAGTAGCCAACTAAAAAAAATATGTATAGATATTATTCAATATTATTCATAATTTTAATAAAATTATTTTCTACTGTTTTTAATTTAGAATGTCCATAACTAAAATTTCAGAAATTGAAAGATATTTCGATAATATGTGTGCAGTGTGCTAAAGGGGGTATATCAGTAAATTTTTTCTCTGACATCCACTCTCTTTGTTTCCTAGCATCTTTTCTATTATATAAGGATCTAAACAAATATTAGTTATTTTTAAAAAGTAGTGTAAAAAATAGCATTTTATTTGTCAAATAGCGTTAGCGGTAGCTCGCTACTCTCAAGAGTAAAGTTTACCAAAACTGCAATACAGATATCAAAACACAATCGATTTTTAAAACGGTTGCTATAATAATAGATAACCATAGAGAAGAGATGTAAGAGGCTTTATTGACATTAGGAAAAAGTTATAGATGAATTAAAATGTGTTGGCCGAAAAAGTCGTCTAAAAAAATTAAACGATCTCTCCAAAACTGACTTTTCCTAAAATTTAAACGGGCCGGGGAGGGAAATCAGTAAAAAAATTTTATCTGGCCTGGACGGGCAGGACATACATTAAAATATCGGGTAGGCCAGGCAATTTATGCAAAAAATCATAATGGAACTAAACGGGCCGGGCTTTGCAGATCTCTGTTTGGACTAGTACCAAGATATTTTTATGTTAATTAAATAAAGTATAAAATTGTCTTCTATTACTATTCTTAGCTTAGAAGGTATAAAAAATTCAAGAAAGTAGAACCAAATAATGGTGGAAACTAGTGTATGTTTTAATAAACTCAACCGAAGAACTACGGAAAAAATAACCTGACGGGGAAAGAAACTGAGAAAATAATCTCAAGGAAGGAAAAATCCTGCCGGGAAAAAACTTAAAAATTATCTGTATTATGGAGAAAACATTCTTAAGGTGACTATTTGTAATTGGATATTAATTATTATTTTATCTGTGATGGACACTAAATTTTTTAAAATAATATTTTTTTAAATTTTATTATATATTAATTAATACATACAAATTTTTCTAATTATATTTTTTAGTTACATTTTAAATTTTGTGAATAGATTACTTTTTTATATCATTTTGTTGATGCTTTTTTTTAGGGAAGGATATTTTTTAGGGAGGAAAGTATTTTGGTTCAAAGGAGGAGGGGGTGGGCATAGGAGGCAGTGGTGGAACCACATTCAGCATCATGATTTAAATACCAAATGTTGTCCCTCAGGCTAGAATTTATTTTAAGTGTGGATATGAGGTGATGAATTCTGAAGCAAAACAATAAAAGGATGAATTATATATTACATTATTTTTAATTTAAAAGTTCAAAATATTACAAATTTTTATATAAATATGCTATTTTTCATAAATATTAATTTATTTTTTTTAATCTATATAATTCAAATAGGTAAATTCTTTTTAATACAAATTTTCAATTATATCCACAAGAAAAACTGGTCCTGGTTTTTATTATTTTATTTTTAGACCTTTCCCTTACCCGGTACAAATTTTGAAAAGTAAACATATATATATTTTATAGCCTTAGAGCTTCAATTGGTATGAATGGGCCTGATATTTGATAAAAATAAAAAAGAATTTTGAATCAGTTAAAAATAATTGGCAAGCTACCATTTTTAGAACTAAATCCAGGTTCTAGTTATACCGAGTTGTAAATTAATGAAGCACGGCTAGAAATTTCCTGGACAAAAATACTCGGTCGAAAGATATTCCGGACAAAAACACTGGATAAAATTACCAACGGACAAAAAGGGGCCAGATTAGTTGACCCCAATTTTCAATAAATATTTAAATCCTTACAAAGGTGAACATTTTTAAAATATTCCTTTTAATAAGCCTTAAAACAAATTTCTAGAGTGGTATTTTGGTCTAGTCTTTTTGTCCAGAGTACTTTTATCCAGGTCTTTTTGCCCAGTACATTTTCGGTCGTGATTATTAATTGACATTTATCAAGATGCTTTCATTTTTATTACTTTATTAAAATTTTCCTTTTGATAATTTCGTATTTAATTCTTTTTATAATACTTATTTTATTTATTCAATGCTGTTTATTATTAAAATGAAAACAAGAAATAAAACGATATTAGGGCTAATAGGGTATAAAAATTTATTTAATATTAAATCATTTTTAAAAAATATATCGCATATAACGATTTTATATACAGATAGAACTAATTTAGCACGATTATATGCATCACATTAACCCCAAGAAATAATTTGCAACTAATAAAATATACATAAAATTATTGAATACAAAAGTAGTTCAACATTCTACAAGCCTAATTTCATGTACAAATAACAATTTTAAAAAAAATTATTTATTTTTTCAAAGCCCTTTTACTCCTCTTCCCCTCTTTCTTTTCTTCTTGTATCCAATAATTTTATATTAATGTAAAAACAATAATTTATTTTAAAATAAACAATTAGTTTGTTGCATAGGCTTCAATTAGAAACCTAACACGGGGAACGGAGGGGTAAGGCCGCGATAGGGAGATATATTGATTTTTAAATTTTTTCAAGTAGACGGCAGTGGCATTGCTAGATTAATAACTTAGGGAAGCCTTTGCTTTAAAAAAATTAATTTCTTTTAAAAATATGCATAAAAAAGGGAAAATTTAGGAAGGGACTTGAGTTCCGCGTCAATAGGTAGGGTATAACGGGGGAGGGGTTTAAATATTATCTATTATATTCCAAAAAATTAATAATTGAACATCCTATTTAATGATGATTTAAAATTATTGTTAATTGAATATAATGTCTCATTTACACCTGCCCATAGCCGAAACTTTTCACTCAAAATGACCAAGGGCCACTTTTGTTGAAAAAACTAGCAATATTTAATAAATAATAACGGTGAATACTGGTTTAATCTTTTGGTTCAGGTACGGTTTGGATTTCCGAATTTAATTCCTTATGTTACTTAATTTTGTTTCTGATTATCTTTCATTCACTTTCTTGGCTAGATAGTACCCATTTGATGTTCATTTTGATTTGTTTTCAGCTAATCATCCATCAATATTGATTTAGCCTAGCATTTAGCAATTCAAATTCTCTATTTTGATTTAATGAATCGTAGATACTTATGTCATTTTTTTTTCCGCAGAATAATTTGGATAATAAGGAATAAGGTTTCAATGCAGAAAAAAATATTCATAACAATAATTGAAAAATCCTTTTTTTCAAATAAAATAATCATTAATTTCAAAATAAATGCCTTTTAAAATATTCTAATTGGAATCCATTTCATAACCAAATTAATAAATAACAGTTTTAAAATTTTAATCTAAATGCGAAGGAATTGAACGCCCTATGTATGTGAGACTGAGGCAGGGAAAACTAAAATATGAATAAGTTCAAAATATAAAGAAATAAAACCTTCTGAATCCTCGAAGTGTAAACTAGCTAAAATAATTAATATGGTGAATTCCATATCAAATCAACCAAGGTTTCAACCCTACCCCCTTCAATTTTTCTTAAATTTTGTATACTGGAAGTATTAACTATAACTAAGAAAAAAATGAAATTTTACCTTCCAACACTGTTTACCCGCTGAGATATGGCCATTTAAAGCGCGGAAAAATGGTAGGGGAGACCGGGGTACATTTAGTACAGGGGAACGTTTGGACACTCTAATTATAATTTGAGCTATTATTTTATAAGACTGGAAATTTGAACCTAACATAGATAATTACGTCATACATGATTGGCTAAAAGTGATTTGAAAAATATTTAGTATTATAATTTTTACAGAAGAAAATGTGTTTTGGCATACCATAAGTAATAAAAAAATTTTGCAAACTTTATCGTTTATATTTATAAATAAAGCTTCAAAAATCATAATAAATAGATTTTAGGAAAGTTTAAACCCTATTTTCCAATCTGCATTCAGAATCAATAAACATGAATTAATATGATTTTGGATGATATTTATAAAGTTAGTGGGCTCGGTCATAGTTGGTCATAGTATAGTGGGACACGCCATTTTAGCTCATTTTATAAACAATTTCATAATTTTATTATTAATTTAGTATTGTGAATAATGGATAATTAAATACTTATCTTTCAAAAATTTTTTTTACATTTTTTTTCCCCAAAATAAATTTCCTAAATTTTGCTAAAAAATTTTTTATATAGTTATTGATTATGAATTACAATAATATCAATAAAATCATATGTGTCATAATCTCTAGTCTTACTGGATTACTGATTTTAAATTTTTAAATTTATTTAGACCTCTATTTTACGAGTGTCACAACTATCACATATGTGTGTCCCAACGTACACAGAGTCTGTCGTGGTTGGGACAAAAATTTTTTTTTTTTATTCAATTTTCAAAAAAAATATAATCTTCATAAAATATATATTAATTATTTCAAATAGCCTATACTTCTGGGATTCAGAAGATGTTTCAATTATTCAGATTAGTCTATTAATATTATAATTATTAAGGTTTGAACGAAAAGTGTCCCAACCATCCCCGGTCTTCCCTACATTTTTGACAAAATGCACCTCATTTATTTTCAAATATCTCGAGAAATAATTAAGTTAGAAAAATAATTTAATTTTTATTTTGTAGCTTAGTAAAAGTTCTTTAAAATGACATAAAAATAAATATGATAGACATTTGATTAATATCGAAAACCGGATGTGTAAAACCGGAAATGGCCATAGAAAAAAAGGCATTTTTTTCAAATTTTTTTTCCGTAGATAGGTATCACATTGCTTTATATTTGTACAAAATCCTAGATTGGGATGAACATGGATTTCGGAGTTATCTTTATATGGCTAAAATTGAACAAATTTAACATTAATATCATCATATTTTAATTTAATTAATAGTTATGAAATAATGTTAATTTAAAAATTATGTCTAAATAATAGGCCCTTACTTTTTTTTATCTTTATCAAAATTTTTGAGAAGTGGCTGGAATAATGAGCTTTGTTTAACACTTTAGTTAAATTTTGTCTTAGAAGTTACTTGACAAAATAATTCTAAACATATTTATAACTTTATTTGCCTCAAATTGCATTACATATAATACAATCAAAATTTATATTTAAAATATATCAATAATCATCCAAGAAATTTTAATAAATTATGACTTTTGTTTTCGTCTAGGGGAATAAAAGGTTGGAACTTTGTGTTCCAGAAATTCTCTTTGCTCTCAAAAATCTGCTTTCAAGATGACTTTCTATGTTCATATATTCATTATTGCTCACAAATATATAATTTACCCCTTTGATATTATCTCTTGCATAGTTAAATAAATCTATTGTTGTCAATATGTGATGTTCATATGGACGTTGCAAGCTTGTTCGAGCTGCTAACCGTTTAGTAACGGCCCCCAAAATGTCGCATGGACTTTTACCTTGTGCGGGTTCAAAAAATGTCACTCAGCCTTTATTCCAAAATCATTTTCATGATTGTAGAGAATAATGAAATCTTTTATTTATATATTGGTTACTGCTCCATCAGAAAAATAATAAATTTTAGCCACTCTATTAAATTCTTCCTTTAAAAATACGATCAATTTTTAAAATAAATAAAATGCACATGCGTTGTGCTTTAAACAATCAATCTGATATAACCACTAAATTTACATGTTTTATTATGTTGTTCTCACGGTAATAAATTTTAAGTTGATAATGGCTTGATTATGTCTGATTTAATCCTTGTGCATGGTTCTGCACTATAAATGCATAATTTTCTGAAAAGTCTGCAATAACTAAGAATTCGCCAACATTGAATTTTAAAAAGTTTCGAAGTAATGATTATCGTGAAGCTATAAACAAATGAGGAATTAAATTGTTAATTATTCAATTAAATAATCTACAAATTCGTCAGCGGATTTTGTCAGTGTTTCGAGGGTAGTTCGATCAACTGCTATCCATTGTTTAAATGTTTTATAATCTATAGAATTCTCGTCAAATAATATATTAAGCCTTTCTTTTAATTTTGAATATATGGGGGAAAATTTATTGTTGAATTTCAATATGGTAGATTATTTTATGCTAAATAAAATATTTAAAATTATTTTGTCAAGTAATTTTAATTTCGAGATAAAAAACTAAAGTTTTAAACAGCTCATTCCAGCCACCTCTTAAATTTTTTTTATAAAGATAAAAAAAAGTAAGGGTCTAACATAATTTTTAAATTAACATTATTTCATAACTATTCATTAAATTAAAATATGATGATATTAATGTTAAATTTGTTCAATTTTAGCCATATAAAGAGTGATAATTCCTAAACCCATGTTCATCCCAGTCTAGAATTTTGTACAAATATAAAAGATTGTGATATCTATCTACAGAAAAAAAAATTTGAAAAAAATACTTTTTTTTCTATGGCCATTTCCGGTTTTATACATCCGGTTTTCGATATTAATAAAATGTCCATCATATTTATTTTTATGTCATTTTAAAGAACTTTTATTAAGCTACAAAATAGAATTTTTAGATTATTTTTCTAACTTAATTATTACTCGAGATATTTAAAAATAAATGAGGTGCATTTTGTCAAAAATATACCATTTTTCCGCGCAAAGGCCATATCTTAGCGGGTAAACACTGTTGGAAGGTAAAATTCCATTTTTTTCTTAGTTATAGTATATACTACCAGTATACAAAATTTAAGAAAAATTGAAGAGGGTCGGGTTGAAAATCGACTTTTTTTTGTTGAATATTTTTTAAACATTATTTTAAAAATTGATCTGAATTTTTTTTTGGACAAACGTACCTATGTGGTAAGTAAGTCTTAACTGATCCACTAAAAAAATGATGGTTTAAGTATAATTTTTGTTGTTGTTATAAGACTGGATTTAAAGTAAAAAATGAAAAAGAATTTAATAACAGTCAATTAGCATAATTAAATATGTCTTAGTATTTAACATAATATCTTGCAAAATTGTCGGAAATATAGTTGACAAATAGTATGATTATTTGCTGGAAGCATTTTTCAAATTTTAAAAATAATCTGATTAGCTGTGTATGTATAATACCGGACTTATAAATTTTAGACAATTTTATTATGAACCTTTTCTTCTTTAATTTATGTATTGATAATATACGAATCGACTAAGATATTAATCAAGCAATCTGTGTATTAACTGATTACTCGAATTAACTGCAACATATAAATCGGTTGACTCAAAAAAATACGTTGCTGATTACTTTATAAATATAAAAATACGTCACTAAAGTTGTTTACGTAGCTCTACTTATTTTGTAATGTACTATAGCAGTAAAGCGTCTATTTTTTTGAGATTAGCGAAGTACACCACTTTCTAATTAAATATATACGAAAATTTATTTACTATTTTATAATAAATTTTGAAATTTTAATTTTTTTTATTAATTTAATTTTTAAATTTAAGTGTACATAATTTAGAAGAATCCCGGAAAAAAACCCCCGGAAAACCCCCAGGAAAAAAAACCCCGAATTTTTTTTTTAGAATTTACTTATTGGCTTTCTAGACCTAGCTTTTGTATTTTCCTGTGGTTACTTTGACACAAATGGTAAAAGCATCCTCTGATTATGATATGATACCCTAATTGAAAAAATAAATGTAAATAATTTAACATATTAAAAAACATACCAATGACAGTTTTAACCGCGCTCATAGCAGACTTTTAGAAATCCATGTATATATATAACGTATCAGGAAATAAATCCCTTTCTTGACATTTAGACAGTAATATTTAGAATATTTTTTCATAAGTATTTTGTGTTTTTTTTTGTAGTACACAATAAACAGCGGTGATAAAAATATTGTTTATTGATATTCTAACGATATATAATTGTAGAAAATTTTTGGGGTACCCATCCATATACCATGCTGTTGTATTTGATATTAAATTCAAGAATTTATCCGTTGCAAACATGATGATGCGTTCTTCAGCTTGTAGGCCATTATCAAATAATAAAAATCTTTTTTCGTTCTGGGAACCACAATTCGCCCAATCACCTATAATATTTAAATTTTTATGAAAATATAATTTAATTTATACTAATACCTTCAATAACTATGTCTTCCAAATTATCAAGATTTGAAGGGTGGTTGTTCTTTGTCCTATGATCCTTAGAGTTCTTTTGATTGAATCTTCAGATATCATGTGTGACTGAACACTTTGATCTAATTTTACAACTTCCTCTGCATAAATTTAAAGAGGTTTTGCTAAAGCGTCTGCACGTCGTTTCTTCATGTTTGCAACAGATTTCCTTGCTACTAGTCTATCGAAATTTTATGGATGATTATGAGTTGTTTCAACTATCGGGTTTTGATTTTCAAGCTTTGATGAAAGTTGCCCGGCATTTGAAAGATGAATATTTTGAACAGCGCCATCTTATCTTGTTTACACATTTTTCATGGATGATATAAGAATAACCTTCAAATATGATTTTTCCAGGATGAATTAGATCCATTAGTTTTTTTAAATAAAATTAAAATTTTATGACTTAAATAATTAAAAATTAAATATAAAAAAAATAAATATATAATATATATATAATCTATGAAGACATTAAAAATGACTATAAAAAAATATATATATTAAAAAAAAATGGGGGTATATATCATCCAAGAGAAGAGTGAATACTTAAAAAATTAGACCGGCAAATTTCCAGGGATATCTGCTGGCGAAGGTAAAATCCTTCATTAGGGTCCCCTGAGATCTGTCTCATTTTTTTCCTATGATGAAATTGAGGGCCTCGTTTCCAAACATGCCTAGGGTATTGGTAAACATAGGAATGAACATAGTGTTGGCGAGGCCAGCGTATTTATTTTTTTTAAGGATTTCTGCCTTTTCGATAGCAGAAAATGAGAGGTTAGACTTGGCTGCAAAATCAACGCAAGTGTAATCCCATGTTAGCGGAAAACCATTAGACCAGGGTATGAGAGAAATACCATCAGGGCGTATGGCGTATTCGTTTGAAAGACCCACTGGTTCGAGGGTAGATGGGATATTAACTTTTTTGAGGGCGGCTAGTAAAATGTTATAGATAGATTTATGACGAGGTTGTCGTCCACGGGAGAACTTGCAGTGCAAGGGATGGTAAGCCTTCGATTCAATGGGCTGACCACAGTCGATGCAGATGGAGAGAACTACGACATTACAGCCGAGGAGGAGGGCTAAAGATATACGTAGCTGTTCGCCAGTCATGAGGAGGCCAAGATTGGCGCTGGGGATGGCTTCCAACCATTCGTAGCCAGAGTTTGCATTTAGTAGCAAATTATTGGGATTTTCCTCAAAGGGCCTGTTCGAAATAAGATATTCAACGGAACGGGCGATCAGAGGAGCATCCCAGTCTTTTTGGAGGCTAAGGGTGGGAGAGCAGTTGTTGTCCCAAAAGGTGAGGGCCTGTGAGAGATCAGTATCTGAAGGAGTAGATCCATTGTCGATAATAGATTGAGCAGCAAGACGAGATGAGATAAAGGCTGAGAGGGAAAGTTGTAAGGGGGATCGGATACCAATACCACCAGACTTCCATGGAAGGGTGGCCTGGAGCCAAGATGAATTGGAGAATTTAAGGTTTAATATGTTTTCTAGGATATCCTTAATTTGGGTTTCGTGGGAAACTAGCAAATGGCTGCATTTGAAGATTCGGTGAGGATCGCAGGGCATAGAGGATTTTGGGTATATTAAAATAGTTTTTGATTAAAAAAAGGATTGATGAGCGGGTAGGAAATTAAAAAGTGAGTTTAAATTAGATAAATTGTCGAGGGATTTGTTTAAAAAAGTTTCGATTGCTTTTTCACCCCCTATCGGTGATCCAAGATGTGTCATCTCTTCTCTGTTGATGGCGAGGAATGTAGTTTCTGAAGGGATGGATGTTGTAGGGTTTAAGAAGCAAATCTCACATTTGGGGAGGTTGAGAGATAGTCCTGTTATATAATAGGATTTTCGATGATGGTGGGAATGGACATGACTGTGGAGAGGTTGCCTGAGACTATACCGTCATCGAGGTACCAGGAATTTAAAGTGAGGTTAGATATAGATTGAATATCCAGGATTATTTTGTGTATCCCGATGCAAAAAAGGGCTGGGCCTAAGGGGTCTCCTTGTTGGATTCCCTCCTGAGATTTTATTATGTTGTTATTGTACTTTAAAAAGGTAGGGCTAGAGTAACTGTTGAGAATGTATGTAGAATATTGAGGATATTTGTGGCAAAACAAGGGAACGAAATATTGACGTTTGATTGTATTGAAAGCATTTTTGAAATCAAGTTTTAAAACGACATTGTCTGGAATATTATTTGAGAGGGTAATGCGAGCAAGATGGGCCGAAATTTCAGAGCCTCCAGGTACACCAAACCCTAGCTGAAGTGGCGACAGGAATGAAGAAAGAGATTCCTTTATTCGTGAGGCAATGATCTTAGAGATAGTCCTTCTGAAGAACGACCCAACAGCAATTGGGCGGATACCTCCATCCTTTTTTTTGAGGGCTATAAGGCGGGCACCAAAGAGAATAGGAATGATAGGTGGTGGGAGGAGCCCATTAAGAATTAAATTTAATAACCTGGTAAGGTTCTGCAAGAGGGCTTTGCATGATATGCTATGTTTTAAAATGTCTTGGATGAAAATAGCACGAATGCCATCTAGGCCTCCAGAAGAGTCTCTTTTGAAAGATCTGACAGCTTTGATCGTCTCATCAGAGTTGATTTCAGGGGCTATATGATCGTTTTGGCTTGAGAAGGCAAATTCTGAATCACATGAAGGGTGTTTTAGAAGCAAGGCTTCTAGAGTGGACTCATTGTTTGGAGCTAAGGAATCTTCAGAGGTCATGACCCGAAGGGCTGAATTGATATTAAGGCTGTTTATTTTGTTTTTAAATATATATTTTTTTTATAGTCCTTTTTAATGTCTTCATAGATTATATATGTATTATATATTTATTTTTTTTATATTTAATTTTTAATATATCCATTTTAATATATCCATTTTAATATATCCATTTTAATATATATTTTTTAATCCTCTGTAATTTAATGATTATGAATAAATAATAAAGTTTTTAAAAAAAAAACTTAAATATTATATTATAAATTATCAAATTAAAATACAATAAAAAATTTTTTTGTCTTTACATACCATAAAAGATGATACAAATTATCAATTTTCAATTGTCTAAATACCAGGAATTTTAGGGTTTTCAATACTGATAAACAATTTTAATTCTGTTGATTAAATATTAATTTAAACCCTTAATGAATGAGCAATCACTTATAAATTTATTTATCAAAATTAAATTGAGAAGAAAAAAAATTGAGAAAAGATCAGAAAAATAAGTTTTTTTTCCATGGTGTTTTTTCCGGGAGTTTTTTCCTGGGAGTTTTTCCGGAGGTTTTTTTCCAGGGGTATTTTTACGGAGTTTTTTTCCGGGGTTATTTTCCGGGGGTTTTTTTTTCCTATTACCAATTTTGAAATTTATGAAGAAATCTTTTTCACATTTATTGGGGGAAATATTTTACTAATGATTAAAGACAAAAGATACCTACCAACATCAATATCGTTGTTAAATAAACTATCGATAAAGGGGGTGAATCTATCTTATTAAAATGATATCAGTGGCGTCACACACTAACCTTGGCAATCTCAGTAGGCTCAACAAAAGAATGGAATTTTTTTTTAGAAATTACCTTCTTTTTTTAAAAATTATCTTCTAAAAAATTAAAAATTTCAGGGGTATCTCCAAACTTTTTACGGGCTCTAACCCCTGAGCCCCCTCCCCCCTTTGACGCTGCTATATCTTATATTTGGCAAAAGAACAAATTGTGATAGAAATTGATTCTACATTAAGGAAATTTATGTGAAAGAATGGGTAGATGAGAATTTAAACTTTAAAAATTTCAGAGTCCTGCAGGCCCAGCCGTAAGCTCGCTAAAAAAAATTTGAAAAATATCCGGGCCGGCCGGATCAAATATTTTAAACCAAATATTTTAAATCGCCATTATTAATTATAATTATTAAAAAAAATGATATATATTTAAAAAAGATCTGGGGAGGGCCTATAAAACCCTGGCCGGACTGAAAAATTTTTTAAAAAAAAATCGGATAAAAAAATTCATGCAGAGCTGAAATTTTTTAAAAAAAATCCAGGCCAAGTCCGCCGTTAAATGGTGCCTCTGCAAGTTTCTGATAAATTTATTTATTTAAAATTTGCCTTTTAAATCAAATTTAGTCTAGATATTGATCTAAAATACTAATATGTCGGAGAGGATGCGACTGATAAAATAAGCGAAATTACACTGGAAGAAGATCGGTTCTTAATATAATATAATGTTTTTATAATAGGTTAATCAGAATTTATAAAAAAGTAAAATATTGTGATGAGTAATTGATTTTAATTGCATATTTTTCAGTGTGTCTATCATTATATTATGTTTTAGGTCCATAGTCAACTTTAATTTTAGCATTTAAAAAGTATAAGAACATGTATTCTATGAAATCTATGCCTTTTCCTTGAAAATTTGACGGATCTTTTTAAAAATGCTCTTGCTTCTTGTAATGTTGGAAAATGGATATGGTATACTGCAATCCTCAGCCGACGATTATGTAAAGTAGTCTAAAGAGTCGTGGGTACTTTTTAAAATGATAGCATTTAGCTCGTAACTTTAAAAAAAATAACGGAAGCCAGAGCACGCTACTTTTTTGAAAAGTAGCGGTAACTTTAGCGCTACTTTTATAAGTACCATTTAACAACACAGCATGTTTTTGATAAAATTTTTAATTTTATTAGAGGGTTCTAAAAATATTTGCAAATTTGATGGAATCGTTTTAAAAACAATTGAGATCAAAATGCCAAAATATAACAAAAAATAACTTTAAAAAAACTGGCTAGATGGGTTTTTCTTATGTTGGATTATAGATGGATGCTCGCCTTTTAAAAAATTTTCTCTAATTATAAATTATAACACAATATATTTCGATTATCAAAGAAATCTGATTATAAAACAAACACCTTTTATTAAATCACGGATGATAATTTTGTAAATTAAAAATATTGTAAAAAGAAGAGCTTACATTATGTCTGAGTATTTTATCGACCACCTGAAGGAACTTTTGCCACACTGTGCTAAAACTTGATTAAATATGATCTGAGATGGGGCAGACTGAAAATTATGCGGCAAAATTTATTAGGCAAATTTTGAATTTAAATTTATAATAATATTGTTCAAAATAAAACACCAATAACGATTTTATTAGATTATAACTATCAAATCTTCTAGAGTTCAAAATGAACCAAAGTATGGAAAATACATTCTATGGCTGTGCTTGTAATGGGATTAGTCAGGATTTTGATAAAGCTAAATTTAAAAGTTAGGGAAGATCCAATGCTTTCATTTTTCAAAAATCTAATTCATCATTATCTATGAAGCATGATGCGAAAATAATAAATAAAAAAAATTATCTAAGGCTACTTATTTAGTCAAATTTTCTAGTTATTCTAAAATCTGGTAAAGAATTATGGATGCTTAATTATAATAGATAATATCTTAAGATAATCTGATTCTGAAGTAACCTCGGCTGATGTATGGCCGCTGATAATGGCATGTTGGCGTATAAATTTTATTGGGAAATTAAAAATCCTTCATCAGGTCCCAGTCAGACTAAAATAATTTAATCTTTCTCTAAGCTTATGACTCTGGCTGGTTGGTAATTTGGAAAAAAAGATTTCTATATCGATTATTTTAATATTATTGAAAACAAGTTGAGAAGTTAAGGTTAATGTTATTAAAACAACATATAAGTGAAGATGTTGACACTAATCCAGTAATAAGCAATGAAACAATAAATATATTGGAATGAATGTTTTTTAAGTGCAGTCATAATCATTAATTAAATTAATGATGTAATAAATAATTAAGTATATATTATTTTAAAAATACATTAAAATTAACAAAAGCGAAATAAATGATTTAAATAATAATCAAGCATATATCACACCGCACGTCGCCGAATTTTAATAGCAGGTCAGCGTGGTCAAAAATCTAAGGCGGGACTTGTGCACAGGTCTACACACCTCCCACCCTCTTTCCCTCCAAAATTTAGGGGTATACAATATATCACTATAAAGAAGAATTTGAAAGAAAAATTAATAAAAGTTAATAACTTTCTAAAATAACGATTATATATTAAAATTTAAAAAAAAGCATTTTTATAATAAAAAATAAGTGAAAACCCAAAATTATTTTTATAAAAGTCTAATACAGCCAAAGGTCTATAATAAGTGGAACTAAAGACCTCCAATAAAATTTATGGAAAAACCCCTTATAATAGTGCCCCCCCCCACCCATATTATAATCTTCGCTACGGTTCTAGCTATCATCTTCCGAAAATCAAATATATCACATATAATATAAAACGTACTGTACATGTAAAACTAGACTTGCTGCTATAAAATATTGCAAGAATAGTGAAGAAAATTGCAACTATATAATTTTAAAAAGCAAATGAATACGTTTTATTTAATTTATAATTACACATATAAAATTGCATATAAATTAATATTTATATTTTAATTATAACAAATTTCTTCGTAGAGAATACCCCCAAATTAATTTGATTCAATATTTTACATTCCACGCTTTCATCTTGTCCAACCAAAACTAGCATGCAATCTATTTTTTTATAAACTTTAATTTACTAAAATTCTGCTAATTGACTTGCCTAACTGACAAGGATAAATTCATAAGAAATATATAGATCGGTGTATGCTGCATATGGAGATTATAACCCTGAGGGATGTCACTAGCCTTTACAATCTCAGGGCGCTCCAAAAAATGTTTTATAATTATTTTCAAAGTTATCCTTTTAGGTAATATCATCCAAAGTTACCTTTTTTAGCTAACATTACCAAATTACTTCTTTTTTTTAGTTAACATTATCAAAATTATATTTAGTATATAATTTTTTTTTAGAAGTTTGGGGACTTTTCAAATTTTTCAGGGGGCTCACCCACTAGTGACGCCATTGGTAACTACGCAACAGATAATACACATAAATTAGGCAAATTTTTTATTTATTACATTGAGATTCATTATTTAAGAAACATTTTTAATTCTATATTTTCTTTGGATATTTTATTTGCAAGATTTTTATAGTCATATATTCTAACAAACTAAATTAATTTTTCTTGTAATTCATTATTGGGGATTTATATTAATTCGGCGATTTAGGAATTCCTTGATACCCTTGTTATAAATATGTCAAAATTTATTTGGGTGAAAATATTCTATATCACCATGAGGCCTTTATTTAAATTACACATTAAAGAGATTGATTCTTTGATCTTATAGGCCAGGATAAATCAATTCTTTAAAGATCAATAGGTTTATTATGTATTTCGTCTATTAATTTATAGGGAATAAATTCTTTTCGCGAGAAATAGATCATAATTTTAATGCCATGTCCTTGGCTTTAATTGAAATAATCCAACTTAGAAATAGCTCATTTGAAAACTTATACCATGGTCCAACCTGTAAGAATATCGATTTTTTTTTGTTTGAAGATAGCGCGATAATGGCCAAACTATTTTAAAATTGTTTAAATAAATGTTTGGTGTTAATAAAGTTTTAAATTTTAATAAATTTTCAATAAATGATTAAGCCTCGGATATAGTTCTATCTTCAAACGATTCTGAATCTACAATATAATTATAAGCAATTTATATCATATACTTTAAAAAAAATGGACTAATCACAAACTTTATCTGTCTAACCCTATAAAAATAAAATAAGGTTACGGTCCTTGTGGGTAATTTTTTAACTTGTCCTTATGATGAGTTTGTTCCTGGGTGCGGAAGACAACGTTTCCTCGAATAGCGCTTTATCCGTACATGAATTTTGTCTGTTATATATCCATAAACCTCCGGATCTAAATCCATTAGATGGACATATGTGGAAGAAATTAAAGACTTTAGTTTATAAAAAGGATATCACCTTTTTTATCTTTAGACATGTGAAAAAATTTATAAAATGTGGCCCTCAATTATGTAAGGAAAAATTATATTAACATTCGATTAGGAAATAAATTAACAGTTGTTATACAAGAAAAGGGAGGATTTATCCAAAATATATCGTTAATTTTATTTATCCATTTTAATTCTCTAATTGTATATTTAAATAAAGATTTCAAAATATGTTACTGTTTTGAGTTATAATTTATGATTTTGAAAAAGACGAGCATCTTAGTCCAACAAGTGGGAACCCATCTAGTAAAAAGAAAATTTTGAGTCTTTAGTTATTATTTGTCGCGCTTTAACATATTTAATCTCAATTTTCTATAAAATGACTATTTGAAATTTTGAATAAAATTGAAGATATTAAGTTTCATAAATCCTTTAATGGAATATGAAATTTCATATAAAAATAAATAATGAGTTTTGGTAAAAATTTTAAAACACGACGTTTCTTTTTGAACTACCCGGTATATTATATTATTTCATATAAATTAAAAAATATATAAAACATTACAAAATTGGCTAATAAGAAAGTAGGTACTCTATATATGTTGGAATACGATAAATGTAAAATATTGTAAAACCCATATGAGATATTGCATATTTAGAATTAATATTTTAGATTGATATATAGTTATTTATAATAACGTTCTTCGGACCAACCATCAACAGGTTTTCTATTTTATAATTGCAATTTAAAATCATACTAATTCATATTTAATAAATCTTAAGAATTGTCAGGTTAAAAAATAGGATTTAAATTTCTTAAATATATTTATATAAATCTAAACTATAAGGTTTATATTTATTCTTACTTTTGGTATCATAAAATTTTTTTTTAGGGGAGGGGTGCTTTGCCTTCCAGACCACCCTATTGGAGGGCCTTTGGCCCGCTATAGCCCGGCCTTCGACAGGGTTTCCTTAGCTTATATATAGCTAGAAAATATTTTTATAGGATAGGAGGTCAATTTTAATAAAAACAACTTATTGTCATTATTTAAAATATACGAAATTGGTTACAAGAGGTAATATCAAAAAATGAGATGTCTGGAACAAATTCTTTTAAAATATATTTAAGATATGTGCATACATTTTTGGAGGACAGGTGGGGAGAGAGATGAGGAGGATATTTTTTCATCAACTTAAAATGATATTCACAAAAAATGACATATTTCTGAAGGGAGGAGGAATTTCCCCTTGCCTCTTCCCGCCACCCTGGATATGCCTATGTTCAGGGATTTGAACCGAACCTGAACCCGAAGGAGTAAACTTGGGTTTTTGATAAAAAAATCTGAACCCGAACCGAACCTGAACCTCATTTATAAAATTTTTACAACCCCGAACCGAACCCAGGAATTTTTATGAACCCGGTTTCAAGCGGTTTAGTGTATTGTTTAAAATCATATATTAAGATATTTGTATAATTGTAAATACAAATATTAATAATTTAATTATTTTAAAAAATTATCATAATACCTTTTAAGTGAAGTGATAATAAATTTTAAACAACTTAATTCATTTACGCCATTTTTTAATTTTTTTTTTAATTTATTTTCAAAGATTCCTATTGGAGTGTTAAATAAATTTAAAGCAATTAAATACATTCACGCCATTTATTTTTAATTTTTAACTTAGTCTCAAAGATTACTAATTAAAGGAATGAACAAGTCAAAGTAAAATTATTATATTGATTTATTTTTTGTTCAGATTAATTTTTAATATATATTAATGAAGTGCATATTATAATTGAAATTAAATTTATATATCTGTTTTTTAATTCTATGAAATCATTGCTATTTAAAATTTATCCTTTTTAACTCTTTTAATGCAAGGTTTATGACTGTTTTGTATTTTTAAATGTATTTTGCTTATAGATAAAATAAAAAATTTATTTTTATACCTAATTTATGTGGTTCCACGTCTTTATAGAGAAACCATTATAGAGAATGTATTTTATAGAGAAACATTTATAGAGAAAACAATTATAGAGAATGCATTTATAGAGAATTGTTTTATAGAGAATGTAATTTATAGAGAATGATTTTAAAGAGAATTATTTTATAGAGAATGTCCTTTATAGAGAATGACTTCAAGGAGAATGATTTTATAGAGAATGCCGTTTATAGAGAATGGTTTTATAGAGAATGTCGATTATAGAGAATGATTTTAAAGAGAATTATTTTATAGAGAAGGTCCTTAATAGAGAATGACTTCAAAGAGAATGATTTTATAGAGAATGTTGTTTATAGAGAAGGATTTTAAAGAGAATTACTTTTATAGAGAATTATTTTGTAGAGAATTTCATTGTAGAGAATTATTTTGTAGAGAATTACATTGTAGAGAATTATTTTGTAGAGAATTTTTTCTAGATCTTGATTTTATAGAGAAATATTGTATGTTCAAAAAATTTATGCGGGATTTGAAAATATATCAAAATTAACATTTTAATAATACAATTCAGTTTATTTGTTGTATTTTTTCGATGACTTTATTTGTTTCAACAATGGTTTTTTTGTAAAATCTTTTTAGTTCATATCAAGGTAGCTTGATTATTAACTCAGCTAAACCAACCCTGAAACGATTTGTTAAATATGTATTAACCGTTATTAAAGAGAATCTAAACTGAACCAACCATTTTTAAAATTTTTATATATTGCATTTATATGTCAGCTATCTAAATTAGCCTTTAGAAGGGTTCTTAACTTTACCCTTATGGATATATGACGGACGAGAATCTTATTCTAATTTTAATTAAGAAAAGGTTTTAACCAGTTGTTTGGGTAAAAAATATGTCACATTCCCGTTCGTTCTGCGTTTCGGAACACGTTTCTAAATATAATTTTCTTTCTATTTTATTATACAAATTTTATTCATAAATCTTTTTAATATAGATAACTAAGAATTCATTAATCTCTAATGATACACATTTAGATGTATGCGATGGCTTTAATATATTGAGTGTCGAAAAGTGCCGATCTCTAGGGGTTCCACATATTTATAGAGAAACCAATATTTTTGATTAAATAGAAGCACCACAATTTTGTCCTACCTAAAAAACCAAAACCGTCAATTGAAGGTTTCTATATAAGATATTATAGCGAATGCATTACCGCGAATGCACTATCGCGAATGTATTATAGCGAACGCATTACCGCTAATGCATTATAGCGAGTATAATATAGCGAAAATATTATAGCGAATGCATTATCGCGAATGTATTAGCGCGAATGCTTTATCGCAAGTGTATTATCGCGAATTCATTGTCGCGAATGCATTATCTCAAATGAATTACATCAGTTGCGATATCTGGAATGGAGTTTGATGAAAACTACAATTTTATATTTATCGGCCTTTAGACAGACTTAGTTGAACCTGGAAATTAAGTTAAAGTCGGGCTTGGGTCTAAAAATATTTTTTTTAAAATAGGGTTATTGATTTTTTTGACTCAAAAAATGTAAAAAAGATTATAAGCAATAAAATAGATTTCTCTAAAGATTAGGGTAAAGGAATTAAATTTTTATATTAATTGATTGTTTAAATATGCGTTTAGTTATATTTTCCAATTAAATTTGGGACAGGACAGGCTCAGGCCTAAAATTTAAAATTATAGCTAGGGTCCTAAAAATAAAGATTTTGGATGGAGCTTTGGCCGAAATAAATAAAATTTGCAAGGCACTAAGAAAAAAAGTTTTATTTAAAACATTGAGCCAAACAGATAATTAGACCTTGGATTTATATTATTCTTTGACAAAGAATGCTTTAATTAGTGAGGGATTTAGTATGGACTTGATAAGCATTTTATGATAATAAATTTGTATTAATTGTTTAATCAAAACGACAAGGTCAAAGATTATCACAACAAGACATGAAACAATATTCAGCATCATAGGTAGATTGTTGAATTGAATTTCTATCCATCTCGTACTAAATTCGTGTAATCTCTGATGATGAAATTGCCACTATTGTGACTAAGGAATTATGAAAAAATAGATTATTGATTTCCTTAATTGATTCTTGCTAAGTTCTTGCTTCCTGACGAGTCTTTTTTCTAATTATGTGATCAAAGACAAAATTGTATAAAAATGGATATAGAAATATAAAAAATATAAGTAGAGCTAAAATTGAATGAATTGAACATGCCTCATATATTATTAAAAATAACTTAGCTATTTTTAACACAAATTACAGTATATTTCCATTTCAGTTCAGTTGCTATATTTTTTTAATCTGATGAATGTCATAAATTTTATTAATGTGGCGATAAAAGTGATTGAACATTACTATCATCGCTAAAGATGAGAAAATTTAATGGAATAAAAAATTTACTTTGTGAGTTGTACTTCAAGGAGTAGATACAACCCTAAAAAATCGAAAGGTGGAAAATATCTCTTTTTTACATTTTATATGCCTTCATATTTTTTTAAATGTGTAATTCTTCAAGACTAAAAGAGGGATTTAAAATAAAAGTTTTAAAAGCAAGCATTGATGGATATAAAAATTAATTAAACAAGCTGAATCGATCATTTATGACTCCTCTTTTTACAGTAGAAAGCAAGGCCCTATAAAAAATATATAAGAAAAGTAAGATATCTGTCTCAGAAAGCGTAGATAATGAAAATCCTTATGTTATGCTGAAAAATAAAAATATTGCTTTTATCATGGAAATTTTTTTATTAAGAAACACCCACCCCTTCCCCCCCCCCTCCCAACAGAAAAGTTTGAATAAATAATTAGCCCTAATGATACGAAGTTAAATATTAATGATAATTATACTTGCTTATAACCAGATCTATAGACCGACTACCAATAATAAAAAGACGCTTAACCATTCAAACAATGTTAAACAGGACCTTTTACCACAGGAGAAGGGGTTATAACTCAAGATTGGCATTGAAATTAAAATGGGTAGTTTGTATTTGGTCCGTTGTTCTAATTTTAATGTGGTATAGGAAATGAGTGAAGTGGGGGAAGAAGGTGGTAGTATTATAATATATGATGCAAAATCTTTTGATAATTAGGTATTTAAAATATCTTCTAAGTGTAAAAGAGTTAGTAAATATTGTGCAATCTGCTGCAAATATCAAGCTTAGATATTTGCTAAAGAAAGACATTACAATGCGATGGAAATCAGTGTATATCATGATACAAAACTTCTTATAATCATATGATGAAATTCAAGTTTGTCTGTGAACCTACCATATTTAAACAAATTGGTATCAATAAATATAATCCCTATATGTAAATAAAAAATTTCTTATAAATATTAAAAGTCTGATCTTCGGAATGTTTAACAAGTGCAAAAAACCTATAAAACATTTTAAAATTTGTTTCATCTTTCTCTACACTGCTAAGGAGTTTAGGCTTGTAATAAGAAATTTTCATTTTACTAAAATCAATTTAGAGAAAAAAGTGTATTATTTTAAATTTTGTCGGTGTATAATTTTTAGGTAAGGGTTTGAACTATCATCTTGTAAATTCAGATACAATTATTTTCGGACCTTTGACGATTTTGACAGAAATGATCTAACCACCCCCTGGTCTTCCTTGCTTACCCTGTGAATATTAGACAGCTCTAGTGATTTTTTAACTAAACTTAATTTTGGTAAGGCTATAGTTTTATGGGTATTGTTTGTTTTTGTTATTATTTGCATTTAAAATCATTAATTTAGTGCGTTTTATTAAATTTAAAAATCTGATTTTGTCAGAAATGCACCTGAATAAGTGTAGAATGCCCACCCTTAATGTTGCGCAATCGGTTAATTTAGGCAATTCCAAAACGGTTAGCCAAGTTTTTAGGTTAAAAAATCGGCTAAGCATAATTAGGCTTAGCATTAAAATAGGCGAGAACTAATTATTCAAAAATTAGGCAACGGCTAAGGAGCTCGGTTAATCGCCCGTCATATATCGTTACATAATAAATATATTAAATAATTTTAATAAAGGCTAGGCTTAGTGATGCGTAACGCTGACGGGCGATTAGCCTAGCTCCCAGTCCCTACATTTTGTCTAATTAGTTTTAGGCGATTTTTCGGTTAAGCCAAATTAGGTTTAGCTGATTTTTAGAATACTAACATTACTTAAATTTCAGATTAATGTAAATTAAAATTTCTTCAGAGGTTCAATATAAGATCTTCTGAAATTTATAGGGTGGGTATTCTATACATATTATAATGCATTTTCAGCGAAATCAAATTTAAAATTTAATAAAACGCGCTCAATTTATGATTTAAAATGAAAAAATAAAACAAAATAAAATTATTAAATACAAAAAAATATTGGCGCAATCGTATGAAATTCCCAGGGTAGATTCTCTTCGGAATTGGTAAAATCAGATTTATTAGGGAAATTATAAAAGCGCACTATAAATCAGAGACCTGCCCGACCTTAAGCCCGGGCAGTATTTTAATTTTTTTAAATATACCCGCCGAGCCTAAAATTTTATTTTTTTAAATACACGGGCCGGGTCAAAAAAAGCTTTTTTTTTAAAACTCGAGCCGGGCCATATATTTTAAAACCAAATATTTTAACACCATTATTATCTAGGCAAATTAAAAATATATAATATATTTTTAAAAAATCGGGGCCGGGCTAAGCAGATTAAAATAATGCACAAAGCAACTAAATATTGACAAAATTTTCTAAAACAATTGGTGTAAGGCTGGCTTTGTTGCTAATAGTTTTTTTTAAAATGGCTACTCTACTAGTTAAAGCAAAGCACTAATAGAAACTGATAAAGAAGGAAACATTTTCATAATTTTAGCATTACTACTTCTAATTGTTCAGCGTATTTTAAAAAATAACAACAGAAAACTCAAAAATATTAACATAATTATTCATAAGCAATACAAATCAGGAACGTGAATAATTTTTTTTAAGATTATTTTTTCCCTTTTTTTATTCAAGGGTTCCGAGAATTTATATGACGGCATATGTCTTGTTTTTTTTGAGAAAATTTATTTCTAAAATAATACTTAATTCATTTTCTATAAAATTCTATAAAATTATTCTCTATAAAATCCTTCTCTATAAAATAATTCTCTCTAAAACAATTCTCTGTAAAATATTCTCTATAAAATAATTCTCTGTAAAACAATTCTCTGTAAAATATTCTCTATAAAATCATTCTCTATAAACGACATTCTATATAATTGTTTTCTCTTTAAAAGTTTCTCTATAAAATAAATTCTCTATAAAATCATTCTCTATAAACGAAATTCTCTACAAAATCATTCTCTATAAATGAGATTCACTATAAACGACATTCTCTATAATTGTTTTCTCTTTAAAAGTTTCTCTATAAAATAAATTCTCTATAAAATCATTCTCTATAAACGATATTCTCTACAAAATCATTCTCTATAAATGAGATTCTCTATAAACGACATTCTCTATAATTGTTTTCTCTTTAAAAGTTTCTCTATAAAATAAATTCTCTATAAAATCATTCTCTATAAACGATATTCTTTATAAACGACATTCTCTACAATTGTTTTCTCTATAAAAGTTTCTCTATATTTGCATTCTCTATAAAAGATTCTCTGTAAAGACGGGATACCAATTTATGTCAAGTTTTTTAATATCAATTCGAAAATTCTTAAACCCGAGCTGAACCCGGAACCAAACCCGGGTTCAAAAATATTTCCATAAACCGAACCCGAACCGAACCCACCTTTTATTTTTTTTTACTTAAACCGAACCCGAACCTAACCCGAGGCTAAAATTTAACCGGGTTCGCATCCCTGTTTTTAGGGGCAAGACATGTATTTATTTAATAATCACTTCTAATAATCTAATAAAAATATTTAGGAAACTTTAAAAAAAAAGTTAGTTTAATATATCTTTATTTTATTATAAAACATGAATAAGAAATACCAGATTAACATAACAAATTTATAACATTTAATTTGATTGATTTAAAATGAATTAGTGAAATATATTTTATTAAAATTAATAATATTTCAAATTATGTTAATTAATCATTTAAAATAAATAAATATAATTTTTAAACCCGATATGAACCTGGTTAAACCGATTCAAAAGTATTTATAAGCATATAGTCTCTCATTTTGAAATTTTTTCATAGCGATGTGGTTAGCATTATGATTCAGAAAATTATAATGGTTTATTTCAGTTTCACGGTTCGGTTTGGTTCACCACTCTGATTTTTATACTATTTTCTTTCTAAGCTTAAGGGAAACCAGTACACGTTGAGGGCAATGACACTTTAGCCCAATCCAAATTTATTTTCAAGTTTTCACCATAAAAAGGTGAAAACTTAAATATATGTTTCAAATATAAATATCAGAGACCTACAGGTCCGGTCCTAAGCCCGTAAGTTTAGGGCCAGGCCGTATTTTAATTTTTGAAATATATCCGGGCCTGAAATTTAAAAAAAAAATATATCCGGGTCTGGCCGGGCCTAAAAATTTTTTTAAAAAAAAATCCAGGTTGGGCTCTGCCTGAAAATTTTTTGAAAAAAAATCCTGGCCGGGCCGTATATTTAAAACCAAATATTTATTTGAAATAGCCATTATTAGCTATAAAAAATAAATATAATATATTTTAAAAAAAATCGGCTGGTCTGAAATTTTTTTTTAAAAAAAAGCCGGGCTGTGTCGTATAAGTGGTACCTTTGCAAGTCTCTGATAAATATCCTTTTAATTTTGACAAGGGAAATGTGTTATTGCATACCAAACATCCTAAAAATCTTGTTGCTACACTCCTAAATTGGGAAAGGGAAGATTTGCTGAGGATGCTCTACCCTTTATGTCGTTAGCACCTAGGTCTTTCTTTTCAAAAACAGATTAGTACAAAGTAAATTAAGATGTTAATTAATTATAAAGTTATCGAGCCACTGGGGTTTCCTTGATCACGTTTACAGTTAGCATTTGCTTTCCAACTTGTGTAATCCTATTAGACAGACGGATATTGATTGATTGGTAAAATATGGCAATTGTCTATAATCCTTAGAGTGCTAACCCTGTGCCTAAAGCCCCTACTTTCTACTGCTTTGATGAATCTTGATTGAAGAGACATATGTGTAGCTTGGTAGCAATTATGTTTAATGATTGAAACCTATCATAATTAAAGTGCGGGAGGCTCGGTAGATGCCTTGCACTATTTATACTTGTAAATGTGGCATTAAGGTAGAACAGAGCTATTGAATCCCTCTATGGCGTACCAGAATCGTATACTGAGTTGAAGATTGAGGGCACGATGGAAATTACTTTCTTGATCAACGTTTTACAAAACAAGCGAATCGATCAAGGATGAATAAGATCGTGACGCATAATGAACCATTTCTGCCCAGAGTCTGAAGAAAACGATGTAGGGAGAGATTGGTCCCAGGATTTGATCATCAGGCAATAATCAGGTGAAGAAGGAGGGAGGGAAGAATTTTTATTGTCGCTGTCAATGCTGTCAGTTTAGAAAAGAATTGGCTCCTCAACCACCTAATCTTTCTTTCTTTCTTTGAAGATGATCTAGTTATTCTTTAAATATTTTTAACAAATTCCCCCAATTAAAATTTTTATTTATTAAATATAATACAATCCTCCCATTCTCTGCCCAGTTGAACATGTACTAATCAGCGATTGACTTAATTTCTCTAGAAAGAACCGGTTATCTATTAGCTTAATTTTTTGCCCATTTAAATATTGTACACCGTAGTATTGTTAATTAGTCGAGTTCTTTCGACTACGACTAATAGTCGTAGTCATGGAAATCGACTAAAAACTTTAGCGACTAAATTAATTTTTTGAGCCTAGAGGAAATAGTGGACCTTCTCGATAATGACATCAAATACTCTATGACTTAGCTGGGGGTCATTTTGTTGATCATCTCTTGCAGAGTCTTGATCTCGTATAAGTTTCTTTGTATAGACAGATCAATCTATATTCCTTGCCACATTTTATTGAGTTAAACCACTTTCTTTTTACAAGAGATATGGAGCGATATGCAAGGAGTGAAAATGACATGATTTTAACCCCTCAGATTCAACATCATACAATATCGCACTTTTTCGTTGAACCACTGTCCCTTCACGCTATCTCGTAGTCCTTTCGTTTTCTACCCACTTTCGTTTTCTACCCACACCTTTTGATTCTCTTCAAATTCATAGGATTCAACGTTCCTATCTTTTTAATATTTTTGTTTTCATAATGCGTTTTCAATCCTTTCCCTCGTAGATAATCTCCATTGTTCTAACGTCGTCCTGAGCGGCCTTTCAAACATCATTTCGACAGGGGATTTACCGGTAGTTGCATTTAGAGTATTTCGGAGAGTAATTAAAACATTCGCTAAATTTAACTGGTCGGGAGTCTCACCTCTCCTTTCAGCATAGAAACGCGTCTTTATCGTACGTATATAACGCTCAGCCAAACCATTCGATTTCGGGCTATAAGGGTCCGATTTAAAATGTTTTATGTTGTTATTTAAAAAGAAACGTTTTGAATTCCGATGATTCAGTAAACTGAGTACCGTTATCTGAGACAATGTAGCGAGCTAACCCACCCCTAATTAATATGTGTTAAAATTGAAACTTCAACTCATTTGGTGAAAGAGTCTACGCAAATTAACCAAATCTTTCCAGTTACGGGCCTGTCAAATCAATGTGTATTCTCCCAAGGTCGGGTAGGAATGTTCTAATCGTATAACGGCACTTCTCTGGCTCCCAGTCTTCCTTCCAGAGAACTCTTGAAGCAATTAACGAACTCTTCAACATCACGATCAAGATTTGTCCAAAAAACATAGTATCTACATAATGATTTCATCCCCACTATCCCAGGATGTCCTTGATGAATAACATTCAAAACCTCCTTCTAAGATTATCGGGAATAATAATTCTATCATTATAGAATAATAATCCTTCTTCGAACGAAATATTATCTATAATTAAAATAAATTTTTTTTAAATCTCCGAATAATTATTTATATTATCAATATACCAATGATTTTTAATTTATTTTAATCTCCTTCAGATTGATATCATTGTTCGTTTCACTTACGACTTTACTGCGAGTGAAAGATAAATAATCTATTAAATTAATTTTTAATTTTCTAATTTCATCTTCAATTTTTTTTGTAACTTCATTAGTTTTTTCTCCCTCTACCCCCAAACGAGACAGAGCCTCGGCACATTTGTTTTGATTACCAGGTCTATGAACTATCTCATAGTTGTAATTTAATAGCTTCGTAGCCCACCGTATTAAACGGTTATTTGTAATTTTATTTAGGTCTCTTTTATCACCTAAGATAAATTTTAAAGGTTTATGATCCGTAACCAAAATAAAATGTCTCCCATAAATATATTGATGAAACTTCTCGATAGCAAACATGATCACCGAAGCCTCCCGATCAATGGTGGCGTAATTCTTTTCAGCCGTCTAATGTCCTCAATGCATAACCAATCGGATTTTCCTGGCCAGTAAGAAATCGGTGTGCAATAATAGCTCCAAGACCATCTTCGGAAGCGTCACAAGAAATCACGACAGGAATATCGGCTGAATAAGAAATTATTGTATCTTCTTTTGATAATACTGATTTTATTTGTCCTAATTCTTTTTTAAAAACTTGGGGAAATTTTGAAACAATAGTATTTAATCTGGAAAAATTCATATTTATATTATTAATCCAAACTTCTTCCGGAAGTTTTATATCAAATTCTCTAAGAAAAGGCATTCCAAAAATAAGGGAATTCTCACCTTTAACCACCCAAATAGGTAAAAATTTTAAAATATTCTTTACTTCGACTTCTACTAAACATTTACCCAATACTTCGATTTTGATATGATTATATCCCACTAGTTTATATGCAGGCAATAATTATGGTTTGCCTATGAGACTCCAGGTAACCCATCTATCACACTACACGCAGCACCAGTATCAAATTCCATAGTAAACTGCAGCCCATTTATCTTCGTATCGATTGTAGATTTATTAGAAAATGCCAGGCGAGGTGTCCGTGGTAGAATCATTTGTATGGCATCTACACTCTTTCGCTATGTGGTTTGCTTTTCTGCACCGAAAATATATTACTTTTTTTGGTTGAAATTAGATTTAAAACTTGATTTATAATTATTAGGAGTATAATTATTATGGTTGAATTTGTTAGCATTATAATAATTATTATTATTGAATTTATTAACGTTATTATAATTATTATTCCTAAAATAAGTATTTTTGGAACCATGTGTAGGCTTATGTTTAATTATTTTATTAACTTATGCTTGAGTTTCCTTCTCCAATGAAGACAGCGCGATCGCTAAACGCACAGTATCTTCTAAAGTGATATTTCCTTCGGTATATTTTGACTGAAGTTCTTTCTCCAGCTCAGGAAACCCTACTCCTAAGATAAAAAATATCTTATAAAAGTTCATCAAGCGGCGATTTAAAATTACATAAAGAACAAATACTTTTCAATTTTGAAAAATCGATAATAGTTTCACCGCCTTTTTTTAAAGTATAAAAATTATTACGATGTAGGAAAATACTAGAAATATCCTTAGATATTTTCTCTAGACTATCAAGTAAAGTTAAATAATTAATGCTCTCTAAATTATTTGGGTAGTAGAAATTTTTAATTTTAATTAAGTTATCAGTACCCATGTATGCTAATAACAAGTCTTTTTTTTATTATTTTGATCAACAATATTTTTTACTTTGAAAATGAGTTCTATATTATATACGTAACCCCGAATATTAACTTTTTCTTTGACGAATTCTGAAATAGTAGAAGTTAATGTTTCTTCATTTTACTTCAGAAATATCTTCTTCGAGTCTTCGTTAGGCATAATATAATTTTAACCTTTTTATTTAATACGTCTCTTTTTTTAAAAAAAAAAAAATAATCGTCGCCAAATGAAATGAAGTGATTTATTTATGTATAAAAATATTTTTTATGTTTACAAAAATATATATCCATATATACTTTTATAAAATCGTTTATCTATTTAATCTATTATAATAAATTTTAGCTTAAAACCAAATTAACAAATTACAATTTTTATTTATATTATTACATTACAATAATTTAAAAAGTTATTAAATATTAAATAATTTCATATTATATGAAAAACCAACTGTAAAAGAATTGGTATATTTAATCGCGAACTTTTTTTAAAAAATGATCCTGGCTGGGTCTTAAAATATAAAACTTTGGCCTGGCTGAAAAATAAATTTTCTAAAATAAACCGGGTCAAATTTTTTTTTACCAACCCCAGCCGGGTGCAAATGGTAACTTTATGGGTCTCTTTTATTTTCATAAAAATTTTGATTTATTAAATTATCTTTTAACTTGAAAAACCTAAACTATTTTAAAAATTGGTATCTAACTAAAAGGCATGCTAGCTAGCTTTGATTAAATAAGTAGTGATGTTTAAAGTTACTTTTGAAACATAACTAGTTACAGTTACTAGTTACACTGGCAAAAACATAACTAGTTACAGTTACTAGCTACATTTTTACAAAAGTAACTAGTTATTAGTTACAGTTATTTTTAAAAGTAACTAGTTACTTACTTTATACATCATTCATATGGGCATTTATTTATTGAATGCATTTATTTAATATAAAAAAAATTAGGATAAACAAAGTATAATCAGTTATTTAAAATAATATACAATTTAATATAAAAAAATATCGCAAAATTGAATATTTACATCGAATATAAAAATATATATTTGCATTGAAAAAAAAAATTTATTTTTCATAAAAATTAGAATCTAATAAATGTTTATTTGCTTTTAACAACAAATTTATTTCAAAGTTATTATCTAGGAGACGTGCTCGTTTTTCTCCAAAAATGAGCTTACCTAGACTGAACAAGTGCTCTACGGGAGCACTTGATGTTAGAACAACATTATATTTAATAAAGAGTAATTTTAACTTTGGAAAATCGTTATATAAAGAAAAAGTGTTGTTATTAGATTTGATAAAGTTTTCTATAAGTTCATTATCCAGAATATTTTGGCGCTTTAGGTCAAAAAATTCAACTACATCAAGTGATGTTGCAATCATTTTTTAAAATTTGAGTAATGTGCTTATGCTTTTGTTAGACTTGGTTCTTGTAAGTAATGATTAATAATTTAATATTAAATTCTAAAATAATCTGTCTTTGTTTTTCCTTATACTAAATTTTAAATTTTTTTTATTACGTATGATATGAAGTTCCAATGCTTGTTACTTGACGGAAAAAAATATATTGTGCTACATTTGTTACTGCTTACAAAATTATGAAGCCTAGCAGCAATGTAACAATTTAAGAAAAGAAAATCAATTTGAACGGGAAACTATAACAATCAGACATTTTCACAAAATTTTAAATTAATAAATTTAATTTAAAAAATAAATTTAATTTAAAATTAATTTATCAAAACATATTAAAAATAAAATTAATTATTTAAATATATCTTTAAAAGTAACTAGTTACTTTTGGAAGTTACATTTCAAAAATTATAACTAGTTACAGTTACTAGTTACAATTTTAAAAATATAACTAGTTACAGTTATTTTTTAGCCAATATGTAACTAGTTACCTTAACATCACTATAAATAAGCATTGATATAAGTAAGGCATTATATTTAATATAAGTAATTTGGGAAATTATCATTTATATAGACAATGAAAGATTTATTTAAAATATATTATATTTATTTTTAATCTTTATACAATTTAAAATATTTGTTTTAAAATATACGGCCCAGCTCGGGTATTATTTTTATAAAGATTTTAAGCCCCCCTATGTATATTTAAAAAAAATTAAAACCCGGCCCAGGGGCAGGGTTTAGGGCCAGGCCTGCAGATCTCTGAATACAATATTATTAAATATTTTCAAAATAACATGAAAAGTAAATAGTTATTTTCCTCTTTACATTCCAAAAATAACTAGTTACAAGTGATTTTTTGCAAAATATATAACTACTTAAACAACACTGATTATGATAAAAATTGCTTACTGAACAATATAGATGACAAAGCCTTAATTCAGATGATCTAACACAATATGACAAGTTACTGATGTCAAGACCGAATAGATGCAGAACGTAGGTGAAAATTTTGAAGGAAATTTTAAAATTCCTAAAGATAAATAATATGGCTAATAAAGGTGATTTTATTATTAATGATTATAATTATTAAAAAGCCCGATTCGGATTGATTTTTAAAAACGACCTGATTCAGATTTTTGCCAAAATAATATAATGTAAGCCTGGAGATTTTGCTCATAAACGGCAGAAAGGTTTGGACCTCTAATTGAATGATTCAACAGAATTAGATAATTGCAAATTTATTTTTAAAATGTAAATATGGTGATATAAATAATATTATTTAGCTTCTACTGACGGTAATTCATATCACTCCAACTTGATAAATATCCCTTATTCATGGGTGTAGTTAGCTAGGTCATTTGGGTGCTGCCAGTGCCGTTCCCAGCTGCAACTAAAGGGTATACTAATTTTTTAAAATTTTAGCATTAGCGATATAAAGGGGCAAAAAAGATAATCCTATATAAAATTAGTACAATTTTTACCTAACATTTGCGAAATGGACCCTATCTAAAAAAATGTAATATTTTTTGGAGGGCTCTCCAAGTTTTTTAGGAGCAGAGCCCCATACCTTACCCTCAAGGCTTCTAGGTGCAATCTCCTTTGAAAATAAGCACCAATTTTGTTAAACCTATTTTTTTAATAACTTTAGCACCCTATTTTTTTAAATCTGTCACCATGGTAAAACTAAATGGTAATAAAATGTTGAGATGTTGATAGTTTTTGAATTATACTAGAAAAAGTTTGGTTATAAATAAATTATATTCATAATTGGTAAATAATACTGGTTAGTGAATTAATTAATAGTTAGATCTATACGGTCGATGCTATATGCACTCATTAACCAGACCACAGAAGTTACTTGGAAAACAATTTTTTGTTATAAGGATAAATTATACGCTAATATTTTAATAAAAACACAAAAATCAATATTAGCCATCCCGGATAAATTGGGAAATGAAGGCATGTCGAAGGGAAGGGCTTTTCTCTACAATTTTTTTCATTTCCCCTTCACATAATAAAAAAAAAATCTTTTTATTATTCATAAATTATTTATATACAGCATTCAAACGAATAATGTTTCACTTTTTTGTTTTTTTTAGATCTTGGTTCAAATTTTTATGTATTTATATTTATTATACATTTTTATTAATGTAATTGTGGTTTTTTTAAAAATAATCTGCAGTTCAAATTCAATTTATTTATTGATTTTTTATTTTAGATTTTGTAATTATTTTACACCCGATTACAAAAAGTTTGGCAATAATATAATATGAATTTGTCTGCTTAGATTAGTTTTTAATTTCTATAGCATATCCTTTTAATTTAAAGTGATGGATGGTCATAAGGTATGTTCTTCCAAGTAATAATAAAAAAAGATTAAAATAAGAAGGAATTAGTAATTTAAATTTTGTTTTTGCCCTTTTTTACACCATTTTCAATATTTATTTTTTCTATAAAAATATTAAATTATTTTGTAATCATGAACTTTGATTTATATATTTTTATTATTATATTATTTATTTATTTTTACAAAAAAATGTGTGGTTTGGTTTAATGAAAAATAATATTAAATATATTTTAAAAAAATTATATTTTAAAAATTATTTTAAAAATAATAAAAATTTCTGTAAATTTTATGTTAATTTTTTTTTGGGGGTTCTATGTAAAAAGATCGCGTTAAAATATATGAAATTCGGTTATAATTTTTACAGGTAAACATTTTATAATTTAGTAAAAAGTTTTAAATCGAATAGTGGTTTTGCAAAAACAAAATTATTAAGTAAAAGGGAGAAAATTAGTTTAAAAAATATTAAATTTGGTAAATTAACCAGACATTTTAATTAGGGTAAGGGGAAGAGAGGGGGTTGAAAGTTTCAATTAATCCTATATTGAACCAAAATTACTTATATGAGCTTTGTGGCTATAGTTTTATATATAAATTTTAGAATATGAATTAAATATTCACTATTAAAATTTAAACAAAATTTTGTTTGTGAAAATATGGGGAAAAATAAGTTGAGATTTGCTTTAAAAATTAATATATTACTATAGAATAGGCTCATCCACAAGCCAAAACAAATACGCTTAGCCTTAAGGACCATGTAAAAAAACTTAAATTTGGCTTATATGGGAGGGGGGGGTTATATCAATAACAATTTAAATTCCTTTATGGTCTTTCTTTTCCTACATTAATTTACTATGAAATTGTTGGCTACAATTAAATACCTATTATTTTAAAAATAACTTTTATTAAAAAATTGACTTTACAAATTTTCCTTAAATCTAAAATATAATGGAAAATATAATTACATTATTAAATAAATCAATGTTTCTTATTTTTCAATGAAAATAAAAAGGTTCTTTAATATGGCCTCGACATTTAAAAAAAAACCAACCTTTCACTTCATACATAATACGACGACAATTTTTTATTTATTTATTTATCAAAAAAAAGTAAAGTGACACATATAATATAATACTATATAAATAATTTTTATATTTATTTTATTGATTACCTTCAAAAAAATAGCCATTAGTTTTAAACTTCATTTAGTGATAATGAAAGGTCATTTACAACAAATGTTTTAAAATTTTTATTTATTTTTTATTTTCATATAAATATTTTTTATTTTATTGATTATTTAATTAAGTATAAAGTAAATTTTTCGTTCTCTTTGCTATTTATTTCCGGATGGTATCATTTAATTGCATAGTAGAATAGTTGAAATTCTAGTTTCGCAGTTTTATAATAATTGATTTAAAAAAATTTAAATCAATTTGTTCAGTTTTTAATTCATGTTTTCACAATTTCAAATAAAATTATTTTTAAGTTTTTGCTAGATTTTACCCATAAAATTAGTATTTCTCCTCATCTAATATAAACATGAACTCTTATCTTTGTTGCATAACCCTAAGCTAGTTGTTAAAACGGCCGACGAGTTTGGTATCAGGACTTAATCAGATCCACTTATTTCGGTAAAAACCAGGGATGTGAACCCTTAGACAAAAAAAAGGGTCCGGGTTCGGATACAGTAATAAAATTTAAAAAGGTACTGGGTCCGGGTTCAGGGAACATAAAATAAATGATCATTTATTATTATACTTCAATATATACACATTCATAATTTGCAAATAAAAAATTTTTAAATGAAATGATTTATATTTTAAATGTTTTATTCAATCGCACAATCAAAATATCTTCTAAAATATATCCTTGAGATTTCCACGTAAATTCGATATTTCAAAGATGAAAATCCACGTTCTACGCTTACCTAAAATATATAGTTATCTTTATAATACATAAATTATTGTACTTGTGTAGCGGTTACAGTCATTACGATTCTAGACAAGATATATAATTCTGAATATATTGAAGAATTTTCTTCCCAGAATTTTAAAATTTGGTTGCTTATTTATTCTCTTAACTTCTGAGAACTTTTCTATTAAAGATGCAAATAGACATTTTTTTATCCTCCTTTCTATCTGATAATAATTTGATTTTTTTTCTCCATCTTAAAGTAAAATATCAAGATCATCAATTTTGCTATCATTATCATTATTATCACTACAACCAGGTATTGTCATAGCCTCCAATATATTGTAAATAATGGAGTTTTGTGTATGTTATTAATCCTTAACATGGTCTTTAGCCATTTGTTTTCTCAATAAAACTTGATATCGAGGGTCTAAATATATAGAAGCTTATACAACTCTATTTTGCAAATATTGTTGCTCTCGAATTTTCATGTTTTCTAATATTCTATATGATAAATGATAGTAAATCTTTCTAAATCTAATCGACATCTAATATATGCCATACAAATCAGATAAACATAATTGTTCTGATTGTAATCTTCATCTTGTTATTTTTACAGGAACTAATACACTAGTAAGGTCCTTTATTTGGCTCCAATCATCTTCCGACAAATATGCTCCTATAATAAAATCATTACAGAAATCTTTCAAACTTAATAATCCTTCTTGTATCATATAAATTGAGGACCAACGTGTTGTGCACTCTAATATTGCCATTGACCATTTCATTGATTTTAATATACTTACAATTGTGCGAGTTCTTAAATATTTTGCAACATCCCTTGATTTATCAATGATATGTTTAAAGTGATTATTTTTTAGGCAATCATTAATAGCCATTTATAGAGTAAATATTATTGCCTACACTAGAAAATAATTTATGATATCAATCTCTAAATAATGGAAGTCCAGGAAGAAAATTGAAAGAAAACGCGAAGATAAAATAAATGATTCCACGAAAAAAAATAATAAATTTAAAAAATTTAATATTATTTTTAAAAAAAGATTTTTATTTTTAAAATTTTTTTAGGACACCTAGAACCCTTGGACTCTCCTCTTTTAAAAAGGGTCCGGGTACAGCCAAAATACGAAGATTCAGGGTTGGGGTTCACATCCCTGGTAAAATCACCATAAACGTATTTGCTTCACGTATCAGTTAGATTTTACCGAATGTAGTGGGTTTGGTGCCTAATAAAATTTTTAAATCTGCAAATTAAATTTAAAAAACTGGGAAAAAACTGAGCATTTAATTAAAAAAACTGAAAAAAATTATAAAACTGAGCATTTAATTAAAAAAACTGAAAATAATTATAAAACTGAGCATTTATTTATAAAACTGATAATTTTAAAAAACTGAAAATTTTAAAAAACTGAAAATAATTTAAAACTGCCTTATATAATTATTAATCATTAAACTGCTAATTTAATTATAAAACTTGAAAATAATTTAAAATTTACAATAAAATAAATTTTGATAATTATAAATATTTAAAATATACAATATTAAAAAAAATCTTGTAAACAATTTTAAAAAGATAAATATAAAAACTATATTTAAAAAATATATAAGAGGGGGGAGGAGCAAAATGAGCCTCTCATTAGATTCGAGGAAACTATTCATATTAAAAAACAGGGTTCCGTTTCGGTTTAAAACTATGCGTGTAATTTGTTCTCCTTACTTCCTTCCTCTTATTCCTTCTTTGCACAACCCGGTATACTATAATATTCCATTTTAGGCCTATATTTTTATACATAAAAATATGTTAAAATAAAATTTATTATTATAATAAATTAAAAGTTATTAAAAATAAATAAAAACATTAAGTCGTAACAATGTTTATAATGGTGTTGTTAAAAAGCCAGATTCGATTTTTAAAGCGGCCCGAAAAATAATATTGTGCAAGCACGGTGATTTTGCTCATAGATGGCAGAAAGGTTTGGACTTCTACTTGCCAAATCTTGAGGCTTACACAAATTATTTTGGCTAAAATCTTAATCGAGCCGTGTTTAAAAATCGACCCTTATCGGGCTTTTTAACAACACTAGCTGATAACAACGTTTTTAAGATTACACAAATTTTCAATGAAAAACATTATTTTAACCCATTTTATTAGGAAAGAATTAAGGGTTAATATTAATATATATTTTTTAAATGTTTAATGTATTTTTAATACAATTTCCTTTTCCGTGATATTTCGATTATTATAACTCACAGATGAAGACACTAAAATTATAAGTTAAATAAAAAATAATTGCCTTTTAATTAATTATTATATAATGTAATTTTTAAGAGGAATTTATTTTTACAATTTCGAAAGAGACCTTAAACTTTTACCTTGATCTTTTTTTTCCGTCAAAATACATTTTATAATTAAATATAATTTTTGTTTATTTTTTATTTAAAAAAAATTAATTTTTAAAAAAATTGATAAATTAACCAATTTCTAAAAAAAAATCTTGTTTCCCCTAAAAAATGTGATGTTATAAAATACAAAATAAAATCAAAATGTGATATTATAAAATATATATTATTAATTTGATCTATTTTTTTTATCGAATTATTTTTTATTAGTTCAAGGCTTGGTTAAGGGAGTTGATGAATTTTTATTTTAATTTTAAAAAGATGATAAAAAAATATAAATTATTGGCATATTTTATTTTTAAACATAAGGTAATATAATACAAGCATTTTGACCACATAATTATAATTGGGTAATGGCCGGCTTGAGCTGCTATCCCCCGAAACCAATATGATAGTTTTCGGCTAAAAACTTGGTTTAACCGATTTTTTAGCCGGCTAAAAATTGGCTTAAATGACAAAAAATTATGATGTGCTGGTAAGTTTATTTGGAATAAGGACTAATCTGGAATTCTCCCGTGATGATTTTAAATCTTCTTATTTTAACCTATTTACTGAGAGCGATTTTTAAAATGTGATTTTCAGGAAATGAATTCGAACCTATAAAAGGCATTATAAATTTGAGATATATTTTCTTTGAACTAATCTTAATTTGTATTATAATTTATCAGTCTGCAGATTTTTTTTAATCCAGAATGGATTGGAAAATAATATAAAAAATACGGACAGGGCTTAAAAATTTTAAAAGATTAAAAATCCGGGTCGGG
This sequence comes from Gordionus sp. m RMFG-2023, assembly GCF_954871325.1. Taxonomy (NCBI): domain Eukaryota; kingdom Metazoa; phylum Nematomorpha; class Gordioida; order Chordodea; family Parachordodidae; genus Gordionus; species Gordionus sp. m RMFG-2023. The sequence goes on along the minus strand of NC_088775.1, from coordinate 45,697,260 downwards.
CTAAGGATTTCAAAAAAATTACAAATCTGGGTAGGGCAGATTTATTATTTTTTTAAAAAAATCAATAAATTATTGGGAAAAATCTTATAAATGGAGCTTTTAATATTCATTTAATGCTTATATTTTCAATTTCCCATTGAAACAATTTTCAAGATAAAGTCAAAATTATTCAAAATAACGAAATTTTAAAAATTCCGCCGTGCTTGATTGTATAATGATCAAAAATAAAATCCAGGCCTGGCCAAAGTTTTAAAAAAATGTCGGGTAGGACTTAAATATTTTTTAAAAAAAATACGGCCGGGCGGAGCCTGAAAATGGGGGAAAAATCAAATCTGGGCCGGACCAAATATTCCGAACTCTGCAGGTCTCCGATTTTTTTATTATAGATTTTTCGCATAATGGAATTCATGAAATCAAATTTTTAAAATTAAAGTCGCCCTCTGCAAATGGTTTAAAATTGATAGATTTTGAATCAATGCCTGAGGATTCCATTAATCATTATTCCAAAGAAACACCACTATTATGGCATATTTTTGTGGGGGGGGGGGATTCCTTGTCAATAATGTTCTGTAAAAGACCCCCTGGACTTTGTTTCTGTCCTACCAAGTTCATTCTCAAAAATGGTCCTATTACGGTCTGCCCTTCATAAGGCGTGGGACGAACGCTCCTGTCATAGATTAAGAAAGAAAGATTTATTATAATATTTATATATTAAATAGGCAAATATATTATAATTTTAGCATTATATATCAGGGACCGGGAACAAAGTTCCTGTTTCGGCTAAAAAATTATGGAAAAATTTATCTAATTTTTATTAAATAATCAATATAGATCAGTTAATTTGGACATTCTCTAAACAATCATTATTTATATTTGTGCAGTAATTAATATAAATTTGAATATCTAAAAACACCTCTCATAATTTTAATTTATATAGAGTAATAATATTGTCATGTGAAGCAAATAGGAATTAAAGAAAAAAAATTGATATTTATAAATATTATATTATATTTTATATAATAAATTAAATTAAAATTTTCATATTTCTTTTTTTTGGAACTGTTCGGGGACGTTTCCGGGATCACTTTTCCTTTAACATTACATAATTTTTCTCAAGTCCCGTTCCAGGAACGTGTTCGAAACGTTCCATTTTATGTCTGTTTAAGATAAAATAAAAAATAATTATCATATCATTAGTAATTAATTAGTATTATATTATTTTACTTTTATTTAAAAAATTTTTAAATCGAAATTAATGATACTATTATACATATTATCATTCATTATCTATTAAATAATAAGATTAAAAACTATAAGAAAAATGTTAAATTTGATTACAAAAGAAAAGCTACTATCTGTATTGGTTTAATAATATTTTATATATTAAAATGATTAATTTGTTTTCGATAGGTAATATAATAATATAGGAGAGGTGTATATTAAAATGATTAATTTGTTTTCGATAGGTAATATAATAATATAGGAGAGGTGAAGTATAGGATGTTTCAGTTAAAAATAAAATCTTATATTATCCAAAAAACTAGATTAAATTATTATTTAGAAATAATTAGCATTAATCTGAGAAATCGAAGAAAGCACCGGACCTGAAATAACGGTCATAGGTATCAGCACATTCAAATTGCATATAAGCATAAATTAAATTCTATAACCTAATTATATACCTAAATAAAAGGATTTATTATTTTTTTATTAACAAAACCTAGATCTATATCATGAGAGAAAATTCTACCGATGCCAGAGCACTAGCTTTATCTAATCCCCCCTCCCTCTATTTAATTATTTAGCTTCAGATTGGTCTTTTATCATTTTTCTTAATCATTTGCATAACTTTTTCATCTGTTTTAGTAGAATTGATATATTAACTATAAATCATAGGCGTAGCCAGGATTTTTCCATAGGGGGGGGGGGCAATATTAGGTGAGTTTCTCCTCATAAATTATATTGGGCCTTTAGGTCCACTTACTTTGGCTATGCTATGTTAAATATTTTATAAAAATTGGGTTTTATGCTTTTCTAAAAATTTTAAATAAGTTGTTATTTTAAAAAGATATTAACTTAATTTTTCTCTCTAATCATTATTTATAGTGTTATATTAAAACACAACTTTTGAGAGAGAGGGGGGTTAGGGATGTATAGGGGAAAATTTTTTATTAGCTTAAAATGATATTTACGAGAACAGGCAAATTTCTAGTGTTGATAAACAGCGCGATTTGAGCCGATTTTTAAAAACGGCTAACTCAATATTTTAGCTAGTAAAATATTGTCTAAGCCTCGAGATTTTGTTAATAGATGTTCAAACCTTTGTGCATCTATGAGCAAATAAAATATTGAGTTAGCCGTTTTTAAAAATCGGCTCAAAATGAGCCGTTTAACAACACTACAAATTTCTGAAAGAAGGGGATTTCTCTTTTCCCACCCCTTGTTACGTCAATGCTATATATAAATAATTACCTTCTATACATCATTTCCATTAGAGTTATATTATATGAAGAAGCCATAATGAACATGCTACATCATCAATTATATTTATATATTATATAATATTGTTACATATTAAAATAATGTGTCGTTTTAATAATATTTTTGACTTTCTTGGCACAAGTTATCATAAAATATTCTAATAACGGTTAAAGTTACTAAGTAGGAGTTAATTTAATATATGTTTAAAATATGAATGCTACAAATTAGTTTGATAGATATAGCGTATCTAAGGGGTCCGAGTAAGATCCACCCATTCTCTCGCAATATTTTTTTTTCCAGTGCTATGAAGGGTTAAAATCATTTTTAGATTTGACTTATTCTCCTTTTTTTAAAAAAAATAGAGATTTTCATTATCAATTGAATTGTTTGGGAATGGAAACTCAAATTGTTTATGATAAATTTAACCATTTTTATGTAAAATAGGACCTTTTTATAACAAAAAAAAACATTTTATAAATTATAAATATAAATTTTTGCGAATTCGAGTTCATATTTTTGTTTAGCTTAGTTTGATTTCAAATTGGCTTGTTATTGTTTTGTTTTTGTAACAAGCACTTCTCTTTTTTTAAATACTAAAAATTAAATTTTTTATTTATACTACCTTCCATTATTTTATTATTTAATAAAGTACATATCGGTATTGTATTATTATGAATATAAACAACATGCTTATAAAGAGTTTCTCAAGAAACCAGACATTTTAAACGTTAAACTCTTGAATCATTAATTATTATAAGACTTATGGGGCTTTATATTAAAATAAAATACTTTAAACGGGAAAATTGCTTGATTATTTTTAAATAATTATATTAAAATGAACTTCATACTTATTAATGTTCCTGCTTTCACATTTTTGATATTTAAGAAATATAATCATTTTACAATTTTTAAAAAAAATTTGGGCGGGTTGGGCGGACTGGACCTAATTTAATTTTTGATTTTCGAGCCAGACAGGGCAAATCCTAAAAAAATTTTTATGGCGGACTTGGACCTAGAAATGATTCAGAAATTTTTTGGGAACTAATATAGGTTCGATGCAGGACTCTAGTATATCCGCCATGTAATAAATCACGTTAAAAATCATTTGGCTTACATGATACCTCGTATAATAGTAGCCAGAGGCTTCTACCACGAGGAGGGGAGTTATGACGCTTTTATTTTCTATTTAATCAAAAATGCACATAAAATAATCCTTATCACAAGACTATGATGAAATTTATTGCGTAAACCTCCCCTCCCCGCCAACAATAGGGGTTCTGACTATTCAATAAATTTTGAATTTTCAAAACGACATGCAAAAGCATTCATCCATACATTTATGATAAGGAAACTAATGGCTCTGAGCCATCCAAAACTCTCACCTTGGATTCATATTATCTAAAGAAGAACTTCAAATCGATGTAAACCTTCGGTTAGGCTCCGACATTATCATTCCTACATGCAAGTTCTAAAATCATACCATTGATAGACTTAGCTCAAAGCTCTCTACCACCCCCCCCCACCCCCCCCACGCCTTCGAGCTCATGAGGACCATAAGTGGTACATCTGTAGAGTCCTGCATAGGCGGCTCGGTTCGGGCTCGGGCATTGAAAAGTTTTCCTTGGGCTCGAGTCTGGTTGTAAGAGGGCAGCCCAACGCAAGTCCCAAAAATAAATATTAGAAATATCCTCAATAGTCATTTGTTTCATCGAGTGTGACTATCAGAGTCACGTGTCATTTTCATCTAACACACTTCACTTACTCATTTACGTAATTTACACTTACCAAATTAACTATTTGTGAATGCATACACATAATTATTAATTTTTGCTATGATATTATAATATTTAAACTCAATTCCAAAAAAATTTTGGTTGGGCTGGAACAAAAAATTCCTGCTCGGGTCGGGTTACAACAAAAAAAATTTTTAATTCTGGCTCGGCTTCCCATTCACTATCATTACTAAACGCTAATTGATGCAAATATAATTATAATTAATTTACAAATTGTGAATATTAAAAATTGTTTAAATATCGCTAAAAGTATAAATCACATTAGATAATAAAATTCACTGGTAAAATAAATAGAATTGAATCAAAAGAAGTTTTGCATAAGTCATAAGAAATAATTCAAAAATATATGTTTACTGGGTAAAAAATCATTAGAAATATATATAAAAAATTTCTATGAATTACATCTTTAGTTTAATTCTCATTATCCATTTCTTAAAATATATTTTGATAGTTGGGAATGAGATTTTAATTATTTTGCATAGAAGTTAGACTTAAGTTACCTTTTCATTTAACCTCTTGTAATGCACAGCTAAGGACTCTAATATCATTAACAATTTTTATATTTGCATGGGACTTTGAAAACGATTTAAAGGCTTAATAGAGCTTAAATAATTGTATCAAAATTGGTCATATTACCTTTAATATTTAGTAACTGTTTACAATATTGGAAACGGATAAAACCAATATAATTATACTAATTATATAACTGGCTTTTGCTATCTAGATTTTGGCAATAAAATATGTTCAATTAATTTAGTATGGCCAGAAAATTTTGTGTTATTAATGTATCTAGTAAGGTATAAATATTGATTTTATGAAATATTATTCAAAATTTCTTGGAGTAATTAACCCAGGTCTTTGAATTCCAACTTTCAGTTTTAGCCATATTTTAGAAGAATTAACTGTTATGTGTGGTGAATATATTCTAACATACTTGAAATATTTTTAGCCTTGTGTTTAATTCAGATTTATCGTTTGAAGATTACAGTATACGAGCAATCCCAAGTAAATGAATAAATTATAGCGAATATATCATAAAATGTTTTTCGACCGGTTTAGTAATTATCCGATGTATTTCAAATATATATATATTAAATATGTCATATAAACATTTTTGGACAATGGGATGTCCTGACCCCGAATAACAGACCTTAGTTACGCCACTGAAACCCGACCTCTTCATGATTCTAATTATCATACCCCAACCATGATAGAGGGCACTGCTTTGGATAACACATACTTTACTGTGACTTTCCTAAACGTCGTCATTCTCGACACGTTACTTTAATGGCAATTATTAATATATCTCTCTCCTTCAGCTAACATCGCTTGAACCATGTGGCCTAAACAATGAATAAGACCGACGTCACAACTGATACCTCAGAAGAACAAAATATCCTAGTTGGGGACAGGACCATTTTTATATTAATCGCTTTGCGTGGCCAGGTCGGAAATGAATAAATTTAAAAATTTAAATAACCACATGAATCCCTAAAGTTCCAAATACCATGGTGGGTTTAAGTATAAAGCTTTAAATTTTCTTAAAACTTTATGCCAACGTCAATTTCACACGCTTCAAAAGAGAGTTTGCCTACGTCAAGAAATATTTATATTCCTTTCTTTTAATTAGTCTATTATTTTTGACAAATTGAAATATTAAATGAAGAATTAAATATAAAAAACCAATGGTTTTTATAATTTTTTTTGTTATATATCAGACCTAATTTGGTTACAGATCTAATATTATATAAATATGCAATCGAAATTTTAGGCCCGACCCGGAATTTGAAAAAAATAATACTTCCAAGCTCTGACCGGCTCAGATTTTAAACAATATTCATTTTCAAGCCCATTTTTTAAAAAATATTTTGCTCGGCCGGATTTTTATCTTTGATTGATTTTTGTTATATTTTTCCAAATGTTTCAAATTAAAATAAATATAAAATATGAGGAGTTATAAGATTTTTTTACTAATTTATATTGTTATGATTCTTGAAAAAAGATTCAAAGTAGACCCCAGCCTGAATTTTTATTATATTTTTAAGCCTGAAACCGGTTCAGGCTTGCAAGTAGCTTAGTTAAATTATTTTCCACGATAAAATTAATTTAATAAATGTACCATCACTTTTACTTACTGACCTCCAAACATCTTCTATCTACGTAAAAAATCAATAAAAAATAAATCTTTTCCCAACTAAAATTAAACTTTCTATTCTTTAAAAATTTCCCACCTAAGATTGACCATAACGTCATACATATACATTCATAAGAAAATTTTTTTAAAAAAAAGAAAAAAAAACACTTTAAAATACACATTATTTATAAATACAATAAAATATAATAAAAAGTACATTGTACGTTACTTTATTTTATTTTTTATCCTTTTGAAAAATTTTTTATGAAAAATGGGGATGCGGGTAAATAATGGTAAACAAAATGATATTAAATATACTTTATTTTTAATAGAAAATTAACCTCTATCTATCTAATAAATATTAAAATTAATAAAATACGATTTATAATAATAAGGAATATAAGATGGAATGGATTATATTTAATAAACGAAAGATCTATCTTAGCGACAAGAGAGTTATTTACGATTATAACTTTTTATTTATTTCAAGGACTAACTTGCTGTTGCTAGGTATGGGGACGAACATTGATACATTCCGTTATCATGCGTTAAATTTTATTATATATATTTGATATTGTCTTCATGCAATATTAATCACTACCATTTAAATAACTATTTAATAAAAATTGTTGTGACTTTTTAACTGTGCATAGCAGGCCCGCAGCCACGGTCGATAAAATATTTGGTACCAAAAAAATTTCCGGCCCTCAAATTTAAAAAAAATATTAGTTATTAAATTTTAATTCCCCATTAACAATTCAATCTAAATGAAAAAATAAAATTCTTAGAAAAATTTTAGTTATTAAATTTTTTTAGCCAAATTAATTGGATAAACAAGAATTAGTTATAAAATATCGATTCACTTCATTAAATGAAAAAACAAACAATATCCGCCCTTTTTATTCTTCAGCAAAAAGACACTAGTGTTGGTCAGTATGATGATTCTTCTCAATCTCTTCTTGAACATGATAAGTCAGTCAATGTTAGCCAGATTTAATTAATTGAATAATTACGATAAATTATAGATATTGTAAACTACTTCCTTCTTACCTAAACGTTAATTCAATACATGTCAAATAATAATATAATATTTTGAAAAATTTAAAGAGGGCGAATATTTTTATATGAACAGGACGAATACTTTTTCAAAACATCCATTATGGCAAACTACTTCTTGCCTACCATGTGATCATAATTAAACGCTAATTAATACATATCAAATTATCAAATATTAAAATAATATATAAAAATTTAAAGAGGACGAAGATTTTTATAAAGAGAACGAAGATTATACTCCTAAGAAGACGAATATTCTTTTAAAATACCAACTTTAACTACCCTCAGGTACCTTAGGGTACTCAGACAGGCAGACATCTTACATTATAATTACTTGTTTCCACCCATAATATTTGAGTATAACGTAAGCTATCCAATATTTTCATTTTTGACGTTATACTTTAGGTCAATGAAGGATAAAAGAATACAAAATTTAGTTTGAGTAGCATATGAAAATAATCCAAAATATATCTTTTAGTTCATTTATGTTTAAATTTAAAAATCAAAATCTCTTGTATATTAATATTTATTTTTACAAATTTTTAATAAAAATAGAAAAAATTTCTAAATACCTATCTATTATTTCAAAAAATATTGGCTCTCCCAAATAAACAGTCCCCCCCCCCCACTGAAAATTCCAAACTACGGGTCTGTGGTATATAGTAACCAATCTAATTTATTTTTAAAGAAAATTCTAAATCATATACTTTATTAAAGTTAATTATAAAATGAAACGTAAAATTGGTATATCAAAATCTCAAAAAATGCTTACTAAGAGGGCTAGCAAATTCAGGTGATGGGGAACTCCAAATATATTAAGATATTTCACAGAAGAATAAGGAAACGATCAAAATATTTCATAAGTAGAATTGGAGGATTCAGGAGAAGATGAGATAATTAGGAATATAATAAAAAATTATACAATCATCTAAAATAAAATATAAAGATAAAGTGGAAAAAAGATAGTGATAGATAACAGTGATATTAAGTCATATCCCAATTTTAATCATGTATGGTGTAAATTGTACAAAAAAATTAGGGGTGTGCCAATCCATAATTTTTTACCGATTCGATCCATTATTACTACGAAAGGGATCCAATACCGATCGGATATTTATATACTATTTATATTTAATATCTATCTCTAAACCAAGACCATAAAAATCAATATTTTCTATTTTAAAAAGATCAATTAACTTTCACGAACGATTAAGGGTATATTCTTTTTTTATTCACCAAAAGATGTAAAATATGAGCTGATATTTCACCAATAGAAATCTAAACCTTTATGTTGTTTGTGGGCAAATTTCTAAGCTTTGGTAATTTGATTTTGGATAAAATCTTGTGTTAGCCATTTTTAAAAATTGGCTAAATTGGGCTGTTTAACTACATTAGCTGAATTTGACTCGTTAGATATTTTTGTATCCTTTTCTTTTTGCAAAGAAAAATATAAAATCTTTAGTGGCTAACTACTCTATCTTTTAAAATAATAATTATTTTTTTAAATATTAAAAATATTGAATCTGTATAAAATAAATACAATATTATTAAAGTAGTGTTGTAAAACGACTCGATTTTTCCCAATATTTTTAGCCAAAATATACCCAAGACTGACGATTTTGTTCATATATGACAGAAGGGTTGGGCTTCTCGTATTCTCAAGACTTACATAATATTATTTTGGCTAAAATCTTAATTCAAAATTAGCGAAATCGAGGTGCTTAACAACACTAATTATATATACAATCATAAAATAACCAAATCCCCGATCCTATATTTAAAATCGATACAACCCGAAAAAATACAACTTATATGTGACATATTTATTTCATATAAAATGTTAAAAATTATATTTAACCAACAAATGATGTATCCACTTCCCAATATTCTATTTTTCGAACATAGAGCAATTATTTTTATTAAATTTTTGATATTATAATTATGTTACCAATAAATTATTTTATTTAAAGTAAAATAAATTTTTATATATAAATTTAAGTGTTTATCACATCTTGGTAATAAGCGGGTTAAGCGCTGTCTTAAATAATATCGGATTGAATTGCAGTTCAAAAATCAATTACTTCTTAAAACATTAATCTGTCGTTTTTTCCAAATCAAAATATTGAATCTCATGAATTTGCAAAAATGAAATATTATTTTCAAGCCCATCCCAAATGACAGCCCTGATTATTATGAAAATTTTGGCAGTATTTTATAAATTGTTTCAAAGGGGAATTTAAAGTATAACCAGTAAATGAAGATTGAACGCTCTATTATAAGCAGGGTGTCTGATCGATAAGCATAACGGTTCAGTTCATTCCGGTTCTTAGTTTGAAATTTTAAACAGGCTAGTTCTATTTCGGTTAATTTTAAACGAATTTATATAGATTCTTTCCGGATAACAAATCCATATATTGTTTTTTTCTGTTATTAAAAGTTTTGGATTTTAAAATTAATCATCGTCTATTTGACACACATAAAAAAATTTTCAAACTGTATATAAATTATGCTAATCATTTAAAATAAATTGATAATATCAACATCTTTATGAGCTGCTCTGTTCAAAAGTATTTATAACGTTTCTGTTCTCTCCTTTCAAAATGTAATTAATTATAATTTCTTGGATCGGTTCCTATAAGATTTTCCAACATTTTTATTGATATTCTTGATTTTCCTCTTAAATTTTTTTTAGCTTGAGTGTCATCAGGGTCGAATTTCCAGCTGAGCCTACAGGTATCTGATATTTATAATTTGTTCTTTTCTGTTTATTTAACAGATATACAAGTAAAATATTTAAAATCGAATTATATTTTGAATCGAATTATTTTAAGAAAATTTTATTTTAATCTGATAAGACGCAGCTTTAATTATTTGTCAAACTTTTGAAAGCATTTGGTCAGAATGAAATGCTTAATTTTTAAACATTATAGTTTAGTGCTTCAATCCATCCCCCTCCCCCTTATCGAAATGTCAATATTTAAAAAAATTATTGTAAGGAGTCCTGCCCCCCTCCCCTTTTACATCAGATTATTAAGAAATTAAAAACCTTTTTTAAGGTTAATATTACTTCTGCGTTTTTTATAATTTTAAAACTACATATTATAATAAAGTAGTATAAATATTATAATAAAGTATCGAAAAGTGAAATTAAGTTGAAAGGACGGAAAATGTTACTTTAAATTAAAAAAATACTGACAATGCAATTATTTTCGCGTTTTATTTTATCGCCTCTCGTCTTTTCTTTTTTGCTATATTCTAATAATTAATAATAAAATACTGAAATAAAAGTAAGAAAGGAAATAAAAACTATTTTATATTATTATATTACATAATAATATTGTAATATGTTTTGTCATTAAAAAAAAACTTATTAAAATTTTCATTTTATTATTACCATTACCATGCCATAATGATTTATATAAAAAATAACACAAATTATGTTTTTACTTTGGCATTTGACGACCTAACACATTAAACTCTGCGAATTATGAGCGTTTTCGCTGAGGTGCATGCAATGCATTGAAGGGAAATGCAATCTTTTTTTTGCAAAATTTTATTGACCTATTATAAAATACATATTTATTTTATATACCTTATAATATATATAATTTATACTTTATATTTATAACCTAATGCGTAAAATGAACCGGGAAATGAAATGGAAAGAAAATGATTTGAATCGATGAATAATATAAAAAAACTATTTATCTGTGTATATCTATTGGAAAAAATATTTTTTAAAAAAGTTTGTTCTTTTGTATGTTTTAATTGAAAACGAATGACGAAGAATATCATATATTAATGCATTTTTTATTCTATTATGGCACAAAAGGGAAAGGTTAATTGTGGTTCAAAGATGAATCAGGAGGAGGGGGCGAAATGATATAGGCCAAAAATATTATTCATATTATTACAAATTTTATTACAAAAGTATAAGAATTTTATAATTTTATTATCGTTTGCGATACAGTATGGTGATATAACCGCTAACAAATCAAATATAATTTGATAATGATGCTCGAATTAGACAAGTTGAAATTTGTAATGTCACTGTTAAGAGGGCATTTACTTTAATTTTAAAATTCCTATAAATATTTTAAAAAAATTTTATTACAAATATCATTAAAAAATCATTTAAAATTATCATGTTATTTTTATAAACAAAAATTATTTCATAGGGTCAAAAAGGTAAAAAAAATAAATATTAATATTTAATAAAAAAAAAATATTTTCATTTATTAATATTTTCTACATAAAATAATTAATTTAAAAAAATTTTGATTAAAATTCATAGATAATGATTATGATTTGAAAATAAGGTAAATAAGCTAATTTATATACTATATGTATTTAAATGGTAAGATAGTATCAGATCTATGTTCCAGCTTGGTGTTAGATTTTTCTTATTGTTGACTGATCTCGCCAAACTTTGGGAGGTCTAAATCCGATCCGGCTTGAGCTGTTATTTTTAGAAATTACCGATCAGACTTATTAAAATTCTATCTGACTATACATTTGGATGTTGTAGGATTTTTCTTTACTTTTTATTCTTTAATGATAGAAAATTGTAATTTTCAATATAATTTTACGTTAAAAATATTATATTTGCAAAATTTATTGAATATTTTTATAATTTATCATGAAAATGTTTAATTTTTAAAGATCTTTTTAATTTTTATATAATAAAATAAAAAAGTTACACCTCATGTTTTCCTGTTTTTATTTTCAGACTGATATTTAATTTTAAATTCTTTTAACGTATCAGCTTTTTCTAAAAATTTTATTGTATATTTTCGGCCATACCTTTCATTCCCAGTTAGCGCGAATTCGCGTTGAACAATACAAAAATACAATTTGTAATTTGCCGCGAATTCGCGCTAACTGTGAATGAGAGGTAATTACTAGGCCTTACGACACTAGCAAAAATTGTGGTATCGGCGTATATCTGATTTTTATCATTATTTGTAAAAAAAATAAAGGTCTTATCATTTATTATTAAAAGGAATTAGTATGACAAATATGACATCGTTCAAGGTTGAATTGGTCAATAATACTATTTAATTATGACCACTTTTATATAAAAATATTAAATGGACAATGAGATTTTTTATTATATTTGTTTAATCTACCTCTCTCGTATCGTAGTATCCCTTTATATTTCCCATAGATATTTTATTATACAAATAAATACGATAATAAATAATAGTAACGGCTTTGTCTATTTTCAATATTTGTCCACTGGACTGAGAGTTGACTACATTCACAATGACCTTTATGTGCCAAACGTACATATTAATAAACTATTATTTATTATACACCACAATTTCTCTCTGGTGACCTATTTGGTTATAAAACGTATAAATGTAATTTTTTTACTTGATAATGAAATGGAAAAAATAATAAAAATAAATCATGAATAATTCAAATGGACTATTGATATTTTGCATAATTATATCATGTAACCATTAATTTTCAACTTTTATGGTTGTGGCTATCGTCACCCCGCCTCAAATATATTTTTTTGCGGAAAATTTTTTAAAGTTTAAATTTTTATAATATTTTAAACTATATTTTACTATTAATTATTTATTTAATCCTTAATTATTTCTATAGATATATAGGAACAAGTCATTTATTTATTGAGGTTCAAACGCTTAATCAAAAACATATTTTAATTTCTTTAAATATTCTTTGCCCGAAAAAATTATATAATTTGGGCGAGAAAAGTCGCATGGAAATTCGTTCATTTCAAACTTAATAATTTACCCGGCAAACTCATTGGAAAATTAAAAACGATAATTATCTATATTATTTTCAATTAAAAATCATCATATAAAAAAATGATGGTATTAAATCCCAGAGGGGAAAACTCTAACAATGAAGGCCAAAATTCGGTCCTGAACAGCAGTCTATCAAAATTCGAAACCTTGAAAAAATTACCTATTGAAGAAAGTGAACCAAAGATTAATTATGAAAGAGTGAACGAGAGAGTCACGCCCACTTTAAAAACGTCGGTCGGGCTTGTCAACCCGATCACAGCGTCAAGGATCATCCAAGAAGCGGCCAAGATGTTTAACGAAATTGATTTACAGAAAAATCTGTCCTGCTTGAATTTCGGGGATATGGAGAACGAGGCAAAAATTGTCAATGGGTATCGTCTCCCTAAGAATTTGAACGATAAGTACAGCAATAGTAGCTGTATAAACGAAACCAATTCCCTAAATTGGGGTGACCATGGAGGGGAAGATGCGAAACGGGAACCGAGAATCAGGGAATACTCTGAATTCCTGAAAACGCGACAATTGGAAAATTTGCGTCAATACCATCAAAGGCTTTGGCTTTACAGCACGGTGACCACTCCGGTCCATCAGACTCTCAGTTTACCGCCCCTTTATGCGACCGATAAAAATAACAAAGATTTAACATCTAATATTTTGGATGTTAACAATCAATACCATCAACAGAGTCTTAACTTTGTTCCTGAATTGCCATATGTTAATATCGATAATAAAATTAATAATTTCATAAATCACCCACTTCATCAACCCTTGATCGTTCACCCTTCATTATTTTACCCACAACACCAATTTCCTATGACGTATCCACTCTCACACCTACCAGCATTCGAAAACTTTCCTCACCAATCCTTATCTTACAATCAAAACTTGACCATCAATGGATCCCTACCAGAATATATCTTGAACACACTGGCTAATTACGGGAATTACTCTAATACTTTAGGCATCCAAAATTTGGCCGAATTAGGCGATAAAAGTGGTATCATAACAGATAACAGCGATGTGATGAGCGCCAAAAAATTCAATCGAAAGCGGAAAAGTCAGGATTCGTCTTACAACACGGGTTCCAGTAAGGATGACACCCAAAATTCTCCCTCTGATTCTCCCCTTTCCTCCTCCCCCAAAACCAAATCCTCATTCCAACTATCTCCCTTATCTTCTTCGCAAGAAAATTTAGCTGTCATTCATAACCAACATCAAGCCAAAATGATGAACGACTTGAAAAATTTTTACGAAACCGAAAGCAATCCTTACAGCTTCGAAATAAATGAAAACCACAACGGCCTATTAGCCTCCATGCCAGAAAATAAATGCTCAATCAAGCCTTTCAAAGACAACCTTGAAAATCATCTTTTCAAAAGTTCCGAGAATCGTATTGACCTATCTCCTATGGTACTTGATTCGCAGCATCCATCAATCCTCAATAATCTGGAATTGGAAAAGCCACTCAATTTAGGTTCAAAATTAATTTTTTTTCTTTTTAAAATAAGGGTGTCTTTATTTAAGCAAATAAATAGCAATGATTCTTGTCGACTTTGTTAAAATAATGCTAATTTAATTTAGTATGCCAAGGTGTTTTAATTCTATTATTTTTTGTTCTAGTCGGGTTTTTAAATATTGATTTTTAACAATTTCACTGGAGATGGCTAATATTAAGATTTTCAAGGAATTTTTTCCCCTAATTTTAATTTATATTTAGATTACTATTGACATTCCATCGTGCATTTAATGACCTGGTCTTGATATAACTAGAACACTTTTTTAGGATGCGTGCTAAATTTAAATTAAGCCAACATTCCAATTCTGCTTTTATATAGATTTTTTTTAAATGAATTTGATTGTCACCTTTTTATTTCATAAAATTTATAAATTAACTAATATATACAATTACAATTTTAAATGCAAAAACAAGACATTGTATTTATTCATATGTACTAATATGTAATTATAAATACTTGAATTACAATTCGACAAAATGTTAAAATGCTTTAAGTTGGAGGTATACAAAGGAAAGGAATTTCATAACAAAAATACGTTCTTTCCAATTATTATAGGATATATTTTTATTACATTATCATCCCTTAGAATTCGATGGAACGACAGTGCTTTGCAGGGTTTGTGGAGATAAAGCCAGCGGATTTCATTACGGAGTGCATTCTTGCGAGGGTTGCAAGGTATTTTATGATCATTATAATTTTTTTTCAGGCGGATCTTTAGACGTTTTAAAAAGTGGGTACTAAAAAGTGCTAATTTTCTTAAGAATATATCTATAAAATATTTTACCAAAAGAAATAGTGATGTTAAACGGCTCGATTCGAGCCGATTTTTAGAAACGGATAACTCAATGTTTTATTCGGAAAAATATTACGCAAGCCTAAATATTTTGCTCATATATTGAAACAAAGGTTTGGACATCTATTAGCGAATTCTTGAGGCTTAGACAATATTTTTCTGGCCAAAATATTGTTAATCGTTTTTAAAACTCGGCTCACATCGAGTCGTTTAATAACACTAAAAAAAACGCATCTAAATGACAATTTATTTATTATTATCAAAGTTATTTTAATATAATACTAATTAATAGTGTTGTTAAACGGCTCAATTTGAGCCGATTTTTAAAAACGGCTAACTCAAAATTTTATCCAGAAAAATATTATGCAAGCCTAAAAATTTTGCTCATAGATGGCACAAGAATTGAACATCTATTGGAAAATCTAGACGCTTAGGCAATATTTTCATTCCATGTCAAATCGATCAAAAAGGCACTTTTTCGGCCGACCCCTTTTAAAATTGTTAAAAATTTCGGGAATTATTTAGATAGGTAAAAGAATAAGAAAGCCGTTTATTTTAGCTCGCTAGCACACCTGGTTCTCGAGATATAAGGGCTCAAAGGTACAAAAAAGAGCCACTTTGGAATCTGTAAAATTTTTAAAATGCTTATATCTCAAAAACTATTTATAGTAAAAAAATTATAATATCTCATTTTTTAGGAAGATATTCTCTAATGGGCTAACAAAAAATAATAAATATTGGCGCCATTATAGGCTTTTAGCATCCGGTTTACCTAAATTGCTCTACCTGTATTTTTAAGCAAAATTGTGAGTTTGTTTTCTAATTTTTTTTTTCTTTTTATGCAGACACTTTTTATAAATTTATATACGATGTCATAACCTTGGAGATGCTATCGACTTTTCCGAAATATACATTTTTACCAAAAATTGAAGGGCCCTAATGGTTGAAAAATATTATTCTGGAAAATGAAAATATTGATATATTTATAAGAATTGTGATAAAATTTCCCAGTTCTGCCCCCCCCCCTCCCACTATCCTTAAAATGTTTTACATTTTTTAGATCTCTACTTTGTTACTATAGCGAGCGAATGACTTATTAGCTCGATAATATATAACAGCTGCAGTAAAAACGTATATTTTATTAGGCATATATTCAATTATATTTTACAAAATAAATTGTTTAAGATGATATCTCTTTCTGCGAATTAATTTTAACCTGTCCGTTCAGATCTATTTTATCGTCTGTCTACCAATAACAATCTGGATTTGGAGAGTGCAAAAACATGTATTCTAGGTGTAGATCAATTAAAATTTTATTCTATATCACAGATGGACATACCAAATATTAAAATGTTGCAACCCATTTAATCTACAGAGACATGCTTATTATAGCTAGAATCTAAGAAAGATTCTACCCTGGATGACCCCCAAAAATTTACCATTCAATTTAGATATGTTAATCTGCTCTTTATGGCGACAAAAATTAGCAAACATTCCTTATACTTCAAATAACAATGTAGATATTGATTCTCCCCTTCATATATAAAATCAAGAGGCTATTGATAACATTAATATATCCCTACAATCAAATGGGGAATCTCTCATTAAAAGAAAATGCTTTGTGAAAATATTCGAAAAAAAAAATATCTAGAGTAAAAAAAAGTTTTAACGACTAAAATTATACCATTATCTTCATCAAATGATGATAAATTCGATGAAATTGTAGATACCTTAAAAATTAAAAAAATTATATGAAAGATATTTATTATTGGAAATTCAGTGTCTAATGGGCATATACCCACTCTACTCCTCAGTTAATTAGTATATTTAATAGAAAATCAAAATTTTTTAATATAAAAAGTGAAAAAATCTGGTTATTGATAAGTTAGCAGCAAAATTTTAACCATAATCCGTAATTTCATAAAGCGCCATCTACTTTTTATCAATTTTTCAAGTCGATAGCGTCGCCAAGGTTTTGATATTGTTTATATATTTAGCAAAGGTATCTAAATAAAAAGCAATAAAAAAAATTCGAAAACAAACTCACTATTTTGCTTAAAAATACAGGTAAAGCAATTTAGGTAAACCGAATGTTAAAAGCCTATAATGGCGCCAATATTTATTATTCTTGGTTAATTAGAGAATTTCTTTACCTACAAAATGATATATTATAATTTTTTCATTATAAATAGTTTTTGAGATATAAGAATTTTAAAAATTTTACAGATTCCAAAGTGGCTCTTTTTTGTATCTTTGAGCCCCTATATCTCGAGAACCAGGCTGCTAGCGAGCTAAAATAAACGGCTTTCTCACTCTTTTACCTATCTAAATAATTCCAGAAAACAATTTTAAAAGGGGTCGGCCGAATCGTGATCGATTCCCGTTAGCCGTTTTTAAAATCGGTTCAAATCAAGCAGTTTAACAACACTACTAATTAATATAAACTTCATTATCAAAATTTACTCATTCTTCTGCAGCCGTATATTGCAGGCTTATAGACGTAGCCAGGATTTTACTAGGGGGGGGGGCTATTACCATTGATTCACGGCTAGCGAAAATTTGCGACGAAATGTACAAAAATTAATGTAAAATTATTATATTTATATAATATTTTCTATACTTCACCTCAAATTCGCGCTAACTGTAAATGCAAGGTTAGGTGAGTGTTTTCCCTATAAATTTTGTTGGAAGCATTTAGGTCCACCTATTGTAGGCATTTTACTATGTTATATTTTTATAAAAATAATTTTGGGTCACTTTTTTTAATAAAAATATTTTTTCTAAAATTTTTAATTAAAAAATTAACTTTAATTAATTTTCTTTGAATTCTTATGTGTAATTACATATGTTATATTCATTTTTGAAAGAAGATGGAGTGGGTGGGTGTGTAGGGAAACTTTTTTTAATAGCGTAAAATAATATTTACGAGAACAGGTAAATTTCATAAGGGGAAATTTCCCCTTGCCCCCTCCCCTGACTACGTGTTCAGTAAATATAAAAATTATTTTAGGTTAAAATAAAAAAAATTGATATAAAAACGTATATGTCATAGAGCTTTAGCATATTAAAGGCAGTAGCGAGTTTTTAAAACCTAAATTTTTCCCGGAATTTATTCCATTATGTACATATAGAATATTTACCCTGTGGATTTTCAGACAATTTTATCGTAAATTTTTACATATATTTTTAATTTATATGAAAATCTACAAAAATTAATTGAAATCAAGAGTATAATTTAAAAATTCACGGCAAGGTTCACAGGGTAGTAAGGTTTTCAAATATAAAAAGGTGTATAAATAAAAGTTTTAAACGTCTGCTAAAAACCTAGGAAAAATCATAAGATGAGTATAACGAGTGATAAATTTTTTTCAATTCTATTTTCTATAGAAAGAAAGAAAGAAAGACGATTCTGTCCCAGTCGAACATATATAAGATGTTTAAATTTGACATTCACAAGAACAGGAATATCGTTTAACGTTATAATTTTCTTAATTTAAAGTAAATATATAAGTTATTTAAAAAAATGATATTACTCTTAATTTTTAACCTTGCCCTAACTTCGTCAAAGAGGTCGGTCTCAGAAATTATTTTTTTCTAGAATAATAACAGATTCATAATCTTCTGAGCCACATGGGCATCTAAATAACAATGTTTTTTTATTGATCAATACATAAATAATGATAAAATTGGAACTACTCTTATAAAATATTAAAATGCTCTTTTATTTCAAATCATAATTTTATCCCGTTTATAAGATTTTTAAAAATAATTGGTAGAAAAATTTCTCACAACATTCGGGGTAGCAGCGGAGAGCTTTTTTATTCAAAAAAATATCGGATTAGAAGTGGTTAATTGTTATTTCAATACAATTAATGATTTTTTTTTTAG
This sequence comes from Gordionus sp. m RMFG-2023, assembly GCF_954871325.1. Taxonomy (NCBI): domain Eukaryota; kingdom Metazoa; phylum Nematomorpha; class Gordioida; order Chordodea; family Parachordodidae; genus Gordionus; species Gordionus sp. m RMFG-2023. The sequence goes on along the minus strand of NC_088775.1, from coordinate 45,677,818 downwards.
TTTATAAGTTACTACACCTTTAATATGTATGTCTTTAATGTTTTGACTTTTAAAAACTAAATAAAATAAAAAATATGGCTTTTTTAAAAAAAAAAATGCATTCTGAAAAAAATTGTTCAATTTTGATCAACAAAATTAATTTTGTATCCGAAATTTATTTTTATAAAAAAGGAAGGGAGAAATAAAATATTAATTGGGAAGGGTAAGATAAACTTTCACTCTTTTTTCATATGTATCACCCATTGTATTGGCAAAATTATAATATAGTGTAATGTATACTAACGAAAGAAAGAAACATTGACACTTTCATCTATCTTTGAAAACTGATAACGATCAAGACTTAAGGATGAAATATAAAGGAATAATATTACCATCACCACCATCTGCGTTCGTTTGTTCATATTATGTAATAAAAAAAAGATCAAGATAATAACTTAAAAATTTCAGGGTTAGAATATGACCTTAGTAGCTGCTATAGTCTACTTAATAAAATAACTTTTAAAATAATTTTTTTTTATTTGATCAAAGTAGAATATCTTAGCTGGGTTATCGAAGTATGTCCTATTTCCAATTTTTTCCTTCAATTTGGGTTATGGATGACAAAATTTACAGTCGTGAAAAATTTTAAACGATACCTATCTAATAGCTGGCTGTTAAGCTTTCAAAAATGAGAAACAAATGATTGTCGTAGAAAAATTATATTCATTATTAACTCAATCATTTGCTGGCTTATTTCGGTGTAAAGATAAATGAAATATACTGAAAAATATTCAACCTTCGCTATACTATTATATAATAAAAGGATTTCACATTTGAGCCAAGGTCTGATGTTATAGTATATTAAATATGGGCAAAAGCCGGAAACCTTGAACTTGATCATATGGAATTGTTATTTATACTTTAAAATATCTAAAACAAATAATTTTTTGGGAACCCCTTAGATGATATAAATATTGATATAAGTTTTGACAATAATCAAATTTTGAATAATTTTTTTATAAATATCGAGATTTTAATATTTTAATTACTATATGCAATAGTTTGGCTCCTTTTTAAGTATTTGATCCTGTCTTTCTTTAAGTTATATCAATTTCTCTAAATCAACTTGTTCAATAACTTCATCCGAATTATTATCATCTGATAAAATGGGAGTGGATGGTTTCAATGTTTATATTTAATTAAATTGTAAATATATAAAATCTCATTTAAATTATTAACATTGTATTTACAATTATACAAATATCTTAATATATGATTTAAATATAAAATTTACTGAACAATTTCCGGGTTCGGTTCGGGTTTTTAGAAAATTTTCAAAAAGGATTCAGGTTCGGTTCGGGTTCATAAATATTTTTCAAAAACCCGGGGTTTCTGCTCCGGGTTTGGTTCAAAACTATGCTATAAATAATGTATGGAAAAAATTACCATCTAAATATTGGCATAATTTTTTATTCAGCTAAATTATTATTTCTAAGAATGAATTAAAGATTAAGTGTCTATATGACATAATTTGATGATTTATAGTAATTACTGTTTATTTTGCTTTTATTTAATAAATTTTCATAAATAAAATTGAAAAGCATTTTGAACAAAAAATAACTCATAAAGATTTTGCTTTACTTGCATTTTGATTTTATCAAATAAAATTCTCAAGTATAATTTTTTAGGCTACTATTTAGAAGTAGTATTATAAATTGCCTCTCAATTTTTTACTTATATTTATCTATAGTTTTTTTATATTTGAATCTTAACTTTAAAATCGTTTTTCTTAGTTTTAAAAATCAATTCTTGACCGACCTTAATTAATATTCTCTAGTCTTATAACTTATTTTTTAAGAATATATGTCAATAGTAGCTATTTATTCAGATTAACTCTACCTTAGTCCCAATATGAAACATTTTTTACACAAATAAAGGAAATTAAAGGCACGAAGTCTATACTTTGTAAGTGTGGATTGTGCCCTAGTTCAAATATTTCATCCTCGATGTCCAACCGCTCGAATCTAAAAAAACACATTAAAGTAAAAATATAAATTCAGATTAAATTCTTATATAGATAAAAAATATTTGATTAGGATCTGAAATGAAGATTTTTGAAGATATTCTAATAAGTTTTTGAAAATAAGATCATTCTTCAAATATTTTTAATAAACTCCTCCAATTAAAATTTTTATTTATTAAATATAATACAACAGTTTAAGTGCTCGTGTTTAGCTGGTCATAATTTTGAAAATCAATTCTTGTTAAAAATATAAAAAAAATTATTAAAAAAGAACATTTCTTATAATATTATTTTTGTATAATATAATTTTATTATCGGGGGGGGGGGGGGGGGGTATATATAATTTTAGCAAATAACCGTTAATGCGTTGCTCTTTTTTTTCAAAAGTAACAAGTTTCTTTTAAAGTTTACAGCAATAGTTTATATAATATTGTTATTATTATATATTTTTAAAAAAAATTATAAGAGTTAAAATGTGAGTTTTTGCCTCCAAAAATTGTTTATATCATAGATCGTTTCTAAAATTTTATGAAACTTTGCAAAGTTTAGCATAAAATAGGAGGTTACTAAAAGAACCAGGTCGGTTTTTTGTGTATCAATTTAAAAATCTCTGGGCTGTTGCTATTCTTGAAAGGGGATTTTTATTCACCTCCGTTTCTCTCGCTCCATAGAGGAAGTATAAAAAAATTGAAACTTGAATTGTTAGAAAGTAAAAACTTATTATTTTTTTATTCATAATATTTATTATTTTGAAAGTAATCATTGTCGTTAGGTCTTTCAAAAAAAGAGAGATATTATATTAATTATTATTTTGTTAACAAAAGAAATATAAAAAATTATATGACAATTAAATTTATATCTTATCTTAATGAAATGAAGATGGGTTTATTCAACCTTCAATATTTATAAAACTCAATCTTATATAAATATATTATAATAGATAATGAATTTTTTTATTATGAAAGCTAAGAAAATCCATACTAATTTTTAGGCCCAATCAGAAATTTTATTTTTGAGTCTGAGCGTTACCCGATTTCATTTTATGCCAAATATCGGCCCTGAATTTTTGATTAAAATTTTTAAAATTAAATTCATTTTTATAAAGTTAAATAAAATAAAAATGATGAATATAATTTCCTTGCCCTAATCCAACTATCAATTTATTTTAATATAAGAAACGAAAACACATTTTACATTTTTTAAGGTCGGCCCCATTTTTTTATATTAAACTTAAGCCCGGACCGACCTGATATTTTAAAAGATTTATACCCTGTCCTGCCTAATATTTTTTTATTTTAATTTTTTAGGTTAGAGCTTTGAGCCAGTTTGAAATTTAGTAAGTATACCATCTAAATAAAACTACTATTCATAAATTGGCTTCTCTAGTTTTAACATGCTCCTATTCTATCAATATCTCGAATAAATAATTATTTGGGCTTTTGATGGAAACCAGTAAAATTTGTGCTGTTCGGGTCGATAAAACGGCCCGATTAAGATTTTAGCCAAAATAATATTATGCAATCCTGGAGATTTTGCTCATAGATGGCAGAAAGATTTAACCTCTATTTTCCAAATCTCGAGGCTTACATAATATAAATTTTCCTAAAATCTTAACCTAGCATTTTTTAAAAATCGACCCAAATCGGGCCATTTATCAACACTAAGTACTATTCTTTACAATGTATAGTATTATTAAGTAATACTAATGTTTCTCAAAGGACCAAAAATTTTAAAGCGAAATATAAGCGAGTTGAACCTTCTTATAATTTGATGCGGTTAATTTTTCTGTATATTTTTTATCGAATTTTATTTGGATTTCTTATTTCGGGGGACATAATATTGATTTTTTTTTATTTTATCATTTAAAAAATTTTTTTTGAGGCATATATAATATAGGCTAATAATTTAATCATATATTATATTTGAGAAGTCCATTTTTGATTCCTATTTATATAATTTTTGGTTGAGAGGGCGGGGGTGTAATGGGGTCAAATTCTCACTTTGTTTATTTATCCATTCATTTAATTTCTAAGAGCATTATCGATTTTCTTAATTTGTAATAAATGTTCTCATTAATTGAATTCTTAATTTGCTTTATATTAAAATCGAAATCATGGCCATTTTGGGGATGGAGAAAAATTTTATTATAATATTGAACATTATCGAGTTATTTTGATTGGTATTATTCTTGATAATGATAAAAATTAACATTCTTCTAATCCCCCGCCAATGTTTTTTAAAATTGTTTAAAAAGCTCATGCGGTTTATTCTTTTATAATTTTTCTTCTCCTTTTTTTTTATAAGCATAAATTTATATAAGATCAAGTTTTATTTTACATCTACAATATAGAAAAATTAGTAAACAACGAGAAGTATTGAATTTATAAAAATAAACATATAATTATATAAACGTAAAAAATAACCTGATATTTTGTTTAAAAAATATTGGGCATTGAACCCCTTCCAAAAATCATAATAAATAATCATTTGGTTTTTTTAAATAAAAAGGCATAACCAAAAAAAATATAAAAAAAATAAGGGTAGATAAAATATTATCGATTTTTTTAAAAAAAAATATTGTAACATAAAAACGATATCAATTTTAAAAAAATTCCCTGATTTAGGAGTTTTCTATAAACAAAACGTGGGCCAAAATTGCGAGAACCGATCTGAATTTATTTAATTTTCACAGAAAGTAGACATAATTTTTAATCTACATGTCCCAAAAAATAAATTTCGCTAGTTGTCAGTCATTAATGTCTACTTTTGATAGGCTAACATGATATTAATTATTTCTATTTCCATGGATTTCACCCCAAAACGGCTCCACGAAATTAAGCCCAGATAGTTTAAGATTTTTCGGAATAAACTCGAAGTTTGATGAGGTAATATTTTCGGGTTAGGAAGCGTGGGATGATTTTTCGTCAGTGTAGATGATCTCGAGAAGAACTAAATTTGTAAATCAAAATAAATTAACGATATTTTTATTGTCATTTCTTACAAATTAGGCCTTTTCATATGATTCGAATCGAATAATTTACCGTTCATATTATATAATTTAATCAATATTAGATTTGAATTAATTTTTAAATATTAGTAAATAATTCATAAAAACTGACAGAATTTTTTTTTTAAATTTTATTTGGTTTAAGATTCTTATCAATAAAAATGAGTTGTTATCCTTAAAATAGGAACCTATGTTTAGCTGGTCCAAATATCCGATAAAATATTCAACTTATTATTAATTTTGGATATCATTTTCTTTACCAATTCTTCTTTTCTGCAAATTTATACATAATATAATTTAAAAGTTTTGGATGGAGTATATATCAGAGACCTTATGGGCCTTAATTTTTTGACCAAGCCAGGTCCAGGCCAGCAGTAGAAAAATTTTTAGGCCACAGTCCCGGTACATATCTTATTAAAAAAGATAAAAAATTCCTTAACCGGCCCAAACCCATATCCAAAAATTTTATTTATTGTATTTAATAAAAATAAACAATATTATAGTGTAGTTTAGGCAATCAATTTGTTTACAATACTGAAATTTTTTATAATTAGAAAAATAAAATGGTAATATTTCTTTAAGTTAGTAACTGTTTTAAATAAGCGAAATTTAAACAATATTATAGTGTAGTTTAGGCAATCAATTTGTTTACAATACTGAATTTATAATTAGAAGAATAAAATGGCAATATTTCTATAAGTTAGTAACTGTTTTAAATAAGCGAAATTTAAATTTAATAATTTTAGGCCCAAGCCCAGTAAAAAAAATTCATAAACCCAGGTCCACTAGAAAATGTGGTAGTAGAGATCTCTGATATATATTAATTTTACTGATAAATCAAGATCATTTATAAAATCTTTAAAAAAGAGTTTAAATAAGTTAACTTTTAAAATTTGTTTTACAAATATAAAAAACATGATGTTTTAATGTTTCAAAAAATCAATTTTAATACGTTTCTTTTTATTCAGGTCAAATGTGAACGGATCCTATTATAATGATTGATCAGATAAGATTTCATTATCCATTATATATTTATGGTTGAATGCAACCTATTTATATTTTTCCCAAGTGGCCCCACTTTTTGGTAGGGGTTTTTATCAATACAATCATCAGGGTCAATTAATTATCACAGTTATTCATAATTTTACTAGATATGAGAAGAATTTATAATAAAATTATTTTACTAACAAAATATTTAGGTTCAAAATATTGATACATAAAATCTTTGTTAATATTAAAAAAATGGTGTAAGAAAATTAACAAATATTCACTCCACTATTTCATAAAAATTTGAAAATGATCAGGGATCTACAAGAGATAAAAATTTTAGACCCAGCATACCTTGATTTAAAGAAAGCATTTTTAACCCACATCGGTCTGGATTTCATATAATAATTTTTTTTTAGTTTTTTTGAAATATCTTAGCCCGGACTGGATTTTTATTTTTGAAATTTTTATAACTTCAAAGGGAAATTGAAAATATGAGCAGTAAATGATTATTAAACGTTTCATTATAAGATTTTGCTATCCATTAATTGTTATAATTGTTAAAAAAATTTAACAGCCTGCCCTGGATTTTTAATTTTTATAAGCCCGGCCCTAATTTATAATCTTTTAAAAATTTTAAGCCAATTGTCTTAAATTTTTTTTATATGACTTAAAATAATTGTTGAAAAAAAGTTTACTCAAAATGAAACTATTTAATTTATTTTCGACCGGGCAGGTGGGACTAAGATGCCATTTAATAATTTAAAAAAACTGACATAATAAATAGCTTGAGTTAAATATTTTTCTTAAATCCTTATTGAATTTCATAAAATAAACTTGTAACCCAATTATAATCACTTTTTTGGATAAAAAATCACTGAAAAGTTTTAAATGGCAATAGAAATTTTCTAAAGTTATTATTTGAGATATACATTTTTTTTATATTATTTTTTTTGAAAACAAACTCCGTTCTGATAAATTTAGATAAAACATTCAATAGAAATTAGATATCTTTTAACTTTTTCTACACCGGTTAGTTTGGGGAGTCTACGCTCCTCTAATAATTTGGGTCTACGATCATTCCACTAATATGTTAAATAGATTAAATATGATATTACTCGTCTCGACAATAATTGGTTGTTTAATCAATTGCTTGTTGATTGGTCAATTGGCTAAGATTTCAATAAGAATTTAAATAGAATTTTTTTTATGCCTTATTGAAAAGAATAATTTTTATTTGCGTGTTTTAATTTTTTTTTTGAAGCAATATTTTATATGTATCATTTTACCATTCTGAACAAGAAATATGATATTTGTGAATTTGATTATAAGTAATCTTAAATGAGATTTTAAAAATTTAGTTTAATGAACCCTATTATACATATATATTACACAAATTATATAAGTAGGCATATAATATTTTTGTATTTTATAATAAATTTTATAATTACATAATGAAATGAAGATTAAATTTTTTATAATCCAATAGCGAGAAAATATAATGTACATGCCATAATATTATCAATGTCGGGCAGGGGGCTCTAAGTATATTTTTTTGCTAATTTTAGATAGAATTTCTTTTTTATGCTAATTCTTAAAAAAAATTTAAAGGGTGAACCCATTCCTTTCAAATTGAGGCTAATAGGGTGAACCCATTCCTTTCAAATTGAGGCTAATAGGGTGAACCCATTCCTTTCAAATTGAGGCTAATGAACGTTGCCACTGAATTGTACGAGTTATTTTTTTATCTAATTACTTTCCCGAGTTCGGAACCTTAACCTTGAAGGAACCCTTGAAATGGGACAAATTTAAGAATTGGAACCAAACCCATTTTAAAATTTCCTTCATAACATATTCAAAAGTGGAAATAATTTATATATTTTTTTAAAAATGGTGTGTTTCATTTTAAAGGGTTATTACTTAATTTTTTTTTATAATTACTAACAGAGTTTGGAATAAAAAAAAGCATAAATCACTTTTCAAGATTTTAGGAATAGAAATCAGTACCACTATTTAAAAAAAAACATTCACAAACTAAAACGGTATCTCTTTAAATCCCAGATATTAAACTGCGAATTTCCACCAGCTTTATGTTTAGTTGCAAATTTGTAAATTTTGAGGCATTTTAATTTATATTGGCATTGGCTTTCGATGGGTTCAAATTAATCGAATCCGTTTTATATATTGCAATGTATTTAATTTTTATTATTTACATGTTAAAATTTCACCATTAAAAATAAATAAATGATTTTGGCTGAATTTAAGCAAACTCATAAACTAGATACTAATATTATAATAGATATATCCCTCTATTAAAAGTATTTAATCAAATATTATAAATATATTGAGTTCGATTCATCGTTCTGATAATTGCAATCATTAGTTAAGTCCGAAGAATTCACAATATTTTATATTATATTATATTTCTAAATATAATATTTTATTTTACTTCTAAACAAATATCATAATTTAACCAAAGAATTCAATTTAAAAACATTATGAATTTAAAAGGAAATATCTATTTCAATAATACCATTTTGCATAGTGGATTTCAACATTACCGTTTGATTTTTCTATTACATTTAAAAAAAATACTTCAGGGTTTTTTTAGAAGAAGCATTCAGCAAAAGATACAGTACAGACCTTGCCTCAAGAATCAGCAATGTAGTATCCTTAGGATAAACAGAAATAGATGCCAATACTGTAGACTCAAAAAGTGCATGGCGGTAGGAATGTCCAGAGACGGTATAATATATTATTCGTAACTCCAATAAATCTTTATTGACTTGAAACCTTCTAAATAAGATGATCACTTAATTACTCTTATTGACCACAGATGAAGCATTGGTTACTATACTATATATAGTTAATCATTTTTAGAAAGCAGAGCAAAATTATGAATAGTCATCTTATGAAGAGGTTTCAAATGTATTTAAGTGTAGCATCTTCATATGCTAAGAGCTATGATCATAGAAATTAGAATTGTCTCTTGTTATTATATGAGTTTTTTATTTGTGAGCTTTTATTTATATAATGGGTAGGATAATTATTTTTTAAGTGCTAAAGTATTAGGTTTCTACCTCGAATTGGCTATTTCAAAATATCCTAAATTCCAACCTCACATATCCAATCCACTCTAAATGGAAGTAAGGATGGAAAACGCATGTTTCCCCCAAAACAATTAGAAATATAATACATCCATTAATAATGAAAGACAAAGTGGAAGCTAATATAATATAGTCACGAGATGTGGGAATTTGGATATCAACTCCCCCCCCCCTTTAACATATTTATTCAATTACGGTAACAATGAGCCCTTCAAATTCAACAACTCGACTCTCCACAAAATTTTTATTAATTTTTAACGGTCCAAAAATTTATTTATTTTTAGGACCAAGTTAGGTCCGATCCGAATTATATTTTTATTTTTGGCAAATTTTTAATTGAAAATATAAGTTTAGGGCATATTTATTGTTACATAAAACTAATATTTTGTCCTAATCCCTGAAATTTAAATATTCATTTTATTTTATTAATAAAAAAGGAAAACATTTTTTTTAAACCCAAAAACATGTCCAATTTTTTTTTAATTTTGTTCAAATCTGTAGGAATTCTTCTAAAAAATTAATGCCCTGTCTAGCCCAATTTATTTTTAATTTAAGCTTGATCCTGACAAGATTTTAAAAAATGATTTTTTGAAATTTTTTTTAGGCCCGAGCCAAAATTTGAGCCGGTCTTTGAACTATGGCTTTCTAGACAATACCTTTTAATCACCTTTTCAATTAAAACAGATATATCTTATAAGCCAATTTGTCCCAATTATTAAGTTCAAAATTACGATATCGTTGAAGAAATATAGAGAGGAAATTTGGAAATAGAACAAGAATGATATATTTTTTACAAAGTTAAGTAACCTAAATCAGAGTTTCAAATTTTTAAAAATTAAAATACAGCCGTAAGATTCGGGAGGGTTCCAAAAAGGGAGAAAGCTAAAATACTTGCCGAAATGAGCAGAGTTATCAATTCAAAATCCTCCAGCTTGTCTAAATTGACCACGGATGACATCATACAACTGAAGGATAAATCAACTGGAAACGGGTTTTATTCTGACGAAAACGTTCGTTTAGACACGTTAGTTACGATCTTACAGAACGCCCACTCTGACACACTTAGCAATTTGAATGGCGGATCTTTGAAAGACATTAACCTTTCGCAAAATAATGCCACTAACGTAAATGACATTTGATGATATATATATCTAATATATTATATGCAGCGTAGGAAAGTGGGACCCCCACCCTAAACAACATTTTAAGCTAATTAATTATATCCCTGATTGTCGTACTTTTTATTGTATGGTTCGGTTACGGTTCTGAGGAATTTTTTTTATAAATGTTCGGTTCAGATTCATAAAATCTTTAATGAAGGTTCATAAAACATATATATATAAATATATATATATAAATAATTAATTCTCTTTGATGATAGAATATACTTTAATTCTCAACATTCTTTTTCAAACAAAATCTGTAACTTAGTTGTGAAATCTATTGATGCTAATAGATAGAATTTAGGTTGTTATAATTATCTTCCTCCCCCAATATGTAAGAATATCAGTTATTGCTTGTTATATTGTTTCATGCCGTTAAAGAATTTATATTTCCACTAATTAATCGATTATGTCTTGTATACAACGTGCCATATTTCTACTTTTATTATCCTAGGGATAATTTATTTGACTCGAACAAATAAAAAAGGAAATGTAAAAATATATTTATAAAAAATTTACTAAAAATATGATTCTATGAAAAAAATTGCTCTACAGTTTAACATTTATATATTTATGAGTAATTGAACCTAATACAAGTTACATTCTTGAAAAAGTAATTAGTTACGTTGCAAGTTACTTTATAAAATATTTATAACCTTATTTAATATAGTTTATTATCATACGAAATATTTGCATAAAAATTTTAATCATAAGAAATACAATTTACAAAAAATGATTATATCCCAATATATAGTATTTATTTGCACTCTAAAAAATGTCACAATTTAGTATTTATATGCACCTGAAGAATATATATAATATAAATAACACAATTTAATATTCATTTTTCAAAAAAATTCAGCTTAATAAAATATTTAACTTTAACAATAAACTGCTTTCAGATTGGTGCTTAAAAAAGACGTGCTGTTTTTCCTCCAAATTAAGCCCTCTACACTAAACTTTTGGTAATCATCATATAAAGATAATGATATATTTTTAAAAATTAACTTGAAAAGTAACATATTGTTTTTTATATTTCAAAAAATATGACTAGTTACAGTTAGTTATATTTTCAATGTAAGTTACCGGTTAGTTACTTTAACAACACTGAAACAATCTTGTGCATATATTATTATGGTACACCAATTGTAGGAAAAACACCAGGCTAAAGGTAAATCGTTATAATTCTACTTTATTGATTTTGAAAAAGCGTTGGTCCCAATTAGTGTTGCGTAATCGGCTAATTTTAGCCGATTATAAAACGGCTTAGCCGAGATTTTAGGTGAATAAATCGGCTAATCATAATTAGGCTAAGCCCAAAAATGGGCTAAGCCTAAAAATTGGCTAAAATAAATTAGTCAAAAATTCTGCATCGATGCCTAGCACTAATTATTATTTATTTTAGTAAAATAATTTATTTTATTTATATTTAATATAAATATTTTATTATTATCAACAAATAAACATGATATGATTTAATATTTTTTATTTATATTGTTTTATTTTGAAATGAAAATAAATTTTTTTATTTTATGTTTTTTTAATAAAAAAAATAATATGCTGATGCTATTGTAAAAATGTAATATTCTTTTTAATATAATTTATTAGTGATTTTCACAATCTTCTTTTTAAATACATCTTTAATTGAGGAATTATATTGTTTAGATAAAAAAACAATCTTTTATGTGAAATCTTTTATAATTTTTTTTTTATCAATTTTGTAAAATTATCTATTTTTTTATTAAATGAGGTGTTTTTTTTAAAATAATTTTTTAAAAATATTTATATTAAACATTTTTGATGTTATTTAATATGATCTTTTTAAGGATGATATTTTAATGTGACAATTGTCATAATCTTTATTTTTAAAGTTTTTTGATTTTTTTTTGACGAAAATAGATTAAAATAGGTATTGATAACATGTTTAAATAAAAATTTCGTAAAGATGTACCTTAGAAAAGTGACAATTGTCATAATCGTTATTTTCAAAGTTTATTGAATTTTTTTGATGAAATGTTAGAATGACAATTGTCATAATCGTTATTTTCAAAGTTTATTGAATTTTTTTGATGAAATGTTAGAATAAGTATTGATAACATGTTTAAATAAAATTTAGTGAAGATGTACCATACATAGATAAGTGAAAAATTGTCATAATCGTAGTTTTTAAAGTTTTTTGAATTTTTTTGACGTAAATAGGCTAAAATAAGTATTGATAACATGTTTAAATAAAATTTATTGAAGATGTACCGTAGAAAAGTGACGATTGTCATAATCGTTATTTTTAAAGTTTTTTGATTATTTTTTGACGAAAATAGAAGGGATGTGAACCCTTCAACAAAAAAAAGGGTCCGGGTTCGGGTCCTGTAATAAATTTTTAAAGGACCCGGGTCCAGGGTTCGGGTCCAGGGAACATAAAAATAATGACTCAAAATAAGACTTTTTTTTCATTCATTTTTATTATACTTCAATATATATACACATTCATAATTCAAAATGAAATATTTTAAATATTTTATTCAATCGAACGATCATAATATCTTCTAAAATATCATCTTTGAGATTTCCACGTAAATTAGACAATATGTATTTCAAAGATGAAAATCCACGTTCTACGCTGATCTAAAATAGATAGTTATCTTTATAATATATAAATTATTGTACCTGTGTCACCGGTACAGCCATGACGAATCTAGACAAGGTATACAATTCAGGATATATTAGAGAATTTTCCTCCCAGAATGTTAAAATATTTTTATCCCTATTAATTCTCTTAACTTCTGAGAATTTTTCAATTAAAGATACAATCGATATTTTTTTCTCCTTTCTATCTGGTCCTAATGATAATTTTATTTTTTTTTCTCTATCTAATAATAAAATTTCGAGATCGTCAATATTACTATCATGATTACTATCGCTACAACCATTAGATGTTGAAGCCTCCAATATATTGTTATAATAGAATTATGGTTATGCCATAAATCCTCGAGATGGTCTATTGCCATTTGCTTTTGCTCTATACTTAATAGAACCTGATATCGAGGATCTAAATATATTGAGGCATACACAACACTATTTTTCAAATATTGTTGCTCTCGTATTTTCATGTTTTCTAATATTTCATATGAAAAGGAACTTGTAAATTTTTCTAATTCTAATCGACATCTCACCGATATGCCATAAAAATCGGATAAACACAACTGTTCTGACTGCAATCGTAATGTAATAATTTTCAAAGGAACCAACACCCTAGTAAAGTCTTTGATTTGATTCCAATCAACCTCTGACAAAATGATTTCACATGATCCTATAATAAAATAATCACAGAAATCTTTTAAACTTATTAATCGCTCTAGCATCATACAGATAGAGGACCAACGGGTTGTGCAATCTGTTACATTTTAATATTTATTATTGTAAGATATATTTAAAGGTCACCTTATATATGTATATTATATTATTCCGACATGTAATATTATATTATCGAGGTTAATCAAATTGCATATTATTAAAAGTTAAATTGGATTATTATATAAATGTATATATACCAAAAGAATTACAAATAAAAGTATTATCGTTTTTTTAAAAACTTTAATCGATATAATACAATCTAATATTGCCATTTGCCTTTTCATGGATTTTAATATTCGTACAATTGTAGGAGTTCTTAAATATTTAGCAACATCCCTTACTTTGTCAATTATAGTTTTAAAGATATTATTTTTGAGGGAATCATTAATAGCTAATTGTAGTGTGTGGGCTGCACATCTGATACAGTATATCTTCGTGGAAAAATCTTTTATTATCTCCGGTATGTCAAATTCACTTATGTCCTCAAAATTATTATCATCATTATCTATATCTATATCATCCATTTCGTCCAATGAACATTCATTTAATAATTTAATAGATTTGACTAGATTAGCACCATTATCCGTAGTAATGGTATAAACGTTTCTTAAAGGAATATGGAATTTATTTAAAGTTTCCATTATCATTCTTTTTATATTTTCAGAAGTTGAACTTTCTTTAATCTCCTTCATTGCTAAATTTCTTAAGATTATATTATTTCCTTTAATATATTGTATATTTATTCCTAAAATATTTCTCCCTAATCTTTGGGCGGAATCTATTTTTAATGAAATTAATTTGTTTTTTGTTTCTTTTATAATTTTTGCTTGTATTTTTTTCGATTCATCAACCACTAAGTCCTTAATTTTAAAACGGTTAATTGATGTTCCAATTGACTTACTAATAGAATCAATAATTTTTTTTAAACCAGAATCCTCAATAATATTGAAAGGTCTTCCATTTATTGTAACAAGCTCAACTAAAGCATTCATCAAATTCTCCTCAGACATTTGAATATGAATGCTTTTTTTTAAGCAAAATTTTCCAATATTATTTTGATCCTTCTTTACAATACTGATAGTAGTAGACTTTTTAACAATGTCTTCTTCCAAAAATTTGGTTTTTCTATTTAAATATTCCTCAAAGATTATAGAATGATGTCTTTTTAAATGTCTTTCCAGGTTAGTATTGTGTGAACCTTTTATCATTAAGTGGCAGATTTTGCACTCAGAATCCCCTTTAGTTGCATTATAGTACTCTAACAAAATATCTTTTATTTTCATACTAAAAAAACAAAATTTAATTTGTTTAAAAACTTAAAAGTATAGACACATAGGATATATATTTTGTTTATTAAGGCTGCATCCAAAATTTAAAAATATAAAAAAAATTTGAAGAAAATCTATTTTTAATGTAAAAATAAAAAATGTGTTCAGTTTCATTTTTATAAAAATTTTACAAATTGAAATTTTAAAAAAAATTAGTAAGTACAATTTTTCCTAATGCTGTTAATTTTTATAAATTTACTACCCAAATGATTATAGCCTTTTATATTAATATATTTTAGTGTCAGAAAATCATTATGGAAAGCATAAGAGTGCACAGGAACCTCTGGTGCAAAAATGACTTAAAAATTAGATATTTTGTAGAAAATAGGAAAATTTGGGAGGAAATAGGAAAAACAAAACTTGAATTATGATCAAGTGAAAAAGAAATTTTTAGCTGTGCTAAATTTAATAAATTATAATCTGGTAAAAATATAAAATTATAATTTAAAAGGTGCTTGAAAATTATATTATTTCTATCACAATTTTATTAACTCAAATATAATAATTTTATATATATATTTTATGGAAAAATTATCTTTCAAAATAGGTTATATTATTGGTTTTCCAACTGTTTATTAAATATTGATATAATTATTCACAACATAGTATTTATTAAGTATATAAATAAAATCTAAATATAACTATTATCAAATAATAGGTTCTTAATAACTGAAAGGTAATATAAAATTAAATATTTATATAACTTTTATTTTAATTATACTAATATTTGAATCATATCAAGGATTTTGAATATTTTAATTTTTTTAAAACTTAAATGTGTCCAAGTGTTTTGTTATTAATTTGTGAAAATTTTAAAGATTTTTTCAAAATATTTTGGATGCAGCATATAACTAATTTTTTGATATGATGATTAGAATATATTTGATAACTTATAATAAAATATATATTTGCAAAACACTGCCAATTTTGATTCATTTAAATTTACTGCTTAAAAAATCATAAGATATTAATAAATTAGCCTTAACTTATAATAAAATATATATTTGCAAAACACTGCCAATTTTGATTCATTTAAATTTACTGCTTAAAAAATCATAAGATATTAATAAATTAGCCTTTAATATTAAAATATTATTACTTGCAGTACAAAATAATTCCAAATATTTCACTTTCAAATCAAAATACAAGTATTTCTAATAAGAGCAAATAAATTATCACAATTAAAATATTATTACTTGCACTACAATAATTCATTTTCAAAAAAATCAACGTATTTCTATAACATAGCATATTAATAAATTTACATAATAAAATATATTTACTTACACTAGAAAATAATTTATGGTATCAATCACTAAATAAAATGAAATGAAATCCAGGACGAAAATCAAAAGAAAAGCGCGAATATAAAATAAATGATTCCACGAAAAAAATTAATAAAATTATAAAAATTTTATATTATATTTTAAAAATAATATTTTTACATTATTTAAAAAAAAAATTTATATGTTAAAATTTTTACCCTGAACCCTTGAACCCTCCACTTTTTAAAAGGGTTCGGGTTCAGCCAAAATACGAGGGTTCAGAGGGTTCAGGGTCCGGGTTCACATCCCTGGAAAATAGATTAAAATAAGTATTGATAACATGTTTAAATAAAAATTTAGTGAAGATGTACCGTAGAAAAGTGACGATTGTCATAATCGTTATTTTTAAAGTTTTTTGAATTTTTTTGACGAAAATAGATTAAAATAAGTATTGATAACATGTTTAAATAAAATTTTGTACCGTAGAAAAGTGAAAACTGTCATAATCGTTATTTTTAAAGTTTTTTGAATTTTTTTGACGAAAATAGATTAAAATAAGTATTGGTAACATGTTTAAGTGAAGAGAAAAGTGACAATTGTCATAATCGTTATTTTTAAAGTTTTTTGAATTTTTTTGACAAATATGTTTAAATAATTATTGATAATATGTTTAAATTAAATTTAGTGAAGATGAACCGTGGAAAAGTAACAATTGTCATAATCGTTAATTTTATAGTTTTTTTAATTTTTTTGACGAAAATATGTTAAAATAAGTATTGATAACATGTTTAAATAAAATTTAGTGAAGATGTACCATAGATTGACAATTGTCATCATCGTAGTTTTTAAAATTTTTGAATTTTTTTGACGTAAATAGGCTAAAATAAGTATTGATAACATATTTAACATAAAACAACATTAAAAAAATTTAGGACTGGCCGGCCCTGAATATATAAAGTACGGACTAAAAATCCTTGCCAGGCCTAATTTTTTTGAAAAAAGCAGCCGGGACGAATAATTATATTTTAAAAATTAGGGTCATACAAATAACACCTCTACTGCTATCTCATAAATTAATTATTTACAAAAACCACATTTAAAAATTCATAAAAAACACTAATATGAATAAAAATTATCTTAAAAAATATTTAATAAAAAAAATTTATTAATATTTACATCAAATTTTATGAAAAAATAGAAGAAAAAAATGTCGAGTTAATAATTGATTATTTATCAATCAAACTATCTTTAGCTTAAAAAAAATAAATATTTGTATTTTAAATTCTTAACCTATAAAATTAATTATAGCACTAATTTTAACCCATTTGCTTCAAAAAACATAAAAATAACGATTATGACAATTGTCGCTTATTTAGAGTACATCTTCACTAAATTTTTATTTAAACATGTAATCAATACTTATTTTAGCATATTTACGTCAAAAATATTCAAAAAACTTTAAAAACTACGATTATGACAATTGTCACTTATCCATGGTACATATTCATTAAATTTTATTTAAACATGTTATCAATTTTTATTTTAACATATTTTCGTCAAAAAAATTCAAAAAACTTTAAAAATAACGATTATAACAATTGTCACTTTTCCACGGTATATCTTCGCTAAATTTTATTTAAACATGTTATCAATACTTATTTTAGCCCATTTACGTCAAAAAATTCAAAAAACTTTAAAAACTACGATTATGACAATGGTCACTTATCTGTGGTACATCTTCACTAAATTTTATTTAAACATGTTATCAATACTTATTTTAGCCTATTTACGTCAAAAAAATTCAAAAAACTTTAAAAACTACGATTATGACAATTGGCACTTATCTATGGCTTTATTAAATTTTATTTAAACATGTTATCAATATTTATTTTAACATATTTTCGTCAAAAAAATTAAAAAAACTTTAAAAATAACGATTATGACAATTGTCATTTTTCCACGGTACATTTTCACTAAATTTTATTTAAACATGTTATCAATAGTTATTTTAGCCCATTTACGTCAAAAAACTACGATTATGACAATTGTCACTTATCTAGTACATCTTCACTAAATTTTATTTAAACATGTTATCAATACTTATTTTAACATATTTTCGTCAAAAAAATTCAAAAAACTTTAAAAACTACGATTATGACAATGGTCACTTATCTGTGGTACATCTTCACTAAATTTTATTTAAACATGTTATCAATACTTATTTTAGCCTATTTACGTCAAAAAAATTCAAAAAACTTTAAAAACTACGATTATGACAATTGGCACTTATCTATGGCTTTATTAAATTTTATTTAAACATGTTATCAATATTTATTTTAACATATTTTCGTCAAAAAAATTAAAAAAACTTTAAAAATAACGATTATGACAATTGTCATTTTTCCACGGTACATTTTCACTAAATTTTATTTAAACATGTTATCAATAGTTATTTTAGCCCATTTACGTCAAAAAACTACGATTATGACAATTGTCACTTATCTAGTACATCTTCACTAAATTTTATTTAAACATGTTATCAATACTTATTTTAACATATTTTCGTCAAAAAAATTCAAAAAACTTTGAAATAACGATTATGACAATTGTCACTTATCTCTGTACATCTTCACTAAATTTTATTTAAACATGTTATCAATACTTATTTTAATCTATTTCAAAAAACTTTAAAAATAACGATTATGACAATTGTCACATTAATATATTATCCTTAAAAAGATTTTATAAAATAACATCAAAAAAGTTTAATATAAATATTTTTAAAAAATTATTTTAAAAAATTATTTTAAAAAAAACACCTCATTTAATAAAAAAATAGATAATTTTACAAAATTGATAAAAAAAAAATTATAATAGATTTCACCTAAAAGATTGTTTTTTTATCTAATAAAATTAACAATATAATTCCTCAATAAAAGATGTATTTACAAAGAAGATTGTGAAAATCACTAATAAATTATATTAAAAAGAATATTACATTTTTACAATAGCAGCATTTTATTTTTTTTTATTAAAAAAACATCAAATAAATAAATTTATTTTCATTTCTAAATAAAACAATATAAATAAAAAATATTAAATCATATGTTTATTTGTTGATAATAATAAAATATTCACATTAAATATAAATAAAATAAATATGCAGAATTTTTGACTAATTTATTTTAGCCAATTTTTAGGCTTAGCCTAATTAGGTTTTGCCGATTTTTAGGCTTAGGCGTAGTTTTTAGCCGATTTCGCAACTCTAGTCCCGATAGAATTAGTTCAATAGGTCCTTCATGGAAATGGTATCGAAAAAGAGTTTATTAAAATAGTTATAGCTTTATAAAAGCTTGCAACATTTATAAAAGTAAAAAATATAGTGATGTAGAGCTTCGAAATCATAAGGCTTCATCAAGGCTCTGTGTGAAATCACATACTATTGACATAATAATTAACCCAGTTACAAGAGAAATCCTAGCGGATGATCTAGTCCTAATAGCGTCAAATCAAACAGCTGCTAGACAGACTAACACAAGGAGGGCTCTGTAAAAGGGTATGAAAACTTATTTTTCTAAAACTAAAATAATGATAAATAATAAACCAAAAATACAAAGTCGTGTATTTAAAAACTAAATTCATAAAAGATTTATAAGGATTAAAGGTGAGCTATGATAGGTAAACTTTACCTGCCAGAGTTGTGTTCAACAATAATAATAATATTATTGCCCCAATGACCAATATTTTTTACTGCGGTATCAATATTTGGTCGATCAGTTTTGTTATTTAGGTGATATGCTTATTTCCCAAGGCAATTCATTCTGTTCTTGTAATCACAACTAGAATTAGATGTGACTGGAAAATGTTGTTGACTCCTATCATAACCCATAAAAACATCTTCCTGTTCATCATAGACTAGCTGGGGTCATTAAGATTAGTCCTATCCTTTGATATGACTTGGCTTAAAGCCATCAGCATACATTTTCTTATTCAACATGTCCTTGTCTGAAAAGTCCAACCTAGTCGTGTGGCCTTCCTCTAGTTTTGTCCAGGTACTTGGAGATAGAGGACTTGCAAGTCCATGTCAGTTTAGTCATTCCTTAGCACATGTCCATACCATTTCAGTCATTTCCGACAGGAGCTAGCTGCGCCCATCTTCTTTCTTAAGCCATCATAGGTCAAACGATCTAGCTTGGTATAATAGCCTAAGCTCCATCTGATTCTTCGTATTTTGGTCATCCAACATTTTATTTGAAGCTCGTAGTGCCAAAATTGTAAACCATAGAGCAAAACTGATTTGGTGATGATTCGATGGGTATTACCTTTAAGCCAAAGTAGCGCCTTTCTCTCGTAAAGCACCCTTGATACGCTTCGCCATTTCATCCAACCCATCTGTATCCTAGCGTTAACCTCGTCATGACAATCCCCATTTTGATGTATTGTAGACCTAAGATCTTTCCTACAAGAAGCAAGTTGAATACACTGTCTTAGTAAGCTGACGCGTAGGCCATATTTTTCCAACCTTGAAGCCTTTTCATTTTACAGCTATAACATATGGTACAGATAGGACATGACCATAAAATAAAGATAAGATACAGATGGGTTGAAATAAAAAACTATTTCTGAGTTTAGAGAAAATATAAGTATTTTACCGATTTCTGACCTTCTACTCGCACATCGACTGAGGTGGGCATACCATGGCTACCGTATGACAGGCACAGATTAGATTAAGAAATAAATAATAATGGAAATATGTGGTAAGAGGTCTAAAGGAAAACCCAGTAAAGTACGGCAAAGATAGTGAATAATGATCTGCAACCTTCTAACTTAAATTCATCAGAAGCCCTAGAAACCCCCCCCCCCAATAAAAAATCCAGGCCCCCAAACACTAATCATATCGCAAAGGGATTAATAGCGACTGAAGTAGCGAAAAAGATTTTGAAAATATTATTAATATTAAGAATAAAAAAAGATATCATATTGCCTTTAAAAAATTATATACATTCTATTCAGCAGATCTTAATATTGTGGCATCAACAGTTTCTTTTGAGGACTCATTTTCTACATTGAGGAGAGAATCAATAAAAGTTGAACAAAAATTGTTTATTGCCAATGGCTTATATGTCCCCTGTATTTTTTAAAAAAATTTATAATTTTATTTCTACGTCATAAAAAAGATCTATTCTATTTTTAATATGATAATGTAGACATTTTTTTATATGTTGGTTTAATTAAGGCTTAAAATGGAGGTTAAAAGATTTTCCCATACTTTAAGAGAATTTGAATTTACTTTCTTAATTAGTGTTGTTAAAGAAATAGAAATTTAAACCCTTGATTTAAAAGGTAGGTGAACCAAGGTTGATAGATATTCCCATTTAAAAAATTTTCATAAAAATCAGGATAAGTATTTTGAGTAGGGATCCAAACCGAAACAAATATCGGTTCCGTTCAGGTTCGGATAAAAATAACGGTTCAAGGTTCAGGCTCGATTCGTAAAAAATAAATATATCGGTTCGGTTCGAACCTCTAAAAACCGGTTTGAACATTTTTATATTAAAATCTACATTCGAATTATGTATAGGGAGGTATATTTTGTTTATTTCATCATTAAAATAAAAAACATACATAAAACCTTCATTTTTATTAATTGCACATTATAAAATAATATTTAAATTATAAATAATACAAATAAATATCAATGATTAATTTTAATATGAACAATGTTAACTTTATTTACTTAAATTTTTTTTATTAGGCCGCACAATTAATATATTTTCAAGATTCGTCTCACTCATACATCTATAAAAAGATAGTATAAATTTAATTGTTGAAAAACATCTTTCACACTAACTTGTGTTGCTGGCACTGATAGGATGATATCAAACAATTTACATAATTCTGGGCATCGATTACTCTGATTTCTCCAATAGTTTAAAATATTCATAGTTATATTTAACATGGGTTCTTTATAAAAATTAACTATAATATTTATTTCTTTGATTATATTTTGCCAAATACTAAAGGCTTACTCTGCAACATTAGATTGAATATTTTGTGAAATAATTTTAATTTTATTTACGTCTTCTAATATAGGATCAAGAATTTTTTTAAAACCGCTATCATCGATTGATTTGAATGGTCTGCCATCAAAAGTGTATTTAGTTTTTATTCTATTAATGCTTCTTCTAGCGTCTGTTGACTTGATGACATCTTAAACCTTTTTATTTTATTAGGCTCTTGTTGTGATATTTTGTTAATTTTATCGAATTCTAGATGGTGGTTTCTTTTTATCGAATTCTAGATGGTGGTTTCTTTTTATGTGACGCTCAAGATTTATGATGGTCTTTCATATTTATATGACAATCAGTAATATTACATTTTGATGTGACATTTATAATACTATTGAATAATTTATATATTAGATTTAATTTTCTCTAGGCATTATAATTTATAAACTTAATATATTTAATAAAGTTTATAAAAATTATGACTGACACTTATCAATCAAATGTGATTGATAATCATCTTTAAAACAATTCGAATATAATTAAAATTTTTGCAATATACTAGTAATAACTTGCATATTATTTTATAGGCATAAAATCATGAGGCTCGAACCGGTTCAAAGGCATTTTAGCGGTTCGGTTCAGGTCGGCTAGTAATTTTTTTAACGGTTTAGGTTAGGTTTGGGTTTGATAAAAAATACCTGTTTTTAGCGGTTTAACGGTTCAGGTTCGATTTGGATCCCTGATTTTGAGTTATAATGGGAGTATTTCAATTTCAGCAATATTATTGTACAAAATTTCATTTGAAAGAGGTTTATCTGAGTTTATACATAATTTTAATCTGAGTATTTTTAAAATTAATTTGCCGCGCCGCCTCTGACTTTAATTGATTGAAATTTTTCAAAGGAAAACATTTTTTTAAAAAAAGTACCGACAAAAATTATTTAAAAAATGTAACCACCTTTCCCCAAAGCCTGCAAAGAGTGGGCCTATATTCCTTCAATAGCATTTATAAGGAGGAAGCCACCTAAAAGTTATTTCCCCCATATGAGCAAAATATATACTTACCTATATAGATAGGAAAATCAATTTTGGTGGCAATAAAATGATTAGTAATTTCTGTTAAATGTTATTTTGCTCAAAAATGATTAGCGAAAATTATTTTGAGGCGGAAGATTTTATTCAAATTCTTGGAACCTTAAATAAACGTCTTATAACTTTCCA
This sequence comes from Gordionus sp. m RMFG-2023, assembly GCF_954871325.1. Classification (NCBI taxonomy): domain Eukaryota; kingdom Metazoa; phylum Nematomorpha; class Gordioida; order Chordodea; family Parachordodidae; genus Gordionus; species Gordionus sp. m RMFG-2023. The sequence goes on along the minus strand of NC_088775.1, from coordinate 45,654,379 downwards.
TGCCCAATGTATTATTCGGACTCCCAGGTAAATTAAGTCAAATATAATTGCAAAATTATTCATCCTTAACACATTTTTTTAAACATTATTTTATGATATTTAAGCTTTGCCCAATAAGCATGTTGTTTAGCCCGACCGTTTGCACGGATGGAAATGGGAAATATGGAGACAACTCTCTCATTATAACTAACTATACCAAAGCTATTCACGAAGTAGTAGAGTTTGCTAAAAGAATTCCGAGATTTGTCAATTTAGAGCAAGAGGATCAAATAACATTATTAAAAGTAAGAATAATATTTACCTTTTTTCTTATTTGATTAAATTGATTTATAATTTATAAATAATCACTCTTCAACCAAATCGATCCATAGCCCAGGTAGCAGGCGCGTACGCATGAATTAGGGGTGGGGGTGGGGGGGGGGATAATAAATTTTTTTAAGAAATATTATTGTTTTTAAAAAATATCAAGCATAAATTTAAACTAATAACTATTTCTAATACACAATTTTAAATTAATTTATAAAAAAAATTATATGTATAAACCGTCATATAAAAAACTATAAAATAAATGTGAATTAAAAAATATTAAACAGATATAACTGGCGGTATAGAAAAACTATAATAAATGTGAATTATAAAATATAAAGTGAATATATATGAATCACTTAAATGACCCAAAATAGAAATTTGAATTTTTTGAGCCTTTAAAATTTATATATAAAAAATTTAAATGTTGAAAATATAAATTAATACACAAAAAGTTACTTAGGAATAATTGTATTTTGTATGTTATATATTTATATATAAAATCCAATCTTCGTTGGGATTGAGCTAATTTTTCAATTATCTCATCCTTGCTTGTCGTCAAATGCCCATGAATATTTAAAAGATCCAAATTTTTCAATCTACTTTCAGAAGTTTTACATCTTGGTATGTTTTTCAGAGACCGGGGGCCGGACCATATTTTAATTTTTTAAATATACCCGGGCCAGGCCCGAAATATTTTTTAAAAAACACGCGGGCGGGGCCTGAAAATTTTTTTAATAAAATATCCGGGCCGGGTTGTATATTTTAAAAACAGCCTATATTTAAAATCGTTATTATTAGCTATAAAAATCAAAAAGAAATATAATTTATTTTAAAAAATATCCGAGCCGTGCCTGAAAGTTTTATTTTAAAAAAAGCCGGGGTGAGCCTGAAATTTTTTTAAAAAAACTCGAACCGGGCCGTAAAAAATTTTTAAAAAAAATCCGAGCTGTGCCCTGCAAATGGTACCTCTGCAGGGCTCTGTTATTCTTCTTAAAAAAGAGAATGTTCTCTCATTAGTTTACTAATGGGAAGAGTTGCTAATATATATATAAACCCTTTTAATACATTGGGAATATAATCTAAAATATGTGAAATGCAAGGCATCCATAGCATTTTTTGGGACTATATCAACCATAGTTAATATAAACATAGTTATTCAGCTAATAAGGCATCATAAGATACTTAAACATCTTTATGATAAAAATCTAACAAATATTTTTTTTTCTATAACCATCTGAAAAGGTTGGTAAGGCTTTTGTGGAAGTAATGTCTGCAGATTGGTAAGTGTTGCATGATGAATTTAAACCCATTCATTTATTTGGGTTATAAATGTATCTAAGAGAGGGGACATTTGTTTTATAATACTCTTCCACTGATCCTATATTAATGTTTTAACGATGAGCTTGCCTTGTTGCAGATCGAGGGAGACAAATATTAAATAAGTATAGCTCTGCTTTTGACTCAACAATAACATATAAAATATGAAATTCTTCATTAACATTAGCCCTAATTTCCTTGAGTTCTAATAAAATGTTCTCCGCTATTCTCATCTTCTTAATCAAGTCAGTGTCATGTTTTTGAAAAGTATTACATATAGTTGTATAATTAAATAATACATTCTAATGAGAAAAAATAAATTGGAATAAGCATTGAATCCAATAAATTTCTTGCTTCTGAGGAAATATTTCTTTCAGGCCGTTGTGATCAGTAATAGCAAATAATCGGCTCTTCTAACTCCATAAAAGTTGTTACCACTTGATGGCGAAGACTCTATCTCGTTGGACAAGCTTGCAATTTCTTTCTCCCTGTTGGATAATGAGTTTCAGAAATAATAATTATTTAACTAGAAATTTGAAAATGGTAAATAAATATTACGCCACTAAAAATTTGAAAATAATAAGTAAATATCACGCCGGAAAACTTGAAATCAAATTAATTGATAAAATAACTAATAGATGAATGTGATAAATAAATGTAATTAAATATTTAATATGAGATAGGAATAAATATTAACAAATAATTAATATAAACAATAATATTTTTGAAAAATACATACGGCATCTGCATTTTTTGGCTTTGGGGGGGGGGGGGGGGTTGGGATTTGTCACCCCTACCCGCTGCGTACGCCAGTTAGATAATAATTAGAGCTGTTAAACGGCTCAATTTAAGTCGATTTTAAAAACGGCTAACTCAATGCTTTATCCAAACAAATATTGCCTAAACCTTGAGATTTTTCTAATAGATTCCTAACTTTTTTGCCATCTATGAGCCAAATCTACAGGCCTGGTATTATTTTTCTGGAAAAAATATTGAGTTAGCCATTTTAAAAAATCGACTAAAATCTAGCCGTTTAACGACACTAATAATGATGCTATTTGAAGTCACCGTTAAAATCGAATTCTAAATCAAAACATATTCCTTTATTTTATAATGAATTCACGTAATTTTATAAATAAAATATTAAAATAGTAAACGATGAACAATATTTTGTTACATGTAATCAAAAGGCGTTGTAGTTCTTTATTTAAGAGGGAAGCCGGCAGAAATAAATATAAAGTGGGCATGTTTTATTGACTAATAAGTTTGTTTTATCAATCTGGAGTCAATTTTTGTTGGTCTTTGTCTTAAATTCATCCATATCGATCGCGAAATTGAATATTGATCTCCTTCTACAACATTCCCAATATTCAGAGGGGTAACATGGGTTTTCATCAAGAAATTATAAAAATATCATCAAATTATCAGTGTTTTCCAATAATCAAATTATAATGAGAATGGGAGAGTACCGTTATGAGATTTATTGTAAAAGTAAAACTAGTTTTAGAAAAATGGTATATACAAATTTTATATATATATTAGACCGGTGTTTTCGAAGTTCTATTAATTCGAATGGCTAAGCACCTGGACTCCTCGAACCAATATTGGGTAATATAAATAGTTTTATATATAATATACCTTTGATTAATATAGTACTCTGTGTCCTTTTCACATCTCAATATGATTAATAAGTAGAGTTCAATATAACCAATAACTTTAAATGAGACTGTGACTCAGATATTCAAGTTATTAATTACTATTTGGCTGCCATGCTGGCTGTAGACAAGGAGGGTTTGGGATCCCTCACCTCCCAGAAAATATGATTTCCTGACATAATAAAACTTTCCTGTATATTTTAAAAAATTCTTAAAATTTCAAATATAAATGTAACATAGTTAAGGTTTAATAAGAGTCACCCCTTGGCCCGTTTCTCATGAATAAAATCTATCGCTGTTTATAAGGTTTTTTCATAATTTTAGAGAAATTATAATGAAAACTCTTAAATGTTGCAACCTTTTTGAGGTGACCCACTTATTTTATATTATGAAAAAAAATATTTTTTTAGTGGAATGACCATTACAAAAACACGAGCAATAGTATGAATTCAAATATTTTCGAAGTAATGTTCGATTTCGTGGATAGATTTAACAAGCTAAAACTGGACGAGACTGAAATAGCTATATATAGCGCGATAGTATTAATATCTTCGGGTAATAAAATTTTATTAAAATGACACATATATATTCAATAAGAGAATACAAATACCATTTTAAAATTAATTGATTATAAAAGAGTAACCTACTTAGTAGAAAATTGAGGGCTACACTGGATTAATAATTTTTAAATATTGAATCATTGGTTACCACGGACTTATGCTACCCTAAATCAAATTAGATCGGCATAATTTTATTTTCATAATTATTTAAATAAAATTTAATATGGAGATAATAATGTGATAGTCTTAATTTATAACTCTTACAGAGGTTAACATCCCTATATATTAAGAATAAATTATATCAATAATCATTAAGGATATGTTTATATTATTGAATGGGTTATAAATTAAAATGAGCTCCACTCTAACATGTAAATCAAATTGAGTGCTACCAGAGAATTCCCTAAGACTTACCTTAGTTAGGCATTGCCTTTGGGCAACGTAAAAAGTAACAAAAAGGCCACGTGATTACAATTTCAAAAAATATTAAATTTATGTGAAATGGAGACTAGAATGACATGACATGAATTTATTTTTAGTCTAAAAGCACATCCTTTATTGTGTTTTTAACAAATTGATATTCTTACCTAAGGGTGGCAAATATTTAGGGACGGTACTGATCGTCACGACTTAAATAGATCAGTTCAGAAAAGTTACATTTATATCATCTTGTTTGCATGTTTATTAATTTTTTAAAGTTACATTTGAATAGGAACACTGTTTCAAACTATTTTATTGCATAAATCGTTAAAAAATAATGTTAGTACAGGTATATTAAAATAAGGCAATCATAATCTTCTAGAATGGGGGAGGGGGTCAGAAACAACAGCCTTTTTAAATTTTAGAAATGGTTTTTTTTTATTTTTACAAAATATTAGCTTGATTATACAAGTGTTTATAAGTTTTTTCATTATTTTTTCATATCTTTTTATATAAATTATAAGGACTCGATGGCAAAATTGTCTTAAATTTATAAATAATCTAAAGTTAATAATCACTCATTGGCACTCACATATAAAAAAAAAATCAAGATTTTCGCCATTAAATATTTTTCTCACTCTTATTTTCTAAAATTAACTGTTTCTATCTCCACTTTTCTAAGATCACTTTCTTTGCAGTTTATATAATAAAATTTTAGAAAATGAATTTGTAAGTAAATCTAAAATTTTATGTTTAAATATGTTATAGTCTTTATACAATTTATTTATTTAATATGTATATGTAAATCAAGTATTCTATCACATGACAATTGGTATATATATGTATGATTGATTTGTATATGACATTTATAACATTAATAATATATCTCATTTATAACATATCCCCACACATATGATCTTACAACTCGTCAATCAGCCAATTTGTAGGTTTCCTAGGTTTTTGTGATTTCCGCGTTTCTAGTTTTCCGTTATCTTCCACATTTTCTAAAATCTCAACTATATCCGACTCTCTATTTTTTATATTTTCTTCCTTTCTCTCTGACTCCATATTTTCTCCATTTTCTTCATCTCTCTCTGACTTCATATTTTCTTTATTTTCTTCCACTGGCCCAGACTTCTCCATTTCTTTAGCTACCTCCCTTTTTCAAAGTTGATCCACATGCTTTCGTACCATTCTATCCTTGCTTTCTACCAAATAAGAATATCTACCAGTTCTGGATTTTATAACTCCTTCTCTCCAACCTGAATTTATTTCATTATGCACCCATACCGGTTGTGCAATCTCAAATTCCCTCATTTGACTATGTTCATCATGCGCTGCTGTCGTTTATTCGATCGTTCCATTTCATCCCTAACATTTGGATGTAACCAATTTAATCCCGTTTTTAAATTTCGCCCCAATAATAACTTTGCCGGTGAACGTCCAGTTGATTGATGTTCACCCATTCTATATGCTATCAAAACTTCTCCCATGCAGGCGCGTACGCAGGAATTTGGTCTGGGGGGGGGGGGGGGGATAATAAATTTTTTTAAGAAATAATATTGTTAATTAAAAATACTAAGCATAAATTTATTAGGATTAATAACTTTTCTAATACACAATTTTAAACTAATGTGAATTAAAAAAATTATATATAAGGCATTGAAAAACTATAAAATAAATGTGAATTATAAAATATAAAGTGAATATAACCCACGATATGAATCACTTAAATGACCCAAAATTGAAATTTGAATTTTTTGAGCTTTTAAAATATATAAAGTATAAAAAATTTAAATGTTGGAAATATAAATTAAAAAGTTTCTTAGGAATAATTGTATTTTGTATGTTTTGAGCTAATTTTTCAATTATCAATCCTTGCTTGGCGTTAAATGTCTATGAATATTCAAAAGATCCAAATCATTCAATCTACTTTCAGATGCATAGGTATGTTCTTATTTTAATTTTTTTAAATATTCCCGGGCCGGGCCCGTAATTTTTTAAAAAAAAACACCCGGGCTGGGCCTGAAAATTTTTTTAGAAATAATATCCGGGCCGAGCTGTATATTTTAAAACCAAATATTTGAAATCGCCATTATTAGCTATAAAAATCAAAAATAAATATAATTTATTTTAAAAAAATTCGGGACTGGCCAGTCGGGCCGGGCCTGAAAATTTTTTAAAAAAAAACCCGGGCCGGAAATAATTTTTTAAAAAAAATCTGGGCCGTGTCCTGCAAATGGTACCTCTGCAAAGCTCTGTTATTCTTCTTAAAAAAGTGAATGTTCTCTCATTAGTTTACTAAAGAGCTGCTAATATATATAACCATTTTAATAATTGGGAGTATAATCTAAAATGTGTTTGAAATAAAAAGCATCCATAGCATTTTTTGGGACTGTATCAACCATAGTTTATCTTTTAATCATAGTTATTCGGCTAATAAGGCATCATAAAATATTTTAACATCTTCATGATAAAAATCTAATAAATATTTATATTTTTCTTCTATCACCATATGAAAAAGGTTGGGAAAGGGGACATTTGTTTTATAATGCTCTTCTACTGATCCTATATTAATGTTTTGACGATGAGCTTGCTTGCTGCAAGTCGAGGGGGACAAATATTAAACACGTATAGCTCTGCTCTTGACTCAACAATAACATATAAAATATGAAATTCTTCAACAACATTAGCTCTATTTCCTTGAGTTCTAATAAAATGCTCTCCGCTATTCTCATCTTCTTAATCAAGTCATTGTTATGTTTTGAAAAGTATTACATAAAATAGTTGTATAATTAAATAATACATTCTAATGAGAAAAAAAATTTGGAATAAGTATTGAATCCAATAATTTTCTTGCTTCTGAGGAAATATTTCTTTCAAGCCATTGTGATATTTCAGTAATAACATTAATAATCGGCTCTTCTAACTTCATAATAGCTGTTACTGTTGCGGAGACTCGATCTCGTTGGACAAGCTTGCAATTTCTTTCTCCCTGTTGGACAAGGAGTTTCAGAGATAATTATTATTTGACTAGAAATTTAGATAAATATTACGCCACTAAAATTTGAAAATAATAGGTAAATTACGCCAAGGAAAACTTGAAATCGAAATTGATTGATAAAATAACTTAGTAGATGAATGTGATAAATAAATGTAATTAAATATATATATATATATGAGATGGGAATTAATATTAACAATAATATTTTTGAAAAATATAATCCGGCATCTGCATTTTTTGGCTTTGGGGAAGGGGGGGAGGGATTTGTCCCCCTGCCCCCCCCGCTGCGTACGCCAATGCTCCCATGGCTTCCTAGCTCCCTGATCCTAGCTCCCTGATGTCTTTCCTATTTGCAAAATATCCACTCTTGAGGGTTCGTATTGTTCATCCCGCTAAACAGTTCGTTTTTGGTTGGTACGGTGTTGTATGTATCAATTTAATATTTTTATCGAAACAAAATTTTCGAAATTCTCCAGAAATAAATTGAGGTCCATTATCTGATACAATTTGTTTAGGTGTTTCAAACCGTGCGAACCATTTCCTTAAAGCCCTGATCATTGTCGTGGACGTGGTCTCTCTCATTAACTCAACCTCAACCTATTTAGTATGTGCATCAACTCCAACTAACCATGAATACGAATCAATAGGCCCCGCGAAATCCAAATGAATTCGTTCCCATGGCATATTAGATATGTTTCACGAATATAAAGGAACCTCCATAATATTTGACCGGTTACTTTGATTTGGCATACATTCACGAACATATTGTTCAATGTCTTTATCGCAATTAGGCCACCAACAATACATTCAAAAAATTGATTTCATAGCATTTATTCCTGGATGCCCTCTGTGTATAATCGTTAATATTGATTTTCCTCAAAACGGTTGGAATTACCAACTTCCCATTCCATTCAATAACATCAATGTTCTACTGACAATTCCTCTCTACGATTATAAAACAAACTAACTCTGTATCTTTTTTTTCATCAAACTCTACCCATCCACGCTCAATGTTTTTAACTACTTTTTTAAACAAGCTATCATTCCTTGTTTCCTTCTGGAGTTTAACTTGACTAATATTTATATCGCGCAAATTTATAGCTCTGATTTTTAACGCATGTTTTTGATCGTTATTTGATTCTATGCCTTCTACTGGCAGTCCAGATAGAGTATCAGCTACTTTATTTTCTTTTCCTGGAACATATTCAATATCAAAATCATACGCGGACATTTTCCAAGTCCAGCGCGTTAATCGACTATTGGATATTTTTGGTAGTTCCCGTTTATCACCAAATAATTTTTCCAAATGTTTGTGATCTGTTCGCAATATAAATTTTCGACCAAAAATGAAAGTACGAAATTTTTCCATTCCAAACAAAAGTGCTCGTCGTATTTTTCTATTGGTGCATAATTTTTCTCTGACTCCAATAATGTTCGCGAGGCAAATGCGATAGGTCTGCTAATACCTTTTTTTACTAAATGACACAACACAGCTCCAAAACCAGTGTTGGAGGCGTCACATTCCAATAAAATTAGCAAGTTTGGCGAATAAGGGCGTTTTATTTGTTGACAAAAGCTGTTTTATTTTATAATACCTCTTGTTTCCTGTCCGACCAACCCCAGCAACATTTAGTAATTGTTAATTTATGCAGTGGAGCGGCAATTCCATGCAGATGTGGCAAAAATCTCTCGTGATAATTCACAAGTCCTAAAAAAGATCGTAATTGGTGTATATTATTAGGAGTTGGTATCCTTCGAATAGCATCTATTTTTTCTTTCGCTGGGTATATTCCATTTTTGTCTATTACAAAACCTAGAAAAGAAACTGATTCCTTTAAAAAGCGTATTTGGCCCATTTTGCCTTCATACCGACCTGTTTTAATTTCATTAATACTATTTTACGTTATTCAAATGTTCTACATCATTTTTCCCAGTTATGATATTATAGTCAAGATATACTCCGGTCATTTGGCAGTCTTGTAATAAATTATCCATATATCTTTGGAAAATGGTCGGCGGACTAGAAAGACCGAAAGGCATACATAGATATTGGAAATAACCAATATGGGTTGACATGGTTAAGTATTCTTTTGAACTCTCTTTTATTGGTAATTGTAAATATGCATCTTTCAAATCTATTACCGTAAATTTCAACCCATCTTTTAATTTAGTTAAAAGATCATCCACCGTTGGTATAATATGATAATCGTATTAAATATATGGGTTTAATGTCACCTTAAAATCCGCACAAATCTTGATTTCTCCATTTGTTTTGCCTACGTTTACTGTTGAAGTAGCCCATGTCAATTTTTTGTTGGGTCAATCTCCTTCAATATTCCCGATTTAACCAATCTATCGAGCTCCATTTCAAACCATAGTCTCACCAAGTACATCCAGCGGTTGGTTACCATATACTGACAAAGGTTTGGTTGGTCCAAGCTTTGGTCGGCCAATTTCATCCCAATATTGTTTCCCAATCACCGATACCTGTGCCCCCGTATCATAGTCAAATTCTATAGGTACTCCATTTATCCTAACAGATATCTTCGCACTAATTCTACCAATTTGGGAAATATTATTAATTGAATCAGATGAGTCATTGTCATCTTGATGCAAAGCACTTCCATCCCTTACAATATTTAGCATAATGCCCTACCTTTTGGCAATTATAACATTTCACCCTTGATGCAAAACATTGAAAAGGGTGGAGGGGTGAGCTCTTCCACATTTTGAGCATTCATTGTACTTACACATATCATTATTGTTAAATTTACTGTTATCTCTGAACTTAAAATTATTATTATTATTGTAATAACAAAAATTTCCTTTTTCTTTATTATTATTATATGGGTACTTTTGATTAGAAAAATTTCCTTGATTATTCTCTATCTGCTCCTTAGATTTATTGACTTTTTTTACCATCATATTTGTCGCTTCATCCTCAGCCCTTTCCATTGCCAAAGCCATATTTAAAACCTGTTGAAAACTCACCCTTTCTCCCATGTCATTTATTCCATCTGGAAATCTGGTGCGAATATCTTTCTCCAATGTAACTACTTTGATTCCAGCCACCATCTGATCCCTCAATCTCCCATCCAGGACAGATTCAAATTAACACTCTTGTGTTAATTTTTTTAAGTCGGTCTGCAAACTCAGCAACTGCTTCACCATCCCATCCTCGTCGCCAATATACAATTTCTTTATTTAATATGTATATGTTGGTATATATATATGTATGATTGATTTGTATATGACATTTATAACGTGGAACATATCTAATATGACATGGGAACGAATTCATTTAGATTTCGCGGGGCCTATTGATTCGTATTCATGGTTAGTTGGAGTTGATGCACATACTAAATGGGTTGAGGTTGAGTTAATGAGAGAGACCACGTCCACGACAATGATCAGGGCTTTAAGGAAATGGTTCGCACGGTTTGAAACACCTAAACAAATTGTATCAGATAATGGACCTCAATTTATTTCTGGAGAATTTCGAAAATTTTGTTTCGAGAAAAATATTAAATTGATACATACAACACCATACCATCCAAAAACGAACGGTTTAGCGGAAAGAACAATACCAACCCACAAGAGTCGATATATTGCAACTAGGAAAGATATCAGGGAGCCTGAGGAAGCCATGGGAGAAGTTTTGATAGCATATAGAATGGGTTAACATTAATCAACTGGACGTTCACCGGCAAGGTTATTATTGGGGCTAAATTTAAAAACGGAATTAAATTGGTTACATCCAAATGTTAGGGATGAAATGGAACGATCGAATATACGACAAAAAGCAGCGCATGTTGAACATAGTCAAATGAGGGAATTTGAGATTGCACAACCGGTATGGGTGCATAATGAAATAAATTCAGGTTGGAGAGAAGGAGTTATAAAATCCAGACTGGTAGTTATTCTTATTTGGTAGAAAGCAAGGATAGAATGGTACGAAAGCATGTGAATCAACTTCGAAAAAGGGAGGTAGCTAAAGAAATGGAGAAGTCTGGGCCAGTGGAAGAAAATATGGAGTCAGAGAGAGAGGAAGAAAATATAAAAAATAGAGAGTCGGATATAGTTGAGATTTTAGAAAATGTGGAAGATAACGGAAAACTAGAAACGCTGAAATCACAAAGAGCTAGGAAACCTACAAATCGGCTTATTGAGGAGTTGTAAGATCATATGTGTGGAGATATGTTATAAATGATATATATTATATATATTATTAATGTTATAAATGTCATATACAAATCAATCATACATATACATACCAATTGCCATAAACTAATAAAAATCTCCCCTCTTTTCCCGAAAATATATTATATTACACTATAAACGATAATTTAAAAGAAAAATAAGCAAAAGTTAATAATTTTTTAAAATTAAATATAGTAATTTTTATAATTAGAATTTTTAACTATAAATATATATATTATTTTCTATTTGGATAGGATTGTTTGAATTTTTATTTATAATATAATCTAATTGCAGAATTTTCTTAAAATTTTTTGTATTCTCATTTAGTATTTAACGTTTTCTCAAAATAAGATCCCTTATTTTTAAAAAACTTTAAGCAACATTGAATTTACCTCATATTATGAACGATGCGATAATAATCTTTTATGATTTAGATCTTTGGTGATCTTGTAATAAGCTAAATCCGAGATTGGTATCATAATTTATCACCTCGTAGATAGAATACTATATTAAATAAAGAAATATTTGCATTTGTGTGGGACTTGGTTGGATAACGTAATAGTTAGATAATTATTTGCCTTCATATAGGATCTGATTTGGATAATGTAGATAGTTAGATAGGATTTTTGTTTATACGATTTGCTACTTTATTTGAATAATGGGTTAATATTTTTTTATTTTTGCACCTATACATGAAGCTCCAAATCTTAATTTTATTTTAAGTACATTTTATTTAAACTAGTTAAATATAGATAAGTAACAAAATATTTTTTTTACATTAATACTTTCATATTATGATTGTCTATCAGTTGATAATTAATATCATAATTTCAGGAGTATATAGCTGTGAATTCAAAATCAGCGGAAGTTCAATGATAATTGTAAACTTTTAGGCTTAATCCTTTGTATATTTATAAATTCAAAATCAGCTTATATTTAATATTATCTTTTCAGGTTTATAGTTCAACGATAATTGATAAATAACTTTTATATACAATGATATTTATGAGACAACTTATATTGTAAACTTTTAAGTTCAATGTTTTTTTTGATACTACAACATCATATTATGATAAAGGTTGAGGCCTTTCTATATCTATTAATTCAAAATCAGCTGATAAGTAATATTATCATTTCAGGATTATAGTACAATGATAATTGATAACTTTTAAATACAATAGAGACACCATAATTAGAGATCAAAATTTAGTTATTGAGTATTATCTTCCCAGGCGAAGCAGCAATATTCAAATTTACTGAAGAATTCCCGATTAAATTTGACCGACTTCAGAAGATCCTAATTACCATCTCATTCATTTTTTCTCCTAAAGAATTTCCTTTATATTCCAAAAATATTGCATGCCTTTCGTTCTGCTCCTCTTTTCCAATTCCCAAACATGTTACTAGATTTGGAATTTAAAGTTAAAATCCCCCTTGAATCTATATTAAATCTCAAATTCTCGCTCAGTTGCTTAATGCAAGTCTCTCGGGTATAGGCTTTCGATCCCCTGCCTATCTGAGTATTGCAGCCTTTCTCTCATCGTAATCAAAAGTCAAACAATTAATAACCTTTTTACCATCAATACAGGTCCCCATCTGGGGTTATCACTAGACCTATGAAGATCAAACTCCCCAAATACTCCCTTGCCTTCTCTAGACAACAAGATTGGTACTTACCTTTCATTCCATTCCTTTACTCGCACTGCATTGAAGGGCATTTCCTCGATCTTTAACCCAGATATCCCAACCGCAATAAATCAAAGTAGTGATTCTCCATCATCAATTCAACATTTCAACACATTCTATGAATGGCTTGAGGCTATCCCTAGAACCTGGTTTGCTTCTTTCCAACGAAGAACTTCAGATAAGAATAGGTCTTTGTTTAGGCTGTGATATCGTCACACCCTCATCTTGCAAAGTTCAGCTCCCTGTTGACAGTCTAGGTTATCACCCTCTGCCGCTTCTCTAAAGGCCGCCATTCATGCCACCAAGCAATAAATTTAATTATTACTAGAACTCTTCATTCATCTAATATTCCGTCAACTTTGGAACCTATAGGTCTTAATCTCGAGCAAAATATCGAGTGTGACGGAATAACACTTATTCTATGAAGCAGGGGAATCCTGCTAGCCTGGGATTATACATGTGTTGATCGGTTTGCACCATCCTTTATCTCAAATTTCTTAGTTAGAAAGGAAATTATAAATTAATAAATACATTAGCATTCTTAATATTACTCTCATCCCAATTGTTTTTGACACAATCGGTGCTTTTGGATCCATAGTAAAGAATTTTTTCAAGGCACTCGATATTTTATTCTTATATCTTTTATTGTAAATTGTAATCTTTAAATCGAAATAAAAATTTAAAAAAAAATAATTAATTAAATTTTAAATTTTTTTTTCCTTTTTCCCAATTATTTACCCTTTTCAAAAGAATTAACCTTTCTTTTTTTTTACCAATAAAACTATTACACAATTTTTAAACATTTTTATTAAATTACCATAATAAAATTTTCCAATAACCTTTCAAAAACAAAACTATACCATTATTTATTTATTTAAACAAATAATTACCCTTCTTTCATTATATTATTTATCTTCAACCCTTTTTTTAAATTTCTCTCAGACCGAACAACTTATTTAATCAAACATTATCAGTTGTCTTCATCATGAAATTTTTTTTTTAAACATTCCTTAATTTTTTCAAATTCTTATTTCTTCTTTTTTTGTTTAACCAATTTACCATAATTAATTAAATTTTTTTTAACATTCCTTAATTTTTTCAAATTCTTATTTCTCCTTTTTTTGTTTAACCAATTTACCATAATTAATTAAATTTTTTTTAAACAGAATTTATTTCCTAAAACCTTTATAAAAAATTTTTTACTATACATTCCTTATTTTTTTTCCGTTAAAAACCATAATTAATTTCACTTTTCTTTTAACACAAAATTCATTTCGAACACCCCCCCCCCCCTTTTTTTTTACTTTACAACTTTTACTACATACAGTGTTGTGATGATTTAATTTAAACACATGCATATATATTATAATCTTTACAAATGTACAACAAAAGAAATAATATTTATATATGCATGTGTTTAAATTAAATCGTCAATATGTTACATTAAATCATCACAACACTGTAATACATTCATAACAATTTAACTTCAACCCATGTGTTACTTTTCTCTACATATTTCATTACTTAACTTATACAATGTACTAAACATTTTTATTACAACTGCAATTAATCATATCAATTTTTTCTCTTGATATTTTTATTTAAAATCAATTAAATTCTCAACTTTTATATAAATATATTTCTATCCTTTAACTTTTCCACATCACATTATCACGATAAAACACATAAGATATCAACAACCGTTGAGCTTTAATACAGCCACTTTACCCCTATATCTTACTTAATTTATTATCCTGATTTTATTTAACATCATTTAAATTTACTATTTTTTTACATATATATATTTTCCACTCCTAGACTTTCATTTTAATAATATACACATAAAAATCAAAATAAATCGAAACGTAACCCAATTATCTAATTCTCTCTCCATTTCTGCTCTCCATTCAAAAAGCTCTCAGCGCACTACATAATACTGCGGAACGTACCCCTCTTTTAAATGTATATATCTACCTCATAATCTATCAAACGATCCAAATTTTTTTTATCAAAAATTTCCCCATATTTATTTTTTAAATTTGCCACCGCTTTTGCAACTCTGCCAAATTTTGATTTACTTCAGTTTCATCTACTACTACTCTCCTCCAATTTTTTCCTTACTAATTTCGTTGGCATAATTTCTATGACATGTCTTTTATCTCTTTCAAATTTTATTTCTTCCGACTGATCATTATCCCAATATTTTCTTATATCATTATTTCCCTTTTCAGTTATTGTCTCAATCTCCAAACTATGGTCTATTTCATTATTAATTATTTTTTTCATATATTTATTTATTCATACATTTATTTTTCCATATTTCCACCAATCAAATTACCCTTCCCATTCCATTGCTTTTACCTTCACATATCTTCATAATTTCTTCCTCCATATTTTTATCAATATTTATCACCTTAAAAATTTTTGTTGAATCCTATCCTAATTCCACATTGGTATCATTTATACTGTCACTATATCTTCCTTATTTATTTTCATTCCATACTTCATTTTTCCCACCGCACTCGCATTAATTTCCTCTTGGTTATACATTTCTTTATTCTCTTTTGGCATTGCATTTCCACTTTCAAACTTAATTTCCCCTAAAGTATTCCATAAATTAATAGGCGATCCAATTTTCACTATTCAATTTTATCTCATAACCGTTTCTACTTCTTTCTCTAAAATCCAAATTTTGAATCGTATCTCTTACCACCCCCGTAGATTGATTCTTTCTAAAACTACCATATCAGACCCATCAAATTGTTTAACCATTATTCTCCTTTATTATACGCTCATTTTGTCATAACTTATTCACCAATTTATATCTCATGACTGAGATTGTCGCTCCCATTTCTAACAACATCACAAACTCTTTATTTCCTACAGTCACATTTACCCTTGAACAAGAATCAAAATCCCTATTATTTTCTACCATCAAATTTGGATTCATATCTTTCAAAATATCCATTTCCTCTAAATCATTTCACCACATCTGATTTTTTATCCCGTTCAATTCATTTTTTTATTTTCCACCATTACATCTGATTATACCACTTCTCACTTTTATTTCTTTTATACCGTTCTCACAACCTTATATATTAATCCCCCCCCACTCTCTTCCCTTTCCACATTCTTATTTATAATATTATTTATTTGTCCCTGAGAATCTTCCGAAATGAAATTCCCTAATATAGCCTCTTTTCCATAGTCATCCCACTGGACAATCCTTGGCAAAATGCCCAATCTCTCGACATTTGAAGCATGTTATATTCCCAGTATTGTTTCTTTCATACCAATTGGTATTTCCCTTTCATTTTTACTATGTTCACCCGTAGCCAAATATTCCACTGCTGGAAAAGCTTTATTAATCAATGAATATTTATTTTGCTCATGCCCCTATTTTCCACAATTTACACAAACAATTATTCTATGTGTATCCTCCACTAATTCATACGCTGGAACATAACAACTCTCTACACTGTGCTCCTTATTTCCGCATCTTTTACAAACCGCTGGTAACGCCCTTTGATCCATTCTTTCATTACAATCCCTGTTTATGTGGCCAGATTTCCCAAGTGTGAAACACGTTCTATTCGACGACGCTCTTTGATTAATTTTCTCCTTACAGTCTCTGCTTATGTGGCCATATTTCCCACATGTAAAAATTTTCCATTTGATCCCGTTCCAATTGACCAACCCCTTCTATTTTTCCCCCTTTCTCCTTTTTATAATTATTTACGTTATATTTAATTTGCCTCGTACAATTACCTAATTTCCCATTCCATTTCTTCAATTTTTTAAGCATTTCCTTTTTTTTCTTTATATTCTCTTTCAATTTTTTTTTTCAATATTTTCAATTTCTATTTTCTCTATTCCCATACCCTTTATCATTTATTATTTCAATTCATTATTTTCACATCCCATATTTTTATTTTCCGTATCAAATTCATTTTTATCTTTTTCATAATCTTGATGATATCTGGTTTATTAATATTAATTCCAAATTTTCTCTTTTCAGAATCTCTAAAGATAACCGTTTTTAATATTCTATTTTTTCTTCATTATTTTTCATATTACACATTTCATTAAACAATTTTTCTATTTCTTTTTTCAATTTACCAAAATTTTTCATTTTTTTCTATTTGAGTAACATTTTTTAATCTCAAAATAATTATAAGTTTTTATATTTTTTTATCAAACATTTTAGAATTTTATTTTATATTTTCTTATACTCAAAATTGATTCTTCTATAATTTACAATAAATTGATTATTAATTATTAAAAAAATTTTCACGATTTTAAATGGCAAAAAATAACACAATGCAATCCTAACACAATTATTATCAAACAATACATTAAATTCCCCCAAAAAATACAAAAAAAATTTACCTTTTATTTTCTATTTTGATTCGTCTTTTTAATATTTAATGGTCCATGATCATAAATTTTTAGTTAGTTTTTATTTGTCGTATTAATATATAATATATATATATATATAATATAAATAATACACTATAATAATACAACAGTTTGAATAAACATATACTAAGTCAAATATCGAAACTTTATTATACATTGATTTATATGATATTACAGATCGGCAGGGCTTAAAAAACGTACCTAAGATTCAATCTCTCCAAGAGACATTAATCAAAATTTTAGCATACTACTTGACCAAAAGACAAAAATGCGATAACAGTTATTATCCTAACAAAGACCACTTATTCGCCGAAATGATGACTCAAGTAGGGGAATTAAAAAAACTCAATGCTTTGCATTCCAGAAAGGTTATGAGCTGCAAAAAGACACTCCTGCTCGATTATAATGGAATGGTAACTGTGACGAATGACAAAGTTATTCATATTTCCTCATTTTTAAGATCTATTAATTGTTCAAATATGTATTAACATTCGTTTTGTAAATTAATTTCGAGAATTTCGGAGGTTTTAATAGATACCAACCAGTTGAGTGAATTATTTTAATACTGACAGTAATAACCTCTAATTTACGTTCAATATTAATTTTTTTAAATAAAATATTTATATAAAATTTAGGATAGTTTTTTAAATCCGAAAGAATCCCTTATTCTTAAGCATCAAGGTGGGTTTCTCAGGCAAAATTGCGACATGTCCGTTTTACGTAGTTTTTTAAAGCGCAAGCCATGCGATACGAATTTTTCAAAAAAGGACGAAAATCGTTGTCCGATAGTAGGCACTAACGATAAAATACTAAGAGCCTTTTTATCTTCTGACACTAATCCTTCTAATTTGAAACTCC
Source organism: Gordionus sp. m RMFG-2023 (assembly GCF_954871325.1). Classification (NCBI taxonomy): domain Eukaryota; kingdom Metazoa; phylum Nematomorpha; class Gordioida; order Chordodea; family Parachordodidae; genus Gordionus; species Gordionus sp. m RMFG-2023. The sequence continues at coordinate 45,635,951 of NC_088775.1, read as the reverse complement.
CCACTGACTCAAGATTTTCTGCCAATTCTGTAGAAACAAATCATTCATTTTTTCAATCATTTTTTCCAAATGAATCCGTTACTGATATCCAGGCCATGATGGATTTAAAAGAGGATGTAAGAGACAAAAAAATGGAAGATGTTCAATGCGTAGTCAACAGAAAATGCTTTTCAACTTCGCCTCAAACCACAAATCGTTTAACTCGCACTAATAGTGATTTCATCAAATTTAATTCTTCAACCAATCCTAAGAAACTCGATAATTTCAACATAAATATATCAGATACCTTGAGCCACGAAAATTTAGATATTAAAATAGAAACAATTACCAAAAACAATATTTTATCGGAAGAATCAAAAAGTATGGTCCCCCCAAATTTATTAAATCAAGAAAGATACCAATATGACTTAAACGACGCCGTTCAATACCAACCGCTAGATTTATCGGTAAGAAAGAGACCGAAAACTATATAATCTCTTAAATAAATATTTTTGAGGTCTTTATTATACTGACAGCTATTAACCAATAATAAAATCATAATAATTACTTTAATGATCTCTTCGATTGATTTTATGAATCAATTCGTAATTTTTTACATATTTTTATTATTTTATATGGTTAAGATTTGAAAAAAGGTATAACATTGCATCAATTTTTTTAACACGCATTACTTTATATAAATTAAATGCATTTATTGTCTTTTAAGCATTGGATATTTTTTTGATCAAAGATCGATCCTGTCCGTTTCAAATATATGGTTTTATACTAATTGATTATATTTTTTCAAACGCAATCAGATTTTAGTATTATATCATTCATTTAATTTTAAAATAAGGATTAAAAAAATCACACGATACTTTATTATATTCGATTTCTAGTGATAAAATCATTATGTATAATTACCCTGATAATTAATGTAGTTATATAATTGTTATATTCAAATATATTTTGTTTTTTGTTTCATTTTAATCAAATTTTATGAATAAAATTAGTTACTAATTAAGTTTTACAACTTTAAACTTCTCGGAATGCCTTTTACGGATAATAAGACCCACGATGTTGCTTCCAAAAAAATTCTATCATATAATTAAAAAATTGCCATCCCCGTTTATCAAAATGCTGATGAACATGTATTTAGTTGGTAACTTTAAAACTTGAATTATATCAAATTGATGGGGCATATTGTATGTAGTAGATTCATTATTAAAAAAAAATATTAAAGTTTTGATTAAGGGCCTTGTTCTATCTACTTCAATTATTAATTTATAATTTTAGACTCTATTATCCCTAAATTTGAAATTACAGTATATTAAAAACACTATATAAAAAGTAGGATAAATTTTATGAAAATCAAATATAATCAAAAAAATTTTTAAAAGGAAACTAGGGGAGACCGGGGATGGTTGGGACATTTTTCGTTCAAACCTTAATAATTTTAATATTAATAGACTAATCTGAATAATTAAAACATCCTCTGAATCCCATAAGTATAGGCTACTTGAAATAATTAATATATATATTTTATGAGGATTATATTTTTTTAGAAAATTAAATTTAAAACAAAATTTTTTTTGTCCCAACCATGACAGACTCTGTGTACGTTGGGACACACATATGTGATAGTTGTGACACTCATGAAATAGAGGTCTAAATAAATTTAAAATCAGTAATCCAATAAGACTAGAGACTATGACACATATGATTTTATTGATAATATTGTAATTCATAATCAATAACTCTATAAAAAAAATTTTAGCAAAATTTAGGAAATTTATTTTGGGGAAAAAAAAATGTAAAAAATTTTTTTTATTTAAAAATCCAAAACCTTAATTTATTTAACAAACTTAAGTAGCTTTATCAGGGAGAAAAAAACGTACAGAATAAATAACTTTATGGTTATATTTGTATTAGAGACCTTCATGGGCCGGGCCGGCCCACGTCCCCCGGCCCATGAGCCGGGCTCTAATTATAAATTTTCTAGCGGTGTTCGTTGGAAATTTCTGCAATAGGGCTTGGGCTGGGGCCCGAAATTTTTAAATTCAAATTTAGCTTATTTTAAGGATATTTAATAGGACAAATATAACAAATCATTCTGATTTTATTAGTGTTATTTATCAAATTTCCTATACACCTTGGGAGAGTATATATTTTTTAAATCGGAAATTGGTATAATTTTACTTAACCTAAAACAACGGCCTGGGCACGAAACAGCGAAAATCAGGGAATATTCCCAAAGATGGCCAACATTTTCGATATGACATTATTTTATACGAAGCGTATCAAAATAATAATGAAATTAAGTTAAAATTAAGAGCAAAGGAATTTTTAATATCAAAATTCCAAATAGATATTTTACACAAAATCGCTACATTTTAAATCCTAAATTCCGCCAGTTAAGAATGCATACTTTGGAAGAAGCACTTGAAAAAAATGGTACAAGGGCCTTAATGATTGATTATTCAGATCATCATCCAATTCCTATATATGATCTAGATGAAGCAAATATCCATAGAGCTTCAAGTAACATGTATTTTATAAATATCTTTATCTATATAATATTTTTAGATACTTCAGATCTGGATGAAGTGCATGTGCATGTTCCTATTCCTACTTCGAGGATTACTAGAGCTACCAGTAATTTATTCTTTATAAATCTTTTTAGCTATATAATATTTTTAGCTTCATCCTCATTATTGGATATGTCTTCATGGGAGGATGATATAATACTTCATAATGAGACGGATGCTGATGAGATTAATTTATATATGGATATTCAGCTAAATGAAGAGGATATCAACTATGATGACTGCATTCTAGATTGGTGGAAGAAGCATGAAAAAATCTTGCCAAAATTGGCAAGATTAGCCAAAAAAATTCATGCAATTCCAGCATCTAATATTTCCAGTGAACGGAATTTCAGTACTATTGGAAGGGTTATTGAAGAAAGAAGAACAAATTTAAATAACGAAATTGTAGATAATATATTATTTTTAAATGATAATTTGAAAATATAAATTAAAATTTTGTTTATATCATTTATTAATATAATATATATATATTATTACTAAAAAAATATTATATTTCTATTAGTATTACTTCAGCATAAGTTAAGTATACATAAAATAATTTTATGGGCTTGGGCCGGGCTTGGGAAATTTTTTAAATATTATAGCGGGCTTGGGCCGGGCTTGGGAATTTTTTTAAATATTAAAAAAGGGCCGGGCCTGGGCTTAAAATTTTTTTTACGATGGGGGGCTTGGTCCTAAAATCTAGGCCCATGAAGGTCTCTATTGTATATCCAAAATACAGCGTAGCTGCACCTCATTTCATCCATTTTAAAATAATTATGTATTTTTTATTTTTAAAAAGATTTCGGTAATTGTTTTGATAAAGGAGAATACTCTATTTTATAGAGAAAATAAACTTTGATATTAACTAATTGTTTAATTATTGATATAGATCTGATTTGGAATCTCTTAAATGGAAAATAAAGCACAAAACAATTGAAATTATATTATATTTTAATTAGTGATAAGGTAACGTCGATGAAATGAGCGCCAAGGAAAAGGAACGCTATTTGTTACCTGTTTCAAAAAGGAACGCGTTTCTTTTTTTGAAGTAAGAGTAACGCAAAACATTTCTTGAAATTAAAAAAAAATATATATTTTATTTTATAAATAATATAACCAAAGTTTTTAATTCAGGTCAACCACCAAAATTTTTTATCTTATTTACTAGTTGATAGCCCGTCAAGGATGACGGTATCAAAATTTTCTACTTAATTTGATGATGGGTGAATCAGATATTTTCCCTTTATTTGATAGTAGATAAATCAGAAATCAGCTTATCTTATGAGGTGTTAATCATATATTTAGATTAAGTGTACAAAAGATTGCTTTTTATTAAAAATTAAATATTGTGTAGGCCAATTCCAACCATTAATACATTAAAATATGATATAATTTTAGGAGAAAGCCAATTTTTTGCAAATTTTATATTATAATTTTTTTTTTTATAAATTCTACCTCATAAGATCTAGACCTGACCACTTAAGGCGATAATAATTATAGTCAAAATATTACCTTTTGTTTGATGCCCATATTAAATAATGATAAATATTGTTTTAAATTTCTTACCCCACATGATGTAGATCTTACCACTTAAAGCGACTTTTAATATTGCAGTCATAAGATATTTTATTTACCTTTTATTTAATGCCCATATCTAATTATTACTTTTGACCCCCCCCCCCCATCTCAGGCCTAATACAACTCATTAAGACACTACTATTTTAGTTTACTTAGTTACTTTATAACTAGTTACATTTTTTGGAATATAACGAGCAAAATTTTTTAAAATATGTTAATATTTATAGATATCCTATTCATTTTGTTTATATGATTCTCAAAATGTATACTGTTTATTATATAATGTTTCACTCACATCTAGTGCATTGCTGTTAACGTAGCTATTAAAAGTAGCGCACTATATTTTTTAATTAGCGATGTAACGATGGCACTTTTATAAAAACGTAGCTATTTATTTCGAGCAACGATAGCTAAAAAAAATAGCTACTTTATAAAAAAATTTAATTAATATTTAAAATGGATACATTTTAAAAAATAAAATGTAAATCCTATCACTCATTTATCATTCCATTACAAATTAACCAGTGTTTCGGACGACAATCTCAAAAATGAATGACCTAGAATGTTAGTTATTTATGAATCAAAATTTTAGAGTTGTTGCTTAACCAGATTCAAGGATATGCCTAAGTCAAAATCGCGCAATGTGAGTTTTCATTAAATCATGTTTTTTTTAAAAAATCCTTATATGGCGTAACATTTATGAATCAATTTATAGCCCTTAATATTAAAAAAAATTAAAACAATTCAAGTGTTATCCTATTTCCCGTAAAAATAAAAAATTTCAATTGTTGAGAAGAGCTTTTTTGGGGGGTTGATATGCTCTAGAAATGTTTATAATTTATATTTAACTGTCTAATAAAAAAATCGATAGTTTTTTCTTTTTTTAATTTTATTATTTTATAAATAAAAAATATATAATATAAATATTATAATATATTATATTTAACAAAAATATGTATTGTATTCAGAGTTGTTACTAATAGTGGCTACTTTTTTTGTAATTATTTAATTTTTTAGCGCGCTACTTTTTTTGGCGCTACTTAGCTACTTTTAAAAAATATAATGAAGGTAAGTATAAACATAAAAATTTAAATATAATATCATAATTAATTATAATTTTTATGATTTATTATTTAATTTTGATATTTTCAATTTGTAATTTATATTTTCATTTGTATTATAAACTAAATCACGTGTTAATAATTTAAAATGTCATCGCCTATGGATATTTAAATCGTTGAAAGTGATTCAGACAATGATATTAATGAAATGGAAGATACCAGGGAAGAATGTTCTTAATAGCTATAATACAAATTTCCCATTCCCTAGATTTAAAATTTTTTTTAAAATAAATATCAAAACCAAAACTGGTTTCAAATTTATTTGTAAAAATGTAAAAAATATATTTCCTCAAATCAATCCAGTTATAACCTCAAGACCTAAAGATAAATTGTCATTTTTACATTCTAATAATATTTATTTTATAAGACTGTTCATGCTAATAGTTTTGAGGAAATGGAGAAATATCTAAATAATTATGGTATCCAAAAAGACTAATTCAATTCAAACCAAATTAATTAATAATACAAATGCCAATATTTTTCAGAAATTGGCTGATAAAGTTATAGTTGATTTTATAATTGATATCAGCCAACGTCTTTGGTATAAAATCCATCATTTATTATTATGATTAACTCTATCCCCTGGTACAATAATTTTATGTCGCCAGACACTAATGAATAAAATATCAGATAACTTTAAAGTGATGAAGATGCTCTAATCGTACAGTTATCAGAGATATCATGTATTTGTACCACGGCAGATAGTTGGACACATAACACTAGGTAAAAACTTATAAAATGCAACAAATTACCATAAATATTTATTTTTATTATATAAATTTTTTTATAATCAAAACTAACTATATTTTAATATTTATAAATATTGATTTTTATATATTTACTATACCTTAACATTATAAGCAAAAAATAAAACAAATTTGTTTCTAAATTTTTTTTTTAAAGTAGCTAAAGCTATTTTTAAAAAATAGTAGCTAATAGCGTGCTACTTTTTTTGACAAATAGCGATAGCGGTAGCGCGCTAATTTTTTTTAAATAGCGGTATCGCGCTACTTTTAAAAGTAGCGATTAACAACTCTGATTGTATTGGTGATAAAATAAAAAAAATCTATTGAATACTTAATGATGTCCTGGGGCGATATGTAAGTAAGACACATATTTAGTTATGATTATTATTAGTTCGTTATATTTCAAAATTTATTTGATTAATGGGCGACCATCTCATTTCTTTAATTGTGATGTGAAGTAAAATAAGAATGGTGAATGTAAAAAAGAAGTATATGTTACCTCAATAATTTAATTCTTTTTTATTACTTTGACTAACCACCAAAAAACGTCTTAAATACTTTTAATCGGTCTTTTTATTTAGAACCAAAGTCTGGACTGGTCAAACATATATTTAATACGATTTTTGGTGGTTAGTCATAGTACTAAAAAGAATGAAATTACTGATGTGGTATATATTTCTATTTTACATCCCGATGAACTATCATATCCTTCTTTTACCCCACAAGTGACATAAAATAATAACGATAGATTCATACCAGCTACAAAATATATGTACAAATTACGGCCTCGGGAAATTCTTTTAATAAGAGTAAAATGGAATACGATATAGATAAGAGGTATTTATAATAGTTTATAAAAAAATTCAAATTGTTTATTTAAAATATAACATCCTAATAATCATCATATCCATATGGGTTTCTTGTTTATATACCACCCCAGGACCAATTGATTTTCTAATTTTAATACTGTTATAAATTAATAAATTCTCCATGTTGTAAGTAGGTATGTTTATTCTATATAATGGTGAATGATTATTTAACACATTCTTTATTGATTCAAGTTATCATATCACATTATTTAACACTAGTGCTGTGAAGTAACGTCAAAAAGTAACTTTAAAGAAAAGGAAAGCCATTTGTTACCTTCTTCTAGAGGTAACGGTAACTTTTTTTGAGTAACGGTAAAGCAAAACGTAACTCGTTACTTTATATTTTTTTTTAAAAAATATCAACAAAAAGAAAAACATATTTTATTGTATTATAAAATTAAATTACTTTTATATATTTTTTAATTCTTATTATAAATAATTTAAGCCGAGTTTTAATTCATATCAACCACTTCCTTCATTTTTATTTTAAATTCTCGTTGTTAAAATTTCTGTCGATATAAATATTTAATTTAAATTCAAAGTAAATGTTAATAATGATATTATTATTCTTATAATTTATTTTAAGAATATTATGTCCATAGTATAGTACGTACTTCTTCAGATGAAGATGATTTAACCCTTCCCTGGCCCCAATTTGAAATATATTTTAAACCAATAAAGAAAATTAATGGTACCAAGTCTACACTTTGTAAATTTAATTATATCCTAACACAAATATTTCAACCTCAATGTCCAGCAGTTCAAACTTAAAAAAGCATTTGAAGGTAAAAAGATAAATTAATATATCATTATTTTAAACATTAATTTAATAATAGAATAATATTCTTTCATAATATTTTGAAAAGCCATGGAATTAAAATATAAGTAGGGCTGTGTCGATAATAAATATCGGATCGACACCGATATCTAGCCTTTTCCAAAAATATCAGATGGGGCCGATACCCGTAAAAACCGATCCAATCTTTTTACTTTTCTTTTTTTTGTTATTTTATTTTATGTTATTTATATTTATTTTACATTATTATAATATTTTCTAAATAATTTTTTATTAAACAATGCAAATGCATAACACTCTCTAAATTTTATTGTTTTTTAAAATAGATTTATAGTATTTTAAAAGTTTTTTTTATAAAAATAGAAAGGAACACCCAAAATTTTAATTATTTTCAATCTTTTTAAATAATAACGCCAATTTTATTATTTTTACTTTAAATAGAAGAATTTTTTTAAAAATGGTATCTGAATTATGGAAATATTTTACAAAAAATGCGTTATCTGCGGAATCATCTGAGTTTACCTTCAGTATGGCAGGGGATTTAGATACTCCATATCGTAGAAGCTTATTGCCAGAAAATCTAGAGGCTCTCATATTTATTTTTAAAAATCGAATATATTATAATTTTATATATTAAATACACCAACATTAAATGGATATATTATCAAATATATGTTTTTTAAATTATAGTCTTAATTGTAGAAATAAAAAAAATTAAATTAAATGCATAATTTGATTTTATGCATAAAAAATATTGATTTATTAATTATCAAAGGAGGGTGGTGAAAAATCAATATAAATATCGGATCGGTATCAGTATCGGATCGGTTTTGAAGCAATATCGTATCGGTGAAAATAGGTAGATCGGCACAGCCCTATATATAAGCAATTAATTTACACTACAGTATTGGGCTAGGAACCAACATTTAAAACGCAAGATTAACAAATTATTGGTTTTGGTTTAAAGTATTATATTGAGTTTTTTATATCTTCTATTTCTTGTTTTAGTATTGATATTGGTTTGACTATAATTGTTAATAAATTTAGAGAATAAAAAATAGTGATTTTAAAAAAATTTGTTTAAATAATATATATATATATATAATAGTGGCGTAGCCAGATTTATCCAATAACAAAATTTTACAGAGAATTTCATTATAGATTTTATTTATTATTAAAATACTATATATAACACCCCATTATTTAACCAGCTGTATTGAGCACTAAGCGCTCTTGTTTGTCTGATCAAAATTTTGAAATCAATTGTTGCTAAAAATAAATAATAAATTGTTACATAAAGATGTTATCTTATAATATATTATTTTTGTATAATTTTATTTATATTATAATTAAATATATGAATATTTTTTTTTATATATTCTTTTTGTATAGTTATATTTTGTTATATATTGTCAGAAAAAAATAAATATTATTTTTCTATATTTAATTGTTTTAAGTAACGAGTAGCACGTTATTTTATTGAAAAGTCGGTAACGCGCTTTTTTGAAAAGGTAACGAGTAACGGTAACGCGTTCCTTTTAGATGTAACGAGTAACGGTAACGCGTTTCTTTTTTGTAGTAACGTTTACAGCACTATTTAACACTACTTAAAATCATATATCATTGTCTTTTTATATCTTTTTTTCCATCAACTATTTAAATATGTTTTAATAAATATAGATAATATATAATAGGATATCTTTTTATAATAATTCTTTTTTATATATAATTTATAAATAAATAATATAAAAATAATATATTATAAGATAAGATATTTTTGTAATAATTTTTTATTTATATTTATAACAATTGATTTTTAAAATTTTGATCGCGTTTAGTGCTTAACATACGTTCAACTGGCGCAGAGAATGGGAGGGTTGTATGGGAAATTTATTAAAAATTAAAGCATGATATTTATTTTTAAAAAAGCTTGGTTGATCATCAAAAGAATTTTTATTAGATCCTCATCCAATTTTTTAAAATCTTTACTCAAAAATAATCTGTACATGTGTTGTATTTTAAGGAATCAAGTCTGTCTTTTCTTTGTCAAGATCTTTTCTCACACAGGAATTAATTCAAGCTTCTTTCCTGCACTGACATCTAGTTTAAGAAGGCCAATCTGATTTAAATAGCGGGTGAATTGTTGATAATATAATGAAATAAGATATTATTAAAATATAAATTGTAAACAATATTTGAACTGCACACCTTTTATTTTTGTCTAGCAGAATTGCATTAATAAGTGGCTTATAAAATTAAATTATGTAAAGTTATTTTTTAATTTTAATAGTTATCAAGAGAGTGAGTCCCAAATGCATTTTATTTTTTCTTCTCTCTCTAAAATGGAAAGAGCCATAGGAACATGTTCCATAACCTAAAATAATATATAGCCATGCAATATTCATCTATGAATTGTCATTATCTGAAAATCTTTGTAATTTAGATTTATCAGAAGATTCGTCAAATTTGTAGCCATTCTCCTCAATCAGACTATTATTTCATGGAAATATAGAAAGAGTTCCATCTTGTTATAAGTTTAATCAGATATCCCATTTTTTCCTTAAAAATGGCTGCATAGTTTGGAGGATGCCCATGTTTATTCCACAATTGAGGTTAAAAAGTTGGGACACAATTTACATTTACAAAGTGTAAACTAGTGTTGTTAATTTGCTTGGTCGTAAAATTTAAGACCCATTTATGTGCTCAGGCCTGCTCTGAGCACGAACCCGGAGTCCATACCCAGGGTTCAGATAAATGAAAAGTAAAAAAAAATAAATCTCATTTACTAATCATAAATTAAATCTTATTCTACATTCTAATTAATAATTAAAGCTCTGTTTATTAATTTATTCTACATTAATCTCATATTCTTACCATATAACATTAAAATTGGGGTGCTTTTGATTGGAATCTGTTAAATTCATATTCAAACATAATCCTTAATTAACAATCAGCATGCATTTTTTTATATTTTTGAATTATTAATTATTAATTTTCAGTGTTGTTATGACGATTTAATAAACATGTTGATTATATTAAAAATAAAACCCATTTGTTGAGATAAAAATATGTTTGTAAAAATAAAATAACACATTTAATTTTTATAACTTAAAGTTGTAAAAAATGTTGAAAATCAAAACTTCAGATAATTTAACTTTAATTAAAACTATATAAAAAGTGTAAATTGATTTTATATATTTTGACTTCAGAATAAGGAGGAGAAAAAGATGTTTTTTATAACCCCCACCCCCCTCCTCTAAATATAAATGAATATCCTAAAGTATTTTAAATATCCCATCAAGCTCAATCTTGTCAAATTTAGGAACTAATATCTAAAATTAAATTAAACAAACTCGGCTAGAAAGTTCGCACCTCATTCTGAACTAGGAAGGAGCATCGCGATACTAATTTATTAAACCAGGGCATCCTGAAACACGTTTTAAGAAAGTTTCCATGGCTCATCGACCGGTCTGTTGTTTTGAATCCTTTTTTTAATACCGAAAATTATTTTAAAACTCGAAAAAAGAAAGGATTTATATTTTGATTAAAAATTTAAAAACAAAGAAAATAATTTCTAATAAGAAATTAAACAAAAATTTAAATTGTTACTGGATGTATAAAATGCAAATGTGTCATTCATCTGAACCCCGGGTCTACACATAGTAATTACTACTAATTGCTGGTTAGCGAGAGGAAAATATATTACAATAATGTATTATAGTAATCTGCATCGGGCCTAATTTTTCAAGCCCGGCCCAGCCCAAAATTTTTTTAAAAATGTTTTTCGGCCTGAACCTGAATCTTTTTTTAACAAAATTTACCAGCACGGCCAGAATCTATTTAAATATAGAAATTAAATTTTATAATTACTCAAAATAAAAGATATATGTTATATAGCGTGGCGTCTAGTTTCTATAAATATAAAAAATTAAAATTGATAAATTAAGAAATATTTTAAAAAATTTCCAAGCCCGAGGCGACCTAGCCGGAATTTTTTTAGGCCCGAACCCGATTTTTTTTAAAAAAATCCGAAGCCCGTTCGGGCCTGGCCTAATTTTGCAGATCTCTAATGTATTATACAATATGCAACACTCTCGTTGGAAACAGTTATAATTATAAATTTGATGAAAATTATTTTATTTCCTTCTTTTTTTAATTTCCGAAGAAAAGGAAGCTTTTCAATTTTCAATTATAATGTTACTCGTATCGTTATCAAAAAATATTCGTAATAACATCATCATCGCTTTATTCGTATTATCTATATATATAATCACCGTAATTATGAAATGAACGTTTTCGTATAATCTTAATGTTAATTTTTATTTTTCCTATAAACTTTCCTATCATCTTAATAAATTTTATTTTTCCTATCAACTTTCCTATCATCTTAATAATTTTATTTTTCCTATCACTTTTCTATCATCTTAATGTTAAATAAATCGATGGAGACTATCTATCTCTAATGTTAAATTTAAAAAAAAATTTTTTTTATACATCAACGGGATTCGAACATATGACTTAACGTTTCAAAGGTATTCTTCCACTCAGCAGTCTTCTATATTAAATTTTGTATTATGCTTCTTATATATGAAACTATTATTATGCTATTACTATTTTTATTGGCTTATTAAGCTCTTATCTTATTGGTTTAAATTTATTTTCTTTGTTATAAACAATTTTCTTTGTTATAAACAAATATTTAATTAATTTAAAAAATCGACCATTTTTAGAATTTAATTTTTCTTTTTGTAGGATTTATTAGCCTCAATATTTTTAAAACACCTTAATAATTTTAGCATAAGTCTATTCAATCCAGTGGCGTATCCAGGATTTTCTTATAGGGGGGGAAAAAAATTTTGGGGGCTTCGCCCCCAAACCCCTTTTACCTGGCCTTCGGCCAGCTTTCCCCCGGGTCTTATTTAGCTATTCTATTAAATTATTCATAATTTAATAATAATTATATTTCTATTTTTAACTATTATTTACTAATTCGTGCTTATGGATAGGATATTACAAGCCTCTTTTTTATTATTTCAAGTTAGGTTTATTATATTTAATAAAGTTTTTTTAAATGTAAAGGTTTTTTTAAATGTAAAGTTGAAATAAAGTGTAATGTCATTTTTTTTATAAAATTTGCTTAAAAACTAGCCTCAGCTTAAATTCTCATACAATATAAATAGAATATAATTTTTTTATTGAAAATACTAATAGTAGTGTGTTTAAAATATTGACTAGAAAATAATTAAATTAACAAGTTTTTTTAACTTCTTATCAAATACAAGATTTTTAATTATTTCGTTTGTCGTTGGAACCACTCTGTGTATACTTAACAGAGCTAACCCATTTAGCCGAGATTCAGTACTTCGCAAATATATTTTCAACCTTCTCAAGTTGGGAAAAGTCCTTTCATTCGTACATGTTGTAATAGGCAAACATGCAAGAAAATAAAACATCTTCGAAATATTATGAAATTTAGCCAAGGTTTCTTTACACTGATTGAGCGCATCAATAGCATGCTCAGGTAAAATAGCTAAACGTATAAATATTTATATCACAATTCGAATTCACTGATTAAATTTATTTCAGTATCAATCTCATAGGAATAAAATTTTTCTAAATATTTAATTTTACCAATAGTGGCATTAGAAAATGAAGAAGGATCTTTGGGTAATAAAACTTGAAGATTGCTAAAGACTTGTTTTTTATCTAAAACCCGTACTTTTATTTGCGATAAAAAAGTATCTAAGAATGGGATGAAAATGAATATTTTATAATATTCTTCAGTTGAGCCAATATTTATTTTCATCTCAATAATGGCCTAGGTGCTAGACGAGGTTTAATTAGTGTTATATCATAAAATTTAACCTTCGATTCAACGTCTAGACAAATATTATGAAAATATTTATCTACATTCATTCTTATTGTATCTACCTGTTCGTGTATATTTTCCGCCAAATCAATAACCTGAACCAAATCTAAATTTGGTTTTTGTAAATTTCAAAGTAGTGAGCTAAAAATAATTTATTGATGCAACTAGCAGCAATGATAAACTCTGATTGATCAATTGAATTCAATAATGATATCGCTGCTGACGACACATTACTTTTTTTCATGCTCAGCCTTATTTATAAATTATCGTTTGATTTCAATCTCTTTGACTAAATATTTTTCCATTTTATTAATATTTTTGAATAATATGTTGGAAAATTGATATTCAAATATTTGTAAAATTTTGATTGGTGGGGGGGGGGCAGGGGGGGGGGGTAAAATTTTTATTAGCTTAAAATGATATTTATGAAAATAGCCAAATTTGCGAGGGGGGGAATTTCCCCCTTTCCCCCCCATTGGTTACGCGCCTGATTCAATCTAAGTAAAATTTATTAATTTTTATAATTTAGACCCTAATGTGTTATATTAAAAAGAATACTAACTCAACTCTAATTGTGGTAAGAATGAATATAATTAAAATTAAAATAGCAAATTTATTAATAAAATATATTAATTTTTCTTTTTGTAGGTAATATTTACCCATATATTATACACATTTTACTAGCTTCAATATTTTTAAAACACCTTGATAATTTTAGCATAAGTCTTAATATTCAATCCAAGTAAAATTTATTAATTTTTATAAAACAATTAGTAATTATATAAATATAATAATTATAATTAAAACTGAAACTGAAACAGAATATAAAATATAATTCAAAACAAATTCATACTTAACAGAGACCTGCAGGCCCGGCTGACCGTATTTTAAATTTTTAAAATATAGCCGGGCCGGGCTTGAAATTTTTTTTTTAAAAACTCGGGTAGCCTGAAAATATTTTTCTTTAAATACCCGAGCCGGGCCGGGCCGTAAATTTTTTTAAAAAATTTATACAACATGAATTATTATATTCGTCAATTTGATATAGTTATAATTATATATAGTTATGATTAATATGTTAGGTGAAAGTTAACACTAGCTAACACTCTCTATTACAAAATATAATTATAATTTTCCTGCCATGGAATAAATACGCAAAGGATTAAATACATTATTATATAATATACTCTGATAGCCCGTCACGAATGACTCAGAATTTTCTCCGTATGGATAAATAATAAATTTTACCTTCATTTGACGATGGATGAATCAGAAAAATAGTCAAATGAGAGGAATAGATTATCCGTATTCATCCTTCCAAGATTTCTATAAATTTTTAGAGAAAAGGAATATATTATAAAAAATATGGAATAAAAAATATATGATTTGTGAGTTATGATATTTATCAATTCTTTTAAAAAAATTTCCACATCCAGACGCAATGGTTTTTGCTCTCTCACTTCGTTTAAAATCTACATTCTTCTCAAAAAACAATTTAAATGCTTTTAAAACCTTCCTAAATACTCTTTTTAAAAATGACCTGGCATCATTTTGAATCAATTATGGGGGCACCTGATTATTTCACAAACACTGTGGTGGTATCCCCCCATTGCAATGGGCTATTTAGAAGATTATTGGCAAAAATAATTGCCATGGGTCAAAACCCAGGGTCTTAACTTATTAAGTATACTTATCAATTAGGATTTGGTGTCAAGGGAGAAGGCATAGCTTCGCATGCCATTTGCATTCTAAAATCTTCCTCCTAACATGGCTATTATCAAAGTAGACTTTAAAAATGCTTTCAATAGCAAATTTCGTGAACATTTCATAAATTGTTTTTATCCCAAATTTCTAATTGATTCAAAATTCCTAGAGACATACAACATTAAAACTTCTTTATTCAGCCCACATGTCATAGATTCTGACAAAATGATTCAACAAGGGGGAAACGTCCTCGTTTATTACCCTGGTAATTATCTCATCTTATCATAAATCTAAATTTGATTTGGATATAAATATTTGGTATCTTGATGATGGAACAATCTGTGATGCTCTTCCTAAAATAATTGGTTTTCAATTTCTTGAAGCCAATTTTAAAAGAATCATTCTTAATAAGTCCAAATCCGAAATCTGTTTCCATGATAACAATATACAAACCCTCAACTGGCAAAATTAAATTTTTTATTGAGTAAGTAAATAATCAAAATTAAAAAAAATAAGGAAATTAATATAATTAAAAAAAAGTATACAATGCATTGCTGGGATTCGAACCCAAAGCCATCAGATTCGTAAGCGACGCTCTTGCCGATTAGGCCACAGACGCTTTTCAAAGGTGACAATTTTTTAAATATATATTATAAATTGTGACACTGTGACTATGACAGGGCTTTTATATATATTATTATAGATAGATAGATATATGTTTATGATGTATAAGATGGTAATGCTAGATATTATTTTAATGGATGCTTTGATGAATGAGTGTTTGATATGGTTTAATGCTTAATACTATTGGCTATTACGTTGTGAAAAATTTAAAAATATAAGAATACCTATTTAATAGTTTGAATTTTAAAATAACAACAAACTTTAAATCGTATGTGAATATGTCACACTTAATTATTTTATCTTCTATTTAATTAATTTTGCCAGATTATGTTAAAAAAAATCTCTACTGGGATTCGAACCCCATGACCTTCACATTTGTGAGCAACGCTCTTACCGATTAGGCCACAGACCCTTCTAAAAAATCTTGAATTTTTAAAATATATTTTAAATTGTGACACTATGACAGTGACATTGTGACTGTGACACGGCTTTTATATATATTACTAGTTGATAACCCGTCAAGAATAACGGGAATTATAAAATCTTGGAAATTTATTTTTAAATGACAAATTTTATTATTCATTTTATAAAATTTAGCCTAAAATATATGAAATTGTAATAAAAAATGTAGGGTAGATATAGATAAATTGGTATTGTATGTCATTTCCAGAGTTCAAATATTGTTGTTGAGATAAAATTTTTATACTGGCATATTTTGGGGTGGTAATATGAGATAAATGTTTATTTTTCAATTGGCTAAATATAATTTAAATTAATTATAAAAATTAATTGAAAATGTTAATAGTAAAATAATAACATATATAAGAAAGATTATATTACCAAATTTAATATAGAAGGTGGTTGAGTGGAAAGAACGTTTGCCTTTAAAACGTTAAGTCAAAGGTTCTAATGGACTATCGAAAAAGGTATAGAAAGAATAGGGGACGATTGTATTGAATAAATACGGAAGATTGAAGGTTAAGAATATAGCATCAATTGTGGAATATGGAATCCGTGAGGATTAGGAATATCTCAATTTTAAATAATTTACTTAGAGCAAATCTAATTTTACAATATGGATAAGAAAAAAAATAATCATTGCTGAGATTCGAACCTAAGTCCAAGATTTGTAATCGACGCTCTTAACGATTAGGCCATAGACACTTTTCAAAATTCACAACCATGAAATGGTTTTCAGAAAAAAATCATAGCATTAAAAAATATCAGTGTCACAATTTATAATAAATATTATAAATATTTCAGTTAGTTCTAGTATATATATGTGATGATGTATGAACAGGGTTGCCATGTCTCCCCCATCAGCGGGAGACTCCCGCAATTTTTTAGTTTACACGCAGACATCTCTCTTCCGCGAAACCTCCGCAAATGGAAATCTCCCGCAAAAATCTACTGCAATTTTTAAATTTTTCCCGCAATTTTTTTAAAAGTATTTTAACGTTTTTAATATATAAATAATAATTTTGAGGGACAGTAATAGATTATTTTTATATTTTCAAAATAAATTTTAAATATTTATTTGAAAAACATGTCCAGTTTGTAAATTTCTTTCTATCCTGTTTTATTTTTATAAAATAATAATCAGCATCATTTTATTCAAATAAGTACAGGGGAGTATATCAACATCGATTGCAATACAAAAATATTCTCCAAAAATAATAAATAATACAGATGCAACTACAGTTGCGGAAATCGTATACAACTATCATGGAGTTCAACATTCACAGAGCTATATCATCACAATGTGGGTCGAATCTTTCCCATGATATTTAACGACTCCAATATAAGTGCAAATCTTACTTGTGGTAGAACAAAAATGAGCAAGGCTATCACAAGTGTATTAGTATCTGAATCCTAGAGGTCAATTCTATACGATTTGAAAGATGGGCATCCATATGCAATTCTCACAGATGCATCTAATAAGGGAAATGTTAACAAGAATAAAAACATTTCGATAAAACTGTTAAAAAAGTTTTCCTCGGATATTGAAAACCCAACGATGTATCTAACCACATAATGATAAATATAGCTGATTCAAGGTTATCAATGATTTGCTTGCCAGCTTTCTGCATTTATAATGCCTCTGTAAATTTTGGCAAAAATTAAAGTGTATTTACCGAATTGAGGCAGCAC
This sequence comes from Gordionus sp. m RMFG-2023, assembly GCF_954871325.1. Taxonomy (NCBI): domain Eukaryota; kingdom Metazoa; phylum Nematomorpha; class Gordioida; order Chordodea; family Parachordodidae; genus Gordionus; species Gordionus sp. m RMFG-2023. The sequence goes on along the minus strand of NC_088775.1, from coordinate 45,617,923 downwards.
AATAATGAATTAATACTAATTAGCTGTATATGGCATATACTACATAATTCTTGCAAGAAGGCAATGAATGTACTATCTGTAGATGTCGAAATAATTGTGATGAAATGTTTTAACGAATTTAGTTCATCAATAAATTAAAAGAGTTGGTGGTGTGGTCTGACTTAAAATGGTATGAGTTGTTGCGATATGTACCTATTAGGTGGTTACAGTGGCGTAGAGAATGGGGGGGGGGGGAGTATTGGGTGTTGAACCCCCCCCCCCCATAACCTCCGAAAAAATAACTTTTTTAGAAAATTTTTTTTTAAATTTTTTTCTTATTGCAAAGAATTTTATTTAAAAAATGGTTTCAATTTATAAATAAAATTATATATGATATGAAAATGAAATATATTTAAAAAATAAATAAGAATTTTTAATTTTAAATGATAACATGATTTAAAAATATATATTAAAAATTATATGTAAAATATTAAATAACAATAAAAATTTATTGTAAATTTTTTCTCGCATAGTTAAATTAGATATTTATAAATTTATAATAAAATTTATATTGTTAAACTAATTAGATAGTTTTAAAAATTTTAATTAATTTTTTATAATTTTTAAATAAAAGAAAAATCATTTAATTTGGGAAATATAATGAGAAAATAAAGGTGATCGCTAATATGTTTGGGATTAATAATTTTAAACCTAGAGTAGTTTCTAGATAGTCCAATCGCTTAAATATTGTTGCATCTACGATTGAGGATTTTTATAAAATAAATATTTTTATTTCAATTAAAGGAAAGGTTTATTAGTCACAATTTTATTTTAAACAGCTTTTATTTTCTTTTGCCGGTTGAGTCTAATACACTTGAAACGCGAGAGGATATTAAGAAAATCTTAGAGTTTTATTCTGATGATTTATCAGGATCGTATGATAACTTACTTTGTGATGTCGAATTTTAGTATAAAAATTTTGACAGAATAGAGGACACTTTGAAACCAAAATATGCTTTGCAGGCCTCCATGTATAATTGCGCTTTAAGTTCCCTACCTAATATCAAAACATTGCTTTTTATCTTAGCTACCTAGCCGATTAGCACCTGCACTAATGAAAGGTCTTTTTCAACTTTGAAAAGGTTAAAAACCTATTTAAGAAATAGCACCGGTGAAAGCCGTTTAAATGGATTCGCAATACTAAATATTTATGAGATTATTCTAGATAAAAATTTGATTCTAAATGAATTAGTCAAATCTCAGAGAAAAGTAGACCTCTCTTTATAAATCCAAATTATAAAATTGCTCTATTATTATAATATGACCTTAGTCATAAAATTTTTATATTCAAAACGTAATTATAATGAATTCTTAGTCATAATATTATATATTATACTATTTTTAATAAAAATATTCATTTGCACTATAAATTAATTATCTGCATCGGGCCTAATTTTTCAAGCCCGGCCCTGCCCGAAATATTTTAAAAAAGTCCGATTTTTTAAAAAGTTTTGTCGGCCGAACCCGAATTTATTTAAATATAGAAATTCATTTTTATAATTACTCAAAATAAAAGATATATGTTATATGGCGTCTAGTTTTTATAAAATCAAATATTTTTATTTTACATAAAAATTTAACATAAAATTATATTTAGATATATTTTAAAAAATTTCCAAGGCCCCATCCAACCCGGCCCAAATTTTTTTAAAAAGTATTAGGCCCGACCCAGCCCGATTCCGATTTTCCTACTTTTGTGGATCTCTAATAAGAAATATTTATGTTTTACTAATATACTCATTTGTATTAATTATATAATAATTGTTAAATTAGATTTTTTTGAATACAGCACAAGAATTACTCATATTTTATTTTATTCTATATCTTTTTTAAATATAGTTATTTAGAATAAATTTTTAATATAATCTGTATAAAATTTATACATTTTGAAATTTATCTTATTGTATAAATAATAAATAAAATCTATAATGAAATTCTCTGCAAAATTTTGTTATATGCAAAAATTTAATTAAAATAATTATTTTTAACATAGAATAAGATATATTGCGTGATCATAAAAAATGGGAGGTTTATGGTGCGATTTTATTCTTCTTTCTACACCGAATGGATTGAATTGATTTACAATTGACTAAACATTGATATAATTTTAGAATAATGCTTTCAGTCGCGTATTAATCATAAATTTGGCCAAAATTTTGTTACTAATATTTTTTCCATTTATGCTGGCTACTATAGGGGTTAGTCACCAATAAAGCACAAAATTGGCAAATTTTTAAAATGCGGTTTGGGGGCGAAGCTACCCCCCTCAAAAAATTTAACCCCCCCTCCCATGGATCAATCCTGGCTACGCCACTGGGTGGTTATCATTAATACCTGCCATCGATAGAATTTTAAAATTTTACAAACCCTTAAAAAAATACTTCTTAAATAAAGATTTTAAAAGCTGTCCAAAAATTTTGAAAAATTATTTCGAGTATGAAATAGCTAAAGCATATTTGGGATTAGTTTTACATGTAGGAAATCTACTTCATGCAGTTAATATTCAGTTGCAATCAGAATATTCTTTATTAATAAAGATTCACAAAATCATGCTAGAGCTCTGATCATCTCTACAGTTAAAAATTGATAATAAATTTTATGGCGCTATTGCTAAAAATATTATATTAAAATGTTCAAATAATACTCTAATTGATACATTTTTAAATGAAGCAGATATTTTTATTAAGACAATTTTAGAAAATTTACAATCAAAATTTGATTTTAATAAATCTATTTACAAATGTATAAATATTATGACCTTGGAACAGAAACCATCAATTGATGGTTTTTGTAATAATAAATATATTAAAAATACCGAAAGACATTGATGTATTGTTTGAGGAGATTGTAATTCACTCTATTTATTATGATTCGCCAGAATACTTAAAGGTAGATGGTCTAAAAGCAGAGGAGAAATGGGTAGAATTTTTTCGTAATAACAATAAATCCTCATGCTTGGAAAAAATATGCGAGTATGTCTTCTCCTTACCTCATTCTAATGCCTCATCCGAGCGCATTTTTAGCCTGATGAGGACTGCCTGGAAAAAGGAGAGAAATCGGATTGCTTTACATTAAAGTCCGAACTAATGGTTAAACAAATTTATAAAATGTCATGCCAGGAATTTTATAAATACCTCAATAACGACGGTAAACGTTTCGTTCCATTATTTAAATCTCAAATAAAATATAATTAACATTATAACTATTTAATTTTCCATATTTTTTTTATATTTTATATAATCTTATTTATACATTCGCATAAATAAATATATTTTTTACATTGTAAATCAAAAATAGAGAGCATTACAATCTCCTCAAACAAGACATCAATGTTTATCGGTATTTTTAAAATATTTGAACATTTTAATATAGTTTTAGCAATGGCGGCATAAAATTTATTGTCAATTTTTAACTGTGCAGATGAACACATCTGCAGCATAATTTTATGAATCTTTATTAAGATTCTTCCGATTGCAACTGCACATTAACAGCATGTAGTAGATTTCCTACATGTGAAATCATTCCTAAATATACCTTTGCCATTCATTATTGAAAAAAATTTTCAAAATGTTAGGACAGCTTTTATAATCTATATGTAAGAAATATCTTTTTAAAGGTTTATAAAATTATAATTATGTCGATGGCGGGTATTAGGAACAAATCGCAACCAACATCCAACATTGTGCTGACTTAATTCTATAAATACACTCTGGTTTTTTCCAACTGACTGAGGCATTAGCAGATTAGAAAGCTGACATGCAATTTATTGATAATCTAGAGTCTGCTATATTTACCATTATATATGTCTTTGGATTTTTCACTATTTGAGAGGAAAAAATTTAATAGTTTAATTGAAACGTCCTTAATTTTGTTGAAATAGCGGAGGATCAATGGAAATATTCTAATATTTCCCATATTAGATTAATCTGTTAGAATTGCATATGTATGCCCATCTTTCAAATCGTCAAGAATTGACCTCCTGGATTTAGGTACTAAAACATTGATCCTTGCTCATTTTTGTACTACAAGTAAAGTTTTCATTTATCTTGGAGTTGTTAAATATTATGGGGAAAGATTCTACCTACATTGTAATGATAAGTAGCTCTATGAATTGTACTATAAGATAAGTGATTACAATTGCCGCAACTGTAGTTGCATCTGTATTATTTCTTATTTTTGGAGTACCTTATTATGCATTTAAACGTGATACGTGATAATTAAGCGCCTATCCCTATAATGTTATACACACATACGATAGATTTCCAATTGCGGTCTTGCGGGATATTCGCATAAAATATTGTAAAATTAAAATCGTTTGGTTTTTTTATAAAATTTTATCTTTACATTCTTTTATATTTAAAAAAGATCGTTGGTTTTTTTTATAAATTAATACATTTTAATAAATCAAGATATTATTTTATTTTGAAAAATATTTACCGACTTTGCATTTATATAAACTAATTATAAAAAATAATTGGCGGATAATTAAGTCAATTGGCCTGCAAAATTTTTTTTAATTTTTATATTTCTACCGCAATTTTCATATTTCTCCCGCAAAATACTAAATTTCTCCCGCAATTCGAAAATTTTGACCTGGCAACCCTGTGAATAAGATGGTAATGGTTTTATGGTAATGGAAGATGACTGAATGTTTGATAAGATATGATTTTACGGTGATTTTTATTGGATGAATATTATTTAAAAGAATATTAAAAATTTAAAAATATAAGAATACCTATTTAATAGTTTGAATTTTAAAGTAGCTACAAACTTTTAATCGTATCTATTTGATTAATTTTACCAGATTAAGAAAGAAAAAAATATTTTGCCAGAGAGAAAAAAAATCTTTGCTGGCGACGCTTTTGCCGATTGGACCACAGGTCACTTTTCAATATTAGCGACTTTTTAAATATAGAGTGTGACTGTCACAGTGTGACAAGACTTATATATATATTACAGATGTTATATTTTATTAATTAAAATATCAGATTTATTTTTTTTATAAATACAATTAATATAGTATATTCTCAAAATATTATTTACACAAATTTTTTATAGTATCAATTTGTAATATACTAAATATCTATTTAGAATTTTTAAAAAAAAAAAATATGTTAGTGTTGTTAAACGGCTCGTTTTGAGCCTATTTTTAAAAACGTCTAACTCAGTTTTTTATCCAGAAAAATATTACGCAAGCCTAAAAATTTTGCTCATAGAAGAAGCAAAGTTCTAGACATATAGTATCGAAATTTTGAGGCTTAGTCAATATTTTTCTGGCGAAAATATTGAGTTAGCCGTTTTGAAAAATCGGCTCAAAACGAGCCGTTTAACAACATTAGTTAATATGCTTGCTTATTAAATGATAATACTAGCTGAAAAATATGATAAAATACCAAATAGGTAAATTTTTTGTATATACCAGGCCGAATATAATTTAAAAAAATTCCGAGCTGGGCCTAATAATTTTTTTTAAAAAAATCCGGGCCGGGCCCAAAAAGATTTTTTTTTAAATATCCGGGTCGGCCTAAAATCTATAAACCCGGGCCGGGACGTAAAAATTGTTTTTAAAAAAATCCAGGGTCGGGCCGTGCAAATGGTACCTCTGCAGGTCTCTGCTCAAAACATAATATAATTAATACATAATATTATATAATAAAGTGAAGTGTTGTAATTATCTATTAAATTAGTCGTTTCAAAGATATAGATCAAATTTCCTCTTCGATAATTAGTGAAATTAAGCAAAAGGTTAGTAATTGCCTCAATTATATGGATTTTATTTTGTTATTTGGTTTGAAGAAGTTTAAAAAGGTCCCCCCACTTTTGGATTTTCAATGATTTATCTGTTGGACTGATATGTACCGTTTTCAGTTTGATTTGTACCATCACCGTTTTTGAGATATTCACAGAACAAAATGAGGGGCCAACTTCATGACAACCCCCTAACTTTTGACTTTAAAAATAATAGAGAATAATTTGTACCGTTTTCAGTTTGATTTGTACCATTACCGTTTTCAAGCTATTGACCGTTAAATAAATTACGCCAAAAATTAAAAAAACTCAAATTTTTTTTTATTAAATTTCTTAACGTACAACGATTCTCTTTCTAATGATGCCTCAAATTAATTTTATCTTCATTATTAATTTTGGAAATCAAATTTTAAACCTTTAGCGTGAAGTTATCCCCCCCCCCCGATATTGAAATTTTGATATTTTTTAAATTTTTAAAACGGGATTGATTTGTTCCTGATTTGTGCCGATTTGTACCGTTTCAAACTAGATTTTTACCATTACCGTTTTCCAGCTATTGACCAAATATGGCACCAAAAATTGAAAACACTCAAAATATTTTTTTTAAATTTCTTAACGTACAACGATAGAGAATTTATTTTCTCTTCCTAATGATGCCTCAAATTAAGTTTTATCTTCATTATTTATTTCGGAAATCAAACTTTAAACCTTATATTATAGCATGAAGTTAGCCCCTATATTGAAATTTTTATATTTTTCAAATTTTTAAAATGGGAATGTGTGTATATTTTTAGATAAAACTTAATTTGAGGCAACATTAGGAAGAAGAAAAAATTCTCTATCGTTGTAGGTGTTGTGTTTTTTATATATGGCGCCATATTTTTAACGATCAATAGGTGGAAAACGGTAATAGTATAAATCGAGTTTGAAAAGGTACAAATCGGTACAAATCAGGCACAAATCAATCCCGTTTTAAAAATTTGAAAAATGTCAAATTTTCAATATCGGAGGGGCTAACTTCACGCTATAACATAAGGTTTAAAATTTGATTTTCGAAATAAATAATGGAGATAAAACTTAATTTGAGGCATCATTAGGAAGAAGAAAAAAATTCTCTATCGTTGTAGGTGTTAAGAAATTTTTAAAAAAAATTGAGTGTTTTTTTTATTTTGGAGCCATATCGGTCAATAGCTGGAAAACGGTAATGGTACAAATCGAGTTTGAAAGGTACAAATCGAGTTAGAAAGGTACAAATCGGTACAAATCAGGCACAAATCAATCCCGTTTTAAAAATTTGAAAAATGTCAAAATTTCAATATCGGGGGGGGGGGGCTAATTTCACGTTTTAATATAAGGTTTAAAATTTGATTTCCGAAATAAATAAAGATAAAACTTAATTTGAGGCATCATTAGGAAGAGAAAATAAATTCTCTATCGTTGTACTTTAAGAAATTTTTTTAAAAAAATTTTGAGTAATTTTAATTTTTGACGCCATATTTTTAAAGGTTAATAGCTGGAAAACGGTAATGGTACAAATCTAACTGAAAACGGTACAAATCATTTTCTATCGACCTATACACTTTTTATTTTTAAAATCAAAAGTTAGGGGGGGGGGGGGTTGTCGTTAAGTTGCCCCCCCCCCATTTTGTTCTTTGAATATCTCAAAAACGGTGATGGAACAAATCGAACTGAAAACGGTACAAATCGGGTACAAATCAGTCCAAATGATAGATTATTAAAAATCCAAAAGTGGGGGGCTAACTTCACGCACCTAAAATTTTATTTTATTTTTGCAAAGAAAATATTTTTATCTGAAGTGGTTTTGTTTTATTTTTAATATAATCATCGCAACATATTTCATTAAACAGCATAACTTAATAAACCCCACTTCAAAAATATTTTAAAAATGGAAATTTTTTTTAAAATGAATTGAATAAAAAAAAAATTTTTTTTAAAAAAATTAATATTAACTTAACTTCAAAAATTAAACATACGGAAGTTTTATTTATCTCTAAAAAATTATTTTTATTTTCAAAAACTATATAGGAATAAAAATAGTAGAATTAAAAATATAATTTATTTCAAATATTAAAAATTCTCCTCTACAATTTTTCACACTTTTATTATTTTTTACAAAACTAAATTCACTTAAATTTTTTAAAATAAAGTTATGTGTACCAATCTAGAAGATGGGGATCAATGGTTTAAGTCTGATTATTATATCAATGATGGACAATCAACCTCTACACCGATATCTTCCAAGCGAGGAATTTTCATTATCTCAGTCATTAGGACAAGATTTAGTTGTTTCATTTTCTGCATCATCTAATTCAGTAGATATTAAAAATTCTTTATCGCTGACCTCCAAGAAGTCTAGGAAGAAATGTCTTTACTGTATTGCAATATACAGCTATAATACATCACAAAGTAGTAGCTTTATTTTGTCATAAAACATTGTTACATTTTCTTATTAAAAAATATTTTGCCTATCATATTTGTAGTATTTTTGACATATTTTTTGTATTATTGTTAACATTTATTATTAGTAATTTAGCCAGAAATTAAACTTTCTATTGTATTTTATCATAAAATCTTATTTTGTATAGGAAAATGCACAAAATAATAAAAGAAACATTTTACAGAAATTCAAAAATATTAAATACATATTTTTATTTTTGTTAAGCTAATTTGAAGAAACACCTCAGATCCGTGCACTCGACGATATTTAAGGAGTTATCAGAAATAAAAACCCAAGATACGATGCCCGAGATTAGAAAGCCCCTTATACATGATAATCTTATAATAAACAACCTCATTTTTTACTTCTTAATGCAAACTAATCGTCCATCAAGTTTAGTAGATAATGAATCATTTAAAAAAATGATATATTATACAAATAGCCATCTTAAACTTTGGTGTCGTCAAACAATATCCAAAAATTTAGGAAAGATTTATGATAAGGCTAAAATACAACTTAAAAAAAATTAAATAAAAATAAATTTGCCTTTACAACAGATATCTGGACATCCCATAATGGTTCATTTTTCTGTTCATTAACACTTCACTACATCAACGATGACAGGAATATTATAAATCTGGCCTTAGATTTATTATCATTCCCCCATTAACATACGGGGGATGTTATATCATCATTCATGATAACCTCCTTTCAGGATTTCCAATTTAAAGATAATACAATATCTATTACTCATGATAATGGCCTAACGTAGTAAAAGCCTAGAATTGATTAAAAAGTATTACCATTTAAATTATAAAACTGTTTTATATAGTCATCGTTTTACGGCCCATATCTTAAACCTAATCGTAAATGAGGGCCTGATATTTTTGGATGATAAATTAATAAATATAGAAGCTTTCGTTACCAAATTACATGTCTCACCAAAATTATTGCAGACATATCAATCTTTTAATGGGGCTACAAAAACTAGAGATCTGCAAAAGTAGGCCGGGCCTGTGGTCTAATATTTTTAAATAAAATTCGGGCCGGGTCGGGTAGGGCCTTGGAAATTTTTAAATATATTTAAATTTATCAATTTTATATAGAATTTTTTATGTAAAATAAAAATATTTGATTTTATTTATAGAACTAGACGCAATATAACATGTCTTTTATTTTGAGTAATTATAAAAATTAATCTATATTTAAATAAGTTCGTGCCGGGCCGGTAAATTTTCTTATAATTATTTCGGGTTCGGGCCGGCAAAACTTTTTTTATAAAATTCTGGCCAGGCCGGACTTGAAAAATTAGGCCCGAGGCAGATCACTAACAAAAATACCTCTTCCAGTTAAAATAAGATGGAACAGCGTATATATATCTTATGATAAAAGCCATTAATAAGGTAAAATAAAAAAAATTTTTGATAAAATATTTTTCTAATTTTTTATCAATTATAGAATATCAAAGTAAAACAACACCTGGGGGAGCTTGGGTTAATTGAAACCGATTTGGCTAATGACAATATAGAATTCTTAACAAATTTAGAAGAATTTCTAACCCCATTTTATCAAATCACGGTTGAAATAAGCGCACAAACTCCAATAATAGGGATGACAATATTATTTTACAATGATATTATGGATAATTTGAAAAATCAAGATAGGCAATTTAGATGCTTCAAATAAGAAAAGCAGCAACTTTGATGAAAAAAAATATGACGAATATAGCCAATATATAATAACACCTAATAACTATACTGCATTAATACTAGATCGTAGGATTAAAAATACACTAATCGCTAATTTAAAGGAAGATGCAGCAGTTAAAAATATGGCTATATTCAAAGATATTTGATGAGTACTTATTCAATTATAATAGCAATCTTTCTAACCTTAAAACTATTTTATTCTTGCAGGGATTGAAAAGAAGGTATATTTGTAATATAATACATTTTGATAGAATTAATATATCTATGATTTTCATTTATTTTAAATTTATCTCTTTAGAAAAGTATCATCAAATGGTGATAGTGAGTGACGATCAGATAAAGACCTATCTTCTTGAGCCGGTAGCGCCCGAGACAACAAACGTGCTAGATTGATGGAGAGGGAATGCAAATCGATTTCCTCATTTACGAGCGATTTTCTATGTCAATAAGCAACTTCCGTGGCATCGGAAAGAATTTTTTCTTTTGCCGGAAATACTATTACTAAATTGAGGACAGGATGACTCCCTCCACCCTAAAACAATGCATATCGTTATCATCCTGGGATATAAATATAATTCTTCATGACGATATAGGGCAATAATTTATTAGGCATAGTAATTATTTATTTTTTAATAAATAATTATATTTTTTTAAATATATTTACTAATAATTTTATATTCTAAATATTCTTTTAGGCTGTTAATATATGTATGATCAATAATAAGTTGCCGATAAAATTAATAAATAAAGAAAAACTATTAAAACAATGGAGGGGGGATGGTATATTTCTAAGAACAATTTTATTCTAAGCTCGACCTTTCAACTTTGTCAAAATATTAAATATATTGCTAAAATTTAGATAAAGCATACTGATTGTTGAGGATAAATATGGCTAAGTTTAAAAAATAGTGTGTTCAAGAGATAATTGAATTGACGTAATAACGAAGAAATTTTTTAAAGTCCCATGATCTATATAAAAATATATTGTTAGAAAATAAATAAAATAAAACATTTGAAATTTATGAAAAAAATTTTAATTTTTCTTTAATTTCATATTTGAAATTATTTTCTTTATTTGAAATTTTTAAATCAAAATATAAATCTTATCTTTTTTGCTTTTTAAAATAATTTCCAGTACTAAAAAAAAAGGATTCAAAATAACAGACCAGTCGATGGACCATTGAAACTTTCTTAAAATGTGTTTCAGCATGCACAGGTGTAATAATTTAGTATTGCTCTATTATGTCATCCTAGTTCAAAATTAAATACGAACTTTCTGGCCGGATTTGTTTAATTTCATCGCTATTTTTTTAAAATGTATTGATTTTTTTCTAATTTTAGGAATGTATTTGGGACATTAAAAATGATAACATTAGTTCCTAGATTCTGCAAGATTGAGCTTGAATGGGATATTTATAATTATTTTGGATAATCATTTTTATTTAGGGAGAGGGGGGGGGGGGTTAAGAGCAAGCCTCGTTTTTTCCTGCGTATTCTAAAATATCTTCCATTTACACCATTTATAAATTGAGTAATAGCTAAAAATAGGCTAACTCATCTCAATCTTCAGGCGCTTCCCAAGGAAAATCCGTTAACATTAAGGCGTTTTAATTTATATTAATTTCTTCCAAATTCGAGCCTCAATCTTTTTAAGAAAGTCTGGACTCCGGGTCTGTGCTCAGAGCTGGTTTAGTCAATTCTAAGACCCAAACCCCGGGTCTGGGTTTTATACAAAAACCAATTAACAAAACTAATGTAAACTTTGTACCCTTAGTTTTCTGCCAAGAAAGACTTTAATTATCCTCATAATGTACAATTGACATAATATTCTTTATAAAATAAATAAAAATATAAATTTATATACAGTAATGATTTAATCTTATTAACAATGTTGACTGAAAATTTAAAATAAAAATGAAGGAATTTGGTGGTAGATGTGTATTAAAAACTCGGCTTAAATTATTTATAAAAATTTTAAATATAAATAAAAGTAATTTTATAATACAATAATATATGTTTTTCCATATTTTTTAATAACAAGTAACGTTTTGTGTTAGCATTCAAAAAAAAAAGAAACGTGTTAGTTATTAGAAGGTAACGAATGGCGTTTATATTACCTACTTTGAATGCATACATTTTTGGATCTAGTTGCACTCTAAAATTTGATTTTACTACATAGATAACCATAATGCTAAGTTTCATTTATTTTAGAAGTGGTTGTCAAAAAATCTCGTTTTGGTCATTTATTAAAATTTTGTAAGATGGCAGTTATATATAATTATAAACAAATACATATTTAATTTTGATAATTTATTTAGGAAACGACAAAACAAAGAACTTGAGATAGATATTAGAAACAAGTTCCAGAAATATTTAGGTTCGATTTTAAATTATACCAGGAGTGTTTTATGTTTATTCTTTAAGAAAATTTGATGGTTGAATGAAACTAGAAAAAAAACACAATAATTAATCATAAACTAAAACTGTTGATTAGCTCAGGGGCTATATATTTCATCATATTTAAACTCAAAAAAACCCACATCTTGTGTTCTAATTTTTTTTTTATATTTCTAATGAGGAATAAAAAGCAGACCTAGACCCCATCCTAAGTCCAGATCAGGTACATTGGTCGGACTGTAATTTAATTTTTTTTAACCCTTTCGCGCCCAGCGAGATCATTTGTCATCAAAATTTTTAATCAATATTTTTATATTTAAAAAACGAATAGTTGCTATTTAGACACATTAATTTACAAAACAATATTTATTCTTTCATATTTTATCATTAACCTGTCAAAATCATTATTTTATTAGGTATCGTCCCACTAACTCGTATGAAGATAATGAATTAGGCGTTTTGTCATATTGCCAAGATTCCCAAAAAAATCTTGAAGATTCCCAAAATTGTATTTGAAGTAATTATGAAAATTAAAGAGGTTGCATACTCAATGTTATTAAAGAAATATTAGGGAAATTTCAAATAATTACACTAAAAATAAATAAATTCGATAAGATATTATATATTTTATAGTGATGTAAATAATATATAATTTTTAAGGATCTTTACTTTAGGTATCTATTATAATATTCATCATAATTTAATAATGAAATACTACAGTCTTAAAACCATAAATTTTGAACAGGATAATATCATTCACATTATATTACATTTGAGCCATGGTAATGTTAATTCTTCTGTTTTTGAGCTTAAAGATATTCTTCAAATATTTTATAAATGTTTGATTGTATTCATTAAAAATTCATATAAATAACTTAATATATATTGTATTAGATTATAAAATTAAAGCTCCTTAAGTTATTATAAATATTTGTGCTGTCTCTTTTATTATTATTAAGAGTTTGCCAAAATATTGTAAATTATCTGCAATTTATTTTTAGTATATAATGTTTTTAGCAATTTTTATTTAAAACCAATCCAAAGTAAATAATTTTGAATAATATTTAATCTTAAATTATAATCTTAATTACTGAATTAATGCTTGTGTATTTATAATATAGTATCAAATGTATGTACTGCAGAATGCCAAAATAAAATATTAAATTAATATTTACAATAATTTTTCAAAGCTATTAATCTACAAGGTCTAGTTTTGGGAATGACTAAAATACGCGTCCCCGAAAACTACGCGTCCCCGGTCAAAACGACTTATTTTTATTATTATTAATAGGAAATCTTATTAAGCTTTATAATATGAGTTAGAAAATGTTTTTTTTAATTTAAAAAAAATACGGTAACTAAATAAAATTTATAAAAATTTATTTATTTAAAAAATAAACTACGCGTCCCTACGCGTCCCCGGTCAAAATACAGTTTTTTTTAAAAAATCAAAACAGATTCATATTTAGCTCATTAAAAGAATACAGAATATGTAAATATTATATTTTAAACTATTTTATAACTTAGTGATTTTTTTAAAAAACACTTTTTTTTTCAAAAACACTACGCGTCCCCGGTCAAAAAACCGTTTTTTTTAAAAAAATAAAAGCAGATTCATGTTTAGCTTTTCAAGGAGATTCAGAAAATGGTATTAATTAAAAAAAAATTTTTTTGGCTAAACTACGCGTCCCTACGCGTCCCCGGTCAAAATACAGTTTTTTTTAAAAAATCAAAACTGATTCATATTTAGCTCATTAAAAGAATACAGAATATGTAAATATTATATATTAAAGTATTTAATAACTTAGTGATTTTTTGAAAAAACACTTTTTTCGAAAACACTACGCGTCCCCGGTCAAAAAACCGTTTTTTTTTAAAAAATAAAAGCAGATTCATGCTTAGCTTTTCAAGGAGATTCAGAAAATGGTTTTAATAAAAAAAATTTTTTTGGCTAAACTACGCGTCCCCGGTCAAAATACAGTTTTTTTTAAAAAATCAAAACAGATTCATGTTTAGCTCATTAAAAGAATACAGAATATATAAATATTATATATTAAAGTATTTAATAACTTAGTGATTTTTTGAAAAAACACTTTATTTCGAAAACACTAGGAGTCCCCGGTCAAAAAACCGCTTTTTTAAAAAATAAAAGCAGATTCATGTTTAGCTTTTCAAGGAGATTCAGAAAATGGTTTTAATAAAAAAAATTTAAAAAAAATTCAAAAAATTTTTTTTTGGCTAAACTACGCGTCCCCGGTCAAAATACAGTTTTTTTTAAAAAATCAAAACTGATTCATATTTAGCTCATTAAAAGAATACAGAATATGTAAATATTATATATTAAAGTATTTAATAACTTAGTGATTTTTTGAAAAAACACTTTTTTTCGAAAACACTACCCGTCCCCGGTCAAAAAACCGTTTTTTTTTAAAATAAAAGCAGATTCATGTTTAGCCTTTCAGGGAGATTCAGAAAATGGTATTAATAAAAAAAATTTAAAAAAAAAATTTTTTTTTGGCTAAACTACGCGTCCCTACGCGTCCCCGGTCAAAATACATTTTTTTTAAAAAAATCAAAACAGATTCATATTTACCTCATTAAAGGAATATAGAATATGTAAATATTATTTAAAATTTTTTTTATTAATACCATTTTCTGAATCTCCTTGAAAAGCTAAAAATGATTCTGCTTTTATTTTTTAAAAAAACGGTTTTTTGACCGGGGACGCGTAGTGTTTTCGAAAAAAAGTGTTTTTTCAAAAAATCACTAAGTTATTAAATACTTTAATATATAATATTTACATATTCTGTATTCTTTTAATGAGCTAAACATGAATCTGTTTTGATTTTTTAAAAAAAACTGTATTTTGACCGGGGACGCGTAGTTTAGCCAAAAAAAAATTTTTTGAATTTTTTTTAAATTTTTTTTATTAAAACCATTTTCTGAATCTCCTTGAAAAGCTAAACATGAATCTGCTTTTATTTTTAAAAAAAGCGGTTTTTTGACCGGGGACGCGTAGTGTTTTTGAAAAAAAAAGTGTTTTTTCAAAAAATCACTAAGTTATAAAATACTTTAAAATATAATATTTACATATTCTGTATTCTTTTAATGAGTTAAATATGAATCTGTTTTTATTTTTTAAAAAAACTGTATTTTGACCGGGGACGCATAGGGACGCGTAGTTTACTTTTTAAAAAAATAAATTTTTATAAATTTTATAGTTACCGTATTTTTTTTATATTAAAAAAAACATTTTCTAACTTATCTTATAAAGCTTAATAAGATTTCCTATTAATAATAATAGAAATAAGTCGTTTTGACCGGGGACGCGTATTTTAGTCATTCCCCTAGTTTTGGATAACACAAATAGTCCAGTTTTAGATAACACAAATAGTCCAAGTAAAATTTAATTATATTGGTATTACTATTTTTTAACAAAGTTATGAACTAAGAAGTCTTGGAGGAAATAGATGCCCATAACAGAAATACCATTAGTCCAAGTAAATAGTATCTTTTAGATATTTATATCATCTTTAAACAAAGCTATTATTCAAAACAATTCTAACAATCAAATGGTTCAATATAGTTTGATTAAATCAAAATACAACAAAAATATTATCTATTCTAACATTGCATTTTTATATATTAATTTAAATTTTTATTATGAGATATTTGATAAATTTTAATTATATTATATCAAAGATATATTTATAATACAATTGTGCTGTCTATTATATATTATAGATCTAAAGTATTAAGATTTTGCTAAAATATTGTAAATTATCTGAAATTTATTTTTTTATATGTTCTTGTATTAATATAAATATTAAATACCATTTATCTATTTAATTTAAAATAAAATAAAAAGCATTTTGTCAAATCTGTTACATTTCAAAATTATACAAATTTATTATCGCTTCAAATATATTTGTGGCCATTTTAGGTCATTTGACGTTTTTTCATAAATGTTCATACGATCTAGTGGACCCTAACCAATAATTATCCTAAATGTTGACAAAATGGCGCAGCTGATCTACTATTTTAATGAATGAACAAATATATTATGATTGTCTATAAAAGTAGATCAGCTGCGCCATTTTGTCAACATTTAGGATAATTATTTTCATTCTCTCACGTGAAATTTGAAATCTGATGAAACAAAAATAGCATGGGGTTGATCAAATGCCTCATCATTATTATTATATTTTTAAATTCTCTACACAAGATGTGCTAATGCTAAAAAGCACACTGCTGGCTCATCAGATAAGAATATAGTTATCCATTCTTGTGATTATGATAGACAAAAAGATTCTTTTAGGCCTCGTTGTATTTTATAATTAGGCTAATGATTTATGTATTCAGCAAGTTTACCATTTTCAAACAGTTAAAATTATTGCATGTTTTTAACTTTACTATAATTAAAATTTGAAGTGATAAAACGGTAAATATTATTATATTTTAATCATATTTATTTACAGTTTCTATGAACATTATATCTCAATATTGATAGTAATTATAGCTTACACTAAAGAAATTAAGCTTAAAATCAGCCATCACTTACCTTTAAAGTAATTAAATTATACTGTATTTCTCGGGTATAGGCTTTTTCTTTGTCCCACTCCTTTTAAATTATAGCCTATAGAGGTTTAAGCAACATTTTTCGAAATGTTGTGCCTACAAGTACGTGCGGCTTGCCCACAAACGGGTGGAGGGCTCCTCATATTTTTACTTTTATACCCAAATTAAATTGTTCCAATTAGATGGAAATGAGGAAAACCTAGCGTAGCTCTGTTGTGTATTCAACGTTAGAGGGCGATGCGCTATATATCACGTAAAATAGCATGGCTTTAGAAAATTAAATGTCATTCCTTTGATTCCTTTGGCTAGAACAATGACAAATTCTTTACAAAAATTGGAAATAAGATTAGATTTTATAGCTTGAACGTTGATCAAATGCAGTGATAGAACGGTAAATATTATTTTATTTTAATCATATTTATTTACAGATTCTATGAACATTATATCTCAATATTGATAGCAATTATAACTTACACTAAAGAAATTAAGCTTAAAATCAGCCATCACCCACCTTTAAAGTAATTAAATTATACTGTAGTTCTCGGGTATAGGCTTTTTCTTTGTCCCACTCCTTTTAAATTAAAGCCTATAGAGGTTTAAGCAACATTTTTCGAAATGTTGTGCCTACAAGTACGTGCGGCTCCACAAACGTGTGGAGGGCTCCTCATATTTTTACTTTTATACCCAAATTAAATTGTTCCAATTAGATGGAAATGAGGAAAACCTAGCGTAGCTCTGTTGTGTATTCAACGTTAGAGGGCGATGCGCTATATATCACGTATCACGAATATAAGTTCAAGGTGAGGTATTTTAAGCGCCAAAATTTTTACACTTTTACATCGATTACCATTCTATATAAATATATATAAATCAAAGGTAAATAATATTTTTATGATAGATTATTACTAGTATTTCATGTTTAGTAAAAAAAAAATTAACAATAACTATTTTTTATATGATTTTTTAAAGAAAATCCAAATTGGTAACATTGGGATTTTCTTATGTAATTTTTTCCATAAATTTTTTAAAATTAAATATTGAAAATATGATATAGTAAGAATTGAATATAGGCTATTTTCCATTTAGCAAGCCACTATAATATTTGCAAAAAGTTAAGAAAGTGAAAATTTTATTTTATATTTTTTTAAAAATTTTATAAATAATTTTTAGGGTATCACGTCAATTCAGCGCGGCGACAACTCGGCGCAACGTCAATTCGGCGCGGCGATAATTCGGCGCAACGTCAATTCAGCGCAACGTCAATTCGGCGCGTATCTAATACAGTTGCAATTTATTATAAATTTATTAGCATAAAAAAAAGGATGATTAAATAGAAATGATTTTAAATGTTGGTCATATTAATTATTTCTTCGTATTTTTTTTTACAAAAATCTCAATTTTATTTACTAAATATCAATAAAATAAATTAACAACCAATATTTATACCGATTTCCTTGCTGGACCAATTTACCACATTATAAGGTAGGGGAGACTGGGGTTAGTCGACCGATTTTTATAAAATTGGCTATAGCTCCTGGTTTTTTAGAAAATATAAAAAAAATATATGATTAGATACCTCATAATTGACGTGTATGGTTTAGCAAGCCCTGCTAACTCTAAATTTCTGGATATAATAAATACTCATAAAACTTTCCCAAATTATAAAAACTTCATCAATATTTTATTTCTTAAATAAAAATTTTAATAATTATTTCTTTCCGAAGATTTTTTTGGGGCGATTTTTTTTCCTATTTTGTTAATTTTCTAAAAATAATTTAATATTTTGTATGGATCAAAAATTAGGGGATTTCTCCCGGGAATTTATTTCCATGGGATTTTTTTTACGGGGAATAAATTTCCTGATTCAAAATTATGTTAAATCTTAATTCCCCTTTTCCCTCCTCTTTTTAGACAACAAAAATATATATTTTTTTTTCGGATTCAAAATTATGTTAAATCTTAATTCCCCTTGTTCCCGCCTATTTTTAGAAACAAAAATAAATTATTATATATTTTATTTTCGGATTTATTCCTTTTGTTCAATAATTTTAAAGAATTTAAACGTTATTTTTCTCAATAAATTTTATAATCTAAATTAAACATAAAATCCAAATCTCCTTTTTCTTTTTTTCCCCGCCTAACTTTAGAACAACAAATTAATAAATAGAATTATTTATCTTAAAATTTTGTCCTTTTTTTTCATTTTAAAAGTCTGTAAAAAAAACTTTAATATTTTTCATTTCCTTCAGTAATTTAATCTTTATTTTATTTTTGTAAATCATTTATAATTTTTTATTTTATAGTTTACTTTTATTTTTAAGAATGCCTTTAAATTATGTCATAAGTTAACGTGGATCAAAACAATTAGTTCATGATCAATACATATTCAGGAAAGAAAGAATTATAAATCAAAAAAAAAATATGGAAATGTGTAGAGGCTTATAAATTATTGGAAGGTAGACCTACCCGTTGCAAAGGACGATGCCACACATTAAATGAAGAGGTAATTCTTCATATTGATAATCATAATCATGTGATAGATGGTATAGAGGTCTTAAAAACCGAATGCCTAAATAACATTAAAAAACGGGCTATTGAGGTGACTGATACACCTCAAAAAATTATAAGCATTGCAATAGCAGAGGGTTCCCCATCCCTTCATGCTGCCCTTCCGCCCATCACGTCAATAAAACGAACCATCCAGCGAGCTAGATCGCTCATGGGTTCCATTACCTACTCCGGCAAACAGTTATGATCTAGATTTACCTGATATCTATAGAAAAACATGTTCGGGGTTGCCATTCCTTCAATATGATAGCAAGCATTTGCTACCGGAACTACCAAGAATTTTGATATTCGCCACTGCCCAAAACCTTAGATTGATGGGGAAAGCAGTCACTGGTATGCAGATGGCACGTTTAAGATAACCCCCATAATTTTTTACCAACTTTGGACCATCCATGTCCTATATAATAAAACAGTTATACCCACAATTTTTGCGCTATTACCGAATAAAACCCAGATTACATACATAAGGGTCTTGGATGAGATAAAAAGATTACAAAACAATGTAAATCCTATATCGGTAATGATCGATTTTGAGCAGGCTGAAATAAATGCCTTTACACATTCATTTCCATCGATAACAGTAAGAGGCTGTTTTTTTCATATGACTCAAGCAATTTGGAGGCACATCCAAAGTGATAGCGAATTATTATCTCATTATTTAGATAGAGATGCGGGAAGTGATTGGTCTATAAAAATTAGACAAATTGTGTCACTTGCATTTGTTCCCGTGGAGGACGTGTTTGATGCCTTTTATGGGCTATTACACACACAATTCTATCAAGACAATGAAAGTGTCTTGGACAAACTTATAACATATTACGAAGCCACCTGGATTGGCAAGATTCTTCGTCAAGAACCAAGGTTTCCAATTCCCCTTTGGAATCAATACGCCTCTACATTGGAGGGAATCCCAAAGACAAATAATGCAGTTGAAGGTAATTTTTTTTAAAAATTTGCTATCTTTTTAATCATTATTACACAATATTTTTTATAATTTACTTTGCAATTATTTTCTAAAGGTTGGCACAGAGCATTCTCATCTCTGCTATCATCGCACCATCCCTCTATTTGGAAATTTTTAGATGCTCTACGTTTGGAACAATCGTTAACCGAAGCAAAAATTGAACAATATATTTCTGGTACGCAACCCCCGAGATCAAGAAAGGTGTATGGGAAACAGCTGAAAATATTATATTAATTGTATCTGAATATGTAAATCGCCCGATTAATGATTATTTAAGGGGGATCGCATTTAATTTTAATTTACAAACAAATTAATGTTATCTATTTTTTTTAAATGTTCTTTTAAACATATTTTTGGCATGTTTTATATAGTATATTTGTATTTTCTATAGTCATTTTATATATAAATAAAAAAATTGTGCGTTAATTCGTTTTTGATTATTTTATAATAGAAAAAATTAGTTAAACATAATATATATTTAAAATGATTAATAGAATTATTTTAAGGATTTTTAATAAATCTAAAAAATGAATCAGTCTTAATTTGAATTTTATTGGTTCAACATTAGTGTTGTTAAACGTCCGATTTGGGTCGATTAAGATTTTAGCCATAATAACATGTAAGATTAGAGATAGAAGTCCAAACTTTTCTTACATTTAGCGCAAAATCTCGCTTACATAATATTGGCTACTAATCAAAATAGGGGAGACTGGGGTTAAGTACCGAAGCTTGGCAAACCACTTAATCTCATCTTAAAATTAAATACACCAGAAGGTTAAAATTTTATCATAATATAGTTTTTATTTTACTTCTATAGACAAAAAATGTTTTGAAATAATTATTAAAAATTTTATTTAAGAAATAAAATATTGAGGAAGTTTTTATAATTTGGGAAAGTTTTATGAGTATTTATTATATCCAGAAATTAGCAGGGCTTGCTAAACCATACACGTCAATTATGGCAGTTAATAATGAAAAAAATACAAAATGTTTATTAAATTAACCAAAATTAAGTTTCAATTTTTATATATAACTTGCCTTAATTTACCCGCTATTGGGGCTTGTTGGACAAAATTGTTCTTTTACAAAAAGTAAAATTCAAAAAAAAATGAATATATTCTTAAAATTTTTTATAAGTAATTTTTATAGAGTATAGTTTTAGGTATCTAATCATATATTTTTTTTATATTCTCTAAAAAACCAGGAGCTATAGCCAATTTTATAAAAATCGGTCCGACTAACCCCAGTCTCCCCTACCTTATAATGTGGTAAATTGGTCCAGCAAGGAAATCGGTATAAATATTGGTTGTTAATTTATTTTATTGATATTACACATTTAGTAAATAAAATTGAGATTTTTGTAAAAAAAAAATACGAAGAAATAATTAATATGACAACAATTCAAAATCATTTCTATTTAATCATCCTTTTTTTATACTAATAAATTTATAATAAATTGCAACTGTATTAGATACGCGCCGAATAGACGTTGCGCTGAATTGACGTTGCGCCGAATTGTCGCCGCGCCGAATTGACGTTGCGCCGAGTTGTCGTCGCGCTGAATTGACGTTGCGCCGAGTTGTCGCCGCGCTGAATGACGTTGCGCCGAGTTGTCGCCGAGCTGAATTGACGATGCGCCGAATTGACGCCGCGCCGAGTTTTCTGCGCCGAATTTTCCATGCCGAATTGACGTGGAACCAATTTTTAGATGACCTCAACATGTATTATACCAGAGGGAGATATATCTGATGTAGATATTGAGAAGAATGATGACTTTGAAAATGCCACAGTAGTTGATCTAAATATGACCTATGATATTTTACCAGATATTGGGTTGGAACTGGAAAATTATGATAATGATATTATCCCAAGTAATAGGAAAACCCGGATTTATATAAATATAATACAGAATTTAAACAAGAATTTTTGCCTCCACCTGATCAGGAAATTTCGCCTTACAAATATTTTAAAAAATTTATAGACGATGATATTATTAACAATTTAGTAGAGCAAACGAATATTTATTCTTTTCAATTATCTGGAAAATCAACAAAAACAAATAGTAGTGAAATTGAAAAATTTCTCGGAATTCACCTTTATACGGGCATTGTTAAATTGCCATCAATAAGGCAATATTGAGCTATAGAGACACTGATTCCTCAAATTTCTCAATGCATGACAATAAACAGATTCTTGGAATTGAGAAAATAATTTCATATTAATGATAATAATAATATAATCCTTAGGGGCCAGCCTAATTACGATAAACTTTTCAAACTAATACCATTTATTAGTGCATTAAAAATGAACATGAGAAAGATTCAATTAGAGGAAAAATTATCAATTGATGAAATGATAATCCCCTTCAAAGGGCGATGTGAATTTAAATAATATATTAGCTCAAAACCGCATAAATGGGGAATTAAAATTTTCGCTTTATGTGGATCATCTGGAATGCTATATGATTTCGAAATATATTTAGGGAAATGCACAAATATAAAAAAACTTTGATGGGAATTAGTGGAGATATTGTTATACGACTATTAGAAACTGTTCCTCCACATAAAATTCATAAAATTTACATGGATAACCTTTTTTCTTCATATAATTTAGCAGTTGCGCTCAAAGATAATGGTTTTATCATGTCGGGGATCATAAGATCTAATCGATTATTAGGATGCCATCTGGTTGATGATAAAATCTTAAAGAAAAAAAAAAGAGGGTCCCTTGATTATAAAGTGGATTCTAATAATAATATTATAATTTGCAAATGGTTTGATAACAAATCGGTTATCACGATATCATCATTTATGGGTATAAATCCCACATCACGAACGAAAAGATGGTCGGTATCTGAAAAATCTTTTATTAATGTCGAAATTCCGGCTATAATTCAAGATTATAATGCTGGTATGGGCGGAGTGAATCTCCATATGTTAATTGAACTATACAGTGACATAAAATGGAAGCGCTTTTACATGCGAATTTTCTTTCATTTATTAGATTCCTGTGTGATGAATTCGTGGTTACTCTATAGATGCCACATCAAACAGAAAGATGATAAATATATATCTCTTTTATCGTTTAAAGCTCGGATAATTAAAAGATTAATGATGGTTGGAAAGGAAAATTATGGAAAAGAAGGTAAACATAATTTGAAGATTGAAAAAAAAAGAAAAGAAATTGAATAGTTTTCATCCAATCTCAGATATTAGATTCGATAAAATAGGGCATTGGCCCTCGGCGGCTAACAGACAAAGATGCAAAAATGGTTATACCAGGTTTGAATGTTTAAAATGTAATATCTTTATGTTTAAATAAAAATAGCAATTGTTTTATTTCTTATCATTCAAAATAAATTGTATATTTTTTTAAATATGAATATCCCAATGATGACAATTGGTAACATTTTATAATTCTATATATATACACTTTTTAAAATAAAAAACGTTGAAAATATGTTATTTGCGTCTTATTTAACTCAGTTTTAGAAGAAAAAAATTTTTTGTTCATGGGAAATGTCGGGCGCGAAAGGGTTAAATATACCCAGGCCTGGCTATATATTTTAAATTGTCATTATTAACTATAAAAATAAACAAGCCATGAAATTATTTCTTCAGTAAATATATATTTGGGCCAGGCCAAGAAAATTTATTTTAATAGTACCCCTGCAGGTCTCTGATAAATAGTATTGATTCTTTAACATTTTTTTGAGATCATCCATATCAGATCTCATATTATTTAAAGATTTTCCTCTTTTAAAACTACTCTAAATAAATATAACACCCCTATCCTATCCTCTCCTGTTAAGGTATTATTTAGTCTAGCAAAGGATGTTTTTGGTGAAAACATTGTTCTTCACTATAAAACTTTGAGAGACATCTTTTAAACCCAAATACAAAATTTATTAATTAAAATTATATAACTAATATACTCTTTTATTATGTGATATTATTATTATAATATAAAAAATCTGAGTTATATAAATAATTTAGTGTTACTTTTGAATAAAAATAGAACCATTTTTAGTATTTGAAAATTATATTAAATGAATTAAATTTTGATATGCAGCTAAACTAATTGAAGATAATTTTAAAAAATTGTTATATGATTGAAATCAAGCCTAAAATGAGAAATATTTTTATTAAAATTACATATATTAATTAACAATATTTATCATTTTTATAAAAGATATCAAGCAAACTCCTGTTTAATAAGGCTATTATCATCACTATCTTCTATTATATTTGTACTTTGTAGTAAATCTGGTTGAATTTTAAAACATTTTTTATTACTCTTAGGTGACTTTTGTAAAACTGTACACTTTGAATTATAATTAACAATTAATTTTTCATCTTCACTAGATAATTCAGTATCTTCACACTCATCATCATAGTTCACATTTTTTTCAAGTTCTGCTAATCTTTGTACAAGAAAGCTATTTGATAAAAAGTTGTTTCTATCATCAAATTATAATGTATACTTATTGTCTTTATGTATTTGTAATAAACGCTCTTCTGTTTTTACAATTTCAGCTTCATATATGCATTGCTCCTATATATCAAATATGAAGGGTAATTTAATACATTTATTACATAAAGTAAGTTTTTTATTTTATTCTCAAGTTTTTTGTATTTTTCCTTATAATCATCGGGTTCCATAATTTGATTTCCGTGCCTACGATCGTAAAATCTTTTCTCGTAAATATTTCTTCTAAATCTATGATTGGTCCATTAAATGTTTAAAAAATCCTAAAAACTATCATATTTATCCAATATTCTTTAAATGAATATTCATCCAATGATATTCTTTAGGCCAATTCATTCAATGATATTCATTTTATCAATATTCAACAAATATATATTAATTTCCCAATGTCTTAATGCGTCACGTTCTCACTACAGCGTCTACAAGATCAGGATGTGGGGGGGGGGCAACAGGCTTCCAATTTATTTGAGGGGAATAGGGGGTAGATCTTTAAGGGAGTTGACTAGAGGTCGGACAATTTATTGAGAGGTTACCCAATATTTTTAGATGAATTGGGCAAAATGTATTGCTATAAAAATTAATACTTTTATTTAGACCTATTATATAATATAATATAATAATATTGCCAAACATTGACCATATCTATATATTTCATATCATAGACATTATTTTCCAAATAAAATATTCTGCTATCCTTTTAAATGTAATTAAAGTGGGTTAGACATTCTCAGCAAACTCATATTTATGCCAAACAATATACTATAATAATGCATTCATTATAAATGAAGAGGTTTTTAACATGTTCTAAAAAATAACACTTTTATATACACAATATTTTGATAGTTGGTAGTAGTATTAATAATTTAAGTTATAAATTTTTTTTATCAGGCCTCATTTATAGTAAATGCGTTATATTATGTATATTAAAATAAAGCCTATAAATCGGTATTTGGGAAAGATATGTTACGATCCGTTGATAAAAAATATGCGATTTCGATTAAAAGGTAAATGATTTTTTCCAATGGCGTCACTAGTGGGGGGGGGGGGGCGCGCAGGGGCTCGAGCCCCCTGAAAAATTTGAATAGTCCCCTGAAGCAAAAACTTTTTTTTTAATGACTACTTAATATCCCCTTGAAATAAAAATAATTTTTTTTTTATAAAAAGTAAGTAGACATATAGTTTATATTCCTCTATTATATATAATTGTTTATAAAATATTAGGTAAAATGCCACTTTTGCAGACGTATTTGACAGTTATATAATATATTACAGTTAATATTTTTAAAATTTTACTAATCAATGCTTTTGATAATATATAAGTAACAATTTGCATTCAACTATTTAACGCCATCTATTTATTTAAAATTGTTATTTATCCCACAATGGATGTAATAAATTGGATACCTTTTTCTTTTTTTTACGTGTTTTTAGGAAAGCTATTTTTTTCTTTTTTGAAAAACAGTTTTGAGTTATTTTTAATACAAATATATTTTAGATATTATTACAAACTACTATTATTTTAAGATATAATATACCAACTAGAGATTGTGCGACAATAATGTATAATTAATTGCTTTCATCATACAACTCTGGTTCTTATTTTATAGTTACAAAATGTTTCATTTCTAATATGGCATCCTTGCCATTTAAATAGCTCAAGTCTTCAATATATTTGCATAATTTCTTCTAAAGATTTTTAGTGTTTTTGTTTCATCAATTTATCTAACATAATAAATTCTGATATGGGTTACCATTGTGAGTGTTGTAAATATTTTTATTTATTAATCATAATTAATATTATTTTTTTTTTGTGTGAGTCATGAAATATTTTTTTTGGAGTTTTGTTTTTAATATTTTTTTTTTAAAGTTTCGCGAACTCATCGTGACCATTATTGTAAATATTTTTAATATTTATTATAAAAAAAAAATAATAATCAGATATAAAAACCTGAAAAAGGTTAAAAAATTGTCATTATTATAATTATATATTTTTTTAAAAATTTCCTTTGTAAACAAGAAAATAAAGACGTTATATTGTAAAATCATTTGTTTTGAAAAGGTAAAAAAAAAATATAAAGACTTTGTATTTTAAAATAATAAGAACTACCAAGTTGAAAGTTTCTAGCCATTAGAATTTTGAAATTGGTGCCGTGTTTATACAAAACAACCTGGTTAATGCGGTTGTCGTTTGAGTCTTCGAGTGAATTTTACATCGTCTTCATCGTCTACATCTACGGTAAAATATCATATATATTTGAGTCTTCGAGTGAATTTACAGCGTCTACATCATCTACATCTACGGTAAAATATCATATAGTGATATTTGAGTCTGCGAGTGAATTTACAGCGTCTTCATCGTCTACATCTACGGTAAAATATCATATAGTGATATTTGAGTCTTCGAGTGAATTTACAGCGTCTTCATCATCTACATCTACGGTAAAATATCATATAGTGATATTTGAGTCTTCGAGTGAATTTACAGCGTCTTCATCACCTACATCTACGGTAAAATATCATAGAGGGATATTTGAGACTACGAGTGAATTTTACATCGTCTACATCAACGGTAAAATATCATATAGGGATATTTGAAACTACGAGTGAATTTTACATCGTCTACATCAACGGTAAAATATCTAGGAAAAGTGTTAAAGGATTGTAAAACACATTTTTTTTTTAAAAAAATAAAAATAAAAAAATATACACAGAGTGGCCAAATTGGACGTAAGTGCTGTCGATTTTTTTTTTTTCTTTCTCTTCTCCAAAAAGTAAAAAAATCTTATCGTACGGAAGTGCTGTCCGAATTTTACCAGTTGTGAATCTGTTACACAAAATTTGCCCAAATTTTTGTCGTATCTTTAGACTTATTAACTGTAGATGTACATGTGTATCATTGGATTGTTTACACTCTTAATAATATCGTATCTATAGACATTACAAATAACCAAAATTTTTATTTTGAAATTAATTATAAATTTTTTATAACGTCGGAATGAAAAGTTTAAAATTTGTAAAATACTGGAAAAAACAGTATAATATTTTTGGGGCATTGGTTATATTAGTAATATGGATGTGTAGCTTAATATGGGGAAGAAGGTTAAGAAGGAGTCGAAGTGTGAGAATAAAGGGGCAGACATTGACGATAGAAGGACATAATGGAGAAGAAGATGTTATGGGAAAGGTAACATGGTTCCCGGTGCAGGAGATAATTAATGGGTGGACGGATAGCGAAGTAGATAAATTAACCTATAGGCCTGAAAGGAGAGATGCATATACTAATCAGAGATTGGGGACATATAGGGGACTTAGAGAAAATTCTCAGGGAAGAAGAGGAGAAATGAGACCCAACTTTGATTCTAGAGTAAGGGGGAGAATGAATTGTTATAATTGCGGAAGACAGGGACATATGGTCAGAGATTGCCAAGAAACAAAATGTTTTGAATGTGGAAAATATGGACATATAGCCCCGTTTTGTCCAGGAAGACGTGATAAACTACGTTGTGCAGGTTGTGGCCGATTTGGTCACAATAGGGAGGAATGCAATGTAGGTAATTTCAATACTAGAGACGGTTTTCCACAGAGGGACATGGGGCAAAGTACTCCAAATGTTAGAATTATTAAAAGTAAAAAAAAAACAGAGGTAGAAATACCATTTTTGGCTTTGAATAAAGAGCAGAATAGAATCTGTTTCCGATGCCGGAAGGAAGGACATGGTGCTAGAGATTGCGAGTATTTGTGACTATATGATGGCAAAGAGCATGCCACAGAGGTCGGGGAGCTTTGGGCGAAAGAGATGGAAAGATCAGAGTATAGTGAGAAAGATTGGGAATCAAAGGGCATAAATATGATACAAGAGGAAAGGATACATGATCCTTGCCCAGGAGTTTGGATAAATTTGAATGGAAATATGGTATCCATGTTATTTGATACTGGGGAAGCCATATCCGTGATGGGATAAAAGAAATATCAGAGTATTTGGTCGGAAGGGATAATTAGACGGGAGGACATCAAGATCCGTCAGTTGGGTGAATCAGAAGTCGCAGTGATGGGAAGGGTGGAGTTAAAGGTGGTATTAGAGAATAGAGTGGAGATTTTGGACTTATGGATAATAGATCGAAAGGTAGAGTCAGTAGTGGGATGGGATTGGATCACCCGAATTGGTCCAGATTGTGGTTTTTGGGGGGTATTCGCATGGTGTGGTGTATTTTTACCTGTTGCAAGATGTGAAGAAAATAGAGATATGAATTTGTGGTATGGAGAAAGATTGCCAGGAATTGAAACCTTTTTGGAAGGGGAAAGGAGAGGAGAAGATGAAGGGGTTGTTAGAGACTATAGGGGAGGTATTGGGGGGAATTATAGGGGAGATATCTGTGGGAATTATAGGGGAGGTATTGGGGGGAATTATAGGGGAGGTATCGGGGGGAATTATAGGGGAGATATCGGGGGGAATTATAGGGGAGGTATTGGGGGGAATTATAGGGGAGGTATCGGGGGGAATTATAGGGGAGGTATCGGGGGGAATTTTAGGATTTGTCGCGACTTTGGGAGAAAGGGAGGAAGAAATGATACCGAAGAACAGAAAAAAATTCATGATCAAGGAAAGTTTGAAGCGGAGTTGGAGGAATTGGCAGATGGGATGATAGTGTTGCCAGAAGAAGAAACTAGAGAAAATGATGATTTCGAACAAGGAAATACTAAGGGAACACATAGCCAAGAAATGGAAATGGATGGAAAGGAAACGAGACGACGGGAAGAGAGGGAATTTCGGAATAGAGAGATAGAATTTGGTATGATCAAAGTACAAGAGGGAGTGCGAAACTTGATGAAAAATTACAAGGAGATCTTTGATGAAAAGTTGGGTTGTCTCCGAGATTATGAAGTGGATATCAAATTAAAGGAGGGATATGTGTCCAAGTTTTGTGCATTACGACGGATACCGTTCGAATGGCGAATTGAAGTAGACAAGGAATTGGAGCAGTGGGTGCAGAAGGGCATTGTTTGTCCAGTGGAGTATAGCGAGTGGGTGACACCGTTAGTACCCGTTAAGAAGGCTAATGGAAAGCTTCGTTTATGCGCCGATTTTCCGGTCACGCTAAACCCGTGGGTCGTAGAGATAAAATATCCGTTACCTCGGATTGAAGAAATATTAGCTAAGGCAGCATATACTTTTCAAAGGTGGACTTTTCGAACGCTTACTTACAATTGAAGGTGAAACCCGAGATACAAAAGCTATTAACGATCACGACTCCGAAGGGATTGTATGCCTTATGTAGATTGCCGTTTGGACTTAGCGTGTCGGCTCCAATTTTTCAACGAACGATGGCGGCAGTGTTTCAGGGACTAGAGGGAGTATTTTACTACATGGATGACGTATTGGTGATG